>NC_045786.1:14940954-16208433 GCF_009873245.2 Balaenoptera musculus | reverse complement strand
AACTACAATGACAGAACAACTACTTTTTGTGAAATACTACTGTGTGAAAACTCACAAGTGTTTATTGGAAATTCTTTCTAAAACATCCGATGCTTTCTGTCCTGGAGCTTTGGGCTCAAAATCTTTGAGTTATTGGGTAGAATGCATTGCTCTAGCCCAACATTACAAGTACTAAGACACTTCTGTGGCTCCTTAAATTCAGTTAGTGATTTTGGTATTTGCAGATGATGTGTTAATTTTAAAAAAATCATTAGGGAGGCTTTTAAATAAGCACTGCCACCTAGGCCTGAACAAGTTCATGTCTCTTAACCCAGGGAGTTGCCTATATCCTGGGAAAATCAGATTTCACAAATATAATGATGTTATCCTTTACTTACCCTGGAAAGATAAGATGGGAAACTAGCACACCCTATTCAATAACAGATAAGAAACATGTACTCTTTTCTTTTCTGAGAGCTATGTAACCTTTGGGTCAATTTGTGTGTTTAGAGAATTTTTCTTTTTGCACTTTGTGGGAATTTAAAAGATATATATGTGTGTGTGTGTATATATATATATATATATATATATATATATATATATATATATATATATATATACACACACCAATGAGTTTATATCAAACAAAATGACCTATTTAAAATAGAAAAAAGAGAACTGGTTCCATTCATCTGACCCAGCAGAAGCTGAAAATCCTTGACACTGTTCTTTCCTACCAACTGTCTTCACTTCAGTTGAGTTTCTTTCAATTTCCCTGACACTCCTCCTCGAAGAGGGGCTGAAACCTATCAGCCCCAACACACCTTCAAATGTGCACCCCAGATTCTTTCTGGGAGACCTCTTGGGCTATTCACTCCAAGTTACTATCTGATAAGACAGGACTAACATCCAGAAGCCAACTGTCACTCAAACTCCGTCCACTCCGGCCAGCCTGGAGAGTATCCTAACAAAGGCAGATCTGTCCCCCCCTTCCCTGGGGCACGCCACTCCCTGGCTCAGTGCATCTACAGCAAGCCTTTCCCGTGCTCTGACACTCAATGGCCACTTGGCTTTTGCTGATCTTTAGGTGTCAAGATCTTGTCACCTTCTAGTCCCAAGTGTCTGCATCACCACGTCGTTCTCGGCTTCACTTTAGCTACTGATGCCTCCCAGAACCCAGGGAGCATTCAGAATGTGAAAAGTTTAGAAAGGTCGTCATAAAGCTGAATAATCTGATTTCCAAGGACTTTACTTTCTTACTTTCCAGTATTAATTTCTTTGAGGATTTTTGCTATTTTTTTCAAGATCATGTATGGCCAGTGGTGAGACTAACCTCCATTACTCACTTTCCAACAAACTGTAAACGTGAGCAGACATCAAACCTATTGCTTATCAGAGCCAAGGAGAGAAAGAGAGAGAGCTGTATGCATACACCATCCATGAGAAATTGGTATCCAGAATTCTAGAATTTTCTAAAAATTGAGATATAATTGACAAATAACATTATATTAGTTACATGCGTACAACATAATGATTTGATATTTGTATATATTGTGAAATGATCACCACAATAAGTCTAGGTAACATCCACCAGCACACATAGTTACAATTTTTTTTTATGATGAGAACTTTTAAGATCTACTCTCTTAACAGCTCTCAAATATACAAAACAATATTAATGACTACAGTCACCATGCTGAACATTACATCCCCATGACTTATCTATTTATAACTGGAAGTTTGTACCTTTTGACCACCTTCACCCATTTCACTCACCCCTCATGCCAGAATTCTAGAATTTAAAGGCCCATTTTGCTTATGCCAAATAATTACTGTATCAGAAAGGTCTAGTTCCTTACTTATTATTATTTTTTAATTAAAAAAATTTTTGGCCATGTCATGCGGCTTGCAGCATCTTATCTCCCAGACCAGGGATCAAACCTGGGTCACGGCAATGAAAGTGCTGAGTCCTAACCACTGGACCGCCAGGGAATTCCCCCTTTATGTATTTTTAAAATGAAAATTTCAGTTTAAACCATAATATCTTTAGTCATAACCTTACCTTCTTAGAACATTTTACTCTTAGAAAGCCATTCATTTATACATTACAAATCCAAAAATCCCATGAAATTATGTTGTTAGTTATGACGTTTTGGATAGATTTAGGGGAACTTTGTCAAACCAGAGATTGCTTTTCTAATACCATTCTCAAGGTGACTAAATTTATATACAGTTTTATGTAGGAACTGTTTACCTCATATAGGGACAACGTGGGACAGAAGCCAGCTATCTAGTGACTCGGGTATCTATTTGAATCTGTCTAAATTTAATGTAGCAAATTCAAGAAAAGAAATATTAAGTGATTCAGAATCCATTCAGATATTAAAATTCTAAAATAAAAATAAAAACCTTTACTTAAAAGATCTCAAGACATGAAATCCTATCAGTTATAATTTTCCCAGTGTTGACAGTGGGAGTAATTTAATCATATTTGGAAGCTGAAGTGACTCTTTCAGGCCACTAGGGAGTGAATTTTTTTGTAAACTAGAGTTTTGGTGTGTATCCGATCAAGATTTGCTTACTCTGTGAGGGAACCCTCTGAAAAGTATCTGAACAAACTTCATGGACTTATTCTCTGTTTGGCTCCCCAAATCTGAAATTTTAATGATGATATTTGGAATCAGTCAGACAAAATATTCTCAAAAATAAGTGGACTCTCCTTCCATGGTGAGAATGTTGACCTGGAGTTTTGAGTAAACCATGTGGGACAGTGGTCTGGTTGGAGTGCTTACCTCTCTGTAAGAATTTGCAGGGTATGAAGTGTCCTGAGGAACCAGAGAATAGTAATCAGGCTAATATTTATCAATTGTTGTCATTCTGAAGGTTTTTAAGTGAAAAACTCACTAATCTTACAAAGTGATTTATTATTAAGCCATTATAATTTTGTATTTCATAAATGTATAAGCATGCATACTGAAATACTTTTTAATAGAAAATTAGTGTCTTTTGTCAACCAAGAAATGCAGAAGGCTGCAAACAAGAAAAGAGTTTATATGGGGTCTAATAATCACAGTTTGGGAGACACAGATTTGGGTAAAACCAGAAGACTGTTCTGCAGAAGAGAAAGTCAGGGGCTTATAGGAGCAAAAGCCACAAAGTTGTTAGAGTGGTCTGGCAAGAATTATGACTGACCTTGATTCAAGAAAGGAAATATTTGTCCTTAGGGCATAGGCTATCACGAGTTATTTTAGGGTAAGCGTTCAATAAATTTCTGGAACATTGGGCAGATGGTCTGGATGCCTGCATTAAGACAATAAGTGGTCAAAGTTCAGATTCCATCCAGGCTGAGACATGTGTAAGCTACACTCTCTCAATGCCTCCTGGCTCCACTTTAGACAGCTCTCTTAGCAATAGCGACTCCATTTTTATTTTCCTTTCACACTTTTTAATCAGAAAATTGATGTCATTTATTATACCCAAGTGTCATTCTATTATTCCTTTCTGAGAAGCCTGGAAGTAACCTAATCAAAGAAAAGAGCATTACATTTATTATAAAACGATAAATTTTATGTCTGTTTGATATGAAAGAAACTATGCCGTAAGCAGTAGGAAAAAATAATGCCTTTGTCTTTGAAGCAAAAATTTTAGAAATGATTCCCTTACCCCTAGTAAATTGAAAGATAACATCTCTTGATCAGAAAGAATCACTTCTGGGGGCCACTTTCCCTTTCTTTATCTCAGAGGATTTTTGTGAGGATAAAGTGTGCAAATGTAAAACTGTGTTTTCATTTTTTCAAAAAATTTTTACTGAACACTCATTTTATGAAAGCGTCAAATGGCTAGTCTAATTTATATAATATCTAATCTGTAAAAGTGGTTTACATAACAATGTATTGTGTCTATTTTCTCCCACCTGACATGGTGCCTTTTTAAGTAGTACATACAACCATAGAGAGAAAAAAAGGAGCTAAGGAAGTGCTGACTATCTTTCTGTCTGTTAACTATGACCCCAGTGTTTTCCATTCCCTTTGCTACCTGTTCCATGCAGTCTTGTCATTAGCCAAGCCCATTAAAAATTCCTGGGAGGGACTTCCCTGGTGGTCCAGTGGTTAAGAATCCACCTTCCAATGCAGGGGACGCAGGTTCCATCCTGGTCAGTGAACTAAGATCCCACAGGCCGAGGGGCAACTAAGCCCGTGCGCCACAACTACAGAGCCCATGCACTCTGGAGCCCGTGAGCCACAGCTGGAGAGAAGCCCTTGAGCCACAACTAGAGAGAAGCCCGCACACCGCAATGAAAGATCCCGTGTGCCGCAACTAAGACCCGATGCAGCCAAAAAAAAAAAAAAAAACCAACAATTCCTGGGAAATAAAAATAGAATCTGGGTAATACAACAAAGTCTAACCTTTTTTTCTCTTCCTTTGTGCTTAGTTTAGTTTCACTTGCTCATAGGGTGCTGTGTGCAGATGCTTTGCACCTAGCACTTCAGACCAGAGTTTATAACATGAAATGGCTGCGCCCAACACTTCAACTTGGTGAGGTGTGTGCAGAAGTGCTTCGCACGACACTCATTTCAAGATGGTGATGATGTGTGCAGAGATACTGCACCTGGCACTTCGATCTGGGGTGCCTCTCCCTAATGGACCAAGTTGGTCAGGAACCAACATGTCTAAGCTTCCCTGGGCCAGAGGCAGTCCTCTCTAACCTCCTGTAGGTTATTCTGACTGAGGAGGGACTACCTATCTTAAGCACAGGCTGTTTACAAACTCAAGGGGGACCCCCAGTTATATCAGAGTTCATGCCATTTGGATGCCTCCTATTTTGGACTTTTGAGGAATCCATTAACAGTTTGGTGCTAGTCCCAAATCTCCCAAACCAGAAATCCTATGTAATACAGCCTAGCCCAATACCTGCTGGGAGATGGAGAGAGCTGGCCCATCAGTAGGTGTCTAAATTACAACACCATTTTATAATTGGGCCTACTATGCCAGAGACAAAATAAATGGATGAAATTCCCCATGTTCAGATTTTTGTGGCCTTACAGCAGAACAAAGGCTTTCAGAAGGGGTGTGGGTTCTCCTCCACTGAGGTAACAGTAACACCAGTCCTTGACTGTCCCCTGAGGACTTTCTTGATCTCCTGCCTAACCCTCCTCCTACTGCTCCCTCCCTCCCTCCTTCCTTTATATAACCCGATTTGGGCCACAGGTCCGAGGCCCCCCCTCCATACCAGCCCCCTTCTCCAGAGCCCAGACCAGCAAGTATATGAAGTAGGATTAATTACCAGCCAGGGTCCAACAACCTGCCAGGAAAGGTATTCCCCTTGAGGCAGGTCCCCAGTGGAGAAGGATGGCTCATCCAGGTACACATCCCATTTACCACTTCTGATCTATATAACTGGAAAAGTCATAGTAAGGGGTTGAGGGAAGATCCGGAGGGGTTCCTGAATCTGATTAGGGGCACCTCTCAGACCCATGACCCCACCTGGGCTGACATCCAGAGCCTCCTCAATGTACCCCTAATGGGGGAAGAAAAGCCACCAAGAGGAAGCCGACAAAGAGAACAGAAACAATGCAGGTCATCCTGTTTTCAGACCAGGAGATCAAGCGGTTTCAGATTAACGAACCCAAACTGGGACCACCAAGACAATGGAGAAGGGGTGGAGACAGAGGCTGATAAAAATATGATCCCAAAGGGAATCCAGGCAGCTGGAAAGAAACCAGTTGGAATAAGATAAGGGAAGTCAATCGGGAGCCAATAGAAAGCCCTTCGGCATTCCTGGAGCACCTCAGGGAATGCCTCTGAATCTATTCTACTGCTGACCCCGAGTCATTGGAAGGGAATGCAATCCTGAGGTCGTATTTCATTTCCTAAAGCACTTCTGACATTAGGCATAAACTCCGGAAACTAGAAAGGGAACCAGATACCACTACCTTTCGCCTCTTGGGTGTTTAATAACCGAGATCTAGAGGAGGAAAGGTCAGAGGATCAAAAGGCCTGGAGGCAAACCCATCTCCGGGCTGTTGTTCTCCAGTTTCAACCGGTCAGCATGGGAATCTGGACTAACTGGCCACGGAGACTCTCAACTGTGCTGAGTGACCCCCAGCCCCCAGTGAGGGACAGCAAGCCAAGGAAACTAGGACCCAATCGGTACATCATATGTAAGCAAGAGGGACACTGGAAGGGAGATTGTCCTTGCCACCCCCGAAGGGGGACAGAAACAGCAGATCCCGGCCACTACCCTCAAAGGCAGGTGGTCCAAATAGATGAAGAATGGCGGAGCCAGGGGCTCCTAAGCAGGCACTCTGATTGACCCTGGAGGAGCCCTGGTTGACACGGGACATAGCGGGAGAGCCTGTCAAATTCTTAGTCTACACTGGTGCCATTACTCCATTCTGAACACCAGATCCTGGCAAACTCGGTCACAAGAGTTGTAAAATTATGCAGCTATCAAGGAAGGCCCAAGAACGGGCGTTCATAGAGTCATTAGAATGCAAATTGGACGAATACACACTATTCACCCATTCCTTCCTGTATGTCCCTGAATGCCTTCTACCCCTGATAAGAAGAGATATCACATAAGTTGGGGGCTACTATCCACCTAATGGGAGACAAGTTGGAGATTGGCATCCCTTTAGATAAAGGGCACAAATGATAATGTTAATGACTGAGGACAAACCTCCCCAGACAGAATAAGTCGATCTCCCCAGAGTAAATCCTGGGGTCTGGGCCCAGGGATGGGTGTAACAAGCTGGAAGAGCCAGTCCCTTGATAGTCCATCTAAAACCCAGACATACATCGCCCAATAGAAAACAGTACCCTATCCGGAGGCCTTGTTGGACATCGCCCCTGTTATACAGGACCTAATTGAGCAGGGCCTTATTAGACCAGGCCAATCAGCCTGTAATACCCCCATTCTCCCCATAAAGATACCCACTGGGGAATACTGGATGGTACAGGACCTCAGGGCAGTAATGAAGCCACCAGGGATATACATCCAGTGGTCCCTAATCCCTACACCCTGCTGGCCACTCTACCATCCACCAGGACCTGATATTCTGTATTAGATTTAAAAGATGCCTTCCTCTGTATTCCATTAGCTTCAGAAATTTTGCTTTTGAGTGGCAGGACTCAAAAGTGCAACAAAAACAACACTGTTGCTGGACAGTCCTGCCTCAAGGGTGGGACAACTCATGGGAACCTCTCTCTGACCTGAAGCTTCTCTTCTGAAAAGCAACAAAAGTGTGACCAGGGAGATTCAGGTCCCGGCAGAGCACACTTGCCTACAGGCAGAAAACTGAGATACATGCTCTGTTAGGAAAAATTTGACACGTGACCATTATGCTCTTGCTAATATTTGGGCCACGGATCTTAAACTGCTTGGTGTCCTTTGTCTCTAAATGGTTAGACATCTCTCTTTCCACTGTTCTCTTTAATTCCATTATAGCCTCCCTGGCCTTCTAGCTGTCTCCAACCTTACTAAGCTCATTCCTGGGTCAGGATTTTGCTTTTTCACTTGCTATTTCTTGTAAGATGAAATGAGATGGCTTGTTCCTTCACTTCATATAAATCTCTGTTTCAGTGTCATCAGTTTAGAATGACCCAGCTTGACACCTTTTCCAAAATAGCATCTTCTTTCTCCAACCACTTTCTATCCCTCTAGTCTGCTTGAATTTTCTTCAGAGCACATACCAAAAACTAAAATTATTGTAACACACTACCTGTTTACATGTTTGTTGTTTGTCATGTCCACAATTGTATAAGTTCTGGGAGAGCTGTCTGAATCCCCAGCATCTAACACAGTGCCTGGCATGTAATACTGCCAGGAAATATTTGTTGGATAAGTAAGTGATAATTGTTTCCTTTATAGCATTCATCAAATATTACTTTCCTTTTATGTTTTTTCTTTGGCCTGGCCTTGTGACCTCTTCTCATCTGGAACCTGAAGGCATTAGATCAGTCAGTTGGTGTGGTCCATTATAACTTTAATATTAAGATTTCTAGGGGAATTCCCTGGTGGTCCAGTGGGTAGGACTCTGGACTTTCATTGCCGAGGCCTGTGTTCAATCCCTGGTTGGGGAACTAGGGTCCCACAAGCCCCGCGGCACAGCCAAAATTAAAAAAAAAGAGATTTTGGGCTTCCCTGGTGGCGCAGCGGTTGAGAATCTGCCTGCTAATGCAGGGGACACGGGTTCAAGCCTTGGTCTGGGAAGATCCCACATGCCACGGAACAACTAGGCCTGTGAGCCACAACTACTGAGCCTGCGCGTCTGGAGCCTGTGCTCCACAACAAGAGGCCACGATAGTGAGAGGCCCGCGCACCGCGATGAAGACTGGCCCCCACTTGCCGCAACTAAAGAAAGCCCTCGCACAGAAACGAAGACCCAACATAGCCATAAATAATAAATAAATAAATAAATAAATAAAGGGAAAAAGATGGTTCAATTAAAAAAAAAAAAAGCTCTGCCTATAGACTTTAAAAAAGAAAAAAAAAAAAAAGATTTCTAGAGAAGGTACCTGTGATAATTTGGCATTAATAAGCTGCCAGTTAAGTTCTGCATGCATGAAAATCAGTGCTTCCAATGGCCCGGAGTATAGTAGCTGTTGAAAAGAAATATGGACTTTTTGCAAATTGATAAGAAAATACTAAAATTCTAATAAAGAACAGTCAAAAAAGAGAGACCAATAGACAATCTGAATAGGCCTATATCTATTAGAGAAATTAAATCAATAATTAATAACCCTCCAAAACAGAAAGTACCAGGCCAACATGGGCCCGCTGGTGAATTCTACCAAACATTTAAGGAAGCAATTATATCAATTATCTGCAAACTCTTTCAGAGGATAGAAGTAGAGGCACGACTTTGTAACTTATCCGATAAGGTCAGCATTATCCCAATACTACAATTAGAATAATTTCTGGAACCCTAATGTATAGCATGGTGACTATAATTAATAATGAGGTATTATATCCTTGAAATTCACTAGGAGAGTAGACCTCAAGTGTTTTTACCAAACACACAAAAAGGTAACTATATGAGGTGATAGACGTGTTAATTGTCTTGATTGCGGTAATCATTTCACAAAGTATATGTGTACCAAATTATCATATTGTACACCTTAAATATATACAATTTTTATTTGTTAATCTTACCTCAATAAAGCTGGGGAAAAATAATTGCCTTTAAGAAATATATTTTCCTGTAAATTTTGTTTTATCTTGTAATTTTCCCTCTCTTTCAACATTTTCTGCATATCATTTATAATATTAAAATTGGATTTAAATATAAAATGTAAAATTACTTTAGAAAGTAACAGCTTTTAGATATTAGTTTTGATACTATATTCTTTTTCCATGGGTATTTCAAGTGTTTTTCAATGATAAGTTATTCATAACACAACCTTTTAAATATAAATACAACAGTTCATAAAATTCAGAGGTTTTGTTGAGGAGGGAGGGATATGTAATTGATACATGAAATGGACAAAGAGGAAAATTTTAAAATATTGATATTATTTTTAAAGTAGGGTGGTGGTGGGATAGATAAATTAGGAGTTTGGGATTAACAGATACACACTGCTATATATAAAATAGGTAACCAACAAGGAACACTGTATAGCACGGGGAGCTCTACTCAATATGTTGTAATAACCTGCAATGGAAAAGAATCTAAAAAAGAATATATATATATATATATATATATATATATATATGTATATAAACAGAATCACTTTTCTGTACACCTGAAACTAACACAACATTGTAAATCAACTATATTTCAATAAAAACTAAAAAAAAAAAAGGTAGGGTGGTGGCTATATTGTGCCTATTTTAGTATTATTCTTTACACTGTATATATAGTACATTTGTATGTATTAAATATTTTATTATAAAAATTAAAAATATTCTGCCTTTATGTATGCTATTACACCTGCCTTATACAAGTTCCAAAGATGACAACATGCTCAGGCAGAGACTCATAAAAATACTTAAATATCAGGAATTTGTCAGTTCCTGAACACAATGAAGTCTAAGGTCTATAGTAATATAGTACCTTAAAGTAATATACAGCAATATAGTAGTATCTATATATATAATATAGATATATATAACATATAGTAATATAGTCCCTTGAAGTCCCATTTAAGAATAACATCCCATCCTTAACAACTGTAATAAAAGTGAGAGTAGTGAATGCTATCACATGGGGGTATTAAAAACGAAGATTTAAGGGACATTGTAAGTGTATTAAAATTTTCTATATGACTGTGAAATATTTTTAAAAAGTTTAAATAAAGTGACCCTCGAGTTTAGCATTGATGTCTGAAGGAGAAATATATTTAAAGAACATGTCAGAACAACAGAAGTCTGAGACAATTTTTTTGTATGGGAAAAATCCTCATCGCTGTGCAGAAATCTCTAGATATGTTATATTCTAGGGTTTCGGAAGCAGAGATGAAGCAATAAAAAATAAACTTTCTTTTGGGAGAAATGTGAGGTGAAAACTGATGAAGCAGGACTAGTGAGTGCCAAGGTTCAGCTGCATTTTTACCTCACATGCCCACCTGCATTCATATTTGACCAGGTCAGGAGGTAAACTGTGTTTGTCTGTTCATGCCTGGTAGACATTTATCTCCATGACAAACCCACTCAATGATGAAAGGACAAGAATAGTGCAAACAAGCCATTTCCAAATGTAAATCAGCTTTTCTATTTTACATAAGGCCCTGTCTGACAGTTGACTAGATAATTCTGCTAATTATGTTAATAATTATATGTATTGTCAAAACTCCAGAAGTAGCAAAATTAAAACTACCAGATCAATAAAATAGTATTTAGTAAAAGTTTATTGTGCATGTAAGAACAGTTTTTGAACTGGGAGCTTTGAAATTCAAAACTGATATGAAGTTCAGGGGCATGGAGTTACAGGATGGCTTATAAAGTGAAAATGAGGAAGTCCATTAAACTGTACAATGATTGGTTATCACAGTAGGGGTCTCCATATGGCAGGAGACTGGTTAAAAGTGATTATCTTATACCGTTTTTAGGATGATGATTTAAGTTTCTTTCATGATTATCAGAGGTATTTGCAAGAAATAATCTAAGTTAAGTTTCACTTATGTTGAAATAAACTAGATTTAGTTTTGCTTATATGGCTTAAATGATTTTGTCTGGTGATTGTCAGAGGCAAGGGTTTGGGGGGGGGTGAAATGGGTGAAGGGGCTCAAAAGGTAGAAACTTCCAGTTATAAAATAAATGTCATTTGTTTGTAACATACAGCATGGTGACTATAGTTAATAATATTGTCTTGCATATTTGAAAGTTGCTAAGAAAGTAGATTGTAAAAGTTGTCATCACAAAGCAAAAAAAATTTTGTAACTACCTATGGTGATGGATGTTAATTAGACTTATTGTGGTGATAATTTCACAATATATACAAATTTTGAATCATTATGTTGCAAACCTGAAACTAACATAATGTTATATGTCAATTATATCTCAGTAAAAATTTTAAAAATGTAACTTATCTCTCAAAAAATCAAACCTATTGTGATATCTTAAAAAATCAACCAGGTTTACATATATCACAAATTAATTTCAAGTTAATGAATTATAGAAGGACTGATAAAAAATTTTTGAAAATCACCACTTGGTAACCACCACATTAATAATAATTTCAGGTGGGACTTCCCTGGTGGTCCAGTGGTTAGGACTCTGTGCTTTCACTGCCATAGCCCTGGAATCAATCCCTGGTGAGGGAACCAAGATCCCGCAAGCCATGCGGCGCGGCAAAAAAAAAAAAGAAAAAAGAATTTCAGGTAATACTCATCAATGGGTGTTAAAACTAGTGGGTAAAAGTTTAATCAGAAGTAGGATTTTACACTGTCTCAAGGTATTCCCTACTCCCCCTCCACTCTCCCATCCCTCCCAAATATTTGTCTGCTCAGAGAATTTCCAAGTCTGATCTCCATTTTATATTTAAACAGTATTTAATTACTTACTAATTTATACAACACCATGTTCCACAAATAATAGGAAGCAACTCAATTATGATATTTACATAGTTCTTTATATTTAATGTGTTTTAACCGGTTTCATTCAGTTCTAACAATAAGTCTCTGAGACCAGCATTAACAGCCCATTTTTATAGCTAGAGGAACTGCAGATCACAAAGATTAATTGACTTGCTCAGTTGAGAGGTAGGTATTAACACTGTCTTCTTGTTGGTGGGAAAGTGAAGCTTAGAGCAAAGAAGGAAATTGCTAAAGAAGACATACTTAATTTGAGGTGTTATTAGGAGGTGGGCTTTCAACTCAGATTTACTGACCTTAAAGACTGTCATTAACTGTTGTGGTATATTACCTCCTCAAAATGTTGCTTTTCTGATGGTTTTATCCAAGAAAAAAGAGTCATTCAGTTGACTCCTATTTCCAAATACCATTTTATTTTAGAACATGGATGCAATTTAGAATTAATTTCAAATTCTTCTGACAATATGAGACAATCCATTTTTATTTCTAAAAGATTGGTCCATCCAGGGTATTCTCCTTCTGTTTTCTCCTATAATTTTTACCCAGTAAATTCTAATAGAAAGTTAACCTTGGTAGGAAAACATTTATTGTTTAATCTGCGGAGAAACCTAAGTCAGTGTAGTTGATTTTTAAGAAAGATCAAAATAGTGTGTTAACCTTTCCTGTTCATCTTGTGCCCTCAGCAAATATGTTTTCAACCTAACAAAATAGAATCGATTGCCTGTGACTCAATTTCTTTCACCATTAAAGTGCAATTAGTTTCCAATTACATTATAGAGGTTGAAATAAGAATATAAGAAGTGACAAGGGAAAATTAACACTGGATACTATCTCTTTTTAAATCTGGACTTCATTTACTTGTGAGGATAAGCCCAAGGTTGCTTTGGGAGACATGTTCTGAGAGCTCTTTACCATGCATATAGATAAAGTAAATACTTCAATGAACTGTCTGCTCTTTGCTGAATACTAAAAAGCAATAAAATATTACTCTTCTGACGGCTGTCTGTCCTGGTTGCAGGATTTTGAGACTCTAGGGATCAGGTATGAACCTGGTACCATGCAGGTCAGTTTGTCTCCTCCAGGGGTCGCTGGAACGTAGCCTCTCTCTACAGTTCTTTCTATGTCTGGGGGTGGGATTGGTGGTCCTTGAGACGTTACACAAACTGCTATGTATCTTCTGTGTTCCAATTGATGTCAGGGATGTCACACTTCTGAAGTGCTTACCTAAGGAGCCCCCTAAGAATCTGAAGCCTGGAGCTTGTGCCAGTCAAGCATTTCTCCACAGCTCAGTTGCCGATGTTATCTATGCAAGATGCCTCCATGTGGTTACCTGAGACCAGCCGCTGAGATGGCTTGACTTCTGTCTCCTGCAGTAGGTGATGACGGCTTTATGTTTTCACATTCTCACTGTGCTGTGGGAACTCCTTTTAGGATGTAAAACTGATCCCCCACCACCAGTGTGTGTCTTTGAATGATTCTGATGATCCCCAGATGTGGTTGAGAACCTTCTATCTTGCATCAGCCCCTCTTCCCTGAAATCTGGTCCCTTTTTTCCTTATATTTCTGGCCAACCACCTCCCTAGGATTCTGTCACCAGATGAGACACAGGTCTTGTCAAAGCTTTTACAACACATAGGTGACAAGCTTTGCACTTACTAATGTATAACATAGACTTCTGTAAGTAGGTTGTGGAGAATTAAATTGGGAATTTCTATAATAATTAGAGAAAATTAAAAATTAATTATAAAAAATGAAGCATTAATTAAAAATTGGAAATGGACAAAAAATATAGCACTTAAACTTAAGGGTGGCATACAAACTTCTAGTTATAAGATAAATAAGTCCTGGGGAGGTAGTGTACAGCATGGTGACTGTAGCTAAAAATACTGTATTACATATTTGAAAGCTGCTAAGAGAGTAGATCTTAAAATTTCTCATTACAGGTAAAAAAAAATTTGTAACTATATATGGTGATGCATGTTAACCAGACTTATTGCAGTGATCATTTTATAATATATACAAATATTGAATCATTATGTTATACACCTGAAATTAATATGTTATATGTCAAATATAACTCAAAAAAATAAAATAAAATAAACTTAAGGGTGACAAAGATAGCATTCAACAAGCATTTCTTTAAAACCAAGTAGTTTAGGTTTATGCCTAGGTACGTCAAAACTCTGAATGGCTCACATATAATGTTGTCTTGAACTAAGAGTGTATTAATAGCGTGCAACTTTGGCCTAATGATTGGGAAATGGATACACACTGTGAGAGCCCAGTTGTCAATAAGACCTTCATGAGCTTTTGAAGAAGTGTTGTGCTCAGTATTGACTTTGCTTTTGGAATCTAGGGCACAGCTGAATTGCTTAGTGCCAGTGGCTGACTGTCTCATCTGGAGTAATCTGTCTCACAATCTTTCTTAGCCCAACAGATATTTCAATATCACACATTCACACCAGATATCTACTCTCTTCTCTTCTTTCTACTGTTTCCTTGAAGAGAAGTGATAGTTCAACAAAATGAGAAATTGAAAACAAAATAGCAAACTTTACTTTCTAAAACAGTCGTGTAGAACTAAGGTTACAGTTTCATATGAGATAACTTGTCCATATACCAAACTTTGGAACCCTTGTTATATACCCATAAATGGCCTAATTTAGCATTGAAAAATAATAGTTTTTATCTATTCCTCTTCCTCAGTAGAAGGACATTTGAGTTGTTTCCAGTTTTTGGTGATTATGAATAAAGCTGCTATAAACATTTTTATACTGCTTTTAATGTGAATCTAAGTTTTTGTTTCACTTGGATAAATATCGCTGGGTTGTACAGTAAATGTGTATTTAACTTTAATGGAACTGCCACATTGTTTTCTAAATTGGGTGGGTGTACATTTTGTATTCCCACTAGGAATTGAGGAGAGTTACATTTGCTCTGCATATTTCTGATCACTTGTTATTGTTAATTTAAAAAATCATAGCCATTCTATAGGTGTTTAGTGGTATTGCATTATGGTTTTAATTTTCATTTCCCTGATAACTAATGATGTTGAGAATCTTTTCATGTGCTTATTGCCAACCATATATCTTATGTGGTGCAGTAGCTGTTCAAGTCTTTTGCCCATTAAATAATTTTTAAATATTATTGTGTTTTAGGAGCCCTTTATATATTCTGCATACAAGTCCTTTGTCAGATATGTTATTTGCAAATATTTCTTCTTAGTCCATGCCTTGTCTTTTTAATATCTTAAACGTGTCTTTCAAGGAGTGGAAGTTCTTTTTTATGTGGTTATAAGTTTTTAAATTGAGGTGCAATTTACATGCAGTATTATATTAGTTTCATGTGTACAACATGGTGATTCGACATTTATATACATTGTGAAATGATCACTACAATAAGTCTAGATACCATCTGTCACCATAGAAAGTTAAAACAATATTATTGACTGTGTTCTCCATGCTGTACATTACATCCTGGCTTATCTATCTTAAAACTGGAAGTTTGTACCTCTTGATCCCCTTAGATAGCAGAAGTTCTTAATTTTGAAGTCTAACTCATCACATTTTTTCCTTTATGAATTGGAATTTTGGTTTCACATATAATGGAGTATAATTCAACAATAAAGGAAACAAACTAACCGATATACATAAAAATGTGCCTGAATCTCCTATACATTAAGTGAAAGAAGTCAAATTTGAAAGGCTACATACTGTTTGATTCCATTTACTTGATGTTTTGAGAAAGACAAAACTCAAAAGACAAAAAATAGATCAGTAGTTACCAGGGGCTGGGGGTGCAGGGAGAATTCACTACAAAGAGGGAAGGGGAATTTGGGGGTGGTGGTAATGGAACTGTTCTATATCTGATTGTGCAAATTGCGTAACTATATGTGCTTGTCAAAACTCACAGAGCTGTTCACTAAAAAGGGTGGTTTTACTGTGTGTAGATTATGCCTTAATTATTTTAAAAGCAATAGTTTTACTTAGTTGTCCCCTTACTGCAACTCACTTCCTTTAGAAGCCTTCATTAACAATGGTCAAAAAGTGGAAACAACATAAGTGTCTATCAATGAATAAAAAATATATGGTATACCTATGCAACTGAATATTACTCAGACATAAAAAAGAATGAACCACTGATTCACATTACAACATGGATCAACCTCAAAATCATTATGCTAAGTTAAAGCATCCAGATACGAAAATACATGTTGTATGATTCCATTCATGTAAAAAAGAATAGAAAATGCTATATTAGAAAAAATATATATCAGTAGTTATCAGGTGCTACTGGTGGAGGGTGGGATATACTGCAAAAGGGCTTGAGGAAACTTCTGGGGTGATAGAAATGTTCTGTAGTTTGGTTGTGGCAGTTGTTTTACAGTTGTGCTAATCTATAAAAACCCACTGAGTTGGGTTTTTATTAAATGTATACAGTTCATTTTAAATACATTCTACATCAATAAATGTGATTAATAAATGTGATTTAAATTGGGTTTCAAATTCTAACAGCTAATTTTTCTTAGCAGACAGATCTTCCTCGACTTATGATGGGGTTACAACCTGAGAAGCCCATGATAAGTTGAAAATATCCTAAATTGAAGTGCATTTAATATGCTTAACTTACCAAACATCATAGTTTAACCTAGCATCCCTTAATAATGCTCAAACACTTATATTAGCCAACAGTTGGGCAAAATCATCTAACACAAAACTTACTGAATATCTCATGTAATTTATTGAAAACTCTACTGAAAGTGAAAAAAAGAATGATTGCACAGGTACAGAATGGTTGTCAGTGTATTGGTTGTTCACCCTTGTGACCTCATGACTGGGAGGTGCTGCTCACTGCCACTGCCCAGCATCACAAGGGAGTATCGTATCACATATCGCTAGCCCAGGAAAAGATTAAAATTCAAAATTCAAAGTATGGTTTCTACTGAATGTGGATTGCTTTCACACCATTGTAAAGTCAAAGAATCATAAATCAAATCATCATCAACTGGGAAATCTCTATACATGTAATTCTACTGTCTTTTGGGTTCCATTGTTATAGATGATAATCAGCTGTCAATGTAATTATTAGTAATTATGATTCTCTTTAGGGTAATCTGTCTTTTTTTCCCCCTCTGATTGTATTAAAGGCTCCTTTTTTTTCTTTGATTTTTGGTAGTTTCATTGTGATGTGGATTTCTCTTTATTTTGCTTGATATTTGAGGCTTTTTGATTCTGTGGTGAGGGGTCTCCCATAAATTTTAGAAAGCTGAAGTCATTATTTCTTCAAATATTTTCTTTACTTCATTCTCTTTCTCCTCTCCTTCTATTAAACTCTTTTATTTGGGCATTATTTTTTATTCCTGCACCTTTAAAACCATGGAAACCAAAGCTTAAAATTCCTAAGCTCAGAAATTGGCTTCCTTCAAGGAATAATCTGTTTTAAGTTCTTAGTACCTAGCTGGGTTTCTGCCCTCACTTAATTTTTGGCATCTGAATATTCCTTACTTTCTTGCTGGACTTAGGCATTTGAAAAGATTTTAAAATATATTTTACTTATCATTTTAACTTGTTTTGAATTAGAAGATCAGTTATGGAACCCAGTCTCTACTGTCAGAAGATGGAACTGCATGGTACAGATGATGTCATTGGAAAAATTTATCATGATATATCCATTAATATTTAAATTCTTGTTTAACAATTATCCCTTAATCACTACATAGCTCAGGGTCTAAAGATGTTTTCATAAGCTGAAAGAGACTTTATAAACACAAAACACATCAGAAAATCCTGAAGAAATTTTGCTTTAGTGGTATTGAATAATCTGAGGTCTGTTTCCAATGAGATTGCAATGAAACCAAAGACGTAAATTGAACAAGAGCTTATATTGCAAAGGGTGCACTGTTTCTTAACAGTTCACATTAGAAATTGTATCTGTATTTCAAAATGATCTCAAAATTACACGAAGCAAAATTTGGTAGCTGTGAAGAAGATCTTCTGAGACAGGGCAATATTAAAAGAAAAAGGAACAATTCATTTCTCTAGGTTGGTGAAATAATATTTCAGAAATGACAGAACTTATTGATAGAAAGTTTTAACTCTATTATTATTAAACTATGACAATTTAAACCTGTATTCAATAGAGAAGTTATTCTCAATATTTAGGAATTTGATACCTAGTCATTTCATAGTCATTTTACTTTATTTTATAGAACCTTTGAATTTCAGATATTGTGGTGGTGTTAATCAAGTTTGAGCTTCAGTATTCCTAATGTGCATTGGCCACCATGCTATCTTCTGCTTATGTAAGACAATTTTAGCTGTTTCCCAAATCTCCCAGGGGAATAACTGTACTTATAGGTTGTCAAATTGATCATGCACACACATACATACATAAGCATATACATCAATGAAATATGCATTGTTGATTTTTAGCTCTGAAAGATTTATTTAAGCATTTTAATGAACTAATTTAGATGTCTGTGTTATTTTGTTACTGTTATCAATGTCCTAAATATATTTGTTTGATATATTTTAATGAAGAAGGAGATTTTTAAATTATACCTTATTATGTATCATTCTGGAGGACATTCTTACTTTTTTTGAATAAAACTTTTCTAAGTTGTCACTTCTTGCAATGCACATTAAAGTTTGTTAGTTGTGCATTTGTATTTCAGATGCATGATAATTTTATATAAGGCTCTATTTCTGAAAAAAGTATTATTTTAATAAGCATTCCTTTATATCTCTAAACAGAAAATAGTATGGAAGACTGAGAGCGGTATTTGATATCATAGAAGGAGGGTAAATTTTGAGATTTGAGTCAAGCTCTGCTGTTCACCAGATATGTAGCCCCAGAAAAACATTGCATCTCTACAAATTTCAAATAGCTTAAATGTAAAATAAGTTGAATATTACCCAGGGTTGTTATTTATATTGATTAAGTAAAATATATGTGATGACTGCAACACAGGTACTCAAAAAATTAGCTTTTCTATTTTTGGGTCAATTCTGCTCATTAGCTCAAGTTTATTTAATTTGTGGGGAAAGAACTAATGGAGTCTACAACTTATGCTTAAAGCTGTAAAAAAGACTTTATGGTTACAGCCTTAGTGGCACTTTTCTAGAGGTTCATGGTAGGAATGGTAACTTGAGTATCTCTCTCCATTCCATTTACTCTCATTGTGTGACAATCAAGGACCAGTTGTGAACAATGAGGAAAGCAACCACCTTAGCTGAGAGGAGGCACTCTATCACCTTTTTGTCAAAGAAAGTTTTTAGATGAAGGAATGCATCTATTTTTGTATTTTGAAAACCTCTGCCCCTGCAAGATGTCATGTTAGGCACTTACATAATTATGTTAAAATGACAGTTCTTATCTCCAACAAATTTGAAGACACACAATTGGGACAGATGTTAAACTGAAGGCAGCACACAACGAATTCTCAAGAACTTATTATTTTTAGTATTTCTTAAGCCCCACTGAGATAAATGATTTCTATGGAGGACTGTCTGAAGCAACTCATTCTTCTCTGTGAACTAAGCCAGAGCATCAAAGAGCTATGGAGTGGTCCATATTATTTTGGTTTCCTTACAAAATTCCTTTTAAATTTCTCTTGCATATGCCCTCCCATAAATTACATTATAGGATGCATATATTTTTTCATTTATTGTAAGCAGTTGGGAAAGCAGCTGAAGATATCATCTACTACATCACTGAGTGGCCCTTGTAAGGAAGATCCAAGGCACATATAGGGAATTATAGACTTAAAAATTATTCCTTTGTTGGCCATCAGGAAGTTCTAGAATTAATATGTGGCCCAATTTTTATAACTTTAGAACCTATTAACATCCATAACTATATACTAATGTTTAGTCTTATAGTTCAGGTTTATCTTATAGTTTTCTGACCTTGTTTTATATTCACTTGTTTATATTGGGTTGGCCAAAAAGTTCATTTGGTTAATGAATACGTTTTTCAATAAAGTTCTCGGTGAAAATGAAAAATGTGTCTTTTATTTTTATTTAAAACCGAATGAAATTTTTGGCCAACCCAATATTTTATTTTATTAAATTAAGCTGTCAGTTTGTCAGTACTTGTCAGTGCTTCATATCCTTTGTGTCTTGGTATATATGTAAGTAGATAATTCCTCTAAATAATATTTCTCTTATTATCAACTTTCTGGAAATGCTAGTTCACTTTTGTATTAATTCCCTAGGAATATCTTAGTTTAAAATTCAGTGTTGTATTTTCAACATATTGAGGAGAATTAAGGAGAAAGAAAATGGGAAGTGTGCAAAGATTGGAAAGCTTAATAATGGTAGTTATCACAGAAGACAGAGCTATGCATGAAATAATTACTCACTCATGTAAAATTCAAACTATTCTTTATATAATAGTTTCAAATAGTCAGGCTTTTAAGAAAAAACAGCCTTTTTTCCAAAATAAAAATATACATCACAAAAAAGACTACTTATGAGGTTATACATCATAATGCTTAAAACTGAGTACTTTGTGCATTCTCAAGCTTCTCTCCCCACCAGAAAGTAACCCCTCCTACCATTTAGATAATAAAAATATGTCTTGCTGCTGGGGATTGGTGAAAGTATCATTTAATTTAAAAATAGCTTTTTAGGTGAATTTCATTTTATCACTTCCCTTAAGCATAATTCTGGACTCCTGTGTCCCTCATGCCATTCTTTCATCTTTCCCATTGCTTGAAGCAAATTTATAGCTATTATTTAGAATCATCCAAAATTTATTAATATTTATTCATTTTTATTGTGTATCAGGTACTGTGCTAAACAGTAAAAAGATGACAAAAATATTCTTAAGTGATCTATCATTGGCTCTTGCTGCAGTTAATTACTCTGCCATCTTTGAAACGCTTTGTTTTTCATTCTGTCTTGGATCCCTCCTACCTCACTCTCTTTCTTTTCCAATTTACTCCCTGGTATTTCTTATTTCCCTGAGGTTTGAAATTGGAATGTCCCAGAGCTCTGTCCTTGGCCCTTTTCTCCATCTACACAAACAAACTTGGAGATATATATGGTTTTGTGGTTTAAATATCATATAATAATAATAAATATTGTTATCTTGTGGTTTAAATATGTGCTATATATTATGTGGTTTAAACATCTCAGCCCAGACCTTGCCCCTAAACTTCAATCTTATGTGTCTAACAGTCTAGACAACATTTGTACTTGGACCTCAAACTTTACATTTCCTCAACTGAGCTCTTGATTTTCCCCAAAGCCTGGTCCTTTCTGTCTTCTCCAGCTCAGAGAGATGTAATCCCACCCTCCTAGTTGCTCAGGCCAAAAATCTTGGAGTCACCTTTGACTAGTGTCTTAAGCTCCCATCCCCAATACAATCTCTCAGTATTGTATGAACCAATGGGGCTCATTTTCAAGATATATTAAGATTCTGCCTGCTTCTATCACTGTTACCACTCTGATCCAAGCCATCATCATATTTTACTTGGATTATTGCAATAGCCTCCTGTGTTAGTCATGGCATTAACTGCTGTAACAACTCCAAAATCTCAGCGGCTTAATGCAACAAATGTTGATTACTTGCTCACATGACAGTGAGTGGGTGAAGGGGCACTGACCTACATGGTCATTCAGGGACCCAGGATTCCTCCATCTTTCTCTAGGACATGAAATTCTCCACTGGATTCTCTGCACGTGGCAGAGAATGTGGACAATGTGTGAGTTTTCTTGCCAGGCCTGGATGCTGCATCCATCACTTCTGACTGCTTCGCATGGCTGGAAGTCAGTCACATGGTCTTATCTAATTGCAAGAGAAGCTAAGAAATTGCATTGAATGTGAATACAGGGAGGAAATAAAATTATTTGGTGAACACACAGCAGTCACAGTGAGCTCGTTAAAATGTAAGAATCAAATTGCTTTATTGCTGTAAATTTTCCAATGGCTTAACTTCTCATTCGGAAAAACAGCTGACTCTGTACAAGGGGTTAAGGGGTCCTACATGATCTGGCTACCATTACCTCTTTCACTTTATTTCTATTACTTTTTATTTTCACTCCTCTCCAGTCACTCTGACTTCTTTGATGGTCCTCAAATGTGCATGATCTACCTCAGGGCTTTTGTACTTGCTATTTCTTCTGCCTCCAGTAAGTTTCCTCCAAATATCTGCATGGCATTCTGCCTTATCATCTTTGTATCTTGGTTCAAATATTGCTTTCTCAGTGAGTCCATTCCTGCTTACCCAAATTAAAATTGCAACCATCAACACCAGTACTCCTTACCTTGCTTCTTTGCTTAATTTTCTTTTCATAGCTCTTATCACTTTCTATTGCACTATTTTTGTTTCTTATCTCTCTTCAGACTAGAATATAAGCTCCATTAGGATAGGGATCTCGTTTGTTGTGTTCACTGCTATATCCTCATCTCCAGGAGTAGTGCGTGGCATTTAGTAGGTACTGAATAATAATTATAATAAATATAATTATGTTAAAAATAATTATGATAATAATAATAATGATTTCTTGAATGAATGAATTCTCCATTTCCAAGGACTTTAAAATCAAGCTAGGAAGACAGACAGATAACTATATTATCTCACTACAAGACACAGATACCAAGAGTTATGGAAACAAAGAAAACTCTGATTTATTCTGCCTGGAAGTCTGGAGGCTTCACAATGAGGACAATGTTAGACCTGGGCATTGAAGAATGAATAGGTGTTTTCAGGTCTTAAGGGGCATTCTAGGAAAAAAAATAGCACAAACAAAGGCTTGGAAGCAGGAGTATTGTGACACTTGGGAAACAACTGAGGAATCGGAGGGGTCTGGAGTTGGATATGCATGTGTGTATTTAAAACGGGGATATTAGACTAAAATGTTAGGTTTGTCTAAAAGTGTTTAGTACTGTAACACATTTGGATTTTACTCTGTTGGCAGGGGAGAAACTTGGCAGTCTTTAGTAGAAGTATGATGAATCCTGGTGTGCATGTATGAAAGATAAACTTGGTGAACTGTGTAGAAGACTGAGGGTAAGTGGCAGGGAACTTAGTGAGAGACTATTCATGACAGAGCAAATGAATAGCTGATCTAAAACATTCATCAAGGGCTCATATGGACAAATCTACTCAGTCACAAGGATAGCATCTAAATTGTTTGCCTATCTCTAAATGGCAAGGGAGAGAGGTCTGCGTAAATGTGGTTAACCCTTTAGACCAGAGCGATTGTTAGGAATATTGGCTTTGTTAAACCTAAGCATTCTATACCTTCATCTATGTGAAAACTGCTTCTAATGTTTTTCATGGCCATTACAGCAAGGGTCTCAAAGCCTGAATCTCAAGCATCTTCTTGTGAAGATATTTTGTGAGCAAGAGCAGACATGGGTATTTACATTACTAAATGTTGACAAATTGTTTGGTTTTGAATTTGATCCTTGATTCATCAGGCCTACTTGGCCTCTCTCAAATGAACACCATGATCTGTGAATGATTTATGCTACACTGATTTTATTCCATGCAATAATTTAAAAATTATTACTGAATGCCCACAACATTCACTTTATAAAGTACTACAAGGCATAAAAATACGACTAATACTTAGAGAAAAGCATTCGAGTCACAGTGCCTGTTTATCATTGCCTCAGCCCATTACAAGCATCCCCATAATAAAGTGATAGCAAAAACCTGTGGGCCTTGCAAATAATACTTGTAATAGGATTGCTTCCCTGGCAGTAAAACATCTGTGCTGATTTTAACTTTTTTTTTTTTGGCCACGCTGTGTGGCATGTGGGATCTTAGTTTCCCAGCCAGGGAATGAACCCGCAGCCCCTGCAGTGGAAACGTGGAGTCTTAACCACTGGACCTCCAGGGAAATCCTATATTAACTTTCTAAATCTGAGCTGAATCATTTCCAAAAGACACTCTTTTTGTTTTTGTTGTCTCTGAATGCTCTAAAATTTAGCAAGTGAAGTTGCATATAATAAGTTGTGTGTGTGTACTTATGTCCTGGCTAAGGCCCAGGACTGATAAGAAGCTAGACTGCAACTAAGTGAGTACTAAGACCAAGATCATCCATGAGTTTTTAACTGACATAATACATTTATCCCTTTAGAGAGCACAAAATCTGGAAACAACCTTGTTTTGTTTTATAATGATAGATGCTATTTCTTATTAATGATTTTTCTCTATTCAACATATGTGTACATTAATAGTGAAGAAATGTAAAAACCCAGGCTTACTAGGAAACTGCATATATGAAAAATCCTCTAAAGTAAACATGATGATGAATGTTTCAAGTCCTAGCACTTGGAAAACTGGTGATCTAAAGCATCTGAGCCTGGATTGTAATCCCTCTGTGAGTTCATTTCACACTGAGTGGTAGAACTCGATAAAATATACTTGACTTAATTCTGGACGCTGATGGTATTTCATTTTTGTGGGTGTTTTTAGCTTCATGGACTTAGCCTTGTTCTAGGAGTGTAAATAACAGTCTTCTCATATCCTTTTCATCTTTTATATTTCAGATGCAGCATCCCTTCTCAGCTTCAGTGTCAGCTTCTCATTCTTCCTCCATCTTTCCCAGCACACGCTAGGTACTCTGAACAAAGACATTTCTTTTGGAATCCTGAACTTAGCTCTTTTCATCATTGCATAATACATGGCTGCAGATACTTCTCTTTTAGATTCATTTTCCTATAATCATTAAATTGAAAAGGCTCTGTATCCTATTGGGTACTTACTTTTGGTTTTATTTGGAAGAAAGCAATATGGTCCTAAAAAGTTAAGCAAAACATGTTTTCAGTTGTTATAAGTGTTCTGAAGAAATAGGAGGGTAGAGGAGACATATTTGCATTATTTTAGTCTAAACAGATAAAAAATGCTCTCCATAGAAAAGTGAACTTGCTTATTCATTTTCTTGTTCATTTGAGGAAAATGCTACAGTTTTATATTTTGCTTTGGGAGGACTTTTGATATTTCCAACAAAATAAGTGGTCATTGGTGTGAAAGGGTGAGCAGATGATCATTGAGGAGGCTGCTAAATCCCAGTGGGGATGATCCAAGAATCAGCCTGGTTTTTTTTAAATTTCAGATTTATTGAGGTATAACTGACACATAAAATTTTAAGATATTTAAAGTGGTGATTTGATACATGTATACATTGTGAAAGGATTCCCCTATTGAGTTAATGAACACATCCATCACCTTATATATTTCTCTCTCTCTCTCGGTGAGAACGTTTAAGTTCTATTTTCTCAGAAGATTTTGATTATACAATACAGTATTATCAACTATTGTCATCATGTTTTATATTAGATCCTCAGATCTTATCCATCTTATAGCTGAAAGTTCATACCCTTTTACCAATCTGTCCCTATTTCCCAACCCCTCTCCCCACCCAGTCCCTGGCAAATACTTTTCTATTCTGTTTCTATGAGTATGACAATTTTTAAGGCTGTTATGTCGAATGAAGAAGGTTGAAGCAAATGAACTGAAAGAGCTCTTTAAAAAAGCAAGTGATTCTGTAGACTAAGTCTTCCCCAGTAGTATTTCAATATCTAACTCTGGCCAAAATATGTTTTGGTAGAATTTATCAGTATCAGATTTCCATTATCCATAGCTCATCCCAAGTGTTCTAGTCATGAACTGCTATATTAGAACAGTGCCTGGTGTGTTGTAAGTGCTCAATAAAATATTCATTGAATGAATAATTTTGGAAGTGACATTTATTGAGTACTTACTGTAAGCTAGGCATCATTCTAAGCATGGGAAATATGGTGGTATATAGCAGTACATGAATAAAACAGTTGGAATACAGTGGGAATTCTTGTACTTTCCCCAGTGGAATTTATAAGCCATTAAACCATAGTCATCTCCCCAAAAGTGGATGTACTGGACTCTGATACTCCTCACAAATGTGACATTTTAGAGTGCCTACACTGAGATTATTTTCAATCAATGTGGTTTGTAAACTTTTATGGAAACAATCCAAGTTAGTCCCTGGCATACTAAGGTACTTAAAGCAAATGAGATCTTCATTTTGTGTCTTAGGTGCTTGTCAGAGAGTCTGGTCTGGATTATACTATTCTTCTCTCTCAAAAGACAGATGAAGACACTTCATGTTTGAGAGTCATCATCTAAGGTTCTTCTCAACTGGTATTTCCACAGGTGGGTTGAGGGTATGCAGAGATACCAAGTCCTTGGTCTCCTGCAGTTGTAGATAGGCTTGTTCAAGGCCATTTGGAGGGACACGTGTGGGTCTGAAAAAGTCTCCAAAGATCTGGTCCAAGAGATAAGTGTATCATGAATTTTCTGGATTTTCTAATGTAATACCACCAGAAAGTTGGATTGATGCTTTAGATGACATTAATTTTCTGTAGAAATTCCCACAAAAAATTACAAAATATGTCCTAAGGTTTTGTTTTCAGAAGATTGTTATAAAAAAAAAAGCCACATGGACTAAGTATTTAGCAATATTCATTATGTTGTTAAATATTCTGAATGAGGTTACTGGCAGGAGACTTTCTCTCTCCTGAAAATAAGAAACAAATTGGTAGCAATCATTTTCTTTCTTTTCCATTTCATGAATAATTTTATTATTTTTTGTGGGAAGCCAAATGTTAAATTTTGTGCTTAACTGATGTATATCAAGAATTTAAAACTATATTTTCTTCAAATGGCTAGCATTTTTGTAACGGGAGTGTACCCTAAAGATTCCTTAAAAAATATGCTTTAAAGATTGCCATGGAAATGATAGGATTGAGAAAAATACCTATTTGGCTTTTTTCCCCCTTTGACTTTATAATGAAGCTACAAAACTCTGATATTTGCCAAGGGATAATATAAGAATGGATCCTTTCACATCTTTGAAAACATAAAAGCTGCTTGAAATATTTTCTATCCAAAAACCTTCTCGACTCCACATTTCCCACTAGGTCTTGTCCAATTTCTCTACGTCCTTCACTAGCAAACTTCTTTAAAATGGTAATGAGCACTTTCTGTTTTCTCATTCTCTACAGAACCCCCTCCAGCAGGGCCTTCTTTCTACATCCTCCTACAGCTGTTTCTCATCCATGTCCTCCATGTTCCTAAATCTAGCGGTCAACTCCCCGCCCTCATCTTACTGATGGAGCAGCAGCATTTGACATCATCAGTTGCCCCTTCCTCTTTGAAACTGTGTCTGCCTTTGGTCACCAGAATATCATTCCCTTTTTATTTGTACCTACCTTACTGGACTACTGCTTCTTTGTTGTCTTTGTTGGATCCTACTCAGCTTCAAGACCTCAAATATAGGAGTCTCTCAGGGTATCGTTGTTGGATCTTTCCTCTTCTCTGTCTATATTCACTCAACTGACTTATCTTGACCCAGAGATTTGACTCTCAAATGTTATCTGTTTTTCCCTTAAGCCCCATATTTCAAATTATCATAAAATCTTGTCAGCTCTACTTTCAAAATATATTCTAATTTTGAGCTATCAATTAAATATTTTTAGTCCAAGCCTCTATCGTCTCTCACCTGGACTGTTGCATCAGGTTTGTAATGTGTCTCCCAGCTTCTCCTCTTGCTCTGTGCTCATCCACCCCAGTAAGAGCTTACAAATGAAATACCAAGTGCTTACCTTGGCAAGTAACGTTCTCTATGAAATGGTCTTCACCTGCTTCTCTATCTGCATCTCTGGCCAATCTTGGCCTCACTCACTCGCCTTCAGCCACTCTTGCGGCCCTGTGGCATCTCAATCATGCTAAGTGCCCTCGGCCTTGGCACACAGGGATGCTTCCGCCAGAAGCATTAATGCGCTCGCCTCATAGCTCACTCTCATTTCAGGTTTTCTATATAATACCTGATCCAAGAGTCCTTCCCTGAACCTTTATCAAACATATGAGCCCTGCCAGCATTTTAACTATCTGTCCTCTTACCTGCCTTTATTTTCCTTAGAGTACCTATCAACATTAATTACCTATTGATTCAGTTGACTGATCATTGCCTTTCTCCAGTAGAATGTAGGCTCCCTAAAAGCAGGGTTTACCACTCCCCCCCCCCTTATTTTGCATTTATAGTCTCAGTGTTAGAAGAGTACCTGACCTGCAGCAGGTGCTCAATAAATTTTTTTTTCAATGAACGAACAGAAGAAATAGTAGATGGTTTTCAGTGTATCGGTATGGAAGTATTTGATTTTCTTATTTAAAATCTATAAAATGCTGGTTGTGGCTCTACGATTAATCAACTCTATGACTCTTTACCTCTTTGTTCCTTTGCTGAGCTCATACAGGGTAATGGAAGATTCATTCTAAATGGGCTTTGCTAGAAGACTCTCTTCCTGCTTGGAGTTCTACTGGAAAACTGATCCACCGCTATCAAGAAACATGATTTTAGAGAAATTTCCTCTGCAACACCACTGAAGATCTCTCCTACTCCAACAGTGATAGATCAGGGATTGAACAAGATCAGCACCCTTTGGTCACTTCTTCACAAGGGCAGCATTTATTTTCAACTCCATCTAATTATTTTCTGGAACCTTCTTTTGTAGACTCATTACTGTGTTATTTTATGGGAGGATGCTGGGGGTAAACTGCTCTAAAGCAAGGATATATTGAAAATGTTTCCTCTGTGGCCAGATTGTCCAAATTTGACTTTGGAGTCAATATTTTTATTGGATATTTAGTGCTTATCAAAATCACTTGCAGCCAAAATAAAATGTCAATCAGAGGCATACATTATACTGCTAGAAATTCAAGATTTCATAGGATTTTTGTGATGTATGGTATGGTATGACAGAAATTATATTGAATATGCCACTTAAAATAAATCCTGAGGATGGAAAAATATAGATAATTTTTAATATTTGCTAGAAATATATTATTCTCTAGCAGTGAATGCCACCGTCAAAATACATAACTAATTTTAAGCTAGATCCCAAACGAGTAAATACATATAAAATTTCAAATGTTGGTATGCACAGTAAAAAACAAATAAAAACTAAAAGAACACTGTAGGCAGACCTGTTTTATATAAGGTGGTCATAGACAATCTTCCAAGTCTGAGATATTAGAATGAAGACCTGAAGGGGAGGAGGGAACAGCCTGCAGGTCTGTGGAAGAAGAACTTCCAGGTGAAATAATAGCAAGTGCCAAGGTGTAGAGGTGGAGACATTCTGGGTATTGTCCAGGGAAGCAATGAAGCAGATGTGTTAGGGCAGAGCGAATGGGGTCAGGAGTGGTGTTAGATGAGTTAAGGAGGGTGGTGGGGGTGTAGGTGGTGTAGGACTTTTAGACCACTGTCATGACTTTGGCATTTACTTAGTGTGAGATTAGAATCCAAGACAGGGTTTCCACTGGAGGAGAAACGTGGTCAGGTTTCCTTTAAGGGAGTGACTCTGCAGCGAGGAAAATTGACTGTATAAAGAGACAATATAAAATGAGAAGGAAAAAAGGAAAATCAGTTAGCAATCTCTGTACAAAAGAGAGGTAACTTCAGCTTGGAAACAGTAGAGGTGGTCAGATTCAGGATCTATTTAGAAGCTGATAGGTCTTCTGATGGACTGAATGATGTTAAGTGAGAAGACAACCATGACTGAGACTTCTTGCTTGAGCAACTGGTCAGAGGGGATTGCCATTTATTGAGATACAAAACAGTGTGGGAGGAGCCACTTTCTGGTTCATTTTCAGTTAATTTTTGAATATGGTATAAGGTAAGGGACCAATCTTATTGTTTTGTGGATATCCAGTTTTCTCAGCACCATTTGCGGGAAAGACTGTCCTTTCTCCATTGAATGGTCTTGGAAGTCTTGTCGATGCCATTTGACCACATTTATTTCTTGGCTCTCTATTCTGTGCCATTGGAGTATATGTCTGTCTTTATGCCAGTACCACACTGTTTTGATTACTGTCGCTTTTTAGTAAGTTTTGAAATCAGGAAGTGTGAGAACTCCAATCTTGTTCTTCTTTTTCAAAATCGTTGTTTATATGTGCACAACATTGTGTAAATTTTATATATATATCTGTATATATAACATTATATCTAACACTGTGTAGGTTTAAGGTGTACACCATGATGATCTGATACATGTATATACTGTGAAATGATTACTTCAGTATGGTTAGTTCATATAATTTGATGCTATTTTATTTATTTTTGGTATTATTTATTTATTTATTTTGATCCTTTCAGGATCTTAGTTCCCTGACCAGGGATCAAACCCAGGCCCCGGCAGTGGAAGCTCAGAGTCCTAACCACTGGACCACCAGGGAATTCCCAATGTTATTTTAAATATGAATTGTTTTCTTAATTTCCTTTTGAGGTTGTTGTTATTAAATAGAAATAAACTAATTTTTGGTGAATCCTTCCCCGCCCCTCATATAATTATCTCTTAATATCCTGTGAAAATAGTGTTCTGAAGAGCACAGTTTGAAAAATACTGCCCAAAGGGATATCCTAATTTTTATTGTTGTTGCAGAGACTTTCTTTGAACCTATTTGCTTTTTCACATTATTTGGAGAACTTTCCTTATGTAATTTTTAACATTTATGATGAATCATGTTCTTATTTATTTTGAAGGAAAAAACCCTACAGAATTTTAATAATGCCCATAGTCCAATGAAAGTTAATTTATCCATCTACCAGAACTCCCTATTTATTTACATTTCACTAATTCAAGGGATGAAGTTCAAATTTAAATTCTATTGCATGTGAACTATATGACTTTGGGCATCCTGCTTCATGATTCTGAGCTTAAGCTTTCTAAACCTGTAAGACAGAGTAACAGCATCAGGCTTATTTTTGTTATAATCAAAAAATATACATATGTGTATGTCACTTTAGATGTTTCCGGTTGGGGAATGAAGAATGTGGATTGTATTTAGACTTTGATCTTGGTTCTTTATGTTCTAAGTTATGGTATTAAACTTTTAAAAACTTGCTTTATACCCTAAAAAATAAAGACGTATATGCAGATCATATGGTCTAATAATACCATTCATTCATTTCTATTATTTAGGCTTGAGAGTGTTACTAGACTTATTAATTTCTCTGATACGGTCTGACAAACTGATGTTTGAAAGCACAAAAGTGAGTGGTACTTTCTGAGGTGGGGGAGTTAGATGAGACATTTCTAAACATGATTTCTAGGAAACACTGTTTGAACAAACTAGTAAGTGAAAAAGAGTCAGGTCCTTGCTTTGTGGTAGCAATATTCCCTTCTCTTCATTATAAAATGCAATCATTTAATTTTATTTATTTATTTTGGCTGCACCACGTGGCTTGCAGGATCTTAGTACAGTACCCTGACCAGGGACTGAGCCCGGGACCCCTGCAGCTCAAGTGCAGAGTCCTAACCACTGGACCACCAGGGAATTCCCCACAATCATTTTAATATAGCCCAACATACTGTGTAAGAATAAACTCATTAATAAGGATAAAACACCACTGAAATCACTGACTGAAGAGGCTTTACCTGAGATCTTTTATTTCCCTTATTCAAAATTGTAGATTTGCCCCCAAAGATTGTAATTATTCTTGTCTTTAATCTCAGTTCTCTGGAGTTTAAACTAACTTATCACTAGCCTCAGAAGTGGCATTGCTGTTATCTCCATGGTGATAACATGCTTCCTGCTAGACAGAATACAGTTGCTGTTATTTCTCAAAGGGCTTACTTCCCAAGCAGGAAAGTCCATTCTAGTGTAAAAGATTCTAAAGGAGAAATGTCAGCAGTATGCGGTTTCTTATTTCTTAACTCTGGTTGGAGGTAGGAAGAAGAGGAAAGAGATTCTGGTTCCCTGAGAAGTCACTGTTATCAGAAGTGATGCATGTGTCCAGGTGCCGTCCCTGTGTTTCCGAGGTGCCTGGTGTCCTGCAGGCAGCTCTGTCCCTTGCTCAGGCTCAGTGAGATGGCAGGATTCCATATCATCGCTTCATCCCACCTGCCAAAACCCTCAGTCCCAGAAGGGTCCCCACAGTCGGTTGTCTCTCTGTCAAAACCACAAATGCTCAAGGATCCATTCATCCTTTCCTTCTTTTATTTGTTGACGTACTCACTTGCTCATCAACATGTATGTACTGAGCACAACGTGTAGGGCATTTCTGGGGATACAGAGATAAAAAAAAATTATGTCTTCAAGGGAATCTCAGTCTATTGATCTGATAAACAAATAGGTAATTCAACTCCAATATGATTATTGTCAGAACACAGAGGAAGGACACCTTATCCATGAGGTGGAGGGAGAAGGTTACACTTGAGATTAAAAGATAAATGCACTTTTTCCAATTTAAGGAGTAAAGTTTGAAATTCCAGGCACAGGGGACATCTCACGCGAAAGCGCAGGGCCATGGCACCAGGCAGTTCGCTACGGTTGCTGGAGGATGGACGATGCTCCGGCTGTTTACACTGAGTCTCTGCTGCAGGTGGCCAGGCTGCTGCCTGGTCCTAGTCTATGAAGGAACAGGTGCTTCCTCTTCCCCATCTCCAGGGCACTAGCGCCCAGTGGCAGCTGGGAATTGAGCCTGATGTCTTGGCAGATGGCAGGGTTGGGTGGTTCCTGTCCAGCTCCACTTTCAGAAAGTGGCCATTATCTTGCCCTTGATCACCTTATATGCATCTCCTGGAGTGATCAGACTTTTTACTATGACTTTCTTGGCCTCTGCCTCACTTGATGATCTGCATGTCTCTTTCAACAACTCACTGAGATAAAATCTTTACCGCTGGTGGGGCTAGCTAAGCCTTCTCCCCACATCTGCAGCTCTGCGATTACTCCCTGCAGGCCTCCTGTGAGGCTGCATATCCTCCTTATCTTCCCATAATGGCCAGTTGGTGGACAGTCCCCTCTTTCAACTTCCATCTGGGTCTTCACAGGGATAGAAAAAGAGATTGTTCCAGAAATAAGTTAGAGTTCACTTTTAAGAGAGTAGAGGACATAAAGGGAGTATAAATGGCCAACAGGAAAATAAAACAGTAAACAGTAGCAAAGAAGAGAAAATAAACACTAAAAATAGTAGAGTGGTATAGTCTTTATATATATTATTGAAATACATATAATTAAAGTGGTGGCTCCAAAGCCTTCTAGGAAGGGATGTGGCTACATTGGTTGTCTGGACAGATGGATAGCAATTATGGCTTAGAACATGTATTTTACGATAATGGTTTTAAAAACATTCCATATCTATTAATTCTTTACACAAACCCTCCACCATAAGAGTCCTCAAGTATAAAAATAATTTTGGCTTTATCTGTCATTTACCTTTATGGTGCAATCTGATACTCTAGCAAATTAGGGATGTCTTGAAAAGAGCTGCTGAGGGTATGATGTGGGAAGACACTGGGAGGGGCTTGCTGGGAGGAGGAAGTGTTGTGTCTCCACCCCTGAGGCTTCAGATTAGAGAGAATGCAGACATTCTTTAGGTGGCTTGCTGGGACTTGTTGAGGTGGAACTTTTCCCCAGTGTTCTGCAGGGGCTGGGGACAAGGCACTGACGGAACCCCAAGGTGCTGGCTTCACAATACACAAACTTCTAATCCATTTGCTCAAATACAATCCAAGTAATGGAAAGAAAAATAAAATCAGACAATCTAGTCATTGGACAGCAATAAGTTAAAGTAGTCACAATGTCGCCACTGGAGTCACAGCCTCACACCTTTGACAGGGATTAGTGTTAAGATTTCTAGGTGAAATCCCGGCCACTGGGAATTCCCTATGGGACACCAAGACAGCTGCTAGGGCTCACAGTCGCCATGTTTGCTCTAATATATTCCTCTTGCTCCAAAGACAAAACTTGGGTAATGAACTAGTGAATTTTGTGCAATTTTTCATGAGTTTCCCCCTCTTTTTTTTTTTTTTTGTCAGTTACCAGATGCTAATATGCTAATATGATGATGTTGGCTTAGATGGGGATCATAAATATTCAAATCAGTTCCATGAGTGCTTGTTATGTGCTTGGCTGTGGCTCCGATAAAAGATGAGTAAAACACAGTCCTGATCCTCAGAAAAGCAGGCTAATTGTTTGAGAGGAATGCTAAAAATGAGGTATGATGTTGTCTCACATTTATATCAGAATTATATCCTGAAATACTGAAATTCAGGGCAGTGTATGACAAAGGACCCAAATGAGCATCCCAGATAAGGAATTTTAGTATTTATGTATGGGTAGCAGGTCACATTAGCGTGGATTCACAGTAATACAGGAAGTTTTGGTGAGCTAGTTGTGTCAACAAGAACAGAAGTGATCAGGGGAAAAAAAAGCTAACAGGTAGCACTTGTTTGGGTTTTTTTCTTTTTTTGTCTTTTTTTTTTTCAACTCTGGTCCTGTGCCTCATCCCGTGTCCCCATCTCAATGACACTGCCTGTGGTCACCCAAGCTAAGAAATGAAATCAGCCCCATCTCTCCTTTCCCCACGTCCACTTTAACTCCTATTAATTCTAGCTCAATAATATGCCATATCCCTCCCTCCCCTCTAATCCCTCAAGGCTTCTTTGTGGCCTTGGAACCTTTACCCTGGCTTCCAGGGTCCTCAGTGGTCTGTCTCCTGCCAACGTCCTTGCTTGTTGTCCCTACCTTCCACCCCAGAGGACAGCTGCAAGCTCTAACAAGTCTGGCATGCAGGTTCAGGGGTTCTCTCCATAGGTCCCCAACCCCAACTCTCTTGACCTTAAGACCAGCTTCAATGCCACCTCTGAGAAGAGCCTCTCTAAACTCCAAGATTGCACTGAAGACCTCTCCTATCCAACAACTCCCCCATTAGAGTTCCAATGACAAGGGACTGCACTTGCCTGTGTACTTGTCCCCACTGTGCCATTCACTGGCTGTCAGTACCTATTTACTCACCTGCAGAAATGGAGGTAAAAGAGTTACCTAACTTTGGGATGCTTTGAGGATGAAAATGAGCTAATAATAATGTAGCACTCAAATTCTTTAACCTAGTGCTAAAGTTTCCACTATTGCTCCTCTTTACTAGACTGAGTTCCATGAGGTTCATGCCGGCTCACTCAAAGCTCTGCAGAATGCACTGCCTGTTGATCACGAACGCGCTAAATTTATGGACCCTTCCAGATCTGAGGTCATGAAGACATAACCAAGGGCCAAGCGTGGAATGACTCCACACACACACACACACACAAAATCAGTTCCTGGAACACTTTTGGGCTTATAGCCCCACTTGACTCCATGACAATTCACCTAAATCACCTAAGCCTGGGGAGACTCCCAACTTTACTCCTAATTCACACCCCACCCACCTCATTCACAGGCACGGGTGGGGTGAGGATATAATACTTTATTCACTCTAACACGGGCCGAGGGGATGTAATGAGGGGTAGGTGGGCGCGTTTCCAGGGACCCCGGTAGGGGATCCTCCCTGTCTCCCAGTTCCAGGGCAGCCAGGGCCGCCGTCCCACCCTGAGACGCAGGTGGCGGAGCGGGGAGTTGTCCAGGTTAACGCAGCCCCAGGTCGGGATACCAGCGCGTCCCTCCCCAGTTCGCACCCTGCGGAGACAAGAATGGCGGTTCAACTGCACTCACAATCTGGACAGCGCTCGGTGGCAGTGGCTCCGGCGGGTAGCTTGAAGTCTCGACCGCCGCCCGCGCAGATATAGAGACGGTGCGTGTGCGCGCAACGGTGGCAGACGAAGTGCGAGCTGCGGCGGAAGCGCCGGCGGCACTCGGCACGTGGGTAGGGCCGCTCGCCTGTGCGCGTGCACGCATCCTATGCCAGGTTGGAGCGGTGGCCGAAGCCGCGGCCGCCCACAGCGCAGCAGCGCGGCTTCTCGCCCGTGTGCACGCGCCGGTGCTTGGCCAGCGCCGAGCTCTGGGTGAAGCGCGTGCCGCAGTCGGCGCATGCGTACGGCCGCTCGCCCGTGTGCACGCGCAGGTGCTGTGCATAGTTGGAGCTCTGCGCGAAGCGGCGGCTGCGTTGTGCGCATGCGTACGGCTTTTCGCCCGTGTGGCGACGGCGGTGCTGCCGCAGGTTCGAGGCGGCTGAGAAGTGTTTGTCTCATTCCGGGCGTTCGTAAGGCCGCTCGCCCGTATGCGCGCGGCTGTGTTTGGTCAGCGCCGACTTCTGCGAGAAGCGCCGGCCGCACTCGGTGCACGCAAAGGGCCGCTCGCCCGTGTGTATGCGGGCGTGCTTGGCCAATGTGGAGCGGCGCGCAAAGGCAAGGCCGCAGTCCCAGCATGCATGTGGGCGCGCCGGGTACGCTGACGGCGCTGGCGCCTCGCTCGGGACCTCCTTGTTGTCCATGGGGATCTTGAGTTTCACCACTTCATACTTCTCTTCACCCTCATCCTCCTCACCCTTCACCAGCAGCACCATCTCTTCTTGCATCCTTTCCTCCTCCTCCTCCTCCTCCTCTGTCTGCTGTTCACCGGGCATCTTGGTGTCCAGCCGCAGGTTCGGGCGCTCGCGCTGCCCCAGGCCAGGGCGCCGGGCCCATGTAGCACTTGTGATGTGGCAGACACTTTTCTAAGTTCTTTACTTTGGGGACTTAACGTGGTGGTTCAGTGTAAGACTACACGCTCCCAATGCAGGGGGCACAGGTTCGATCTCTGGTCGGGGAAGTAAGATCCTGCATGCCACACGAGGCAGCCAAAAGATAAATAAGTAAAACAAGTTCTTTATTACATTACTCATTTATTCCTTGCAAAAACTATGGGGTATGTACTATTATAATCATCCATGACGGTAGTCTCTGCTCTTAACTGCTAAATCCCATTGCCTCTCTCTCCAATGGGTACAAGGCGTGTTTATGAAGAAATTTAGATAGCATTTGGAAATTCTATATTGTATGTGAAGAGAGACAGTGCCATCTCTATCCCGTGGGTAGCATTTAATTGTTTCTTCAACATAGCATATTGTTTGAGTTAAGGATAGATAATATACCTTCAAAATAGAATGATGACAGATAAATTTTAAAATTTTCTTCCTTGATTTGCTTTTAAAAGAGCAGAGATAACGTCCATATATTTATTCAAATGCCTCTAAAATGATAGTTTATATTTTCCAGATATAAATTTTGTATTTTGAGATGTCGATTTATCAGACTTACTATTTGCAATTGTAAACGTAAGTGATTGATTCATACTATATACAGACTCCAAAGGAGGACTCTTCTACATATTAGATTAATTGATTGTAGGTTTTGTAGCAAAACCCACACGTTTTCCTTTATACGGTGGGCAATTTGCCGAACAGCTTTTGGGTAACTTACTAATGTGCCAATAACCTGTTTTCAGCTTCACTGTGATGAGTCCTCAGTCCTTATGTCTGAAGACAGAAAAAGACCCATAGAGAAGAGTATATCACTTCTCCAGTTCTTAGTATTTAAGTGGTGAATTATACTTCTAAAGAGAGAACAATCTCATATTTGGCATCTGTTATTAAATATGTGGTTTCCATCTTCTTTGGGGGTAAATTTTTAAGTTGTTTCATAAAAATTCTAACACTTGTATTAGTAACTAATCAACACTGACAGAAGTGTAGAGCATTTTAATTAATATCATATCTGACTGGACTTGTTCTCAGTTTAATGATGGGAGAGAGAAAATATTAATGACCTCAAAATGAATGTATGAAAACATTTTATTGGTCTTGTCCCAATTATAATTTCTTTTAACTTGGTTTTTAGTTTGAAGCATTTTTTTTTCAAACAAGGAAGATACAGCAAGGATATATTTATTTATTTCAACACGGATTGGTTGATTTTAATTAATTTTTAAAGAAGTACAGAAAATGGTCTTATTAATGTGTAATGGAATATGATAGCTCTTATTTTAAATTTTTATTTGAATTTTTCATTTGTTGCATTGAGATGTTTTGGACACATTGAATATTCCAGTGCAAAGTTTCAAGTTCTTTCTTTATGGTTATTTGCAAAGAAGGACAAGAATATTAAAGACTCTTTTTTATTTTTTTAAATTAATTAATTTATGGCTGTGTTGGGTCCCCGTTTCTGCGTGAGGGCTTTCTCTAGTTGCAGCGAGCGGGGGCCACTCCTCATCGCGATGCGCGGGCCTCTCACTATCGTGGCCTCTCTTGTTGCGGAGCACAGGCTCCAGACGCGCAGGCTCAGTAGTGTGGCTCACGGGCCTAGTTTCTCCGCGGCTTGTGGGATCTTCCCAGACCAGGGCTCAAACCCGTGTACCCTGCATTGGCAGGCAGATTCTCAACCACTGCGCCATCAGGGAAGCCCTAAAGACTCTTGATGAAAGAGGCTGATCTTTCAGGAAAAAGCCTCTTCATTCAAGGGCTTTCCAAAATTTGCTTTGGGAGTACTGTTTGTCATTTAACTCTTGCTTGTGTTACCTTACTTTACAATCAAATTATTTCATTTCCTTGCAGGGATATGTGTCTTAATACACCATTTGTAAAAAGATTTAGAATTTATGGGTGAAAGATTTTAGTGAATCTATGACATGTAGACAGAACAGACAAAGTGAACTTCAGAATTGCTGGGACATAAAACACCAGACTGATTATTTGTAGAGTCTAAAGTCACTAGAATTATCTGGCGAAAGGAAAAGAAAAAAAAAAAAAAAAAAAGGATGTTTATCTCCAAATGGTATTCATTGTATATTTACTCAGTGATTTCTATGATTTTAATAGCAATATTTTCCAGAATAGATAATTTTGTGACATGCAAATGAAAACGATCCCCGATTTATAATAGCAAAAATATAGTTTGATAAGTTGCTATGCAGATTGCTGACTTTCTAGTGATCATAGACCTTAGGATAAGGAACTTAGTTAGTTCTCCATGTGCGTAACATTTAAATATTAACATAATAGAAAGTGCAAAACTTTAGTTATGTCTTTTTTGTCAAGACTGTGTAGGGTTGCATGAATTGTTGAGAAGAATGTGCATGAGAAGGAAGAGCAATAAATGAACATTCAAATATGTACTATTTCTGATTATAGAAATATTGTATTTGCAAAACTATATTGTTGGAGGGAGCTTCAAGATGGCGGAAGAGTAAGACGCAGAGATCACCTTCCTCCCCACCAATACATCAGAAATACATCTACATGTGGAACAACTCCTACAAAAGACCTACTGAACACTGGCAGAAGACCTCAGACCTCCCAAAAGGCAAGAAACTCCCCACGTACCTGGGTAGGGAAAAGAAAAAAGAAAAAACAGACACAAAAGAATAGGGACGGGACCTGCATCTCGGGGAGGGAGCTGTGAAGGAGGAAAGGTTTCCACACACTAGGAAGCCCCTTCGCGGGCGGAGACTGCGGGTTGCAGAGGGGGGAAGCTTCGGAGCCACGGAAGAGAGCGCAGCCACAGGGGTGCGGAGGGCAAAGCGGAGAGATTCCCGCACAGAGGATCGGTGCCAAATAGCACTCACCAGCCCAAGAGGCTTGTCTGCTCACCCGCTGGGGCGGGCAGGGGCTGGGAGCTGAGTCTCGGGCTTCGGTCAGATCCCAGGGAGAGGACCGGGGTTGGCTGCGTGAACACAGCCTGAAGGGGGCTAGTGCGCCATGGCTAGTCGGGAGGGAGTCTGGGGAAAAGTCTGGAGCTGCCAAAGAGGCAAGAGACTTTTTCTTGCCTCTTTGTTTCCTGGTGCGCGAGGAGAGGGGATTAACAGCGCCGCTTAAAGGAGCTCCAGAGACGGGCATGAGACACGGCTATCAGCGCGGACCCCAGAGATGGGCATGAGACGCTAAGGCTGCTACTGCCGCCACCAAGAGGCCTGTGTGCAAGCACAGGTCACTATTCACACGTCCCCTCCCGGGAGCCTGTGCAGCTCGCCACTGCCAGGGTCCTGTGATGCAGGGACAACTTCCCCAGGAGAACGCACGGCGCACCTCAGGCTGGTGCAATGTCATGCTGGCCTCTGCCGCCGCAGGCTCGCCCTGCATCCGTACCCCTCCCTTCCCCCAGCCTGAGTGAGCCAGAGCCCCTGAATCAAGTGCTCCTTTAACCCCGTCCTGTCTGGGCAGGAACAGACGCCCTCAGGCGACCTACACGCAGAGGTGGGGCCAAATCCAAAGCTGAACCCCAGGAGCTGTGGGAACAAAGAAGAAAGGGAAATTTCTCCCAGCAGCTCAGGAGCAGCGGATTAAATCCCCACAATCAACTTGATGTACCTGCATCTGTGGAATACCTGAATAGACAAGGAATCATCCCAAATTGAGGCAGTGGACTTTGGAAGCAAGGATGTATATATATTTCCCCCTTTTTCTCCTTTTGTGAGTGTGTATGTGTATGCTTCTATGTGTGATTTTGTCTGTATAGTTTTGCTTTTACCATTTGTCCTAGGGTTCTGTCTCTCCGTTGTTTTTTTTTCTGTACAGTTTTTAGCACTTGTTATCATTGGTGGATTTGTTTTTTGGTTTGGTTGCTCTCTTCTTTCTTCCTTTCTTTTTTTTTGTTTTTTTATTACTTAAAAAAATTTTTTTAATACTTATTTTTTCTTTTAAGAAGGGAGTGGCAGGATATACTTAAAGTGATGAAGGAGAAAAACCTACAACCAAGATTACTCTACCCAGCAAGGATCTCATTCAGATTTGACAGAGAAATTAAAACCTTTAAAGACAAGCAAAAGCTAAGAGAATTCAGCACCATCAAACCATCTTTACAACAAATGCTAAAGGAACTTCTCTAGGCAGGAAACACAAGAGGAGGAAAAGACCTACGATAACAAACCCAAAACAGTTAAGAAAATGGTAATAGGAACATACATATCGATAGTTACCTTAAATGTAAATGGATTAAATGCTTCAACAAAAACACATACACTGGCTGAATGAATACAAAAACAAGACCCATATATATACTGTCTACAAAAGATCCACTTCAGACCTAGGGACACATACAGACTGAAAGTGAGGGAATGGAAAAAGATATTCCATGCAAATGGAAATCAAAAGAAACTTGGAATAGCAATTCTCATATCAGACAAAATAAATAGACTTTAAAACAAAGACTATTACAAGAGACAAAGAAGGACACTACATAATGACCAAGGGATCAATCCAAGAAGAAGATATAACCATTGTAAATATTTATGCACACAACATAGGAGCACCTCAATACATAAGGCAAATACTAACAGCCATAAAAGGGGAAATTGACAGCAACACAATCATAGTGGGGGACTTTAACACCCCACTTTCACCAATGGACAGATCATCCAAAATGAAAATAAATAAGGAAACACAAGCTTTAAATGATACATTAAACAAGATGGACTTAATTGATATTGATAGGACATTCCATCCAAAAACAACAGAATACACATTCTTCTCAAGTGCTCATGGAACATTCTCCAGGATAGATCATATCTTGGGTCACAAATCAAGCCTTGGTAAATTTAAGAAAACTGAAATCGTATCAAGTATCTTTTCCGACCACAATGCTATGAGACTAGATATCAATTACAGGAAAAACACTGTAAAAAATACAAACACATGGAGGCTACACAATACACTACTTAATAACCAAGAGATCACTGAAGAAATCAGAGGAAATCAAAAAATACCTAGAAACAAATGACAATGAAAACACGATGACCCAAAACCTATGGGATGCAGCAAAAGCAGTTCTAAGAGGGAAGTTTATAGCTATACAAGCCTACCTTAAAAAACAAGAAACATCTCAAACAACCTAACCTTACACCTAAAGCAATTAGAGAAAGAAGAACCAAAAAACCCCAAAGTTACCAGAAGGAAAGAAATCATACAGATCAGATCAGAAATAAATGAAAAAGAAATGAAGGAAATGATAACAAAGATCAATAAAACTAAAAGCTGGTTCTTTGAGAAGATAAACACAATTGATAAACCTTTAGCCAGACTCATCAAGAAAAAACGGGAGAAGACTCAAATCAATTGAATTAGAAATGAAAAAGGAGAAGTAACAACTGACACTGCAGAAATACAAAGGATCATGAGAGATAACTACAAGCAACTATATGCCAATAAAATGGACAACCTGGAAGAAATGGACAAATTCTTAGAAATGCACAACCTTCCGAGACTGAACCAGGAAGAAATAGAAAATATGAACAGACCAATCACAAGCACTGGAATTGAAACTGTGATTAAAAATCTTCCAGCAAACAAAAGCCCAGGACCAGATGGCTTCACAGGCGAATTCTATCAAATATTTAGAGAAGAGCTAACACCTATCCTTCTCAAACTCTTCCAAAATATAGCAGAGGGAGGAACACTCCCAAACCCATTCTACGAGGCCACCATCACCCTGATACCAAAACCAGACAAAGATGTCACAAAGAAAGAAAACTACAGGCCAATATCACTGATGAACATAGATGCAAAACTCCTCAACAAAATACTAGCAAACAGAATCCAACAGCACATTAAAAGGATCATACACCATGATCAAGTGGGGTTTATCCCAGGAATGCAAGGATTCTTCAATATACGCAAATCAAAGAATGTGATAAATCATATTAACAAATTGAAGGAGAAAAACCATATGATCATCTCAATAGATGCAGAGAAAGCTTTTGACAAAATTCAACACCCATTTTTGATAAAAACCTTCCAGAAAGTAGGCATAGAGGGAAATTTCCTCAACATAATAAAGGCCATATATGACAAACCCACAGCCAACATCGTCCTCAATGGTGAAAAACTGAAACCATTTCCACTAAGATCAGGAGCAAGACAAGGTTGCCCACTCTCACCACTATTATTCAACATAGTTTTGGAAGTTTTAGCAACAGCAATCAGAGAAGAAAAAGAAATAAAAGGAATCCAAATCGGAAAAGAAGAAGTAAAGCTGTCACTGTTTGCAGATGACATGATACTATACATAGAGAATCCTAAAGATGCTACCAGAAAACTACTAGAGCTAATCAATGAATTTGGTAAAGTAGCAGGATACAAAATTAATGCACAGAAATCTCTTGCATTCCTATACACTAATGATGAAAAATATGAAAGTGAAATGAAGAAAACACACCCATTTACCATTGCAACAAAAAGAATAAAATATCTAGGAATAAACCTACCTAAGGAGACAAAAGACCTGTATGCAGAAAATTATAAGACATTGATGAAAGAAATGAAAGATGATACAAATAGATGGAGAGATATACCATGTTCTTGGATTGGAAGAATCAACATTGTGAAAATGACTATACTACCCAAAGCAATCTACAGATTCAGTGCAATCCCTATCAAGCTACCAGTGGCATTTTTCACAGAACTAGAACAAAAAAATTTCACAATTTGTATGGAAGCACAAAAGATCCTGAATAGCCAAAGCAATCTTTAGAATGAGAAAGGGAGCGGGAGGAATGAGGCTCACTGACTTCAGACTATACTACAAAGTGACAGTAATCAAGACAGTATGGTACTGGCACAAAAACAGAAATATAGATCAATGGAACAAGATAGAAAGCCCAGAGATAAACCCACGCACATATGGTCACCTTATCTTTGATAAAGGAGGCAAGAATATACAGTGGAGAAGACAGCCTCTTCCATAAGTGGTGCTGGGAAAGCTGGACAGCTACATGTAAAAAAATGAAATTAGAACCCTCCCTAACACCATACACAAAAATAAACTCAAAATGGAGTGAAGAACTAAATGTAAGGCCAGAGACTATCGAACTCTTAGAGGAAAACACAGGCAGAACACTCTGTGACATACATCACAGCAAGATCCTTTTTGACCCACCTCCTAGAGAAATGGAAATAAAAACAAAAATAAACAAATGGGACCTAATGAAACTTAAAAGCTTTTGCACAGCAAAGGAAACCATAAACAAGACGAAAAGATAACCCTCAGAATGGGAGAAAATATTTGCAAATGAAGCAACTGACAAAGGATTAATCTCCAAAATTTACAAGCAGCTCATGCAGCTCCATATCAAAAAAACAAACAACCCAATCCAAAAATGGGCAGAAGACCTAAATAGACATTTCTCCAAAGAAGACATACAGATGGCCAAGAAGCACATGAAAAGCTGCTCAACATCACTGATTATTAGAGAAATGCAAATCAAAACTACAATGAGGTATCACCTCACATCGGTCAGAATGGCCATCATCAGAAAATCTACAAACAGCAAATGCTGGAGAGGGTGTGGAGAAAATTGAACCCTCTTTCACTGTTGGTGGAAATGTAAATTGATACAGCCACTATGGAGAACAGTATGGAAGTTCCTTTAAAAACTAAAAATAGAACTACCGTATGACCCAGCAATCCCACTACTGGGCATATACCCTGAGAAAACCATAATTCAAAAAGACACATGCACCCCAATGTTCATTGCAGCACTATTTACAATAGCCAGCTCATGGAAGCAACCTAAATGCCCATCGACAGACGAATGAATAAAGAAGATGTGGTACATATATACAATGGAATATTACTCAGCCATAAAAAGGAACGAAATTGGGTCATTTTAGAGGCATAGATGGATCTAGAGACTGTCGTACACAGTGAACTAAGTCAGAAAGAGAAAAACAACTATCATATATTAACGCATATATGTGGAACCTAGAAAAATGGTACAGATGAACTGGTTTGCAGGGCAGAAATAGAGGCACAGAGGTAGAGAACAAACATATGGACACCAAGTGGGGAAAGTGGTGGCGGTGGTGGTGGTGGTGTGATGAACTGAGAGACTGGGATTGACATGTATACACTAATATGTATAAAATGGATAACTAATAAGAACCTGCTGTATAAAAAAATAAAATTCAAAAATTCAAAAAAAGTAAAAAGATAGTGTGTTATAATTTACTTGATTCTGTTATTTGTACATTTAGTTTATTTCTACTTGATCCTGTAACAATTTATGTATAATTAACATCTTGGTGTATAAATCTTTGTCATCTCCTTCTCATTATTTCCTTAGAGTGATTCCTAGAATTGAAACTACTGGGTTGTTTATTTATTTAATGATTCCTTGAGCAAACATTCTTTGAAAGCCAGCTTTCTGCTATGAAACATTTTTAAGGCTTTTGATACATATTATAAAATTGCTATCCAGTGTGGTCATACCAATTTATTGGTGATTATGCCAAATAAACCTACCTCCTGTTATTTATGCCCTTGTCTAATTCCTTCCATAATGAATAGGCTTGACCTGTGTAAGTCAATATTTTATTATAGAAATGTTTTATGGCTGGTCATAAAAGACATTGTGGCATTTCCTTTGCTGTCTCTTAAATCCCATGCTCTAGAGGAAGCCAGGTGCCATATCATGAGAACACTTACGCAGCCCCAAAGAGTGGTACACGTGGCAAGGAACTAAGGCTTCCTGCCAAGAGCCAGCAAGGACCTGAGGCCTCCATCCACAGCCGTAGGTGTGAGCCATCTTGCAAGCAGACCTTCCAGCCCTGTTTCAGCCTTTAGATGACTTCAGTCCTGGCCAACACTTCGATGGCCACTCATTAGAGCTCCTGCGCCAGGACCACCCAGCTAAGCCACTGCTGGATTCTTGACCCTCTGAAACCAAGTAAGATAATAAATATTTGTTGTTTTAACTTGCTACATTTTGGAATAATTTGTTACACATCAATAGATAAATAATACCCACCCCTACCAGCAGTTGGGATAGAGTCCTTGCTGACATTGTCATTTGTAGGCTAATTTGGCAGATAAAAATCATCTTATTGTTTTATTTGCACATTTTAGTTAATAATTTTCTCATGTTTATTAACCATTTTTTTTCACTTCTAATTTATAGTTATGTCCATCCATTTTGTTTTAATCAGTGTTTCATTTCTTTCCTGGAATTTGAATTTCCATTAAGAACCAATACAACAGCATAAAGATAACAATAAAAACCATAAAGAAGCCTCAGAAATGCATAATTCAAAGATTTTGTTAGATTAACTAAGGGTCTAGATTTGTACAAAAATTAACTCTTAAAGGTGCAGTTTGGTATTTCTCCTGGTACCTTCTTTGGTCATCAAAGCAACTGTGTACATTCCAAAAATGCTACAATATTTCCAATCTACATGCTCTTCCTACAATGTGAATTTCACACTCCTTCCGTTAATTGGTAGGGTCTGTGAACTCCATCACCTTGAACCTGGGCGGACTTGGGTGTGTAAGTGAGGCTATGTAACTTTTGAGTTAGATCATAGAAAATGATTCTTTCTGGTTCTCTTTTGATGCTCACCCTTGGAACTTAGCTTCTCTGATGCAAGGAAGTCCAAACTAGTCCACTTGAGAGGACACCAGGAAACACCACTCATAGGCTTTTCTGGCCAACAGCCCGGCTGAGATTCTAGTCAACAGCCACCATCAATTACCAAATATGTAAGTGGAGATGCCTCCAGATAATTCCAGCTCCCAGCCAAAGAGTCATCTCCAATCTTTGAGTCTTCCCAGGTGTGCTGCAAACATCTTGGAGCAGAAACAATAAAGTCCACTCTGCCCTGTTCAAATTCCTGACCGACAGAAACTGTGAGCATCATACAATTATTTTATACCTCTAAGTTTTAAGTGCTTTTGTTATGCAGCAATAGTAACTGGCACAGCAACCATATAAAGAAAGGTAGGTGATTCAGATGGTTTTAATCCTCATTTTGGTGCTGAGGAAGTACAAGCAAAGACAGAGAAGGAAGTGATATTTTCAGGGTCTCCTAGTAAGTTAGTGTCAGTACAATAGTGGATTATTTCCACCATTGGATGCTATTTCAATGTTATAACTAGTGGTAAAAATATAATGGAAACATTTTACACCCAATCATTGACTCAGAAATACTTACTGAGTAGTACTTCTAGGTTCCAGGCACTAAATGAGGTTTTAGGGTTCAATGGTGAGCAAAAAGCAGGCATGGGCTCCACCTACATGATTACAGTCCAGCACAGGAGATATACATTCATCAAATAATCACACAAAACTTAACGACTTGGCACATCAAATGAAGGAAATTATAACAGTGCTCTGAGAGGAAGAACAATAATAGAGATTAGGAAATTTTAAAGAACTGGCATTTAACTGAAGATGGGTGATTGTATTTAGCTGTACTTAGGTTTTCTTTTTCTCACATTATTCAGTTTTTTATTTGTTTATTCACTTTCCATTAAATTATATACTGCCTTAGGCCAGAAAGTGTTTCATTTGAATAACTCCACAGAGCATACTTATGCTCCTACTTATGCTCAGGCTTCTGCAAATGACTTAATGGAACACAATGGATTTAAAAGTAATTTAACCTAAGTTTCCATTTCTGTAATTGTTTCACAATGCTGCTTTTATGTCACTCACCTCCAGGGTTTAGCTGAGGTCTCTGTATCACTTGCACAAAGCTGTTCTGATGAGTATGAGAGTTTGGACCCTGATCTGCAGTGGAGGATTCAAGTGGCTGATGAGCCATGCATTTATTTGGCAAAATGATGGGTTTTGTTCACTAGTAACATCAGGGCCTCCTGTGCTATTAAGTACGCAGGGACATTTAGTGTTCATGAATTGGTAAACCAGGAATAGTTTATGAAGATTTTCAGAACTGAATTTGTTCTTACTAATAATGTAAGAATGGAAAGAAAGAGATGAGTAAGATCCAAAATCCCAACATTCTCTAAAACTCATTTTATAACTTACAACCTTATTAGGATTCTCAGTACTATATAACGAAATTTCTATGAATGAGTTGTAACTTTAAAGGAAGACTCCCAGACTTAGAGGGTCTGGTGGGACACAGGATGGATAGGCAAGGAGGTGGCAGTGGGAATGGAAGGGAACATGAGGCAAAACCCCTGGGCTCTCCGGTTTAGTCAAACACTGATACTCCATCAGGGCTGTAAAGAGCAGATATTCCGAGATGAATATCACTCCAGAATTGCCCTCTGATTTATAGTCTCCTTTCTTTTGGGAGACCTATCAATTGTGGTACTGTGCCTCTCCTAGACTTGCTGAAATACAGTCCCTTTATCTTCTTGTCAAACACCTTAGCTCTTGAAGGACTGAGCAGTAGTCGAGGTGGACAGAATAGTAGCAGGAGCTGTGATATAGCAGGGTTGGGGACCAAGAGATGCCCTGAAAGGATATATCCTCTGGCATAGTTTCTGATTTGCACCAGGGACAAATGGATGGTGCAATAGTCTTTCTAAAAGCTTGAGTTAAATTAAAGCTGTTTCTTGCATTTGAAGTTAACTTATCTGCTCTGATCAGTTGTATGGCGGGAAGGAAGTACAGTCATATCTGAGACTCAGAAAAGGTTACCTCAGATGTGAGACAAGATTATGAGCCTTTAGCCCATGGAGATGTCATCTGGGAAGTCATGGAGCCAAAAGTCTCATAAAAAGAGGATTTCACATTAGATACACTTACTGAAAAGGCTGATTGTTCTATATTCAAGGAAACTAGTAAACCAACAAAATTTGTTTTCAACCTGTTTAATCAGTCAATGACAATTCTATAGGCATGGTAACAACCAACAGACCTGGTTTACGTCTCTTTAGTCGACTAATAACAAACCACTTCAGTTAAACACACATCTAAAAGCCAGCCATGAATGACAGCTTCACATTTTGAAAATTGGACAATTGATGGTGGAGTCATTCTGATGATCATGCTTCTAAGAGGCTGATGGTAACCCAGTCCCATCTCTGTAACCAAAATAAAACATGTCCACATCAACTCATTCCTGCTAACATAACCAACAAAGCTCTGAAATGAATGCTTCCTTATAACCCTGTATAAAATCAGCAGTTTATTTTGTCCAGTAAGACTGTGCTTGGTCAGCATAGCTCTCCCTTACTTAGCTAAACAATAAATTCAGTTTTTAGTTTCAGATACCAAGATGCTCTTCCTTTGATGGTTTCAAAAGCCGACATGGGATAGAGCATACCATAGAAATCCAGAAAGGAGATGAATTGGGCTTTCTTGTGCTCCGTCTTGGACAAGGGACCAGACTTCTGATGCATGGTTATTGAGAGGATCTAGGCTCTTCTGGACTATTTTCCAGGATGTTTGTAAACATAGTGAACATAGAATAAACATAGTAGACATAGTGTCTTCTGGAATAAATTTGGTATGCTAGGAGGAAGGAGGCAGATCTTTAGAAGAGAGCAGATCAGGTGAGAGAAAACAAGGTGTTGAATTAATGGAGTAACAAGGGAGATAAAGGGGATGCCAACTGGGCTGATACCTTCCATTTGTCTCTCCAGAGCCTGTTCTACAGAGTGTTAGAATCCAGAAGCTGAACAGTTTGGACTATATCAATGAGTATTTTTACTTTCTGACTTCTAATTAAGTTCAGACAATGATGTGCCCTGGCTGGACATCAGAGGAATGAAAGAGGATGAGCTCAGGGTATTTATACCTCCTTCCCCCCCACTCCCCAACACCACCACCAGCTCCTTCTGTCAGAGATTGTCATGGTCTTACTGTGACCCAAGGCCATAGCTCTCGTTAGGTAGCCTTCTCCAAGTAGCTTCCTCTCTCCATTAACAATTTTCTACTCTTGTTCACCTTTTAAACCTAGGGGTAGTAACAGATTCTGCCCCCTCCCTCCACATTATTGCATCTGTATCTTTATTAACCTCTCTTCAAATTGCCCAATTTGAGTGTGTCATCCTAGTTCCTGACAAGACCTAATCAGTACACTATCGATGCGATGATGCAAAGGCAGAAATGATAAGATTCGACAACTGACTATGTTGGAGCAGAGGAGGGGAAGAGGCAAAGTCTGTGTTGTTTAACTAGTAAATAGAGGCTATTACAGAGACCAGAAAACCAGGAGAAAGTTGAGAAGAAACTCTGGCAAATTAACTTTAAGGAAATTGTGTTTGAGGTGTGGGCAGTTAAAATATAAGATTGGTGCTCAGGGCAGAAAGCAGAACTAGAGTTATAAATATATTAATCTATATAAGGAGAATATAGAAGTCATGGGAATGATTGAAAACAACCAAGGAAGACTCTACAGTAATGCTACTAAGCTAGAACTCAGATAGCCCAGACATAAAGCAGGGTGATAACCCAGCAGCATAAGGTATCACCAAGTCTAAGTCAAAGTAATTAAAATATTTACTTGTGTTACTCAAATGTTATTAAGGAGACAATAAGTAAATAGTAAATGCTTTAAAATTTTTTTCATGGATTATTTCTCCACTGACAATTTTTTTCCCCTTGGTAGTACCTTCTTTTCACCAAGTACATGCACATCATAAAACTTCCTTTCCTCCCATCCCATTTTCCTGATCTCTTTATCACAAAATTCTGAAAAGGGGGTTATAAATGAAAGTAGTGATAAGAGGTCAGATTTTAGAGATATTCAGAAGGTAGAGCCAATAGAGCATACTAACAAGTGTGACTGAAGGTGTGAGAGAAAGAGATGACTTAGCAGCTTTGGACTGAGAAAACATTCATAAAAGAGAAAAATGTTAAAGAATCAGTGGAGGGGGCTTCCCTGGTGGCGCAGTGGTTGAGAATCTGCCTGCCAATGCAGGGGACACGGGTTCGAGCCCTGGTCTGGGAAGATCCCACATGCCGCGGAGTGACTAGGCCCGTGAGCCACAATTGCTGAGCCTGCGCGTCTGGAGCCTGTGCTCCGCATCAAGAGAGGCCGTGATAGTGAGAGGCCCACGCACCGTGATGAAGAGTGGCCCCCACTTGCTGCAACTAGAGAAAGCCCTCGCACAGAAACAAAGACCCAACACAGCCATAAATAAATAAATAAATAAATAAATAAAATTAAAAATAAAAGAAAGAATCAGTGGAGAACAAAAGAAAATACACATGTCACTTCCATTACAATTTTGACCAGCCCTGATAACTTCCTATTAACTGTAAACATATGTGCATGCATGTGTATATGTGTATGTGTGTGTGTGTGTGTGTGTGTGTGTAACTGGTGTTAAAATAGGGGATGGATTGACATCTGTAACTGATACACTATCTATTGACAGGATGAAACTTAAAATAGCCCTGGAAGAGCCTCCTTGGAAGTCAGTATTTTTATCAATCTGTATTCTATGAGAATTACTTCTCTAAGACCTTGAAAAGCCCTTACAAAATTGCATTTTTATATTTCTGTTCTGTTTTAGCATTAGGTGTTTACAGTTCAATTTTTAAAGCTCTCAATGCATATTTATGTATTTTTATTTTATTTTTAGGTGAGTGTTCAATTGACATTCACCTGAACTGCTCCACAGAGGAAATCTCTAGGTGATGCTAAGCAAGAGTAATGATTCAGGACCCATTCAAGCCAGACTGCAGCAAGATGCTGGTAGAAGTCAGAATACAAAATGATAAAAATGTGGAACCGAGATAGACTACAGGCATGAAAGGATAGAAGCACTTAGTTTTGTGAATGCATAAATATTAGCTTTAGGACATAATAGCTGTCATTTGCTGTTCCAAAAACATCCCCATATTTATAGTTTTAAATTAAATTCACCATCACGAGTAAAAGTAAGCCTCAAATTTACCTATGTTCACAGATGTGTTAATTTTATAAATGTAGTCATATTTTTTGTGAAACTAAACAGTTTATCTTATATTACAATCAGATATATAAATACTTCTTACATGTTTCTCATCTTTTTTTATCTTCACTTCCTTTGACCCCCAACACTTATGGGGTAAAGTTAAAAAAAAGTTATATAGAATACTGAGCATATAAAGCCTTTATAATCTGGCATTTGCCTGCTCTTCTACTCTAATCTCCTACCATTTTTTACTGAGGCAAGCTTGGGTCCACTTGCCCAAGCGCAGTAAAGACAATCTACTGACACTGGGTTGTGGCGAAGGAAAGCACAGCATTTATTGCAGGCGCCAAACGAGGAGCATGGATGGCTAATGCTCAAAAGACCTGAACTTCCAGATGGGTTTCAGGGAAGGGTTTTTAAAGACAGGGTAAGGGAGAGGCTTGTGGGGTATGTGATCAGCTCACGGACATTCTTTTGATTGGTTCGTGGTGAGGTAATTGGGAGTTAACATCATCAACCTTCTGGTTCCAACTGGTCTGGGGTCTATGTGCTTATGGTCAGCAGGCAGTTAACTTCTTCCACCTGGTGGGGGTTTCAGTATCTGCAAAATAAAGGGTATGGCTCAGAACATTATCTATAGCCCTTTAGGAGGAACTAAAGGTGTTTGTCTTTGTTTAATGGCTAAATTATTATTATTTTGTCTTGCTAGATGGTTTTTCTTTGTTTCTGCCTTTTCTCACTTCTCTGATTAAATTTGTTCTTTGAAACTCGGGGAAGGCCTAGGTGGCTAAAATTTTTCTACAAACAAGCCTCAGGCAGAGGACATGGTGTGTGTGTGTGGTGTGGGTCTGTCCCGGGAAGTCCCTGTAGGGTCCTGCTTGGTTACACATTCTTACCATCTCCTTCCTCAACATAGACACACACAACAAAATATTAATCATCTTCTGTACATGCTAAGTCTGTTCGTGACTCTGCCCTTGCACATGTAGTCCTGATTTTTCTCTGCTGGGAAAGCCTTCTAGGATGTGCACATATCCTGATCAACTCCTTATACTATAAATGTCAGTTTGAAGAGGGCTTTGAAATAAATCTCTGTTTTCATCCCAGGAAAAGAGTGGATTGTTTCAAGGACTTACTTAGCATCTAAACATCTTCTAGCACTTACCACAAGGAATTGTAATTATTTTCTTACGTGTCAACAGACTCTTGACAGGAAGAGCTCAGCTCTTATTCTTCTTTGTGTTTCTAGTCCCAGAAGCAAAGAAGACTTACAGGAAATGGTTGTTGAATTACTGTAAAAAATTCTTTCCAATTGGTTTATGGTAACCAGTGCATGGCAGCTAGGAAATAATCAATGAATGATATATTGGGTGAAAACCTTCTATTTTTGACTATATTTCCTGAAATGTAAGTGGATTTTTAAAACTTTAATCATAATGGACCAAAATTAAAAAAAATAAATTCCACCTATCTTACTTGACACTTTTTTCAAGACTACAGAAATCACACCCAATTTCAACATTTTTTGGCAGTATTTGTTAATTATGATTGTTCCATTTGATAGGTTTTCTTAAATTCCATAAATCTAAACAAAGAATGTCTGCTCACAACATCTTTTTCTTGTGTTTTAGTAAAAATGTCCTTTCCTTGAATAGAATCTCAAGTGAAACAGCATTTCCAGTAGAAGAACTTTTCATCCTCTGTTAAGTGTAGGGACTTGTTTGCTCAGCCTGTTTTTCTGAAATGTGTGTTAATGCCTCTCTTCCTCATAGCTGCCATTAACAGGCTTTTAGGACCACTCCAATCAAACTCTAACAAGGCCTTGCTCAGAAAAAGGTAAAATGAAAAAGAAAAAGTGTATACAGATACACACAAACTCTAAAGTGTCTCTGGAAAATAATTAGTGTTTACTTCTAGTTTTTCCCTTTGAAGACATTTCTTAAAAGCAGATTTGTAGTTCATTAGGAAGACTAATGGGTAACACGTTTGCAAAGAAAAACTCCAGAGAAAAAGCACATTTCTTCCTGAGTTCTTTATGAATATAAACTCAGAATGTGTAATATAAGGGTTAGATTTATAGTTGAGTTTTTGGGGACTAAAACTCTTTTACAGCCAGGATTAATTTATGTCAAGAAAGTGGGAAGTATCTTTAGAAAATGTCAGGAGGGAACTGTTTTTATGAAGGGGTAAGTTTCTAATTGACCCAGAGCCATTCTGACTTTAAAACGTCATAGCACAAAGGTCAAAGCTATACTGAAGATCAATGAGCAGACTGTTGGGGTCAGTTTGTTCAAAAGCCCAGGTTTAACCTGTACTCACAGTGGGACGTTTATAAACCTGGGTTCTGGGTAAAGAGAGTAGTTAGATCAACCAAAATATTATCTCTCGACCCAGAACAGAACACAAAAAACAGCAAGACAAAACCAAGACCAAAAGAAGATGTTTAGCATCTAAACATCTTCTAGCACTTAGCACAAGGAATTGTATTTTCTTACATGTCAGCAGACTCTTGACATGCGTTCCCTAAAAGAGAATCAACATTTATGGAGGATAATTTATGTAAAATAGCATATTAAAAGAATTGTCTTCTTGCTTTCATTGCCTCTAAATTAAGCCTTTCTTTAAAATGGTTTGCATTGGCAAGTGTGTAATAGAAAGAATTGGGTTATGGTAGTACCAGGGGCCCAGAGTTTTGAGCTAAATGTGCCAAAATTAGCCATGTCACCTTGGACGTGACCTCTAGTCTTCAGCTTTTTCCATTTGCAAATTGAGAGAATTTAATTAGATAAACTGGAAAGTCTCTTCTGGCTTGAGTGTTATTTAAGAAGGATTTCAGAGGAAGGATGATTATATTTGGAAGCATAGGTCTGCAATGCCCACTGATGCCATATTAGGACATTTCCTACAGCTAAAAGTTTCTGGAAACTTGAAATTAATTACTTGCCACAGATGGTACAACATTCAGTTGATTTCTGGTTTGAGCATGGGAACAGATCTGAAATTTCTCTCTAGGAAATCTCGGCACAACTTGTAAGAATTCTTCCAGCAGGCTTCCCCTGTGGTCATATTTCAAGTCAGGAACTTTACTTCTCATACTAAAGTATCTTTTAATCCTTTCTCCCCCATTTATATGTCCAATGTAACAAAGATTTATACAAAGGCTATAACAAAGTTTTTCAAATTTTATTGTGCAAAGAATCACCTGCAGTATTAGTTAGAATGCAGATTCCTGAATTCTACCACTAACAGAGGGATTCTCCAGCTCTGGGATGAGTTTTAAAAATATGTATTTTTAGAAGCTACCAAGAGGAATGGGCAAACTTATCTTGGAGACCATGGTTCCTCCTACTTTCAACCAGTGTACCTGCCAAACTTTCACTGGGGCCTTCTACCTTGAATCAGAACAATTCCAGCAATGGCAACTGATTTTTGAAAGTGGCAATTCTAGGAGGTGGTTTTCCACAATCACTTGAGAATCATTTGTTCTATGTGTAGATTTCTGATCCCAACTCCAAAATCTAGGGACCAGTATAGGAATTTACATTTTTTAACTGCTCTTGTGTAATTCTTACATATGATTAGGGGAAACACAGGCTTAATGGACTTGTTAATTTCTCAAGATTTTCTGAGGATAATGTGATACTCATCATTCTTCTGTTAGAAGAAGTTACCAGAAGTCTGCATATCTTTACAAGATCATTACTACTATGTCCTTTGCTTTCACTGATGCTTTGATTGAAAAATAGCCATATGTTGAATAACAACATTCTTTATTCTTTACTGCTTTAGCATTCACAGCCCATTACATTCTCAATGTTCCTTATATAAAGACCCTTGGGACCAATTTTTCATAACACTCAGATTTGAGAAAAAGTTTGTTTCTTCTGATGAACTGATGTGCTTTCTCCTACCAGACAAGGAGAGGTATATAACAGATCAAAATTTCCTTGTTACTTATGATGCTAGGAAGCTCAGGGCAAAGCTTTGAGTTCAGTTTTTATAGCTTTCATCCGTCAGAGTTTTATGGATGTTAATTGTTATCTTCCATCTTTATAAACTGGCATTTAAATTTTATAATAATTATTAAATGTCCATGTATTTGTATTTTATTGTTAGCCAGCCCAAGTCGTTTCTTGAATTGGAAAGAATGGATGGACTCAATGAGAATAAGTCACTTTTAAAAGTTGCATTTATTGACTATTCTATATGCTCTGGTGAAATATTTTCTTCCTTTTTCTTTACATCTAAGGCATGGTTTTAATGACTTACAATCTACATTAGGTAATGTGATCATCAGCTGCCTTTCCTTATCTATTGGATTAAGCACTGATTGTTTCCTACATGTCTTGACTGATTTTAATTTTTCCCCTTATTCAGTGTTTCCAAATCTTGCCTAATCACAGAATTACTTGCAAGTGCTTGTTAAAAAAAAAAACCCAGTCCCAGGATATTCTCCCCTGTCCCAAGATTCTGATTTAGTAAGTGGATAATATAAGGATGCATACTATTTAAGTACTTGGTTGTCTTATTGATGCTGGACTTGAGGAATGATCAAGCCACACCTTTTGTTCCAAGATAGCTACTAATGTCAAGATTCTGCTATGCTTTCATTGAAGAATGAAGTACACCTTTCAGACAGGATTGAGACATGATATTATCTACCACCAGTTGGAGTCCTGGCTTCATGAAGAAAATATCTAAGTCAGATTGGTCTTGTTTTCATCAAGTCTTCCTATGAATTAAGAGACCAGTATTTGTGAAGGAACATCCTGTACCTGAATTGAGAAAGAGGTATAAAAATACTATTATAGGGACTTCCCTCGTGGCGCAGTGGTTAAGAATCTGCCTGCCAATGCAGGTTCGATCCCTGTTCTGGGAAACTCCCACATGCAGTGGAGCAACTAAGCCCGTGTGCCACAACTACTGAACCTGCGGTCTAGAGCCCGCAAACCACAACTACTGAGCCTGTGTGCCGCAACTACTGAAGCCCGTGCGCCTAGAGCCCATGCTCCGCAAGAAGAGAAGCCACCACAATGGGAAGCTCGCGCACCGCAACGAAGAGCAGCCCCCGCTCATCGTAACTAAAGAAAGCCCATGCGCAACAACGAAGACCCAACACAGCCAAAAAAAAAAAAAAAATACTATTATAAATCAAAAGCAAGATGAGTTATAAGATGAAAAGTCAAAGAGATTTATAGCCAATCATTCTTTGATCTATTCAACAACTATTCATTGAAATTTTATATGTTATGCTGGGGGCTCTCGACTTTGGGTGCTTCAGTATTACCTTTGGTGCTTTAAAAAAATACAAATGTTTCAACCCAAACTCTTTGCCTGCTGAATGAGTATCTCTTGGGTTGAGTCTGAATGTGTATACAGTCGTCCCTCAGTATCCACAAGGGATTGTTTCCAGGATGTGCCCCCACCAAGCCCCAACAGTACCAAAATCCATAGGTGCTTAAGTCCCTTGTATAATATAGCATAGTATTTGCATATAACCTATGCAGATTCCCCTGTATACTTTAAATCATTTCTAGATTACTTCTAAAACCTAAGACAGTGTAAATGCTATGTAAGTAGCTGTAAGTACAATGTAAATGCTATGTAAGTAGTTGCCAGGGTGAGGCAAAATTAAGTTGTGCTTTTTGGAACTTTCTGGATGTTTTTTCAAATATTTTTGATCTGCCATTGGTTGAATCCACACATGCAGAACCTGCAGTTATAGAGGGCCCACAGTATTTTGAACAGGTCTATTTGAGAACCCCTGAAATGGGCACACTCTTGCTGAAAAAGAGTTTATTATCTCATAATATAGACCGGTAATTCTCAATCCTGACTGTGAAACACCTGGGAAACATTTAATGATATAAATCCTTGAATTTCATTGCAATTTTATCAAATCAGAATCTTTTGGAGGTGGGACAAGAAACCTGTATTTAAAAGAAAAATCTGAATCGAATCCGATGATTTGGCTACCTTTGAGAACTAGTCATCTAAATTTCAAGGGACTTTGGAAGAAAGAATTTATGAGACAATTTAATAAAATGATCTTTTGAATAGGCAGTAGATCTCAAGCTAACATATGGGAAGTGGTAGAATTCTAGAGAAATATTTTTTCTAATTGTTGGTCTGAAGACAGCCGAAACAATCTTCTCTAGTACCTTCTAGTCTTCTCTTTTCATTTTCCTTCCTAACTCCCTGCCTTCCCTTTTTTCATTCATGCTTGGAATCTCTATTACAGAATTCAGTTTACTGAGTTGTATAATTTATCTCAGTAAACCCTAAGATACAATTGTGATTAGGTTTAGGGCAGAATTTCTCAGATCCAACCTTACATTAGATTTACCTGGGGAGCTTAAAAAAAAAGCCTGGACTCCACCTCAGAGTAATTAAATCTGGGGCTAGAATCCTGCTATGTATATTCTTCTGAAAGCTTTCCAGTTGATTCTAATGGTGTTCAGGTTTAAGAATAACTAGTTAGTTCATTTTGTTTGTCACTGAGGCCTTCATGTTTTAAAGTTAGGACTGAGATCTTTTGCATTCTGCCGTTTTTTGTTGTTGCTTCTCATATCTTTTTAATGCAAAAATTTATATTTTATAGGATAGACTTTAATGAGATGGTAAACTGTTTCATGGAGGTAAAAAAGAAAACAATGTGATAAGACATTACTTTGTACCTTGTAACCTGAGCACTTACCACCAAGCTCTGACATCATCAATGGGAAATAAGGATATAGTCCCCAAAAAACCAAGATTTGGGATTGTGTCTTGCTATCCATTTTCTTTATATAATTTTTAGATTCCACATATAAGTGATATAATATGATATTTTTCTTAGTCTGCCTGACTTACTTCACTCAGTATGATAATCTCTAGGTCCATTCATGTTGCTGCAGGTAGCATTATTTCATTCTTTTTTATGGCTAATATTCCATGGTGTGTGTGTATGTGTATATTTGTAGTGAATTATGCACCTTCCTTAGAGACTGAAGTATTTAGGCCTTAGGCCTTATAACTTCCAGGACATGACACAGCATATTTCTTTCTTTATTTAAATAAATAAATAAATAATTTATTTATTAATTATCAAAGTAAGGAAAACCTTAGATTGTAATTATTTTCACAAAATCTTTTAAAAGTCCATAAATAAGTGTATTTTGAAATACCTGTATAATTGAAGGAAGTAAAATAATGAGATATTACATTTCCTTCAGAACATTTGTATTTCTGTTTATCACACATTTAGGGAATCTCTACACGATGCAATACTGGCCATTGGGAATGAATACACAAATAGCTTTCTGCCCTCAGGGAGTTCACACTGAATGAATGGAAAAGACATGTTCAGTGATAAGATAACATATGTGCAGTCTAGTTGGGAAAATAAAACCAATACACGTGACACAAATATTAGGAAGTTGTTATTTGACCATGGTTGGAGAATTATTACAGAATAATTAAGGGGAAAGTAGAGTGCTGCTGTTTAAAGGGTAATAGGAATTGAGAAGCAATTGGAATAAGCTTTATGCAGAAGGTGGGTCCTGAAAAAGAATGGGACTTGGATAGAGGAGTGTGGAATAAAAGGCCATTCACGTGTGAGCCCCAGCAGAGCAAAGAGGCCAATGTGGAATGTGGATTAATGTATGTGTAGAGGGACGGGGTATAGCAGACACAGAAGAAGTTAGTACAATTTGGAGGGGTGTCCTGAGTCCTTTTGATAAGCTAGTGAAAGCTATGCAGTCTTTTCTCCAGAACAATGTGTATGTATACAAATGCAAAACTTTGTATTTAATTTTAGGGATTTACAACTTCTTTCAAGACTAATGGAGGAAATGAAGCAGAAGTAGTTGGTTTCAAAATGACTACTTATTTATGAGCAGGGGACTGAAATGGTTACACTGTGTTTAAGGATATTTTCCTGCTTTCGGGAAATTTTCCTGGTAGCAGTATGACAAATAATTGGAGCCAGGAAAGAGCTGGAAATAGAGAAATGTAAATATAAAATGAAGACGTCCTGGACTAAAAGGGCAGCTGTAGGCATGGAGATTAAAGCTATTAATGGAAGGTATTGCTCATTAATTAACTGAAGACACATTTTTAAATGAATGAAATGCAATGAGTCATTTTCTGTGTGTGTTTAAATTTTGATGTTTAACGTTCCAAACATTTTAGGAAGCCTTCTATGGTATCAGCGGTTACGTCGTTAGTTATTTTAGAAGCGAGAAGACTTCAGTTGAAGTTTTTAGAAGTGGCTATTGTAAATGAAGGAAAAATAGTATTTTTCACAGATTAGTTTGTGGGAGATGTAAGAAAGGAGGGTCACAATAGGATGGTGTTAGTAAATTCTTCAAAGTTGTTGGAATTTGGCAAGAAGGAAGGTTTGCTTATAATGAGTTCACTAAAAACCTATGGTTTTCATTTAAAAGTTTTCATTTACTAGTTTGTTCATAGCCTCCTTAGGTAACTTGGTTCTTTATAAGAAAACGTGAAATAGAAAATCTAATATGGAAAGGAAACGCACATGAGAGGAAAAGATGATGAATTTATGTTTTGAGAAAGACAGCTATTACCAGCAGAGGGAGCATGTTAACTGGATTTTAGATAGTGTTAACATTTCTCACAGTTAGCAGTGGCTGAGTAATATGAAAAGGGTAAAAAAGCAAAGTCATAAAAGTGCCTTGTATCCTGGTAAGTAGGATTAATTACATTCCTTCAGGAGAATCTCTGCATTGTGCTTTTATGAAATTGGACATGAGACTGAAACTGGCAAACTGAAGAAAATGTGATAATAAATGTTGTTTTAGTCATGTTTGCTGCTGTGAAGTTCATAACTTTCTTTTCCTGCCTTCTGTTGGGATGCAGGAAGAGACGTCTGATTTTTGAGAACTAAGATGTGGTTGTGCAGATGTTCACGTTTTTGACAAAAATATTATTCTTGTACAACTTTTTTTTTCCTAAGAAGCTTAATCGTGTTAACTTATCTTCCATTTAAATTTTATATACTAGACTTTTATGTGAAAGTTTTGCTTAACTTTACACAATCCTTTTGTAACAAAAGCAAACTGATTTTAGATCAGGCTGTGCTCATTTTGTATTACCTGCCAAAACTGAATATGTCATAGAAGGAGTAAAAATAGCTGTAGTTTAAGCAATCGATTCTTCAAGTTAATAGTTGCTTCAAGGTAAAAGTTTTTGGTAGTTCTTTTGGTTATTCTGTTTCAAATGTACAGAATTCCTTGAGATGGCACAGACATAACCAGTGTTCTTAAAATATTAGCCACAAAGGGAAAATATTACCCTATAATTAAATGAAGATGAGATTTTCAAATATGTGAAACTCAGTAAATTACATTTTTGTAGGAATTTTAATTTTGTCTCCTCTAAAAAACTGTAAATCTGGTATACATTGTTACTATAGACTAGGTATGCCCAAACCTGTTGGTTAAAAGAACGAAGTTTAATTAAGTTAATAATAACAGCTTAATTAATGGTGAATAGTGTGATCATTCCAGAGAGAAAATAAGACAGTGTACAAGTTTACCTGGAGACTAAATCGATGCAAAATAAATAAGTGAATAAATCAAGTCTAGAGGGTTGGGGACAGGAGAGATGAAAAGACAAGGGCAAGAAAATGGCAGATAAAGCTGGGATGAAATTAGTATCCAAAAACATAATCTGTAAAGTTTATACATTTACTGGAGTCGTACACAAGTTTGACTGACTTCTTCATAGTAGGAGATAAAAATGTTATATCATTTTCTTCTTTTTTAATTAAAAAAATTTAACAGCTTTGTTGAGATAGAACAATACACTTCACACTTGGAAAATATTCAATTTGGTGGTTTTTAGTATATTCACAGATGTGTGCACCCATCACTTCAGTTAATTGTAGAACATTTTCATCACCTCAAATATGTATACCTTGGCTTTTACCTCTCGGTTCTTCAGCCTACCCCCTATCTTCAGCAATAAGAAACCACTAATCTACTTTCTGTCTCTATAGATCTCCTTATTCTGGATTTTATATGAATGAAATCACATAGTATGTGGTGTTTTGTGACTGGCTTGCCTCACTTAGCATAATGTTTTCAAGGTGTATCTATGCTGTAGAATATTATCAATACTTCATTTTTTTAATGGCCAAATACTATTTCATTATATGGATATGCTGCTTTTTTAAAAAGCCTTTCCTCCATTGATGAATGGGATTATTTCCACCTTTTAGCTATCTTGAAAAATGCTGCCCTAAACACTGTGTACAAGTTTCTGTGTGGCATTTGTTTTCACTTCTCTTGAGTATATACCCAAGTGGCGTTGCTGGATCACATGGTAACTCTGTGTTTGATCATTTGAGGAACTGCCAGACTGTTTTCCAAAGTAGCTGCCCCATTTTCCATTCCCATTACCAGTGTATTAAGGTTCCAGTTTTTTCACATACTTGCAAATACTTATTATCCTTTTTTTTTTTTTTTTTTTTTTGGCTGTGTTGGGTCTTCGTTGCTGCGCGGGCTTTCTCTAGTTGCGGCCAGTGGGGGCCACTCTTCGTTGCGGTGCGCGGGCTTCTCATTGTGGTGGCTTCTCTTGTTGCGGAGCACGGGCTCTAAGTGTGCGGGCTTCAGTAGTTGTGGCGCACAGGCTTAGTTGTTCTGCGGCATGTGAGATCTTCCCGGACCAGGGCTCGAACATATTCCCCTGAATTGGCAGGCAGATTCTTAACCACTGCGCCACCAGGGAAGCCCCTATTATCTGATTTTTTTTGATTCTAATGATCACAGTGGGTGTGAAGTGGTATCTCACTGTGATTTTGATTTGCATTTCCCTGATGATTAACGATGGTTACTTGCTCTTTAATGATCATAGAATAAAAAGAAATAACTTGCTAAATGTCATACATCCATATTTCTGCTATGTACATGGGCCCGAGAGAATTTTATTTTATGCATCTTCTTGAAGAGGACTCTCTAGGGAATAATCTCCTCTAGAACATTCCTGCAGTCAACATAATAATATGCCTCACAGGGTAAAGAGCAGTTAATAAATGGCTCCCATGTCAGAGTTGGGGGATGTGAAACGTACAAGAAAGATCAGAATTTAGAACTGTGTTTTATTATCAGAGCCACCTAATGTTTCCTTTAATGATGTTGATTAAGGAGACAGCTATTGCACAAATATACATTTTCTCTGAAGCACATCTAGTGAACAACTGAGGTTCATTTATTTGTCATTATAGGTGTGATAAGCTTGCCAAATATAAGTCCACAATTCTATTTACTCTGTTTGCTCTGCTTGAAATTAAAAGGAAACTATTTAGGGCTGCTTTGAAGAGCTCATTCTAAAGAATACAATTCCTATTTTTCTTTCCAGGAATCTTTTGTTAGCAGGTTGGCTCTGCAAAGATTATGAATCCTGTCTCCTGCTGAATGTCTGCCCCATTAGAAACTCAGTTTCACTATGCTTTTATCCACTGTAGATTCTATGTTGATCTTCCCAGATTTCTACAGTTGGGTTGAAAATAATAATAGGCAAAAGCCCTGGGAAGGATTCATCCTCTCAGGTGATTTTGCTGCTGGGACTCAAACAGGGCTATTTTCCTGTGTCCTTTTCTTAAAACAGAGCAGCAGAGCAGGCTGAAACTATGATATTAAGAACCAAAAAGGTACTCTCTTTTTCCCTCAAATTAAACCCTGTGGTGTTGAGTTAGCCCCTGGAGATGATTGAATAGGCATACTGCATCTGTTCAAGAATTAGATACCTTACAGTTACTAAGACTGCATTTGATTCTATATTATTCCCTTGTCAGAACCTTATAAATCATTTCATAGTTTTGAAAGAACTGTAGGAAGTTGTGATAAAACTTGACTATCTCGTTGGCAGCCCTTTGTTACTGACATTTTCCTCTAGCTTTGGGGATTTAATCTTTTTGATGATTTGGTTAATGTGTTCTAGATTCTCTGAGTTTGGCAAAGAGAAGTTAGAATTTTAAAAAAATCACTAACTGCCCTCTTTGTGAAATTTATGAGTTTCAATCCCTCTACTGTGAATTTTCACCAAGCAGATGAAAAAAATTCAGCAATATACAAAGATGTTGCTAGGCTGCCCCAGCAGATACACAAAATAACCAGGCAAAATTGTTCTGATTCTGGGCTTCCCTGGTGGCGCAGTGGTTGAGAATCTGCCTGCCGATGCAGGGCACACGGGTTCGAGCCCTGGTCTGGGAGGATCCCACATGCCCCGGAGCAACTGGGCCCGTGAACCACAACTACTGAGCCTGCGCATCTGGAGCCTGTGCTCCCCAACAAGAGAGGCCGCGACAGTGAGAGGCCCGCGCACCGCGATGAAGAGTGGCCCGTGCTCTCTGCAACTAGAGAAAGCCCTCGCACAGAAATGAAGACCCAACACAGCCAAATAAATAAATAAATAAAATAAATTAAAAAAAAAATTGTTCTGATTCATTATCATATATCAAGCACATAGTTCTATATTCTTTTATCAGTTAACTTTCAACTAGTGGGAGAATTAAATTCAATCAAAATTTGTTTCAAATTTGTGAAGTTCCTTGGCACTACAGTGAACAAAAAAATATGTGGCTTGAGTAAAGAGGCAGAAAGAGGTTAAAAAAAAAAAAAGATTTACTTCCTTAACATTTTATAGTTATCCGGTAACAGGAACTCTGTTAATAATAGTATCGCCAATAATAGTAAAAAAAATGAGCCAACGCGAAGCGTTTCCCAGAAAGTCTCACCGTCCTCGCAGATTTGGTTAAATCTCCTTTGTTGTTCCCTGGCAGCTCACCAGAGCAGAGAAAGGTAAGGAAAGGAGGATTTTCCTGGGCCAAAGTAGCCACTTCCACTGGCTCTGTCCGCTCTAATTTGTCATCATTTAATTACTCCCTATGCCCTCGGTTTGGACCATTGTGAGTTATCAGGACCTGTGTGTGACCAGTGCAGGCAACTTGCGGTTTAATGCTCTGCAATTGCCACCTTGAAATTCTTAATCTTTGAATTTGTGCTAAATAAGTGAATTCTGATGGAGCAATGGAATATGCGGGGGGTGGGGAGGGGCTTGGAGCCTTGTTTCAGGCGGGGGCCGCCTCCTGCCACCTCAGTGCCTCCCAGGACAGACGCTCAGGCACCTGCTCTCCTGTCCCTCCCAGCATGCGCCCTGTGGCCTCCACCGGCAGGGGGGTGGGGGCGTGGGCGGGATGGTTGGAGTTGGGAAGCACCCTATGCCTCCACCGGCAGGGGGGTGGGGGCGTGGGCGGGATGGTTGGAGTTGGGAAGCACCCTATGCCTCCACCGGCAGGGGGGTGGGGGCGTGGGCGGGATGGTTGGAGTTGGGAAGCACCCTATGCGCGCAGTTGCGGGGCGGGGCTGTGAGGTCTCGGCTCTCCCAGGAGAGTGCAACATTGAACAGCAAGTAAAAAACACCGTGGCTGGTTGAGAGACGGACGGGGAAATGTAGGAGAAAGCTTTCTGCCAGTTTTGTGAACAAGAGGTCCCGCATTTTCATTTCGCACTGGGCCTTGCAAATTATGCAGCTGGCTCTGTCTGTTACACAGCGATTCTCCCTTCTCACCCTTGCTATCACGTTGTTTTCTTTTGAAACGCGTGGATAGCATAAAAATAACATCATGTTTTCCTTGTTTTTTTTTTTTTCCCCACGCGTCTGAGTGCTTTTACGGGTTTTTCCACTGGTCAGATCCACTCCTAAAGCTCAAGGATTTCAATGACACTTTCCTACAAAGGCCATTGTCCTAAGTATGCCAGGGATTAATATCTGTTTGAATGGATTTTTTTTTTAACCTCGAGGTAATCCAAGGAACCATGACATAAAAGATTTTTGTAATGTTTGTAATGTCCCCATACTTATTTTTGTTATAGTCTGTATCCATTAGCAACATAATTTTACAGTCACAGAGACTTATCCACTTACCTCTAAGGCATGACATAAAGGCTGGTCATTGGTTTTCCTATAGTTTTTTTTTTAAATTAATTAATTAATTTTTGGCTGTGTTGGGTCTTTGTTACTGTGCGTGGGCTTTCTCTAGTTGTGGTGGCTTCTCTTGTTGTGGCGCACAGGCTCTAGGTGCACAGGCTTCAGTAGTTCAGCTCTAGGTGCGCAGGCTCTAGGTGCACAGGCATGCGGGCTCAGTAGTTGTGGCTCACGGGCTCTAGAGCACAAGCTTAGTAGTTGCGGCGCACGGGCTTAGTTGCTCCACAGCATGTGGGATCTTCCTGGACCAGGGCTTGAACCTGTGTCCCCTGCTTTGGCAGGCAGATTCTTAACCACTGTGCCACCAGGGAAGTCCTCTTGTAGTTTTTTGATTGGAGTGCTTCCCTCAGTAGGGTGGGCAAGTCCCGGGGTAAATTTTGTTTTCAGATACGGAAGGCCACTGAATACTCCTCTCTGGCCCCTGTAAAGTAAAAAATGGTCATGGACCCTTATAGATCACTCAGAAAATACTTTCAGATATTATCTAGCCCTACATATTGATATGCCATAGGGCAAATTTTTGTAATTGGTAGAATTTGATAAGAAGCAAAAGACAAAAAAGTATCATATCTTTTAGCAGGAATTTGTAAGGTATAAAACAAAATATGGACATATTCAAATATGTGGTGATTAAATGAGCATGCTGGAACGTCATTTGGCTCAGAAAAGAAATATCTGTCTCTACAGTCATGACCACATGATGATATTTAACTTTTATTTACTTCTAAATTCCCATTCACACCCCAAAGCTTCTGCCTCTGATTTACTCCGTCTAGTCAGAGTAAAACCTTCATTTCAAAATTTGAAAGTCTTATGGAGGCTGAAGTAAATGGATGTGTGCATAAAATTGTATTTATTTTGGGAGGTGATACTTCACTAATACTAAAGACTGTCCATTGACGGAATGACCATCAAGGAGGAATCAGTCCACGTGCATTGATGCCGAGGATGGTCTGTTCTTCTCACGTCCAGAGCAAAGCATCATGGCCTGCGAAGCTGATTTGATCACCTCTGAAGTCCAAGAGCCAGGTATCAATCCTGGGTTCTGCTGCACATACAGGACTGGATTCACTGGCCAGTGGTCGGTTTAAATGGAAATGAAAAACCTTCCACACTTCATTGGCTCAAAACTGTCTTTTCTGAGCTGTTCTGGCATGCTGGCTGCTCCTGTTATTACCCCATCCCTCTACCCTCCCTGTCCTTCCTACAGCTACAGTCTTGTCTTTTACTCTGTGATTTAGAGGCATTCTGTGTATTCTGATTTCTATCTGGGCTGAATCTCCTGGACCAATTCTTCACCTATCTTTAGCAGGCCCTAATCTGTCCCCATGGCTAGGTTATAATTCTTGATGAGGCTCCCCACTGTTATTATTTTTTTCATTTTATTGTGGCACTCAGCTTCAAATCCTGATAATTGGGAACTCAGCATATTGGGGACTAGAAAGGATCATAATTTTTCTGTCTTTCTCATTAAATATTAAGCTCAATTATCTTTCCCCCATCATCAGCAATTATATAGCCTTGCATAAATTTACACTGCCACGGTAGTCATATTGCCCAACTGAATTTCTGGCAAGTATGAATGTCATTGTCAGAGGTAATTTATAGCACAAATCAAAGAGAGAGCCTCCTCAACTAAACTCTCTTTCCCCTTGACTCTCTGGAAGCGTAATTAGAAAACTGTAGAAAGCTTCATGTGAGGACACATGGAAATGTAGTTGCTATATTAAAGGAAAAGAGAATTAACAAAGTAAAATGATTATTGCTGACTTCTTTAAAGTGTGTCTGTGTGTGTGTTTGTGTGTGTGTGTGTGTGTGTGTGAAAGAGGTAAAAATCAAGGAGAGATGGCAAGTCCTTATTTTCCTATATAGTTGGGTCAGCTCACTTAAAATTTCTTTCAATAAACAACAGACATCACACATTTGTCAACGATACAACTCAACTCTCTGCAAGGCATTGTGGATACATTGAAAAATAAGACAAAACCTTGTTTTGTTTTCGGTGAACTTTCTTGGATGAAGACCACTCTGCAGCTTTGAAAATGAGTTAAAAGAGAAGGAACGATACCTTACTTGGGCCATTTGCTATCATCCTTTATGTCTATGTTGTATGGGAGGTTAAACAATTTTTCTCCTTTTCAGTGTCCAAGCTTGGCAAGGTAATTTACGTAATGTCACTGAAGCCTGAAATAGGCAATCTACTTATTTTCTGCAATCCAAAATAATTAAAGAAAGGGTGGCCTGATGCTTTTTTATGTCCTATGCTTGAAATATTTGTAGAGAAAAATGGACAGTGGTTTTCCCCTAAGATTTTGTCTATTTATCCTAGGAGATTCTGTGCCTTTTGGTATTCAGTGAGTCTGTAGTGTATAAAGAATATTTGGTGTACAGTAAGATAACACAAAAGGTGATTTTCAACTTACTAAACTTGTTAAAGTTAGATGGCATTTAATGAGACCCTGATTCTGAGAAAAAAAAAAACTTGCCCTATGTGTATTATTTTTCATTATAGTTTGTTCAATCTCTGTGCTTGTTTTCCTGCTTGAAGTTCTTCCTTTGCTCACACATTTAGTGGTGTAAGGGGAAGGAATAATAGTCAAAGTAGAAATAATAATCCGTTCCTGTTTCACACCATTCTTTGCATTTTTTAAAGGGAATAATCATGAGCTGTATTTAAAAGCAAAGTGTTCTTTTGAAGAAAGATTGGGTTTAAAAACCATCAGAATAAAACTACATTTTTCTCAAAGAAAATGACTTACTGTTTTCTACCTTAAAGTTTCCTGAAAAACATTGTCATAGTTTAAAGTAAATAGTAAGTGCAGTCATTCTAATATCTCCTGCAGGTATCTGACATTTACTCTCCAAGCTGTACCCAAATAAGTTTTCATTTTTGGATTTAGAATTTTATAATGTTTTCGAAATTTTATCTTTTTATGAGGATTATTCAGAAAGTAAAAATGACAACACAGATAATTAAATCCATTTCCAGGTGAAATATTAAGTATTTCATTCAGGAGGGATTTTAGTTGAATTAAATTGACACATAGTAAAGACTCAGTGCAAATATTGTATTCCCATAGGGAGTACATTCTGCTGTTAGGAATCACCCTAATATAGACACTTCACACTTCAGAAAAATTTACCTTTCAGTTTTATGAGGTACATGTCTTATACTAAAAGCAGAAATAGTGTGGTTTCCCCCCATCTACATATTTTACATCTGCATCATCAAACAATAATTATTTGGTGACTTTATTTTCCATCACTAATTGAAGCAAAAATTTACATTTCATTAGGAAGTGAGCTATTAGGATACAACGAATAATTAAAGGATATTTTTATTTTTTTATTACGCATTAGGAATTTTTTTAAAAGAGTGGATTTTAGAAAATTCATGTATGAAATGTTGGATTGCATAGAAGCTGAAAGTTCCTGTTACCATTTTAAACACACACAAAATATGATGGCAGAACTATGTCCACATACATTACTAATAATTATGAATAGAGATGGGTTTAAATCCATTAACACAATCTCTGAGATTCATTAAAGAAAATGAAACCAAATACTATGTTTCATTCATTCTAAGATGCATATTATTTTCACACTTGTCAACTCTGAAATTCAAAATACCTTATAACATGTCTAGGCAACACTTATGATGTAGTTGCCACTAAGCAGTGCAACTTGCTTATTATTCTTTGTGGTATGATTTGGCTATAGCAACCCTTTGATGTTTCAGTCAACAAATCTTTAAGGATCATTTGGAAGAAATCTGAGTCTGTGCTGTTTGAAAACCTTCTGTTGACATCTTTAGATAAGATTAAGAAAGCACTGACATGAAACGTTGCAGGGTGAATGTCAGCAGCTTGGAAGGAAATTCTGGAGACAAGTTTGATAATCTTTTAATAAATGATGTCTCGCCAGTCCTCTTGATGGCATAGAGGACAATATCATATGTGAAGAAATTTTGTTCTGAGGATATCTTTACCATTTTATTTCTCTTTTCCTTTTCTCAAGGCATGCACACAATTGTTATAAATTAACAACCAATTTCTAAGTATTGTATTTATGAGTTTCAATTAGTGCAAAATTGTAGTTCTAAGTAATAAATGCATTATTTGTTTTTATATATTTGTTTATGTTCATTTGTAATATACATTGTATTTATTATTGTATAGTTATTTATACATTAATTGACAGAAGTTTTTCTTTCACAGAGGTGAATAACAAAATGGTATACATATAGCCAGCTTACAATTCCCTGGTGACATATGGCATTGAGAATCTTTTCATATGCTTCTTTGACATTTGTCTATTTTCTTCAGGGTGGTATCCGTTCATGTATTTTGCCCATTAAAAAAAATTGGATTCTTTGTTTTCCTATCATTGAGTTTTAAGAGTTCTTTTTGTATTTTTGATACCAGTCCTTTACCAGATATGTATTTTGCAAATAATTTCTCACAGTCTGTGGATTATCTTTTTATTCTCTTAGTGCTTTCATAGAGCTGAAGTTTTTAATTTTAATAAAGTCTAATTTTTCCATTTTTTTCCCTGGCTACTGTTTTTGATGTTCTGTCTAAAAAAGTCATTGGCAACTCAAAGTCACCTAGATTTTCTTCTATGTTATCTTCTACATAGAAGATAGTATAGTTTTATAGTTTTACATTTTATATTTAGATCTATGATCCATTTTGAGTTCACTGTTATGAAAGATGGAAGGTGTGTGTTTAGATTCATTATTTTACATGTCAATATCTAGTGTTCCAGGACCATTTGTTGAAAAGACTATCGTTCCTCCAGTGACTTGTCTTTACTTCTTTGTCAAAGATCAGTGGACTCTATGTGTGAGGGTCAGTTTATGGGCTCTTTATTCTGTTCCATTCATCTGTTCTTTTATTATTTTGCTGATACTGCACTGTCTCAATCACTGTAGTTTCATAGTAAGTCTTGAAGTCAGGTAATGTCAGTCCTCTGACTTTGTTCTTCGATGTTGATATGTTGGCTACTTTGAGTCTTTTGCCTTCCACATAAACTTTAGAATAAGTTTGTCAATAGCTACAAAATAGCTTGCCAGAGTTTTGACTGGGATTGCATTGAATCTGCAGATAAAGTTGGGAAGAACTGTTTGCTTAACAATATCAAGCCTTCCTATCCAAGTACATGAAATATCCCTCCATTTATTTAGGTCTTTCTTCTTTGATTTCTTTCATCTGAATTTGGTAGTTTTCCTTATATAGATCTTGTACATATTTTGTTAGGTTTATACCTAAGTATTTCATTTTTTGATGGTAATGTAAATGGTACTGTGTTTTTAATTTCAAATAACAGTTGCTCATTGTGTATATAGGGAAGCAATTGATTTTTATATGTCAACTTGTGTCTTTTAACCTTGCTGTAATCACTCATTAGTTCCAGGAGTTTTTTGTTGCTTCTTTGGGATTTCCTGCATGTAATCTGTGAACAAAGATAGTTTTATTTCTTCCTTCCCAATTTGTATGCCTTTATTTCCTCTTCTTGTTTTATTGCATTAGCTGTGACTTTCAGTACAATGTTGAATAGGAGAAGTTAGAGTGGATATATTTGCCTTGTACCTGATCTTAGTGGGAAAATATGCAATTTCTCATAATTAAGTGTGATGTTAGTTGTAGGTTTTTTTGTTAATTGTCTTTACCAAGTTGAGGAAGTTAATCTTTATTCCTAGTGTACTAGTTATGGTTTTCCAGAGAAATAGAACCAACAGGATATATATTTACTGTAAGAAATTGACTCGTGATTGTGAGGGTTGGGAAGACTGAAAATCTGTAGTGTAGGCTGGAGACTCAGGGAAGAGTTGATGTTTCAGTCTTGAGTCTAAAAGCAGTCTGGAAGCAGAATAACTTCCTTTCCAGGGGATCTCAGAGCATCTAGACTGAAGTCTGGACAACCAACTGGGTGCCATAGCCTAGCCAACGTGACACATAAAACTGACCATCACATCTAGTTTGCTGACAGTTTTTAAAATCATGACTGGATTTTGGATTTTGCCAAATGATTTTTGAGCATTTATTGATATGATCATATGATTTTTCTTCTTTAACCTTTTGACATGATGGACCACAATAATTGATTTGCAAATGTTGAAGCAACCGTTTGTATCTATAATAAATTTCACTTGGTTGTGATATATAATTCTTTTTATAAATTGTTGGATTTGATCTGTTATTTGTTAATATTTTGTCAAGGATTTTTGCATCTGTGTTCATGGGAGATATTGGCCTGTAGTTTTCCTGTCTTGTAATGTCTTTGTCTGATTTGATATTAGGATAATGCTGGCCTCAGTTAGGCCATGAGTTAGGAACTATTTCATCTGCTTTAGTTTTCTGGAAGAGGTTGTAGAGAATTGGTTTAATTTCTTCCTTCAGTGTTTGGTAGACTTCATGAGTGAACCTATCTGGGAGGGGTGCTTTCTCTTTTAGAAGATTATTAATCATTTATTCAATTTCTTTAATAGATATAGATATATTAAGATTATCTATTTCTTCTTGTGCAAGTTTTGATAAACTATCTTTCAAGGAATTTGTCAATGTCATCTATCAAATTTGTAGAGATGGATAATATTTCTTTATTATTCTTTGAATGTACATGGGATAAGTGGTAATAGTTCTTTCATTTCTAATATCAGTAATTTTTGTCATCTCTCTTTTTTCTGGCTAGAAGTTTATCAATTTTATTGATCTTTTCAAAGAACCAACTTTTATTTTTCTTTTTGGCCATGCGGCATGCAGGATCTTAGTTCCCTGACCAGGGATCGAACCCGTGCCCCCTGGAGTGGAAGCATGGAGTCTTAACCACTGGACTGCCAGGGAGGTGATGTCAAAGAACCAACTTCTGATTTCATTGATCTTCTCTGTTTTCAGTGTCATTGATATCTAATTTTTATTATTTCTTTTCTTCTGCCTACTCTGCATTTAATTTATCCTTCTTTTTCTAGTTTCCTAAGGTGGAAGTTTATATTATTGATTTTAGATCTTTCTTTTTTTCTGATATATGCATTCAATGACATAAATTTCACTCCATGCACTGCTTTCACTGCATCCTACATAATTTGTGTTTATTTAATTTTGATTTTTAATTTTTTTCATTGAAGTATAATTGATGTACAATAATATATAAGTTAGAGTTGTATAATACAGTGATTAACAATTTTTAAAGGTTATACTCCATTTATAGTTGCTATAAAATGTTGGCTCTATTACCTGTATGGTACGATTATATCTTTGTAGCTTATTTTATACCTAATAGTTTGTAATTCTTAATCCCCTACCCCTATGTTCCCTCCCTCCACCCTCTTCCCACTGGTAACCACTAATTTGCTCTCTATATCTGTGATTCTGCTTCTTTTTTGTTATATTCACTAGTTTGTTGTATTATTTAGATTTCACATGTGATATCATACAGTATTTATCTTTTCCTGTCTGACTTATTTCACTTAGCATGATACCGTCAAAATCCATCCATGTTGTTGCAAAAATGGCACAATTTTATTCTGTTTTATGGCTGAGTAGTGTTCCATTATATATATTTATGTATGTATACTGCTTCTTCCTTATCCATTTGTCTGTTGATGGACTTTGGTTGTTTCCATGTCTTGGCAATTGCAAATAATGCTGCTATGAACATTGATGAATCCTACATAATTTGATCTTTTGGATTTTTATCAACCTCAACATCCCCTTTTTCCTTCCACAAAAAGCACATGTAACTTAGATTTTATTTGTGGATACAAATCATAAAAAGACAATAAGGCTGATCAATTGAGAAAAATTTCATTTTAATAAGTTCAATAAGGCTTATAAGTCATGGATCACATCCATAGATCGAGGTTAAAATCATGTTTATGCTTTACAATTTTTAAACAGCTACTACTTAACTAAGTAGGAATACTCAGGCAATGATTTGGATTCTCAGTCTCCGTTTGGTTTTGTGGAAATTATATTTTTAATGTCTTCACAGTTGGTAGATTATTGTCATTCATGTACAAAGCTTTAAAAATCAGCATATAATTATTTGCAGGAAGCTTGTCAAACAATATAATGCATCATGAAATATCCTGTTTCTCATTAGTGTAAATGTTTTATAGCGTCTTTGTTTTTTAAAGATGTAAAAACCAATCATCTTTCATGCAATATAAAAGAAGAACATATTATTAGGTCAATTCCTCTAATAATTCTACATAAAATATCATTTCTAAGTTTGAGACTTACTTTGGAAAGAGAAATTTCTGTTTTGAATATTTGAGACCAGCACTAGTTAGTGATGTTTTGCTTTAGGTTTGAGGTAATCTAAATTAGTAAATGTCTCTCATTCCCACCTTTATTTCAGGAAGCCGTACTCCCAGCAACAGTCACCTCTGAAGCTGCCTTGATTAGTTATGGTTCTAGACAACCAACTATATAAAATATACATACAGAAAAGACCAATTTTTTGCTTTTAAGATGACCTTTTCCCTCATGAGTTTCTATAAATTGATATTTATAGGACATTCCATCCAAAAACAACAGAATACAATTTCTGCTCAAGTGCTCATGGAATATTCTCCAGGATAGATCATATCTTGGGTCACAAATCAAGCCTTGGTAAATGAAAAAGAAATGAAGGAAACAATAGCAAAGATCAATAAAACTAAAAGCTGGTTCTTTGAGAAGATAAACAAAATTGATAAACCATTAGCCAGACTCATCAAGAAAAAAAGGGAGAAGACTCAAATCAACAGAATTCAAAATGAAAAAGGAGAAGTAACAACTGACACTGCAGAAATACAAAGGATCATGAGAGATAACTACAAGCAACTATATGCCAATAAAATGGACAACCTGGAAGAAATGGACAAATTCTTAGAAACGCACAACCTTCCGAGACTGAACCAGGAAGAAATAGAATATATGAACAGACCAATCACAAGGACTGAAATTGAAACTGTGATTAAAAATCTTCCAACAAACAAAAGCCCAGGACCAGATGGCTTCACAGGCGAATTCTATCAAACATTTAGAGAAGAGCTAACACCTATCCTTCTCAAACTCTTCCAAAATATAGCAGAGGGAGGAACACTCCCAAACCCATTCTACGAGGCCACCATCACCCCGATACCAAAACCAGACAAAGATGTCACAAAGAAAGAAATCTACAGGCCAATATCACTGATGAACATAGATGCAAAAATCCTCAACAAAATACTAGCAAACAGAATCCAACAGCACATTAAAAGGATCATACACCATGATCAAGTGGGGTTTATCCCAGGAATGCAAGGATTCTTCAATATACGCAAATCAAACAATGTGATACACCATATTAACAAACTGAAGGAGAAAAACCATATGATCATCTCAATAGATGCAGAGAAAGCTTTTGACAAAATTCAACGCCCATTTATGATAAAAACCCTCCAGAAAGTAGGCATGGAGGTAACTTACCTCAACATAATAAAGGCCATATATGACAAACCCACAGCCAACATCATTCTCAGTGGTGAAAAACTGAAACCATTTCCTCTAAAACAGGAACAAGACAAGGTTGTCCACTCTCACCAGTATTATTCAACATAGTTTTGGAAGTTTTAGCCACAGTAATCAGAGAAGAAAAAGAAATAAAAGGAATTCAAATTGGAAAAGAAAAAGTAAAACTGTCATTGTTTGCAGATGACATGATACTATACATAGAGAATCCTAAAGATGCTACCAGAAAACTACTAGAGCTAATCAATGAATTTGGTAAAGTAGTAGGATAAAAATTAATGCACAGAAATCTCTTGCATTCCTATACACTAATGATGAAAAATCTGAAAGAGAAATTAAGGAAACTCTCCCATTTACCATTGCAACAAAAAGAATAAAATACCTAGGAATAAACCTACCTAAGGAGACAAAAGGCATGTATGCAGAAAACTATAAGACACTGATGAAAGAAATTAAGGATGATACAAAAAGATGGAGAGATATACCATGTTCTTGGATTGGAAGAATCAACATTGTGAAAATGAATATACTACCCAAAGCAATTTACAGATTCAGTGCAATCCTTATCAAACTATCAATGGCATTTTTCACAGAATAAGAACAAAAAAATCTCACAATTTGTATGGAAACACAAAAGACCCCGAATAGCCAAGGCAATATTTAGAATGAAAAATGGAGCTGGAGGAATCAGGCTCCATGGCTTCAGACTATACTACAAAACTACAGTAATCAAGACAGTATGGTACTGGAACAAAAACAGAAATATAGATCAACAGAACAGGATAGAAAGCCCAGAGATAAACCCAGGCACTTACAGTCACCTTAACTTTGATAAAGGAGGCAAGAATACCCAATGGAGAAAAGACAACCCCTTCAGTAAGTGGTGCTGGGATAACTGGACAGCTACATGTAAAAGAATGAAATTAAAACACTTCCTAACACCAGATATAAAAATAAACTCCAAATGGATTAAAGACCTAAGTGTAAGGCAAGACCCTATCAAACTCTTAGAGGAAAACATAGGAAGAACACTCTATGACATAAATCACAGGAAGATCCTTTTTGACCCACCTCCTAGAGAAATGGAAATACAAAGTAAAATAAACAAATGGGACCTAATGAAGCTTCAAAGCTTTTGCACAGCAAAGGAAACCATAAACAAAACGAAAAGACAACCCTCATTATGGAAGAAAATATTTGCCAATGAAGGAACTGACAAAGGATTAATCTTCAAAATATACAAGCAGCTCATGCAGTCAATATCAAAAAAACAAGCAACCCAATCCAAAAATGGGCAGAACACCTAAATAGACATTTCTCCAAAGAAGATATACAGATTGCCAATAAACACATGAAAGAATGCTCAACATCACTAATCATTAGAGAAATGCAAATCAAAACTACAGTGAGGTATCACCTCACACCAGTCTGAATGGCCATCATCAAAAAATCTACAAACAATAAATGCTGGAGAGGGTGTGGAGAAAAGGGAACCCTCTTGCACTGTTGGTGGGAATGTAAATTGATACAGCCACTATGGAGAACAGTATGGAGGCTCCTTAAAAAACTAAAAATAGAACTACCATATGACCCAGCAATCCCACTAGTGGGCATATACCTTGATAAAACCATGAATCCTAAAGAGTCATGTACCACAATGTTCATTGCAGCACTATTTACAATAGCCAGGACATGGGACAACCTAAATGTCCATTGACAGATGAATGGATAAAGAAGATGTGGCACATATATACAATGGAATATTACTCCGCCATAAAAAGAAATGAAATTGAGTTATTTGTAGTGAGGTGGATGAACCTAGAGTCTGTCATACAAAGTGAAGTAAGTCAGAAAGAGAAAAACAAATACTGTATGCTAACACATATATATATGGAATCTAAAAAAGAAAAAAGGTTCTGATGAACTTAGGGGCAGGACAGGAATAAAGATGCAGAGGTAGAGAATGGACTTGATAACATGGGGAGTGGGAAGGGTAAGCTGGGCCAAGGTGAGAGAGTAGGATTGACCTATATACACTACCAAATGTAAAATAGATAGCTAGTGGGAAGCAGTCGCATAGCACATGGAGATCAGCTGGGTGCTTTGTGACCACCTCATGGGTGGGATAGGGAAGCTGGGTGGGAGATGTAAGAGGGAGGGGATATGGGCATATATGTATATGTATATCTGATTCACTTTGTTGTAAAGCAGAAACTAACACACCATTGTAAAGCAATTCTACTCCAATAAAAATGTTAAAAAACACAAATGTTTGATTTGCCATTTGGCAAAAGAAAAAAAGAACCTCATGACTAAATGGCACAAGGAAAATTAAAACCACTATTTCTGCTCAATTTAGCCATAATTTTACCCCAATTTAGTATCACTGGGGCTATTATTGGCATTTAGATTTCCTAGGCCTCATATTTATATGTGTATACGTATAAAAACCCAATCCTTACTTAAGGGTATAAAAATAAGAACACATATGTCTGTAAAACACTTTATAACTTTGAAGTGCCTTTAATTCCTAATATCAACAGTACATTCTGATGTTCCAAGTGCGGTACAAATTAGAGGCATTGAAAGCATGGATAATGCATTTCCATTTTCAGCCATTAAAGAACACCCATAGTAAAAGGTAATTATTTTCCCTTGATTATGAAACGTTAGGTTGTGATGCTGTATGCAGAAATTTTGTTTAATTATAAACAGAACAGCCTGGGATGACATGGTGACAATGACTAGAAAAGCCAGGTTTAAGTGCTTTCCAAGCTGTGCTTGTTTGATGAATGTGGAACTGTCATTTTTGCTGACTTCTGGTTACTTGCTGTGGAACTGACAAGGGAAAATGTCCATCTCTAGTTTCTAATACTAATGTTAATCTAATCTTAAATCCAGCACATCATTTTCTCTTATATAACAAAGTTATCAGTCAACACCCCAGTGTCTCTGGCAGAAAGAATAAAAGCATATTTTAAAAAAAAAACATGACACACTTTATATTTTCTCAGTGCCCACTATTAGAGCTATCATTTGTTGACCATTTGTGTGCCAGAACATTTACAGACCTCTTCTACATGCCTCATAACTACAGCATAGGGTAAATTTTGTTAGCCCATTTTACAGAAATGACTATTTCTTGTAGTTGTGTGTGAAAAATTGTAGCGTGATTTTGAGGCTCTGCGTGCTATCCTCCTGCCGAGAGAATTTACCTTTGCTTCTGGCATGCAGGAAGTTAGAGGAGGAGTACTTCAGACTCATCTGGGAATGAGTTGATTTGCAGCTGTATTTAAATTTTTTTGAAAACTATTCTATTTCAAGTTGCTCTTATTCCTATAGCACAGCCCCTGATGAGTCCTAAGTGAAAGCTAGGAGTGTTTACTAGGATCCTCCCCTTGGTGGGATCTCATCTTTATTTTCTTAGTCCAATGAGACCACTGAACTCTCTGTTGAACTCTACTCAGCTTTTTGGCCTCTGAGTTGCTGCCTCTTTGACTTTTCAGCCTCTTGGCCACCACCTGTAAAAAGCCAATGACTGAAGGGAAAATATAATGATGAATTTGGGCCTTACCTCTTTGTACTTTCCTTTTCTCGGGGATATTGGCTCCTCCTCCTCAAGTCCTTGCTGCCTTGGTAGCACATTGCCTTCAGGTTTTTTGTTTTTTTAAAAAAATCTACCCAGCTTTTCTAGTTGTTTTCAGTAGAGAATGGTCTGACAGCAGCTAGTCCCCCATAGCTGTAAGTAGAAGTCTTTCATGGAGGCTTTGTCTGGAAGCTCATTGATTTTTTCCCTCAAAACAAACTCCAGCATTTTTGTGGAATCACATTGATTTTGTCGTTGCCCCTGCTCTACCAAAAACAATTCATGATCCACTAAAGCTGAAATAATACATTGCTTTCTACAATATTTCTCTTAAGTGGAAAGCTCTGTCCATCTCACAGTTGGTTGACAGGTACCCCATTCCTAATGCTGCTGTAATTACTGTTGTAATAACTAGAAGAGAGACAAACAATAAAATTAGGGGATGAGAATTCAGGAGACTTCTTTGACTCATATTCTGATTATAATATAGAATATACTGGATGTTTAGTAAAGCATTATAAAATGCAATATTTCAAGCCTACTGTGTGTATAGTGTAAAGGCCAATTAAAACTTTGGGGAAATTATCTCATCAAAATTTGAATTTCATTTACTTTGCTTGATATTTTCTTAACAAGTCAAGCCATGAGGCACTAAATAGTACAGTGATGATCAACCATGGCTGTATTAGAATCACCTGGAGAGTTTGAAAAATTAAACTATACTCCAGGTGCCATCCACAGAAATTCTGATTGAATTGATCTGGGGTGGGACACAGGTGTCTTCCTACTTTATATCCCTGATCTGAATCCTACTTAACTAAAGTGTTTTCTTCTCTGTAAAATTTTCGTCCATATCTCTGGTCTGTTTTTTTGTCTTAATCTGAATTTCCAAGTTTACTATACCCTTATAGTATTAGAACACATTTATATATTAATTCCTTATCAAATTATCTTACACAGGTCTTGCCTCACCACTAAATTGTCAACTCTTTGATTAGGGATTGTATCTCAAACTTATTTTGTATAACCATGAACCCAGCCTAGTCCCTGGCAAAGAGAAGGTACATAAAGGTGAAAAAATAAATAAATAAATAAAGAGGCAAGAGAAGATACCACTCAGAGAAAGCACTATCTTTGCATAAGAAAATAATTGATAAATCATTTATGATGGAATGTGAGAACCTGAAGTTGGTATTAGTAGAAGGATACACCTGAGGCAACCAATAAGCTTGTTAAATATCCTTGCTTTAGAGATGAAGAGAAATCCAGGGGTGAGGACAAAGTAAAGGCTGGATGAGATAGAACCTGAGAGTGGAGAGGTGAGAAAAAAACAGAAGAAAGTAGAGTATGGCTGAACATAGTAGGTGGCTGGGGAAATTTCAAAGAAAGAACATTATTATTCAATTTTAAGTTGTTTCTCTTCCTGCAATTAAAAAAAAATAACAAACTCTGTCTCACCCAAGAAATCAGTAGTTTGCTACATACTGCCTTATTAAACATATTATGACTTATTTAGCTTAGTTTTTCCTTTTTTAAAATAGTGGGAATTGGCCGATTACCATGTATGTTTGTCTCATGGGCCAAAAAAGAATAAAACATAAGGAAGGGCAAGACCAAGCGCAGGATGGACTAATTCAGTGAAGGTCAGGGCTTGGAGTTAGAACTCACCACTTTAAGACCCTGTGTAGAAATTTGGGGAAGGTAATAAGACTTTCACAGATAATACAATGGACGTTCAAGCCAATCTCATTTAAATTTTAAGGTCTTTAAGCTTTAAGATGATAAGATTTAAGATCTTAAGCCGTGACAAGGGCTATAGAAAAAAATTGCTCTTTCTTATTTGATGTAAGGAACACATATATATATATCAATATCTATCTATCTATTTCTCTATCGAAGACTGCCTGGGTTTAAATCCCAGCTCCACCATGCATTTCCTCTGTGACCTTGCGAAAGTTATTCCACTTATCTCTGCCTCAGATTTCTTAACTGAAAAATAGAGATAATAATTTTCCCAGTATTGGAAGGTTATTATGGAGATCAAGTGTGCTGAGACATGTAAATCCCTCAGCCAAGCACCTGGCACATGGCAAGCATGCAAAAATTGTTAACTACTATCAACCTTTTTTCTGCAGTGGTATAGTTCTCCACCTTGCTATGCACCAGTCACCCATGGAGTTTGGAAAAGAAAGTACTTTCTCGGGTTCTACCCCAAACCCATTAATCAAAATTTCTGGAATTGGAGCCTGGGCATGTGTGGAAGAAAACCACAGGGATTCTGAAGTGTAGTTAGCTCTGAGAAGCACTTCTAGGATATGTTCTTTGGTAGAAAAATGTGAGGATACATGAGAATGGCGATCACCTACAGAAATTTTACCACTAGAGACACATAACTCAAGCTACCAAGCCCTAAACCCATTAGCACCAAAGTGAGTAATGTCCATGTGTCTTTGGCTGTCAAATGCAGATGTGGAAAAGCAGCTGTTGAACACATTTGAGGGTCTGCCTGGAACACATCCTTGAGGGAAAAATGTTTGCCTGTGTATTACCAGGAGGCTCTTATTGAAAGACAATAGCATTTTTCTGTTTTGTCTTGAGAATGAATTCAAGGACTCAGAGAAACCAGTGGTTCCGTGGTTATGAGTGTTCGCATTAAAATGCAGAACTGTCTTTTCCCTTCAAAGTGAACCCAACTGTTATTGCTTATTAGGATTTTTGCATTGCAGAAGGCTAGAATGGGAATAATGATGTCCTGACCCTTGTGACAGATGAGGTGGACCTTTCCAAATAGTTGTGGTTTCCTGGAATCCCTCTTGCCTACCACTGACTACTACAGGTTTGTTATATTTTTGTTGCTCAAACTGATACCTGACCACATGCACATGTTCTTAACTTCTTTGTCAGGTTCTTTAAAGGTTCTTTATTATTGTGATTGCTGGATAATAAAGCCTAAACTAGTTGGCTTGCATTCAAGATTCTCCAGTGTGATTCCTCCAGTGCAATTACTTTATTCTTGTTTTAGCCAATTTAGCCTCTTTCTGGTGTACCAAACACTCTAAAGATAGAGGTGATTTTTGATATAATTGTTATAATTAGCCTGGATATGAACATTTGCCAGAAGACTCAGTTCTTTTCTCCTGATCTTCCTTTTACAACCTGAGGATAGGCCAATGATAATTATAAGGAGGCAAAAACTTGTAATAGGGATTCAGGGTGTGATCATATACTCCCAACATTGATCAAATTTTTAATTTGGAGGGAGGCAGAAGACTGCAATGATTAAAGGAAATACTTTGGAGGTAGATTTTTCTTAGAAAAGTTGCTTAGCTTCTACCTGATTCTAGCTAGTCCCCATATTTCATGGGCAAGGTAAAAGCCACTGGGCAGTGTGGACTGAAAGGAGTGTTCAGAGCCGAGGAAGAGATGTGAATAAAAAAACATTTAGGAGAGTGGGGGTGGGCTACTTGAGGGAATAAAACAATGCTGGTTTAAATCGTGCTTTCGTCAGTTGTGTATAAAGAAACATTACTTCATGTAATTCTCATTAGATAGTGAAGTAAATTTTGTTGGGAGGGGGCTTCAAAGAAGTTGAACAATTTGCCTTAAATGAAACAATGGTAGGTAACAGAGCTGGGATTGGCAGATAGATTTAACTCTGAAGTTAACTTCTTTCTACTGGTTTTGGATAAAAGACTAAGAGAAATGATGTGGATCAAAGACTAGCCGACAGGCAGCATTCTGTTTCTCACGTAACTGTTGGAGAGACATTATGTCAGTGTTCATCATGGTCAGTCACATCAAGGTCAATACTTACTTGTGGAGTAAGTATCTATTTAGGGGTGACCATTATTAGCAATGAAAACACACTGGAATTCTGAGATGATTTTGCTTAATGGTGAAGCTAGATACTTTTAAATATATTTTCAGAACCATTTGAGCAAGTGAAATGAAAAGCTGAAAAAAATAGAGCTTTATAAATAATGGAAGTCTTGACATTCTTTAATATTACAGAGCAAATAGCTCTACATTCTAATTACTGGTGTATAATGCTGAATATCTTTGGTGAAGTTAATTAAAGAGTGGCTCTTGAATATTTTGCCTAAAATGTCCATGCCTCACTTTTATGCTTCTAAGTCCTTTAAAAAGCACATACTAATAACTGAGGAGAAGCACAGTCTAGACTACATTTCTTTTCAGACTCTGTATCCCAGTTCTTCGCATTAAGGGGCTGCAGCAGTGGCTATTATTTATGCCTGGAGAGAAGACAGAGGGGTATCCTAAGAGTCAGTATTAGTGCTTTTTGTTCTTTTACATTCTTGCATTAATTTCTTGGGTGAAGTCAATGAGCTATTCTATTTGGGGGACTTTTCATTCTTTTGCTTGTGGGTTTTTTCTTTTGTCTAATGCTGTAGTCTTGCACAATTATGGAAAAGATGTCAGACTACTTTTAATGTTCAAATCATGATAGACCTGGTAGAAAGAAAATTTTACTGCTCAAGGACGTGTATTGATTTTCGACTTTTTCACTACGCGGAGTTCTTTTTTAAAATTATTTATTTTTTTCTTATTTTTATTGAGGAGTTCTTTTTAAAGTAAGAAATTAATAGAAACATTCATGTTATATTACTTATAATTTTTATGGTGGTTGACATGACAAAAATGCTGTGAATTTTAAAATACATTCAAAAAATTTGTAATGTATTAATCACTAAAATCTATTTGAAATGCAATAAGTACATGTGTTAAATACATTATTTGTTCCACCAAAATTCAATGCTTAGTGCTATGTGGATCCACCAACTTATGATAATACTGCCTTCTAGCATTCAACAGAAATGATCTAGAAAATGCCTTCACAGAGGAGTGAGAGGGAAGGTAAGCAAAATAGCAAAGGGCAGTAGATCTCTCAGGAGAGGATGCTAAGTGTCAGATGGTTTTCAGAAATTTCTAAAACCCCAAATAAGAGACATCTAGCCTCACAATCTAAATTTTTACATTCAGTATGGTAAAGTAAGTGAGGGATGTTCATAACAGACTCAGGTTACTCTGAAGATATATTTGCCATTTGAATTTTCTAGTCACTGCTATATTAATTTAGAGAGATTATGAGGGGTTACTCTGAAATGTTTAGCCTATTCTTTTGCCTCTAATATAGAAACCTCTAAAAGTCTAAAACCAAGTGAAGCCATTTTTAATGAGAGACCACGTTGTATAGAGGTCGGGATTCAGGTACTGACGCACGTTCTAGCTCAGAGGCTTATTAGCTACCTGCCCTTGGTCATTGCATTTGACCTCATTGGTTCTCAATTTCTTTAACTGCAAAAAGGAGATATTAATAGGATTGCTGTGGGGATTAAATAGATTATATTTAATGCACTTAGTACAAGTTTGGCACATTTTAGTGCTTATTAAATGATAGCTATTATTATCATTGTCATTGTTATTATTAAATTCCATCCTTTCTAGATGTAACAATAATTTCTTTTTTTAAAAAAAAATTTATTATTATTTATTTATTTTTGGCTGTGCTGGGTCTTCGTTTCTGTGCGAGGGCTTTCTCTAGTTGCGGCAAGCGGGGGCCACTCTTCATCGCGGTGCGCGGGCCTCTCACTATCATGGCCTCTCTTGTTGCGGAGCACAGGCTCCAGACGCGCAGGCTTAGTAGTTGTGGCTCATGGGCCTAGTTGCTCCGCGGCATGTGGGATCCTCCCAGACCAGGGCTCGAACCCGTGTCCCCTGCATCGGCAGGCAGATTCTCAACCACTGTGCCACCAGGGAAGCCCTGTAACAATAATTTGTAAAACAGAAGCTATGATGCCAGAGTTGTACAAGTAAATACTACTAGAAAAAAAAGTCCTTATATTTTCCTGTATGGATGTGTTTTGCTAATATTTCCAGTAAAACTCTTTAAACCTTTTGGAATATGAATTTGTATTAGGGAGTGGCTCGACATTTAAAAAAATCAGTTTGAGGGCAGTAGTCAATGTCAAAAGGGGTTTATGTGGAGGCCTTGATGTTTCTGTTGTGGTCAGTACTTAGAGTGAGGGACTGGCAAGCCACATTGATATTTCAGTGGTTTACATGATGCTTTCTTTGTCATGGATACCACATCCTTACATGTAAAGTTGTTGGAGAGAAAGCAGCCTATGCTACTTATTTTCTCTCTATTATTCTAAAGCTGTTCTCATTAGAGGGCCTCGTCAAGAAAATAAAAAATATAAAAGGAAAACTAATGATCTCTATCCAGTGATTTTTTAAATAACAAATCTAGAAATATGAGAAGGCAATGGATTTTTATAGGTAGTTCTGATGGTACTTAAACTGAAAAAGATAAATATTTACTTAAAATGAGAGTTCAGAAGAGAAACAGGAATGGAAAGTAAACTAATTGCCAAATAAACAGAATGCATTTTTTAGGTAAAACCATGGAGCAATTAATTTATTAAATGAAGACAGCAGCTGGAGTGGTGACATTTGTCTTATTATTGCATATTATTCCGTATAATGTATGTAAGTGTTGCTGTGTAAAAATATAAAAGTAACCAAAAACGTCTCATTGAACTGCATCCTATTACCTTGAAATAAGGAAATACCACAAGCTAGAAAACTAGCTCTGCCTTTTTTTTTTGAAGCTTCAGGGTGAATTTTTGACTTTTCTAAGAAGTAACATAAATAATTCAGTGACTAGACATAACCTCGTTTAAAATATTTAAAGTACAATATTACAAGAGCAACAGCATAAACTCCCCTGAAAACTCACAAAGGTGTTTAATGTCTCTAATTACATTTAAAGAATACAGTGGCTGGGCCTGGGGAATAGCCACTGAGGAAGTCGGCTTACTCACTGATCGACCCATTTGGATAAATAGAAAAATCTGAACTCTTTCTGTGTAGTTGCTTCAGCTGGGGACCCTTGAGGCAATCTCATTTTGCAAGTATCCTCTGAGACTCCAGAAGTGATTTGAGGAGGGAGTAGGTTGAGTGAAGCAGAAATAAAGCTCACTTAAAAACATGGGGTCTGTAAAGATGATTTCCTATCTAAGGGTATTTTTATCATAGCGGCTAATTACTACTGCTGTGGACTGAATATTTGTGTCTCCTCTAAATTCATGGATTGAAACCTAATCCCCAGCGGAATGGCGTTTGGAGGTGGGGCCTTGGGCGGTAATTAGGTCATGAGGCTGGGCCCTCACGTGGACTAACGCCCTTATAAAAAGAGGAAGAGACACGGGCTCGCTGCTTTTCCCAGCATGCACCCGGGGTGCGGGGCAGCGTGAGGACCTGCGAGGAAGACAGTCCTGCCCGGGACCCTGACCTCGCTGGCGCCGTGAACTCAGACCTCCAGCCTCCAGAACTGTGAGTCGTGAATGTTTGTTGTTTAAGCCCTCCCGTGTGTGGTATTCTGTTATATCAGCCCATACTGACTAAGACAACTACCAATTTCAACCTGTCCGTACAGAAATATATAAAAACTTTTTCTCTATTACACTTTTAAGAGGAACACCTGTGAACACTGAATTCTTGTTTTTTAAGGAAGTTTATTTATAGTTAACTATTTTCTTTTGAACTTCTTTAGATTTTTTTTGATACTGTAAGTTATTGTAGCTTGAGTTGCCTAATGATTTGGGAGTAATTGATAATATTTTAAGGCAGCTCTACCTCATGCAATCAATTCCAAAGTAAATGGCGTTAAGAAATCTGCTGTGTCATGGTAAGTTGTTTGGTATCTCAAAGAAGTATTTGTAAACAAATGAGAACACCTGTGTTATTGGCAAAAGGTGAAATTAGAAAAGCAGAATGTGAGAAATTGATATTGAGGGACTAATTCCCTTCTTATAAAAAGACTCTAAGAAAACCTCTCAAGAAAATAGTATTAGAAATAGCTGATACTTTTTTTTTTTTAACAAATTTATTTTTTGGCTGCGTTGGGTCTTCATTGCTGTGTACGGGGCTTTCTCTAGTTGTGGTGAACTACTCTTTGTTGCAGTGTGTGGGCTTCTCATTGTGGTGGCTTCTCTTTGTTGCGGAGCACAGGCTCTAGGCACACGGGCTGCAGTAGTTGTGGCACGCAGGCTTAGTAGTTGTGGCTCGTGGGCTCTAGAGCGCAGGCTCAGTAGTTGTGGCACACGGGCTTAGTTGCTCCGCGGCATGTGGGATCTTCCTGGACCAGGGCTCGAACCCGTGTCCCCTCCATTGGCAGGCGGATTCTTAACCACTGCGCCAGCAGGGAAGTCCCAGCTGATACTTTTTAATGACATTTACCAAATCAGGGTAATGCAAAGAAAACGATTTACTGAGATTCATTTATTTGGAGAGGCACGTGGCAGGTGGGATTGGAGTCACGGTTTTCACTGAGTCTTTTGCATTATGATGATTCTAAGAACCTTGAAATATTTGGGCTTTTGAGGGAAGGGGTGGCATATAAACAAACATGTAGAGGACTATAATGAAGAGTTTAATGGTCAAGTGTTCACCACCTCCACTGTGGGTGCAGGTATTACACAAGCAAACAAAACAGATAGGATGGGCTAAGTGGAAGGAAAGCCACTGTTGAACATAAAATTGGCTCATGGGTTGTTTCATTTCCTTTAATACAGATTTCAAAGCAGCCAAGTATTAATCTTTGTTTAGGTAGAGCTCTTTGTTTAGATACAGGTCTGATGAGTTAATCATCTGATGTAGGAGTTAGCAAACTTTTCCTATAAAGCGTCAGTAGTAAGTATGTTTAGTGTAGGGGACCATGTGACCTCCGTTGCAGCTACTCAACTTTGATGTGGTAGGATGACACAGCCTTAAACAATATGTAAATGATGAGCATGGTTGTGTCCAATAAATCTTTATTTAAAAACAGGAGGCAGGTGGGATTTGACCCCTGGGTCATAGTTTGCCAACCCTGTGGGCTGATAACACTTTCCTGTGTAAGACTTGAAAATTTGCTTGGTAGAGTTTAAGAGGAGTGATAACAAGTAAGCTCTATCTCTGTGACTTTTAAAAACTTGATTATTTTATGCTTTAAAAATTCTGTAATAGCTCATCTTGGATACGACCTTTTATGGAAACAAAACAAATTTTTATAATTTTGCACTTATTTGCCTATATAACCCTGAGACCCATTCCAGACCACAAGCATCTTAAAGGCAGAATGGATTTATTTCACTTCTATATTCTCAGTGCACTGTATAGTGCCCATCACTAAATAGATACTTAATAGACATCTTAACTGAAGCATCAAGTATTTAAACATTTTTAGGCTGCTTCAAGTGAAATAAAAATTCTAAAAATCTTGAAACAAGGAAAGGACTCAAGGGTTCCTTTTTATACAATAATGAGCCCACCAGTCAATGTTTTGCTTGCCTTTGGAAGCATTTTTATTGCTGCAGTACAAAAAAGTTCTTGACTGAAAGCTTTTACTTAGTGTTTCCATGGAGTCAAAGACGTAGACCAGGGTAGGTTTATGTCAGAGGAATATCAAACACAGTGTGTGGAGCAGTAGAATCCAATTTGGTGATATTGTAAAGATTCTTCTATCTGTGACCCTGCAAAAACAACTTGCAGGGTGAAGCCTGATTCCATTGTCAAATCCTTTTGTGTGAGCAGTAAATATGACCAGGGTGTAACAGGTTTCCTTTAAGTTCCAGTGGCAGCTGATGGGCAGGAAATGTTGACTTGTAAACTTTACAAGGACAAAGTAAATGCCTCATTCTATGAGAAAGTTTCACAATTATCATTGAATAGAGGGAGGTTGCAGTTATACTTAATAGCAGTAAAGGATTGCATGAATGAGTGAATCCCATACATAGAGTCATCTAAGTTTTTCTAGTAGTTGAATAACTAGTACAATGAACAGAAACAATTTGTGGGATATAATGAAAAGGTAATTCTCTCTCTTTTTTTTCTCTAATGGTCCCTCCACGTTTATTTGGTGGGTCTGACTTGTCCTCTGCCCTGACTGAAAACCCTGGGAGCCCTTATCTGATGACTCTTAAGAAATAGAAAGTCCTACCATCACTTAAGTCATAAATTTCTAAAATTAAATATGTCTTGTGTCTATTGGATTTGCTTTAACTCCTGAAACAAACAAAACTAGACAAAATATATGAAACAGTTTTGAAGGCATTGAGCATCAGGCATGGAGAGACAGTGATGACGGACAGAAAACAAATTAGTTGAGCCCTATGATTGTTGCAATAGCCTTGAGAAAATTCCTAGGCTGTAGTGCAGAGTGGGGGAACTCAGGTAGAATCCAGTTGACTCCCTGAATTGAAGAAATATAACTGAGAATTCAAGGTGACCAAATCAGCTTGAGTCCATGGGGCAGAGTCCTGGAAAAGAGTTGTAAAAGCCTTGTACAAAGAAAGAATCCTTGATCTGCAAGAAGATTATTGTAAGTGTTTAGCAGAGTATTGACTAGCTCATCATGTGAGAAACCAACAAACCTGAGTTGAGGGAATAAACCATTTGAAGGGATTAGCTGGGGCAGTTATGTGGCAATCAAGGTCAAAATAGTGCCTGTCTCATCAGCTAGACTGGAAAACTTTACAATTATGGAGCCCTGAGTAGAGTACTCAGAGGGTCTTGCCTCAGTAGTGTGGAATAATTATCCCAGTAAAAGGCAAGGGTTGTAAGATTGGATAAAACTAACTATACAGATAGTATACAGATACATGAAAAGATACTTATCATAATTAGTGCTTAGGGCAATGCAAATTGTCTCAATGGGATACCACTGGGTATCTAATAGAATGGATAAAATTAGAAAGACTGACTAGCAAATGTTTGTAGAGTGTGAAGGAACTGGAACTCTCATAAACTGCTGATAGGAATGTAAACTATTACAACTACTTTGGGAAACTGGCAGCTCCTTACAGAATTAAAATACACCTGCCATATAACCTGTGCATTCTGCTTCTGGCTATTTACCCAAGAGAAAAGAATGCATACATCCATACAAAGACTTGTAAGTGTATGTTCATAGCATAGCAGCTTTCTCTGTAATAACCAAAAACTGGAAACAACCCAAATGTCTATAGCTCATGAACAGATAAACAAATCATGGTATATTCATACAATGGAATACTAGTCAGTAGAAAAATAGAATGAACTCTTATTACACACGACAACACTGATTTGTCTCAGAATAATTATGTTGAGTGGATGAAGCCAGATAAAAAATATTATGCACTATATGATTTAATTTATATAAAATTCTCAAAAATGTAAACTAATCTATAGTGACAGAAGGTAGATCAGCAGTGGCCTGAGGGCACAGTGGGGGATTTGGAGGAATGAGAGGGAACAGGAAGTGATGTGTTGGGCCATTGCTTTTCCTTTGAAAGCCCAGTTCTCTGGTATCCCATCCCTGTGGTCTCTGCTCCAGTTCAGAGATGTTGAGGCTGGATTTCGTAGACCAAGTCTGAAGCATTATTGCACCTCAAATATCAATGGTATCTCCACTGAGAAACGCTGTTTTTGAGTGTCGGCTGAAACATCTATTTTAATGTCACATTGCAGTCATCTATACAATTAGAAATAAATGCAGACCACACACTGTTAAAAAGAAAAAAAATTACAAATCAAGAGAATCTCTTCACAAAGAATTAGTGTTCAGTGTGACTCAAATGTGAATCAAGTGTGTTTGCAAGCTTTATTCACATCTAGCCCCTTCTCTACTTCCATATGTTGTTTTAGGGGAGTTAGCTTGAACATCTAAAAATAACAGAATTAAAGACATTTAACAGTAATTAAAATTATTACTTAGTCAAAGCCTTTTATTACAATACTTGGTGATAGTTACACAATGGTACTGCCTTGTGGTTAGGACCTGCTAGCCCCATAGTACATGTGTGTTATCTAGTTAGGGTGTCTACCTTTTTATTCCTTAAATATCAGATGACTAGAATTCAAGACAATATTTCTATGGTATTTGGACAGGAAGGTGTAGACCAGAATCATAAGTACCTCTCTACTTTCATCTAGTCACTTTTCTACCATAAGCCATCCTTTCTATGACACACCTGCCCACCACCCCTAAAACATTCTTGGAAACTAGGAGTAAGTAGCAAAGCTTACCTGGTTTGAGATCTAACTTGTTTCCAACCTGTTCTCTGGTAACGAGTAGCCAAACAATGGAAAGGTTGGAAAAGTATGACTTCCACTTTTGAAATGCTATTTTTCTCTAAGTTTTATGTTTAAAAATTTAGGAAATATTAAAAAAATTTTTGAACGATTGATACTGTATCAGTAGCGCTTTTAACACCTGACATCTGAAGAGAAACCGCTTTAGTTATTTTTTCATTTCTATAATCTCTGCAGTTTCCTCCCCCAGTACACTTTCTGGTGCTTAAAACAATCTCACGAAGTATCGTTTGCATTTTAAGGCTTTCCTTTCTGTTCAGGCAAGGGCCTTATGATATCTGGGAAATATCACTCTTTCTTTAATTTGGACATTCTGGCCCATCTCCTTGAAGTATGAGGCTTACAGGCATTATATCAGTTTTGTGACTCTCCTCCAGGTTGCAATTTGAGATGTTGAGTTTAAATGAAAAAATGTTGTGATTGGACTTTAGTTACCTTAGAAAAATGCCTTTTCCCATGTAGTCTCAAAAATAGGAAAGACCAATCTGTGTGCTCTCAGTGCTGTTTCTGTGATTAAACTTCAAGGGAAGTGGTGATAAGATATGGTTCTCATATCTTTGGATTTCGAATCTGTTCTTGGTCTGTCAGTTACATTGAAATAAAAAATTTTTAAAGCACTGCAAAACCTGTATTTTGAAGAGTTTATCTGTACAGGTGGAACTTGGCCTGGCATATTTTATCATCCAGGTCTGGCAATTTAAAAGGATAATTCTACTTAAAAGGATATGCTTATAAGGTAACTGAACAGTTCCTTTTCTTTAGAAGCATTTCTGTAGACATTTAAAACTGATCATTTTGTCTGCAGGTCATAGGCTTAAATTTTTTATATCATTACTAAGAAATCATATTTATACTGCTGGTTTTGGTAAGTGCTATGCTGAGTAATTTAGACAGTAGTGCTGAATCTCACTCTAATAACACTAATTTAGGGAATTTTGAAAAATGTATGAAATCTTAACATAACTGAATTATAGAACTGTATTCATAAGAGAGCTAAATGTACTTTAGAGGTGATCAGGACACATTGTGGTTTTTAAAAATTGTTTTGAAATATTACTGTTCACTATATACAACAAAACATTTATTTCTAAAATATTCTTTTTTAAAATAAAAGTGTTAATTGCAGTACTTGACCAGAAATCATACAATTATGAGTAGTTGGAATATCTTTACAATCTGCCAGAATGTCTTAGCCAACTTTGTCATAGAGTTTCTACTACATGATTCGTTCATTTGCCAACTCAGATATTTTTGGTTAAAGAAGAAACGTATTGTAAACATAATTGTTTCTATTGCCTTATGAGAGGCACTAAATTGCATCTCCCATGCCGTAGCTATTTACTACCAACGCAAATTCTTGCATTTTTTTTAACCTTAGATAAGGTGTCATTATTTTACAATGCCATGTATAAGGTATTTTTAAAAAGTTTTTTCCCCCACGTAAATGTATTTATTTATTTATTTATTTTTGGCTGCATTGGGTCTTTGTTGCTTCATGCGGGCTTTCTCTAGTTGCAGTGCTCGGGCTTCTCATTGTGTTGGCTTCTCTTGTTGCAGAGCATGGGCTCTAGGCGCATGGGCTCAGTAGTTGTGGCTCTCGGGCTCAGTAGTTGTGGCTCGTGGGCTCTAGAGTGCAGGCTCAGTAGTTGTGGCTCATGGGCTTTGTTGCTCCATGACATGTGGGATCTTCCCTGACCAGGGCTCGAACCTGTGTCCCCTACATTCGCAGGTGGATTCTTAACCACTGTGCCACCAGGGAAGTCCCTATAAGGTATTTCTGCAGAATAAAACATATTGAGGATTATGTTGCTTATCCACATTTACCTTTTAAGCTATTACTACAGGAATATAATTTTTTCAATTTATATTTTTAGATATTTCTCCCAGACTTTTACATGTGCAGAATTTTACTAATGTGTATATTATAGCTGTTTTCTTGTAATGTTCATTTTAATTTTATTTTTTATGACTCCAATGAACATTGATATTATCCTCAGTAGGTATACTTATTTTTTATTCTAAGAAAAATATTGCTATAGGTAATTTAGAAATAACTTTGGTCCTGCCCTTAGAAGTAAATATAAAAATTATGTATATTATAATAATCTGGTATTAATATTATTGGACATTTCCATACATGGTAACATATCCTGGGGTGCTGTGGTAAAAACGAATGAATTTGATTTGGTGATGCCTTTCTCCCCTATCATGGTTAACAATGACTTTAACATATTTCTTCTCCTTCCTCAAAACTTGGCCTCTCAAGCTCTCAATTTTAAGCATTTCCTTGATGATCTCTAACCTGTTCCATTCATTTTCTTTGACTCCATGGAGACCTCTAATCCATTGAGTTCACCTCTAATCCATTGATTTCACCTCTAATCCATTGATTTCACCATTATTTCTATCAATCCTTATTCCCTTTTATATTCTCTACTACTCAACATAGATTTTATGATCCAGCATTATAGTTACTCTCTTTAAATTCTCCAATCCCTTGCCCTTTTCTTCTTGCATGATACTCATCTTGCAAAGCCTAACCTCCCGTTAAACTCAACTGTTTGACCTCTGTACCTGCTCTGAGCAGTTTATTGTTTCTAGAGCAAATCACATACTCTGTTGACTGATTTCACTTTAATTACCAAAAACTTCAAATAGGAACTCAACTATCCATCAGTGCTCCTAGGAGGCTTTTTCTCTCACGCACGCACATACACATGTGTACAAGTACAGATGCATGTATATGAAATGAAGAAATCAATGAAAAGGAGATGTCAGGGAAACTTTCTTTTTTGGCATGTAGAACTAGGTCTTGTAGGGAACACAGGAGGCAAGTTGGGTTGAGGGCAGGATGATGAATACGGTTTTTTATATATTACAAAATAACTGTGACATCTTAGACATGTCAAATAGGTGCTTATGTAGTTGTGAAATTCAGAGAAGAGTTCTGGGTGAGAAATGTCAACTTAGGGAATACTGGTGAATCTAGGAAGAGAGCATATAATGGTGAAAGAAAGGGGTAGAACTGAGCCTGGCCAGATAATAACCTCTAAAGGCAGTGAGTGGTGGATGAGCCTGCAAAGGTGAGGCCAGAACATGAAGAAGTAACCAGAATAGTGTGATGTCAGGGAAAAGATGGCTTTAGAAAGGAAAGAGGGGACATCAGTGTAGAATGATGTGGAGATGTGAAATAGGATAGTAAAACTCTAAGACTAAAATGTTGTATTACTAACATTTAATAGGCAGTGAGGTCGTGAGTGACCTGAGGTGGAGAGTAGCATTTATGAGTGTGGCAGCCAACTTAGAATGAGTGTAAGATCGAAAAGACACATGCAGCCCAGTGTTCATAGCAGCACTATTTACAATAGCCAAGGCATGGAAGCAACCTAAGTGTCCATCAACAGCTGAATGGATAAAGATGTGTTATATATACACAATGGAATACTACTCAGCCATAAAAAGAATGAAATAATGCCATTTGCAGCAACATGGAAGGACCTAGAGAATATCATACCAAGTGATATAAGTCAGAGAAAGACAAGTATCATATGATACTGCTTATATGTGGAATCTTAAAAAACAAACAAACAAAAAAAAACAAATGAACTTATTTCCAAAACAGAAAGAGACTCATAGACATAGAAAACAAACTTATGGTTACCAAAGGGGAAATGGGGGTGGCGGGAGGGATAAATTAGGAATTTGGGTTTAACATATATACACCACTATATATAGAATAGATAACCAACAAGGACAATGTATCGTTTTCCAGGTGAAAGAAATGAGGCTCAGGTAAAATTTTTTGTTTAGATTTTACTACAGTAATATTCAAAGATACACAAGAATAAGGAAAATAGTGTAAAGGAACCCCATGAAATCCAGATTTAAGAATTACTGATACTTGCCAATCTTGTTTCATTTGTGCTTTCTCTCCTGCATCTCTACCATGTTTTCCTTTCCTACAGCTCAGAATTTAAATGTCTTGCCCAAGGCTACACAATTAGCATACTTTTCAAGTCTCTCTTATGGGTTAAACGCTGGGTGAGTCTTCGAGAGTATAGACACAAAGATTTGGTCCTTTTCAACATCACCACCACCATCAAGTATTTGATAGATCTGTAATGAATAACTGAATCAGTTCTTATAGAACAACAATCCCATGAGGTTAGTAAGTATTATGCCCATGTTACAGATGTGGAAACTGAGTTACAGAGAGGACAAGTGACTTGACCGAGAGTGGTGAAGCTGGTTTCCAACCCAGATGGTCTGGCTCCAGAACTGGTACAGTCTGTTAGGGAGAGCAACTCGTAAGTAACTAGAATGACTGGTGATATGACGAAAGGATATAGAAGTTACAGCCTCCTAGTCACCAGCCAGCCCACCCCTCTCTATCTTTTGATCTCCATCTCCACAAGGAGAGCAAATATTTGTGTGACGGCACCAACATCATTTAGAGCAGTGGCCTATCTGGGTCTGTCTCTCCTGTAGTCTGAGCTGCTAAGTCAGAAAGAAAGCAGAGAAAATTCAGAAATCAGTGGCAGACTTTAGCCTGCTTGTGTTTAAGAGGCTGCTAACCTAATGATGTGTACAATTGAGAATGGTAGTATAAATTGGTAGGGTCAGCCTCTGAAAAGCCTTTCGGGGGAAATGAAACTAGAGGCTTTGTAACTGCCAGGTAGACCTTGTTTCGGCCATGCTGAATTCAAATATGCCGGGCTCTGCCTGGAGCATGTCCACCAGATCATCATGTTACTTTAAACTACATAATATCTCAGTCGTTAATAAGCATCGTTCTTTGATCTGGAGTAGAGCAGAGTAAAAAAAATTGCCTAAGGAAGAAGATGTTCCTCTTGATCTTTTTTTTTTTAGTTCCCTATGTATATTCAGGATATTATGCGACTTACACTCAGATTAATTGCTTATATGGTTAGTAGTGGTTTTCGTGCCTGCTCTAGGGACTTAAATGGTACCTTTGTTACCCCATAATTCAAAGGCAAATGGATAGGGATGCAAACTTACATACAGCTGTGGTGCTGGTAGGAAGAGGGAAAGGAGAAAAGGAGGGAAAACTGAGTATGTGGTAGAATAAAATTTGTCTCCTTTGTTAAGAAGTGTGATACTCTGAGTCAGACATTGGGTACACAGAAATCATCACTTATAAGTGAAATTCTTCTCGGGGGGGGTCAGTTGATGTCAGAATTCTTATCTTTTGGTTTGAGGTCCAGAATTGTGTAATTGCATCATTTTTATTTTGCCTTGGAATTCCTTTCTTAGAAATTCAAGCAAAACCTTCTCATGCCTGAGAACTGAAGGGCAGTTCCCTGGGTTGATGTTGAAAGTGTGCCAGTGGGAAGTTAGGTTGCTTGTGACTGATGAAGTGTTTTGGAGAATCGTTGTACTCTAAATTGCTTCCAAGTGTATTTTGTAAAACACAGTGGAAGGTTCTATTTTCTAGATGCTTGGCAAACGTTTGGATATCTAGTGTTCAGCCAGTGAACCCTTTTAGCTATTCATCAAAACAAAGGCTTGCAAATCCTCTTTGAGCTTTTGATGGAAATAAACTGTGACTCTCACCCAGCTCACTTTCCTATTAAAAAAAAAAAAAGGGGGTGGGGAGGAAAGAAGCCTCTGTCACAGTGATTCATTAGAGTCAACCGCCCATATCCCAGTTCATCTAAAGTTCATTAAGTTCCAATTCCCCCAAATGCCAAGTTCCAATAACATTGTAATCCAAGAAGTCAAGGAAATAATTTATCCCAACGGTTTATATACTTGTAAATGCCTTGCTAGGCTTGTGATGTACACTGTTGTGTCTGGCTCATTACTATATTTGACAAGTTTATACATTAACTTTGGGCAATACGATTTCACACAGTGGAGAGCATACCCATTGGCCATGTGTTAGTTTAGCCATACATTGGAATTCTATGTTTGTGTAATTTCAAGGTGTGGAATCATTGCTTTGAAGAATATTTTACTCTTTTCAAAAACTTTTAGAATTTAGTTTGAAGAACGTCATTGTAAATTCTACTCCCTAACTTATATGCCTGTTAAAATTATTTTTGAGGGGTATTATACATTCTTGTGGGGGTAATGAAAATTAGAAGGAACTGTAAAATATTAGCGCAGTTGTTTTAGTTTATGCATAGTTAGTAAGAGCATGAAAGTTAAAAAAGGTAAATTTGACTCTGAGAAAAATGTATTGGTGAGGGTTAATGAACACACTAGGCATATTAATAATTACTGTGAATATATACCTATGTTTGAGTAAAACATCAAATTTGAAAGAAAGCTACTTGCTAAATTTGCATTCATTTTAGATATTGAAATTGTTTTTTGTGACATTGTCTATAGGATCAATTTTTTTGAAGATGAATTTTTCCATATTACTGAATGGGATTATGAATGAGTGAATTATTACAAATATTGGTTGTTCTGAGTGAGAAAAAGAGTGATATTATAGACTATAGGAAGGGAAACATAAATTTCCATTTTGACCTAACTATTGCTAGAATGTGTGATATTCATAAAACACAGTTACTTAAACAAATGTATATTAAAAATCGTGAGTCAGAGTAAATAGGACATACATTCTCTCTTTTGCCATCCCTCTTCTGAGGACTATAGGCTGTATTCCTTCCTTTATTTTTATTTTTTAAGCACAGCACATTTCATCTTACTCGGCCCATGTGGGACATCTGTCCAGACCTCCTAGTTACTCTTGCAAAGATAACCACTAGATAGTACACGGAACTGATCTTCACCTACTTAACAACAAATATTTGTTCAACAGGTATTATGTTCCAGGCACTGTTCTAGGCATTGAGGATATAATAATGAACAAAACAGGCAAAGTCCCTGACCTCAAGGGGCTTACAATCTAGTAGGAGAAACCAGATAAAAAACCAATAAAAATGTAACAATAAACCAGTAAGTCAATATATCTCTAGATATAGACATATAAAGACATATTAAGAAAAATAAAGCAGAGTAAGGAAATGTAGGGAAGAGAGATTTACCATTTTTTAGTGATTAAGGGAGGCAACTTTGATAAAGGATCTTTTGACCAGAGATCTATAGAATGTGAGGGAATAAACCACAAAGTTACCTGTTTGGAGGAAGTGTGTTCTGGGCAGAGGAACACACCAGGAAGCTTGGCATGTTTGAAGGTCATCGAAGTAAGCCAGTGTAGGGGAAGAACAGTAGGAGGGAACGTCGAAGAGTAGCAGATGGCTGATTATGTGGGACCCTGTGGTTCTTGTAAGGACTTAGGTTTTTATGCTAAGAAAGATGGGAGGCCATTGAAGGATTTTGAGCAGAGTGACACGATCCAATTTATATTTAATAGGATTGCTCTTTTTGCAACGGAAGAGATAGAGTATAAGGACACGAGAGATCAGTTAAAAAGCTGCTACAAGAATGCAGTTGGGAGATAGTTGTGGAAGTGGGAGAGGTGATTGTGGTGGTGTTGGTGAGGGGTGGAGGGTTCTGAATGTATTTGGATGGAAGGAGGATTTGATGATGGATTGGATGTGAGGAATGAGAGATTAACCTAAGACCTATTTTTCTGATTTGCAGAACAGCACACTTTGTCCTATACCCCTTCTGTCTTGTTGGGGTGGTGGTAGGATGGAGTAGCTGGGCATGGTAGGTGGGGGACTGTTGAAGTTCAGTTTGGCCTTTATGTGGCTTTGTATATGCTGTGCTCATGGGTGTAGTCCCAAGATATAGGTTGTTGTCCCCAAGATATAGGTTGTTCCTCTACTGTGGTCATTACGTCAGTTCCCTAGATTGCCATAGCAAAGTACCACAATCTGAACATGTAAAAAAAAAAAAAAAAAAAAAACTCTCAAAGTTCTGGAGAACAAAAGTCTAAAATGAAGGGTCAGCAGGGTCATGCTTCCTCTGAGACTTTAGGTAGAACCCTTCCTGGACTCTTCCTAGCTTCTGGTGGTGGCTAATAATCCTTGTGTTCCTAGGCTTGTAGATTCATCTCTCCAATGCTTGTGGCCATTGTCACATGGCTGTCTTCCTGTCTGTTTATCTTCTCATAAGGACATCAGTCATATTGGATTAGGAGCCCACTCTGCTCCAGTATGATGTCATTTTAACTAATTACCTCTGAAGCTACCCAATTTCCAAATAAAGTCACATCCTGAAGTACAGGGGGCTAATCCTTTAACACATCTTATTGGGGGAGACAATCCAACCTATACCAGTCATAGAAATGATGAATCCTGCTAGTGTTCACTGCAAACATGAATATCCTATAGCGATTGTAGTAGTTTTTTCTTGACATTTTGGGGGGTTTCCATCTTTCTCCCATGACAGGTTTCTTTTAAGATTGAGAATAATAGAGTTTTTAGTATTCTCTTCTTTCACCAATACCCTCTCTAAAGGTTGCTAGTGAGATTAGCAGTCACACAGAGCCAGAATTTTCTATTCTCCATTCGACATACCACTCTTTGAGATCTTTTGAGTTTGGGGTTTACCTATTGCTGCTACTTTTTATTAATTTCATTAGTTTTATGAGGAGGAAATCTGTGGTCCAGCTTAACTCTGCTATCATTACCTAGAAGTTCAATATGAAAATTTGAGCATTATATTAAACATGTATTGTAGGTTGTTGTCAAGAGCTGTGAATAGTCTGAGATTTTACTGTACTTGCAGACTGACAAGTCAGCCTAATAGAGTTTCATGGATGCTGGTAGAACAAACCAGCATCCTGGGTCAGAGATAATGCTATTATTCATAGTAGTAACAGAGTATAAGCATTTTTACACCAGTTTCCCAGCCTCCTTTCCTACCAGGTGCTGTGAAGAGAGTCTGAAGATCCCTGCAAACATAATGGACTGCACTGCAGGAGAGGAACCCTGCAGGGAATCTGAATCTTCTATTTTGGACAGTTGCTCTGGAGAAAGATACTATTTCTGTCTGCCAAGGGAGCAAACCTACTCTCCTTTGGTCCTGAGGGGGAAATTATCTGTCTTCCAAGGCTATTTTTCAATCAGATATCCTTGGAAGTCCAGAACAAAGGACAGTTAGTACCTTGCTTGCAAGGCATTCAGAGATGTAAAGGCCTTGTGGAGAATTGTCTTCCAACAATTGTTATGAGGGGATGTTTTCTCATGAGAAGCACTTATAGCAATGTTGCTGTATTTTCCAGAAAATGTGATCATATGCATGAAGTTTTGCAATGACAATATATTTAAATGCTGGTTTAAAAAAATTCCTGCATAGAATAATAGCTCTGTGCCATGTACTGCAGTACGCATTTCATACATGTTTTTAGAAATGGTATTGTGCAGTAGATACAGTGGGGCTTTGGAGACAGACAACAGTAAGTTTTATTGCTAATTGGGCTGTTTCTTCATCCATGGGCAAATTTTAAAAATCCTCAAAATTTTTTTCGTACTTAATCCAATTTACTCCTTGTAAAAGCAGGTCAGATTGGAGAGGTTTAGTATCTTGCCCAGTGTCATAGTGCTAATAGAAGATAGAGTTGGGATTCAAACCAAGGTCTCTCCAACTCCCAATCCTGAATTGTTAACCACTGTATTATTACAAATCCATGGAGTATCTGGTATAATCTATAATGGGTGTTTTACATCTAGTAGTTAAAATTTATGGGAGAAGCTTCATCAACATATCCTTAAAGCGTATTCTGAACTACTCTTAGAAGACACAATTGTGCTAAGGCCAGAGAAATCAAAGCTGAGAACATCCCCAGAAAAGACATCTGTCATTGTAGTTATAGAAGTTGTTTTTAGAGGGAAATTTGATATAAAAAATGTCTTCCATCCAGGCCTGGACATTGTCTATTGGCTGCTGAGATTGTTTGGCTAGGAAAGCCAGAAACACGAACAATGATTTAGATTTATATATTCATCTGATTCATCTGGCCCAAAACATTGGGACAGGAGAAGGAAATATTTATTTTATTTTGCTAGGCAGAAGGACAAAAGGTTTTCTGTTTCATTGGCTTGGTGTGGAAGGGAGTCCTGAGCAGTGCTTCCAGTATTTTCGTTGAGTATATAAACAAGATTGATAGTCTGCTTACATTTTCTCCTTTGTGTGCTTGGCTTTCCCAGGTTTGTCTAACCTCTTCCACGTGGTATTTTATTCTTTGATTTTGTTGTTATATATTTACTGAGTGTTAATGATATGCAAGCAGTGTAGGAAATACCAGTTACATAGGGTCCCTTCTCAGTAAATTAAAAGTGGAAACATCACATGATATTTTCTGGAATGGTAGGTGGGTATACGTTTTTAAATTTATTTTTACAGATGGATCAGTGGATTCTCGAGTTGCATACAATCAGAGCCTATCATCTGACATTTTTGCTAACCTTTAACATTTAATTTGGCTGGCTATTTTGTTGTTGTTATTGCTGGAGTTGACGCTATTCTGTTCTCCTTGCTTAATGGTATAATTGACTGTACTGCCCAGATGTTTGGATAGAGTGCTGTTGCCAATTATTCATAAATACTACTCTTAAGGCTTAGAAAAGGGACTTTGATATTAAAATGTTTATGTTTGGGACATGCATTTGACTTCTGCATGATGTTAGTTTCCTTTGCCCTGATTAGTGCTGGAATTATCTTTTGAAGACTGCCAATTAAGTGCAGACCTGCCCTAGAAAATAAATACCTTTCAAACATTTGCAGAGGGGCACAACTTATCGGCAAAACATCAAAGTATAAGGCTGGAGGATTGTATTTTAATCTTGATGACTTTCCTCATTACATTCTTAATTTGGGGCAAATCTCTTAACCTTTTGGTGACCGTCTTACTTATAACGAGAACAAATGAACATCTCTTAAACTGATATATGTAAATATATCTGACATATGGCCATAAAATGTATATGTATTTGTTAATTTTAATTCTTTAAAATTTTGTGCAGCGTTTAAGAGTTTATTAAGGGGTTACCCAATCACCCCCAAATTTGTTGGCTTGAAACAACAATGTTGCCGCCCCCTTTTTTCTTAATGGGTCTGCAATTTGGGCAGAACTTGCAAGGGGGCAGCTCATCTTTACTGGATATCAGCTGGGGCTGCTTGTATGGAGATTAGCAGGTCCATTTTTATCCATTTTGCTAGCTCTTGTCTCATGGCTAGCAAGTTGGTACAGGCCACTGTCTGGGAACTCAATCAGTCCTGTGGACTGGGGTTCTGGTTCCTGTTTACCTGGACCTTTCCATGGGCAGTTTATAGTTCGTCACAGCATGGTGGCTGGGTTCCAAGAGCAAGTATGCCAAGAGACAGGAAGTGAAAGCTGCCAGTTTCATAAAACCTGGGCTCAGAAACAGATGCGGTGTTGCTTTTGCTATATTTTTCAAGTTTTCACAGATCTCCAGTTCAAGGGGAGGGAACACAGACGCTACCTTTCAATGAGAGGAGTATAAAACGAAACAAAACAACCACCACATCCTATAGATGGTTCCTGAATTACTGACAATATATCATGGACCATCGTACATAGCCTTCCCAGTGTTTAACTCTTTTTCCCTATAAAAACATGAATTATCACTTGATATCCTACATCTGCCTTCACCATTAGAGTTGTTACTGAACTCAGGTTTGACTCATGTCCCCAAAAACCAACTCCAAAGATGCTCAACCATGACAACTTTTAAGGGGAAAAAGGGGGAAACAAATCTGTTAGTCTTTGAGGCAGAAGATCAGATACTTCATTTTTCCATTGTGTGCAGACCTGCTGACTTGTGATTTTCCTTTGGATGCTATCTTGCCTGTGTGGTCTGCCTGCAGATTTTCTAAGGGGGAAGCTGGGTGTAGAGAGTCAGTCATTCTTTTAACTACTTAATTCTTTGTTCTTACCCATTTTAATCCAGGAAAGGAATCAACAGGTTAGGCAAGGCATTGTGTACATTCAGTAGAGCAGAAGTCAGGAGTTAGGTTAAATGTTACCTGGTGATCTCATTTTTATAATTAAGGTTTAAGTGGAACAGAAATAGACAGGAAAAAAAGAGCTGCTTACAAATCCTCACTTGTCAGACATCATTCTGTTTCCATGAGATTAGGGGTGAAGAGCAGTCTTCTGTAACTTCTTCATGCTCACATGGGCATCATATTCTTAGAGTGGAAGATGTCGACATGGGTCTGTAGCATCTCTTTGCTGACAATTTCAGTTTCCTGCTTACATATATGGGCAGAGCAAGCTACAATTATTTTGATGCCCACTAAGATACAGATTATTATGAGCAATAGTGTTAATCCCATTCCCTTGAGGCCAGTTCTTGGAATTGTGTTAGCCATAGACTCAGTAGTGCTCAAGATGGAGCAACATGTCATGGCTACAGTCTGGTTATCAGTTAGCTTTTTCCCTCTGGTGGCAATTATAGTATCTGTAAGAAGACTTAAGAATGTGCATCCGACACTGAGTCTGTGACCCTATTGTCCTAATCTTTAACTGCTTGAACCTGCTCTTTGTGACTCGCGGGGGCCTGGGAGATTTCAACTTTTCTACAAACAAGAGGCAGGGGACATGGAGGGGCCTTTGTACTTGGGGGTCCCTGTAGGTTTTTGCTCGGTTTCAGAGTTGTTTATTTCATACATTCATGTAAGAAATTCTAATGGAGGAAATGGGAAAAAAAAGACTATAAAACAGAAGAAAAATGCCACCTATTTGTTGCCACCTATCTCTAAAAGTATTCAAGGCTCTCATAAAAATAGGCAATATGATTGAATTAAGAAAAATAAAACATGTTACTGAGAAATTCTCATTCAGTGTGATATCAATGCATCGGCACAGGAAAGCCCAAAGCAGAACTAGTGGTCAGTTTTTGATAAATTGTGCTCATACACGTGTTATTTATATGACATTCACACCTTCCTAATCAATGTCACTGATAAGCATCCTCAGCAAGAAAGGGCAGGAGTCACAATCAAGGTAGAGAAAACGCTCCACACATTGGGGTAGAGTGGCCTTTGTGAACGTTAGCTCGGTGTAGAGTAGTAGGATTTTTAAGCAGCTCTGGATATTGAGAGAGAGTTGGAGTAACTGAGCAAAAAGAATGGCCTCAAGTCTTTAAAAATGTTCACCGAAGCACAATTTCAAAAGCTTTAGAACAGTTGAGGTTGGACGATACATAAACCTGATATGAAATAATCTAAAATGGGAAGAGTTTTTTGGGGGGAGAAACTATGAGTCAAATAAGGGGGAATTGAAGTTAATATGGGGCACTGAAAATACTAGCCAAAGCTAAATCCTGAAGATTCCTATAAGAGCAAGGGCATCTCTTGTGGCCCATCACCTTCCAGGAGTTCTGAGGAGGAAGGAGATGGTCATGTGAGAGTAGCTAGTATTCTGGTCACCATCCATGAAGGGTTTTCTAATTCCTCAAGCATACCTAATTCCTTGACACTTCTCTCTGTGCTCCTGGCAATTAGCACTCACCTGGGGTGGCACTTTCCTGTCAGTTATGGTTTATTCCGCTCTGTGTGCATTTCCTTCACTCGATATGCCATAATAGCGTAATTCATTGCATGGCTATGGATCTTTCTATTCCATAAAGCAGTCCATTCCATTTTGTATAGTTCTACTTGCTTTTCATTATTGGCATAAACTACCTCCTTGCTGTCCATGGTAAGTTTAAGCCTGCCTTTTGTACTAACAGAAATATTGTAGAGAAATAATCATCTGTTGAAAGAGTCTTGTGAATCACAAACAAACACAGCCACATCCAATAAGGATTTGGGATTATACTTTAATTGCTTTTGCCATAATATCATGCACAGTTATGTTAAGAGTAAATGCATTGATACTTACACTACTAAAATGAAAGACCAAATGAAACTGGTGGTGCTGGACTCTAGTCAGATTATCACAATGTTTTTAAGATATACTTAACTTATATTTGCTTTTCTTAGTGCATAGTGAGAGAAATAATTTATTTTTTAAAATAGTTCATCTGAAGCTTTATTAAATACAGCATATATTTGAAAATATAATTAAAATGATGTTTAAAAGGGATAGGAAATCAGCAGTGTTGCTCACCTCTTGTGTCTGCCCCCACTCCCCCCTTGTTTATATCCTCATGACCTACCTTTTTACTCCAGTTGTTGCTGTGGCAATGGTTGTATGGACGTATAACCTGATACAACTTTGTCTCAGCTGATCTAATGTTTCTGCCTCAGGACTATTCTGCTATGGTTGTGTTGGATTCCATGGGAGTATACTCAGCCCCTTGGACCTATGCATACATCTGCAAGGGTGAGAGAATGAACACTTCATGGGGGTAGCCCTTCACGAAAGAGCAGAAACCTATAGATGAATACTTCTCTTTTCTGTTCTTCATGTAAACAGTTCTGAAGTGAATTCAGCAAGGATAGCAGGACCACCCACAGTTGTGGTCAGCTCAGTAATGCACATTGAGATGGGCTTTTCCTCCTCCTATGTGTTTTTATTCCATCACTCTCACACCAAATGTGAGGTTTATTTCCCCACATCAACCAATTCTCCCACACCAATTGAGTGTCCTATAGTTCAGTTCAGTTCTGACACTGACTACCTCAAGTTTGCACAGACCCCACAGGTGAGGGGCTCCGTTCTACAAAAATGCACCCACTTTAGGTGCCAGTTGTAAGACTGGGCCACCTGTACTTCTGACCATTTTGTTATAAAGTGAGGCGGTTCCCCCAATCCTGCTCCTCAGGTTTGATGATTTGCTAGAATGGCTCAGGGAAATACTTATGTTTACTGGTATATTATTGTCAACTTAAAAAAAAAAAAACTCAGCGTGAGAGTTGTGGGTTAAGTTTTATTGGGGGCAAAATGAGGACTATAGCCTGTGAGACAGCAACTCAGATAGCTCTAAGAAACTGCTCCAAAGGGTAGGGGGGAAGGTCAGTATATATGTGATTTTGGTGAAGGGGGAGTACATGTACTCAAGCAGAAGGTTTCTGCTAGTCTCGTGAAGGTTACTGCTAGTCACGAGGAGCAGACATCACCATGAAGGATTTTAGTGCTTTTCTAGATATGAGGAGATACAAGAGTTGGGCTCATAAAGTCGGCTCCTGAAAATACCTACCTGAAGACCTGTTCTGCCAGTTTTTCCCAGAGCACAGAGTGCCTCATCTCTGCTTTCCACCCAGAACTCCTTTCAGGGGGTGTTGAAAGTCAGCAGCTGCAGCAACACATGATTTAATCCTTGTAGAGGTAGATGGCAATTGCCAATTTGTAGTTGACATTACAAAGATATAACTCAGGGTGAGCCAAATGGAAAAGATGCATAGGGCAAGGGGAGAGGAGTGCACAGAACTTCATACCCCCTCTGCGTGCACCACCCTCCCAGCACCAAAGTGTGTTCACCAACTGGGGAGCCCTCTGAAGCTTATTGTTTAAAGGTTTTTATGGAAGTTTCTTTATATAGTCATGATTGATTAAATCATTGGCCATTTGGGATTGAGGTCTATCTCCATTCTCTCTCCGCTCCCTGGAGGTTCTAAGACATGGTTGGTTCCTCTGGCAACCAGCCTCCATCCTGACACTATATAGGGGCCCACCAGGAGTCACCTCATTAGCATAAGCTCAGGTATGATTGAAAGGGGCTTGTTATGAATAACAAAAGATGCTTCTGTCACCCCTATCACCCAGGAACTTCCAAGTGTTTTAGAAGTTCTGTCAGGAACTGGGGACAAAGACCAAATATTTATTTCTTATGATCATACCTTCTGTTTTTATTTTTCCCAGTCTCCCATTTCTGTTTCTTTTGATTACCTTCCAGACTAAAGTAGCTGCATGTAAATTCTTATCTCAGATTCTGTCTTTTGGGGGAAACTGAGCCAAGATAGCAGGAAAAAGGGCAAAGGCAGGAAGGATCATGTTCTCAAGTATTCCTAAACACAAGAGAACCTTAGTTGTTCACTGGGCTCTCCATCACTGCCTTTGAGATGCTGCTCTTATTTTGTTATGCAAAATGTGTGCTGCACACACTCTATCCAATCTCCATGGCAATGACATCATGGAGATATTTACAAGTAAGCATGATGGTATATGAAATAAAAAAACTCGTCAATGATTTGTGCCCTATGAGTGTTTTTCATTTGCTCAATTCTAAATTCAAGTACACAAGTCAACCCATAAAAATGGTGCTACTGAATATGTAAAATTCATGTGGAATTCACTCTCCATGCTTATAGAATTGAAAAACTAAAACCACAGAATAGATTAGAAGCACCACTGTAATGAAAGAGGAAGAAAATATGGGAAGCAAAGAATTCACTACCCCAGCAATGTTTTTAAAAGGGAGAACACATAATGGTTGGAATCTTTGTTTTAGCAGCTTAATTGAATTTATGTATAACACAATTACGTTCTTGCATTTTCTTCCTAGTTTCTTATTTTTGCCTGTCTTTTCCTAGTAAGATTTGGCTTCATCTTTAAACATTGCTATGTGATCTTTGTCCTGCTCTGGCCTGGTAATAACCACTTTGATAAGATGAATGTATACCAAACATAGCACATTTCACATTAAGCACATGCATATGACAAATTTCTTCCTGAAATCCTGGAAGATTTGGCTGATTTACTAATCTTTTTGGTGTCCTTGAATAACCTAGGTGTCTGAGTGTATATTTTTTAGTGAAGAATAGCTTAAGTGTATGAAAGTAACTTGCAGAACCTAATAATGAAAGTGTCACTGGGCCATGCAAAAGCTTAGATAAGCAAAATGGAATATTGTCAGGAGCCAAAGCAGCGATTCTTACTATCCCACATAAATGTTCTCTTGTCTCTCTCTGGGGCCACAAGGTCTCTCATCTGTCTTTCCTCTATATGTTTGCTTCATTCTTTATCTTCATAACAGCTCCAGACCTATGTGGTCTCCCACCCAAGTGTACAGGAGACACATACTATATCCCAAATACTTTAAAAGGCACCATTACTTTGTGTATTACTAAGAAAATATATTGTCTATCAAATATGATGCACAAGCTTCTGTAAGATGCCTTCTGATTTTATAAATTATAAAATGTGCAAAAATGTGCATCTTAGCATCAATGAAATGTGATACTAGAGTGTCTGGTGTCTGGACTCTAAATCACTGGATAGAGTGTCAACTAAAAAAGCACAACCTGGGAATTCCCGGGCGGTCCAGTGGTTAGGACTCCAAGCTTCCACTGCAAGGAGCACAGGTTCGATCCCTGGTCAGGGAAGATCCCACATGCCTCATGGTGTGGCCCTCCCCCCCCCCAAAAAAACCCCCACAACCTAAAAGTTGAGAATTATGTTTAATTCCCTGTACTTTCTGAGGACTTCAAGCCCGGGAGGCAGCCTCTGGGATAGCTCTGAGGGACTGCTCTGAAGAGGTAAAGGAAGAGCCAGGATATATAGGGGTTTTTACAATAAAAACCAGGTAGTGGGAACATCAAAAGATTACTGTTAGTTAAAGAAAACCAGATATCTCAAGTTAATGAATTTAACGCTTTTCTATGTATGAGAAGATGCAAGAGTCTGGGCTTATTGAAATCATTCCTTTGATATGTATTTTAATTATGTGTGGCCAGTCTCCTATTCTTTCTCATCTTGAGTCCCATCAGGGCTCACTACTGGGGACGACTGTAGTGGCTTGATGGCTGCAACATCTTTTGTTTACTGATTTGGCAGGCAACATTTTTCATTCACGTGAGAGAATCTGAGTGAATCAGGCCAGTCAGAGGAGCCTCTTTGAGGCTCAGGTGTCTACCCCAGCCTTCATCAGCCATGGCAAGAAGGTGCTAAAGGAAGGTTCTCAGGCAAGGGGCGGGGGGGGGGGGGCGGGGGGGGGGGACAAGAATTACAAACGCTGCCTATTGAATACTGTTCTTTAACATTTTCTCGAATTCTACTTTCAATATTTTGGCAACACAAAACATTTCCATACTTACTCTTAGATTTTCTGTTGGTTTTGAATTGCTGTGAAATGAGTTGAAAAGCCATGAAAACAAAAATCTGATGTATCTATTAAATTACTAATAATTTAAAAATGAAAAAGTGCATTTGAGTGTTAAATTCCATTATGGGCACAGCTATAAATTTAAAATTTTCCATTTTGTTGAGGTTTTAGGTATGACTTAACTTTTAATGAACTTTTAATTTTGAGGTAATTTAGACTTACAGAAGAGTTGCAGAAAAATAGCACAGAGTATTTGGATGCCCTTCATTCAGCCTTTTCTTATGTCAGTGTTGGGGAAGAAGAAACTTTCTTCTGTCCTTCTGGGTTCTTCTGGATGGTCTAAGAATTAATTTGACATGAGACAGATTCAGAGGAGAAAATCAAAAGTTTAATAACGTGTACACAGGAGAGACCCAGGAGAACTGAGTAACTTGCCAAAATGGCTGAAATTCTCACCTTGAATGCCATCTTCAGTTCAAGACAAAAGAGGATGTTGGGGGTAACGGTTTGGGACCTCAACAGGGAGGAAGGCAATTTACATAGAGATGGAAAGCAAATATTTGGTAAACAAATGTTTGCTGGGCCATGCTGAGACAATGAGCAGAGAGGAATTTTAGCAGACTTTGCTAGGTCCTTCCCTGTTTACCACACCTAGTTCGTATTATAGTTGTCTACGGTGAGAGTGCCCTTCCTGGAACAGGTCCTCTACCTACACTCTTTAGGCAGTCAGGGGCAAGGTCAAAGATTCTTCCTGAGTCTTTTAGGCCTTGATTGTTTTCAGCTGGAAATAAAATTCATGCCAAAAAGATACTTCGGGGTGGCAAGTTTTGCTCCCCTACGTCAGAATCTACTGTAACCACAGAGCAATGATCAAGACTAAGAAATTGACCAAGTATAATACTATTAACTAGCATACAGAACATATTTGGATTTCACCAGTTTTCTAGTAAAGCCCTATTTCTATTGCCAGGATCCAATCCTGGATTCTGCATCACATTTAATTCTGTGTATTTTAAGTTCTTCCAATCTGTGCCGGTTCCTCCGTCTTTTCTTGTGTTACTTCAACCAGTGCTCTTCAAAAGTGTGGGTCATGTAGAATGTCCCTCAATCTGGGTTGAGAAGATGATTCTGCATGACTAGAATGTGGTTATGCATAATTGAGAAGGATACCACTGATGTATCAGAACATAGTATCAGGGGTCTTTAATGTCTGTATATTAATAGTGATATTAATCTTGATCACTCGATTAAGGTGTTTTGTCAGGATTTTCTAATAGACAAGTAACTATTTTGCCTTTGAAATTACTGAGTATTTTGGGGGAGATGCTTTGAGTCTAATACCCTGTTTTTAACATCCAGATTTATTCCTATGCTCTTTGATATGCTATCGTCCTTTTTCTTCTCTAGTTTCTGACACCAGAAAATGCTCTAGACTCAATCTTATAATCCCTACCCTTGAAATCAACCAGTCTTCTAAGGACTTGCTCCTTGTGTTGGAGGATGGTATCAGTATTTGGAAACCAGGATTTGAGTACTCAGATGTGTTATTTTTTACTGGTTTCATTGCTTCTAATACCCCTCAGTAAATAGAACTAGGAAATACACGTATATGTAGTAACCCATGTATACACACATCTGCATTTCCCTCTGTCTCTGTCTCTCTATCTTAAAAACATTATGATAATCTGACTACAGTCCAGCACCACCAGTTTCATTCTAAAGGAGTTAATTATTATTACAAAAAATTTTTTTGGCATTATGTTTGGAAAAGAGTGTGCACAACATTTTTGCTTTGGTATTTATTGAGGCTCCCTTGTATTGGGGCCTAATAGTTTATTTTAGTAAATATCCTTCATGTACTGGAAAAGAATGTGTGTTCACTGTTAGATATAGATTCTGTATGTATGTAATAACATATTAGTTTATTTAGCTATTCCATGTCTCTGAATTTTTTTTTTTTTTTTCTGTTTGATAGTTTGAGTGAAATATATTACAGTGGTTCTCAAAGTGTGGTCCCTGGACCAACAGCATTAATATCACCTGGGAACTTGTTAGAAATGCATATTCTTGGGCCTCACTCAGTGATTTTTATTCTTTTGTAGATGATCAGCTCTTTCTCTCTGAAAGGCTTTTAGAACTTTCTATTTGATGTTCTTAAAACGTACTGTTGTTTGTTTTATTTGGGGTTTTTTTCTCTCTCATAGTTGGTACTCTGAGCCCTTTTTGAATTGAGTTCTTTCACCCCTCTTCAATTCTGAAACATTTATCTCTGTTTCTTATACTTTGCCCCTTCAATATTTTACTTTTCTTCTCTCATGACTCTTACATCTGTATCTTGCCTTATGTATTTCCAAATTCTTTAACTTTGAAAAAAATTTTCCACCTCTTTATCCTTTCCAGCTATTTTCTCAGTTTCTCAGTTTGTTTCCAGCTCTCTAATTTGTTTATTTTAATGATGACCACAACAAAAGCAACAATGATTGCAATTACCAAACACGAAACACACTCATACTATGTCATAATATTGACATTCAGTCCAGTAATCCACTGTAACAGCTCCTTTACTTTTCAGTGAAAATTGATTTGTATATTTTTTGCCTGAGTCTGTGTGGGATTTTTTTTTTTATTTAAACAAAGTCACAAAAATTATACTCATCCTCATCAGTTCACTCAGTCCCATGTAATTAATTTTTTTTTTCATCTTGATCTTTTGTTAACACTTTTATGAATTCATCAGTTTTCCATTAGAGTTCTGAAAATGCTTATTCATTCAGTTCAGCAGTATAGTCAGTTACCAGAAACCTGTACTTGTCAGTCTTTTCCATGAATTCCTTGAAGATGAAACCCTTTTATAGGAACATATTTGCAAAAGCATCAGAGTACACCCAGAACTGTCTGTAAATGACAAAAGACTTAAAAATAACCACGGTTAAAGATTTGATGAAAGTTCATAATAATGCAATTGACAAGGAAATTTAGTTATTTCTGAGATACACATTTTAAAGTAATAACTAGAATTATGACTTACAACATTATAGCAGAACATATAAGATTTTTAGAAATTTCATGTAATGTCTGTAACATTTATATTAACATATTTCCATACAAATAACCCAAAGAAAGTTTAGTATTGGTTGTTTTTTTGTTTGTTTTCTTATACTGCAGGTTCTTATTAGTCATCAATTTTATACACATCAGTGTATACATGTCAATCCCAATCGCCCAATTCAGCACACCACCATCCCCACCCCTCTGCGGTTTTCCCCCCTTGGTGTCCATACATTTGTTCTCTACATCTGTGTCTCAACTTCTGCCCTGCAAACTGGATCGTCTGTACCATTTTTCTAGGTTCCACATACATGCGTTAATATACGATATTTGTTTTTCTCTTTCTGACTTACTTCACTCTGTATGACAGTCTCTAGATCCATCCACGTCTCAACAAATGACTCAATTTCGTTCCTTTTTATGGCTGAGTAATATTCCATTGTATATATGTACCACTACTTTATCCATTCGTCTGTCGATGGGCATTTACGTTGCTTCCATGACCTGGCTATTGTAAATAGTGCTGCAGTGAACATTGGGGTGCATGTGTCTTTTTGAATTATGGTTTTCTCTGGGTATATGCCCAGTAGTGGGATTGCTGGATCATATGGTAATTCTATTTTTAGATTTTTAAGGAACCTCCGTACTGTTCTCCATAGTGGTTGTATCAATTTACATTCCCAGCAACAGTGCAAGAGGGTTCCCTTTTCTCCACACCCTCTCCAGCATTTGTTTGTTTGTTGTTTTTTTTTTCACACACACACACTGTATTTTATTTTTACAAGAGATAAATAGACTGACACCAAGCATTGTACATGGATGACCACAACAAAAGCAACAATGATTGTAATTACCAAACATGAAACACACTCATACTATGTCATAATATTGACATTCAGTCCAGTAATCCTCCACTGTAACATCTCCTTTACTTTGCAGTGAAAATTGATTTGTATATTCTTTGCCTCTGAGTCTTTGTGGGATTTTTTTTTTTAAATTCAGACAGAAAGTCACAAAAATTATACTCATCCTCATCAGTTCACTCAGTCCCATGTAATTAATTTTTTTTTTCATCTTGATCTTTTGTTAGCACTTTTATGAGTTCATCAGTTTTTCATTAGAGTTCTGAAAATGCTTATTCATTCAGTTCAGCAGTACAGTCAGTTACCAGAAACCTGTACTTGTCAGAGTCTTTTCCATGAATTTCTTGAAGATGAAACCCTTTTATAGGAACATATTTGCAAAATCATCAGAGTACACCCAGAACTGTCTGTAAATGACAAAAGACTTAAAAATGACCACTGTTAAAGATTTGATGAAAGTTCATAATAATGCAGTTGACAAGAAAATTAGTTATTTCTGAGATATACATTTTAAAGTAATAACTAGGATTATTACTTATAACATTATACCAGAACATATAAGATTTTTAGAAATTTCATGCAATGTCTGAAACATTTATATTAACATATTTCCATACATATTTCCATACAAATATAAGATTTTTAGAAATTTCATGTAATGTCTGAAACATTTATATTAACATATTTCCATACATATTTCCATACAAATACAAATATAAGATTTTTAGAAATTTCATGTAATGTCTGAAACATTTATATTAACATATTTCCATACAAACCAGCATTTGTTGTTTGTAGATTTTCTGATGATGCCCATTCTAACTGGTGTGAAGTGATACCTCATTGTAGTTTTGATTTGCATTTCTCTAATAATTAGTGATGTTGAGCAGCTTTTCATGTGCTTCGTGGCCGTCTGTATGTCTTCTTTGAAGAAATGTCTATTTAGGTCCTCTTGCCATTTTTGGATTAGGTTGTTTGTTTCTTTAATATTGAGCTGCATGAGCTGTTTATATATTTTGGAGATTAATCCTTTGTCCGTTTATTCATTTGCGAATATTTTCTCCCATTCTGAGGGTTGTCTTTTCGTCTTGTTTATGGTTTCCTTTGCTTTGCAAAAGCTTTGAAGTTTCATTAGGTCCCATTTGTTTATTTTTGTTTTTATTTCCATTACTCTAGGAGGTGGATCAAAAAAGGTCTTGCTGTGATTTATGTCAGAGTGTTCTTCCTATGTTTTCCTCTAAGAGTTTTATAGTGTCCAGTCTTATATTTAGGTCTCTAATCCATTTTGAGTTTATTTTTGTGCATAGTGTTAGGGAGTGTTCTAATTTCATTCTTTTACATGTAGCTGTCCAGTTTTCCCAGCACCACTTATTGAAGAGACCGTCTTTTCTCCATTGTATATCTTTGCCTCCTTTATCATAGATTAGTTGACCGTAGGTGCGTGGGTTTATGTCTGGGCTTTCTATCTTGTTCCATTGATCTATGTTTCTGTTTTTGTGCCAGTGCCGTATTGTCTTGATTACTGTAGCTTTGTAGTATAGTCTGAAGTCAGGGAGTCTGATTCCTCCAGCTCCGTTTTTTTCCCTCAAGACTGCTTTGGCTATTCGGGGTCTTTTGTGTCTCCATACAAATTTTAAGATGATTTGTTCTAGTTCTGTAAAAAAATGCCATTGGTAATTTGATAGGGATTGCATTGAACCTGTAGATTGCTTTGAGTAGTATAGTCATTTTCACAATATTGATTCTTCCAATCCAAAAACATGATATATATATCTTTCCATCTGTTGGTATCATCTTTAATTTCTTTCATCAGTGTCTTATAGTTTTCTGCATACAGGTCTTTTGTCTCCCTAGGTAGGTTTATTCCTAGGTATTTTATTCTTTTTGTTGCAGTGGTTAATGGAGTGTTTCCATAATTTCTCTTACAGATTTTCCATCATTAGTGTATAGGAATGCAAGAGATTTCTGTGCATTAATTTTGTATCCTGCAACTTTACCAAATTCATTTATTAGCTCTAGTAGTTTTCTGGTGGCATTTTTAGGATCCTCTATGTATAGTATCATGTTATCTGCAAACAGTGACACTTTTACTTCTTTTCCAATTTGTATTCCTTTTATTTCTTTTTCTTCTCTGATTGCCGTGGCTAGGACTTCCAAAGCTATGTTTAATAATAGTGGTGAGATATGAGTATAGCTACTCCAGCTTTCTTTTGATTTCCATTTGCATGGAATATCTTTTACTGTCCCCTCACTTTCAGTCTGTATGTGTCCCTAGGTCTGAAGTGGGTCTCTTGTAGACAGCATATAGATGGGTCTTGTTTTTGTATCCATTCAGCAAGCCTGTGTCTTTTGGTTGGAGCATTTTATCCATTCACATTTAAGGTAATTATTGATATGTATGTTCCTATGACCATTTTCTTAATTGTTTTGGGTTTGTTTTTGTAGGTCCTTTTCTTCTCTTGTGTTTCCCACTTAGAGAAGTTCCTTTAGCATTTGTTATAGAGCTGGTTTGGTGGTGCTGAATTCTCTTAGCCTTTGCTTGTCTGTAAAGCTTTTGATTTCTCCATCGAATCTGAATGAGATCCTTGCCGGGTAGAGTAATCTTGGTTGTAGGTTCTTCCCTTTCATCACTTTAAGTATATCATACCACTCCCTTCTGGCTTGTAGAGTTTCTGCTGAGAAATCAGCTGTTAACCTTATGGGAGTTCCCTTGTATGTTATTTTTCATTTTTCCCTTGCTGCTTTCAATAAGTTTTCTTTGTCTTTAATTTTTGCCAATTTGATTACTATGTGTCTTGGTGTGTTTCTCCTTGGGTTTATCCTGTATGGGACTCCCTGCACTTCCTGGACTTGGGTGGCTATTTCCTTTCCCATGTTAGGGAAGTTTTCGACTATAATCTCTTTAAATATTTTCTCTGGTCCTTTCTCTCTCTCTTCTCCTTCTGGGACCCTTATAATGCGAATGTTGTTGTGTTTAATGTTGTCCCAGAGGTCTCTTAGGCTGTCTTCATTTCTTTTCATTCTTTTTTCTTTATTCTGTTCTACAGCAGTGAATTCCACCATTCTGTCTTCCAGGTCACTTATCCATTCTTCTGTCTCAGTTATTGTGCTATTGATTCCTTCTAGTGTAGTTTTCCTTTCAGTTACTGTATTGTTCATCTCTGTTTGTTTGTTCTTTAATTCTTCTAGGTCTTTGTTAATCATTTCTTGCATCTTCTCAATCTTTGCCTCCATTGTTTTCCCGAGGTCCTGGATCATCTTCACTATCATTATTCTGAATTCTTTTTCTGGAAGGTTGCCTATCTCCATTTCATTTAGTTGTTTTTCTGGGGTTTTATCTTGTTCCTTCATCTGGTACATAGCCCTCTGCCTTTTCATCTTGTCTATATTTCTGTGAATGTGGTTTTTGTTCCACAGGCTGCAGGATTGTAGTTCTTCTTGCTTCTGCCCTCTGCCCTCTGGTGGATGAGGCTATCTAAGAGGCTTGATGGGAGGGACTGGTGGTGGGTAGAGCTGACTGTTTCTCTGGTGGGCAGAGCTCAGTAAAACTTTAATCCACTTGACTGTTGATGGGTGGGGCTGGGTTCCCTCCCTGTTGGTTGTTTGGCCTGAGGTGACCCAACACTGGAGCCTGTCTGGGCTCTTTGGTGGGGCTAATGACAGACTCTGGGAGGGCTCACGCCAAGGAGTACTTCCCAGAAATTGTGCTGTCAGTGTCCTTGTCCCCACGGTGAGCCACACACCGCCCCCCCCCCCGCCCCCAGCCTCTGCAGGAGACCCTCCAACACTAGCAGGTAGGTCTGGTTCAGTCTCCCCTGGGGTCACTGCTCCCTCCCCTGGGTTCCTATGAGCACACTACTTTGTGTGTGCCCTTCAAGAGTGGAGTCTCTGTTTCCCCCAGTCCTGTCGAAGTCCTGCAATCAGTTCCCACTAGGCTTCAAAGTCTTATTCTCTAGGAATTCCTCGTCCCGTTGCCAGACCCCCAGGTTGGGAAGCCTGACGTGGGGCTCAGAGCCTTCACTCCAGTGGGTGGATTTCTGTGGTATAAGTGTTCTCCCGTCTGTGAGTCACCCACACAGCAGTTGTGGGATTTGATTTTACTCTGATTGCGCCCCTCCTACCATCTCACTGTGGCTTCTCCTTTGTCTTTGGCTGTGGGGTATCTTTTTTGGTGAGTTCCAGTGTCTTCCTGTTGATGATTGTGCAGCAGCTAGTTGTGATTCTGGTGTTCTCACAAAAGGGAGTGAGAGCACGTCCTTCTACTCTGCCATCTTGGTTCTGTTTTTTAAAAATAAAAACAACATTCATCTTATTGCTTAAATTATGTATTGCTTCATTATTTCAAATATAGTATTTTTCATAGTTAATATTACACTTGGCCCTTCTTGTGACTACTTTTTCTCCCTTCAAATTGTCATTTCTTTGAATATCACTCCAAAATTTTTCAACTCAATTTCTTGGTCCTCCTGACAGTAATTCTGCTGTAGATTTTATATGTTGCTAATTCATCTGATTTCATTTGATGTCATCTTAAGCTTCAGTTGTCTAGTTATTTTTGTCTGTATTTGTTTATCTGGGGTACCCTCTGGCAATGTGAATTTGGGGATAGCAAAAACTCAGGATCTTATCCCTGTTATTCTGGGATACTGTTAGGAGAGGAGAGATGAGAGAACACTGGTTATTATGGAACTCTACATGGCATATCCACACCCAGAACCAACTTTATTCCTTGACAGAGAAACAGCATTGGGCCATAGAGATCTCTCAGGTTTTAATTCTCCAGCCCTGGGAGACTTGAACTGGAAGAAGTGGAGGAGGAATGCAGGAGGTCCTACCTGTTTGCATCAACCCCTAACAGGTGTTGTTTGTGTTGTAGCAGGTGTTGTTTGTGCTACTTAGACAGCCCCCTCCCTAACTGGCACCAGGGGCCTAGGCTGTTGCTGCAAATTCCTGCAAGTGTGGATATAACAGGTGTCCAGGGCAGCACAAGGGAGAGGAAGGGCCTTCCTCCTACAGCTGTCACTCCCCCACCAATGTACCCCAATTCGAGACAGCTTGCATTCTTACTGGGAGTTTGTCACATTTGTTTACTTGATTTGGTTTTTTGTTCTGGAATCTGTTTGCTTCCTAATTCTATATATTCTCCAGGGTTGAATTTTGGGAAGAGGTATCAGCAGCTCCATGCTACCTTGCCATGTTGGCAGGTCACTTAATTTGCCGTGATATATGAACTGATCACTGCTGGTGGAAGCCCAAGAGCTACCACAGCCTGTCCATTTCAGATTCCCATTGACCAACTATTCCTGCCCTGAACCGACCCTTCCTAGGGATGCACGCTGCACCTACAATAGCAACTTTCCTTCTCTTTCCTTAAATTCTCAATTTTCTCCTTGTCACTATCAATCTCAGTAAATGGCCAAGATTTCTGTTTGAGAAAGACAGATGAAACATGAGCTCCTCTGCCCAAGTTCTTATTTATTTCTTCATATTCTTTTCTCATCCCAACCTTCCATCCAGTTCTAGAGCTGAGTAGTTATTCCTGAAATAACCTTTCCACTTGTTCTCTGGATCCCATTTTCCCTGGGACAATTTATCCATATTCATCTTTTATATTGTTAGCATTATTTTTGTTTTAAAATAATTTTGTTACCGTTTCCTAAAACTATATAGATTTACATAAAAACTTAAATATATAAGATAATATAAATTTTAATAGTAATAATAAAAAACAGATGTAAAATAATAGTCTTAGTTCTTGTTTGCAGGCAGAATAGAGCCCGAGGCAAAAGCTTTCTGTGCTAAGCTTTATGGGGACCGAACAAAGGCGTGTGAGACAGGGAAGAAGGGTGAGCAAACACGAAGCTGTAGGTCACTGATGCTCACAGCTTTCTCAGGGAGCCTAATGGTCATTTGTGCCCTGATGTCCTCGGAGGGGCTCCATGAAGCTATTGTCCAACAGATAGTCTACTGGGGGCAAGAAAAAAGAATTTGACAAATGAGAGGAAGAACTCAATTGATAAAGTTTATCTTGTCAGAGTGCCACTTTCCTTGCATTTTCTGTCCTGCATCATTGATCGTGTGCCTCAGCAAAAACAGGGGACGTCCAGGGTGGAAGTCGAGGTGCACAGGGAGGGGTGTGGAGAGGCAGGGGTGACTTGTGCCAAGACACATGAAGGACTAGGAGTTGTCACCTCAGAGGGTTGCTCTGTCTAGACAGCAAGGCAAGGGTGTCCCATGTACTGAACTCCAGCAACAGTATATAACGGGTACAAAGAATATGAGGTGGAATATCCAGGTACTCACCATCCAGATTAAGGAGGAGAATAAAAAAAACCAGTAACACTGTGGCTTACTAGATATCTTTTCTCCTTTCAAATCCTCTTCTTCCCCTTCCCAATGAAATCTGTTCTGATTTTTGTATTATAATTCCATTGTCGGTTGCATTTTTAAAATACATAGTACATATTCTTAACAATATATTTATTAATTCTGGATCTTGAACCATCTATAAATTGCATCCTGCTCCGTATTTTTCTGTGATTTGCTTTTGCAATTGTTGAGGAAATGTAGCTAAAGACAAAATCTCCTGCCAACCCAGGCAACCTGTCCATGAAGGCAGAAGAGAAAGAAAACAATTTTATATTGGGTAAGCATTAAAGTAGAGTGTGATGTAGATCGCAGGCAAGTGGTGTTATAATTTGGCAAAATAAGTTTACCAAGATTGTTGACTGAGGTTACCTCACATTAATGGTGTATTGTTTGTTCATTTTATTTATCATTACGTGTAAAAGTCAGGTTTTTAAGTTTTCACCAATCTGATGTATGTAAAATATTCTCTCAGTTTTAATTTTCATATCCCTGGTTAAAAATGAGATTGGGCATATTTTCATTTATTTATAAGGCATTCATATTTCTTGCTCATCTTTCAATTGGTTGTTTATCTTTTTCTTTTTGGTTTACAAGACTTGATTATATATTTTGATTTATGCTCTGTGAATTGCAAAAATACCTTCTAGGTTTGGAACTTGATTTTACATTTTCTTGTAAAATACTTTCTGGTGAAAGATCCTAGTTGTAATGAGTCAAGTTTATTTTTCAATCATGATTTATGCTTTTGTGTCTTGTTTAAGAAAGTCATGCTCACAGGGTCCTGAAGATATTCATCTGTATATTTTTTTTCTTATTTTTCTTTTTCATTTTTTTCTTTTTTCATCTATATTTACTTTTTAAATTAAAAAAAGTTTTCATATGTAAGTATCTGATCTTCTAAAAATGATTTTTCTGTATGGTGTGAATTCCCATTTCTGTTTTTTTATGTGTTTAATCAGTATTCCAACATCACTGTTTTATTAATCCATTTTCCATCATTATTTAAGCTCCTAGTTCATCTCTACTGATCAGCATTGCCTTCCCTGTCATATATCATGTTTCCTTGTATATAAGGGTCAATTTTAGGGCTTTTTATTCCTGAGGGCCCCACTGGGGAGCCACGTGTTCATTGGTGTGACAGGGATAAATTGAAAATTTTTGCATTTCTATTTTTAGTTTCTGTTTCATTCTGCTATTGATTCTCTCCTTTATCTTTCTGTGGTTTATTCTTTTGTTTTTTTTCCAAATGACTTTTTAAAGAATCTTTTCTGCATCTTTGGTTTTCTGCATTTTTAATAGGATGTGTCTGGAGTGTGATTTTCTATATTTTTAAATCCTGTTTGTGTGTTTTGTGTTTTATCATGTCTAGAAAATTCTTAGACGACATTCTCTTTTTTTTAACATCTTTATTGGAGTATAATTGCTTTACAATGGTGTGTTAGTTTCTGCTTTATAACAAAGTGAATCAGCTATACATATACATGTATCCCCATATCTCCTCCCTCTTGTATTTCCCTCCCACCCTCCCTATCCTACCCCTCTAGGTGGTCACAAAGCACTGAGCTGATCTCCCTGTGCTGTGTAGCTGCTTCCCACTAGCTATCTCTTTTACATTTGGTAATGTATATATGTCCATGCCACTCTCTCACTTTGTCCCAGCTTACCCTTCCCACTCCCTGTGTCCTCAAGTCCATTCTCTACGTGTGCATTAGACGACATTCTTGAGATGGTTTTTAGTCCAATCTCTGTATTCTTTCTGTCTGGAAGAGTGACTCAATATATTTCAAAGTTTCTCATTCTATTTTCTGTACCTCTTAAATTCTCCTATTTAACTGCACTGCATCTGGGTCATTTCTTCAGATTTATTCTGCTTTATTAATTCTCTCTTTGGTTTTGTTTCATGTGCTGTTTAACTCTTCCCTTGAGTCTTGAACTTCAATGATTATCTTTTTTAGACCTTTTTCTTGGTTCTTTGTCAAATTGGCTTGGTCATTTTTAATAGTGTCTTGATCCTTGGCTATGGTTTGATTCTTTGTTCTTTAAACATTTTATTGCTTGTTTTTATCTTCTATGTATTCTGGTATTAGATTCCTTGGGGATCTAAATCTGCTTTCTTTGTTTCTACTGGCTCTCACCCAAGATGACTGGTTTTCATATGTATTTGTTAATTATTTTGGACTAATATTTGACTGTGGGAAAATCCTGTGGGAGCTAAGTGGAGGATACTTTCCTCCAGAGAGGATTTGTGTGATCATCCTGGGTCCACTTGAATAAATATTTTGGCTTTTACTTCACAGATCATATGTGTGATATGAAGTCAAGCCCAAGATGCATGTGGTGGTAGGTCCATGGCTAAACTATTTTTATGAGAGACCATTTGTCTTCTTTATTTCTCCCCTAGAACCAAGACTAGGACAGACAGGTTTAGCTCCCTTTGCTGCAGGGCTGAGTTGTCAAGTCATTCTTTCCCTCTGGTTGTTTCTTTGTTGGGGCTGGGGGGGACTTCTGTCCAGTTTCCATCTGCAAAGGTCCTGTCCTCAGATATCAGCATGGTGGAGCTCTAGACTCCTGTTGTTGGTATTTGTCACCAGAACATTTCCAGCTTCATATTCTCTTTATCACTCTATTTTTAGCTTATCATCATTATTTCTTGCCTCTTGGGGATTTTCCCAGACTTCCTTTTTAGAAGAGCAATGCATTTTAAAAATATGATTTTGTATTTTATCAAATATCAATTTTTTAATGCAGTAGGTTGGCCTAGTGAGTTCAGAGTATTAATTCCCAAATGGCCAGAAACAGATGTCTCAGTGTCTTTCCAGAAATATATATGAAACAACATTTCAGTTACTCTGAGCTTCTGGAGAAGAAGGAAATAAATAATTGCCTGGCAATGTGGGAAGATACTTTGCAAATATCTCAACATTTTGGGAGGTGGTATGGCTAAATATCATTAAGAGAAGACATTTTACTGTAACCACAGCTTCTGCAATGCCTGCAGGATAGAAGAGGTTGATTCATTAATTCTGTTCTCTGTGTTAACTGTGAACTGTTGCCCTAAATTACTTTGTAAGGGCTATAGATTATAGTCAAATCCTCATGGAGAGGACTAGATGTATAGAAAATCTCAATTATAGAATCTGTAATAAAATTTTCTTAGCCAAGTCTCTGTTCTAAGATTCTTCTTTCTGACACTATCTACGACATGAATGTTATCTTAGAACTGATAAAATTCAGTATCTGCTGAATAGCCTCACATTTTGAGTGTCCTGACTTAATTTTAATAATGAACCAAGTGATACCACTCCATTAATGAAATTAAAGTGTTTTTTAAAATCTTATTAAAGATGTAAAACTCAGGGAAAACTGAAAATATGTTGAGTTAAATTTCTTGACACTGGAATAACACTGGAAAATTTAAATGACCTCCTGCCTTTTCAATTCATCCTGCAGACAACTATCATAGTATTTTCCTTTTTTAAAAAAATTAATTAATTAATTAATTAATTTATGGCTGTGTAGGGTCTTCGTTTCTGTGCGAGGGCTTTCTCTAGTTGCGGCAAGCGGGGGCCGCTCTTCATCGCGGTGCGCGGGCCTCTCACTATCGCGGCCTCTCTTGTTGCAGAGCACAAGCTCCAGACGCGCAGGCTCAGTAATTGTGGCTCACGGGCCTAGTTGCTCTGTGGCATGTGGGATCTTCCCAGACCAGGGCTCGAACCGTGTGCCCTGCATTGGCAGGCAGATTCTCAACCACTGTGCCACCAGGGAAGCCTGTATTTTCTTAAAGTACAGATCTCAGTACATGACCCTTCCTTTACTCAAGGAACTTTAATTTCTGTTTCTAACTTCTTGCCAGAAATTACTATGCGGATGCTCAGTTTACAGTCAAATGATACCTATCTGAACTGAGCTTAGTTACACTTACCCCCATTAAATCAAGATTTATTGAAGTCTTCCTTTATGTTTTATTCTGTGCAAGGCAAAGTGAGTCAAAGATGGATTAGCCATGGTACTTACCTTCCAGGTGACTTTCAACCCAATGGGGGTGGGTAGGAGGGACAGAAAGCGTGTTTAAAAAAAAAAATCACATGGTATGATAAGGGCTAAAGTGGAAATTTATACAAGTGATCCTTTCTCTTTCTCAGTTTTCACGGTATTTTATCTTTATCTCTCATGACATTATTACTTTCACCTTTTAGTAGTTCTCTCCTCTGACTTCTATGACTTCAAACTTTTTGAGGTGCAAAGTATAGATATTATGTTGTGTGCTTTTTAAGACAATTATTTGGGCAGTTTTAGGTTACAGAAAAATTGAGGGGGAGGGACAGAGATACCCCATTTACCCCTTCCCCACCAACCCCCCCCAGCTTCCCTCACCAGAGTGGTACGTTTGTTACCACTGATGTACCTACATCGAAACATCAAAATTACACCAAGTCCATAGTTTACGTTCGGGTTCTTTCTTGATGTTGTACTTTGAGTTTGGGCAAATATATAATTACATGTATCTACCATTAGAGTATCAAACAGCATATTTTCACTGCCCCGAAAATCCTCTGTGTTCTGCTTATTCAGCCCTCTCTCCCCCCATCATCTCTTTTTAAATTCTCTAACATCTTTAGCTGAGTGCCTTGCATGGAAAAGTAACAATAACAGAACAACAGCAGTAACACCAATAACAATATAAATCACTTCAATAGTGTTAACTGTGTGTTAGTCTCTGTTCTAGGGTTTTGTATGTATTAACTCATTTAATCCACACAGCAACTCTCTACTGGGCTCTATCACTATCCCCATTCAACTAATGAGGAGACTAAGGCACAAGTTAAATGAAATAATTTGCTCAGACTCGCTTAGCTAGTAATGCAGAGCCCAGAGCTGGGCTGTAGATAGTCACTAAATATATTTTGAAAACATAATATCAGGTAGCTGTTTAAAGAAAAATTTAAACACAAAGTCAGAAATTCTACATCTAATACTAATGCATTTTCCTTTGGTGTTCAGGTTACATAATTTGTGGAGACTGTAAAACTATATCTGTATTAAAGATTTTATTTATATCTGGTGGGAAACTCCTTAGTAGTGTTTTTGCCCTAAGACATAAAAGATTGACACATTTTACCCCTAGCAATTCAAGTTGGATTGTCCTCAAAGGACAGAAACTTCATCAGCATGCTGGACATTTCTTGTGTTCTACATGGAAGCTTTCCTAATTCTCTGAATATAAATAAGCTTTACCTGCAATATGTAACAGCTGACTTTATAACTTACTTATTAATGGAATACACTAAACTGAAAGTCATTTAGAAACCTGAACTTTCTGCCCTCTTCGTCTTTTACCTTCAGGCCCGAAGATAATCAGAGCTTGTTAGAGTTAGAAGGGGCTTTGGATCATGTGGTCCAACCAACTCCTTTTATGCACAAGCAAGCTACAGTTCAGAGCAGCTCTGATTCACCTGAAGCCACGCCGTAAGTTAAGAGAGAACAGAAATGAGGATAATCCTGTTTAGAGATGAGATGGACATGCACAAAACAATCGAGGCATGTTTGGAGGATAGCATGAGCTTTTACTTTGGAAAAAAAAATATACACCATTCTCTGTATTCAAGTAATTTACAATAGGGAGAAGATAATGCAGGGGCACAAGGTACTACATTACAGAGCAGACTGCCAGGGTCCACACAGGTGATCGAGGCTGGTTTACATGGGATTACAGAGAAATAAGGGGTGCATTGTGGCTGTCATATTCAGGAAAACTCATTCATTTATTCATTTGATCATTCATTTTTATTTAGCATATGCTCTAAGCTCCACTCTACATGCTGGAGAATTAGTGATAAGCAAGATAGACATGCTTTGTCCTCATGGAGTTTATAAACTTATTGAGATAGATAGGTCTTCATTTATTTCTGCATTGTTAACAATGAAAATTCAGAATAAGCAAAGGCTATTTATTCAGAGCTTGTTATAGCAAGGGAGTCAGCCACTGCCATCACTTGAATTTGACAGAGACCCAGAGACAGGCAGAAGAGTGGGAAAACTATAATAGAGAAAAAGGGAAGGCTTCATATGTGCCCTGATTGAAGGCTGTTGGCAGGGGAAGCTGTAGGCAGGCTAATAAAAGTGGACACCTTATGGGGTTAGCTAGGGGTACATGTTTGGCTTTGTCCAGTTGACCCTAAGTTGGAAGTGGGTCAACAATTAGGGAAGCAGTTATTAACACTGGTCATTTAGGGGCCAATTTGTTACAGAGGTTATTGTTTGGCTTCCTGGAATGGCTGTTAGAGATTGTAGTCTGACTTCCGACAAGTCTGATTTGTAGAAAATAGGTTGGCTTCCTGGGCTGGTTGCTACAGAGTGTGGGTCTGAGTTCTATTTTTACATATGACCTAGGCACTATTTATTTACTTAGTCTCCACCAAGAAAACAAATGCTCTGAATCATATAAATAAATGCTACAAAAATAAAAAATGAGGGAAAGGAATAACGTGTGGTCAAAAGGTGAGAAGGATGTTATTTCAGACAGGGTAGTTGGAGAAGGCTTCTCTGAAAGTAACATTTGAGTAGAAATTTGAATAATGTGAATGAGAAAACCATGAGATTTTGGGAGGTAAGTGGAGAAGAATGTTTCTGGTGGAGGACAAAGCAGGTGTAAAGGCTCAGTGGTGGGAAGAGCCTGGAGAGCGTTGAAGGCAGTGAGGATTGTTCAGAGAGAGCTGGGGCTGGGGGATTGGTGTCCTCTAGATCTTACTCTAAGGTCATCAAAGAAATAATTCTACCGCATGGGATAAATACCACTTCATGTATTACAATGCACTGTTGTAGCAAAAACACAGCTCTTAACATCAGCCATTTGAGCTGGGCCAGGCGTAATTGCAAATAATAGGGAACAATCATAAAGCAATAAGATTCTGAAAAATGTAAGACACTCTTTCAGGCAACATTTGGCCTGGAGGATACAATGCCCATGCCTAAAGCTAGGAAGGTCTAAAAAACACATCACCTTGTGCAAAAGAAAGTCTGTGGTGGGAGGGATCGTGTAGAAGTTAGAGGTCTGTTTCAAAGCACATTTGTCTCCAGGCGGTCTTTTTCTCTGTGCATTTTAAAATAGCTGAATTTGGACTGCAGATAAAATTCCAAGTCATTTTTCACAGGCAATATTAGAACTTTCCTCTGGCTAAAACTCTGGTAAGCATAATTTTTAAGTATATTCCTGTCTGTATGTAAACCTTTGCTAATATTTCAGATTATTCCCTGAGGAAATATTACTAGAAGAGAAATGAATGGGTCATTTCTAGTTAGTTTTGTTCCTAACAGCTCTTGCATTATTCTTGAGAATGTAGGAAATTCAAGAGGTGGAGAGTCTTTTATTATTCCTTTCAAATGCAAATGTGAGAAGTTCAGACATGAATTATAGAAGCACATCAATGGCTGACGCAGAATGAAATAATAGTGATCACTGGAGTGACTACTAATTCGTACAAGGGTTTTTATATATTATCTTCTTTAATCCTCAAAGCCTGTCCTATGAGGCAGGTATTTTTATTCTCACTTTGCAAGGGTGGAAACTGAGGGTTAGCCCAAGGTCTTCAAACCTCTACGCTTGACTCCAGAGTCTGTGGTCTTAATCTGCCGACAAACAAAACTAGACAATAACTTGAGTGGGTAGGTACACCCTAGCCATTCGTGGCTAAGGGCTTCGTCCTTAACCTCATGAAGGAATTATTCTCACCTTAAACACTCCTGCCATCTTCCTCCCAGCCTTAAATATTCTGCTGAAACTCTTTCTGTCACATTTTGTTTCCTAACTGTTCTGTTTGCTTCCACCTTGTTCTGTGTTAACCCTAAAACTATAACCACAAGTTTACGTTCACTTAGTTTATAGCTCATTCTTTAGTGTAAGTGCAGTAGTTGTGAAGTAATTATTTTGTTGTCATCATAAAATATGTTGAAAAGACCCTGAACAACTAAACATTTTTGGTACGACCTTTACACAACCTTGGCCCCTAGATGTTTCTCCCCACCCTCTTGCTAAAACCCAAATTGTCCACTAACAGCTGCTGAGCTGCCGTCTTACTTCTGGTGCCCAGCCCCATGGTTAACCCAACCTATTTCCCTGAACCTTCTGAGAATTTGAACAACAAACAGTTCTCAGAATAGGGGTTGGGTTTTCTCCTTTCCAAAGGAATAAAAGATTTTCTTTAGGTATTTTAAGGACATACTTTTCAACTCAACTGACACGATTGACTTGTTTTAGCCCTAGTTTGGCTAAAACCGTGTGGTCGGTGGTCTTATGCCTCAGTAATAATATTAAAACAGCAGTAAAATCACTTACTGAGCAATTACTCAGTACCAGGCTCTGAGCAGTCTCTCTACACTATTTCTTAGAAGAAACGCATGCGATACACTGAGGATCTTGTTTTGAAAACAGTGAAACTGAAGCTTAGGTTAAATAACTCCCGGAGTCACACACGTGGTGAGTGTCAGAGCTCAGTTTCTAAGCCACGTGTACTTGACTCCAAAGCCTGGATTCCTAACTTCTGCAGGCCTGTATTTGTCCAGTCAAGACACCCCTTAAAACAACTACAATTTCAAACCGAAGGCATAATTCAGTTATGCTTAATTGTTTGTTATGTAACCAGATGCTTAAATGTATAGTGAAATTTCCTGTTTGGTCAGCAAATTATATTTCAAATGGGTCTTCCGTTGGCTCTTCTTACTCTCAGAATACTTTCATCTGTGTAAAAACAATTGTGACTATAATATCTTTTCACAACTGAAAGGGAAAGAAAGCACTTTACTGGGCCTAAAAGTCCATTAATTTGCACTTCAAGTACATTCATACCTTTGGAGACCACAGGGCACAGAACACATCTCTTTTATAGCTTGAAAGCACAAATTTGTTACTTATTTAAATTTTAAGAAAATCTTCAAGATTACTTGACAATAAATTTGTCTAAATGACTTTTGGACATTTTTTGTTAAAAGATCATTTCACTGATACTTTCCATAAATGTCTTTATTAAATAATACATGAGCCACTTTTTTAGCCATTTGTTCGTGCTTTTACTGAGATTGAGCCAAATGACCAGCAGAACCTTAGCTAGTAAAAACAAAACAAAACCCCTCACACCTGTGGGTCCTTGCTGTCAACCAAGTCCTTAATATCTAAAGGGCAGGTTTAAATAATCTGTTGCTACTTTCCAAAGATGATTTGACAGTTTTGTGCCATCTGCCAAGGATGTTGTTTGCTAAGCTTTAGGTTACAAATCCTCCAACTAAGTCTCATTTTGTTCAGTCTTTCTGCGTGTTATGTTGTTAACACTAAAGTCCAACAGAATGGCCACAATCCTAATCATCTGCTGTGCTGTCATTGTGCGGATGGGTTTGCATCAAAGCTATTAAAGTATCAGTAAGCATTTTAAGAGGGCAGGATTTTTTTTCAAAACTCTTTTTCTTTCCTTTTCTTTTTCTTTCTTAAGCTTTTTGTTACTGGAGATACTGAATTATACTCGGGTCATAGATAATTCACAAAATATAAACGTTGATAGCATTTTCATACTTTTTAATAAATCAGTGCACGGTGAAACCACTTTTTCTGCACTTTTATAGGAGAATCAGAATGCTTTGTAATAGTTTACAATTGCTTGGAAAGTTGGAATCAGAATGTGTAAGTGGATTTTTTTTCAAGGAAGAGTATACTCTTATGTTCCTTAATTTTCTTAATTCTAATGGGGAGGAAGGAGAAAGGAAAAGGAAACTGTTAGTTACTTGCTTTATTAATGTGGCTTCTCCTACGGAAAATGCTTTTATATGCGCTCATAACAAGCCTAGAGAAAAGGTAAAGTTAGAAAACAGATATTTAGAATTTTAGGTCAATAACATATTTATCATATGAGGCTGCACACATTAAAAAATGTACTAAGCTCTTTTAAGGATTTTCCTAAGTCCATTCACTGTTTTATTAAATGGTACGTTTTCCAAGAATTAATAATACAGCAACATTTCCTGTCAGTGAGAAGACTGAAGAGAGTGGAAGCATTTAAAGCCATGACTGCCTCCTAAAATATTTAATTTTAATCTTAAATTTGAATTAATGGCATCTGAGGAATTGACTTTTTTTTGTTTTAACCTCTGTCCATGTTTGCTGGGCTGGCCATGGCCTGTTTGCTCTCTGATTCCTTCCCAGCCTTTCTCTTGCTTGGCAGTGTAGGGGTCAACATCGTCGGGCTGATTTTTTTTTTTTTTCCCCCCCAGGTGATGTTGGCTTCCAGCTGGGCCTGGCAAATGGGAGGCTGGAGGAGCAGTGGGCGGGGATTAGATGGCAGTGGGAAGAAAAAGTCAGGGTATCCCCATACTGCTGTCTCCCCTGTGCCCACCCCTGACCTATCTCTGCCAGCTGCTCTATCCCCTCACGCGTCCCCTTTGTGCCTGGCAGGCTCAGCTACTTGCTTTAGCTACTACTTGGTGATTGGCATCCCTGGACTCTGATAACATCACTTCCCCTGTCTCTCCAGTGGAGGAGTGGGAGGGGCTTCTTCTGTGCTAGTGTCTGGGTCACCTCATCATCCTGTTTGATTTTTTCAACCTTCCAAATGCCACTGTAGCCGATTACTTTTATTAAATTAATTCTGTTTTAAATATTAGGAGTGGTTTCTGTCTTCCTGAATGGTCCCTAAACAATGTACTTGCCAAAACTGTCATGATGATTTTAAGAATTTTCTGTATTCTAGTATAGAAGCATAATCCCTTTCTTTGGGGCATACCAATGGTAATGGGGTGAAGGGTTTTTCCCCCAAATTTGTGTCTACCTGGAATCCAAGAATGTGACCCTACTTAGAAGTAGCATCTTTGTGGGTGTTACTAGTTAATATGAGATCATACTGAAATAGAGAGAGGTCCCCAATCCAATGGCTGGTGTCCTTATAAAAAGGCCATGTTACTATAGAGGCAAAGATCAGAGTGATGTATTTACAGGCCAAGCAACACCAAGGATTGCTAGCAAGCACCAGAAGCTAGGAGAGGGGCATGGAACAGATTGTCCCTCAGGAACTCTAGAAGGAACCAATGTTGCCAATACAGTTTATTTTAAGCTTATGGCTTCCTGAAGTGTAAGAGAATAAATTTATGTTGTTTAAAGTCACCGAGTTTGTGGTACTTTGTTACAGCAGCCCTAGGAATCTAATACACCTACTATTTTCAGTATCTGTTATTGTCATTCTTACTTTCTTAATTTATGTTAGGCCGAGGCTGCTGATTTTCCCCATGATTGGGACCAGGTAATTAGCATAGTTGGTCTAATGAAAAGCAAGCCATGACCTTAGAAGGGCTGGTACAATGACATTTCCCATAAGCCACATTAATCTAAAGACATGTCAATTCAGTAATCTAATCTAAAAATGCATTTCTCTAGGAACACTACATTAAAAATATATATAATGATATATACAAAAAATATGTAATATATCTGTAAGCTGTGAAGCACAATAAGCCAAGAAACCATCACTAAATTTATGAACTGGAACAGAGGTTGCTCATGTATTTCCTACAGTATCACAGATTGTTTTTGCCTGAGTATAATTAGATGATCATAGCTCTATTTTAACATAGTACACTTTATAACGTTATGTTGTATTTCATTTTTGTTTCCCTACTGTAGCATAGTGTCAGGAATATTAAATGCTATTACTGTTATTTTGGTGAGTGATATTTGAGTTGGAGGTCTAGAGACCTGGACTTCTGGAGTCCTGATTTATGTAATCAGAACTTCCACTAAGGAAAGGTCCAACTGAATAACGATAAAGTTTCTCTCTCTCCTCTCTCTTTAGCATTCATTAAGCCTAATTCCAACACAATTATTCAAATAATCCAATAAAAAATTATATATTGGTGTTCTCAAAATCATATTACTTTCTAAATATGATTTCAGATAATTTTCAGCCCTAAATTTCATGATTGTATACTTGATAGTGACTGTTTATGTCACCAGGCTTAGTCAAATGAATTTCTGTGGATGAGAAAAACAATTCAGTAAAATGTTTTTCTTAAGTGTTTCTTAAACCTCAATTTATTTTCATGTTTTTATATTGTGATTTGATGTAGTGAAAATTTCTTCTAGGTCTTTTATAGTTTCAAGTCTTTAATCAATTTTAGTTTGTGTATGGTGTAAGAGAGTGGTCAATTTCATTCTCCTGCATGTGGCTGTCCAGTTTTTCCAATACCATTTATTGAAGAGTCTATCCTTTCCCCATTGTATATGCTTGACTCCTTTTGTTGTAGTAAGTTAATTGATCATATATGCATGGGTTTATTTCTATGATCTCTATTTTGTTTCATTAATCTATATGTTTGTATACAAATACCCTACTGTTTTAACTATTATAGCTTTGTAAAGTAGTTTTAAATCAGGAGCATGATGCCTCCTGCTTGGTTCTTTTTCAAGATTGCCTTGGCTATTTTTTTTTTTTTGTGGGTGTGTGTGTTTCCATACAAATTTTAGGATTATTTCTTCTGTTTCTTTGAAAAAATGCTATTGGAAATTTGATAGGGATTGCATTGAATCTGTGGATTGCTTTGGGTAGTATGGACATTTTAACAACATTCTTTTAATCCATGAGGCTTACATATAACAACTTATATCTATAACAGTCTATTTTAAGTGGATAGCAACTTAAGTTTGGCCCCATTCTAAAGTTCAGTGTTTTTACTTTCTTCCACATTTTTATGTTTCTGATGCCATATTTTACATCTTTTAATCTTGTGTATCCCTTAAATAATTATTGTAACTGTAGCTTTTTTATACTACTTTTGTCTTTTATAATAGCTGTATAAATGACTAATCCACTACCTTTACTATATATTTATCTTTCCCATGAGATTTATTTTTTCATGTTTTCTTGCTTCTAATTAGCACCCTCACACTAATTAGTTCTTTCCCATAAAAATGTTATCTTTTAAAAACAAATCTATTTTTATGACTTGACATTTCTCTATTGACATACCCATCCCCAAAACACCCAACAAATTATACATGCTCACTTTAAGGAATTACCACTAAGTGTATAACCACCATCTAAGTAAAAAACTGATTCTTGCCAACATCACATAAGACCCTTTAATGCCCTCTCTCAATCTCCCTATTTTCTTTCTAAAAATAACCACAATCTTGACCTTTAACACTATGGTTTAGTTTCACCTTTATCAGCTTTAGTATATTTATATAATTGGAATCATATGTTTATTATGTGGCTGTGGTTGTTGTTGACTAATATGCTGATGTGATTTGTCCAAATTTTTGTGACTAGCTATAGTTAATTTATTTCATATATATATACATGTATAATTTCTTAAAATAGTTAAGATTTCTTTTGACTGGTGTTTGCATGATATACATTTTTCCATCCTTTTATTTTTTGGCCTTTATGGATCCTTATATTTAAAGTCAATCTCTTGTAAGCAACATACAATTTTTGTTGATTTTAATTCCAGATTGACAATATTAGTCTTATCCTTGATAAGTTTAGTCGATTTAAATTTATTTTAATTGGTAGTTAGGTTTGGAGTTGTTTATTTTCTATTTGATTCATATTTTTAATGTTCCTTTTATCTTCCTTCTCTTTTTGTATTATTTTTGTTTTTTTCCCTATACTACAAATTATTATACATTCTTTTAATATTCTTTTACTGATTACTATAGAAATGCTACTATACATCATTGCCTTATTACTAACTAATAAAAAGTATTAATTTTACCATTTCCCTAATATGGATAGAATCTTAGAATCTCTAACTTTTTTTTTTTTTTACCAACTTTCTAACTTTTATTCTTTTGTATTTTTTCTACATATAATTAAAATTTCACAAAATATCACAATTATAGTCAATTATCTGGGTTCATGCTTATTCATTCATATATATTATTTGCACAGTATTAACATTTATTTATATGTTCATATATATCCAGTATTCATTTACAGTTATTTTTACTGGTGATCTTCATTTTCTCTTGGTTTACACATTTTCTTCTGGAATAATTTTTCTTCTGCCAGAGAAGCCTCATTACTATTACTTTTTTTCATAACTGCAAGGAAGAAAAACTCAGTCATTGGTTGCACATTTCTTTGTTAACCTTTATTTTTAAGAATTATTTTCAATGGATATGGAATTCTAGGTTGAGGGTTATTTTGTCTTAGGCCTCTGGAATTGTCTTTCCACGTCCTTCTTATTTTTATCATCACTGTTAAGCATTCTGTCATTATTGTTCCTTTGAAGGTATATTTTCCCACATTGTTTACTTTTAAGTTTTATTTGTCTTTGGTTTATTGTGCTTAGGATCTACAGAGCTTCTTGAATCTGTGGATTGAAGTCTTATATTAATAAGTTTTGGAGTTAACTCATGCACTAACTGTTCAAGTATTTTTTTTCTTGCTCCATTCTTTCCTCTCATTTTGGTACACCGATTATACATATGATAGATTTTTTGAGCATTTACCATTTGCCTGTTCTACTCTGTTCTTTTATTTTTTCCCCGCATTTCTTTCTCTTCATCTAGTTATTTTTATTGACTTGCTTTACAATTTACTATTCTCATGTTCTGTGTTCAGTCTGTTATTTAACCTATCAATTGAGTTCTTTATTTTATATATTCTGTTTTGCAATTTTCAGTTCTAGATTGTCCATTTGATTCTGTTTTGTAGATTCTAATTTTCCATTAAATTTCTCCATTCTTTTATCTATTTGATCCATATTTTCTTTCTTTAACGTATTAAAGTCTTTACTAACTCTATAGTTTATCTGTATTTCCATTTCTATTTACCATTTCTTTTTCAATTTCAGTAACATTTTCTTCTTTGCTGTTCTAGTAATTTTTAAGTTATATGTTCACCATTTACATATGTTGGGCATATAAATAATGGTAGAGATTCCTGATGTTACAAACTTCCACTAGAGAGGATTCTTTCTTATGTTGTGCAGATAAGAGTGAGAATCTTGTTATCTCAATCCAGTTAAAAATTGAACTGGGTTGAAGCTGACTTTGAGTTTAAGTTACACAGTCTGCCTCTGGCTCATCTTTGTTCAAGGATATGGCTCTCCCAGACCTCTGGTTTAGAGCCTGGATGGTCTTATTTTTCTTAGGTGTGAAATATTGTTGTAGTTCCAGTTCTGTGCTTCAGAGCCAAATCTCCAGGTTCACACCCTGCATATTTTCAAAATTTGACAAATATTGAAAGAAAAACTTGACAGTGTGCTTGAAGCAAGTTTTTGTTTGCCTAAGCACTGAGAAACTAAGAATTTCAGTCTGCTTCTAGATTTTGACCTATGTCTTCTTATACCTTTATAGCCTCAAAATTCAGAAAATCTCCTGTTGAATATATCAACTATTGTTTTAGTTCTCTCAAGTTTTCAATTTGCCACACTATTTCTTTAATTACTCAAAGCTTTTCACTTTACATTTTCCCCATTAGAGGCTCTGTTCTTAGGCAGACTTGAAACTTGGACAAATCAGACCTTGAGTCTACAACAGAAATTATTTCATGTTCCATGGGAAAAGTAATCGGATGTTGTTAGCTCCCCTGAGAGAATTTCTCCTCTTAGATACTTCTTAGAATTCTCCTTAGAATTTTATTTCATCTAACTCTTTGCTTCCACAGATTCTGAGTACCTTTTAAAAACATGCTTTGAATAATTAATTTTTTACTAGTTGTTGCTGCAGGAGGATTGGCCTGCTGTGAAATACCTATAAACTAAAGTTTGTCTGGATTGGTTATTTTTATTATCCTTCTTCCCCTCTTTGTTGGATTTTTAGTTATATAGTCATTTCTCTATTTTAGTTTTTACCCTAGATATTATATTACAGCATACACTTTTACCTTATTCTTAGTGTCTAGACAATGAAAGGTGTTTCAGCTATCTAATTTTGCACAAAAAAACATCACAAAACTTAATGCCCTAATCCAATAATTGATTATTAGTCTCTTCTTTCTGTGGAGACTGGACTTACCTGGAGAATTCTCACTTGGATTCTCTTACGGTTCTAGTCAGATGATGACTAGAGCTAGAATCATTGGAATGCTCAACTGGGCTGGGTGTTTTCGATGGTTCACTCACATGGTCAGCAGTTGATGCTGGTTGGGAGCTCAGCTGGGGTTGTCGATCAATTAAGTTCTTTCCTATGACGTAAAGTTCTTCTATAGTAAGCAGTCTCCAAAGATGTCCTCCTCAGTGAATCATGTCCCCAGTATTCACAGCATTGTACATTCCCCTACCTTTGAGTCTAGACTGACACTTTGACTCAATGTTTCCAGTAGACTATGGCAAAAATAATGCCATATTGTTACTGAGGCAAAGTCGCAAGAAGCCTTGCAGCTTCCATCTGAATCTCTTGGCATGTTATCCATGAAGGTGCTTATTCTTGGAATTCACTTAGCATGATACGACAAGCTCAAGTCAGGTGGAAGGACCATGGAAAAACACTCAGGTTGATATTCCCTTCTTAGTTGATCTTAAACTCCAATTTTTTGGTCCACTAGCCTCATGAATCTTTGTAAAGCCCTGCTCAGCTACTCTTCCTCTTTTCTGCCTCTTTTGGAATTAGAAAATATCCCCAGGAGGGAAATAGCCTCAAATTCTAGCTTCATCTCTTTGGATATTCCTCTTTATCCAGGTCTTGGCCATGCAGGTTTTTTTAAATGCCTCATTAGCCACTTGTTGCTGATTATAGATCTTTAAAACATTTTATGCAGCTTTCTGGTTTTTCTCTGCAAGAAAGTTTGCATTGTCACTACAGGAAATAAATAAATATAAATTTCACTTAAAAGTGAAATGAACCACAGCAACTACTAAGTGAACTTATTATTCCATGTATGCTTAGTGTTATTAAATCTGAGTTTTCTGTGATTTTAAACTGTAATCAATTTTTTTTAACGAAAGCAATTTAAATTGAACAGTGTGTACTTTGACCTTAGTTTAATTTTTATAACAAAGGTGAAACACTTTTCTCCTTACCTCATTTTTCCTTTTGGAAAAGCATGAACCATTTAGAAGCTTGGTGTGCTATATTCCTCTTCATCTGCATTTATCCTGTCTCTTCTAGTTCTACATCTAAATACAACTTGTAATGTAGAATTAAAAAAAAAAAAATAGGACTTCCCTGGTGGTGCAGTGGTTAAGAATCCACCTGCCAATGCAGGGGACACAGGTTCAAGCCCTGGTCCAGGAAGATCCCACATGCTGCGGAGCAACTAAGCCCGTGTGCCACAACTACTGAGCCTGAGCTCTAGAGCCCGTGAGCCACAACTACTGAGCCCGTGTGCGTGCCACAACTACTGAGCACGCGTGCCTAGAGCCCGTACTCCGCAACAAGAAGCCACCGCAATGAGAAGCCCGTGCATCGCAATGAAGAGAAGCACCCGCTCGCCACAACTAGAGAAAGCCCACGCGCAGCTTTCCTATATCTTTTTAAAAACTTATAACATTGAACTTCTAACATCTCATTAGAACAATCAGAAGGCTTTTCCTCTGCCTCATTCCAATATCATTAGCCATTCAACAGAATGTACGGACCTTTTATATTGAGTAGAGATAGGACTCTGAGGATGATGATAAAAGAAAAATTGCTTTGATTTTTTTCCCCTTGATTTTGTTCTCAAATTCTCTTTTCTTGTAGTTCATACATTTTGATTTTGGGGCTTATGTTGGCAGGGTGACAGTTTTAATAGCAAAGTCATGTGGAAATATTTCTGATAAAACCTGGAGAACAAATCTTTCCAACACAGCCACTTGCCTACTATGTAGGTTTTAAGTCCTTGAAGTTGTACCGTCTTGATAACTCATTGTACTTTAATACATTGCATTGGAATCCTCTACTTACGTTTCTAAGTCCACAGTGCAAATAAAATTTCCTCAAGGACAGTGACCATTCCTATTCATCTTCTATCCCCAGTACCTAAACACAACTGTCATATAGTCAGTGCTCAATAGATGTACATTGATCTGACCTGATAGGAGGCACAAGCTGCAGTTTTGTGATCAATTATTGAAAGATTTTTAACAGTTTAAGTCCTGTGGCTCTTAAGTATGAAGAGCTAAATATAAATAGCAGAGAGGTTAATTACTTATTCATCTTTTTTCTTTATTTTTAATTGAAATATAGTTGATGTACAATTTTGTTAGTTTCAGGTGAGCTACACAGTGATTTGACATTTACATACATTATGAAATGATCACCACCATAAGTTTAATAACCATTTGTCCCCATACCAAGTTCTTAATATATTACTGACCATATTCCTTACACTGTATACTACCTTCTGTGGCTTATTTTAAAGCTGGAGGTTTATACCTCTTAATCCCTTCTACATATTTTACCTCCACCACCACCTGCCCTCCCCTCTGGCAACCCACCAGTTTGTTCTCCTTACCTATGAGTTTGTTTTCATTTTGTTTTGTTTTTCTGTTTTGTTTTTTAGATTCCACGTAAAAGTGAGATCATGAGAGTTTAAATATTTTGCTCAACAATAAGGACAAATCATCTAGTATTTTCTGGTGTAAAACAGGGCTTAATTCAATATCAAATGATTGCAATGGTCATTAAGTAAAAGGAAAAAAATGAACATTAATTTGGCAGGAAAAAAAGCACTCACTGCATTTCTCCACCAATCCTATTGTTTTCTTTTGCTAGATCTCTCCCTACTTTCTTTAATTTTTCTCTTCTAATCATAATCATCAACTGACATTATTTGATCCCCACCTAGCACTAAGTGTTAGAAATACAAAATCAGATTATATTTTCGAAGGCAAATGTTGATCACTTATTTGCCAGATATTACCTTAGGAACTTATGATACAATAGAGACCAGAAGCAGATATTGTCACTACTTTCTTGGAAGAGTTGATAAGGTAATCACTGTATTTGATTGCACAAGTGATGTGTAAATAGAAAACGCAGCCAAATAAGCTTCATAGATTTGAAATAAGTCATTATTGCTGAAGACTGATGGGATTAGGTCTCAATGTAGAAGTAGAACTTGAATAGTAACATGATTTTTAAAAGTAGAAAGATACACTGGTTAGTTAAAATTCTTGGAATTTTAGTCGTTTGAAGCATGATCCCATAAAATGACAAATTGATACATTAGACACCAAAACTTAAAATGTTTACTTTTCAAAAGATATTAAGAGAATGAAAAGACTTACTGAGAGAAAATATTTTAAAATAACATGTCTGATAAAGGACCTGTATCCAGAATATATTAAAGAAATATCAAAACTCAATAATAGAGCAAACAACCTAATTTTAAAAATGGGCTAGCGATTTAAACAAAAGACATACAGGTAGAAAATACGCACTTGAAAAGATGTTCAACATCATTTATCTTTAAGGAAATGCAAACGAAAACTACAATGGATACAACTTAAACACACCTTTTAAAAAGGTTGAGCATATCAAATGCTGGTGAGGAGGGAGAAGAACTGGAATTCTCATACACTGCTGGTAGGAATATGAAATAGTGAGACCTACTGTATGATCCTATCCATTCCCCTCCTGGGTATTCACCCAAGAAGAATTGAAATGTATACCCATACAGAGACTTGCACATAAACATTCATGGCACCTTTATTTGTAATTACCCAAAAGTAGAAAGAACCCAGATATCTATTGTGGTGTGTCTATGCGATAGAATACTATTCAGTAGTAAAATGGGGTGACCTATTGATACATCAAACAGCATGGATAAATTTCAGATACATTGAGTAAAAAGCTAGACAAAAAGAGTTCGTACTCTGTGTTTCCTTTTATATAAAATTCTAGAAAATTCAAATTAATCCATGGTGATGGAAAGCAGGTTGATTGTTGCCTGGTATATCATTATCTCTTACTATATAACAATATCATCAAAATTTAGCAGCTTAAGACAACATCCATTTATTATCTCATGCTTTCTGTGGGTTAAAAGTCTGGGCACAGCTTAACTGGGTACTCTACAAGGCTGCAATCAAGGTGTTGGCCAGGAATGGGCTCTCATTTGAGGCCGGACTGGGGAAGGATCAGGTTCCAAGTTCATGTAGTTGTTGGTTCATTCAGTTCCTTGCAGGCTGCTGAGCTGAAGACATCACTTTCTCTCTGGTTTTGGACTGGAAGCTGACCTCAGTTCCTTGCCTCATGGCCCTCTCCATATGGCAGCTCACAAATTGGCAGGTTGCTTCCTCAAGGCTAGCAAGGGAGAGATTAGGTGGACATTACAATCTATGTGCACAATCATGTACATCCTATCACCTTGGCCGTATTCTGTTCGTTAGAAACAAGTCATAGGTCTAGCCCACACTCAAGGGGAGGAGATTATGCAAGGGCATGAACAACAGGAGGCCACCTCAGAGTCTGTCCACCACATTTGGGGATAGGAGGACTGCTGAAATGGGGGATATATATACAGAGGGGCAGAGGGAAACTTTGGAGGTGATGGATATATCACTTTATTGTGGTGATTGTTTCATGGGTGTACACATATGTCCAAACATATCAAATTATATAGTAAAACGTAGTTTATTGAATGGCAATATATATAAATCTATTAAAAAATTATATTTGCTTATATATCCAGATTCAAACTGAAGCCAAGTAAGAATAAGGTGAGAAAAAACATAAGCATTTCCTTAGCTGCAGACAAGTGAGCCTATGTAATGACCTTGACTGTTCTCTAGATGAAACTGTACTAATGACATTAATGCAGTCAGCTTTCTGTAAAGAAATGCAAAGTATACAAAACATTAGTGCCAGTGATACCAATTCACATGTTACAAAAATTATGAGCACTTGTGGTTTCTGTCTTGTAAGCGATAATGAACAATGCAATTTATATATAGTTTGACTAGCAAGTAAATTCCCCACATAAAGTATGAACAGAATAAAAAAATAACCTGTCACATTTATGAAGCTGGAATTAGAGCTCTTAGAGAAGGTATATTATTTTAATGTCAGAAAGCAAGTTCTTTTTCATTTTATGATAATGAAATTATCATAATGAAAATTTGTTTTACAACATGGAAAGCATGGTATAACTTGATAGAAATGTGGGTATTAAAATTGGGTCACTTTTATGTTTACTGCTAATTTTGAAAGTGTATGGGGAAATATATCATCAAAGAAGGAAAGAATGAAAGCACATAGCAGTGTATTGCTTTCTGATGAGAAGAAATACTCACAGGTCAATATAGTCTATGTTAATGAAACTAGAATCAAAATGATTTCATTCATGATGGGAAAAGTAATTGACAACTGAGTACTGACCCTCTGTTAGGAAAATATAGTAGGCATTGATATTGTGAATTGAATATTCAATTTTTATGAAATCCTATGAGTTATTTTTTAAAAGGCAGGAATATGGGCCTGACATCACATTGAATCATCCACGGTGATACTGGGTTTCCAGTGATGGTCTGCTTCATCCCAAGTATTTTGTTTCTTAATATAAAAGGCAGGGTACCATCGTGGTTAGAAGCACAGATTCTGGAGCCATTGTGCATAGATTCAAATTCTGGTTTTATGAACTCTTCCAAGTTATTCTACCTCTCTATGCTTTTGTTTACTGTAAATATCAATAGTATCTGCTTCATAGGATTGTAAGGGATGAGGAAATTTTTATAAAGGGCTTAGGACAGTGCTTGCTGTATAGTAAACATTCTGTAATTATTTCTTCTCATTGTTATTACATGCTCTCGAGCATGTGTATTACTTAGGGTTTTCCACAGAAGCAGAACCAATAGGATTTTTTTTTTTTTTTTTTAAGGAATTGACTCAAACAATTATGGAGGCTGTTAAGTCCCAAGGTGTACAGGGTGAATCAGCAAGGCAGAGATCCAGGAGACCTGATGTTTCAGTTTGAGTCCAAAGGTAGGAAGATGCTGATGTCCCATTCTGAAAGCAGTCAGGTAGGTGGAATTCTCTCTTATTCAGCATAAGATGCGGGCAGGACTATTACTCTGTTTTTGTTCAGGTCTTCAGTTGATTGGATGAGGCCTACCCACATTAGGGAGGGCAGTCTGCTGCACTTAGTTTACCAATTTAAATGTTAATCTTATCCCCAGGCATCTGCATAGAAACACCCAGAGTAATATTTTACCAAATATTTGGGTGCCCCATGGTCCATTCAGGTTGACACACAAAATTAATCCGCACAGCATGGAAACCATCAGACATAACATCAACACTATGCATAACTAGTTTCTATATTCTGTCATATTTTTGACTGAGATTTATTGATGTTTAAATGTTTTATTAAAACATTTCATAGTTAGGTTCACCCCTCTTTATTACTGAATGCTTGATGGTTCCTTGCCTTGTCACAATCATTATGATTTCTCTCCCTTTTGGAGTGAACAATTTACAAGTTGTATTGACTATAACATGACAGGCTGGCTGGTTACTGTGAAAACAAGTCAGAATATTTGAGTGATGAAGTGCCAAATCTTGTGTTTTTTCATTGATGAAAGGCTCATTTATTTTTTAAAATTTTGAAGTAATTCAGAAATGTGGGGCCTTGTTGGATCTTAACTACCATTTCAGCAGCAAATGAGACATGAAACAAAAATTTTAAAATAATTACAGTGATATTAATAATACTGGTAATAACATTTACTGTTTATTGAGTACCTACTCTGTATGAAGCAATGTTAACAGGAACTTCACAGCTGTTACTTCTTTAATTCTCACACACACCATGAGTTTGCAAGCATTATCTTATTCATATTTTACAGTCAAGGAAACTGATGGTCAGATATGTTAGGGCAGCAACGGAGCCAGTCTGGGATTGTAAGACTTGAGGGGTTAGACTCTTGATACCCTACTCTGTCCTTCTGAAGGAAGAGGTGATGCTTCAAAGCGTGGGGCCGCTTGGGAGATGGGTTGCTTGCTGCTGGTCTTCTCTTCCAGATGACAGTTACTGGGGAGGGACGTCTTAGCTTTAGTGTCTGGTTTATGCATTCCCCACCTAGTCACTGTGATCACTCCTCCATGCGGCCTTATAGTGAGAGTTAGTGCCTGTTCTTTTTTGTGATTTTTTTTCATCTTTATTGGAGTATAATTGGTTTACAATGTTGTGTTAGTTTCTGCTGTACAACAAAGTGAATCAGCTGTATGTATACATATATCCCGATATCCCCTCCCTCTTGCGTCTCCCTCCCATCTTCCCTATCCCACCCCTCTAGGTGGTCACAAAGCACCAAGATGATCTCCCTGTGCTATGCGGCTGCTTCCCACTAGCTATCTATTTTACATTTGCTAGCGTATATATGTCAGTGCTACTCTCTAACTTCCTCCCAGCTTCCCCTCCCCCGCCATGTCCTCAAGTCCGTTCTCTATGTCTGCGTCTTTATTCCTGCCCTGCCCCTAGGTTCATCAGTACCATTTTGTGAGATTCCATATATATGCGTTAGCATGTGGTATTTTTCTCTTTCTGGCTTATTTCACTCTGTATGACAGACTCTAGGTCCATCCACCTCATTACAAATAACTCAATTTCATTCCTTTTTATGAGCAGCTGTTCTAAAATGCTCTGGATTAATAGAAAACTTGAGGTATAGTAAGGCTAACATATCGGCACACAATGTTCATTAAAAAGATAGTTTATTACTCACAGTTTCTAAGGGGAGAGGGCATGCCATGCCCTGAGGGACCACCTGGGGAAGCATCGGGGTTGGTCCTGAGGCTGAGGGCTGGGGGTGGGGGAACTGTGCGCACGAACCTTTACTGTGGCTTCCATGGGAGGGAATGGGTGAGGCAGAGCAAGCAGGTTTAGGATTGGCAAGTGGGCACAGGGGCTGTCCCTAGTTGTTGGATACCTGGCTCCGGGGTGATTAGGCAGGTGTATGGTGGCCTGGAATGTGAGCGCCCAAAAAGGAAGTTGGTTGGGAGTGTGGACCCTGGATGGGTTGGTTTGTATTTGAAAAGTGCACCCTCTGAGAGTAGGACTCCTTGCAAGGAGAGTGGATGCTGAAGGAGGCAGGGGGCCAAGTGGAAGTGAATCGAGCACATTGTCCTGTTGTCCAGAACAAGGCATGTCCAGCATATGCATGTAGGGCAGATGGTAAAACATCAAGTTTGTAGAAGCTGGAAACATGGTTAATAGTAACAGCTCAACTTATTTCCATTAGAGAAAGGGGATTTTGTGAGGTTTTAAGTCTTAAATTAGCCCTCTAATTTACCTGTTTGGGCAGAATTGTGCAGAAGTGTTCTTACAGTGCCTCTTCATTCCCTGGTGGTCCACAGACTCCCACCTGCAGTGACAAAGCCCTTTGTTTGCATCAACAGGAGCAGAGAGAAACAGCTCCTGAATGTTTGCTACTCAGCAGTGAGAGTTAACCTGGGCAGACAGTCTCTGCCTGGGCAGAGCAGGTATGAGTGGGCAGACAGGTCTGTCTGGGCAGACAGGTATGAGTGGTTGTCACAAAGGGGAAGAGGGTTAAAGACGGGAATAAAGATGCAGACCTACTAGAGAATGGACTTGAGGATACGGGGAGGGGGAAGGGTAAGCTGAGACAAAGTGAGAGAGTGGCATGGACATATATACACTACCAAATGTAAAATAGATAGCTAGTGGGAAGCAGCCGCATAGCACAGGGAGATCAGGTCAGTGCTTTGTGACCACCTAGAGGGGTGGGATAGGGAGGGTGGGAGGGAGACGCAAGAGGGAGGAGATATGGGGACATATGTATATGTATAACTGATTCACTTTGTTATAAAGCAGAAACTAACACACCATTGTAAAGCAATTATACTCCAATAAGCATGTTTAAAAAAAAAAAAAAAAAAAAAAAAAAGCCTCAGGAAGCCTTGAGGTTTGTGTGAAGGGCCTGTGTTGTGCCGAATGCCTCCCCCCTGCCCCCATCCACAACTCCCTGGGAACAACACATGTCGGGGCCTGCACTGTAGATCTTTGTCTCATTCTCCATTTTCTCCTGGATTAAAACTTTTTTTTATATTATATATTGAAACTAATCTCTCTTCTGAGTTCCTCCAATCTTCTTCCTCCCTCTTTCACTCATTTTCTGTATTCTTTTGGATATGGTTGCAACTTTCTAAAGAAAAAAATAAAAAAAAGTTTGCTGGAGACAAAATGTCTTCACTGACGAGGAAAAGAAACTGAGTGAACAAGTGCTTATAGGACATAGAAACATCCTTTTAAAAGAGAATGAAGAAAAGAAAATTTGGGAATATTTACAGTTGAAAGTGAAGGCCTGTTAGGTTTGTACGAAGCAGATGGATTGAACTGAATAGGGTAATTTATGGATTTTAATGTGGCATGAACCTGTAGTGAAAGATTGCTCTACACATCTGTGCAGACCCAAATGTTGTAATATGTTAGCTGTCAGAAGAACTTTAGGAGAATTTATGGGTGATATCCTATTTCCATTCTAATGTTAAGTGCATGGCAAAGGTGCTATGTTTCTGGGTGACCCTGAGGAACAGGATGGAAGTCTTCCTTGGATTGTCAAGGTTCTAGTGGGACAAGTTGAAAAGCATAGAGAACCCATTCCAGATGAACTCTATGTGGATAACAATGTATGACTTAGCTGAAGGAAAGAATTGTTCTGTGTATCCTTCTAGAATTCATGAGGGATTAATTAATCCATAAGAAATATTAGTTAAAAGAAGACTTCCTTCTTTGAGTCAGCCTTACTTTCCTGCCCCTTTGATGGTCAAGGCATAGAAATGTATTACAAATGGAGCAGTAACAGAAAAGGTATGAATTTGGTGATGGTCCAAGAATATTTCTCAAAGCTCAGGCCCATCAGACCTTGAAGAAATCTTTTTCAAATAGATTATGCAGTTGACTTTGGGTCTTAAATGAAATGGAAGCTAGAGAGATACTAGAAAGTGAAAATTCCATGTATAATCTAATGCAGAACTCACAGACCAGTGCACTGTAGAGTTGCCAGACTGGACATGGAAAGGCCTTTCATTTACTCCAGTATTCCTTGTACACATGACCATGTTACAGGTATATCATGATGGAAAAATGGTTGGAAAGTGCTGATCTGACTTGACTATGAAGTAACTGTGGTCTAGAAGGATAATACTATTTGTTATAGTCACACTGTACCATTGCCTGTTTAGCACAATGATAAGATTTATCCCTTATTATAAGGGTACTTTCAAGGGCAAAGCATATGTGTTATTCAAAAGGAAAAACCTGAAGATATGGGGTGAGTACATGTGTTTACATGAGTGCACATGAATGAAGCACTAAAAATGATCTTGGCTTTAGCATCAGATTCATCATTGTTTATTTTGTTAATGGGGGGGGGCTCTAAATTAGTACATCAAGTTGGATTTATGGAAATCTATTCTGTAGGTGAGCAGTTGAATAGAAAACTACCATCTTTCCTTCTAATATAAAATATTCTGTTTAGGTGAGTGCATTTTATAGCACTACTCTCTATAGGTAACTCTAAGCTGAAAATTAAGCATTCTTTCTGGGTCAAGATATCACACAAGATACATAAATCAAGAATGCTTTGTGTTTTTCCTTTACAAATGGTGCTGAATTGCTATTATTTTCTTTTGTACGTTTAATACAACTTTTGGAAGCATTCTTTTATCCATATTTTCTATTTCAATGACTGAAGTCACTAAATTCTTAGTCCTGTGAGCCAGAAATGTGTGGGTTATCTTTGACATATGCCTCTCTTTTACCTGCCATATTGAATTAGTCCTCAAGTACTTTCAATTTTCTCTCTATTATTTCTGCCTTAGTTTATGACCCTGTGGATTATTGCAACAACTTCTTTATTGATTTCTCAAAATCCAAGCCTCCCCTTCCTCTTCTGTCCCTACTCCACATTGCTACCAGAATGTCCTTCCTAAAATGCAAGCTTGCTTTTGTTATTTGTTGTTGTTGTTGCCTGTAAGATGAAGACCAGGTTCCTTAGCATGGTTGTGAGTAAAGTGTTAACAAAACTCTTTTCTCTTCTACATGAGAAATTTATCATGAATTAAGTGCTTCCTTCCCCCTGAAAACTTGGTAAAGGTAGAATGTCAGCTGTATTACGAGGCAATATTTCTAATGGTAAAGTCGCCTGTCACTGGGATACTGCATCTCGTCCAGGAGAGTTTTGAGTGGAAAACCATAGCTTTGGGCTCCTCAAGTGTGGGGTGGTGCTTGTAACTGGACATGTCTCTGGCTCCCTGGAAGCTTTGTCTATAGAACTGTTACAAGAGATACTGGCTTCTGTGTGGGTCATGGGGCTGCTAAACTGTTGTGACTCCTACACTCACCAATAAGACCTCACTCTTTGGCACCAGAGTATTGGTTGGGATGGGGCCAAAGAACACTAAACTCTGTAAGGCCATGAAGGCTTCTTCTGAGGAAATATGCCTGATACTGCCCTGCTGGTATGTCCATGTCCTTCTAAGTTAATCTTATGCCAAGCATAGATGATTACAGTCCTGTGGGCTTGATGGTTTAGCTGAACTCAAAGATCAACAAGAAGGGGACATGGCAATGACTTACCAGTTCCTGTTCCTGCTTTCCGCATTTATCTCCATCCACTCAAATTCATATCTTATACAGCAGTTCTATTTGTAGTTCTCTGAATGTGTTATACTTCATCCTCATATCTTGTTATGTGTTTCTTCTTCCTCCTTCTCTTCCTCTTTTTTCCCTTCTCCTTTCCCTCTGTCCTTGCTTCCCTTTTTTTCCTCCAGAATATTATTATCCTGATGAGTTCTACTTCTTTAGGTTTCAACGAAATAAAACCCCTCTTGGATGCATTCTTGAACATCTAAAGTAGGAATTGGATGGTCTGCAGAACAAGTGAGGCATACTCTTTGTTTTTTGTATGGTCTGATGCTAGGAATGTTTTTTACATTTTGGAATGGTTGGGAAAAAAAATCCAAAGGAGAATAATATTGTGGAGAATAGAATTAATATTATTATTAATAATTAATATTATTAATATATTAATAATATAATAATGTAAATTATATGCAAATCAAATTTCATTGTGCATAAACAAAGTTGTATTGTACAAATAGTGTAACCACACTAATTTGTTTATGTATCGTCTATGGCTTTTGAACTCTAGTGGCAGAGTTGAATAGTTGTGATGGAGACCATATGACTCACAAAGCCTTAAATATTTATTATCTGGGCTTTTTACAGATAAAATTTTCTAATCCCTAGTCTACAGCACTACTGTTCAATAGAAATTTCTGTAGAGATGGACATGTTTAAATTTGTACTCTTCCTTATGGTAGCTTCCAGCCTCATGGCTATTTAAAATTAATAAAAATAGAATAAAAAATCAGCCCTTTAGTCTCACCAAGCCACCTGTGTGGCTACCATAGTAGATAGCACTGGTGTAGAGATCTGGCTTTGTTGTGTTGGCTAATTTCATAGCACCCTGGACACACATACAGTTAGGTATGCTCTTGCATTTAATATATTGTTTAATGACATTATTTCTTTTTAAACTTTTTTTGGACCCAGAGAGTGAATTTTGGGGAGAAAGTTACTTTTATTTTATTTGACTTTGGATTTGTAGGGCCTATTATAGTACTTGGGGGATGGCAGCACCTCAATACAAGTTTATCTAACAGCTCTATCTGGTGGTCGTGTTTTAAGTATATATATTATACCTCTGTTAAGCTACTTTTTTCAGACTCATTATAAAGGCTTTAGGAATCTACTATAATATGACTACACTTGTCAGAAAGACCAACAGGATGTTTATTGCTCTCTGTCAGCCAGGCTTTGTAATAGGCATTACATATTGAGCATCCTAATTTGATTTCTACAAATTGGCAAAGTAAGTTGTTTACTGTAGTCATCATTATATAGCTAGTACTGATTCACTATTCTCACATTATGGTTTCACTTCCCCACCCCTTGGGGATTTTAGATTTTTAAAGGAACATTCTTTAATCCAATTGAATGATTCTATAATGCAAAATTTCAATAATCCAGAATAACTGAAAAGGGATGGTATTGAGGGACAGAAACATAATCTCTGCTTTTCTTGAAACCTTATCACATGGGTGATGGTCTGCTTGTGTGCCTCATTGGTGGATTCCAATGGTGTTTAAATGATATAATTCCATTTATTTATACAGTGAGGAAAGGTATCCGAATGGGGGTCAGGACATGTTACTGCAAGATGTGGCACCTTGGCATATTGAATATTTTAAGCTGAAGGAATTTGAGAAAATGGCAGAATCAGACCTTCTCTCCGACCCTTCCCTTTATGACCCTGAAACAGGTCATAAAACACTCATGTGAAAGGTGCCCTTTTTACACCCAGAGGAAAAGGAGCATCCTTATCTCTGAAAACAAAGGGGCACCAAGAAAAATCAGAACAAACTGTCCTTGATAAGTTTCTCTCAGTTTACCCATTTTACCTCATACTCGCCTACCTATTGTATTTCTCCATAACTGTCCACTCTTCATCAAACATGGCATAAAAATACACAGCTCTGTTTCTTTGGGTCTTAATTTTCTTAGGAAGGCTCCCATGTTATGTAGGTCTTACATTAAATGAATTTGTATACTTTTCTCCTGTTAATCTCTCTTTGCCAATTTAATTTTCAGACCCAGCCAGGGACTCTAAGAGGGCTGAGGAACACTTTTTCCTCCCCTACGTATTGTATTTAATCTCCACAGTTATCTTGCGAGAGCATAACATTTCACGCTTTTGCACCGATAAAAATAGAAGTTCAAAAAAAGACTGAGAAAATGAGCAAATTGGGATGAAAAAACTGGATTCCTTAACTGAAAAGCTGTGACATTTGTCTTTGTCCTTTCACACTGCTCTAACAAAATGCCACAGACTGGATAGCTTCTAGACATCAGATATGTATTTTTCATACTTTTGGTGTCTGGAAGTCTGAGATCAGGGTGCCAGCATGGTTGGGTGAGGGCCCATGCAGGTTGCATGCAGACTTCTTGTATCTGCAAGTAGTGGACCCCATGAACTAGCTCTTTGGAGTGTGTTGTATATGAGCATGAATTCCTTCATGAGGGCTCCACCCTTACGATCTAAGCACCTCCCAGTGGCCCCACCTCTTAATATCATCACATTGGGCATTAAGATTTCAACATATAAATTTTGGAGGGACACAAACTTTCAGACTGTAACAACTTTCTTAATGGAAACTTCTTTAATAGAGATGTTTAAGAATTAGGTGCCCTAGAATGACACATCTCCAAACATTGGAGACAATTCTGGGCTCAAGGAAATGGTGTTTATATCCAGTATGGTGACAAGGTAGGATTTCCCAGGTAGTTCAATAGGATTCTGAGTGTTGCTCTGTCTTGTTTCTCATCTACCACAATTAAGGCCACCATTAAATAGTATCAACAACTCTGTCAACCAGGGATCTACCCTTAGGTCTGTTGTCCACCCATTTAACTATGCCTTTCTTGAAGAGGCTCTTTCAAGTTCCTAGATTTTCAAAGTGTTCTGCAAGTCAGGTGAAACTCACTAAAATATTTATCAGCTGTAGCCTAATGTTCTTTTAAAAAATGGGCTAAGAAGAGAAAATACCTCCTTGTGCAAGTTTGCTATAGCTATGTTTTATTTTAAAGATGCTCTTAAAATTCTGTCAGTAATATGTGAAAATATACTCACTGAGAAGAAAATTTAAATAAAGATTGTATTGTAGTGTAAGCCCTGACAGTTTTTGGGGGGTGTTTTGTTTTTGTTTTTTTGCTTTGATAAAGCAGGTGCCTGGCTTAAGCTATGATTGCTGAGGCATCCGGTTCATGACTCGGCAGAGAGCCAGGTGGCCTCCCCCAGCTGAGGTTCCTTTGTTTTAGAGATCTTGGTTGATTTTAATAGCCGACCAGTTGGGCTATTTTTTGTCTTCCTGCATGTTAAATTCCTGCTCTTATATTTTAAATTCCCATAAAGAAAGCCCGTCCACTATATATATATATACTATACCATCTTTATCCATTCATCCATTGCTAAGCACTTGAGGGTATTATGCTCAGTGAAATAAGTCAGATAGAAAGACATGGCCTTTTTCTCCATGTGTCTCGCACATCTCAAGAGGCTAGCTCATGCATGTTATAATTGTGGAGGCAGGAATCAGAGTTGAAGAAGCGTACAAGAGTTTGTCAGGCTTCTGTTTGCATCACATTTGCTCTTGTCCCAAAGCGTATCACAAGGCTAAGCGCTGAATTAGTGTGGGAACATACAAATAAAGATGTAAGTACTGGGAGATGTGAAAAATTGACATAATTAATACAGTCTACCACAATACAAATGCAGCATGATTTTATTTTCTTCATCTTTATTGGAGTATAATTGTTTTACAATGTTGTGTTAGTTTCTGCGGTACATCAAAGTGAATCAGCTATATGTATACATATATCGCCATATCCCCTCCCTCTTGAGCCTCCCTCCCACCCCTCTAGATCATCACAAAGCAGTGAGCTGATCTCCTTGTGCTATGCAGCAGCTTCCCAGTAGTCATCCACTTTACATTTGGTAGTGTATATATGTCAATGCTCCTCTCTCACTTGGTCCCAGCTTCCCCTTCCCCCCTGAGTCCTCAAGTCCGTTCTTTACATCTGTGTCTTTATTCCTGCCCTGCCACTATGTTCATCAGTACTGTTTTTTTAGATTCCATATATATGCATTAGCATGCGGTATTTGTTTTGCTCTTTGTGGCTTACTTCACTCTGTATGACAGACTCTAGGTCCATCCACCTCATTACAAGTGACTCAATTTCATTCCTTTTATGGCTGAGTAATATTCCATTGTGTATATGTGCCACATCTTCTTTATCCATTCATCTGTCAGTGGACATTTAGGTTGCTTCCATGTCCTGGCTATTGTAAATAGTGCTGCAATGAACATTGTGGTACATGACTCTTTTTGAATTATGGTTTTCTCAGGGTATATGCCCAGTAGTGGGATTGCTGGGTCATATGGTAGTTCTATTGTTAGTTTTTTAAGGAGCCTCCATACTGTTCTCCATAGTGGTTGTATCAATTTACATTCCCACCAACTGTGTAACAGGGTTCCCTTTTCTCCACACCCTCTCCAGCATTTATTGTTCCTAGATTTTTTGATGATGACCATTCTGACCGGTGTGAGCTGATACCTCATTGTAGTTTTGATTTGCATTTCTCTAATGATCAGTGATGTTGAGCATCTTTTCATGTGTTTGTTGGCAATCTGTATGCCTTCTTTGGAGAAATGTCTGTTTAGTTGTTCCACCCAGTTTTGGATTGGTTTGTTTGTTTTTGATATTGAGCTGCATGAGCTGCTTGTATATTTTGGAGATTAATCCTTTGTCAGTCAATTGCTTCATTTGCAAATATTGTCTCCCATTCTGAGGGTTGTCTTTTCATCTTGTTTATGGTTTCCTTTGCTGTGCAAAAGCATTTAAGTTTCATTAGGTCCCATTTGTTTATTTTTGTTTTTATTTCCATTACTCTAGGAGGTGGGTCAAAAAGGATCTTGCTGTGATGTGTGTCAAAGAGTGTTCTTCCTATGTTTTCCTCCAAGAGTTTTATAGTGTCTGACCTTACATTTAGGTCTTTAATCCATTTTGAGTTTATTTTTGGGTATAGTGTTAGGAAGTGTTCTAATTTCATTCTTTTACATGTAGCTGTCCAGTTTTCCCAGCACCACTTATTGAAGATGCTGTCTTTTCTCCATTGTATATTCTTGCCTCCTTTGTCAAAGATAAGTTGACCATATGTGCATGGGTTTACCTCTGGGCTTTCTATCCTGTTCCATTGATCTATATTTCTGTTTTTGTGCCAGTACCATACAGTCTTGATTACTGTAGTTTTGTAGTATAGCCTGAAGTTAGGGAACCCGATTCCTCCAGTTCTGTTTTTCTCAGATTGCTTTGGCTATTCGGGGTCTGTTGTGTTTCCATACAAATTGTAAAATTTTTTGTTCTAGTTCTGTGAAAAATTCCCTTGGTAATTTGATAGGGATTGCATTGAATTTGTAGATAGCTTTGGGTAGTATAGTCATTTTCTCGATGTTGATTCTTCCAATCCAAGAACATGGTATATCTCTCCATCTGTTTGTATCGTCTTTGATTTCTGTCATCAGTGTCTTATAGTTTTCTGCATACAGGCCTTTTGCCTCCTTAGGTAGGTTTATTCCTAGGTATTTTATTCTTTTTGTTGCAATGGTAAACGGGAGTGTTTCCTTAATTTCTCTTTCTGATTTTTCATTGTTAGTGTATAGGAATGCAAGAGATTTCTGTGCATTAATTTTGTATCCTGCTACTTTATCAAGTTCATTGATTAGCTCTCATAGTTTTCTGGTGGCATCTTTATGATTTTCTATATATAGTATCACTCTCAGTGACAGTTTTCCTTCCTCTTTTCCAGTTTGGATTCCTTTTATTTCTTTTTCTTCTCTGATTGCCGTGGCTAAGACTTCCAAAACTATGTTGAATAATAGTGGCGAGAGTGGGCACCCTTGTCTTGTTCCTGATCTTAGAGGAAACGCTTTCAGTTTTTCACCATTGAGAATGATGTTGTCTGTGGGTTTGTCATATATGGTTTTTATTATGTTGAGGTAGGTTCTCTCTATGCCCACTTTCTGGAGAGTTTTTATCATAAATCGGTGTTGAATTTTGTCAAAAACGTTTTCTGCATCTATTGATTATCATATGGTTTTTCATCTTCAATTTGTTAATATGGTGTATCACATTTATAGATTTGCATATACTGAAGTATCCTTGCTTTCCTGGGTTAAACCCCACTTGATCATGGTGTATAATCCTTTTAATATGCTGTTGGATTCTGTTTGCTAGTATTTTGTTGAAGATTTTTGCATCTGTGTTCATCAGTGATATTTGCCCGTAGTTTTCTTTTTTTTGTGACATCTTTGTCTGGTTTTGGTATCGGGGTGATGGTGGCCTCATAGAATCAGTTTGGGAGAGTTTATTTTGGAAGAGTTTGAGAAGGATAGGTGTTAGCTCTTCTCTAAATGTTTGATAGAATTTGCCTGTGGTCCTGGGTTTTGTTTGTTGGAAGATTTTTAATCACAGTTTCAACTTCAGTGCTTGTGATTGGTCTGTTTATATTTTCTATTTTTTCCTGGTTCAGTCTCAGAAAGTTGGGATTTTCTAGCAATTTGTCCATTTCTTCCAGGTTGTCCATTTTATTGGCATATAGTTGCTTGTAGTAGTCTCTTGTGATCCTTTGTGTTTCTGTGGTGTCAGTTGTTACTTCTCCTTTTTCATTTCTAATTCTGTTGGTTTGAGTCTTCTTTTTTTTCTTGATGAGTGTGGCTAATGGTTTATCAATTTTGTTTATCTTAAAGAACTATCTTTTAGTTTTATTGATCTTTGCTGTTTCCTTCATTTCTTTTTCATTTATTTCTGATCTTATCTTTATGACTTCTTTCCTTCTGTTGACTTTGGGTTTTTTTGTTCTTCTTTCTCTAATTGCTTTAGGTGTAAGGTTAAGTTAGTTGTTTGAGATTTTTCTTGTTTCTTCAGGTAGGACTGTATTGCTATAAACTTCCCTCTTAGAACTGCTTTTGCTGTATCCCATAGGTTTTTGTTCGTCGTGTTTTCATTGTCATTTGTTTCTAGGTATTTTTTGATTTCCTCTTTGATTTCTTCAGTGATCTCTTGGCTGTTAGTAGTGTATTGTTCAGCCTCCATGTGTTTGTATTTTTTACAGCTTTTTCCTGTAATTGATTTCCTGTCTCACAGAGTTGTGGTCAGAAAAGAAGCTTGATACGATTTCAGTTTTCTTAAATTTACCAAGGCTTGATTTGTGACCCAAGATGTGATCTGTCCTGGAGAATATTCCATGTGCACTTGAGAAGAAAGTGTATTCTGTTATTTTTGGATGGAATGTCCTATAAATATCAATTAAGTCCATCTTGTCTAATGTGTCATTTAAAGCTTGTGTTTCCTTATTTATTTTCATTTTGGATCATCTGTCCATTGGTGAAAGTGGGGTGTTAAAGTCCCCTACTATGATTGTGTTACTGTTGTTTTCCCCTTTTATGGCTGTTAGCATTTGCCTTATGTATTGAGGTGCTCCTATGTTGGGTGCATAGATATTTGTTATATCTTCTTCTTGGATTGATCCCTTGATCATTATGTGGTGTCCTTCCTTGTCTCTTGTAATAGTCTTTATTTTAAAGTCTATTTTGTCTGATATGAGAATTGCTACTCCAGCTTTGTTTTGATTTCCATTTGCATGGAATATCTTTTTCCGTCCCCTCACTTTCAGTTTGTATGTGTCCGTAGGTCTGAGGTGGGTCTCTTGTAGACAGCATATAGATGGGTCTTGTTTTTGTACCCATTCAGCCAGTCTGTTTTTTGGTGGGAGCATTTAATCCATTTGCATTTAAGGTAATTATCAATAGGTACTTATTACCATTTTCTTAATTGTTTTGGGTTTGTTTTTGTAGTTCCTTTCCTCCTCTTGTGTTTCCTGCCTAGAGAAGTTACTTTAGCATTTTATGTAAAGCTGGTTTGGTGGTGCTGAATTCTCTTAGCTTTTGCTTGTCTGTAAAGCTTTTGATTTCTCCATCAAATCTGAATGAGGTCCTTGCTGGGTAGAGTAACCTTGGTTGTAGGTTTTTCCCTTTCATCACTTTAAATATGTCCTGCCACTCCCTTCTGGCTTGCAGAGTTTCTGTTGAAAGATCAGCTGTTAACCTTATGGGGATGCCATTGTATGTTATTTGTTGCTTTTCCCTTGCTGCTTTTAATATTTCTTTCTTTGTGTTTAGTTTTTGATAGTTTGAGTAATATGTGTCTCGGCATGTTTCTCCTTGGGTATATCCTGTATGAGGCTCTCTGCACTTCCTGGACTTGACTGACTATTTCCTTTTCAATGCTGGGGACGTTTTCGAGTATAATCTCTTCAAATATTTTCTCAGGCCCTGTCTTTTTTCCTTCTTCTTCTGGGACACTTATAATTAGAATGTTAGTGTGCTTAATGTTGTCCCAGAGGTCTCTGAGACTGTCCTCAATGCTTTTCATTCTTTTTTCTTTGTTCTGCAGCAGTTATTTCCATCATTCTATCTTCCAGCTCACTTATCGATTCTTCTGCCTCAGTTATTGTGCTCTCGGTTCCTTCTAGAGTATTTTTAGTTTCAGTTATTGTGTTGTTCATTACTGTGTTTTTGCTCTTTAGTTCTTCTAGGTCCTTGTTAAACGTTTCTTGTATTTTCTCTATTCTATTTCTGAGATTTTGGATCATCTTTACTGTCATTACTCTGAATTCTTTTTTTCAGGTAGTTTACCTATTTCCTCTTCATTTATTTGTTCTTGTGGGTTTTTATCTTGCTCCACTGCCTGCAAGATATTTCTGTCTTCTCGTTTTGTGTAATTTACAGTATTTGAGGTCTCCTGTCCCTTGGCTGAAGGGTAGTAGTTCTTCTTGCTTCTGTTCCCAGTGGTGAGGTTGGTCCAGTGGCTTCCATAGCCTTCCTGATGGGAGAGAATGGTGCCAGCATTCTGGTGGGTAGAGCTGAATCTTTTCCCTCTGGTGAGCAGGGCCATGTCAGGTGGTGTGTTTTGGCATTTCTGTGAGCTTAGTATGAGTTTAAGTAGTCTGTGTGTTGATGGGTGGGTTTGTGTTCCTGTCTTGTTTGTTGTTTGGTGTGAGATGTCTAGCGCAGGGAGCTGCTGGCAGTTGGGTGGAGGTTGGTCTTGGATTCAGATAGAGGCCTCCGTGAGAGCTCTTGGTGATTAATCTTCCTTGGGGCTGGGAATTCTCTAGTGGTCCAGCGTCCTGGACTCAGTACTCCTACCCCAGAGCCTCAGGCCCGACTTCTGGTCAAGGAACCAAGACCCCACAAGTCACTTGTCCCTGCAATAAAGGGAATCAAAAAAAAAAAAAAAAAAAAAAGACATGACTAACAAAACCCCAGAGAAATGGTAAAAAGTAAAATCAAACAAGCAAAAACAGAAACAAGGAGACACGTACACACACAAAAGAAACAAAAACAGAACCAAAAAATCAAAAAGCAAGAGAACAACCAGACAAAAGAACCCAAGAATGAAATCAAACACTTAAAAAGAAAACTGACAAAAAAACACTAAACCAAAAAATAAAACCAAAGCAGAGTGCCAACTGAAGAATGAAGCAAAGAAAGAAAACAAACCAACAAAAATGATGCAAAAAAAAAAAGAGGGGAAAGAAGACAGTACAACAGAAAAGCAACATAGAAATAGAAATATAAAAACAATAAAATAGAAAAATATATTAAAGAAAAAAACCCCAACAAAACCCCAGGGAAATGGTAAAAACAAAATCAAACAAAAACAGAAACAGGGAAACACACACACACATGCAAAAGAAACAAAAACAGAAACAAATAAAACAAAAACAAGAGAACAACCAGACAAACAGAAGAACTCAAAAATGAAATCAAACAATTAGAATCAAAACTAACAACACAAAACCTAAAAACAAAACCAAAGCAGTGTGCCAACTGAAGGATAAAGCAAGGAAATATAACAATCTGATAAAAATGATTAAAAAATAACAAAATAAAATAGGGAAGAAACAGGACAACAGGAAAACAAAGTAGAAATGGAAATGTTTAAGAAAGATTAAAGAATATATTAAAGAAAAAGAAAAAAATAAGGGAAAATAATACAGCACAACAGAAAAAGTAAAAGTAGAAATATATAAAATAAATAAAAATAAAAAAATTAAGAATGTTATAGAACACGAAGATCCCCAAAAGACTAAATAAAAAAATACTAAAACAACAACAAACAAACAGAAAAAGAAAGAAAACAAAAACCCAGAACCAACAACAGAATGAATCAAAACATAATGAAATTAATGGTAATAATTATGTTTCCCTGGGGTCTCAGCTGAAAGTGTCCTTGCACATGCTGTGAGCCACAGCCCACCTCTGCCTCCCCAAGAGGCTCTCCTCTGCCTCTGGGCTGGTCTCTGGACCTGCTGTGGGTCCTGTGGGGACCACTCTGATCTGGCCCAATTCCTGTGTGCGCTGCCCCCAAAGTCCACAGCTGCCAGAGCTAGACCATTTTCCTTTGTGGGAATACTCATTGTCTACTCAGATATTCCATAGATGCAGGGTCTATCTAGCTGATCACGGGGATTTAATCTGCAGCTGATACAGCTGATGGAAAGATGTTCTATCTTCTTCCTTAGTCACCCCATCCCTGGGGTTCAGCTTTGGTTTTATCCCCACCTCAGGACCCACAGGAGTCTGGTCCTGAGGCTGCCTTGGAACTCGTAGGTCTGCCTCAGTGAAGACAGTGTGCAGGGTGGTATGACTGCTTGGATTGCGGGAACGCTGGCAGCACCAAATTCACAGGGAAGCTGGTGGCCACGGGCACAAGAGATATGGCCCTAGTGAGGGTCTTTTCTGGCACTCGGAATAAGGCATGTGAGGGCCAGCCCTGGCCGGGCTTTTTCTGGTGCCTGGCAGCAGGTGTGCAAGGGCCATCCCTGAGGGGGCTTTTTTATTGCTAGGTAGCTGGTGTGCAAGAGCCAGCCCTGAGAGGGCTTCTTTTATCGTTCATTGGCAGGCGCTGGCGTGTGGGGAGAGAGAGGCTACAATAGTGGTTCCACCCCCTGCGTGTGACTCAGCAGTAGTGCCCTGCTTCCATGACAGACCGGTCTTTCTCTGTAGGCATTCCCTGCTGTGGATTTCCTCCCTCCCATCCCCTCAGTCCGTCTCCCCACAGCCGACGGCAGTTCTTGCTCTGGGCCTGTTTTCCAATCCCACACTCCAGCTTCCAGCCCCCTTTCACGCCTGTGAACATACGTCCCAGTCTGGGGCACATATGGCTGTGGTACAGACCATCTGTATTTCTCACTCTGTCCCGTCTGCTACCGATTGCCCACTTCATCCTCTTCCAGCAGCCTCAAATGCTTTCCTTCTGTCCCAGTCGATTTCCCTATCAGAGAGGGGGTTTCCCTGAAATCGGGAATCTCTCCTCTGCTTCAGCTCCCCTGCCCCAGGGTGCAGGTCCCGTCCTGCTTCCTCTCGTCCTCCTTCTCCCTTCTTTTTCCCATCCTACCCAGTTATGCAGGGATCTTTAGTCCTTTCCAGTGTCCAAGGTCTTCTGCTAGTTTTCAGCCAGTGTTCTGTGAGAATTGTTGCATCTATAGGTGTATTCCTGATGCATCTGTGGAGAGAGATGAACTCCACGTCCTCTTACTCCTCCACCATCTTGAATCTCCACATGATTTTAATATGCCGTGGTCATACCAGCATTTATTAATCTGACCCCCATGATGGATATTGAATGCTTCTCATTTTCACTGTTACTAACATTGTTGTGAAGAACATGTTACTACATATAAATACATTATGGCCACATTTAAATTTTAAATAGGAATACATTCCAAGAAAATCTAGAATTTTATTTTTCAGTGAAAGGAAGAGAAAGTGTTTATGGTAAGAGACTTTTAATCTAAGTTCAGGAAAAAGGCTGCTTCCCCAGTTTACTGTTTTCTGCTTTGGGAAGCAATATTTTGTGTCCTCAGCTTGAGCTTTTGACTTACTATTGAATCAGTAAAGAGTGAAGGCCATGCTTCTTTCAATTCTTTTGTCTCTATTCATGATTTAAAATGGGGTACAATAAGAAGTAGGAGCTAAGGAACTGAATAACACTTAATGTCAGGTGAACACTGTACTTTATTCTATACTTTTCTTTTTCACGTGTTGTTGATGCCAGAACAACTGGTACCTTGTCTCATTAAAGTTTTTTTTTTAAATTTGGTGTACGTGGTTATTTTCCTCTTGGATCTACAGGTAGAATCAATTAAGTTACATTGAGACAAATATAATCACTAACAACTCCATATATCTTGTTCATGTTCTAACCCCCTAGATGGATCAGCGCCTAGAATGTCATAGGTGTTTAATACATTTTTTCTGAGTAATTGTCAAAAACTTGTTTACAACACATGCTGTAAGCCCTCTGTAAGGGAGATTATATGATGGGAGAAGCTGAGCTGATATTTGGCATCTGGAAAATCTTTTATTTTAGCTTCTTAGGGACAGTTTTACATCATGAGGATTCTCTTTTGCTTCACTATTCATTCAGTGTCTAAGATGCTGGGAATAATAATTCTCCACCATGATGCAGTTCCATTCAGTCTGAGATATGAGCCCTTAAGGTACGGCATACAGATCAACACATTAGAAATTGATTTGTAAAGAGCCCAGGGCCTTATTTGGGGTCATGTAATTGAAGACAATTTTCCTGAATATAATGAGAGCAGCCAAGGCCTAAAAGCTAAGAGTTTAAAAGGAACAGATATATGTAAGGATGAGAAATGCCAAGCCATTATATGAAGAAAGTAATTTTTCTGTTCTCAAATTGCACTTTCTAAAAGTCAAGGCTCAATTTATTTTACTTATAAATGAATATACCCTTTTGCCCTGCCTCCTCCCTATTTGATTGCAGGGGTTTAGTTCAGAGTAGGAAAAAAAAAAATACAGTGCTGTTGGTCTCCCTTAGAGGAGAAATGATTATATAATCACCAAATTCAATTAAGAATATGGAAAACATCTTTTTAAAATCTTCATTAAAAAGTATGCTTTCATTGCCACTGACAAGAAAAAATGTAGTCTAAAAGCAAGATAACATTAGCAATCATTTTTTGTCATCCTGGAAAAATAGCTTTAAGAGGTGAAAGCTGATTCTTTCATTAACTGTAATATTACCACTAGCACTATGTAAGTCAATCTCCTGTATTTGTGCTTCCAAGTGGACAAATATGCTGAATACATAGAAACTCTTTTGTCCTATAAATTTAGACTTCTTTAAGAAATAATGGGTTAACCACATTCAGATTCTGTCTTAGAAGGAAAAACATAGAAATATTGTGTAATGTAACCTGTATTTCTCCAAGTCTCATGAAGGGTACATGAGGTAGCGGGAGGGTCCAAATGGGATCACTTCAAAAACAATCATCCTTTATTTGCCTACTGTTAACATCACCTACCCACGCACATCCTTGTCTCCCTGATGCAGGATGCCTGTGACATTGATCGTCCTTGAGGTGTAGTAATGTAGAGTTAGAAAAATAGTATATGTTAAGTATTCCATTTTCTTATGAACAAGGTCAAATACAAATTGTGCATGACTAGCATTTCTGAAGGAAGGAGTTCAGGCTGCCCTGTATTTAACCTAAAATGTGGGAGGGTAAGTGGTGATGGCAATGGTGGTGGTACTTGTAGGAAAAGCTTACAGTACAATACGGTCTGGTGCCATGTTTATGATTATTTTCATTTTCCAGTTTGGTGAAATTATTACTTTGGAAGTAAGACCGGGTAATTCCTGTTTAGTGATGGCTTTAGTGACGTATAGATTTCATCCTGACATTTTCATAATTTATGTAATTCCAACCATAACAGTCATGCAGTGCAAATTTTGCAATTTATTAAAATTATATGTACATTATAGAGTTAAACCTTTGTAACAACCTTGCGGAAGTACCTCTATGGGTGATATTTCTAATTAAATTTTACAGATGAAGAAACTGAGGGTCTGGGAGGTTATTTAACTTGGCCATAGTGACAAAGGCAAAATCTGAAGCCAGGTCACTTAATTGAAATGAATACATTTCTTCCTTTACTGTAGTGATTTAAAGAGTCTATTATTTTCTGATAATTTATTAAAACAGTTCTTTGGTTAAATTCTTCACATGTGCATACACACGTGGGCATTCCATAAGTTCATGTTATATTATGCATCCTCCTCTATTTTTTTTCTGAGCTTCCCCTCTGCTGTTTTTTCCCTCTCCCATCAAATCACTCTGATCCTCCACCTGTAACACAGGTATCCAATGCTAAAGACATCTTCTTCCTATTTTCTTCATGCTTAAATAACCATTTAAAATATACATATACATGAAGATGAATAATAATTACATAATATACACAGTTGTCTGCATTTTACTTTTCTCACTTAATAATGCAGTCTGGAAATCTCTCCTAATTTAAGCTTTATTTCTCATTCATTCTTTTTACTGACTACAGGTTAGATCATGGTTGGGCATACTATAAGTTGTACAGTATTCCCTCCACAATGGGCATTTCAGTTTGTTTGCAATTTTAGCCTCTATCAGCAGTGCTGATTTAACATTATTATAATACATATGTCTTTGTATGGTTGCTGTGTTGAAGGGGTACAATATTCTTAAGTTTAATTGTTGTTGATAGATTGCTTTCCAACAGGCTTACAATAAGGTAGTAAGAGGCCCTATTTCCATAGAAAGTGTGTCAGAGTACCCTTTCCTTTTCATTATACCTGTAAGAGATGATAAAAAAAATTTTTTAGTTTTTGCCAATCTTATGGGGATAAGATGATATCTCACAGTAACTTTAATTTGCACTTCCCTTACTGCTACTATAGTTGGACATCTTTTTCTAATCTATCTTATGTCATTTGGATGAAATATTTTGTGAATGGCCTTCCTGTATCCTTAGTGCATTTTCTACAGGTAGTTTATCTTTTCCTTGGCTATTGGTAAGAAATTACACTACATTATACATTAATCCTTTGTTTGGATTGTGATATTTTCAAAATCTTACTCATCTGTTAGGCTGTGATATCTTCTATCATATAAAATTGTAAAACTTTTAATGCTCAAGTAAGTTTATCTTTTATAGCTATTGGGGTTCTATCCATGGTAAAGAATATTTCCTTAGATTCTATATTGTGCAGGCATTTTATTGTTTTATGTCTTATATTTAAGTTTTTTTGTTCTTCTAAAACTTGTTTATGAGGAAAGAATGAATCTGCTTTAATTTTCTTCCAGATGGAAAGCCAGTTGTTCAGATAGCATTTGTTAAATGTCAGTTTTTCACTGAAATAAAATTCCTCCTTTGTCAAACAGTAACTTCTCAAATACACTAGATCTGTTTCTGAATTGGGTTTTACACTTCTCTTCCAACAACTATGAAGGCTCTGAGATTTTACCTTACTTCTAAGTTAACAAGAGAGTCTGCCACAGTTTTATAGATTCAGGGAGAAAAGTCACGTGAGCCAGAGGCAAAGGACAGTTTATTACTCACAATAACAATAGCCATAGTTCCATAATTCTCTGCCCCCCATCCAGGTTCTCTGAGCCACAGTTCTACAGATTAATGTGGTCAAATCTGGGTACTTTAGCTACATTATTTGAAGGTTGATAGATTATGATTTCTTTCACTCAATTCAAGAAATTTGCTAATTTCCATTGTGAATTCTTTGGCTCATATATTATTTAAAGGTGTTGTTTAATTTTCAAATAGTTGGGGGTTTCTCATTTTTCTTTCTGTTACTGATGGCTAATTTATAATAATTCCACTGTGGTCAGATAACATACTTTGTATTATTTAAATGCTTAAAAAATTGGACTCTTTGTGGTTTGGATGTCTTTTTAATATGTTTTTCTTGCCTAGTTGCTCTGGGTAGGATTTCCAGTACTATGCTGAGTAGAAGTGGCAAGTGTGAGCATCCTTGTCTTATTCCTGATGTTAGAGGAAAAGCTTTCAGCTTCTCACCATTGAGTATGATGATGTTAGCTGTGGGTCATACATGGCATTTGCTATATTGGGGTATGTTCCTTCTATACCTAATTTATTGATAGTTTTTATCATAAAAGGATGTTGAGTTTTGTCAAATGCTTTTTCTCCATCTGTTGAGATGATTGTATGATTTCTAGCCTTCATTCTGTTAATGTGGTGTATCACATTGATTTGTGTATATTGAATCATCCCTGCAACTCGGGGATGAATCCCACTTGATCATGGTGTGTAATCCTTTTAATGTGCTGTTGAATTGTGCTATTAGCTTGTATTTTGTTGAGGATTTTGGAGAAAAAAAACTTTTTACACTGTTGGTAGAACTGTAAATTGGTATAACCATTGTGGAAAACACTATGGAGTTTCCTCAAAAAATTAAAAATAGAACTACCATATCATCGAGCAATCCCACTTCTGGGTATTTATCCAAAAGAACTAAAAATAGTAGCTCAGAAAGATACCTCCACCCTCATGTTTATTGCAGCAGTATTTACAATAGCCAAGACACAGAAACAGCCTAAGTCTCCTGTAATGGATAAATGGGTAAAGAAAATGTGGTATGTATATACAATGGAAAATTATTCAGACTTAAAAAGAAGGAAATTCTGCCATTTGTGACAGCCTGGATGAACCTAGAGGACATTGTGCTAAGTGAAATAAGCTAGACACAGCTTGCACAAGGGTTCCCTTTTCTCCATATCCTTGCCGGAATGTGTTACTTCCTACCTTTTTGATAATAGCCATTCTGACAGGTATGAGGTGATATCTCATTGTGATTTTGATTTGCATTTCCCTGATGATTAGTGATGCTGAGTACTTTTTCATGTATCTGTTAACCTTTATGTCTTCTTTTGAAAAATGTCTATTCAAATCCTCTGCCCAGTTATTAACCAGATTTTTTTTGGTATTGAGTTGTATGAGTTCTTTGTGTATTTAATATTTAATATTTTGGATATTAACCCTTTATCAGATATATGATTTGCAAATATTTTCTTCCATTCAGAAGATTGCCCTTTCCCTTTGTTGATGGTTTCCTTTGCTGTGCAGAAGCTTTTTTTTTGTTTGATTTAGTCCCATTTGTTCAAGTTTGCTTTTGTTGTCTTTGCTTTTGGTGTCAAATCCAAAAAATCATTGCCAAGACTGATATCAACAGTTGACTGCTTGTTTTCTTCCAGAGGATTTATGATTTTAGGTCTTAAGTTCAAGTCTTTCGTCCATTTTGAGTTGTATTTTGTATACAGTGCAAGATAGTGGTCCAGTTTCATTCTTTTGCATGGGGCTTTTCAGTTTTCTCAGCATCATTTATTGAAGAGACTACCCTTTACCCATTGTATATTTGTAGCTCCTTTGTCATAAATTAATTGACCATATATGTGTGGGTTTATTTCTGGGCTCTCTAATCTGCTGCATTGACAGGTGTGCCTGTTTTTATGCCAGGACCATACTATTTTTATTACTATATATTTGTAATATAGGTTGAAATCAGGACGTGTGATGCCTCCATCTTTGTTCTTCTTTCTGAAGATTGTGTTGCCTATTCAAGGGTTTTTCATGGTTTTGTGCAAAGAATTGTTTGTTCTATTTCTGTGAAAAATGCCATTGAAATTTTGATAAAGATGATTTCAAAGATTTTTAAAATACTTTTTTCTCTTTATTCCTTAGATTGGAATATTTAAATTTATCTCTACAAGTTTGTTCTAGTCATTTGGAATCTCAAATACGCTATTAAGACTATCCAACAAAATTTCAATTTTAAATATTGTGAATTTCAATTCTATAATTGCTATTTGGTTTACTATTATGGTTTCCAAATTTATAACATTTTCATCTGTTCATTTGAAAAAAATTTTCGTTACATTTTTGAACATGTTTATCGTAGCTACTCTGAATTAGGTGCTGATTCCAACATCAGGGTAATCTTAGAGTTGGTTTCTCTTGGATGGTTTTCCTCTTGACTGTGGGACAATTTTTTGTTTTGAATTTTTTTTTCCTCCAAAGTATCTTATGAATTCCAGGTTCTCGAAAGTATATTTTGGTTGATGTGAATACTAGTTTTACATTATTTTTTTTTTAATTTTTAAGAGTTTTAAAAAATTGAAGTATAGTTGATGTGCAGTATTTAAGTTACAGGTGTACAATGTGGTGAGTCACAGTTTTTAAAGGTTATATTCCATTTATAGTTGTTATAAAATATTGGCTAGATTCCCTGTGTTGTACAATATATCCTTGTAACTTACTTATTTTATAAATAGTAGTTTGTATTTTCTATTCCTCTGCCCCTATGTTGCCCCTCCCCCCTAACTTCTCCCCACTGGTAACCACTAGTTTGTTCTCTCTGTGAGTCTTTTTCTTTTTTGTTATAGTCACTAGCTTGTTGTATTTTTAAATTACACATATAAGTGATATTATACAGTATGTCTTTCTCTGTTTAATTTATTTCACTTAGCATAATACCCTCTAAGTCCGTCCATGTTGCTGCAAATGGCAAAATTTCATTCTTTTTCATGGCTGAGTAGTATTCCATTGTATATATTACATACCACATGTTTTTTATCCATTCATTTGTTCATGAACACTTAGGTTGCTTCCATATCTTGGCAATTGTAGATAGTGCTTCTGTGAACGTTGGGGTGGATGTATCTTCTTGAATTAGTGTTTTTGGTTTTTTTCAGCTATATACTCAGGGTGCAATTGCTGGGTCAGATGGTAGTTCTATTTTTTGTTTTTTGAGAAACTGCCACCCAGTTCTCCACAGCAGCTGCACCAAGTTACATTCCCACCTACAGTATACAAGTGTTTCCTTTTTTCACATCCTCATCAACATTTGTTATTTGTGTTCTTTTTGATGATAACCATTCTGACAAGTGTGAGGTGATACCTCGTTGTAGTTATGATTTGCATTTCCCTGATTAGTGATGTTGAGCATCTTTTCATGTGCTTGTTGGCCATCTGTATGTCTTCTATGGAAAAATGACTATTCAGGTCTTCTGCCCATTTTTTAATAGGGTTGTTTTTGTTTTTTTGATACTGAGTTGTAGAGCTGTTTATATATTTTGGATATTAACCCCTCGTCAGTCATATCATTTGCAAATATATTCTCCCATTCAGTAGGTTGTCTTTTTGTTTGGTCAATGGTTTCCCTTACTGTGCAAAAGTTTTTTAAGTTTAATTAGGTCCCATTTGTTTGTTTTTGCTTTTATTTCCTTTGTTTTAGGCAACAGGTTTAAAATAATGCTATGATTTATGTCAAAGTGTATTCTGCCTATGTTTTCCTCCAGGAGTTTTATGGTTTCTGGTCTTAGATTTAGGTCTTTAATTCATTTTGAGTTTCTTTTTTTATATGTGTTAGAGAATGTTCTAATTTGATTATTTTACATGTAGCTGTCCAGTTTTCCCATCACCATTTGTTGAAGAGACTGTCTTTTCTCTATATTCTTGTCTCCTTTGTCATAGGTCAATTGACCATAAGTGCATGGCATTATTTCTGGGCTCTCTATCCTGTTCTACTGACCTATGTGTCTGTTTTTGTGCTGGTATCATACTGTTTTGATTACTGTAGCTTGTAGTATAGTCTGAAGCCAGGGAACATGATTCCTCTAGGTCTGCTAAGGTTGTTTTGGCTATTTGGGGTCTTTTGTGTTTCCATACATATTTTAAAATTATTTGCTCTAGTTCTGTGAAAAATGCCTTTGGTATTTTGATAGGAATTGCATTGAAGCTGTAGATTGCCTTAGGTACTATGGTCATTTTAACAGTATTGATTCTTCCCATCTGAGAATACGGTATATCTTTCCATCTGTTTGTGTCATCTTCAATTTCATTCATCAGTGTCTTATAGTTTTTGGAGTACAGGTCTTTTGCCTCCTTAGATAGGTTTATTCCTAGGTATCTTATTATTTTTGATGCAGTGGTAAATGAGATTGTTTAATTTCTTTCTATGTTTTTTTTTTAATGTCAAGTATTTTGTTGTTGTTGTTGTTCAATGGGCATTACTGTTGATATATTGTTGGGGTTGTGGATTTTGTCTTGCACTGTAGAATCTTGGCTTTTGTCCTAGCAGGCATTTTAATGTAATATGAATTGCAGCTCCCAGCTCTGTAACCTTTCTGGTGAGGAAGTTGCCGAAATTCCCTCTCAGTTCTTTAAGCGTCCACCTATTTCTTTCACCTGGTGACCTGACGTCCATGTAGTTCAGGGATCAGAGAAGGATTGGGGTAGAGTCTGTAAACAGATTTAGCCCCCCTCCTTTATAGCTCTCTTCATAGGCAGTTTTCTCTCAGATCTGAGTTCACATTGTACTGAGCTGCTCAGGCTGGAAAGTGCCCTCACAGAAAAAGCTGTGTGAACATAAATTTCACACACTGCAGTTACTCTTTCAAAAGTCTTTTCTCCTTCAATTCTGAAAGTTTTGCTCACTTTCTAGTCCCTTAACTTAGAATGATTTTTTTATTCACATTTTGTCTAGAGTTTATAATTGTTATCTATGGGAGAGTTATCCACTCTGCCATTACTGGAAGAAGAATCTGTACTGATTTTTAGTATGCTAAAGTAGCCATAAATTATGGAACCTGTCTTAAGGTATCTTGGGAAAGAAAAGCCAAAAAGCATTTTTGAAGCCACAGATTATTATATTTTAAATGAACAATCAATCAAACAATAAATGTTTTCTATTTGCAACTCATCCAGTTCACACTGTTAAATAAATCAATTATAGATATTCTAGCTTGTTGCCTAATGTAGTTTCTCCTAAACACATAGTAAGTACTGTGTGTTTACAAAAAAACAAAGGCTGATCAGCTAATTTGTAGCAAAGCTGAACCTTGTGATGAGTACTTGTTTATCAATGGATAGATTTATATGTGGACTTGAAAGTTCATGGGTCAATAAAAACATGTAAAAAAAAATGTCAATGGCAACATGGACTTTGGAGCCTTAGGATTAGTGTATGGAAAAATGTTTTGTGTTTTTGAAACTATTTATATGGAAACTGGAAATGAGTATAGGTAAAAGTTACTCAAAACACCTGGTTGAAATGACGAGCTATTTCCTTTCTCATGTCACTGAAGCCAATTAAAGTTTGGTTACATTGGATGAATAAAATGGGTTCAAGGTGACCTTTTGCTCTCTTTTAAATCACATTTTCTTTGCCTTTTTTGCCAAGAAGGCTGTAATTTTTATGAAACGAGTTTTATAATATGTATTTGTTAAAAACAAACTAACCAGAGTCATTATGTACTTTTCCTTACTATGAATATATGCTTTTGTAGGTTGTTGAAGAGAAGCAAAAAGAGCAAATTTCAATGTTTTAGGCATATCTGGTAATGAATTTGTATGGGAAATAATAGTCAATTATTAAGAATATTGCATTCTTCTTTTTGAGGTGTCTTAAAGTGACTAGTTTTGTATGTAAAGATAGATTAGAATGAGTACTTTGGAGATGGAACTGTATCATACTCCTTTGTACTCTGGTGTCTAACACAGTACCTGACTCACGGTAGAAATCAAAAAATATGTTTTCCCAAAAGTGTTTTTTACTATAAATATATTTTTCAAGCAATGAAGAATAATTTAGATCATTGGATTTTTATCATTTCTATCACTTTACACATTATTTTCATGCCATATAGTCTTTGTATGAACACTTCAATTCTAGATAAATTTCCTCTTTAAACTATCATAATTTATTGGATAAGAAAAAACTTTATTCTTGAAGTAAAATATTAAATTTAAAAACTAAGATCTCCTGCTTTGAAAATGAAACAGTTTCAAATTTTAAAATTCAAACATTGCTAAGGAGACCATTGTTTAAAGGGGAAAATGAGGAGGCTATGAGAATCTTAAGGTGATGGTTGTACTATTCTGGTTTTTCTATTTGAAATTCCTAGCTCATAGTGGGAAATCAATAAATGTTGCATTAAATTGATGGAGAGTGAATGCTAAAATGTTATTAAAATGTTGTCTTAATATTTCTTAGCTAATAAACTGTCAATGAGAAAAAATTCATAGAATAAGAGCAATCTATTTCATGTTTGCACACTCCATCAGAATTTTCAAATATAATAACTTTCAGTGACCTACCTAAATATATTTATCCCTCCCCCTTTTTTGTAGAATTTTATTACATATGTTAACTTGTTTAGATTTGCTGTTTGTTTACTGTTTCTGGCAGCTATTACACAGTATGATGAAGAGTTCTGTGTTTTGCAGTTATTCTGACTGACAAGGATTTTGTTAGAAGGGCTATATGTCAGTGAGTGGATACCAACCCAAGACTTATTTTAGGAAAAGACCACCCCAATGCTCATTGTTTTCTTTTCACCTAATACGTACTGGGACTGTTGATCATGAATATGAAGATAAATTGTCTGTAATATAGCATATTGTGCAATTGCCCTTTATTCCCAACTTTACTCTTTTTTTGACCTTGTGTTTTTCCATTCCTTTTTATGCAACTTCTATGAAATGACAGTAAGAATAATCCATAGTTGTAATATTGTTGATATTTTTCTAGTTTCTTTCATATATACCAACTACCCAGATAAATTGAAAATAAAACAGAAGGATCTGTTTCATATTATCAGTCAGTAGTGTCTAGTCAGAGAAAAGAAACCACTTTGGGTATTTAGAGTAGAGAGGGATGTAATGTAGACGTCATTACAATGATGCTGATTGGGCTGGAAGAAGAAAGAGGATGATAAGTGTTACTGTCCCTTTGCTGGAGCCCAAGATTCCCCCTTGACACCTGTGTCTGTTGAGAACCTCACAGCTGCTGGGGAACCGCTTTCCTCCTCATTTTGAATTTGGAGATAGATTTTTTTGTTTGTTTTAAAACTTTGAGAATGTAGCTCAATAAAAGTGAACTGTATTTAATATGAGTTATTGAGTATAAAGCCAAGTTAATGAAAACACTTCTATTAGTATCGGCTGGTGTAATACTACGACGGCCCCGTTAGCTTTTGAATTCCTATGTGCAAGGTCCCTATCTTTATTCAGTGTTTGTTGAACTGAGTGAAGGAATTTGTGTTTTGTGTCTTCATAAAGGGTATGTGAAAGAGGGAATAGCTAGGTAACTAAATTTTAATACCCTTTTTACTCAGTCTTGGAAAACTGATTAATTTTTATGCTTCCTATTTGCTTCTAAGAATTTCGGGGAGAAACTGATAGAGTTGTTAGGATTGGGATGTGTCTGCTAGTTCATACTTAAAAGTATAATATTGTACTAGGCATAATAGACTATGTTACTTGAAATTTATGTTTATATATTTGTATTAAATATTTGAATATGAAGGTATAATCGTAAAATTCTAAGTTTCAGAGATTTTGTTGTTGTGGAATGAAAAATTTTAAAGTATTGAATAAATTCTATATAATGAAGGATTTCAAGGGTACAGAAAAGTGTAGAGACTAATAGGATGAATATTATTTGCCTATCACTTATTTAGCTTCAGAATTTGGAAAAGATTTTAAACATAAGAAAGCACAGTAAGTAACAATTACATTTTAATGAAATCTTTAAAAATTTGAGTTGATTCTTGAAAGTTATTTCTATCTCCAAGAACTAAAAATCCTATTTCTAAATGAGATATTCCAGAAATGGTACACTTTAGTTATTTTAACATTTCAATAGGTGCATTAAATATTGTCAGTTCAATCTCTTTGACTGTCAGTTTTATATTAAAAACTGTTTATCATCCTATTTTTGGAAAATTATCTCCTTCTATTCCTCTAGTTTATAGTATATGGCACATGAAAAACTCCATAAAAAATGTCTAGACCAAAATCAAAATATGTGAGAACTTGTGCACATAATAATAATACAGGAATATCATGTATGTTCTGGGCATGTGGCATTATCAAGCATGTTTTTGTTTCACAGAATAGTTTACTTGGAATAAAATTATGGATCTATTATTTAAATAAGGTAAAGGATTATATGGTTCTTTATGCAGAAAATATGTCTCGTTTCTCTTTATTATCTCATTGGGTTTTAGGTGAAGGATGTCAGGTTGTATAATGAGGAACCTATTCTCATTTTCACCAAGACTGCCCAAATTTAATACATGTGCTTCAAGCTTCAGTATCCTTCTAAGTAATAATCTGCTATGTCTCTTACTATTTTGTTTGTCAAATGTGGGCAAGGGCATTGTGAGACTTATAATTTTGCTCTGCTCAACTGCCGGTAACAATATTAATTGAAATTATTATAGTGTTCTATGATATTAAAAGTTGTAGTTTTCTCCTATTTCTAATTTTTTTTCAAAATTTTCAGAGTTATTGGAATCATTTGAGGTAGCACCCAAAGACACTCCCATAAAATATTTCTAACAAATAACATAATGAAATAAATACTTAGGTCTAGGCCCGAAAGAGTTTTTTTCTTCCAATAAAATCAATTCAAAGTAAATCATTCAGTACCTATATTCTTCATGTCTTTGTACACATTTAGAAAAATAAAAGGACCAGCGTTATCTAAATGTCTTTTGTATTTTGCATCTATGTGGAATTTACTCAAAAAAGGATTACTTAAGGCTAATGTAGAATTATATTTTACTTATCCCCTTCCCAAATAATGTACACACACACACACAAACACACACACACACACACACACACACACACACACACACGTATATCACATCTTGTCAGGTAGTCCACACTTATTTTACCCAAAGGAAAAATAAAGTAATGATAGTGGTAAAGTGCAGGGGAAAAGATAAAAGGGTCAGCTTTAACAGGCGTGCCCTTTCTGGGAATAAAAATAGCAGGAGGGTTTCAAGTAATTCTTAAGAGGAGTAGAATGGCAATTTACTTAATACCACATTAAGATGAAGATATAAAATTTATACTTCTTAGAAGGACATAATTTGATTCTCCACGTTTAATAAAATAAGGCCACCATTTACCTGGAAATGCATGCAGGAAACAAAATGGCTGCTGTTGAAGAATTACCTTGATCAAATCAACCAAATAGTATTTAACTGTTTACTGCCATACTAGGCACTCAGAAATGCAAAATAAGATGAATAATTTGTGAGGATAAGAAATTATATTAAACTACAAAATAATGATTTCTTAGGGAGTATAGGGTAGATAAGATTAGGAACCCTGGTTTTTAACTTGAAGGATAAGCCCTATTAGGTTAGGCAGTGGGTAGAGTTTCGGACACACAGGTGAAGAAAATACATAGGTGTGCAAGTGAGTGTTAAGTATGTAGGTAGGATCTGGGAAAAAAGGCCTGATGACACTCAAGCCCTTAGCATTACTTTAGACCTGATTTATTTGAAAAGTTTAGCCCTAGAGATAAAGGTTGACTAATGGGGCAGGGTTTGATTTACCTACTGATAAGGAAGACAAGCTGTTGTCCAGAAAACTGATAGTGAAAAATTATCAGAACCTTGGTCCTGATAAGGCAAGGGAAAGATGCTGAAACTGCACAGGAGACTGGTGATGTTCATGAGGACATATTTACACAGTGAGAAAACATTCAAGTATTTGTAAAGGCCCCCTTTTTGATTAACTAATCAATCTATATGGTGTAGTAAACTGTGAGACAAAATCATTAAAAGAAAGTTAAACACTTTCAAAGATATTTCCTGGTTTGTTGTTGTTTGACAAGAAATGAGGAAAACCTGCAGCTTTTCTCCTCTGCTAGAAATTTGATAAAGACCTGCTTTTTATTTGCAGTGCTGGGACATTTCTCCATTATTTCCTTCTCCTAAGTCTTCTGCCTTGAGCTCATATTTCCTTTAATGTAAGAGCAGAAGTGCTTCTACATAATAGAATCCAATTCTTTGATTTCCTGTGATAAGTCTTTATTTTAAAATGACTGTAATGCAATGGATTTTGTTCATTCTCTATCTTGCATATTTTTGACCCCTTTTGAAACCCCAACTAATCATTTTACTTTCTTTTGACTATGCCTGATACAAAGAAAAAAAAAATAGGAAGCTAAAATTCAGTGATCTCAAGGTGGGATTTGGGTGGGTGGGGGTAAATTATTTGAAATCAATGGGAAACTTTTCGTTTTTGATGTGAACATTTGGGGACATCTGGTAAATGGGGAATATGTGTTGGGCAAGTCGCTTGATCTCTGAGGGCCTTGTCATTTGAGAAGGCGGGACAACATGACTTTTAAAGTGACTTAACCTTTCAATCATTCCATAAGGACATAACATGTCCTACTGAAAAGTCATACTGGGTTTTTATCAGCCTTTGCACATAACTTCCTGGCACCCAGCATAGTACTCTGCAAATAGTTAAGTACTCATTCATACAAGGAATGAATGGCATGGATTTTTCTGGTGTAATTGACTCCAGTTGGAAAGTCATATGGTACATAGTGCTATCTGTAAGCATTAACAGTACCTCTGTTTCTACCTGATATGTTTTCATTATCTTCCTTGTTTATTTCCTTCCTCAAACTATCAATGCCTCGTTATGTTACTGATTCCAAGAATTTGAAAAAACCTGAGAAAAGTCTCACTTTTAAAATTTGATAGTAAATCTAACAAGTAAAATTAATTATAGCTGAAAGGATTTTCACCACATCTCTCAAATTTACCATTAAACTGTAACCAGGAAAGGTAAAGTGTAAAACCAGCAGAGATTGTTCAGAGGAGTTATATGCTAGTGAAAATAGGAAATTTTAATAGAAATGGTTTTACACACTTTACTTTGGTGATTGTTATGATTGGAGATCCTGAATTTAAAGTGGGATGAAAATGTTCAGTGATAGACACTTTGATAGCTTTCTGAATGAAAACATCCAGGTACTTTGTAGTTTTAATTCTTTTGAATGCTTAATCTCTGTTAGTTGTCCTGATCTAATTTATTTCTCTATATAGTGTCAATGTCAAAAATCTGATATAAAATTTTTTTAAGTTAAACATGTAGCTATTTATAAAGTTTTCATTTACATTAGTATTTAGCAATATGGCATTACAACTGTATTTTGAGCAATGAAATAACTTCACATTTTCATTAATTGAGAAAGGATGGGAAAAATCAGAGCATGACCATGACATGGCACACTCTTGCCAGATACTAGTAATGTCTTATGTGTGAAAGGCTTTACACATTTGTTAAAATGTTCATAAAACTTTTTCTAAGTGTGCAGCATAGCCTCTTAAGTAATTCCTTGAATGTTAGCCACACTAATTCTACTTCAATAAATTAATTTTTTTTAAAAGATGAAAAAAACAGGCAAAATTGTGGGCAAAGATTTTTGCCACATCACTGTTTCAAGATACGAATAAATAGGTAGAAACTGTTACCTGAAAACTGCGTTCACCTCTTGGTGGTCATTGAACCAGAAAGCACAACCAAGGCAAAGAGCAGGAGAATGAAGGATTTATTACTTGCAGCAAGAGAACACCAGGGATCTTTCCCAAAGCAATGTCTCCCCAGTCTGCAAAACTGGAAGTTTTAAGCTAAGGGTTCATGCATATTCATGAAGGGGCCTGGATCCGGGACAGATTCCAAGCTTTAGTTGATTGAAGTCACGAGGGTCAGAAAAGGTCTACATCATCATCCCTTAGGTACCAGTTGATCTGGTAGTTGAGCCTCAGGCTAATCTTCACCATTGAAACAGAAGTGGGGGTCTTTACACCTGATACATATCTTTGCTATTGTTACTTCTCTTTCCTGATAACAGTTTGTTTCTGTTAAGATCACTAATTGTTCCCTTAAGATCACTAATTCCTGAGACCTGTTCAAGGACAATCATTGAAGCCAGGCTTAGATCACAAAATGGCTTAGGTCAAAAATGGCTTCTCTTATGTCAGGAAAGCATGCCTGGTTCTTTCTCTGGGGACCCCCTACCCCATCTGCTTATAATACTACTTATATATGAAGATACAATTAAATATTCAGCAATAGAAAAAGAATAACCTATTACATTCATAAAATTTATAAAAACTGACATTTTTGTGCAATTTTTACTTGGTGAAACATCTTACACACATAGTAAAACATGGTGTGATGTTAAATGGAAAAAACAGAATAGAGGAATGAATATATGGCGTGACCTATTTGTAAGTAGAGCAGAATATATTAATTGGAAGTAGAAAAAAATCAGAGCAGTTGGCTCTGGGGGATATTATTAAAGGTGATTTTAATGTTACCCTTTATAACTTACGCAGTTCCCACATTTATTTTGTTTTTACTCCTTTAGTTTTTTATAATATACTTTATTTTTTAGAGCATTTAAAAAAAATTTGTGTTCAGGTTTTTGTGTGGTCATAAGTTTTTAACTCATTTGAGTAAATACCTAGGAGGGCAATTGATTATTTTTATTAAGGAAATCTAATTTATCCGTTTTTTTCTTTCATGAATCATGCTTTTGTTATCCTATCTAAAAAGTCATCACCAAACTCAAGGTCACGTAGATTTTCATACTATGTTATCTTCTAGAAGTTTTATCATTTTGTATTTTACATTTAGGTCTATGACCCATTTTTGACTTAATTTTCATGAAAGGTGTAAAATCTCTTTCTAGATACTTTAAAAAACTTTACGTATACTTGATTTACAATGTTACATTCATTTCAGGTGTACAGCATAATGATTTAGTATTTTTATAGATTATACTTCATTTAATGTTATTGTCAAATATTGTTTTGTACATAACATCTTTGTATATTTTATAGTAGCTTATATCTCTTAATTCTTTGTAGATTTTTTTGGCATGTGGATGTCCAGTTGTTCCAACACTATTAGACTCCTTTTTCCATTGAATTATCTTTGCTCCTTTGTCAAAGATCAGTTGACTACATCTGCGTATATCTGTTTCTGGGCTCTCTATTCTGATCTGTTGGTCTATTTGTCTGTTTTTCTGGCTCTGCCACACTGTCTTGATTATTGTAGATCTATAGTAAGTCTTGATGTCAGGCAGAGCCTGTCCTCTTACTTTGTTCTCTGCTTCAGTCTTGAATTTCCATTTGCGATCTTAGCACATTAATCATTGTTCTTTAAATTCCCCATCTGATAATTCCAAAGTCTCTGCCATATCTAAGTCTGCTTCTCATGCTTGCTTTATGTCTTCAGTATGTGCTTATTTTTAGCATTATCGTAATATTTTGTGAAAAGGTGGACATGATGAACTGGGTAAAAGGTCAGGTAAACAGGCCTTTAGTTTGGGGTTTTGTGTTTACCTGGCTAGAAGTTAGGCTGTGTTTACTCTTTGCTGTAGCTGGAGGTCTCAGAGGCTAAAATGTCCTCTGGTGGCCTTGTTATTGTCTCCTCTGTCGTCTTTGGGTTTCTCTAGAAAATTCTCAAGTAGGGTCTGAGATTTCTAGTTCTTGGAGCTGTAATTACCTGCTATCATACCAGTGTCTGATTGTGTTTCTGGACTGTAAACTTGTCCAAATGCTTCTCAGCCATCCACACCCCTCACACCCTCCTAGGAGAGACAGGAAGACTAGAGGGGGCTGGAGTTGGTTAGGTTGTGGTGGAACCTACATTAATTAGGATCTGGTAAAATAGTTTTCCTTGAAGGCAAGTCTTTGTTGAGGAGAACAGAACCCTCTGAGAGTATTTCAAAGTGGTTACTTTTTCCCTCTCCCTGCTGGAAATATGTGAGGTTTTTTCACCAGTCTTTACCCTAAGAACCTGATAGGGCTTCTAGAGGTCAACTCATGAAAGTGGTGGAAGTGGGGAATCTCCCTAAGGCTGGGTTCTCAGGAAGTTTTATCTCTCAATCTTGTCCCTGCTCATTTTGCAACAATTCATTAATTACCCTTTAAGTTTTCCTACCAGTTACTGGCTCCTAGGATGGTTCCTGCTCCTGGTATACTGTGATCATCTGTGTTTGCCTGTTATCTCCAGTTTTGGGGGTGACCTTCTGTTGTGTAACCTCAATTGATGATTTTACGTATATATAAAGTCAGTAGTCAGGTATTTTTTGAAGGCATTTATAAAAGTGTTCCCAGTTTGTATTGATGAGCCAGACTCATCAAGAAAAAAAAGGGAGAGGACACAAAATCAATAGAATTAGAAATGAAAAAGGAGAAATCACAACTGACTCCACAGAAATACAAAGGATTATAAGAGACTACTACAAACAACTATATGCCAATAAAATGGACAACCACGAAGAAGTGGACAAATTCTTGGAAAGGCACAATTTTCCAAGACTGAACCAGGAAGAATGAGAAAATATACACAGACCTATCACACGTAATGAAATTGAAACCGTAATTAAAAATCTTCCAACAAACAAAAGTCCAGGACCAGATGGCTTCACAGGAGAATTCTATCAAACATTTAGAGAAGAGCTAACACCGATCCTTCTCAAAGTCTTCCAAAAAATTGCAGAGGAAGGAACACTCCCAAATTCATTCTACGAAGCCACCATCACCCTGATACCAAAACCAGAAAAAGATATCACACAAAAAAAATTACAGACCAATATCACTGATGAACATAGATGCAAAAATCCTGAACAAAATTCTAACAAACAGAATCCAACAGCACATTAAAAGGATCATACACCATGATCAAGTGGGATTTACCCCAGGGATGCGAGGATTCTTCAATATACGCAAATCAATCAATGTGATACACCACATTAACAAATTAAGGAATTAAAAACCATATGGGGCTTCCCTGGTGGCGCAGTGGTTGAGAATCTGCCTGCCAATGCAGGGGACACGGGTTCAAGCCCTGGTCTGGGAAGATCCCACATGCAGCAGAGCAACTAGGCCCATGAGCCACAACTACTGAGCCTGGACGTCTGGAACCTGTGCCCCACAATGAGAGGCCGCAACAGTGAAAGGCCCGCGCACCACGATGAAGAGTGGCCCCCACTTGCCACAACTAGAGAAAGCCCTCGCATAGAAACGAAGACCCAACACAGCCAAAAAAATTAAAATAAATAAAATAAAGTCAGGAGCTCTTTAAAAAAAAACAAACAAAAAAAACACCATATGATCATCTCAATAGATGCAGAAAAAGCTTTTGACAAAATTCAACACCCATTTATGATAAAAACTCTCCAGAAAATGGGCATAGAGAGAACCTACCTCAATATAACAAAGGCCACATAGGACAAACCCACAGCAAGCATCGTACTCAATGGTGAAAAACTGAAAGCATTTCCACTAAGATCAGGAAGAAGACAAGGATGTCCACTCTCACCACTGTTATTCAACCTAGTTTTGGAAGTCCTAGCCACAGCAATCAGAGAAGAAAAAGAAATAAAAGAATACAAATTGGAAAAGGAGAAGTAAAACTGTCACTGTTTGCCGATGACATGATACTATACATAGAAAATCCTAAAGATGGCACCAGAAAACTACTGGAACTAATCAATGAATTTGGTAAGGTTGCAGGATACAAAATAAATGCACAGGAATCTCTGGCATTCCTATACACCAACAATGAAAAATCAGAAAGAGAAATTAAGGAAACACTCCCATTTATCATTACAACAAAAAGAATAAAATGCCTAGGAATAAACCTGCCTAAGGAGGTGAAAGACTTGTACTCAGCAAACTATAAAACACTGATATAAGAAATCAAAGATGACATGAACAGGTAGAGAAATATACCATGTTCTTGGATTGGAAGAATCAGTATTGTGAAAATGACTACTATCCAAAGCAATCTACAGATTCAGTGCAATCCCTATCAAACTACCAATGGCATTCTTCACAGAATTAGACCAGAAATTTTTACAATTTGTGTGGAAACACAAACGACCCCAAATAGCCAAAGCATCTTGAGAAAGAAAAACGGAGTTGGAGGGATCAGGCTCTCTGACTTTCAAGCTATACCACAAAGCTACAGTAATCAAGACAGTATGGTACTGGCACAAAAAGTGCCGGATAGAATGCCCAGAGATAAACCCATGTACATATGGGCACCTAATTTATGACAAAGGAGGGAAGAACATACAATGGAGAAAAGACAGCCTCTCCAATAAGTGGTGCTGGGAAAACTGGACAGCTACATGTAAAAGAATGAAATTAGAACACTGCCTGACACCATACACAAAAACTCCAAATGGATTAAAGACTTTAATGTAAGACCAGACACTATAAAACTCATAGAGGAAAACATAGGAAAAAAACTCTTTGGCATAAACCACAGCAAGATCTTTTTTGACCCACCTCCTAGAGTAACAGAAATAAAAACAAAAATAAACAAATGGGATGTAATTAAACTTAAAAGCTTTTGCACAGCAAAGGAAACCATAAACAAGACAAAAAGACAACACTCAGAATGGGAGAAAATACTTGCAAATGAAACAACAGACAAAGGATTAATCTCCAAAGTATACAAACAGCTCATGGAGCTCAATATCAAAAAAACAATCCAGTTAAAAAATGGGCAGAAGACCTAAATAGACATTTCACCAAGGAAGACATACAGATGGTCAAGAGGCACATGAAAAGATGCTCAACATCGCTAATTATTAGAGAAATGCAAGTCAAAACTACAATGAGGTATCACCTCATGCCTGTCAGAATGGCCATTATCAAAAAATCTAGAAACAGTAAATGCTGGAAAGGGTTTGGTGAAAAGGGAATCCTCCTGCACTGTTGGTGGGAATGTAAATTGATACAACCACCATGGAAAACAGTATGGAGATTCCTTAAAAAACTAAAAATAGAACTACCATATGACCCAGCAATCCCACTACTGGACATATACCCTGAGAAATTCAAAAAGAGACATGTACCACAGTGTTCATTACAGCACTATTTACAATAGCCAGGACATGGAAACAACCTAAATGCCCATTGACAGATGAATGGATAAAAAAGATGTGGCACATATATATACAATGGAATATTACTCAGACGTAAAAAAAATGAAATTGAGTTATCTGTACTGAGGTGGATGGATCTAGAGTCTGTCATACAGAGTGAAGTAATTCAGAAAGAAAAACAAATACCATATGCTAATGCATATATATGGACTCTAAAAAAAAGAAAAAATGGTACTGATGGACCCAGTTCCAGGGCAGGAATAAAGAGGTAGACCTAGACAGTGGACTTGAGGACAGGGGGTGGGAGGGCAAAGCTGGGTCGAAGTGAGAGTAGCATCGACATATGTACACTACCGAATGCAAAATAGTTGGCTGGTGGGAAGCAGCAGCATAGCACAGGGAGATCAGCTCTGTGCTTTGCAATGACCTGGAGGGGTGGGATGGGGAGGATGGGAGGGAGGCTCAAGAGGGAGGGGATGTGGGGACATCTGTATGCATCTGGCTGATTCGCTTCGCTGTGCAACAGAAACTAACACAGTATTGTGAAGCAATTATACTCCAATAAAGATCTGTTTAAAAAAAAAAAAAACTATCGTGAAGAAATCCCTCCTCTTCACTTAAACAATACATCTTTCTAGAATAATCTCATTTTTAATCTAGTATTTTGACCAAATTATTATCTGTGTTCCCTAAGAACAAAGCAGTAATTTTGTTATTCAGAACCCTTGTGATATTATTTATTTTTGAGATTTTTTCACTGTGGTAAGATACAACTAACATAAAAATGACTATCCAACATTTTTCAGCATACAGTTTAGTGGCATTAAGTATATTCACAATGTATGATTTTCAACTACAAGAAGTTTTGGAAAAGGCAAAACTGTGGAGACAGTAAAAAGATCAGTGATTGCTAGGTGTTGGGGGTGAAGGGCATGAATAAGCAGAGCACAAGATTTTGGGGGGCTGAGAAAACATTCCATATGATGTTATAAAGATGGATACATGTCATCGTACAAATGTCCAAACTCATAGAATGTACAATACCAAGTGTGAACTGTAATGTATACTATGGATTCTAGGGGATTACGATGTGTAAATGTAGTCTCATCGATTGTAACAAATGCACCCTCTGGTGGGAAATGGTGTTAGTTGGGGGGAGGCTGTGGATGTGTGGGGGCAGGGAGAGTGTGAGAAATCTCTGTACCTTCACTTGAATCTTGCTGTGAAGTTGAACTAGTTTGAACAAGTCTTAGAAAGAAACAAAAAATTTAAATATTTTATACTACAGTTACTATTATACTACATAGACGAATATTTCTAAGCAACATGATTTCATAAGCTTTTGCATATATCATCTAGTCATTTAAACATCATTTAAAATTAATGCTTAATATCCCATTTGATATATGGTCTAAAGTATCTAACATATATAAAGCACCTATGTGCCAGGTACATTTCTAAGTACTTTATATTTACTATTTTTATTTTTGACTTAAATAATTACATAGTGGGGACTTCCCTGCTGGTCCCGTGGTTAAGACTTCGCCTTCCAATGCAGGGGGTGTGGGTTCGATCCTTGGTTGGGGAGCTAAGGTCCCACTTGCCTCGCGGCCAAAAACCCAAAACATAAAACAGAAACAATACTGTAACAAATTCAATGAAGTTTAAAAACGGTCCACAGCAAAAAAATCTTTAAAAAATTACATAGTAAAAGTGACTTTTTGGTATACAGTTCTAGGAGTTTTGACACATGTATAGATTCATGTAACTACCACCACAGTCAGGATATGCAGCAGTTTCATTATTCCCCACCCGCCAAAACAACCTTTTGCTACCCCTTAGTGGTCAAATTTTCCTTCTGCCCTTTACCCCTGGCAACCACTGAACTTTTAGTTTTGTCTTTTGTAGAGCAACATATGTATAAAATTATATGGTACATAACCTTTTGAGACTGGTTTCTTTCACTCATCCTAATGCCTTTGATAATCATGCAATTTGTTGTGTGTATTGATAGTGTACATCTTTTTATTGTTGGGTAGTATTCCATTGTATGGCTGTACCACAGTTATTTTTTCCATTCATCAGTTGAAGGACATTTATGTTTCCAGTTTGGAGAGGGATTATAAAAATGTTTTTGTAAACATTCACATCTGTTTTTTTTGCAAAATAATTTTTCCTTTCTTCAGGAGTGAGATTTCAATTATCATATTACCCAGCAGTTTATATATTGTAAGAAACTGCCAAGCTTTCCCAGAGTGGCTGTATCATTTTGCATTCCCAGCAGCAAAGCATCAGAGTTCTAGTTGTTCTGCATCATTGCCAGAATTTAGTATTAAAGGTAATTTTAGTTATTCTAATAGGTGTGGAGTAGTAGCTCATCATGATTTGCGTATACTTAATGACTAATGAGGTTAAAACATCATTTCATGTGCTTATCTGCCATCTTTACATTCTCTTTGCATTTTACACTAATTTGCTCATATAATTCCCACAACAATCTCATGAGGCTATGAGGTAGGTAGTATTGTTATCCCCATTTTACAGACAGGGAAACAGACACAGGAGAAGTTAAGTAATTTGCCTACAGTCTACAGTTACACAGCCAGAAAGTGGCAGAACCAATATTCATACTCAGGTCTCTATAAATGGACATTTAAGCTGTTTATAATTTTCTCACTATAAATATTTCCAAGAAGAAGGTTTTGGGCATGAAATATTTTATGTATGAGATTATTTACTTAAGATTTTTCTTAGAGGTGAATTCAGTGGATCAAAGGATAAGAAAACATTTTATAAATGTCTGTTGGTAGTATCAAATTGTTTTTCAAAAGGGCTATATAAATTTATACCACTCAGCAATCTATAAGGTTACTTGTTCCATTTTTTCTTGGCTGTGCAGTGACCCCTGGGCTTGCTTGAAGTCCTCCTAGTCTAGGTAACTTCTTATTCTGCCTCCTTAATATGCCTGTAAATGCAATAACTGTGAAGAAGAGTGAAGGAGCTTCTATTTTTCTTTTATGCTGTTAATTTAGAATTATTTATGAGATACTAAATAGACTTTACATAAAAGTAAGTCTTTTTATACATAATTAGGTGGGCCAGGCAGTCACATGTAAGTCATATTGAGAAAGGTACCATGAAAGAAGTCCTGCTTACCCATCAAAACATAGTTTTCCTACTGACATAACAAAGTATTCTACCCTGTGTGATCTGTAATTCCAATTATCAGAGGCCAGAATAGCAGAGGTGTAAGACATTATTAAAAAGTTTATTTTGTTGGCTAATTTTTCTTAAATGGGGAGGAAGAAAAGAGAGAGAACTTTCCCAGAAGGGATGAGATTTAATTGTATTTGACTGCAGAGTCTCAGCCACTAGTACTGAAACTCTGGGAAGCCAGCTGAGGAGGTGGAACCCCCAGGGTTCAGGCCCAAGGATGACTGTGTGGAGGGCCAGGACTTGGGTCAGAGGACAGCCACCTTCTGAGCAGTATGCTCCAAGCCCACACTATACTATGTTACCATCAAAAAAACATTGTATGGATTCGATCTTTAGATTTTAAAACTAAATTTCATTTTCCTCAGTTTATTAAATTATCCTATATTCTTCCTCCTGGTAATGCAAGCTATTTATTTTCATCCAGTGGGTTCAATTGGTAGACTTTTAAGATCCTTACTGTCCCACTAGGGATAAAGGGAAACAGTTATAGAAATTGTTAAATCAACTTGATGGATTATTTGAAGACACTGGCTACTTGGCAACATGAAATTCTATGTAAGCCATCATGATAACTATAAAACTGTGTGAATATGGATGAGAATATTCAAAGGAAGACAAAAAATGTACAAGTGTTAGTTTGGTTGTACTAAGGGTCATCATTGTGTATTCTTAATTGGTTTAAGGTTGAAATAGTTAAACGGTTTGAAAAAAGGAAAGATATGGTTTGTTGAGATATGACCTTAATCCTCCAGGACCTCAGTTTATAATTTAGTAGCAGGAAGATAATACATGTGTGCATAGAAAGATAACTGAAACTCTAAGGTTTCATATGATAAGAGTTCAATGAATACCCTGGACAATAAGAATTTTAGTTCTAGCATTTTTCTTCTTTGCTGGCATTTCCATCTCATGAGGTATTGGAGAGGTGGTCAATTCAGATTCCATCAGATGCAGAAATGTATTCCATAAAGAATAACATCCCTAATGCATGACTCCTTCATTTCCAGCTCATTTATTTTCCATCTACAAATCCATCTGATGCTTCTCTTACACAGTGAATGATTTTCCAATTTAAACCATATTCCCTGATATTTTTACTTTTTGTTTTATCATAAAAAGGAATACTCTTTTGGATAAGACAAGGTTCATTGCTAATTAAATTAAAAAAATATTCCACTTAATTCTTGTGAAGTTTACATTTGCATAGGGAATTGGGGACATTGTAATTCAGTTCATCCTATTTCTGAATAATTGTAAGTAAAATGTTTTTGAGGAAGTATGATTTTAATCACTTTAGAGAGGGCTAATTTTCAAGTCTGCCCTTAATGCAAAGGTTGGTGTCTTATGACTGCATATGGTTAGACAAGAGGCTAATGGATCAAGATTGTAGCCTGTTTCCATATGGCCAAGTTAGGTCTGGAAATATGCTGGTAGCCTGTGTCCTGTCTTAAGGACCTTACTAATATTATAGGTTGAATTGTGTACCCCTCAAATCCATATGTTGAACCCATAGCCCCCAATGTATTTGGAGATAAGGCTTTGGGAGATAATTTGGTTTAGATGAGGTCATGAGGGTGGGTCTTCATGATGGGATTAAGACCCTTATAAGAAGAGATACCGGAGAGCTTGCTGTCTCCCAGACATGTAAGGACACATGGGAAGTTGGCCATCTACACGCCAGGAACGAGAAACCAACCATGCTTGCACCTTCATCTTGGACTTCTGGCCTCCAGAACTGTGAGATGATAAATTTCTATTGTTTCAGCCACCCAATCTATATATTTTGTTGTGGCAGCCTAAGCTAAAGCACCACTTCTTGCCTAAAGGTCAGGTTCAATAACCATTTTCTGCACCTTGTCTGAGAAATTTCTCTGAAGCATCCAAAGGCAGTTCAGTCTGCAGTCTGAGAAGTGCCAAGAAATTAACCAATGCTGTCTCAACCCTTAAAGCTCTCAACCACTGGCTGTTGGTGTCTGACTGCTGGCCTCTGGAGAATAACTCTGAGGGTGTGTTCTGCATCATTTATTATCCACATTGGTATCTGGCTTGGTGTTGGAGCCTTTTTTGGCTGCCTTCCCTTTGCTGTTATATCCTCACTCCTTGATAGGAATTTCCTGCACCTCTCAAACTACTGGTACTTGAATATTTGCTCAAGGTCTACTTCTGTTGGAACACAAGATATGCTGAAACCTTCTCTTGGCCACTTGATGAAAAGACTGTGGCTGGTTACCATGGGGAAATTGCAGGAGTCTGGAAACAAACACATGAGCAGCATCATTGTTGGAAAAAGATTTAAACACAGGATTAAGCTCTGATCCTTGGTGGGTTAACAGTATCTTTATTCTTTTTTCTTCTTGCCTAGAACACCTGGGCAGCACATGCGTGGTTGTATTGAATGTGCATGTATTTACAGTGAATATTTTATTTTTCTGCTGGGTCATATAACAGCCTCTCCTATATAGTAGATTTCACTCAAGCAGGGGCAGGCCTTATTCAGTCATCGTGCTGTAAGGGATGCTGCTTATTTGGTTGGTTTACTCTGGGTGCCATAATCTTAACTGCACTTGTTCATTGGAGGTGCTTTTAGAGTACATACTGACCCAGTCAAGTAGTTGTTGAAATATTCAAATAATTCCCTGTTCCTCCTAAGTAGCTTTCTTCCCCTGCCTTCTCCCTCCAAGCTGTCGAGACCCTCCTGAATATTCTCACCATTACGGATCTGACAACTGAAGTGTTGGTGCCTACACACCATTTTAAATTGCAGCACTACATTTAGGACAAATTAAGAAAAAAAAATATGGGTGTTCTTAATGTAAGAATTTAAAAAACATCCTTAGAATGAGTCCACTCAATGAAATAAGCACTATTTATTTTTGCTTATCAATTAACTTATTATCAACTGGCTAAAACGTGAATATATATACATATGTATGAATGTATGTATACACAATTATGTATATTTTATGTATGTATATTATATACATATGCATATACATGTAATCACATATATAACAAATATTTAACACATTCATAACTAGTGAGTATGCAGTATTATTCCCACTTCTGTAGTCTGATCCTGGGCCATCATCCTCTGATCTTCCTCTTCATACCATATTGTCCCTTTTTTTGGTCAACTCTTAGTACGTGTACAGGAAAGCTCAGCTTTAGCTTATCGAGTCTGGGCACCTAGCAGGATAGTGGGGTGGCGCCGCTAGGAAACAGCACTAATCTGAGCTCAGGGTCTCTGCAGGTTGCTAAGAATCAGCTAACGGTGTCCCCTCCGTTCTGTTGACTTGTGACTATCTTAGGAAAGATGGTTCATAAGAAGATTCTTCATTAAAGTTCCTGAGAAATACCTGTAGCCTGTTATCCTAGGAATGGGTTTCTATCCACTATGGAGTTTAGTCTGATCTTTGTGAACTTGCTGATCTGTGCTGTGCCAGTGGGAGGAGTTTATAGGATTTGGACAAGAAAAGAGCAACTTCTGGACTTGACAGTAACCTGGAAAAAGTCTTGTCTGGCACAAAGAACTTATGACACTTCTTTTGTGTTAATAGAAAATATTTCTCTTGCTGTAGTGGCCTCTCAGTTTTCACTGTTTAATTGTATCAAGTCCACTGTGTGTATGTTGTACTTTCAAATGCATCATCTTCTTTAATTTCCCCAACATCAGTGTGAATTAGGATGTTGGAAATTCTACATTTTACATTTACAGATGAGGAAATTGAAGTTCAGTTTTTTGCGGGCTGCATTTCGGTTCACCAGTATAAATGGCCAGATTAATAATGGCAAGAACAACAGCTTGAATGCTGTGTAAGAGCTTTGCTTTCTCGAGTCTCCTGGCATAAATGCAAACTCCTGAAGTTATAGCCATACGTAGGCAATTTGTTTGAAAAATGATGCTCAAAGATAAAGATTTTAGAAATGATTGGTGGTTTGTAAATGTGATTTTAAAGATGCTGCTGGTAATTCAACATGTTTCAGTTCTAATTACATGCTTCTGGCTGTCTTCATTTCTCTTTATTTTTACCTCTTCATCATGCTACTTTTTTTCTTGCTATTGTTTTTCCTCTTTACTTTTGCACTTGTCTTAGGCAGGATCATATACTTAGAGCTTTTTGTTTTTTTGATTACTAGAAAGCTATTGAATGACCACAGTACTCTTCCCCACTTATACTTGGTTTCTATGAAGTACACTGAAGACATTTTGAATTCATGGGGAAGATTTTTGGAGGTGGTGACCATACCTTATTCAGTTTGAACCTCCTGGAGTATCTAACATGGTGTCATATGGGCATTGGGTACCTGCTTGTTGAATGAATGCTTAAAGGAGAGGAGAATAAGACCAGTAATAAGAGTTTATATCCTTTTAATAAAAGGAGAAAATGTACAAGAGTGACAATTTTTAAATGATGGAAAAAGATTCATAAAAATGTGTTTATCATTATTGGGTTGTACATAAAATATTAAGTAGTCAAAATAAATTTAGGTTGATGTGACAAAATATATCAGCTTATATTCTATATAGAAAACGAAATACAATTTTTACATACTCATTAGTCTAGTCATTGATGCACTCAAAAATGAACTATCTCTATGTGCCAGCCATTGTGGTGGGTACTGTGGGTAGAAATAGATATGGCTTCTGTTTTCCTAGTTTATGGACTAGGATATAAAGAGAATAAATACCATCTGTGTGATATATAGGATTCTTTTGATTGTAAGCAGAACAAATGGAAAATCAACATGGTGGAGATAAAAGCGGTAGATGTGGGTAGGAATTTTTGGCACATAACTGAAAAGTGGAGGTTATTTTTCAGACCTTCTGGGACCAATGGACTGCTGTTCTCCATTTCCCAGCTTTGCTCACCTTGGGTAGTTTATCAGACAGGCTTTCTCTATGTCTTAGCTGAGATGACTCTGTACTGCAGGTTTACATGGTTCTTAGCACCAATGACCTCAGAAGCAGATAAATGTTCCTTTCTCTATTGTCCCAGCTCAGATGGCTTCTTATTGGACTGGCAATTACTATGGCTTGGAAGGATGGGTTATTCATGCCTGTGTTTGGAGCAGGTGATAGTTTATCCCCACACAAAACATTTAAATTTTGTTCTTCGTGATGAAAAGTGTTTATATTTGAGAAGAAGGAAGGAGGGATGATAGGCAGACAAAAATATTATAATACATAGTATTTACTATATTATACTGTAAATTCTAGTATATAAATACTATATTCACTATAAATACTGGTGAAAATATACAAATTATTTATTTGAAGGAATAGAATACAATTGTATAAAATCAAGTCAATGCAGTAAAAGTGGCTAACAATAAAATGGCAATAAATATTGCTAATAGTTGAATAGCACTTACGATATGGACACAACAATCAACTTTCTAAGTGAAGAAACATTAAAAGCATTTCTTTTAAAATCTGCCAAAAAAAAAAAAAAAAAAAAAATCTGCCAAAAGCCAGATGTTCCCTTGCCATTATTTACATTCACCAATTTACTGGGGGTTTTGGCTATGCAGTAGGTCAAGGAAAAAATATTAAAAGCATAAAGTTTAGAAAGGAGGAAATACAACTATTGTTGATTTTGTTTGATATACTTGTCTACATAGAATTTTTTTAAATCTACTAGCAACTTATTACAAATTATTAGATCTAAAGGAAAGGCTAGCAAGCTGACTCAATGCAAGGTCAATATAAACAAATCAATTATGTCCTCATTCACCAGCAAATCGTTTTTTGAGCACCTTTTATAGTAACAACAAAAACTAGAAAACACATAAATGAATCTAACAAAAGATGAGCAAGATATGTAGTTATAAAACTTTATAAAAAACATTAAATAAGCCTCAGAAAATGGGGAGTTCTGCCAAATTCAGGAATGAGAAGACTTTATATCATTAATAATTCAGTTTTTCCCAATCTGTTTATAGAGTCCATGCAGGGCCAATAAATATCGCAACAGAGTTATTCATGGAGCTGGACAAAGTAATTTTCTTGTTTATAGGGAAGAACAAAGGGTCAAGAAAAGTCAAAACACTCCAAAAAAAAAATAATAATTACTTGCGTTACCCTATATCAGGATTCTTTGGAGCTATAGTAATTATGACCCTGTGGTGTTAGTGCAGAGGTAGACACATTGAATAATGAAAAAGGATAGAATGACTAGAAATAGACCATGCATACTTGGCACTTGATATTTGGCAGAGGTGACAAAACAGATTTATAGTGGAGATACTATTTCATAAATGAGATTGGGAAAATGGGTTAACTATATGAAAACAATAATAAAAATTCAACCCCTAATGGATTGAAGACATAAATATGAAGAGTAAAGATTTAAAACTTTTAGGAGAAAATACAAGGAAATGCCCTGCTGTCTTTAGCATGAGAAAGGCTTTCTTAAGACAAACAAGTCAACCAGTAGAGAAATTATAGGTATATTTGTTACATTAAAATTAAGAACTTCTGTTTACTAAAAACACCTTGAAGAGCATGAAAAGGGAGGCTACACCTAGGAAGAGATATTTATATTACAAATATCTGACAAAGTACTAGTAACCAGATTATTTAATTAACTGCTACTAATCATTAGGAACACAAAACAGCACAGCATAAAAATGGGTAAAATTGTTCTCGCTTCAGCAGCACATATACTAAAAATGGGTAAAATATATGAATAAATATTTGACAGAAGGAGAAACTTGTACTGGCAGTAATTGAGAAGGCTGACAATTGCCAGTGTTAGAGATATGGATTAGCTGGATCCTTTATACATTGCTGGTAGCTTATATGCTGTTAGTAAAACTACTTAAAAACATTGGCCATTCTATTTTAATCCCTTACCCTATAATGCAGCAATTCCAATCCTAGCTATAAATTCAAGAGAAAATTTTACTCACATGCTCCAAGAAAAATAAAAAATAATGTTCCTATTCTTAAGAGCAAAAAATTGGGGGAAAAAATCTAATTTTTTTATCAGAGTGATAAATTATGCAATGCTCCCACTATAGAATACTTCAACTATGAATAACAGCATAGATAATATTTGTTGTATAGTTTTGAAAGAAAAAATCAAGTCCCAGAAGACTATGTGCTGGATATAAAGTTCAAAAACAGGAAACACTGAGCAACGTATTGTTTGGCATCTATAGAGGGATTAGCATTAATTTAGATTAGTTGTTATCTCCAGGAGGGGTTTAAAGGAGGAGAAAGAGAGATGGGATAGAAGAGGAGCTTGTAGGTAGATTTAAGTTATTGTTAATTTACTAGTTCTTAGTTTGAGTTGTAAATTAAAATTGGTCATTATATTTTTTAAATTGACTAAATGTAAGGCCATGCATAGGTTGATAATGACCAATAACCAAGGATTAATTAAATCCAGTGTTGGATTTTGGTTGCACAGCTGAAAAGATGATAAAGTCATTCACAGGGAAGCTGGAAAGAAGACCAGATTGAAAAATAAAAGACCTGTATTGAATTTTAATGTGTCTAGTTCCTTATCACTAAGGAAATTGTTGTGGTATCGTTTAATCAGAGTGACTAAGATAATTTTTGCAGTGTTCCTTCACGGTCCACATTGTCTTATTTCTTTTTTTTCTTTACTATGATGTACACTATTTTATTCAGGATCCATATCACTAACTTTGTTCATACATATTTTATTTGTGGGGTGATCTCTACGTATGGAAGAGGGTCCCAGATTGAGCTAATGCTAGCCTATAAGTGATACTCAGACATGTCTGAAAACTAATAGGGAATGTGTGTTAAAATCCTACTTGCCTGAGGGACTGAGATGCCTCCTTGAGAACTGTTCCAAAAGGCAGAGCAAGTTAGGCAGAAAATCTTGACCCGCCACAAATTAGAGCAGTTATCATGTGTGGGGTGATACTAAATACATCATGGTGTCTGTCACTTGAATCTCGCTTCTCTGATTTACATGTGTGTTTTAGGGAATGGGGAATCTGAAAATCTTTTATAAAAGAGGAAGTCTATGTTAAGGAAACAGAATGGTTTGAGTTGATATATAAGTATTCTCCTGGTACCAAATACATAGAAATACTGGATACAATACAGTACAGTACAATACACTTTTTAAATATTACCAAGTTCAAGAGACAAGGTAGGGGAGGCATTTCCAGATGCAAAAGACAAAAATGAAAGGAATAGTTGCAAATTATAGTTGATGTTAAAACAATCCATGAGGCATTAGACCTGGATGTTGACCTTTGGGGAAGGACGTTCTAATTTTAACCAGAATATGGGGACAGGGCTTATGGCCCTTGTTCCGCACTGAGTGGAGAGCTGCAACCAGTTTTATTTGTCTTAAGTTGAATTCTTGGAAGTGTTTTCCAGTCAGTGAGCTAGAGTAGAAAAACTAAGGACCATGGCTAAGTAGTGATATCTCAGATGCTCAGTAAAAAAAAAAGTTACAGAATTTCCATCAGAGAAGTCAAACATCAAGATATGGAAGTGAGGTCTGACTTTACACAGTATACTTGCTGTGCGAAATCCAAGCTAAACTGTAAACATAAACATTAGTCCAGAGGTGGAAAAATAACAAAATCTCCAGAAAAATAAGGGGAAAACAGTCTATATATAGACATATGCATGAACTAGAGCACACTGGACTCTCACAATAAAAACCTTGCGTTAAAGGTTATCTCACAGTTAAAAAATTATAAACCTTACAAGGAAGGGAACCATCAGAAGGTAAAGTCAACAGATAAAATAATGGGAGAATTGATGCTCTCAAGATTATAAATAAAATCTAAGAATACAACATGTTTGAAATTCTTCAAGCAGTAAAAAATAAATTGGAACTATAGTGAAGAGCCAAACACGATGAAGAAAGAATAGACGGTATTGTTATAAGTATCAACCAGAACATCTAGAAATGAAAACTATGTTCATTATAATTAACAACCTGACAAAATCTGAAATTAACAATCTGATGGTTTTAGAGAATATTAGACAATGCTTTAGAGAGAATTGATAAATTAGAAGATATAGCTAAGGGATTCAGAATAGACTCCAGAAAGACAAAGAAATGAAAAAATATGAAAGATTTAAAAGTATAAATGTTGTACATAGATCACGAAATACAATCAATTAGAAGTCTACAAGGAGAAAATAGAGACTAAGAGAGAGAGAGAGACAGATTTAGTAAAAGATAATTGGTAGAAATTTTATTGAATGAACAAGAATCTAAACTGAAGATACTTACTGATTCTTAAATACGATAAATAAAACAGATCCTACCTAGATACATTGCAATAGAACACTAGGCACATGAGAAAACTTAAAAGCAATCAGAGAAAAGACAATTATTTTAAAAATGACAAATATATCAAAAACAGACTGTTAACTCTAGAGTGTCCCAACAGGAACAATATCTTTGGAAGTTGGAACCTAAAACTCAAAACCTTTTAATTACAGATAATTGCCAGAAGTGCTGATAAAGACTGCACTTCAATAAGCAGGACCTTGAACCCAGAAGTAAGAAGTGGGGTTCAAGAAGCAATAATGTGTAAGGAGAACTGGTATTTACCAGTTCAGTATATGAGTAATTCTATATAACTATTGACTACAACAAAAGGCAGTAAGAATTACCCCAACAATAACAATAAATATAGTGATAACTAATTTTGAGATTAAATATTTTAAAAACAAATCACTGAGATAAATAAAAATATGTATACTAACTTAAATGGTATGCAATCAGGTCAGGATGTTATGAAGGGAAAAACCAGTGGGAAAATAACATTCAATACTGTATGGTTGCAAGCAATAAAATCATTTACACTAGTAAAACAGAAAATGCCATCAAAAATTATAAAGAAAATGAGAAATTACAGGTAAAGAGTTTTAGGAATGAAAATGACTCACAAACACTCTGGAGATTTCAGAAACAATGAGAAAATACCATGGATAGCTTTTTTTCTCACAAATTTGAAGATAGATGAAATAAACAACTTTCTAGAAAAACATGCATTACAAAAACTTGTCATGAAGAAAGAGAAAAACATGAATAAACCAACATCTTTTTTTTTTTTTAAATAAATTTATTTATTATTTTTATTCTTGGCTGTGTTGGGTCTTTGTTGCTGTGCGCGGGCTTCCTCTAGTTGCGGCGAGCGGGAGCTACTCTTCGTTGCGGTGCACGGGTGCCTCATTGCGGTGGCTTCTCTTGTTGCGGAGCACAGGCTCTAGGCGCACGGGCTTCAGTAGTTGTGGCGCGTGGGCTCAGTAGTTGTGGCTCACGAGTTCTAGAGCGCAGGCCCAGTAGTTGTGGCGCACGGGCTTAGTTGCTCCGCGGCATGTGGCATCTTCCCAGACCAGGGCTCAAACCCGTGTCCCCTGCATTGGCAGGCGGATTTTTAACCACTGCACCACCAGGGAAGCCCCCAGCATCTTTTTAAAATAAAATTTAAATTGATATTTAGAAATTTACTCATAAAGAACATGCTGATACAAACTTATGTAAACTTCAAGTTAAAAAAACTTATACATTTAAAGGGCTATTATTATCTTGAAAAAATTATGACAAATTGACTTACAAATTTAATAAGCTAACAGTTACTGTTTTTATGTGCCAGATAGTTTTCTAAATGCTTTACATAGATTAACTCATTATCATCCTCAAATCCTAGATCAAATATTAGTGAACATAATTCAGCAATATATTAGAAGAATACATGATGATCAAATAGAATTATCTCAGAAAATTAAGAATGATTTAACTTTAACATTAGATAATCTATCAGTATGGTTTTCTACATTAATATAAGAAGGGAGAAAATCATGTAATCTTTAGATACAGATAGTTGATAAAAATTATTTTTCAGCCCCCTCTACAGTTTGGTATGGCCACATTCTGGGTAATAGCTTATAATCATCTGGGATCCTTTCCTGGAGACAGCAGATTTATGTCTTTCTCCTTCTCTTCTTTGGTCCTTCCTCCATCCTACTCTTTGGATGTTGCCATCTTGGACTGTGAGATTGAGACCAGCTATGACAGTCAACAATGTAAAGGAAGCTGGGTCTCCAGTTCAGACACTCTGGAGCAGTGTTTGTCTGATAATTTTTTGATCACAGATGACTAAATAATTACTCATTAGTTTCTGGGGCAATTTGTGATTTTCACATTGTATACACTGAAAGGAAAAATCAGAAGGGTTAACACCTAAAAAATGCATCTACTGAGCCATGGTTTTACTCCGTGCTGAAGCCAGTTACTCTGAGAGATGGATGTTTCTGTCTTTGTGATATTATACCTTCAACTTGGAGGACTTTTATGTAGAGATAATACAGACTAGCATACATTCTTATTTCAAATTTATTTGACTTCCTTGAATAAACAACCATTTGACATCTAAAATAATAATTTCCATAATAATTCCCAAGATTGGATTTTCAACAGCAAAGAGAGAAATTTGTTTCCCCAAATAGTAAAACGTAAAAACAGAACATCCAAGTTTAATAACTGGTAAACTGCAACTTAGATAAAAACCACCAACAGACTGATTACTTTAAAATGAAAGTCACTATCAATGTTGTTTTTGATTCTTTTATAACACTAACTCAACCCTTATCCTCATCTTGATCTTCCCTGTGGTTATAATTAGTGCTGTGGATTTATTAGGCCAAGGTTCAGACACAAGGAACAAAGATAAAGCAACATATATTTGAACTTTGATCTGCTGCTGCTTCTTGGTGATAAAATCTTAGTTTTACTAAGTGGCAAGTGAAATGACACCAGGCAAAAAAATAGCATTTGTCAGTGGGAAGGAGAAATGATAAAAGAAAACATTAAGAAACAGTCAAGAGCTATCCAAAAAATTCAAGAAACTGTTAACACCATTTCAGCCAAAGAATTCTTTCTTTGCATCTATTAAGGCTAATATTTCAAAGTATAATCCAGATTGTACACAAAGTAACTATTTTAATCTCTTACAAATAAATGGTTTGGTAAAAAGGAATGGTAGTTTGAAATTATAGGTTACTTTTTACTGAAAATTAAGATATTGTTTTCTTCCTTTTCCCCCTATATCCCTAATTAGCACAGGCAATTGGAAAAGAGCTATAGCAGGTGTTAAGGTGATTTTTGGGACTCGATTTAAAGGTTCTAATAGTTTTGTGACACTTCCTGGTCCTCAAATATAAAGTTAAGGAAAAAAATATTTATTATGGAGAGGATTGAAATACCTCAGAGTTTTTACTTGGCCTTATATTTCTAGTTTCAGGTATCTATTGATTCTGTTTTCAACCTAGATTTAGAAGAAAGAAGTAGTATTGCAGAAGCTCCTCCCAAATAAGCTTTCAATTCCAGCTTTGTTTTTAATCTGTAAATGCCATATCATGCAAATCTCATTTTAACCTCAAGCACCCAGAAGCTGCCACTTATAGAACACTAAAAATTTCAACCAATGTCCAATTTGCAGCATGAAATGAGCTATTAATACAGAAACAGCAAATGACATGTGAAAAGCTGGAGTAAGATAATGTGTCATGCATTAACAAATAGGGTAATATACATTTTTCTAGTTCCTCAAAATGGAAATGGAATATGAAATAATGAGAAATAAAACATGTTTTGTTCAGCCTTAAAAAATAGAGAGGGGGGCTTCCCTGGTGGCGCAGTGGTTGAGAATCTGCCTGCTAATGCAGGGGACACGGGTTCGAGCCCTGATCTGGGAAGATCCCACATGCCGCGGAGCGGCTGGGCCCGTGAGCCACAACTACTGAGCATGCGCGTCTGGAGCCTGTGCCCCGCAACGGGAGGGTCCGCGATGGTGAGAGGCCCGCGCACCGCGATGAAGAGCGGTCCCCGCACCGCGATGAACAGTGGTCCCCACTTGCCGCAACTAGAGAAAGCCCTCGCACGAACCGAAGACCCAACACAGCCATAAATAAATAAATAAATAAAAATTAAAAAAAAAAAAAAAATAGGAATAACTAAAATTACTATGAAACCTTTGAGAGAAATAAATTTACAACAAATAAAATACTGGCCTAAAAATAAAAATAAAAACTAAAAAAAAAAAAAAAAAAAATACTGACCTATATAGCTGAGAATAAAACAAGGACTTTGTAAGATGTTAAAGGACTCAAAAACTCATGGATAGGAGATAAAATAAATCCTCATTATTCACAGATATCATATTTGCAAATTTGCCTACTTGCCAAAGATTATTTGTAACCCCCAAATTAATACTTACTCTGCATTTGTCATCATTTGTGGAAATGCAGAGTGGTGAAATATTTGAGTTGGCTGAAGCTCATGTTCTCAACTGAAGTTGAACAGGTGATATTCTTCCTTCTTGGTTCAGCTGTCAAACTGTAAACAAAACACAACAAAAAATACCCTTTTCATGGTCTATTTAGTACCACATCTTACTCAATGTCACTAGTCATCAGGGAAGTGCAAATGAACACCACACCTGTTAGGATGACTGGGTGGAATTGCAAAATGGTACCACTGCTCTGCAAAATGGTATGGAGTTATCACATTTTTGTGCTTTTTTTTCCTTTTCTTTCTTTTTTTTAAAATTAATTTATTTTTATTTTTGGCTGTGTTGGGTCTTTGTTTCTGTGCGAGGGCTTTCTCTAGTTGCGGCAAGCGGGGGCCACTCTTCATCGCGGTGTGCAGGCCTCATTATCGTGGTCTCTCTTGTTGCAGAGCACAGGCTCCATACGCGCAGGCTCAGTAATTGTGGCTCACGGGCCTAGTTGCTCCGCGGCATGTGGGATCTTCCCACACCAGGGCTTGAACCCGTGTCCCCTGCATTGGCAGGCAGATTCTCAACCACTGTGCCACCAGGGAAGCCCTTTTTTCTTTTTTTTAAAGCACCTTTATTGGAGTATAATTGCTTTACAATGGTGTGTTACTTTCTGCTGTATAACAAAGTGAATCAGCTATACATATACATACATCCCCATATCTCCTCCCTCTTGTGTCTCCCTCCCACCCTCCCTATCCCCCCTCTAAGTGGACACAAAGTACCGAGCTGATCTCCCTGTGCTATGCAGCTGCTTCCCAAGAGCTATCCATTTTACATTTGGTAGTATATATAAGTCCATGCCACTCTCCACTTCGTCCCAGCTTACCCTTCCCCCTCCCTGTGTCCTCAAGTCCATTCTGTACCTCTGCGTCTTTATTCCTGTCCTGCCCGTAGGTTCTTCAGAATGATTTTTTTTTTAAGATTCCTTATATATGTGTTAGCATAAGGTATTTATTTTTCTCTTTCTGACTTACTTCACTCTGTATGACAGACTCTAGGTCCATCCACCTCACTACAAATAACTCAATTTCGTTTCTTTTTATGGCTGAGTAATACTCCGTTGAATATATGTGCCCCATCTTCTTTATCCATTCATCTGTCTATGGACACTTAGGTTGCTTCCATGGCCTGGTTATTATAAATAGAGCTGCAATGAACATTGTGGTACATGACTCTTTCTGAATTATGCTTTTCTCAGGGTATATGCCCAGTAGTGGGATTGCTGGGTCGTATGATAGTTCTATTTTTAGTTTTTTAAGGACGCTCCATACTGTTCTCTGTAGTGGCTGTATCAATTTACATTCCCACCAACATTGCAAGAGGGTTCCCTTTTCTCCTCACCCTCTCCAGCATTTATTGTTTTTAGATTATTTGATGATGGCCATTCTGAATGTGTGAGGGATACCTCGTTGTAGTTTTGATTTGCATTTCTCTAATGATTAATGATGTTGAGCCTCCTTTCATGTATTTGTTGACAATCTGTATATCTTCTTTGGAGAAATGTGTATTTAGGTCTTCTGCACAGTTTTGGATTGGGTTGTTTGTTTCTTTGATGTTGAACTGCATGAGCTGCTTATATATTTTGGAGATTAATCCTTTGTCAGTTGCTTCGTTTGTAAATATTTTCTCCCATCCTGAGGGTTGTCTTTTTGTCTTGTTTATGGTTTCCTTTGCTGTGCAAAAGCTTTTAATTTCATTAGGTCCCATTTGTTTATTTTTGTTTTTATGTCCATTTCTCTAGGAGGTGGGTCAAAAAGGATCTTGCTGTGATTTATGTCATACAGTGTTCTGCCTATGTTTTCCTGTAAGAGTTTTATTGTGTCTGGCCTTACGTTTAGGTCTTTAATCCATTTTGAGTTTATTTTTGTGTATGGTGTTAGGGAGTGTTCTAATTTCATTCTCTTACATGTAGCTGTCCAGTTTTCCCAGCACCACTCACTGAAGAGACTGTCTTTTCTCCATTGTGTATTCTTGCCTCCTTTATCAACGATAAGGTGACCATAGTTGCGTGGGTTTATCTCTGGGCTTTCTATCCTGTTCCATTGATCTATATTTCTGTTTTTGTGCCAGTACCATACTGGCTTGATTACTGTAGCTTTGTAATATAGTCTGAAGTCAGGGAGCCCGATTTCCCCAGCTCCGTTTTTCTTTCTCAGGATTGCTTTGGCTATTCGGAGTCTTTTGTGTTTCCATACAAATTGTGAAATTTTTTGTTCTAGTTCTGTGAAAAATGCCAGTGGTAGTTTGATAGGGATTGCATGGGATCTTTAGATTGCTTTGGGTAGTATAGTCATTTTCACAATGTTGATTCTTCTAGTCCAAGATCATGGTATATCTCTCCATCTGTTTGTATCATCTTCAATTTCTTTCATCAGTGTCTTATAGTTTTCTGCATACTGGTCTTTTGTCTCCTTAGGTAGATTTATTCCTAGGTATTTTATTCTTTTTGTTGCAGAGGTAAATGGGAGTGTTTCCTTAATTTCTCTTTCAGATTTTTCATTGTTATTATATAGGAATGCAAGAGATTTCTGTGCATTAACTTTGTATCCTGCAACTTTACCAAATTCATTGATTAGCTCTAGTAGTTTTCTGGTAGCATCTTTAGGACTCTCTGTGTATAGTATGTCGTCTGCAGACAGTGACAATTTTACTTCCTCTTTTCCGATTTGGATTCCTTTTATTTCTTTTTCTTCTCTGATTGCTGTGGCAAAAACTTCCAAAACTATGTTGAATAATAGTGGTGAGAGTGGGCAACCTTGTCTTGTTCCTGATCTTAGAGGAAATGGTATCAGTTTTTCACCATTAAGAACGATGTTGGCTGTGTGTTTGTCATATATGGCCTTTATTATGTTGATGTAAGTTCCCTCTATACCTATTTTCTAGAAGGTTTTTATCATAAATAGGTGTTGAATTTTGTCAAAAGCTTTTCCTGCATCTATTGATATGATCATATGATTTTTCTCCTTCAGTTTGTTAACATGGTTTTTCTCCTTCAATTTGTTAATATGATTTATCCCATTGACTGATTTGCATATATTGAATAATGCTTGCATTCCTGGGATAAACCCCACTTGATCATGGTGTATGATTCTTTTAATGTGCTGTTGGATTCTGTTTGCTAGTATTTTCTTGAGGATTTTTGCATCTGTGTTCATCAGTGATATTGACCTGTAGTTTTCTTTTTTTGTGGCATCTTTGCCTGGTTTTGGTATCAGGGAGATGATGGCCTGGTAGAATGAGTTTGGGAGTGTCCCTCTCTCTCCTATATTTTGGAAGTTTGAGAAGGATAGGTGTTAGCTCTTCTCTAAATGTTTGATAGAATTCGCCTGTGAAGCCATCTGGTGCTGGGCATTTGTTTGCTGGAAGAGTTTTAATCACAGTTTCAATTTCAGTGCTTGTTATTGGTCTGTTTATATTTTCTATTTCTTCCTGGTTCTGTCTCGGAAGATTGTGCTTTTCTAAGAATTTGTCCATTTCTTCCAAGTTGTCCATTGTTTTGGCATATAGTTGCTTGTAGTAATCTCTCATGATCTTTTGTATTTCTGCAGTGTCAGTTGTTACTCTACTTTTTCATTTCTAATTCTATTGATTTTAGTCCTCCCGTTTTTTTCTTGATGAGTCTGGCTAGTGAATTGTCAATTTTGTTTATCTTCTCAAAGAAACAGCTTTTAGTTTTATTGATCTTTGCTATTGTTTCCTTCATTTCTTATTTATTTCTGATCTGATCTTTATGATTTCTTTCCTTCTGCTAACTTTGGGGTTTTTTTGTTCTTCTTCCTCTAATTGCTTTAGGTGTAAGGTTAAGTTGTTTATTTGAGATGTTTCTTGTTTCTTGAGGTAGGAGTGTATTGCTATAAACTTCCCTCTTAGAACTGCTTTTGCTGCATCCCATAGGTTTTGGGTTGTTGGGTTTTCACTGTCATTTGTTTCTAGGTATTTTTTGATTTCCTCTTTGATTTCTGCAGTGCTCTCTTGGTTATTTAGTAGTGTATTCTTTAGCCTCCATGTGTTTGTATTTTTTACAGGTTTTTTCCTGTAATTGATATCTATTCTCATAGCATTGTGGTCAGAAAAGATATTTGATATGATTTCAATTTTCTTAACTTTACCAAGGCTTGATTTGTGACCCAAGATATGATCCGTCCTGGAGAATGTTCCATGAGCACTTGAGAAGAAAGTGTAATCTGCTGTTTTTGGATGGCATGTCCTATAAATATCAATTAAGTCCATCTTGTTTAATGTATCATTTAAAGCTTGTGTTTCCTTATTTACTTTCATTTTGGATGATCTGTCCATTGCTGAAAGTGGGGTGTTAAAGTCCCCTACTAAGATTGTGTTACTGTCGATTTCCCCTTTTATGGCTGTTAGCATTTGCCTTATGTATGGAGGTGCTCCTATGTTGGGTGCATAAATAATTACAACTGTTATATCTTCTTCTTGGATTGACTCCTTGATCATTGCATAGTGTCCTTCTTTGTCTCTCATAATAGTCTTTATTGTAAAGTCTATTTTGTCTGATATGAGAATTGCTACTCCAGCTTTCTTTTGAGTTCCATTTGCATGGAATGTTTTTTTCCATCCCCTCACTTTCAGTCTGTATGTGTCCCCAGGTCTGAAGTGGGTCTCTTGTAGACAGCATATGTATGAGTCTTGTTTTTGTATCCATTCAGCCAGTCTATATCTTTCGGTTGGAGCATTTAATCCATTTACATTTAAGGTAGTTATTGATATATATGTTCCTATTACCATTTTCTTAATTGTTCTGTGTTTGTTTTTGTAGGTCTTTTCCTTCTCTTGTGTTTCCTGCCTAGAGAAGTTCCTTTAGCATTTGTTGTAGAGCTGGGTTAGTGGTGCTGAATTCTCTTAGCTTTTGCTTATCTGTAAAGGTTTTAATTTTTCCTTTGAATCTGAATCATATCCTTGCTGGTAGAGTAGTCTTGGTTGTAGGTTTTTCCTTTTTGTCACTTTAAATATGTCTTGCCACTCCCTTCTGGCCTGCAGAGTTTCTGCTGAAAGATCAGCTGTTAACCTTATGAGGATTCCCTTGTATGTTAATTGTTGCTTTTCCCTTGCTGCTTTTAATATTTTTTCATTGTATTTAATTTTTGTTAGTTTGATTAATGTGTGTTTTGGTGTGTTTCTCCTTAGATTCATCCTGTATGGGACTCTCTGTGCTTCCTGTACTTGATTGACTACTTCCTTTCCCATATTAGGGAATTTTTCAGCTATAATCTCTCCAAATATTTTCTCAGTCCCTTTTTTTTCTCTTCTTCTTCTGGGACCCCTATAACTTGAATGTTGGTGCGATTAATGTTCTCCCAGAGGTCTCGAAGCTTGTCCTCAATTCTTTTCATTCTTTTTTCTTTATTGTGCTCTGTGGTAGTTATTTCCACTATTTTATCTTCCAGGTCACTTATCCTTTCTTCTGCCTCAGTTATTCTGCATTGATTCCTTCTAGAGAACTTTTAATTTCATTTATTGTGTTGTTCATCACTGTTTGTTTGCTCTTTAGTTCTTCTCGGTCCTTGTTAATCATTTCTTGTATTTTCTCCATTCTATTTCCAAGATTTTGGATCATCTTTACTATCAGTACTGTGAATTATTTTTCAGGTAGACTGCCTATGTCCTCTTCATTTGTTTGGTCTGGTGGGTTTTTACCTTTCTCCTTCATCTGCTATGTATTTCTCTGTCTTCTCATTTTGCTTAACTTACTCTGTTTGGGGTCTCCGTTTTGTAGGCTGCAGGTTCATAATTCCCATCGTTTTTGGTGTCTGCTCCCAGTGGGTAAGGTTGGTTCAGTGGGTGTGTAGGCTTCCTGGTGGAGGGGACTGGTGCCTGTGTTCTGGTGGATGAGGCTGGATCTTGTCTTTCTGGTGGACAGGGCCTTATCCGGTGGTGTGTTTTGGGGTTTCTGTGAACTTGTTATCATTTTAGGCAGCCTCTCTGCTAATTGGTGGGTTTGTTTTCCTGTCTTCCTAGTTGTTTTGCATGGGGCATCCAGCACTGGAGCTTGCTGGCCGTTGGGTGGAGCTGGGTTTAGCTTCAGAAAGAGATCTCTGGGAGAGCTTTTGCTGTTTGATATTACGTGGGGCCAGGAGGTCTCTGGTGGACCAATGTTCTGACCTTGGGTCTCCCACCTCAGAGGCTCAGGCCTGATACCCGGCCAGAGCCCCAAGACCCTTATTTTAAAATAAAATAATGTTATTAAAATAGAAAAGAATTACTAAAAAGTAAAAGATAAAAAAGTAATAGAAAAAAGAAAGAGAGAAAGAAAGAAGAGAGCAAGCAGACCAAAAAACCAATCCTCCAATGATAACAAGCACTAAAAACTATACTAAAAAAAAAAGAAAAACAATAAATCCCCCAAAACAGACAGTCAGAACCCTAGGACAAATGGCAGAAGCAAAGCTTTTTGGAAGTCCGAGGTCTTCTGTCAGCCTTCAGTAGGTGTTTTGTAGGAGTTGTTCCACAAGTAGATGTAGTTTTGATGTATTTGTGGGGAGGAAGGTGATCTCCACCTCTTACTCCTCTGCCATCTTGAAGGCACCCTCCATGATACGGACCCTCTCCTAGAGGTCTATGTGGAAATCCGTCTTGGATTGAGGGAGTTCCATTTTTGTGCTTTTTGTTGATGACTTCGTTGTTTAAAATTGGCCCCAAGGATAGTGCTGAAGTACTGCCTACTATACACAAGTGCAAGAAGGCAGTGGTGTGTCTTATGGACAAAATACGTGTGTTAGATAAGTTTCTTTCAGACATGAGTTCTAGTGTTAATGAATCAGCTGTTAGCTGTGAGTTCAGTGTTAATGAATCAACAATATATGTAACAACAGTATGTATACATACAGAATTTTTCCTTGACTTATGGAGCGAGTTGGAAGTTATATTTAGGGAGAAAAAGAATGAAGACCAGATGGGGACTTTAATAGATGACTTTTGGTTTTGCCATTGGGTATTTATTTTTCTCTGGGGAGAATACACCTGTTATCTTCTGGAGAACCATATATTCCTCTCTACCTAGAAAAAAAATCTAACTGTGCTTTCCGTTACACTCAGTACCTTTACGTCCAGTCACCAAATGTGTGGATTTTTTCTCACATCAGCCAATTTTTAATACCAGCTGGGTGTCCTACAATTCAATTCATTTCTGATACTACCTACTGGAATTAGTGTCAAATCCCTCAAGGTAAGGGCTTTGAAGTCTCAGGTTGTCACCTGTACTTCTGACCAATTTGCTATAAACTGGAGGTCTTGGGAACCTTGGGTTTGTTCATTTACTAGAGCAGCTCATAGAACTCAAGGAAATACTTATAGTTTACCAGTTTATTATAATAAAGGATACAGATGAAGAGCCATATGAAGAGATACCTAAGCTAAGGTCTGAAAAGGTCCTGAAAATGGGAACTTTGGTAACTTCTGTCCCCATGAAGTTGGGGTGTGCCACCTTCTGGCAAGTGGATTTGTTTATTAACCTGACAGCTCTCTGAACTCCATACTTTTAGGATTTTTATGGAGGCTTCATTATATAGGTGTGATCAATTTTTAACTCAATTTCTTGCTCCTCTCCCCACTCTAGAAATGGGGGTAGGCCTGAAAGTTCCAAGCTTCAAATCATGGCTTGATCTCTGATGACCAGCCCCTTTCCAAGAATCCACTGAGAGTCACCTCACTGGAACAAAAGATGCTTCTAACACCAAGGAAGTATCAAGAGATTTAGGAGCCCTGTGTCACATACTCCTGTCACTCAGGAAATTTCAAGGGTTTTAGGAGATCTATGTTAGGAAATTAGGAAATGGAATCAAAGGCCAAATATTAATAGGGACCTGGGGCAGAGACTAGGTGCTTGAGTAGTAGACCTTTAACTCAGTCTTGGCCCCTCTGAGCACCACATTTCACTGGCCAAAGGGATTGATTTAATGATGGACTTGAAACCACATCAGAGCCAAGAACATGTCTGCTGGGACTGTTGGAGGAGAGACGCGTGTGCTTTCATTGTTGCATTTGGCTCCCTGTAATCAAGAAGAATGGCTGTCTTAGCCAAGGATAAAATCTGAGAATGAAGCCAATCCAGGGAAAGACAGATCGGAGAGAAGGAAACTGAGTCCTGTGACAGTGCTTCACATTCTGGATTGGAGTTTTCAGCTGTCTTAGCAATAGCTTCCTTTTTTAAATGAAAAATACTAATTTTATTCAGATTTTTAAATTTTACAACTAAGAGTACTAATAGCTGCAGATACCCAACTATTGCCAGTCCCAAATTTCAGAGCTGATGAATGCTTTAGCATCAAATCTCACATGTTGCCTTGCTTAGCATAATATAGACGGAAGTGGGCAGTGATTTAATTTTGAAGGAGGAATGTACTAGGAATCCTTCCTAACCTGTGGAGAGTTTGTGGTTGGCCCTATAAAGGCTCACTAAACATAGAATAGTACCAAGGAGATGCTCAAATACTACTTCAATATTAGCTTATACATTTTTCTGGTTGTTCGAATTTCTGTTTAAGACTGAAAATATTTTAAATAAGATAGAACACTATTCACCTTGGCTTAGAATATTTTGACAACAAATATACATCAGAGGCAGTTCCACTGTGTTTTAAAAATGCTTTTCTATTTTGAAAGAAAAAACGCTGACTTCTCCATTCATTAAGTTAAAATAGATTGAATTAGCCGTAAACAACATGGGCAAAAATCAAACGATCATGTCTGTAATATTGCATTAGTTGTCTCAGTGGGAAGGTTCAGATACAACTGCTCTTGAGTTCTAAGATGCTTTGTATAAGAAAGTTGAAGCTTGTGTACTGTAAAAGATTTCATGCATAACTATACCAAATTGGTTCTGCTTTTCTCCCTTTAGTATCTGTTAGCAGAATGTGATATAGCATTCAGTAACCTTCCTAGTAGGGCCTATACTGTATATTTGGGTTACCAATCAAGGTGATTGAATCAATACATCTAGGTCTTATCTGATAAAGTTGACAAGCAGACCTGTGCCTTTGAGAGACATTTTGTAAATTTGACCTTTAATGTGAAAAAGCAAATTGTGCTTCTTTGGTTTTGGAATTTACCTTGTCATAAACCAGTCAGGGCTCTCTCTATCATTAGTCTTAGCACAAAATTCGTTTTCAAAAACATAACTATAAATTCAAAAAAAGAAAAATGTCTTTAAAGTCATTTGGAGGGGCTTCCCTGGTGGCGCGGTGGTTGAGAGTCTGCCTGCCGGTGCGGGGGACACGGGTTCGAGCCCTGGTCTGGGAGCATCCCACATGCCGCGGAGCAGCTGGGCCCGTGAGCCACAACTGCTGAGACCGCGCGTCTGGAGCCTGTGCTCCACAACAAGAGAGGCCGCGATAGTGAGAGGCCCGCGCACCGCGATGAAGAGTGGCCCCCGCTTGCCGCAACTGGAGAGGGCCCTCGCACAGAAACGAAGACCCAACACAGCCATAAATAAAAATTAAAAATAAAAAAAAAAAAAAAGTCATTTGGAAAATATGGGCAAGTGCAGAAAATGGGAACTACTTTGTATCCCAATAAGCCATCTCTTTCTTAAAAGATCATTCTACCGTGAAATTCACAGACATTCATCAGCTTTTAAGGATATGCTGCTGCTTAAAGGTGGGAGTGGAGAGATGAAGATGAGCTACATTACATCAATAATAATCTAAGGGTGATGCCTGGATGAGTCTCGAAAACAATGTATTAACTCAGCAAATGTGAACTCTAGAAAAGAGCTCAAAAAATGAATTCAATGCTCTATTTCTTTACACATTCATAATTCTTCTCCACCAGTGGAATGGAATAAATTGTCTATGGACACATAGACTCATAGAATAAACAACAGAATTGGGAGAGAACATAGAAATAATTTGGTCCAGCTTATCATTTTAGAGACAGGAAATTAAGCTTATTTAAAATAAAATGAAAACCTTGGAAATAACTTTAAACATTTAAATTGTTTTCCTTATTTTCTTTTATTTAAATCAAAAAATTTAATCAAAGAAATAGCTGGTCATAATTTAAAAGTCAAGTAGTACCATAAGGCTTATAATATTAAAAAGCAGTTCCCTGTCCCAACCCTCTGATAATATTGTTAATATAATAATATTGATAGTATGTAAATATTGTTGACAAGTGAACTACATTGCATCAATAATAATGTTTGCAATGATGTATAGTTTTTTCCTTGGAAGATACTTTTTTTTTGGCTTTTGGCTTAGTTTTGGACCAAACTGTAAAACTCCTCTCAATATAATCAACCTTTTTGAGAAAGGTTGCTTTGGTAGCAAATCTTTATTCTCCCCATACTTTTAATTGAGTGTTTAGTGTTAACGTAGAATTCTAGGTTAAAAATGTGTACTTCATTATTCCAGAGCACTGATACAATTGTTTTACCTTCTAGGGTTCTGGCATGACATTCCGGCTCTCGATCCTTTGTGTATATATATACTTTTTTTTCTTCTGAAGACTTGTGGGACCTTTTAATAGCTATGGTATTCTGAAAATTCGTTTTTTCTTTTTTAGTTAAAAATTGCCTCTAGAATTACCATATGTGTGTGTGTGTTGTGTGTAATGAGAATTTTTAAGATTTATTCTCTTAACAACTTTCAAGTATACAATACAAGGTTGTTAACTATTGTCACCATGCTGTACAATAGATCTCCAGAAATTATTCATCTTATAACTGGGAGTTTGTACCTTTTGACCACTTTCTCCCATACCCCCACTCTTGGCAAGCAATAATCTAGTGTCTGTTTTTATGCATTCAGTTTTTTAGATTCCATGTTTAAGTGAGATCACAAATTATTTGTCTTTCTCTGTCTGAATTATTTCACTTAGCATAATGCCCTTCAGTTTCATCCATGCTGATGCAAATAGCAGGATTTCCTTTATTCTAATGGCTGAATAATATTCCATTGTGTGTGTGTGTATCTTTATCAATTACCCATCTATGGACACTTAGGTTGTTTCCATGCCTTGGCTATTATAAATAATGCTACATGGGGAATACAGATGTCTCTTAGAGATAGTATTTTCATTTCCTTTTGATAAATACCCAGAAGTGGGATTGCTAAATCATGAAATAGTTATATTTTTACCTTTCTGAGGAATATCCATACTGTTTTCTATAATGGCTGCAACAATTTACATGAAGGACAGCTTTTTCAGAAAAATAACATTCTTCATTGAGTTTTTTTCTTATATTTTAAATACATCTTCCCACCCTCTCCTGGCCTACAAAGTTACTGCTCAGAAACCACTGATCATCTTATGGGGGGCCACCTTGTATGTGACAAGTCAGTTTTCTCTTGCTGCCTTCAGAATTTTCTTTGGTTTTGACTTTTGAATATCTAATTATAATGTGTGTCAGTGTAGATCTCTTCTGGTTCAAACTATTTGTGGTCTTTTGAGCCTCATGGATCTGAGTGTCCATTTTTCTCTCCAAGTTTGGGAAATTTTCATCCATTATTTATTTAAATAGATTCTCTGTCCCTTTCTCTTCCTGTTCCTTCTTCCAGGATTCCCATAATGAGTGTATTGTTTCTTGTTTCCCATCAATCCCATAGGTTTTCTTCACTCTTCTTATCTTTCTTTAAAAAAAATTTTTTCTTCCTTTGCTCCTGTGGATAATTTCAAATGATCTGTCTTCAAGTTTACTGGCTCTTTCTTGTTTTTTGAGTCTGTTGTTGAAATTCTTCAGTACAGCCACTGTGTTATTTATCTCTAGGGTTTTTTATTTTTATGTTTTGATGGTTTCTATTTCTTTGTCTAAACTGTTATTTTGTTCATGCATTGTTTTCCTAATTTTCTTTAGTTGTCTGTGTGTTCTTGTAGTTCCCTGAACTTCTTTAAGAGAATTATTCTGAATTCTTTCTCAGTTTATAGATCTTTATTTCTTTTATTAGGGCTTTATTAGTTACCTTCAGTGGTGTAATGTTTGCCTGATTTTCATAATCCTTGTATCTTTGCACTGGTGTTTGCATTTTAGTAAGTGGTCTTTTTTCCCCAGACTTTATGGGTTCATTTCAGCAGGGGCATACTCTCACCATTAACTCAGCTTGGGGTACTGTTGTTTCATCTGGTAGCATCTGTGGGCAGGTGAGTCTTGCTATTTGGGTACTTAGTTGGGCAAGGCCACAGCCTGTGATTTGATTTCGGGGGGTGGGGGAGGGAGTGCTGCTAGCAGGGCTCTGTAGTTGGGTGGGCCTGCTGGCTGGGCTGTGTTTTCAAGTAGGTCTACTGGGTGGGCTTCCTGGTTGGGCAGGGCTGCTGGCTATGTTCCACAGTCAGGTGGGCTCTGCAATCACCTCTGGTCAGACAGGGCTGCAGGCTGTGTTCTCTGGCAAGGTGGTGCCAAGATTCCACAGTTGGGCAGGGCTGTGGGCCATGCTCCACATTTGCTCTTGGGTGGGTGGGGCCTTAGGCTGTGCTCCCAGCCTGGATGTTTACACTGGCTGGACTGCACATGCAGGCAGGGTTTTTTGTTTGTGTTTTGGCCGCACAGCATGTGGGATCTTAGTTCCCCAACCAAGGATTGAACCTGCATCCCCTGCGTTGGAAGTGCGGATTCTTAACCACTAGACTGCCAGGGAGGTCCCTGCAGGCAGGGTTATATGCTAGGCTTCATGGTTAGATGGGGCATCAGGCTGTGCCCCAAAGTTGGGCAGGGCTCCAGGCTGGGCTTTACAATCAGGTAGGCCATTGGTTGTGTTCTGCCTTTGGTTGAGGTCACTGGTCTGGCTCTCTAGTTGGGGAGGGCCTTCAAATGAACCCCACAGTTGAGTGAGTCTGGATTTTTACCAATCAGGCAGGGCTGTATGCTGGGCTGCACTGCTTGGTGAGACTCTAGGCTGGGTTCTGCGTGTGGGTGGTACCATAGCCACTATGTGCTCAGAATGAAAACAACGTGGGGAAGATCCACACTGGACATGCAACAGAAGTGAGAAATGATCCTGTATTGTAATCCACGGAGATCTTGGGGTAGTTTGTTGCCATCGTGTAACTTAATAAAAGCTGAGTGATGCAGAGTTCTGTTTTATTGTCTAGATGTAGTCTGGAACTGTGACCTTTTTTATTTTCATAAATTTTAGTTCCTTTTTAAAAGTAGAAGCTAAATATTTTTGATTGAATAAACACTCTGTAAAGTGAGTATATCATTTTTAATGAATTTGGTTCTAAATAAAACTATCTCAAATTGGCCTAGACTGTGGGTGTGGGGAGAGTTCATGGTTCACATATCAGGAAAGTACAAAAGTGAAAGGGTCTTTGATGCTGGTTTGACACAGTGGCTCATTCAGTTCATCAAGGGTCAAGTTCATGTATACTTCTCCAGTCTGCCTTTGACAATGTCAGCTTTATTCTCATTCTTCCTCATTTAGGTAATGATGCTGCCAATCATTGCCAGGGGTACATGCTTTCTTGTCAATGCTAGGAAAAGAGAAAGACCCATCAAGAAGGTCTCTCACAGAGGTGGCTAAACATCTTTCTTAGAATCCACAGTAAACTTCTTACATGTTAGTGACAGGAAGTGAGTCACTCATCCATTTCTGAACTAATAACTATAACCTGTTAACCCTAACCTCAGATATAGATTGAACATCTTGAACCAGGTATGGAGGTATGGTTAAACCATTCCTAAAAAACAAGAGGAAGGGAGTTTGCCCAAAGAAAGTTATATATGCAGGACAGAATTACAATGAACACTATGCATTAACACAGCTTTTTCATCAATTCTGGTACGTGAATATGTGGTACATTGTGCCAGATGATTTGTGTTTCTGATTTTTTGCTGGATATTCGTGTGCATTTAGCATAACCCAAGAGAAGTAGTAATTGAAAAGTTGTGATCTGGCAAGCACACAGCCTGTTCCACAGGGCCACTAGGTTCATCCAGTCCAGTTTTGCAAATTATCATCTCACCAGTTCCTTAACACACTTAACATGGTCACATGTGCCAAATCTTTGATGTCTTTCCAGATTTTATGCTCTTATACTCTCTCTCCCTGCCTCTCTTTGATATGTAGATATAGCTATATAATTTATTTATATCTATATGTGTGTATGTTTGTTTATAGTCTGTTAAGCTTTGTGTGACTTCTTTTTTTTTCATAAGCACTAATCTTGTTGATTTTTGAAAATATCTTCAGGCTTATTTAAGATTCATTTCATAGCATATTACAGTCCTGAAAAAGTAGTTGTTTAACATATAACCTCAAAATGAATAACCTTCATAATTTTAGTGGAACATTCTTGATTTTATCTTTTTCCATTAAATATAGCAACAGTAATATAAACATTGGGCTTATTTTAGTATTCTAGTAACTCCTAATGGGTGTTTGAAGCATAATACCAATTTAACCATGAAAATCCATTTAAAACCTTGATTTTTTTCTTCCTTATTTATCTAATTCTCAGACAGAGATGGTCTAAAGATTTTGCTGAGACACCATTTCACTTGAATAATTTATAATTAATGTGTTTTTTTCTGGTTGTGCTAGATGACTGATCATTTATTTCATGTTTGGGTGTTTTATATTTCAAAATAGAATTTTAATGGGCATTAAATCAATTAGAATACATTTGACAATCATTGCAGATTAACCGTATGTGAAAGTCTAAACTTTTTTATTTTGATAAATGTGCACTGGTAAATACAATACTGAGAATTGCTGAGATTCTCATTAAAATGGGGAAAACATTACAATGAAAAATTTCCTACTCTGTTATATAAAGTAGGCCCTTTAATGCACCCTAGATTTTGAAAACTTCCTGTTTGGTAACAACAAAAGAATTATAAACCATTAGTTTCCTAGTGAAAATGCCTATGCAATACTTAAAGTAAATCAATCTGTAATGAATATTTGCATTTTAAATAAAATGTACTTTTTTTTTGTAAGGGAGTTCCATTTAATTTTCTAATCACAACACTATAAACTTCTTCAGTTGACTCTTCCTCTTTTCACCTCTTACTTAGTTCACAGTGAATCCATCAAGAAGATGCCTAGGGGACATCAAAGATGGTGAAACCCTAATACCAAGCTCAATAGCAAAGAGAGGAAGAATAGTGGTTCAAGTGCTTGGCTACAAATGAAGTTTTTGAGTGACGCAGTCATATATGTTTTTGATGTCAATTCGGACCAAAGCCAGGGTGGCTAAAAAGAGGCATTTGTCTATAATGGGGAATAGGGGACTTGCCCTGTTGTCTGAAATTCTTTTATTAGAGTTTTATCCCAGGAAGGGAGAGAAGAGAGAGTGCATATATCTTAAAGATGTAATGGGAAAAGCAATTACTTTTGATCAGGCAGAACTCAATTTTAATCTCCATTGCACCTCTGAGTAGTCCTGTAATCTCTGGGCAAATTATCTCACCAATTGAAGACCGAGCTTCACCATTGGAACAAATATTTAATTCACTGGCTAGTGGGGAGAATAATGTTAAATGAGTTAATATGTGCGTAAATAATCAGGCATGATGGCTACCACATGGTAGGGGTTGAGCAAGTGCCTGAGTCCTGGCTTATCTTCCTTCTTTACTCATTCTTTCTCTCCTCTCTTTCCCCCACAGAAGGAAGTGAGAGGTCCTAGAAATTAACATAACCACTTTAAAAAAAATTTTTTTATTTTATATTGGAGCATAGTTGATTAACAATGTTGTGATGGTTTCAGGTGTACAGCAAAGTGATTCAGTTATACATATACATGTATCTATTCTTTTTCAAATTCTTTTCCCATTTAAGAGTGTAACCACTTATGGTGTAGTTGAGGAATGGCTTACAGTGGAACAGCTCTTTCTAAAATGCACAGTGAAACATGGAAGATGTCTAATTTCTTACACATTAGGCTTCTCCCATCACAAGATGGTTTTAAGAATTAGGCAAATGATGACACACAAACCCTAACGTGCTGTACAAGGAGAAAGCACTTTGGAGTCAGAAACATCTGAATTCATATGTGGCTAGTCCTAGAGTCATGGTAAAACTCTATCTTCTCTGGGTTCTGGTTTTCTCTGCTTGAAATTGTAGTAAAAAAACGAGTGTGAGATTATAGGTGTGAATTTGTGCAGCAGAGAGTTTGGCATGTAGGAGGCTCTCGGTATCTTGGGGTCCCAGGATCACCAATAAAGTGGAGCTGGTTGAACTGTGTCAAATATTAATCCAGTAACTGTCAGCTGAAAGAATTAAAAAGCTGGCTGTGTGTAGGTCCCGCTTGGCGTAGCCCTGAGTTACAGCTGTCACTGATAATTGCTTAACAGCTCAGTTAGCGCGGCAGCAAGTTGTTGCTTTCAGACGGCTTGTATATTTGGGAAGAGACTTCAAATCATTCCAGAGAATGTACCTGAATTTCAATTAATTCTAAAAGGAGTCTCAAGCACTTTGATGACCTTGGTTTTAAACTTTTATTCAAGTTATTTGACGTAACCTGCTCTCTCTTCTTAAAAAAGTTTATGTGGGACCTAATGAATCATCTTGACAGTCAACACACACAGTGGCAACTGTATTACATGTTCCATCAGTCAGGAGAGCAATAAGAGTTTATTGCTGCACTTAAAATATCTAATGCTAGACATAACCACTAAATTAGCTTCAAATGTTTTAAATTCAGAGTGTATGAAATATGATTGGCCATGCTTAAAAAACTTAGCTGCTGCCAGCAACTGATACATAAATTTAACAGAGGGAACCAAGTTTGGGGATTATAGGTGAGGTGGTTAAAATATGCATATAGAAAGGGTATTAGCAACGGCTGTGAAATTAGCTTTGACCATGATGTGGCCTGTTGAGGGGTAGGGCCTCTTGTAGGAACTACTACCTCCCTCTCCTTCCAGTAGCTAAATTTTCAATATCTCTCTTGAATAATTATGCTTTGGAGAATAAACTTGTGGCAAAGACCACAGTTGCTTCAGACTTAACACAATTATTCCCATAGATTTCTTGTTTGTGGTTTCCAAGATGTAAGCGTGGATCTTTCAACTGAGGTAGATTCTCAGTCCTGCCCTGGTAGGACCTGCATTTAGGAGTCAGAATCTAGGGGAGTGGAATGAAAAAAAAAAAAAAAAAAATTTTTTTTTAATCCATCTGTTTCTGCTCATTAAAATACTGAGCAGGGATTCTCAAAATGGAGGTGTATCAGCATCACCTTGTTAAAATAGATTGCTGGACCTCATTGCCAGAGCTTAGGCTAGGGCTTGGGAATTTTATTTTCATAAATTTCCAGGTGAGACTAAGAGTGCTAGGATAGGGATCACATTTTGAGAACCACTGGTGCAGAGGAAGTGCTGCAGGTGCGATTACTTTATGTAACAAATACTAGAACACCTGACTGAAGATGATTTAACAATAGGAAGCATTATCTTGCATAATCAGAAATCCAGAAATAGAAAGTCCCTGAGTTTGTTCAGTGGCACGAAGGTCAAGAGCCCACACCCTTTCCATCCTCTGTGACATCCTCACTGTGTTGGTTATGTCTTCCTCATATCACTGGGCATGATTTCCACCTATCCCTGGACAGCTTCGGCAGCTCCAAGCATTAGGAAGCAGTCCAACAGCATTCAGAAGCAAGACAATGGAGGAATAGATATTTTTAGTATCTCCAGTGGGAACCCTCATCCAAAAAGGAGGAAGGGGAGGATTGAAATGACTGCTGATAATTAACTAACAACCATCAGAGGTAGACTTGCAAGATGTTAGGAAAAGGTCCTCTAGCTTTTGTTTTCCACAAGATATTTGAAATGACACAAAAACACTGATTGCTTATATCATCCTGCTGACTCTCTCCCTCCCTGCCTACCTGCCTTTCTTTCTTTTTGGTTTTCTATTTCTCTGAATTCTCTCCATGATACACTCTTGTTTCCACCATCTCTTAATGCTGTTTCTATTTAACTTCCTTCTTCCTATGCACTATGAATCTAAAATTTTATTTTGGACAATAAAAGACTACAGTCTGAAATTTGAGAGTCACATGGCTTCACATTCCATAGAACAGAGTTGGATTTCCTTTCTCCCTCACGCCATTCTAAATTTCCCACCTTCACCCTCTTTGGAAAGAAGCTTTTGGACAAGACATAAGAAAAATTTGGATTGCCTTGAAGAGTTCCTCTCTTAAGAGCTGAGAAAAACCCTATAACCTGTGAGATCTGATGTTGAGCCTTTAGGGGGGAACCATGACAGATGTTTAAAACCCCCAGGATTCCACCTTGACCTCCTAGGATGGAGTGCATCCCCAGATCTACTCGTTCTACAGTCTTCCCCATTTCCATAAAAAGGAAGTTCCATCTTTATATTTGTCAGGGCCATATTTGGGAGTCGTTCTTGATTTCAGAAATAAAGCTGCACAGCTTGGCAGCTTTAACTGAAGAATGTGCCCGGGATCTGATGCAACTTGCATAACTCAGACACTGTGGTACAAACCAACATCCTCAGATCTAGTTTCTCTCTCATCTGGATGTTCTCCCTGCTCCCACCTTGGCCTTCTTAAATTTATTCACAACACAGGAGCCAGACGTTTCTATTAAAATGTAAATAAAATCACATCACTACTCTGTTTAAAACCCTTCAATGGCTTCTCATCTCATTACAATTAAGAGCCAAAGTTTTGGGACTTTCCTCGTGGTGCGGTGGTTAAGAATCTGCCTGCCAACGCCGGGGACACAGGTTCGAGCCCTGGTCCGGGAAGATTCCACATGCCGTGGAGCAACAAAGTCCATGCACCACATCTACTGAGCCTGTGCTCTAGAGCCCGCGAGCCACAACTACTGAGCCCACACCCCTGGAGCCCATGCACACAACAAGAGAAGCCACCACAATGAGAAGCCCGAGCACCGCATCAAAGAGTAGCCCCTGCTTGCAGCAACAAAGACCCAACGCAGCCAAAAAAAAAAAAAAAAAACAGCTGGTTTTTACACTGGCCTACAAGGTTCCTTAATGACCTGTTCCCCTCCCCACTTTGCTGCCCCTTGAACATGCCAGGTATACTCCCACTTTAGGATATTTGCCTGTTTTGTTCCCTCTCATGATCTATTTCTTCCTCACATATCACCATCTCAGTGAGTCCTTCATCACTCTATTTATTATGAAATTACATCACTGGCCCTTGTCACTCATGATTTCCCCTCTCTGTCCACTTTTCCTTTAAAGCACTTATACTTCATCTTTAACTTATTTATTGTTTCTTTATTTACTGTTTTATTTTTAAAATCTTCCTCCACTAGAATGTGACCTCCATGACAGTAGCAATGTTTGTTGTATTAATTGCTCTATCATCAAAACTGAGAACACCTAGCACATAAACACAAAGCAATGTTTGTTGAATGAATGATGATTATACAATAATTTAAAATTAATATCATAGTAAATATCAAACATATACAAAGTAAAGGCAATAGTATAATGAGCCCCTTGTACCAATCACTCAGCTTCAACAGTTACCATCATTCTACCATTTTTATATCATTTAGCCTATTTATCCCGTGCTTGATAATTCAGTGGGGACACAATTCTTTTTTGGGGGGAGAGTGGGTAAAATTATATATATTGAAATGCATAAATCTTATCTGTATGATTTTTGACAAATATATATACCTTAGTATACCATGTCTGTATCGTGATATGAAGCATTTCGTCTGCCCAGAAAGTTCACTCGTGTGCCTTCCAAGGCAATCTACTTTTGCCACCATCCCCCTTCCTCCTAACCCAGGCAATGATTGTTCTCATTTTTTTTTTTTCACCTTAACTTGGTTTCGTCTGTTCTAGAACTTCATCTCTAAGTTGACCGTATGTTAGGGATTCTTCATTTTTTCCTGCTTTCACTCAGAACAATGTAAGATTCATTCGTGTTTTTACATGTATTAATACTAATTAGTTCCTCTTCTTGTTGTAGTGTTCCATTGTATGAATATATGGCAATTTGTCATTTCATTCTCCCAATAACGGATATTTGCCATTGTTTTATGTGGTCTATCTAGCTGAATGTTTCATGTGCAATTGAAATGAGTTTGGTTTTGGCTATGGTTCAAAAGCTGCTATATACATTCTTTAAGTCTTTTTTTTTTTTTTTTTGGACATATGTTTTCACTTCTCTTGGATAAATGCTTAAGAATGGAGCTGTTGGGCTAAAGTGTTGGTGTATGTTTTTTTGTATAACAAATGCTAAGCATATCTACAAAGTAGTTGTACCACTTTATATTTCTATTAGTGATGCTTTATGGGTTTAATTTGCATTTCCCTGATGGTAAATGGTATTGAGCATTTTTTGATGTGCTTACTGTTGATTTGTCAAAAAGAATTTCTTATATATTCTGAATACAAGACTGTGGTCAGCTACATGTTTTGTGAATATTTTCTCCCAGTCTGTGATTTGCTGTTAATTTTCTCAATGATGTCTCTTGATGAGCAATTTTTAATTTTGAGAAAGCCTAATTTTTCTTTATTTTTCTCTTGTGATTATTTCTTTCTGCTTTCCAAGAAATCTTTGCTTAAATCTGCAAAGATTTTTTTCTATGTTTTCTTTTAAAAGTGTTATAGTTTTATCTTTTACATTTAGGACTCTGCTACATTTCAGAATAATTTTTGTATATGGTGTGAAATAGGGTGGAGGTTATTTACTCATTTTTCCATTTGGACGTCCAGTTGTCTCAGTACTGTTGGTTGAAAAGATTTTTCTTTCCCACTCAATTGCTTTGACACCTTTGTCAAATATTGATTAACCATGTAACTGTGAGTCTATTTCTGGACTCTATTTTCTACCTGTATTCCAAACTCAAACTGATTACTGTTGCTTTATGGTAAATCTTTTAGTCAGACAACATAGGTTTTACAACTTTGTTTTTTCTTTTGCAGGACTGTTTTGTATATTCTAGGTCCTTTGTATTTCCATATGAATTTTAGAAATAGATGATCAATTCCTGTAAAAAATATCTTGCTGGGATTATGACTGGAGTTTTATGGCTCAGCATGTGGTCTCTTTAGCTGAATATTCGCGTGCTTTTGAAAAGAAATACATCCTACAGTTTTAGGGTATAGTGTCTATAAATGTCAATAAGATCAAGCTGGTTGATAGCCTAGTAATTCTACCAGTTGCTGAGAAGGAATACAAGACTATCCAACTCTGATATTGTTAGATTTATCTAGTTTGCCTTTTAATTTTGTTAGTTTTTGCTTCTTGTAGTTTGAAGCTTTGTAGTTAGGTGCATACACATTACAAGTGTTATATCTTCATGATGTATTAACTATTTTTCATGATGAAAAGTCTTTTATTTTTGATACTGCTTGTCTTGATGTCTGTTTCGTCCAATGTTAACATAGCCCATGATAACTCTTTTTTTCCTCCCTTTCATTTCTATTAAAGTGCATCTTTTAAAGACATATTATAGGGCCCTGATTTTTTTTATCTAGCCTGACAATCTTTGACTTTTTGGTGAAAAGTTCAGCTCATTTAAAATTAACATAATTGTTATGGTTGGATTTGAATCTACCACTTTATTAACTCTTTTTTCGTCCTTTGCTTCCTTTGTCCTACTTTCTTTAGGGCAAACCAAATATTTGAAAAATATTCTATTTTGATAATTATGTTGACATTTTAGGTCTTCCCCTTTGAAAACATTTTAGTGGTACTCTAGAATTTGCAATTCGCATCTTTAATAAAAATCTACTTAGAGTTAATATTGTACTAGTCCATACAAAGTATAGGAATCTTCCATCAGTGTAATACTACTTGCCTCTCTGTCCCTTGTGCCATTGCACCATATACTTACAATTACATACATTTATAAACTTCATAATACAGTGTTATAATTTTTGTTTTAAACTATTATATAACACAAAGAAATGAGCATTTTGTGATTGATTATATTTTATATTTTGTGATGGATTAAACATGGCCACAAATATTTACTTTTGCTACTACTTCTGTTGAAGTGTGGAGTCTAATTTCCAGTCCTCTTGACTTGGGGCTGACTTTAATGCTACATCAATAAAATACAGTGGAAGTTATGTTATTCTCTCAATGATAGCTCATAAAAAGCCTTGCAGCTTCAGTTTGTGTTTCTTAGAACATTTCCCCTTATAACTCAGCCACCATGCTGTGACTAGCTCAAGCTATATGGAGAAGTCTCAGGTAAGCTTCTAGCCAGCAGCCATGGTGTGAGTCATCTAAAGTTGTGTCTTTAGATGACTCTAGCCTCAGCCATCATCTGGCTGAAACCACATGAGAGATCCCAAGTAAGTATTGCCCAACTGATCTCAATTAATATACAGGACCATGGTAGAGAATAATACATTTTTATATTAAGCTACTAACTTCTGGGATGGTTTGTAAGGCTGTTATAGAAAATGTAGTCATATTCTTATCATTTCTTCCACCAGTTATCACCTGGTGTCATTTGCTTTCAGCCTGAGGAATTTCTGTTAGTATTTCTTGGGAAGCATATCTGTTAGTGCTGAATTTTTACATTTTATTAATAATCTGAAATGTCTGTGTTTCACCCTAATTTTTGAATAGTCTTACTGGAGGTAGAATTCTGGGTTGACTGTTTTCTTTTTCCCTCAGTGCTTAAATATTGTTGTTCCATTGTCGTTTAGCCTCTTCTGTTGTTAATGAGAAATTAGCAGTAATTTTTAAAATAATTTTTCTCATGCTACTTCAGGAATCTTTCTTTTGATTTTAGCATTTGATTATGATGTGTCTAATTGTGCTTTCTATGTATTTATCCTGCTTGGGACTTGGTGAGTTTCTTGGTTTTAGAAGTTGGCATTTTTTATCAAATTTATGGAATCGTTGGCCATTATTTTTTGTTTTGGAAGTTTCTATTAACATATCCTCAAGCTCAGAGATTCTTTCCTCAGTCATGTCCAGTTTACTAACGAGCCTATTAAAGGCATTTACAAATTTTTATTATGGTGTTTTTGATTTCTACCCGTTCATTGTGATTCTTTCTTAGGATCTCTGTCACTCTGCTTACATTTTCCATCTTCTCTTGCAGGTTGTTTACTTTTTCCATTAGAGCTCTTAGCATATTAATCATAGTTGTCCTAAATGTACAATCTGATTATTCTAACATTCATGCTGTATCTGACTCTCGTTTTGATACTTGCTCAGTCTCTTCAAACTGTGCTTTCTGCCTTGTAGTATGCCTTGTAATTATTTCCTGATAGCCAGATATGATGTACTAGATAAGATGAACTGCAGTAAATAAGCTGTTAGTAATGTGGTGGTAAGGTATGGGAGTAGGGGAAGTGTCAGAGTCCTATGATTAGGGCTTGGTCTTTTAGTGACCCTGTGCCTCTGGAATGAACTTTACAAGTGCTTCTTAGCTTTCCCACCCCGCCCCCCATTAGGTGGTATAGGATGGCTAAAGGGGACTGGAATTGGGTATTTTCCCTTCCCCTCAGGTTGGTTTGGCTCTGATAAAAGCCCAATACGTTAAAATAGTTTCTAATAAAATAGTTTCTCTTGAGGTCAGACCTTGTTAAGGACGGAATGCTCTGACATATTTCAAAATGGTCACTTTTTCCTTCCCACTCCCTGAGGCCCAAGGGGATTTTTCTCTCATCTTCACTGTGAGAACATAGTAGAGCTCCAGGAGGTAAAACTCAAAATAGTGTGAGCCCCTGGCTCCCCTTAACTGCCTCCCCTTGGAGTTTTTAACTCTTAGACTTGTCCATACTGAGCCTTTAGAAATTTCAGAATGAGGGAGGGAGGGGGGTAGGCCAGGACTAGATTGATAGGAATTTAGAGTTTATTCCAAGTATGATTGGACACCCTTGGAAGGTTTAAATCAAGGGTGATTGGATCTGATTTACTATCTTAAAAGGTTTTTCTGGCCAACTTATGGAGACAGGAAAGTGGTGTGGTAGGTAGGCCAAATGTAGAAGTTGGGGGACCGGCTAGGGGGCTGTTACAGTCATTCAAGTGAGGACTGATGTGGTCTGAGAGTCAGTTATGCAGCTAGATTCTAATCTTGAAAACAGCCGAAGCAGAAGGGACAAGATTTAGACTATTCAATCTAGGCTATTGGCAATAGATCATTGATTCTCCAATCTAAGCCGCCGAATAAATACTGCATGCCAGAATGCAATGCCTTTATATTTAGCTTTGTTTTCATCACTTCTCTCGTCCAGCCAGAAGAATTGTCACTTCCTAAACTTGTATCCTATTTCTCAGTTCTGTACTTTTACACATGACATTTCTTCCTGTTTGAAATTTATTTTCTTTATTCATTTAAACATTTGTTTATGAGATCTTATACAAGATCTGAGTGTCTACTGAGGACACTTTTTTCTTCCTCTCACTTCTAATGCAATTTTATTATATTTTTCAAGGTGTATGCTATATGGTTGTTTATACCATGATTGCTATTTCCTATTGTCAAGTATTATGAATAATCTGAGAATTTATCCTAATTGCTTGCTAAAAAGTTAGCAATTCACAATTTCATGGGTTCTGGCAGAAGACATGAGACTTCTGAGTCAAAGGACTTTGATATTTATGGCATAGCAGGCAGCATGAGCTTTGTTCAGTTGGTTCCTCTTGCTCCCTGAATCCCATGGGAGTAACACAGAGAAGCCCAGGTGGATGCTTTGTACTCAGGGGCTTTGTACCACAGTAGAGGAACCCCAAACTTAGGGAGTATTTTACAGTGGGCTACAAATAAGTCTTGTAGACTCTCTGAAAGGAGACATATTTTTATACTGGACAATCAACAAACTTGCCCTCTGTTCTTTCTGTCTTCCAAGCCTGTTCACTCTACAAACATCTTTGAAAAGATAGTCTGAAACAAAAAGCAGTTGGTGCCCCTGCTCAGAAGATGTGCAGAATCATGAGAGACCAATAGGGAATTTTCTTTCAATATCATTAGTGTAAGGACCAAGCTTCGAACATGCTATTATGGACTGAATGTTTGTGTCCCCCCTAAAATTGATACATTGAAATTCTAACCCCCAATGTGATACTATTAGGAGGTAGGGTGTTGAGAGGTAACTAGGACATGAGGGTGGAGCTCTTATGAATGGGGTTTGTGCTTTCTAAAAAGAGACACGATAGAATTTAGAGCTTGCTTATTCTCTCTGCTCTCTGCCGTGTGAGGACCCAGCAAGCAGACATCCATCTGCAAACCAAGAAGAGGGCCTTTGCCAAGAATGTGAGCATGCTGGCACCCTGATCTCTGACTTCCAGCCTCCCAAACTGTGAAAAGTAAACGTCTGTTGTTTAAGCCACCCAGCCTATGGTATTTTGTTATAGCATCCCAAACTGACTAAGACATATGCTTATGTCACCTATATCCCTAGCCCAGTGCCTATACACGTAGTGGCTCAAGAAATACGAGTTGAGTAAATAAAAAACTCGATTATACGGCCTCTTGCCGCTGCCTACATCTACCTAAATCCTAGCATTATGGATTCATACCAACTTAGTATATTTATTTTTTTTTAAAACCATTGTCTCTTAAATTTTGTTTAAGAGCTATAATGCTGTCAGTTCAACTCATTTTGAGACCATAGATCATGGGGAAAAAATCAACTTTTCAGGTATTTACTAAAATGTTACAGATTTAAAGTTGTGAGATACACAACTGAGAGTTTTACCTTAATCAGAATTGAAGAATTCTTGGAAGAGGCAGCTCAGGAAAAGTTTCTTGGCTAAGGGTAAACATGTCAGCAGAGGGAGAGAATTCTTAAACTAGACAGCAAGCGGGTTCAGTTGTTCAAAAAGAGAAACAGCAAATTCTCGGCTACTTAGCCTCAGCAGCTGGGGAAGCTATGAAGCCTTGCCCTGCATTGTCTTTGAGGGGAGCAGTAGTAGTGTTTTTTTTTTCCCCTCAGGGTAATTCTTTGTGGTGAGGGATTGCTCATTGCATTTCAGGACATCTAGCATCCCTCACTCTCAGGCCTTAGGTGCCAGCAAAACTCTCCAGGTACTGTTCATTGTGTACATTTGTCAAAAAATACCCCATAGCCAAGAGAAAATAAAACAAAAAGATATGCCCAAAGTGGGTGGTTTTTCAAGAGCTACTGGGTGAGATGTAAAGATCTCACACTAACATACTGTGTGTCAAGATCAAGATAAATTCTAATGCCCTATGGGGACAGCTACCCAAATTGTGGACACTAGCTTCCTGGATAGAATATTATTTTCCTTGTGGTGACCCCCACAGATACTAAGATTCTACATAGATGCCAACTTGCCAAGAAACTGTTGAATTCTCTGTATCTGATATATGCATTCTTAATCCAACAACGGTCAGTCATTTGTTCAAAATGTTCATTGAGCCACTACTACGTGCCAGATACTGTTTCTGCATAAGGACATTGGCTAAGAAAATGCCTTTGGTTTTATAAAGTTTACGTTATCATAGGAGGAGAGAGATAAGAAAAGTATGCAATTAAAATGGGTGATTTCTTGTGGTAACAAGTCCTTGAAGAATCCTGGGCTGAGACAGAGCCATAGGAGGGAGGAAGGAAGGAGAGGCTTTCTTAGGCTCAGGGAAGTTGAGGCAAGTCCTGGGGGTGGGTAATTAAATGGCGATCTAAAAGATGATAAGAGGTGGGGGGCTGTGAAGAGCTGGTAGGAGTGAGTTCCAAAGGGAGGGAGGAGCAAAAATGCTGAAGAGAAAAATGAGTATGTTTTTTATACTAATTAATCATTTGGCACGTAATTAGGTATTGTCTTGTGAAATAAAATTCATATTTTATGGCAAGACAAGAAAAATTTAAACATAAAATATTGTCTTTGCCCTTTGGCCTCCTCTCTCCCCTCTACTGTGCATTGTGTATCTGCTTTATGCATCAACCAAACCTTCCCCAGTCGGCAGAAATACCTGCTTAACCAGAAAGAGCAACCTCCTCCTAGCAGCAACAAGGCAACTCCTTAAAAGGTAACATTCCTTCTTGATTTTCTAAGGGGCCCAAGACACTTAGATCTGGATTGTGTGAACTGTCAATAATACATCATTTAATACACAGCCCTCTACTTCCAAAAGCTTATATAACTATGCCTTGACTCCTAATGAATGGAACAGGTTTTGGAGCTTTCTGAGATGCTCTTCCCAGGTTATAATCCTCAAATTTTTCTTGAATAAAATTTCCCATTTCTTTTCTAGATCAACTGATTAATTTTTCTTCGACAGTCTTATGACATTGTTTGTTATCATAATGGTGATGGTTATCACTTTTTGAACTTTTTACAGGGACTTCATGTTTATTAACTCAATCCTTACAACAATTCTATGAGGTCAATATGATTATTAATTTAGAGATGTGACAACTCTGTCTTGGAGAGGTTTAGCCACTTGAAGAATTTAGATTCAAAACCAGGTCGCTTTATTCAGTTCTGCCTGTTTCTGATATTGTTTTCTGGTTTTATTCTGCCTTCCTAGGTAGATTTTGAATTTTATAAAAAATGTTTTAGTTGGCTTGGGCTACCATAACAAAATACCTGAGTAGCTTAGCCCAGGTATTTTGGGTAGCTTAACCAACAGAAATGAATTTTCTCACAGTTCTGGAGGCTGGAAGTCCAAGAACAAGATGATGGCTGATTTGATTCCTGGTGAGAACCCTCTTTCTGGCTGGCAGCCTTCTCAGTGTTCTCCCATGGTGGGAGAGACCTCTTGTCTATCTTCCTTTTCTTTTCAGGACATTAATCTCATCATGTGGGCTCTACCTTCATGATTTCATTTAAACCTAATTAACCCCCAAAGGCCCCACCTCCACATACCATCACAATGGGATTAGGGCTTCAAAATACAAATTTTGGGGGGACACATTTTATCCATAGTAGATGGGAAGAATGTGTTGTATATATTGGATATGCTCTAAAATTCTCATCAACAAATACTAAGTTAATATTACTTAGAATGAGAACGAATACGTTTTGCCCAGATAATTCCTACCTGTTTTCCAGGTTTCAGTTTAGCTGCTAGTTTTCCAGGAAGCCTGAGTTAGCTGCCATAGTACCTTACTTATCCATTAGTGTTTTGTCATCTGTCCTCTCTGACTTTGTAAGGTCCCTGAAAACCATCACCATAACATTCCTAGTGTGTGGTGGTGCAGTATCTGGTATACAGTAGCTGTTCAATAATTGTTCAGTTAAATTGATCTATCATCTATGATCCTTGGCAAATTGAAAGCTCTCTGAACCTTAGTTTCCTCATCTGTAATGTGTAATCTACTTCATTCAGTTAAGAGAGTTCGATGAACTGATGGATATGAAAACGTTGTTGTCTCTTTTTTCCCCTTTGCCTCCTTGTCCACCATTTATTTATTCTCTTTTAAAGCTCTTCACTTTACTTGCAACATACCTTATGATTTAGCTATCTGAAAAGGTTAAGCACACGGTGACAGGTGATTGCAAAATGGATCTATATTTTTAGAATAGTAGCTGTAATTCTTTAAATGCCAAGGCTAAAACAGCACAATGATTGTTTCATCTGAAGGTGATATTTATCACACTGAAGATATAGGCAATAGATTTTTCTGTATCTGGTGTAAAATGTTGACGATAGCACAGCATTAAGTTCTCTGATATGCCTAAGTTCAATTAGTGATAGGTTAAATATATAGTTAGAGTAACAATAAGTTTCAAGCAGAAAATTAGGTCACACTATCTGAAAAGCATAAGCATATTTATCAAAATAGTGGGATTAAATATTTGAAATTGTAACTATTCTGGAAAATCTAATGAGGTATGAACAGATGAGCATGGGTCTCACTGATTTTAAGGTACATCATTACTTCCATTCCATGGGTTATTTATTTCCCAAAAGCTCCTTGAAGATAATGACATTTATCTATAATTATAGATATAAGTAATATAGATATAAATATATTTTACATGAAGGATAGGACATATAAGGAATACTTGGTCATTGTATTTTAATTTGTTATTAATTTTATTTTTATCAAAGTAATGTATGCACTTAATGTTAAAATGCCAAGCTTACCCTAAGTAACAGGGGTCTGCCTCCCTAACCCCATTCAACCCTTAGTCTCTTTCTGCAAAGGCAATAACCTTTAACTCCCTTGCTGTTTCTTCTGGCATTTACATCCATGTTTTAAAACAACATGCAAATGTTGTGATTTCTTTTTTATTATTATTATTATTTATTTAGGCTGCGCCTGGCCTTAGTTGTGGCATGCAGGATCTTTAGTTGCAGCATGTGGACTTCTTAGTTGCGACATGCATGCAGGTTCTAGTTCCCTGACCAGGGATCGAACCCGGGCCCCCTGCAGTGGGAGCACTGAGTCTTACCCACTAGACCACCAGGGAAGTCCCGTGGTTTCTTAATTATTAACGTTTAGACTTTATTTGCTTCCTGTTGTGGTGATTGACAGTATGCCTCTCTTAGACCATCTTACTCATTTACTACCAACACCATCGTCTTGATGAGTTGTATTATAGTTTTTATTTATGCCAACAGTCAGTGCATATTATTATTATTCACAGTGCATACCATTATTATTATGATTTGACCACTGTTGATAGTCTTCTTTCTGGCACAGCCTTTTGTCTTTTTCTCCTGGAATTAATGGCAGTCTCTGTCTCTCTGTCTCTTTGTTTCTCATCTCTCTCTTCCTTTTTCATTCATTTGCTTAGTTTTCTTTTTACATATCTTTTCCCACCAAATACTCAATAGACCAATAATTTTCAAAATATTCAAACACATCAATTAACCCACAACTTCCTTTTTGTTTCCCCTGGAAAACAAATGTCCTGCTCTAGCTGTTCACCCCTGCTCCCACCTCAACCGACGGCTCTAGGTGTGCTGCCAGCTGTCATCCTGGGGCTTTCCACTGTCTAGCCCCAGGGATAGAAATGCTATTTCTTGAATTCCGTGTCTTCCTCTCTTGGTTTTCTACCTCGTTTTGCTATAACACATTCTACTGTAGCTTCCTAAGGAAAAGAGCATCCATGATAAATTTTCTTCAGTCCTTGTGATTTTTGAAATCTCTTTATTTTAAACTTATAACTTGATGAACAGTTTGACTGGGCTCAAAATTCTAGGTTGAAAGTAATTTTCCCCCAAAATTTTGACATTATAAATTCATTGCTTTCACATCCCCATTGTTGCTGTTGAGAAGTCCAGTGCCATGTTGATCCTTTGTAAGTAACATTTTTTTCTTACTTGAATATGTAGCCAAATAAAATTTTATGTATATATGTATGTACATATATCATATATATATAAACTTTTCACTTTGAAATAACTTTTAAATCACAGAAAAGTCACACAAATAACACACATTATTCTTGTATATTGCTCACCCAGATTCCCTGATTTCTTTAATTCTTAATCATTCACTCTTTGTTTTCCCTGCTCTCTTTTTGGATTATTTATTAGTGGGATATTGGATACCCTAGGTCAATGCCCAAACCTTATTTTCTCTCCCATTTTCGTGTTCTGGTGTTTTTCATTTTCTTTCTGAGAGATTTTCTTTTTTTTTTTCAATCACCTCTATTATTTTATTTCAGTTAGTTAAGTTTTTAAATTCCAAGAGTTTTTCCTTCTGATTGTTTCTGTTCTCTAACATTCTGTTCTTGTTACTAGATGTACTATCTTAATATCTTATTTCTCTGATATTTTTTGTATCTTCTGTCCCTATGTTACTAGCTATTTCTAAAAAGCTAGTTTGAGTTGATCTCTCTCTTTCAAGTCAGAGACTGTATCAGTTAGGATCCTAGTAGGTAATAATATTTGGAAGATATTATTGTCACACTTAGGAAGATCTGTTTGCGGGGTTTAGGGTAAATAAGAGATGGTGAAAAGCAGAGGTTTACAGCAGCAAAGAGCTGTTAATGTCCCTGGACCTAAAGGGCTATGGAGGGAGAAATTGTTGGGACCTGAAGAGAGCACTAGTTATAGCTGCAGCTCGGGGAGAGGGTTGCTTGAATGAGGCTACTAAAGAAATCATGATTATATTGCTTATAATAAATAATATTATATTGTCTAATAAGGGAATGTTGCTACCGATAACCTTTAGCCCCGCAGAGAGGGAGATTTGACTCTTGCCCTGCCATCTCTGGCTGGTGCCTCCCATTCACCGAATCCACATAGGAGGCAGAATTCAGGAGCCTGGGTATAGTCTCTAGGGCTTGGCCTCCTGGGTCACACTGCAGGGTAGAGATGGAAGGGGGTGGCTCTGAGAGACAAAGGGAGAATATCTAGCACTGAGCCTCCTTAAAATATTAGTGATCCTTTGCTATGCACTCATTTGCGAATGATGCTGTATAATTTGAGACTCTAGGATTTCTTAGAGGCTGATCTTTGGTCTGCTCTATGGTGAATGGAGGGAGAAAGGACTAGATTTGAGGACAGTGACCTGATGTGCTGGGTTAGGGAGAGATCTGAGAGTCTAAGATTTGTATACCAGCTTTTAATAAAGTCCTAATTTTCATTCCTGCAACTGAGCTCTGCTTTCCAAATCATCAGTGTCTCCAGTGGCTGAAGTTCTAAGGATTTCTGTGAGACATACAGCTTTTCAGTCCTCCTCTTCTCTGCCAACTCCTTTACAATTTCTCTATCTACTTTGCATCTTTCAAAGTTTGTTGATCTCGTTTCTGCTATCATCTCCTTTCCTAATATCTTTGTATCTATATCTCTTTGTCTTTTGTCCTTATATCAGTTAGCTTAGGGATCAGAGAGACTATCTGCCATGTGTGATGAGAATTCTTAGATATTTTTATAAGCTGACTCATGGAGAATATAAATTTCATAAATGGACTCAGAATTGAATGAACTAAACAGTGATTAATAACAATTTCATCTACTAAATGTTTATGTCTAGAAATTCATGAATCTGAACACTACAGTACAATGAAAAATACTGTTTCATAGTTACCATGTAGGTGACTAGCGTTTTGGTCACTTTTTTTGTCATTTAAAACAAGGAATGTTATTACTGTTTTTAACGTGGAGTCATATACCTGGCAGGGATATATGTATATTCATCACTTCTTGTTCTGCTCATTCTCTGACAAAAGTGCTCATACACTGAAATTGCTAAAGCATGAGGGGGAAAAAAGGAAAGGGGATGGATTATCCACCCTTCAATGATCGAGAGTTGGCTGCACCAGACGCTGCCAAAAGAAATCTGCCCAGTGTCTGTTTTAATCAAACATATTTATAACTCAGTCCTTTACATTTGTAATTTAACAATTGAATTATTTCCATTTAACTGGCAGCAGATGGTGTGTGATTATTGCCTTCCTAATAAAAAAAAAGCCTGTCAATACTTGTTAAATATGGATTAAGCCAAGGGTTACTGAAACTGCTTGGGTTTTCATGAATACAGTTAATTCAACTTGAATTTGGCAATTAAAATGTGTAGAAATCACATAAATTATATATGCATTATGCATCTTGGCACCTCAGCTTCAAAATGAAGTAGTTGGGTAGTGAATTCCTCTTGGAGATAAAACTTATTTTTGCTATTTTAAGTTAGAAAATAAAATTGTCCCTGTGTAAACATGGGCGGTAGTTTGCATATTTTAAAGTTCATTATGCTTGTGAGATGTTCTCCTCCAGCACGGAGTCCAGGGAGACTGTGCAGCCTGTTTATCTGCCCGGCATTCTCACTGGTTTAAAGGAAGGCAGCTCGGAGGTACTGCAAACACAGTCTCACTTACCACCCAAGCAGCAGATTGAATGTAACTGATATTTTCAGCTCTTCAGAAATTGTGATCACATTTTTTAAAAAGGTAAATTATTATCCAGCAGGTGTATAAGCCTGTTCAGAAGAGTTGAGGTTCCTTTAAAAAAATTGACTCTTTGGGTAGAAACTGGAGTAACTGCAGTATCCTATAAAGTTTTTAGGATGGATGAATGTTTGATTCAGTGGAACCTATTGCATTATGTATTGAAAGAAAACAACGCAAGTCATTTGGTCTCAAGCTTGAGGTTTCTGTGTGTGGTATATGTATATATTTTTATGAGAGTTGACTTTTTAGAGGGTTTCTTTGGTTATTGTTTTCAGGGTTTTTGCCTCTCAGGGCTTTGCCTCATCTTTCATCTTCATGCTATTTTTCTGGGAAATCTGTTTCAGGCATGGCGCAGGGATGGTCCCTACTGAAGCTCCCTTTGCTCCCTCCAGGCCTCAGTTGAACTTTCTGCTCAGTGGATCCAACACTTTCCTTTCAGCTCATGAGAGCTCATCACTCATTTTTCTCCTGACCGGCTTAGATGCCTCTTTCTTCAGTTTAGAAAAATACCTTTGCCAGTGATTTTTTTAAAAGAAAGTTTTTAGAAGGGGTGTGTGTGTGTGTGTGTGTGTATGTATGTGTATGTATGTATGTGTGTCTCCTGAGATTCTAGAATAGAATAGGAATAGACATAGAAAAAGATATGGGAAGGCTGTGAAGGTAGATGTATTTTGGCATTTGAAGGAACTTTCCAATAAAGCAGGACAAAAATTCCACCGTCTATTAGGGTTTGGGTCCCTCATCTAAAGTCAGCCTGACACAAGTTAGGGAACACAATAGGTTGAACTGTATACAGATCTGTAGAAAATCAGCAATTGAATATCAGTAATTTTATATGACGCAACATGATATTTTAAAGTTGTTTTTTTTTTTCAATTAGAATTAACAGGACTTGGTAACTTATTGCATTCGGTGGTGAAAGAGGAAGGAGTTAAGTGACTTTGATAAATGTTGATCTTTGGTGTTTATCTTAAATTTAAATTCATGGTCATTAACATCAGGGTAGATAATAGCTATCATATAAAACTTTGTTTCAGGCACATTTCTATGCTATTTATCTCCGTCTATCTATCCATCCATCCAATCAGCGAATCTTCTATTCTATGAGAAAGTATTATTATTATTCCTGATTTATGGAGCAGGAAAGGGAGGGTTAGAGAGGGAGCTTAGCTAACTTGCCCAGATCACATAGGTGAAGGGTGCTGGCGGCTGGGTTCTCATTCAAGCTCTCTGACTCCAGAATCTGGCCCAGAAGCCCCACGTCATCCCCCAGTGGGCTCTGCATGCCGCCCCCTGTCACATACTTGTCCCTGGTGCATTTCTTCTCCCCTCCTCTCCTGTAGGACTCTTTTATACATCTCCTTTCTCCTCGAACCTCCAGTATCTCCTCTCCTACACGCATTCTCAGCTCATGACTTTGTTTCTCCACCACTGTTAATTCCCCGTCCTCCTAAATCTGCATCCATGTATATACTCTGCCTCACCTCCAGCGGATATGGGATCAACTGTCCCAGCAGCTCCTCCCCTAGATAGTAGAGCACATCCCCTTTACTCAGCGATATTCCTGTAGCAACTTTCTCCTCTTTTGTATTGTTAATTTGTCCCTTTCTTCTGGGTTAGTCTCATAAGCATCCAAACCAGTTTTCATTTCTCTTCTTAAAAAGACAAACTCCTTTGATCTCACATCTTTTTGTCAGTTACTCTCCCACTCCTATCCCCACTGTGATAAAACTCTTGGAAAGAGTTACCTGTAATCAATTCTCCAAATTCCTCTCCTCCCGTTCAGCCTTGAACACTGAGTAGGCTCTTGTCTGCTGCTCTTGACAGGCACTGATGAGCTTCACGTTGTTGCAGCACCCATCTGTTCATCTTTTCTTAGTTGATCTCTCAGCTGCATTTGACATAGATGATCACTCTCTCCTCTTGAATTCCGTCTTTAGTTTAGTTTCCGGAATGCCACACTGTCATGGCTTTCATCCTACCTTCCCAACTGTTGCCTCTCTGCCACTTTTGTTCCTTATCTTTCTGACCTCGAAATGCTGGAGTGGAATAGCATTCAAAGTTTTTCTTTGCACTACCTTGGTGCTCTCATCTGCATCATGGTCTTCAATATAGTTTGCATCAGCTTTTCTCGGATACCATTTCAGATCCTCAGAGACTCCTTTGTTTCAGCTCTTCATTGCCTTCGAACTGCACCCCTGCACCTTTTGTTTTTTGCCTCCTGCATGCCATAGATCATTGGTGTTCTCTGAAAACTCATATGTTGAAACCAAATCCGCAAGATTTGGGACATGATTTGGTCAAAGTGAATGCAATCAGAGACCTAACTTTTATAGAGACCTCAGATTGCTTCCTCCCCGCTTCCTTCATGTGAGGACATGGAGAAGATGGCTGTCTGTGAACCAGGAAACGAGTCCTCACCAGACACTCAATGCGCTGGTGCTTTCATCTTGGACTTCCTGCTCTCCAGAACTATGAGGAATAAAGTTCTATTGTTTATAAGCCACCCAGTCTGTGGTATTTTGTTACAGAAGTCCAAACGGACTAAGACACTGCAAGAGGCTTTTTGGTTAATGCCACCTGGAGACCTCTGCGCCTGTGGAACCCATCCCTACTTGTGCAGCCCGGGGTTTACACCACTGGGACATGAGATCCAGCGGGTAAATTCTCTCCTCTTTCACACTTTTTGGCTCTCCTATCATAGTCACTTTTGCTCTTCCATCCCCTGCTGCTTTAGTTTTCATCACTACTTCACAATTCTCCAAAGAAAGGCAGTGAGCAATGAATGTCATTTACATTTTACTCTAAGTACTCCAAATAGAGCCTTGACAAAAATATATCTTTTCATTAGATTACAGAATTGTCTACAACAATCATATTCTACAATCTTATTTCAGGCTGGATGCTCTCTATTCAACGCTAATTTGCTGCGTTAAATTACACTTACTATATAACTGTATACCTTTGGATTGTTTCATAAGTAATTTCCCTGTGTTTCTACAACATACCCACACATCATAAATGATCATTTTTCCTTTCCTAATTTTGCTTTCTACTTACTAGTGAAGCAATGATAGTTGTCTGGCCTTCGGTATGGGTACTATTCCAACTTCTTATTGATAATTTGATCTTATGTTTACCTTAGTTAGTGAATCTTTCTAATTTCTCTGTTAGTCCTGCTTGCTTTTGTTAATCATCTGCCTTAAATGTACCTTTCAATGTCTTGCAGCAAGTGTCTCTGACTCATGCTTTCTCACTTCAAACCCATACCATACACATCTTATATTCTCTGACTGGATTTTATTCAGCTGTAATTCTAAGAACTCTGAACGCAAACAAGCCTTTAATAGGTTGAAGCAAAAGTAGTTCAAGAGAGAATAGAATGGTGAATAGAATGAGAAATACCAGACATGTCCTTGTTAACAACTGAAGAGCAAAAAAAGAAAAAAATCATTCTCTATTATTCACTTGGACATCTTCCTGTTCTTGCAAGTTTTTTTTTTAATAAATTTATTTATTTATTTTTTATTTTATTTTTGGCTGCGTTGGGTCTTCATTGCTGTGCGTGGGCTTTCTCTAGTTGCAGGGAGCAGGGGCTACTCTTCGTTGTGGTGCGCGGGCTTCTCATGGTGGTGGCTTCTCTTGTTGCAGAGCACGGGCTCTAGGCACGCAGGCTCAGTAGTTGTGGTGCACGGGCTTAGTTGCTCTGCGGCATATGGAATCTTCCCGGACCAGGGCTCGAACCCATGTCCCCTGCATTAGCAGGTGGATTCTTAACCACTGCACCACCAGGGAAGCCCTGCAAGGTTTTGAAGCACCCTTCTATGAAGTTTTTTAATAATTACAAGCAGCCTGTCCCACGGCTCCCTCCCTTCCACCCTTACCTCTGCACTCTTGCCAAAGAACAAAGGGTAAAGGGCAAGTACAAAAGCAAAGGTCATAGATGTTAAAAATAAAAAATAAATAAATTTAAAAAAACGCAAATGTCAAGGAACTGTGCATCACTAAGATTTAATCACATTTGGCATATTCCATGTCTGATTTATTTGTGTAGCTTCTATCTTTAAGCCTACAATGCCAGGTCTTCTGTATATCATGTGGAGTGATAAGAGTTTTGGTCATTTGTTAGTTAACATAATATGGTCCAAGTTCTACTTTTTTTTTCTAAACACAGACACATATGAACACCCAATGAATTTGTTTTCTTTATTTACAATCATGTATTTCCTGAACTGAACTGGTCACCTTAACATGTGAATGTCCGTCACTGTTGTGATGTTGCCAAGCTGTTAATGCCTTACTACTTTAATCTTCCAATATGTTGGTTTCTAATCCTTCTCTCTGTAATGATTATTATTTGTTGTCACTCTTCTCTAGCTGTCTTTGTCAAGGGTTGGCTTCCCAGACATTACAACAAAAGCTTTTGATAAGACAAATATTCAATAACTGTTCAGTGGAAGGATGGAGTTGTACTAGACGCCTACATATATGGTTTAAGTACAAAAATTAAATTGTGAGAAGACTGGAATGAGATTCTTCTAAATCATATAGAATATCTTTGTGAAGATTTGTAAACCTATATGAATTTTATTTTAAATAGAATTCCTTTTCCTAAACAGGGTTTCAGTGTTGCCAAGTTTAGGGATTTCATATATGCATCAGCTTTCTTTGGTATAGATTTTTACCTGGGAATATCTATCATACTAAAACAGTGTTCTTCCCTGTGTACCATTCACAGTCTGATACAGAATTAAATAAATGAGGTAAACTCAGATCAAATAATATTGTGGATGGCTACCTTCTCCAATTATTCTGCCTTACCAAATCCTACCCTTATGCAAATACGCTGTCCCCATTGTGGGAAATACGGCAAGGCTTCCCATCAAGCTTGCTTGTTGCTTCAGCATGAGATCCTGAAGTTTACACTTGGACCTCAAGCAGTCTAGTTTCTCCTCTTCTGGGATCTATGCGCCAGTGAGTGCTTGCTGGTTGCTCAGCTTAAGCTGTGTGCTGACCATCCTGCTCATGGAAAGTACCCTTAGTAGAAAAACGGGCCCTATTTCCTTCATCTTTCATTTACTACTTGATATTTCTTAGATATTCTCTACCATCCTACTCTATCAGAGAATCACTTTTAATTTCCAATAGAAACATTTGTTTTTGCAACTGTGCAACTAGAATTCCTATGAATTTCCAGCAAGACTGTGAGACCACTATTGATATTCTCATTATAGTTTAATGAAAAGTTATCTTACACAAACCATTTTTAAGTACCCTTATATTAAAATCCACGAGGTAAGTTTCTGGTTTGGTTATAATTTTTAGAAAATATGTCTTTAAGTTTAATAATAAAGTTTTCTTAAAGCTGGTTGAATAGAGAGTAATCAGAAGAGATTCATTTCAAAATATGCCCTTTCCCTTAAATTTGAAATCAATGTTTGATCTTCTTAAAATCAAAATCAATATTAAATACAATGAAAGAAGAGTCCAGTGGGGCCAGAAGGCTATGTTAGACAGCCTGGCTACTACGGCATCATATTTCAGTAAACTCGACTGCAAGCTGGGGACGTGAACCGACATGCTCCTGAATCTCGCAAGGTCACTTTTCAGTGGGATGGACTTTGAACTTGGGGTTGGTGGTCGATTGAGATCATCACCTGCCTCCACCTGCTGTCAAGACTTTGGTTGAGAAAAAGTTTAACCGTGTGCTCATAGATACCTTGAAAGAGATACTCTAATATTTGTGGAAAATCTAACCTCTTTACACCCTCTTCACTTCTGCACAGTTAGCTCTCTAGAGTTGTATTTATTTTATGGCAGAAACCAGTAATAACAAACACCCACCCCACTGTGGAGGAAAGCAATAGAACCCCGCAGTTTGAGAGATCATACAATTTTGATTACGCCAGGGTCTCTGGATGGCTCTTCTTCAACTAAGAATGTGATCATCACACTATATGCCCAAGTCCTGTGGGAACAAAATTGTCAGCAAAACATTCTCAAGTCTTAAAGGCAAAAATTATATGTTTAGTTTTGGGGGAAAAAAGGCTATTATAGCACAAAACTTTCTCTAAGGTGATGTCATTAGCTTTGTTATAATGTCTAAACAGTGAAGGGATGGTTTCTGGAAAATTTTCTGTGCTATAGACCCAGATTCTTGCTATCCAAGCTCCCTTCTCGCTTCTCTACAAGGTGTTAGAAGACTCTTCCTGCTCCTCCATCTCCCAGCCCTTTATTCTTCATGAGGACCGCCCCTCCTACTGCCTACTTAGTATCTTGTCTTCCATTTTAGCATCTGCTCTTAGACCTGCATAACAAGAATGGTCTAGGAGAAAAGGTGGTAAGATGGGGTTTGGGGACTGGTGCACTCATGACCTTGTGGGTAAAATGGACACCACTCAGAATGGTATGTGGGGCAAAATAATTCCTGACACAAGGTGACAGCCCAACTGCTAATGATTTTACCAGTAGTGACCCGGGAAATAAATGCCCTCGAGGATGCAACGATTAGGTTATTTGAAACCAAAGCTTTCAAAGACGGCAGAGTTGGCTGGTTACTGCTAAGTGGTATTGGTGCCCTGCAGAGGGATGATGAGAAACTGCAGGTCTTTAGCAAGCAGTTCAAGGCTCAGAGTGAGAGCTGGCAGGCCTGCTGTTCTAAGGTCAGGCCCTGGCTGGGAAAACCTTAGACCCTGAAACGTGAGATTAAAACATCCACGTGAATGCCCCGAACCCTCAGAACCTATGGGTGGTGTGGTATCGTCAAGGGGTGAGGGAAGGTTGACCTTCTGTTGACCTCTCTCTCCACCCTGGAGTCATGGGGAGTGGGGGGGGAGGTCCTGGTTGTGGGTGTAACGGGCTGGCCGGGAGCCCCTCTCGGCAGGTGTGCTGGCTGTCCCCGCCCCAAGCTGGCAGTGCTATGGCATTCACGAAAAGAGTGGCTAGCTGCTAGAAATAACATAAATTTCTGCACACACTGAGTATCTGTACTTTAAACACATCTAATGCACTTTCATCTCTGAAATCCTGAGTTCATGCATCCTTTCTCCCAGAATGGGCAGAACAGCTTAGAATGAAGGCATGGGGAACGGGTGTTAACCTTCTTACTGATGTGGAAATAAACAAAGACCACCCAAATGAGAACACACAGAGACTCTTTATTCCGAGCTTGGTATAGCAATAGAGTTAGTCGCCATCATTTGCACAGACTCAAAGGCAGGCAGGGAAGTAGGGACGTTTTATAATGAAAAAAAGGGCTTCAGGTGTGGCCTCATTGGATGTTGTTGTCATGGGGAAGCCAGAGGTGGACTAACAAATAAAATGTGAGGCATGTTATCTGACTGGTTTGGGGACCGTGTTTGACTTTCTTTGGTTGATCTTGAGTTGGAAGCAGGGGCATAAAAGGAGAGAAGCTGGCAGTTACTGAGCAAGTCCTAACCATTCTGTGCCAGTTGCTGCAGTGGTTGTGGTTTAGTTTCCTGGCCTGGTTGCCACAGAAGTGGTGGGTCAAGTTCTATCATCCCATGTGATCTGGTCGCTGTCTATTTTTCTACTCAGTCTCTCACCAGGGCGGCTCCAACAGCTGCACCTTGGCACTTTCTCTTGTAGTTGGTGCTCCTTTCCCCACATGCTACCCCATTCTCTTCCCCCACCCTCTCTGAAATCTTTCCTTTGGGGGGCTGGGGGAAAGTAGGAGAGGGCCCTCCAAGGGCCAGCGCTTCCCCCGTGCTACAAGATGCTGCAGAGATCTCTCCTCAAGGCAACAGATGCCCTCCTTAGGAGCTGTCCCTGTCTCCTCTCCTTGGCTGCCAGGCCCATAACTAGAGTTAAATCCAGCATAACCTGGCTGTGGGTGGGCTGGGCTTGATAACAAAGGAAAGAAATTATACACTCTGGAAGTTGTAAGAATCAGTCATACATGCCATACCATCCAGAGCCTGAAGAGAGCCCCCGGACTGGATTTTGAAGGCGCCGGAATGTTAGCCTGAATAAGCAATAATTCAAGGACTTGGGAGAACTTTTTCACAACACAAGATTTTAAACCCTAGCAAAGAGTCCAGGGGGTGGGGTGAACTCATTTCTCGGGTGATGCTTACAAGCCTGGAGAAAGTGACGGACAAAGGCAAACAAAGTAGATGTGCCCGAGTTTCCGGGGCAGAGAGTATTGCTGAGGGAGACACGCTAGAGGGTTGGTGGGAGCCCAAAGGGCACATCACTGACCAAGACCATGAGGAATGTGCTGATGAAAGGGTCACCAGCAACGCCACGTTCAGTGGTGACTCTCCTTTGCAGTCCAGACCTTTTGATAGGATAAGTGGTCACAGAATGTGGCTTATTCTTATCCAAGGGAATGGTGGGGCCCTGAAGTAATAGAGACCAGGTAGCAGGATCTAACTGCCAGAAGCCAAGAGTCTGTAACTGAGGTTCCATAATGATCCTCAAGGTCAGAGGGGCAGCTGAATGGCCTTGACCTGCAGGAAGTTGTGGATATGGTTATTAGAGCTTGGCATCGGAAGGGGAAACACAGATGGGCAGCCAATGAGGGCGTTGCTTCGCATCTGCCAGCAGAAAAGGGAGAAATGGAGGTGCAGAAGGTTGATGGTTGTCAGTCCAATAAAAATCATGATCTCTTGCTCAGTTCCTGGATTCAGCCTAATTTTTTTATATTAATAGACTTTACTTTTTAGAGCAGTTTTAGGGTTACCGAGAATTGCTCATTGCACAGGAAGTACAGAGAGTTTGGCATAACCCCTCTCCCCTGCTTCACCCCCACAGGTTCTCCTATTATTAGCATCTTGCATTAGTGTGGTATGTTTCTTACAACTGATGAACCAATATTGCCATTATTATTCACTAAGGTCCATGGTTTACATTAGGGTTCACTCTGTGTTGTGCAGGACTATGGGTTTTAACAAATGCATAACGTCATGTATCCACTTTTACAGTATCATATAGGATACTTTCAACACCCTAAAAATTCTGTGCCCCATCAATTTCTTCCTTCCTTGGAACCCTAGCTACTACTTATCTTTTCACTTTCTCTATAGTTTTTTTTTTTAATTACTTTGAAATCTTTATTTTTTTATTTTTTAAACATCTTTATTAGAGTATAATTGCTCTACAATGGTTGTGTTAGTTTCTGCTTTATAACAGAGTGAATCAGCCATACATATACATATATCCCCATATCTCCTCCCTCTTGCGTCTCCCTCCCACCCTCTCTATCCCACTCCTCTGTAGTTTTGCCTTTTCTGAAATGTCATACAATTGGAATCAAATCTTACTTCTTTTACTTAGAGTATTTAATTTCCTCCATGTCTTTTCATAGCTCATTTCTTATCACTAAATACTGTTCCACTGTATAGATGTACTACAATTTGTTTATCAACTCAGCTGTTGAATGACTTCTTCATATTTTCCAGTTTTTGGTGATTATAAATAAAGTGTTATAAATAACTTGTGTGAACACAGTTTTCAAATAATTTGGTTAAATACCAAGGAGTGTGATTGCAGGATCATAAGGTAGAGTGTGTTTAGTTTTATAAGAAACTGCCAAACTGTCTTCCAAAGTGACTGTACTATTTTGCATTCCCATCACCAGGGGATGAGAGTTCCTCCTTTTTTGGATTTTAGCCATTTTAATAGATGTGTAGTATTATATCACTGTTTTAACTCACAGTGACCTGCACACGTGTTATGTTGAGCATCTTTTCATATGCTTATTTGCCATTTGTATATCTTCTTAGGTGAGGTAACTATTCATACCTTTTCCTCATTAAAGTTTTTTCCCCAGATTTATGGAGATACAATTGATGTATAACACTGTGTAAGTTTAAGGTATAAAACATGTTGATTTGATGCATTTATATATTGAAAAATGATTACCACCATGGAATTAGCTAACATCTCTGTTATGTCATATAATTACCATTTCTTTTCTTGTGATGAGAACATTTAAGATCCATCCTCTTAGCAATTTTCAGGTATTATTAATACAGTATTATTAAGTATAATTGCCATGCTGTACATCATATCCCCAGAATTTATTCATCTTTTAAGTCAAACTTTGTATGCTTTGACCAACATCTCCTCATTTCCCCCTTCTCCAGTCCCTGGTAATCACCATTCTATTCTCCACTTCTATGAGTTCAGCTTTTTTGGATTCCATATACAAGTGATATACATTATTTGTCTTTCTCTGTCTGGCTCACTGCACGTAATGCCCTCAAGGTCCATCTATGTTGTCCCAAATGGCACCATTTTCTTCTTTGTCATGGCTGAATAATACTCCATTGTATACGTATACCACATCTTCTTTATCCATTTATCTGTTGACAGACACTTAGGTTGCTTCCATATCTTGACTGCTGTGAATAATGCTGCAATGACTATGGGTGTGCAGATATGTCTTTGATATCCAGTTTTCATTTCCTTTGGATATATACCCAGAAGTGGGATTATCCAGTTTTCATTTCCTTTGGATATATACCCAGAAGTGGGATTACTAGATCATATGGTAGTTTTACTTTTAATTTTTTGAGGAAACTACATACTGCTTTCTAGAGTGGCTGTAACAATTTACATTCCCAACAGTGCACAAGAGTTCCCTTTTTTCCACATCTTTACCCACAATTATCTCTTGTCTTTTGATGACAACCATTCTAACAGGTGTGAGGTGATATCTCATTATGATTTGGATTTGCATTTCCCAAGTAATGTTGAACACCTTTTCATGTACCTTTTGACCATTTGTATGTCTTCTCTGGAAAAATGTTTATTCGGTTCTTCTGCCCATTTTTTTAATTGGATTATTTGTGGGGGGTTTTGTTATTGAGCTGTGTGAGTTTTTTAAAAAATATATTTTGGATATTCGCCTTTTATCTGATATGTGATTTGCAAATATTTTCTCCCACTCCATAGGTTGCCTTTACATTTTGTTGTTGGTTTCCTTTGCTTTGCAGAAGGTTTTTAGTTTGATATAGTCCCACTTGTTTAGTTTTGCCTTTGCAGCCTTTGTTTTTGGTGTCAAATCCATAAACAAACAAACAAACAAAAAATTGCCATGACCAACATCCAGAAGCTTACTCCCTGTGCTTTCTTCTGTGAGTTTTATGGTTTCTGGTCTTGGATTAAAGTCTATAATCCATTTTTCTTTTGTCCATTTTTGAATTAGATTTTTTTTAGTTGTTGAGTTTTCAGAGTTCTTTGTTATATTGGATTACAAGTCTTTTATCAGATAAGTGTTTTGCAAAGATTTTCTCTCAGTCTGTGGCTTGTCTTTTCATTCACTTAACAGTCTTTCAGAGACACATTTTTAATTTTAATAAAATCAAACACCCATTTTTTTTTTCTTTTATGCATAGTGCTTTGAGTGTTATATCTAAAAAGTCATTGCTAAACCCAAGGTCACCTAGATTTTCCTCAATGTTAATTTCTAGAATTTATAGTTAAACTTCTTACGTTTAGGTTTATAATCTATTTTGAGTTAATTTTCATGAAAGTTCTAAAGTCCGTGTTTATATTAATATTATTTTTGCGTGTGGATGTCCAGTTTTTCCAACACATTTGTTGTAAAGGTTATTCTTTCTCCATTGAATTGCCTCTGCTCCTTTGTCAGAAACCAACTTACTGTATTTGCGTGGGTTTATTTCCAGACTCTCCATTCTGTTCCACTGATTAATTTGCCTATTCTTTTACCAGTACCACATTGTTTTGATTACTGTAGCTTTATACTAACTTGTGAAGTCAGGTGGCATATTCACACTTGTGAAGTCTTCCAGTGTTGTTGTTCTTCAGTATTGTGTTGGTTATTGTGGGTCTTTGCCTTTCCATATGAACTTCAGAATCACTTTGTGGATATTCATAAAATAGCTTGGTGGAATTTTGATTAGAATTGTGTTGAATCCATACATCAAGTTGGGAAGAGCTGTTAACAACATTAAGTCTTCCTATCCATAAACATGGGGTATCTCTCTATTTACTTAGATTTTCTATGATTTTTTTAATCAAAATTTTATAGGTTTCTTTATACTACTCTTGTACATATATTTTTAGATTTATATCTATACATTTCACTTTTTGGGTGCTAATGAAAATAGTTCTGTGTTTTTAATTTCAAATGCTAATTGTTTATTGCTGGTATATAGGAAAGCAATTAACTTTGTATATTAACCTTGGATCCTGCAACCTTGCTTCAATCACTTATTAGTTTCAGGGGTTTTTTATGTGTGATTTTTTTAAAAGATTTTCTACATGTAAAATTATGTCACCTGTGAACAAAGGCAGTTTTCTTTCTTCCTTCCCAATCAGTATATCTTTTCTTTTCTTGTCTTGTCTTACTGCATTAGCTAGGTCTTCCAGTGTGATATTGAATAGGAAGAGAGGACATCCTTGCCTTGTTTCTGATCTTAGGGAGAAAACACCTAGTTTCTCACCATTAAGTATGATGTTAGCTATAGGTTTTTGGTAGATGTTCTTTATCAAGTTGATAATTTCTTTATATTCCTAGTTTTCTGAGAGTTTTTATTATAATTAATGTTGGATTTTAATGTTGGATTTTGTCCAATGCTTTTACTGCATCAGTTGATATGATCATATAGCTTCTTTAGATTCTTGATGTGATGGATTATATTAATTGATTTTTGAATATTGAACTGATTTTACATACCTGGAATAAATTCCACTTGGTAATATATACAGTGACATATAATTATTTTTATACATTTTTGGATTTAATTCTCTAGTAGTTCTTTGAGGATTTTTATACCTATGTTCATGAGAGATTGGTTTGTAACTTTTCTTTCTTTTAATGTCTTTGTCTGATTTGGATAATAGGGTAATACTATCCTCACAGAATAAGTTAGGAAGCATTCCCTCTGCTTCTGTTTTCTAGAAGAGATTGTAGAGAATTGGAATAATTGAAAGGACTACTTCCTTTATCAAGGGAAGGTGGAGGGGAGGGGTAAGGGGTTCCAAGTACTTGCAGTCATTGCAGTCATCTGAATCCTCAGAGTGCATGACTTTCTTCATTTCTGGAAAAGTTTTATTTCAAATACTGCCTCTCCATTCTTTTTTAAAAATCTCCCCTGTAAGTTTCATTTAGTCATATTTTGGACCCTACCATTCTGTGTTCCACAGTCTTAAACTATATTGTAAAATGTGTGCATACATCTCTATGGTGCATTTTGTACATTTAAAAAATATCTATCTTCCAATTCACTAAATTCTTTATTCATTTGTTTACTTTCTTCCTACTTATACCATCTACTTTTCTTTCATTCTCAATGATTATATTTTTCCTGGTCACTTTAACAAAAGCATGGCTAATCCCTTCTTCCTAGTGCTTATTTTAAAAACTTAATCTTTTTAACACTTGATACATAATTATTTTGTAGTCACGATGACATACTGCCAATATATGACATTATCAGTTATCTAGTTGTACCTTTGCTTATTTTTTTGTGCTGGCCCTGAGTCATAGAGTCTTGTTTGTCATTTGCTGGTTAATTTTTCACTGTGAGCTCTTATTTGGATGGTCATAATCTATGGGAATCCTTATTGAAGGTGCCAGGAATTTTTTTTCCTAGCATACTCTTCTTCTGGCTTGCTGTAGTGATAGCACTTCTATTTCCCTATCTTATGTAAATAGAAATCTTTTAATGACCTTTCTCAGTTCATCTTTCAAGATTAGGGTTCTGGGTCACTTTAATCTGCAATAGAGCTTCAGTATTTACTCACCCCTTCTTCTTGCATCTCATACCTTCTTTCAATGATTATTTCACATTAATTCTGGAGTTTTCCTTAAAATATTCTTTAGGACGGTCATTCAGTAATAAACTCTGTTGCGTTGGCTATGTCTCCTTCTATCTCCCTTTCAACTCTTGGGAATCTGCTCTGCATTTTGTAGGCTCAGGGCTCATTTATATATTTTAAAGTATTTTGTATCTCACTCCATCCAGCATCTACCTTTTTTGTAGCTTGAGAGTTGGCTTATTTTTTTATAGAAAATATAATCCACTCTTTTTAAGCCAAAATTAGAAGCAGTGTGTGTACATTTTTTATAAAGGTCTTATATGCACTTCCCAGGTTGTAAATTCTTGTAAGTTAGGTATATTGTCTTATCTTTCATTGTATCTCTCCTATCTCCCTACGCCCAATATCTAGTGTAAAGTAGGTGCTCAATCTTTTAAAAAAGATAAAACAGTATGTCATTTCTTTTTAAAATGAATTTGCTCTGTCACTTTGCCTCTTGGAAGTCTCGTCCAGAAGCAATATAATTCAATTAAAATTATATAGTCAAGCTCCATCATTTGTGATCTTGGACAACTGAGTAATATTTTTTTTAAAGTAGAAGTAGGGAACAATGCAAGATGTTTTGGACATAATGAGACAATATGTATGATGCCTGCAGCCCAGTGTTACAGCACTGGATCTCTAAGACTTGTTAGCTTTCCTCAATAAACTAGATAAAAACAACCCTGGTTGCTACCAGTATCAGTTTATTTTTTTGCCCCTTTTGGTATATGTAGAGAGAAAGTGATAAAGAAATTATCAGTTGAATATAATTTTTTCTTTTGGCAACAAAATATAAATTTGCTTTATAAACTATTATACTACTGGATTATACTGATTTACCTTGGGTGCCACCATTCCAGTTCATTTCTTGTCTGAATGATGAATGGCACTTGAAACAGTATAGAGTAATATTATTTTTAGTAGGTGGTAACAGTTAATAAAGGAGTTTCCCAGCTGAAACTAGGCAGTAAACAGTTATGACAGCAATGAAATATGTGATTTTTTTTCCAAATGGAAAATAGTGAACGTATAAAATGTTACGGGACCTGAATTCAGAATCCTGATGTAAAACTGAAATGTTTCTATGTTTGCATGCCTTTTTACACTCTTCTGCTTCATCTTTCTCTTCTTTCTTCTTTATAACTTTTTCTCATTTTTACTCTCTCCCTTCTCTTCCTTCCTTCCTTCCTTAAAAAGGAAAACCTGGAATGAGCTTTGACATGATGCATTCCTATTTAGTGTAGGGGGATGGTGTAGTGCATTGCCAATGAAACACAAATTGCGATTTCACAATCTAAAGGACCTTTAAAAATAGCATGAGATTTAGAAATAGAAAAGCCACATTGAACACAAGAAATGTATATCTTATTTTTTTCTTTTTGGATAAATACCTCTTATTTCAGTGAGACAGCAAATTTGGGCCCTTTCTCTTGTCCTTACCTATAAGAATTATATATCTTTTATGTAATGGCATTTAAAAATTTCACATCTTGCATTCATTTACATGTGCCTAGCAAAAATTGAAATGATGGTAAGCCCTCATAAATTACATTCAATAAGGAATTACTTATTGAGCAACATCTATCTGCCAGGAACTTTGCTAGTAACTGGGGATACAATAGTGAGAAAGTCACAATCCAGCTCCAATCTTACAGACTAACGGAGGAATCACTGAAGTAAGCATGTGATGACCACACCAGTCCCAGAAGTGCTAAGATCAGTGAGAACAGAAGGCTGTGAGAGAACCCAGGAATGAAATTTAACTCAGCCTGAGAAAATAAGCCAGGATACTTTAGAGGTAGTCCTTGAAGCTGGAAACTAAAGAATAATTAGTATTCACCTGATGCTTGGTGTGGGAAAGGGATCTCAGATCTGGAGTCTAGAGGTGGCATGTTCAGAAAACTGCTAGTGTAATAACTGAGTAAGATCGTGATTGAGAGCACAGAGGAAGATGTAATCAGCAGTGAACTGCAGAAGATAAGCTGTGTTTGCAAGCCGTGCTAGGAAATATGGCACTTCCGGAAATATGTAGGAGTGGCCTTATGCTTCAGAATGATCACTCTGCCTGAAGAATGGGAAATGAGTTTTGGGTAGTGGAAACATCTGGTTCAGGGTATTGCTGAGATGAGAATTGATGGAGTCTTGACATATATAGGATGCGTGAGACTTGATGATTGATGGGTAGAACGGGTAAGGGTAGTCCAGGACCAACATATAAGTTCTTGGCTTGGCAAGATGGACAGAAGAAGGCGCCATTCACTGAAATATAGAATAGGCGGGTAAAGACAGACTGGTTGGTTGGGTGGGGGTAAGGAAGATGAAATTAGTTTTTGATTCAAGTAGGCAAGTCAATTAGGCTATGTGTTTTTTTTGTGTGTGTGTGTGTGTTCCGGAAGAACACTTAAGATATTGGTTTGAGTAACATGTCATATCAGGACTTCAGATATAGATTTGGGAGACAACAATGTACCGATATTACTTGAAATTATGAGCATGAAGAGAAAGCCTAGAAAAAAGTATAATCTTAGCAGAGAGGAGGACTAATGTGGAACTATAAGGAGAGTCAACATTTAAGAGATACAAAAAGAGAGAGAAGTAGGCAATGTGTTTCTTAGAATTCACTTACAAAGCAGAGAGGTAAGGAGAATAAATATTTCTGAAATTGGAACGGAGCACAGAGCAATGAAATGCTAAATTATGTGGAGTGGTCAATTATAATAGGTCAAATTATGGATTTTCCTCCTAGAATCCTGAATGCTCATACCTTAGAACATTGTTTTTACTGAGTCTTTTTTCTTAGAATATTTGGAAAATCTGCTTTCTTTGTATCTTCTTTAAAAACACAGAAGCGTTTTCTGTCCCTGATCTATGGTTCTTTCCACCTGCATTCTCCAGTCGCTTCTCATAGTCTTGGTGTCTCCATCTCTTGCAGTTATATTGCAGAAATTAAAAGAAGATAGTTGAATAGAACTTCAAGATGCCTTTAAGAAATCAAGTATAAAGGAATATTTTGAATATTTAACTCCATATAATTTCTATAATTATTCACCTTCATAAAATTTTATTATTTATAATATAAAGTTCAGTTGTTCTGAACTTTATTGTTCATTCTGAATATGGATCCTGATATTGTATGTTTCACTTGTAAAAGCATATGAAGATGAATTGACATGAAAATCCGTGTACTGCAGAGGAAGAAACACTGCACTCGGTAGCAGGATATTTGAATTCCAGTTTCTAATACCAAATTACTGTATTTCCTCATAAGTATCCCTTAACTTTCTTGGGTCCAAGTAATGTGATTTGGAAAATAATGATCCCCGATGTCCCTTCAGTTTTTAAAATCCTGTGGTTTTCAGTTTATCTAAGCAAGCAATGCAAAGTTTCCATTCAGTGATAGAGGACAAGCATTTCATTCTCATGAAACAATTCTAATAATCGGGCCTGAAGTATTTGTATAAGTTTTAGTGACAATAATGTTCTAAATTACATGAACATGATTAAGCATAGGAATTAATATAGAACATTTTTGTGTTACTTATAACTTTATTGTAATTTTCCTCCCATTTATGTGCCTGCCCTTTAGTTGTTAATGCTATCTCCTGAAAGAAAAATTTCTCATAAGGGCTTAAATTGTTTAAACATGGTATACATAGGGCAATAAACATCTATGCTTAGCTAGATAGAGAAATGTGCAATTGTTCAAGTTAAATATTTTCTAAAGACACTCCCCTGAAAGAGTAAATGAACTGCCTTGGACTCATTTGTCAAGAGTTGCGGATAGTTACCAGCAGTTTCAGTCATAAGAGGCAAATCTGGAAATCAAAAAATAGAGAAAAGAGAAAGAATGTTTTTAATTATGAACCCACCCATTACAACGGCCTGATCTCTGAGAAGACGTATCAAGCACTGCTCTTCTGCCTGGCCAGAATGTTAGCTTTCCCAAAGAATGAAGCTTTTGGTATCCTTTGGATTTCCTGCATTTTCACCTCTGTACTGGTTCAGCAAGGAATGGAAGCCTTTCAGTGTGACAATGGGGTCTCCTTGCCTCCTGACAATGTGTGTGACTTCACAGATCAGTGTGGCGACATGAGCGATGAACAGCAATGTAAGTTCCCTTCCTCTCCTTCCTCCAAGTCCTGTTCACCTTTCGTCCAGAGGCTGCTGAGCTGCCTGGGGAGGCTAAGACACCTGGCCCTGCACGGATCCCATTTATATGCCTTTAGAGGCAGTCAGAAACTAAAATACTCTTTTTAAGAAAGAGACAGATCCACAAATAAAAATAACTCTAATTAAATGGTATCAAATTGCTAAGATTCTAACTAAATGGGATGTATTTTGAATCAGTTTTTACCGATTATAAAGAAGGAGTGAAATGTAGAAAGGTAGCTTTTAATGGTATATCAGTGAAACAGGATTTGAAAGAAGCTTGTGACTGCAGTTTTAAAATGCTGTGATGGAAATTATGAGCTTAAGTTTGAGTTCAGTATGGGAATATTTGAAATGAATTTTAAGTTGGGTGAGAAGGTTTTATTTTTGCTTATAGGACACTACCACCAAGTGAGTTGGTACGTCTCATACACAGAGCATAACTCTGACTTATATCCTTTGATTCTAAGGCAGAGGAAAGAGTGCAAGCCTCAGAGAGTGCAGGGCCTAGACTTGGATCCTGGGTAAACCATCTACTAATTGTGTGATCTTGAACCTCCAGTTTATTAGGAGGTCATAAAGTGAGATAAACTGATCTCACTGGCAGGCAAATACTCCAGGTATAACATTAATAAAAAGTTCACCAAGGGAAGATACGGGTAGGAGACATGCATGTTTCTGTAGTTTCTATTTGCAATATCACATCCTGAAAGAAGACTGCATTTCATCAATGGAACTAGTGTCCTTCCTACAGTCACCTTTCATAAAAAACATTATCATACAATTAAATAGGTTCATTCATGTTGATTTTCAGTAACTATTGACTCAATTATTTGGAGGCACTAAGTCTAGTATTTTAGAGCAATATGCTCAAACGTATTTTCTACTTTTTATTCAGATACTATATTAATTAGTGTTTACAGAATTCTTCATTTTCTTCTCCTACTACATAAGGTTCTACATGTTTGATTTTACTATTGTTGGAATTCTATTCAAATATTCAGGTGTTATTACTTTAAAGCAAGAGGAGTGATTACTGAATAATTTCTTCTCTTTAGAAGGAAACAGGTGGAGGATTTTTCGCCCATAGTTTGGGGATTGTGATCGTGCTGTTTGATTGCACTTTGTGTTTAACAATTCCTAAGATGGGGATTCATTTTATATTTGTCCCATTTCCCCAGAGACGCTACATGTGGATGTGCTGCCCTTTCTCTGGACTGTCTGGGGAAAGCCCTTGCTGTTCTTTGGTGAGCAGCTAAGACGAACCATTCTGTTGGTTTGACAAGAAATGCAAAGTCCCTTCCATTGTTAATCCCTCTGAAGCTTCCTTTAGCATGGTTGCTGTGATAACATGCGTAGTGCTGCTTCAGGGAAAAGGTTAATGCGAAAGAAGGGAAAAGCCGCTGAGTGGGAAAGGTCTCAGCTGCATGAAAGATACAATAACCCCAGCCTTAGAGGAGAGTGAAGGAACAGATTTGTCGAATAAACAAATTTCATTTTAAATGTTACACTGGGAGGTCACCTTTTGGCTTTTTCGCTTTTCATTTTCATTTCTGAGAAGTTTCCACTTTGGTATTTTATTTAAAATGGGATAACCTGTAGATAAAATTGAGAATCGCTTTAAAGCATGAGTTTCTTTTGTACACCACACTAGGGGGAAAATATTGTGGAGGAATAATGATGGCCAAGCAATTTTTCTCTTGAAAATTTGTGATGCTAAACTTATAGACAAGATTTTTTCTTTTAACTGAAGCTGACTTTATAATGATGTTTCAGTAGTCACATTTTGGGAAAAAATTAATCTGTGACCCTCTTTAAAGTCCAAATGGTGTGAGGTTTAAAGAAATAGATTAATATGTGGACTTTTCTGAATGAAATTGGCATAGTTGAAGTTGAATTTCAGATGCAACTGATTCTATTAGTAGTGTTTTTGAAAATTTTTTTATTTTACATGATGGACCTGTTTTTCAGAATACTTGAACCTATTATTTTAACTCAGTATTTTTTTTAAGATATTAGATTTAAAAAGACTAAATCTTCACAATGAAATAAATTCTATTTATACACAATATTGAACACAATCGTGAGCAAGAAAAATAATTTTTAGGTGTAACAACTATTGGTTCTAATGTTGACAAGAATCTCTCTTTATTAGAATTTATTAATATCCTGAGCCAGGGAAGTACATGTTGTGGTACTGATCTGGGTATTTTTAAAAAATTATGTTTCTAGTGTTGCAATGTCTGCTTCTACACAGAACCCCATTGCCTGGTCTTCCTCCTTCTATTAAGCACAGCAATAATCTAGTTTCTCTTCTAATAATTGCTCAGAATTATTTGATGTATAAAGGCTTTACTCTGTTTTAGTTTTACTCAACAATAAAACAGTAATATTACTTATGTTGCTGTTCAGATCCAAGTCAACCATAAGACTATAATCTGTACTATTGATACAATGTTGAGATACATCCCCTGCAATGGGTTTCTACCACTGGAATATTACCAGAAAATACTCCAATATTTTCTCAGAAATTACTCCAGTAATTAGGTAATTACTTTAGCATACCTGAAGTTAGTATTAACATTAACTGTTCCATACATTTACTTTTAGAGCTAAATTTACTGTGACTCAAAATGGAAAAATATATTCAGTTAAATAATTTCTCCCTTACCTACATGTCTTGCTTAAGAACATTTCCATTTGGTCTATTTTTAATACTTTGATTTGATGAAATATAAAGTTTTGAAGTATTACCTAACTTCTTTTGCAAACTTTTTTGGATTTAGGAATAATAATTTTTTCAAAAGATCTTCATATAAGTCTAAATTTGGATGTGAAATGTGTGAAAATTAAATTAGAGGTTCATTCTGAAAATCTGAGAGGTGATAGTGTTTAATCAGATGATAGTAAGTACATTGTTTCTTCAGTAGGATGACATAAATGTCAACTACTTTTAAAAGTAGTTGTAGAAGTTCATTGAAATACTTGAAGGTAAGCATTAATAGAGTGAAATGTGAGATTTCATGAGCAATATTTATCTTACCACTACATTGGATGCAAAATGTTTTAAGCATTTTTTTTTTTTTTTTTTTTTAGAAATATGTGCAGTGCTAGTTTTTTTTTTTTTAACTTTTGGGTTTATTTATTTATTTATTTATTTATTTATTTATTTATTTATTTATTTATGGCTGTGTTGGGTCTTCGTTTCTGTGCGAGGGCTTTCTCTAGTTGCGGCAAGTGGGGGCCACTCTTCATCGCGGTGCGCGGGCCTCTCACTATCGCGGCCTCTCTTGTTGCGGAGCACAGGCTCCAGACGCGCAGGCTCAGTAAATTGTGGCTCACGGGCCTAGTTGCTCCGCGGCATGTGGGATCTTCCCAGACCAGGACTCGAACCCGTGTCCCCTGCATTGGCAGGCAGATTCTCAACCACTTCGCCACCAGGGAAGCCGTATTTTTTTTTGTTAATCAACTAAAAATCCTATTCATCATAGCAAAATGTCTCAATTTGGGCTATTATAACAAATTTGTAAACTGGGTGGCTTAAACAGCAAACATTTAATTCTCATGGTTCTGGAGGCTGGGAAATCCAAGATCCTGGTGCTGGCATATTTGGTGTCTGATGAGGGCTTTCCTTCTGGTTTGCAGACAGCTATTTTCTTACTGTGTCCTCACATCGTGGGGAGAGGGAGAGAGAGCTCTGGTCTCTCCTCCTCTTTTATAAGGGCACTGATCCTATTTCATGGGCTCCATCCTTATGACCCAATCACCTCCCAATACCATCACATTGGGGATTGAGGCTTAAACATATGAATTTTGGAGGGATATAAACATTCAATCCATAGCACAACAGAATTATAAGTGTAAGAAATCTAATAATAAATATGGGGAGACTAGTTGAAGAAAATTAGAAAAATAATTACAGATATCTGGAAGAAAGATTCATGACAAGACTGTTTCTTTATGGGATGCTTCAATGGTGTAAATATATACAATTTAGTGAAATCAGTCTACATGTTAATTAAATTCTAATACAAAATATAACCAGGATAAGTTTTAACTCTAATAAAATGACTTGCAAGTTCAGCTAGAAAAATGAGAATATCTGGAAAAGGGGATAAGAAAAATATAAGAAAATGAATAACTTTCATTAGTGGGTTTATAATAGTGTATCAGGCACTCTCAGAGCATTCTGAAAATTGGCTGGATGGTGACTCTTTCTCACAAAGGAGAAGCTAAAACTTGAATTTTGTCTTGACCCATCCTACAGGGTTTCTATCATGGTTTCAACAAAAGAAGCCATATAACAATTCAGGCAAACTTGGTGGAGTCATGCTTTTATGAAATGATGCCATCCTTCCAGAGCTGCCAACAGTTTCTTTAATATTTTCAGGGAGGTCATGAAAAATCAAAATGTTAGCTCTTTTAGGGCAGGAAATTTACCTAGTTTTCCCCATTTCCTAGAAGACTGAGTCACACATAGAGTCAATAAATATTAGAGTGACTGATTACTGGTTTACCGACTGGCTGAATTTCTCATCTGCACTATCTTTCATCCTGGAATTGGCTAGAACTACTCAGTCTTGCAGTGTGGTCTGTTCTTGTTTTGTGGCTCAAGTGTGCAAATTGACATAATCCAAGAAGGACGTTCAGTTTGTGAGCTCTCTTTGAAAATCTCAAAGACACCTAGTGACATCAGATGGTGAACTGTTTCTTCCACAAGCAAAATGTCTGCTGAAGTCAATCTGTATAGATAGAATTCCTGCCATGTTTGTCATCCCATATACCTTTTTTGTGTGTCAATGATTATCATTTCTATGTGTAAGTGTTGCCACTAAAGATTTAACTAGGAATCCTGGGAGAAGGCTTGCATTCTGTTGTCAAAGTTATCAATTTAATGAAGGTAAGGACCTTGAATCACAGCTTTTAAATATGTTTCCATCAAAGAAGCAAGAATAGAATATAATGTTCTCTACTACCCAGAAATAATTGTGACTTTCCAGTGAATAGTCTTAAAATGCTTGATTGGATTTGGAAGAATACTTATTTTGAGAGAAATTGAAAACCTATTTAGGGGAAAAAAAATGACAGTTCATTTGTTCCTGAATTAGTTTACTTGATGGAAGTTTTCTCTATGCAAGAGAGATAACTTTCCTAAGGCCCTGTATTCACCATTATAGAAACTAGTGAAAAGTCATAAGATCTTTTGGCCAAGCTGCTACTCTGGAATAGAGAATTGTATGCAAACAGCTATGCAACTTTTATAATACTCACGTGAGTACTGCTACAGGCTGGAGTGAATGCCACACATTGTCAGTATTTCTGCAGAAATCACCAGACAATTACAAACACTTGGAGGACTCCTTTGAAATTTACTAATCTTGAAACAGTGTTAAAGTTAAAATATGGTTTGGAAATCTTTTTCTCATGTGACACTGATGGTATCTATGTCAAATTCTTGCCAAAGATGTGCTCAATGGCTTGAGATTAAAGTCAACTATATGACAAGATTCCAGCTTAAGTAATATTAGATACTTCTGGTGTGAGCTATTGAAGTTCTAATTCCATTATCACATCCTATCACATACCTTTCTGATTTACAGTTCTTCCTGTTTTTGTCTCAATGAAACTAATAAAACTAATAAAATTAGTTCAGTGTGAAAGATAAACATTTGCCTGATAAAAATTAATTAATGGTTTCAAATTGCCAGGCCAAATAATAGTACTTTTTCATGGAAATCTACTTTTGAGAATAAATTTTACTTTCATTTAATTGGACTATTTTGGATTTATTTCATCCTTTGCAGGAACTGGCCATTGATTTTTACATTAAATGAGAGTAAGGGAGATAATTCTTTGTACAAATGTTTTTATATGCTATCTACATGAAGGAAATCATTTTCTAAACAGTAAAATGTATGTAAAATTTTGTGACTACGTAATAAATAGCTTTCCTCAATAAGGGAAAGAGATAAAAGCACTTAACAATCTTGGAATAGAAGGAAATTACCTTAACACACAAATGGCTGTATATGAAAAACCCACAGCTAATGTCATACTCAACGGTGACAGACTGAAAGCTTTTACTTTAAGATCTGGAACAAAACAAGATGCCCTCTTTCATCACTTCTGTCAACATAGTACTGGAAGTCCAAGCCAGAGCAATTAGATAAGAAAAAGAAATAAAAGCAATTCAGATTGGAAATGAACAAGTAAAATTATCTCTGTTCACAGAAAATGTGATCCTAAATGTAGAAAACTCTAAAAAGTCTATGAAAAGAATGTCAGAACAAAGAAACAAATTAAGCAAAGTTGCAGGATTCAAAATCAACACACAAAAATCAGTTGCATTTCTGTGCACTAACAATGAACAATCTAAAAAGGAAATAAAGAAAAAAAATTCCATTCATAATAGCCTCAAACAATATAAAATACTTAGGAATAAACATAACCAAGGTTATGAAAACAAAAAATTGTTGCTGGAAGAAATTAAAGAAGACGCAAATAAATGGAAAGGCACCTCATGTTCATGGATTGGAAGAATTAATATTGTTTAGATGTCAGTAGTACCCAAAGTGAGCTATAGATTCAAAGTAATCCCTCTCAAAATCCCAAGAATATTTTTTGCAGAAATAGTAAAATTCATCCTAGAATGCATATGGAATCCCAAGGGACCCTAAATATCCAAAACAGTCTTGAAAAAGAACCACCGTATAGCCCTCACACTTAATGATCTCAAAACTTACTACAAAGCTACAGTAATTAAGAGTATGGAATTGGCATAAAGACAGACACATAGGCCAATGAAATACAATAGAGAGCCTAGAAATTAGCTGTCTCATAGATGGTCAGATGATTTTTGACAAGGGTGCCAAGACCATTCAATGGGGAAAGAATAGTCTTTTCAACAGTGTGGTAAAAACTGGATATCTATATGCAAAAAGATTAAACTTGGACCCCTACCTTACAGCATATCCAAAATTTACTCAAAATGTGTTAAAGACCTAAATGTAAGAGCTAAAACTATAAAACTCTTAGAAGAAAACACAGGGGAAAAGCTTCATAACCTTGGATTTGGCAATGATTTTTTGGCAATCACAGGCCACAAAGAAAAACTAGATAAATTACAGCTCATCAAAATGAAAAACTTTCGTGTGTCAAAGGACACTATCAGAATGAGAAATCAATCCATGGAATGGAAGAAAATATTTTCAAACTATATATCTAAGACATTGACATGCAGAATAAATAAAGAACTCGTACAATTCAACAACAAAAAACAAGCAATGAACAAAGGACCTGAATGGACTTTTCTCTAGAGAAGATATCCAGATGTCCAATAAGCACATGAAAAGATGTTCAATATCATTGATCATTTGGAAAATGCAAATCAGAACCACAATGAGATACCACCTCACATCTATTGGGATGGCTATTATAAACAAACAAACAAACAAAACCCAAGAAAATAACAAGTATTGGCAAAGATGTTGAGAAATTGGAACACTTGTGCATTGGTGGTGGGAATGTAAAGCCTTTTTGCTTCTGTGGAAATGGTATGTCAATTCCATTCAATATTAGAAATAGAATTACTGTATAATACAGCCATTCGAATCTGGAGACATAACAAAAAGAAATGAAAGAAGGGACTCCAACAGATACTTGTACACCCATGTTGATAACAACCTTATTCCCAATAGCCAAAAGGGGGAAGCAACCCAAGTATCCTCCAACAGGTGAAAGAATAAATAAAATATGGTAGATACATACAGTGGAATATTATTCAGCTTTAAAAAGGAAGGAAATTCTGACACATGCTACAACATGACTGAACCTTGAGGACAATTATACTAAGTGAAATAAACCAATCACAAAAGGACAAATATTGCATGATTCCACTTATATGAGGTACCTGGAATAGTCAAATTTTTAGACAGAAAGTAAAATGGTGGTTCTGAGGGGCTGAGGGGAGGGAAGAATGAAAAGTTTCAGTTGGGGAAAATCAAACAGTTGTGGACTTGGATGGTAGTGATGTTTGCATATCAATGTGAATTATTGTTTTTATCACAGAACTATATATGTGAAATGGTTAAAATGATGCATTTTGTATTTTGGCACAGTTTTCCAAGAAAAGCAGGATTTAACATTAAGGAAAGTCTACAACTATGCCTCATAGAACTTTCAGGAGGAAAAGAAATGTGCATTATTAATATAGGCCCAGGCAAAATTGTGAAATAAATGGTTTGCTTTTAATACCTTCTACCTCTCCTTTTTAGAGTTCTCCTAACTCTTACAGTTTCCCTGTCTTCTAAGAACTTTATATTGTGATGATCTACTCATACTATACTAAGTTAATCCCGAGTTCTGCATCAATTTCTTCACCACTACCACTATTAAAATTTTTTTCTATTCCTTACCATTTTCTCAGAAGTGTGCCCTATGTTAACTATCACTTGAGGATATAGTTTAATATTTGTCTCCACTTATGGTGTTAATGATTGAATCCATGAATGGCTCTGCGGTAAAATTTTAAAGAGAGAATCTGGCATGGTGGCAGCCAATTCAGAAGATAATTGGGTCTTCCAAGCAACCTCAAAGCACAACATGGAGATACCCTCTCTTTTTCACTGCAATATGCTGGACCTGTGGGATCACAAAATTAAAAACAAAATGATGAGTTGCTCAAGTTCAAAAAGCCCAGGAACATGGATTCTCCTAAGTTCCTGCATCCCATTCCTCCTGTTCCATATGTTGTCCAACTGCAGCACTGCTGTGGTAGCAGGAAAATCTCCACGCAGACAGACTTTAGTAAGTACTATCAGATTTGAATGTAAATGTGTGGGATATGAGATTATAAAAGGCAAATCAACCACAATTCAGGAAAAATTTTTCAAATGGTTTAAAATACACAATTCTCTATTGGGAGGAAAATGAATACTTAGAAAATTTTCTGATGCATTTTTGAATAATCTGGCCGTTATAGAAGTTCATGATTGCTTTTTAAATAACAATTAGTTGAAAAATGAATGCTCATTAGATTCATTTTGTAACAAAAGGAACCCCTGTTGAGACTATTCAGAAATAAAAATGTTTTATTTAGCTATTTTTCTAGTTCTAACACTTCCAGAATACATCATCATTATCCTTGTTTATTAAAGAGAACAAAGAACATTGGAAACAGACATCAACTAAATAATTGTAATGCAAGGTAATTTCTTGGTATTTAAAAACTGACACCTATGTGAGTGTGTGTGTACATTTCATACACATAATTGCTGAAATATGGTGATAAAAAATAGTTTAGAATATTTTGTAATCACGAGTAGATCATTGGAAAAAATGCTGGGACTAAAAGAGACTTGAAAACAGATACATACTTATGAAGATACATGCATAACTAATTGAATGACATGCACATTCATATACAAATAACTATATAATTTAGTTCATTTTCTGTTTAACCAGCTTCCTTGGACCACTAGGGGTCCATGACGTAATGATTGGGATATTCTGGATATTCTAAATATTTCAAAGGCCTTAAGGCAATTGTAAATTTAACCACGGTATGATTCACAGACTAATCAAGTTTCTTAGCTTTTAGATAGAATGACATGAATTCTGCCTGGAAATACTGGTTTCCTCAGTATTAGAAACTCTGACAGGCCTCTAATTCTAGGTCTTTGGTAAAAATGGGTTAGTGGCTTAACAATGAGACCTTGGAACAGAGCTTTAAGAATTCAGGTTCTGGAGTCAAAAAAGACCTGGTTCCAATCTTGGCCCCAACGTTCACTGGCTGCCTGCTTCATAAGGTTTTTGTAAGGAGTAAATAAACTACCGCAATTAGAATGCCTAGCACTGATCTCCCTCAGTAAATTGTGGCTATTAAGATACCTGTTAACATTACAGAATACAGCTGCTTTGTAAAATCTTTCAAAATAAGGAATCTAGGACTAAAAATAATAAAATAGACCACTGGTAATAAAGCAGGTTTAGATAATGTTTAAAAATGTAGTTTCTAATTCAGCTTTCAGTACTCACATGGATGTTCTCAAGGATATGCACCAGATGTATTATTACTAAATAATATTTTTCTGAAATGTGATTAAATAAAAATTATGTTTTTGTGACTGGGTTGCCAGGCACTGTCTATCTATTAATCAGAATAACCACTGTGGCTAATGCAACCAGTTAGCACAAGAACAAGCTTGTCAAAGGAACATCTCCAGTTACAACCCAGGGATGGTATAGTTGCTGTTGAATTAATCTGTTTTTTAGAGAGTGACATTTACAGATGGTGGATAATGGAATAAAGCCCTCCCTGGGGGGTTATTGTGAGCAACCAAGTGTCCAAATCTTTCTCCCTCTCCCAAGCCTCTTGGATCACTTATACCAAGAGAAAAAGAAAAGAAAAAAAAAAAAAGCCAGAAAATGCCTTGCTGTGATAAAAACACCAGGGATTTCAAGAACATTGAGATTCAACAGGGAGTGCTATGCTTAATTCCAGGGGTCCATCACAGCCACAATGGCTGAATTTGTATCAGAGGGTCCTCTCTGAATTGGTCTGCCCAAACCTGAAATTCTGATATGGCTGGAACATTAAGGTGGATTTGAAGATGTACCCTTAATAATAATGCCTCATATTTTGTGGTGCCTAAGAGTTATGTTTATATATACATTATGTCGTAAGATCCTCACAGCAGTCATTTGAGGGAGAAAGGGCAGGATGCCATTATTTCAGTTTCACAGGTGAAGAAAAGGGCTTGGTGTGGTTAAGTGGTTTAGCAAGGCCCTCAGTGAATAAGAGACAAAATCAAGGTTAGGTCCTCAGTCTTTTGACCTCATGTGTGGCATTCTTCCTATATGACCACACTGGTTTTTAATATGGGGTGATTTATTCGAATGTCATAGGCAAAAAAGCTTTACATTGATAAAGTAGACTTAAATTGTGAGAAATTATCCTGATGTTAATCTCTTTGTAATTTGTTCCTAAGCTTTCTTTTTCACCTATTGTTTTATTTCTTAAAAAGCCACATGTGGGGGCTTCCCTGGTGGCGCAGTGGTTGAGAGTCTGCCTGCCAATGCAGGGGACACGGGTTCGAGCCCTGGTGTGGGAAGATCCCACATGCCGCGGAGCGACTGGGCCCGTGAGCCACTATTGCTGAGCCTGCGCGTCTGGAGCCTGTGCTCCGCGATGAAGAGTGGCCCCCGCTTGCCACAACTAGAGAAAGCCCTCGCACAGAAATGAAGACCCAACACAGCCATAAATAAATAAATACATTAAAAAAAAATAACCTGTTAAAAAAAAAAAGAACCCATTTAAAAAAAAAAAAGCCACATGTGGGGTTGTGAAAGTGGATTTCTTTTTTCTCTCATTAGGCTCACACTATGAAAGATGTGATTTTGAGGATGGACTCTGTAGTATGATGCAAGATCAGAGTCTGCGACTCGGCTGGACAAAGAGGAATGGGACGACTGGCCCATCACCTCCATTGCATGACCACAACGGTGATACGTCTGGTAAGTGCTTTGAACTTCTTTTTTTTTTTTTTTTTTGGTCAAGTGGTTGGTAAGGACAGTAGAATCATGGCTGATGGTTAGATATTAATGATGATAATGTCTAATTTTATACATTCTTTAACTATATTCAAGATATTTATGATTCTAAAATGTCATATTAAATTCTTATAATTGGGTTCCTGGGACCCCAAAGGTCTATCTAGATAATAATTGGGATTTTCTAGCTATTTTGACTCTGTAAGGAAACTGTGAAATTTAAACATAGTACTACATAGATTAATTTGTCAAATATCTTTGCTTTTGTTTAGACTGATTTTAGCTTTCTCTAGTAATACTTGTTTTCTTTGGCTGACTAGAAAGCTCTGATGGGAGTTCTGGAGCCAGACATTTATTAATTTCTTTATTTGTTAACTAATGAAGTTCATTCACTTGCCATTTTATACCAGATATTTTAGTGAGCAAAACCTGACTCTGTGCCTGCCTTCATCTGATGGGCTTACACATGGTATGAAAAGAGGTAATCTTTTGCCTGGTATAACTAATTGAAGGCTGGTGATTTGTTAATAAAATTTATACTTCTCTCAAATAAATACAATTAAATGTTAAATATGAGTATTCCCTAGAGACAATTTAAAGCGATTAGATGTTAGTAGTTTGGAAATGTTTACATAAATACAATACATGTGGTTAGAATCCTGGTGCTGTGACTTACTAGCTATATAATCTTGAGCAATTTACTTTGTTAAACCTTGGTTTTCTCAACTCTAAAATCTATCATAAGATAGGATTTGAGAGCTAAGATGTTGTAAGTAGAACTTGTCATAAAATATCTGATAAAAGTTGATGTTTAGTACATTTCTGAATAATTTTGGTGTTCCTAATTTTAACTCTTATGTAAGTAAAATGGAGTTTATTGTCCTTGGCTTTGATGACAAAAATAAGTTTTAAAAAAGAATTTTTAACAATTGTTAGGAATAAGCCAAGTTTATCACCAAAAATAAAAACGGGGGGAGCCAGACTTCACAAACAGGACCGACTCACTGGAATTACGTAAAACATTTATTATGGATACAGTTGTGTTAGATGGTGATATTAAATCTGGTTCCCAAATTTTAGCGATTGTGATACCATTTCCCTTTTAGAACCTCCTCACTGTTTTTTCCTTTTACTTAGAAGATTTTTTCACAGTGTACAGTTACTTACCTTAGTCTCCATCATGGGCAGCGTACTTGGTATTTTCTTTTTGTGTTATATGTGGCTCTGATTCTCTCCTTCTTGCCGCCTCGTCTTGAAGTTAGACAACATCAGGGTCTCCACCTCTTTTCTTTTCTCATTTCCTCCCTCTTTCTTTCTTCCTTCTCTTTTCTTATTTTGCCATGCTAATTTTTTGATAGCCTAGTAAAGAGATAAAATGGGATCAATTCACATCAAAATTGAGATGTTATATAGGCAGACACTATCTTAGCTATATCGCTTGGTTTAATTTAAGATCTCTGGAGTCAGACTGGTTGTGTTTGAACCCTGGCCCTGCTAGCCTGCTAGCTGTGTGGTCTCAGTTTCCTCATCTGTAAAATAGAAATAATAATAATAATACTATAAGCCTCATAGGGAAAGAGGGGCAAAATGTTGCCTAGCGTAATAATTGAAGGCTAGTGATTTTAATAATAGTGATGCATCTCTTATAACTACAATTAAATGTTAAAATATGAGTATTTCCCTAGAGACTGCTTTAAATAAGCAAATGGTTTGCCTTCAGATGTAAGGTGCTTGAAAACGTTTATGGAAAAAATAGTCATGCTGGAATCTTGTCTCCATTCAACAATCCTTATTTCATGAGTATTAATAAAATTTTTGATTAACTTACACTTGAAATAATTTGTCAGTGCTCCAGATTAATATTTTTCATCATGTAATCAATGCCTTGAGAAGTTTTCAGAGCTAAGTTTGAAAATCTATTAGAACATTAAAAACATCACTGTGTCAATATTTGAAGTCTACTAAAGCTTGAGGCAGAGTGATTAAGATGTAGTATTGATTTTTAAAAGTGTGTATAGCATTGTAATTAGATAAAATAGTATCATTACAGAAATTCAAATACATCTTTGCAATGATAGTAAAACTTTTTTTTTTTTTTTAAAGGCATGATGGTGGAAGGATGCTTGATTTTCTTAAAATTTTATTTTATTTATTTATTTATTTTTTGGCTGTGTTGGGTCTTCGTTTCTGTGCGAGGGCTTTCTCTAGTTGGGGCAAGTGGGGGCCACTCTTCATCGCGGTGCACGGGCCTCTCACTACCGCGGCCTCTTTTGTTGTAGAGCACAGGCTCCAGACGCGCAGGCTCAGTAGTTGTGGCACACGGGCTTAGTTGCTCCACGGCATGTGGGATCTGCCCAGACCAGGGCTCGAACCCGTGTCCCCTGCATTGGCAGGCAGACTCTCAACCACTGCGCCACCAGGGAAGCCCAGTAAAACTTTTTTAAAAGAATGGAATATAATAGTTTTTCTTATAAGAATATAAAAGTTTTTCTTATAAAATATGAGCTTTTCTTAATTCTTATAAAAATAAAGAGTTTTAAATAATTCTAGAATTCAGCTCATGGTAAAGGTGATATGTGAGGTTTTTAAAATGTATAGTTCTCTGTAAACCTAAACTGTGTAGGTTATCAAAGATAAAAAGAATTTATTTGGAAAGTTAATATTTCCTTTTATACCACAGATTATTTTTCTTATTTGGGTATTTAAAATTAGGTTTAAATGGGATTATGAGAACTTTTGTTATTTTACCCAATGGCTAAATTGGGTCTAAAACCCATATATTATATTATGAAACACACACACTATTAAACAGCATCCAGTCTTTTTATTTTGTTCTAGGGAGGTATGATGATAATAGTCTAGGACTGGAGGTCCTTTGCTATTCTCCACAGACACACCTGCAGGACCCATTTCTGGGGCATTTCTTTGGTCATGTGGGATTGTTGGGCAGCACATAATAGCTTTGAAAGTTTCATCTACACTGTGTTTCTTAATTTATGGCCATATTAGCTCCATTTTGCCTAGTAAGCTATGAACAGGATCTATGAACCCACTTATTTTTTATTTGTATGTCCCCCCCACAAGAGTTTATTATAAACATTTTCAAGAAGGTGAAAAAGTTTGAAAAAACTTACTGTGACTAACCATATACCTACCACTTAGGTTATATAATTAAAATTACTATTCTATGTTTGTTTTTCAATATCTATCCATCCACCCATCCCTTTCTCCATCCATCAATCTGTCATATTTTCTATGCATTCAGAGAAAGTTGCAGGAATAACTTTACCGCAAATACGGCAACATGGTATCATTAACTAGACGTAGAGATCAACAAACCATGTCCTGTGGGTCATTTTCCTATTTTTGTAAATACAGTTCTATTGGAACACAGCCATGCCCATTCATTCACAAATTGTCTGTGGCTGCTTTTGTACTACAGTCTTGGAGTTGAGTGGTTGTGACAGAGACCATATGTCGACAAAGCCTAAACTATTTGGTCCCTTAAGAAAAAGTTTGTCCTTGTGCTGGAGTTAGGTATTCATTACAGTTCTTTTTTTTTTTTTTTTTTCCCCTTTGAAGTAAAACTTACATTATATGAAAATACCAATTTAAGTGTATCAATACTATTGGATAAGTTCTGACAAATGCATTCACCTGTGCAACTCAAACCCCTAACAAAATGTGAAACATTACTGTCACACCAGAGAGTTCCCTCAGGTCCCTTCCTAGCAGTCCTTACTCCCATCCTCTGCTCCCAAAATAATCACTGCTTTAATCCCTTTTCCTCCTCCATAGATTAGCTTTGCCTATTCTAGAACTTCATATAAATGAACTAGTGCATTATATGCCCTTTTGTGTAAGGCTTTTCTCACTTTGCTCTCAGATTCATCCAGCTTGTAGCATGTAACATGAGTTCTTTCATTTTTATTGCTGAGCAGTTTGCAATTGAATAAGTTTACTTGTCCGTTCTCCTATTGATGGACACCTGTGTTTTCTTCCTGTTTTGGGCTATTATGAATACAGCTGCCATGAACGTTTTTGTACAAGTCATTGTGAATATATGTTTTTAACTCTCTTTGGTAAATACCTAGAACTGAAATGCTGCGTCAGTGGATGTTTAGTTTTATGAGAACTGCCGGAGCTTTTTCTAAGGTAGCTGTACAATTTCACACTTCTACCACAATCTATGAGACCTCCTGTTGTTCTACACCTTTGTTAATATTTTCTATTTACTGGTTTCATTTTGATCATTCTGCTAGGTATGTGGTGGTATCTCACCGTGGTTTGAATTTGAATTTTCCTGATGACTGTTGATATTGGTCTCTTTTGCATGAGCTTATTGGCTATTAATATATCTTCTTTTGTAAATTTTCTGCTCATATTTTGCTTAATTTTTATTGGGCTACTTGTTTTTTATGAATGAGTTGTAATTTTTAAAATAGGCTCTAATTTTGGAGTACATTCACAGCAAAATTGAATAGACATCACAGATTTCCTGTACACCCCATGGTCCCACATACACACAGCCTCCCCCCACTACAAAACTTCCTCACCAGAGTGGTACATTTGTTACAATCAATGAACCTACATGGACACATCATTTTCACGCAACGTCCGTAGTTTATATTAGGGTTCACTCTTGGCGTTGTACACTCTATGGATTTGGACAAATGTATAATGACATGTATTGATATGCATTTAAGTTTCATCCATGTCTTTTCATGGCTTGATAGATCATTTCTTTTTAGTGGTGAATAATATTCCACTGTCTGGATGTACAGTAGTTTACCCATTCACCTGCCGAAGGGCATCTTGGTTGTTTCCACATTTTGGCAATTATGAATAAAGCTACCATAAACATCCAGCTGCTGGTTTTTGTGTGCACGTAAGTTTTCATCTCCTTTGTATAAATACCAAGGAACATGACTGCTTGATTCTATGGTGAGAGTATGCTTAGTTTTATAAGAAACTGCCAAAGAGTCATCTAAAGTGGCTGTACCATTTTGCATTCCCATCAGCAATGAATGAGAGTTCCTTGTACCAGTTTTTATATATCTTGGCTTCCCATTCTTTCTAAGATTTATGCTTACAAATATTTTCTCCAAGTCTGTGGAATGTATATTAATCTTCTTATTGACATTTTTGATGAGAAGTCTTTAATTTTATGAAATCCACTTTTTCTATTTTTACTGTGTCAATTTTGTTGGCATGAAGTTGTTAAGAGTCAGTTATCCTTTCAATGTCTGTAGAATGTATAGCAACAACCCCCCTTATTCCTGCTGTTGATTATTTATGTTTTATCTCCTCTCTTCTTCTCTTCTCTTCTACCTAGGATTTTCCTTTTATTTATTTTTCTTTTTTTTCTTATTTCCTGATGTGGACATTTTGGTTCACCAGTTTTGATATATACTATTCAGTTAAAACATTTTCTAATTTCCTTTGTAACTTATTCTTTGGTCCATGGATTATTTAGAAGTGTGCTGTTGAATGTCCAAATATTATGTTTGTGGGGTTTTGACATACTATTATTGACTTCTAATTTTAATTACCTTTTGGTTAATACATTCTTTTATTTCAGTCTTAAAATATTTTGAGACTTAGTTTATGATACAGCATATAATCTGTCTAGGTGAAAATACCAGGTGAATTAGAAAAGAATGTGTATTCTGCAATTATTGGGTATAGGGGTCTATAACTATCAATTAGGTTAAGGTGATAAAATAGTGTGCAAGTCATCTGTCTTTTCTTATGTTGTTTTTACGATATATTTTTTCCTATTGTTTGTTTTCAACCTGTCTGTGTCTTTATACTTAAAGTGTGTCTCTGGGAGACAGCATATAGTTGAATCTTGCTTTTGTATCCATTATGATAATTCATTTCATTGGAATGTTTAATCCATTTAATTTAATATAATAATTGGTATTGTTAGATTTATCTCAACATTTTATTATTTGTCTTCTGTTTGAACATTCTGTTTTTGATCCTTCTGGTTTCCTTCTCTGCCTTCTTTGGGATTATTTGAATATTTTTAAAAATCCTGTTTTAAATGGCTTTTTAGTTGTATGTCTTAACATTTAATTTTGTGGTAACTCTAGGGATTATGGCATATACTCTTAATTCTTTATAGTATACTTAAAATTGATATTGTAAAATATCCTTATAATATAGAAAATTTAGAAAAGCATAGGTCATTTATCCCTTTCTCATTGTCCTTTACTTTATAGTGATCCCATGTATTATGTCTATAATCTATAATATGTAAGTTATAAATCTTACAAGTCAATGCTATTTTTCTTTAAATATTATTAAAAATAAATTAAGAGAAAAATATTCTTTTATCATATTCATTACTTGCAATAATCTCCATTTCTTCTGACTATCTGAGTGTGTCTCTAGTATCATTTCTCTTCAGCATAAAGAATTTCCTTTAGTGTTTCTTGTAGTCCAGTTCTGCTGATGATAAATTGTTAGTTTTCCTTTACTGAAAATGTCTTTATTTTCCCTTTATTCTTGAAATATATTCTCATTAGATATAGAATTGTTCATGGACATATTTTTCTTTTAGTGCTTTAAAGATATTATTTCCCTGTCTTCTGGCCTCCCTATTCCCTGATGTGACATTCACAGTTATTAAAATGATTGTTTTGCTATATTTAATATAGCTTTGTTTTTCTTAATGCTATCAAGATCTTTTATGTTGGTTTTAATCAATTGGCTATAATGTGCCTAGGCATGAGATTTTAAAAGTCCTAATCAGGTTAAATAAGCTTCATGAATTTTAAATTGTTTTTCCACCAGTTTTGGAAAGTGTTCTCCCCTTATTTATTCAGATGTATTTTTCCATCTCATTCTTTCTCTCCTCTCCTTCTTGGACTTCAATCATCATGATGTTAGACAACATGTCTAACATATTGTTATTGAGGATCTTATACATTTTGATTGTTTTCTCTTTTTTCACGTTGAATAATTTCAATTGATTTATTTTCAAGTTCTGTGATTTTTTTCTGTGTCATCTTTAATATGCTTATAAGCCTATCCAGTGATCTTTTAAAAAATATCAGATATTCTATAAAAATTTTCATTTGATTGCTTTTAAATTGTGTTAATTTCTCTACTAAGATTTCTTATCCTTTCATGCATTATGAGTGTATTGTCCTTCACTGAGCATTAGTATAATTGTAATTTTAAAATCCTTGTCTCCTTCATCTCAGAATTGACCTCTGTTGACTGTCTTTTCCCATGGCATGGTCATATCTTCCTGGTCCTTTTTCTGTCAAATAATTTTGGATCATATCTATGACATTGTAAATTTACTACTGTAGAGTTTCTGGAGTCTGTTATATTTATTGAGAGTATTTATGATTGATTTCGTTTAAGTAGATGATTAGCTTGCTTAGACTCAAATTGAGAATTCTGTTTTGTAGTTTAGATATCAATTCAGTAGTTCAAATATCAATTCAGCTCTTTTAGCTTTAGTTACTAGAAGTGTTCCTTGCACATTCATGCTTCAGTTTTAGGCAGAGATTTGGGTAGAGTTTATTCATAGAACATGGGTCACCCCTTTTTCTGGCTCTTTTCTTTCTAGAATTCTGCCCTTTATTTATGGCGGACCTGCATGTCCCTGGCTTCTTTACCTGATTCTTCAGGCTAAGGAAATAGCAACCTTTCTATCAGTGTTTTAGCTGCAGTGGTAGCTTAACCTCAGGCCAAAGCTTTTAGGTTTTCCTTGTTTTTTTAATATAAGCATTATATTCATCACTGGGTTTTCTAACACCAGGATGTCCTAAACTGATCTATGCTGCCCTTTCTGAAGGGCACTAGGAACCATAATCTATTTCTCAATACTTGGCAGGCTGTGTTATTTAGACAGTGATTTAGATTCTTTTATTAATAAGAAACAGCAAAAGACAAAAAGTAGAAAAGAGTCTCATATTCTCACTCTCTAGATCAAGTTTTTATAGCCTTTATAGTCTTAATATCCATTTATTTTGATGTTAGTGAAAAAGTAATGTTTATTTATTATTTTATATATTAATTTAAAAACTTTTTATTGGGCATATATATTATTCCACACATTGTGTATGTGTAGCTATAATAGTGAACAAGAACACAGATCTTGTCCCCAGTGAAGCTGCAATTTAGTAAGGGAGACATTAACCTGAACATTAATGTTCTATTCCAGGGATCTGCATATTTTTTTTAAAGGGCCAGATAGTAAATAATTGTGGCTTTTTAGGGTATACAGTCTGTGTCCCAACTACTCAGTTCTGCCACTATACTGCTAAAGTTGCCATAAACAATACTTAAAGATAAAGCATGACTATATTATAATAAAACTTTACTGATGGACACTGGAATTTATAATTCATATAACTTTCACATGTCATAAAATACTATTCTTTTGAATTTTTTTTAACCACTTAAAAGTGTAAAAACCCTTAGCTCTCAGGCCATGCAAAATCAGGTGGAAGGTGAGATTTGTCTGCAGGTCATAGTTTGCTGTCCCTTAGTCTGTTCAATAAACATTAATTGAGCATTTTTGCATCTGACAATATGCAATGGAGATACATAAGTAAAGGATAAAATTCCTCCACTAACAGATAAGTTATAATCTTAATTTTAGTGGTCAGTATTCAATTCATTTTTGTAGCAAACATAGGTGAAGCTTACTTTGATCTATACTCTGATTTTGCAAAGAAATCAACTTCATTACACTGTTATTTAAAAATTCATCTGAATTTTCAATTATGGAAGAGATTTTGTTACAGTAGTTAAGCCTGTTTCTTATAATAAAAATAAAAATAAGAATTGTGTTCATTAAGTGGGTATACAGTGTATTTTTCCACTTGTGCATCTTTAATATTGTAGTTACACTAGTTTAAAAGTAAAAATTAATTAATGATGAAAAATTTATTACGTTTATGAACATATATTTTTATATGTTGTTATCAATTGTTAATTTCAGTTCAAAAGCTCTTATTAAGCCCAGTGTGTGTAAGGCATCATGATAAAGGCTGCGAATGTTATAAAGACTTTTAAGATACATGTTGCATATTAGAGTGTTTATGATCTCTTTGGAAAGCATTCTCAAGAATAACCCAGTTAATTTTAATACAGGGAGAAATTTGAAAAGTACTATATTAGTCTGAGCAGATTGCTCCGTGGCTATAGGCAAATTCTGACACTGGAAAGGAGAAGGGCATTTGAGAAAGGACTTGAAAGATGAGTGATATTTCAATGGACAAGGAAGTGAAAGAAATATTTCAAACTGAAAGAACCACATAAGGACCATATAGAGTTACTTGGTGTGCCCAGGCAATGATACAGCAGTCTGCTGTGGCTAGAGAATACTGTCTCTGGAAATGAAGATTAGGCCAAAAGTGTATTTGGGAATGTCAGGAATTATGTCACCCAAAGGTTACTGATTTTGCTCATCAGTACCATTTCCTTCCCTCTTTTCCCATCTCTACCCAAACTCCTTCACAGCTGACAGTCCTATTACCAATAATTACCAATACTGTCCAATCAGGCAGTGGAAACGAGAGGGTTGATGGATAATGCAACTCCTCAGCCACACCACATAATTAATTTTAAAGGCATACACGTTTGGTACTTCATAATTCATTCTGCCTCAAGTAGTGTTTTGCAGAGAGCTTCCGTTTTTGTTTTTCTTTCCCACAAATTATTTGATTGCGAGGTTCATGATATCAGGGTTCTTGATGTGTGCCTGCATGTGTGTGCATTTAAAATAAGCTACATGAGGTTTATATAATTCTTCTATAAACGTGATGCTTATTTTTTATTGGATAATATATTTGTTTATTTCCTCATTCCTTTTATTTCAAATTCAGGTAATATATCAGTCAGGGAATCATAATTGACAGCCCAGATGATTATTTGAATTAACTGATATGACATCAATGAAATTACTCCACGTAAATTAGTAGTCAACCTATCTTAAAGTAAATGATATTATTTCACTAATTAGAGCCAAAAAATAATATGTGCTACAATTTCTCTGTAGACATAGAATTTTTTCCTTTATACCATTTGCTTTCCTTTTGGCAGAAATTTTATCTTTACAGGCAGGTGACTTATTTGTTAAATTTATATGAGTATTAATTCAAACTAATTCAGCCTCATACTGAATCCATACTGAACAGAAATACATAAAATAAAATAAATGTATATTGAAATAAATATGATACACATTTCAAAGAATGTACCTTTTGAATCATAGCCAAATGGTCAGTAGACTGAGATTCTGCCAAATGAAAGTAGGCAGGGACTTTTACCAATTAAAGTGGTTGGAAAGGACCCAGAAGATTTTAGTTCTCTGCAAATGAAGTCTCGCAACTCTGATGATTAATTATGCTGATTCGGTGTCCTACAACCGAATCAGTAAAGGGAGAACTCATAGGAACATAACTGCTTTAGGCCTCATAGATTTTGGTCAGTGCATTATAACCTAGCAAATGGAACAAGGGAACCAAATTAGTGACTACTGATTGTAGTAGGCAGAATTCTAAAGATGTGCCCCCAAGATTCTCATCCCCTGGTTATTCAAACACTAATCTAGGTACTTCTATCAAAGGACTTTGCAGTTGTAATTAAAGTTACCAATTAGCTGATCTTAACATGGGAAGATTATCATCGACTGTTCAAATGGGCTGATGTAATTGCATGGTTCCTTAGGACCTTCTATGTACAAGACCATGTCATTTGCAAATAGAGTTTTACTTTCTGTTTCCTTTCTGGCTGCCTTTTATTTCATTTCCTTGTCTAATTGCCCACCTAGAAACTTGGGTGCAATGTTGAATAGAATTGGTGATAGCAGATATCCTTATTTCCATTAGTGGAAAACTTTTTAAACTTTTACCATCAGGTTTGATGTTACCTGAGGGTTTTTTGTAGTTGCCGTTTATCAGGTAAGCATGTTCACGTCTCTGACTAATATATGAAGTGTTTTTTATCCCGAGAAAGTGTTAGACTTTTTCAAATGTGTTTTCTGCATCTATTGAGATGATCATGTCATTTTGGGCCTTTATTTATATGGTGTTTTATAGTGATTAGTTTTCATATAGTGATTGGTTTTCATATGTTGAACCAAATTTGCATTCCTGGGATAAATTCCACTTGGTCATGGTGAATAATCCTTTTTATATCTTTATGTCTTGCTTGATGAGGCTTTCCAGTGTTTTGTTTAGTATTTTTACATGTATGTTAATCACGGATATTGATCTATAATTTTCTTTTTTTTGATATGTTTGTGATATGTTTGCCAGGTTTTGGTATCAAGGAAATAATGGCCTCACAGAATGAGTTGGGAAGTCTTTCCTCTTATAATTTGTGCAAGAGTTGGTGAAGTTAGTGTCAATTCTCTAAATGTTTTATAGAATTCACTAGTTCATCCTTCTGTGACTGAGAATTTCTTTGTGGGGAGCTTTTTGGTTACTGATTCATTCTTTTGTTATCTATTCAGATTTTCTATCTCTACTAGAGTCAGTTTTGGTCCTGAATCAGTTTTTGTGTCTTGCTAGGATTTTTTTCATATTATCAAGGTTATCTAATTTGTTAGCCTGCATTTGTTGATAATATTTCCTTATAATTCTTTTTATTTCTATAAAGTTGGTAGTTCTGACCCTTGTTTCACTATTCATTCAGTAAATTGAGTTATCTTCTTTTTTTTATTGGTCAGTCTAGTGAAAGATTTGTTAATTTTGTTGATCTTTCCAAAAACCAACTTTTGGTTTATTTAATTTTATTCTATTGGTTGTCTATTCTCTATTTGATTTATTTATGCTCTAATATTTACTATTTTCTTCTACTACTTGCTTTGGGTTTAGTTTGCTCTTCTTCCAGCTTTGTAAGGTGAAAGTTTAGATTGTTGATTTTAAAACTTTTTTTTAAATTTAATGATTTATAGCTATAAATTTATTTCTAAGCACAAATTTAACTGCATCTCATGCATTTTGATATATTGTATTTTCACAGTGCTTCAAAATGCATGAGATGCAGTTAAATTAGTTATTCATCTCAAGTATTTTCTAATTTCTCTTCTGATTTTCACCTTTGACCCATTAGGAGTGTGTTATCTAATGTCTACATGTTTGCAAATTTCCTGCATTTCTTTCTGCTCTTGACTCAAATCACTCCATTGTAGCTGTAGAACATACTTGTATGATTAACATCCTCTTAAATGTATTGAGACTTGTTTTGTGGCCTAAAATAAGGTCTTTCCTGGAGAACATTTTGTGTGCACAATAGAAGCATATGCATTTTGCTGCTGTTGGATAGAGGATTCCACATGTGTCTGTTAGGTCTAATTGGTTTACAGTGTTGCTCAAGTCTTCTATACCCTTACTGATCTTCTGTCTAATTGTTCTATTCATTCTGAAAAATGGGGTGTTGAAGTTTCCAACTATTGTTGTTGAATTCTCTGTTTTCACTTTGATTCTATTAGTTTTTGTTTCTTATATTTTGGGGCTCTGTTTTTAGGTGCATATGTATTTAAAATTGTTATTTGTTTGATGGGTTGATTCTTTTCTCATTATAAATTGTTCTTTTATGTCTCTAATAACATTTTTATTGTGCATTAAAATATGTGTTTTGAATTTCCAGCTCTCTTTTAGTTGTTTGTATATTTTTTATATTTCTTTATTTTCAGCCTCTTTTTTTGTAGTTGAATTGTTGGCTTATGTTTTTATACAATATATCAACCTCAGACTTTTGATTGGAGACTTTAATCCATTTACATATAACATAATTACTGATAAGATAGGATTTACACCTGCTATCTGCTATTTGTTTTCTGTCTATGTCTTTCTTGTTACTCTGTTCCTCCATTACTCTTTTCTTCTCTGTTACATATATATTTTCCGTATGTATTATATATTGTATGTATATATATAATATTTGGGACTAGTTTACTGGATGCTTTAGGGATTACAACAATCTATGTTGGATTAGTACAATTTAATTGCAATAGTATTTAAGAAATTTGTCCTACCTAGCTCTATTCTCCCCACCTTTATGCTGTTATTGCCACAAATTGCATCTTAATATATTGTGTGCCCATTAACACTGAATTTTGAGTTTGATTTTTATCAAGTATAACAATCAATTATAGTGATTAGTTATTGATTTTATAATTTATATCTCTTTACTGATAGTCTCTACTTTGTAAGATATCATTCTCATGGTTTCTTAGTTCTTTAGACATGGTTTCCTTTAGCTCTTTGAAATATTTTAAATAGCTGATTTAAAGTCTTTTTTTCAGTAGGTCCAATGTCTGGGCTTTCTCAGAGACACTTTTGTTTGATTGTTTTTTTCCTTTGTATGAGTCACATTTTTTTGTTTCTTTGCATTTCTCACAATTTCTTTTGAAACATGGACATCTACAACAATATAATGTGGCCAAGTGTGGAAATCTTTTTCCTTCACTTTTACAGTTTGTTGTGGTTTGTTGTATTTGTTGTTTTTTACTTTAGTGACTTTCCTGGAATAATTCTGTAAAGTCTTTATTCCTGTCATGTGTGTCCATTGAATTCTCTGCTTGGTCAGCTAAGTGGTCAGCTGGAAAGAGAGTTTCCTAAATGCCTGGAACCAATAAATTTCCCAGTGTTTGTTGAGGGACTCTATTGTGGTGTATCTTCAATACTTACCTAGGCAGTTGATATCTCTGTCTTATTCTTCACTTCCTACCTTAAGAGAGCCTCAAAGTCAGCCAGAGATGAGAGCTTAGGGCCTTTTCAGGTCTTTCCAGAGCATGTGTACAGCCCTATGCATGCACGTGTCTCTATAGGTTTGCGGGAAGATGTTGGAGCATTTCAAAGCTCCTATGGGACATTTCAGTTTCCAGTTTTGCTTTAAGCTTCTGGTTAGTCTCTTGTTGGCCCCATATGTTATGTACTGCACCAAGCAACAGTAAAGTTAAAACACTTGCAGTAATTGTTTTCAACACATGCCTACTGTAAAGAGTCTATTTGCACTGGACAATTTCAGACAGCCTTATAAGTGGTGTCTTTCAGGAAACACCAGACATATCAAATAATGATAATTATTTGATAATTATTTGGTAATGAGGTTTGAAAGAGTTTTAACTCTATTCTGCTCATTTCTGTGGTTGCCATGCTGCACCAGGAATGTGGGCTGCCATTTTTTATAGTTGCTGTGGAGCTGGAGAGTGGTGGGAATAGGGCCAAGTTAAAAAAAAAAAAGGAAAAGAAAACCCCCCCTAAAATTTACTGTTTTTACTGAGATTCAGTTATTTATTGAATAAAAGGTCTCCAGTTTGCCGTAAGCTTTACTGTGGCCATTTTTGCCAATATTTTCATTGCTTTTATTGAGGAGAAAAATTTCAGCGGTCTTTACATTGACATTTTTATTAATATCACTCTCATTTTTATTGCATATTTTATGATTCCCTAAAGTGATTCACCTAGCCCTTTATCACTGAAGCAGACCTAAATGTGTATGGCAGCATTTATTTACACATTGCTAGCAATTATAGGGGATTACTATTTGAGGGTATCCTTTGATACAGTTTTAACAAATATTATGTGCTTATGTCAAACTTGTTAGTTTAATGAACAGGAATGAGGCAAAACTTTATGATTCAATAAAAATGGAATTTAATAAATAGAAATTACCAACTTGAAGGAGTTTGTATCTAAGACTGTCATTTAACCTCTGTTATCTGAACTGAGCCATATTTCTGTCACAGATGAACACACTTTTCCTGTTCCAAAAGTTTTGACATTTTAACCTTTGCTTCAGGCTTTGGATATTGTCACAGTGATCCATTCCTGCAGCCTGATTTTTTTGGATATTATCTTACTGTTAAAATACTCAGTTTTTCGAGTTCCTTTGAGCCCATTGGTTACTCTACAGCATGCAATAGGATTTCTGTTTCTCCTGCTTGCATTCATTCCCATTAATCACTTAGAACTTGGGAAATGGAGGAAAGGCAAGACTGCCTATCAGTAGTTGAAGGAAGTGAGACTGAAAATTCTACGTTATCTTTTCTAAGGATCAAGGTTGGTGGAATTCACTGCCAAAGTTATTGAATTAGCCCTCAAAACTTGATTCATGGTTTTTGTTGCTTTCATATTTTATTTACTCCTACATGTACCCAGCTACTAAGAAGAAAAAGCCCTTTAACATAAACATTTAAGATTATAAATGAAATCATCCTGTCTTATTTTGTAATTTTAATAATTCTTATTTTGTAGCTTTAATAATTAACGACTTCATCACAAGGTGGTTTTAAATCTGTTTTGAAGATAGGCTATGCATTTGCTTTTATTGATGCAGGAATAAAATGGGAATTTATGAATCATATGAACAAACTGAAATGAATACGGTAGAGATTAATAGGAGACATGTGATGAGGATGGTGTTGTATGTGTGGTATGATGTTACTAGGCTCCCTCAAGGACTAAGAGGGGTGTGTGGAGAGAATATTGAATACCTTTTTTTGTTTTTTTTTTTAATCAGCTTTGAAAGTCTCTTCTTGATGCTTAGAGCCAGCAGTAGGAGAGGATATCAGATGAGGGAATGGGCATGTGGGAAAAACTTAGGCTGCCAAGGATCTGCTTCTTTCTTTTATACTCATAGACCTGATAACTGAAGTCCTAGGGAAAGCAAGATAACTTTCTATAAGATGATCTCTAAGGAACATCTCCAATTGTGAATTAAAGAACTTCTATACTCATAGGGAGCAAGGTAAAATTGTGCATTTGAAAGAATGCTATTGTCACTAAATTGGAATTTTTTAAAAAAATAAATAAAAAACAAAAAACCAAGTATTGCTATTGGGTGCATTTTTTACCCCATGAAAAGAAATCTTATTACTAGAACAAATGCTAAAGGATCTCAAGTTGTTTCTGAATTTAAAACTTTACTTTTTATGATAACCTGAAGGTTAACCTCATTTAATTTTTGACAAAATACAGAATAATTTACAGTGTCATAAAATGTGCTAGATGACATAGTTTGTATTTATAAAACACCTAGCTTAAATATTCATATAATTTATTATTTTATTGAAAATGCTGTTCTATTATTTAATAGCTTAATGTATCAATCTGATTTTTAAGACCAAACTTTCAAAAATAAATATGGTTAATTTAAGTGATTTCCTTGACAAATGAAAATAATTTTTACTGTATGTATGTATCACAAATTCTTTTTAGTAGCTGAGTATTTATAAACAGTAATTGAAGGCCTGTTGAATACTATTACCATTTGTATTGCAAATAATTGTATTTAAACTGCAAACAATAAATCCATATGGCTTATTATGCTCTTTTGATTATTCACTTGCTTAGCATTTGCTTTCCCTGCTGAATATGAAGCAAGAGCAAACTAATGGTTGTCCACTTGTGTCACCATGATACCAGCTCTTCATCTAAATTATATTTATAAAATTATTCCAGGTAGTACATTCTGAGAACAATTTTCTGTTATTGCAGGGACTTCAGTTATGCTTATGACTATGTTATATGCAATCATTAATGTTCTTTTCTGCTTCATTAGGGTACAATTTTGGAATAGCTGTAGGGAAGAAGAGGTTTTTTAGGTTTCATAATTTTACTATTGATTCTCTCAATGATGTGACAATAAAATTTGATTTCCAAGACAGCTTTCAAATACCACTGAATAATTTGGGTAGGTATGCCATCATAATCATCATCAACATCATTTTTTCATTCTTTTTGACAAATAGTGGCATACCAAATAGATGAGCAGGAAACAGTGGCTCCCATATTATACACTATAACCTTGTCAAGCATTGCAAAAAATCTATGAAAGCCCAGGGAATGTTCCACATTTATTTTATAGGCTTCTAAATAGTAAGTTGACCGGCATCGTCTGTACTGCAGCATACAGAAGAGCTTCGGGACTCAGTATCATTTTCCATAATCCTGGCAAAAGCTGGGACTATTTGATCCAATTCTTTCCGGAGAAAAACACAACAAAATAGGATCTCTTTTGAATTCTTCATTGAATTACTTATTTTGGTGGGCAGTCCCAGTATAATGTTTTCCCTGGATATCATCTTTGCTGGGTTATAACTTTCTAAGTTATGAGATGTATTTGGTCATGGACTACAGCCCATAACAGTGTTTTAGGGAGTATACTCACAATTAATTATTTTACTGGGGAATATATTGAAGTAACAATATCAGCCAGACCATTTGCAAAAATAAATGGTACGGATAAATATTTCATTCTTTAAACAAAAATATATTGACCCAATGTGGATATAGGCCTGAATTATTGCCTGGTGTATTAAATAAGTTTACCAGTGATGGCTCTGCATCTAACACACTAACCCTTGTTTTTAACAGCTCACTTCCTCTCATTGGTCTCTAATGTGGATTCTCCTTCCTCAAACTTACGAAGCAGAGTTTTTCTTTCCACAAATAACCAACATGCTTGTCAGGTATTTGAAAGCACACAGCATTTGAATTACTTTCCACATTTGGGAACTTCTTTATTATAATTATTTGGACATTCATTATTTTTCACAGATTACATTTTATTACTTCTCCAGCCAGATGAATGGCAAATTAACAGTTGGCTTTCAAACTACCTGTGGTGGTCCTACACAGCATTTATGGCAAAGCACGGCTGGGCTCCAAAATCAGTGGGAGAGGACTGTCCTCAAAATCCAGAGCCCCCAGAGATTTCAGGTATGCACGTTGTATTTTCTGTGTTTGAAGGAAAAACGATAAAGTATAGAGGTTTTGCACCAGGTGAATTAAAAGCAGGATGATTAATCATCCCAGTTGTCTGAGGACTGAGGAATTTGCCAGAACTTCAAGTGCTGAAACCAAACAGTCAGAAAATTGGGATGGCCAGTCACCCTAAAAGACAATTTTAAAAAGTTTTAAATTTATGTATCAAAACTAAGGTTGTTATGTATTAACATACATTGATATATAAGTAAAATATGACCTTCTAATACTCTTCCTAATTTCTTGAATCCCTCCACTTTTCTTAAAAACTCTCACTATTCCAATCCTCTCTTTTTTTTCATTTCTTATTCTTAAGAATCACTTCCCTTCCAAACTTTTCTCATGCTTTTGAGAGAACGGGACTATCTTAGGTAATGAGGAAATAGACAGTTTGATTTAAATACTAATTCCAAATGCTGTTGAAGTGGAATCATTGTCATATTCGTTTCATGGTGAAAGTCAAATTATTCAATACAGCCTTTATTTTCCAAAATAAATTTGAGAATTAAAGCCAATGCAAGCCTATAAAAGACAAACTTACTTATGCAGCCTAATAAAACTTATGGATGGTGGAAATTATAATCTAATAATTATTATGGGAGTTCTTGGAAAAGTATTGCCCACTTTAACATTTTGGACAGCCAAGCAAAATTTTCCAGTAAAAATGGGATCCTAAAGCATTTTATCCTGAACGAATTTGCTTTTTTTTAAAAAAAATCTTTATTGGAGTGTAATTGCTTTACAATGGTGTGTTAGTTTCTGCGGTATAACAAAGTGAATCAGCTATACATAAACATATATCCCCATATCTCCTCCCTCTTGCGTCTCCCTCCCACCCTCCCTATCCCAGCCCTCTAGGTGGTCACAAAGCACCAAGCTGATCTCCCTGTGCTATGCGGCTGCTTCCCACTAGCTATCTGTTTACATTTGGTAGTGTATATATGTCCATGCCACTCTCTTACTTCGTCCCAGCTTCCCCTTCCCCTTCCCTGTGTCCTCAAGTCCATTGTCTACGTCTGTGTCTTTATTCCTGTCCTGCCCCTAGGTTCGTCAGAACCTTTTTTTTTTTTTTTTAAGATCCCATATATATGTGTTAGAATGCGACATTTGTTTTTCTCTTTCTGACTTACTTCACTCTGTATGACAGTCTCTAGGTCCATCTACCTCACTACAAATAACTCAATTTCATTTCTTTTTATGGCTGAGTAATATTCCACTGTATATATGTGCCACATCTTCTTTATCCATTCCGTCTGTTGATGGACACTTAGGTTGCTTCCATGTCCTGGCTATTATAAATAGAGCATTGTGGTACGTGACTCTTTTTGAATTATGGTTTTCTCAGGGTATATGCCCAGTAATGGGATTGCTAGGTCATATGGTAGTTCTATTTTTAATTTTTAAAGGACTCTCCATACTGTTCTCCACAGTGGCTGTATCAATTTACATTCCCACCAGCAGTGCAAGAGGGCTCCCTTTTCTCCACACCCTCTCCGTCATTTATTGTTTGTAGATTTTTTGATGATGGCCATTCTGACTGGGGTGAGGTGATACCTCATTGTGGTTTTGATCTGCATTTCTCTAATGATTAGTGATGTTGAGCATACTTTCATGTGTTTGTTGCCAATCTGTATATCTTCCTTGGAGAAATGTCTATTTAGGTCTTCTGCCCATGTTTGGATTGGGTTGTTGGTTTTTTTGAAACTGAGCTGCATGAGCTGCCTGTATATTTTGGAGTTTAATCTGTTGTCAGTTGCTTCGTTTGCAAATATTTCCTCCGATTCTGAGGGTTGTCTTTTCGTCTTGTTTATGGTTTCCTTTGCTGTGCAAAAGGTTTTGTAAATTTCATTAGGTCCCATTTGTTTATTTTTGTTTTTATGTCCATTTCTTTAGGAGGTCCATCAAAAGGGATCTTGCTGTGATTTATGTCATACAGTGTTCTGCCTATGTTTTCCTCTAAGAGTTTTACAGTGCCTGGCCTTACGTTTAGATCTTTAATCCATTTTGAGTTTATTTTTGTGTATGGTGTTAGGGAGTGTTCTAATTTCATTCTTGTGCATGTAGCTGTCCAGTTTTGCCAGCACCACTTATTGAAGAGGCTGTCTTTTCTCCATTGTATATTCTTGCTTCCTTTATCAAAGATAAGGTGACTATATGTATGTGGGTTTACCTGTGGGCTTTCTATCCTGTTCCATTGATCTATATTTCTGTTTTTGTGCCAAAGCTACTGTCTTGATTACTGTAGCTTTGTAGTATAGTTGGAAGCCATGGAGCCTGATTCCTCCAGCTCCATTTTTCTTTCTCAAGATTGCTTTAGCTATTAGGGGTCTTTTGTGTTTCCATGCAAATTGTGAAAGTTTTTGTTCTAGTTCTGTGAAAAATGCCATTGGTAGTCTGATAGGGATTGCATTGAATCTGTAGATTGCTTTGGGTAGTAGAGTCATTTTCACAATGTTGATTCTTCCAATCCAAGATCATGGTATATCTCTCCATCTGTTTGTATCATCTTTAATTTCTTTCATCAGTGTCTTATAGTTTTCTGCATACAGGTCTTTTGTCTCTTTAGGTAGGTTTATTCCTAGGTATTTTATTCTTTTTGTTGCAGTGGTAAATGGGAGTGTTTCCTTAATTTCTCTGTCAGATTTTTCATCATTAGTGTATAGGAATGCAAGAGATTTCTGTGCATTAATTTTGTATCCTGCTACTTTACCAAATTCATTGCTTAGCTCTAGTAGTTTTCTGGTAGCATCTTTGGGATTCTCTATGTATAGTATCATGTCATCTGCAAGCAGTGACAGTTTTACTTCTTCTTTTCTGATCTGGAGTCCTTTTATTTCTTTTTCTTTTTCTTCTCTGATTGCTGTGGCTAAAAATTCCAAAGCTGTGTGTTGAGAGTGGGCAACCTTGTCTTGTTCCTGATCTTAGTGGAAATGGTTTCAGTTTTTCACCATTGAGAATGATGTTGGCTGTGGGTTTGTCATATATGGCCTTTATTATGTTGATGTAAGTTCCTTCTATGCCTACCTTCTGGGGAGTTTTTTAAAATCAGAAATGGGTGTTGAACTTTGTTGAAAGCTTTTTCTGCATCTACTGAGATGTTCGTATGGTTTTTATTCTTCAATTTATTTATATGGTTTATCACATTGATTTGTGTATATTGAAGAATCCATGCATTCCTGGGATAAATCCCACTTGATCATTGTGTATGATCCTTTTAATGTACTGTTGGATTCTGTTTGCTAGTATTTTGTTGAGGATTTTTGCATCTATGTTCATCAGTGATATTGACCTGTAGTATTCTTTTTTTGTGACATCTTTGTCTGGTTTTGATATCAAGGTGATGGTGGCCTCGTAGAATGAGTTTGGGAGTGTTCCTCTCTCTGCTATATTTTGGAAGGGTTTGAGAAGGATAGGTGTTAGCTCTTCTCTAAAGGTTTGATAGAATTTGCCTGTTGAGCCATCTTGTCTTGGGCTTTTGTTTGTTGGAAGATTTTGAACCACACTTTCCATTTCAGTGCTTGTGAATTGTCTGTTTATATTTTCTATTTCTTCCTGGTTCAGACTTGGAAGGTTGTGTTTTTCTAGGAATTTGTCCATTTCTTCCAGGTTGTCCATTTTATTGGCATATCACTGCTTGTAGTAATCTCTCATGATCCTTTGTATTTCTGCCGTGTCAGTCATTTTTTCTCCTTTTTCATTTCTAATTCTGTTGATTTGAGTCTTTTCCCTTTTTTTTTTTACACACACACACTGTATTTGATTTTTACAAGAGATAAATAAACTGACACCAAGCATTGTAAATGGATGACCACAACAAATGCAGCAATGATTGCAATTACCAAACCTGAAACACACTCATACTATGTCATAATATTGACATTCAGTCCAGTAATCCTCCACTGTAACAGCTCCTTTACTTTGCAGTGAAAATTGATTTGTACATTTTTTGCCTCTGAGTCCTTGTGGGATTTTTTTTTTAATTCAAACAGAAAGTCACAAAAATTATAATCATCCTCATCAGTTCACTCAGTCCCATGTAATTAATTTTTTTTTCATCTTGATCTTTTGTTAGCACTTTTATGAATTCATCAGTTTTCCATTAGAGTTCTGAAAATGCTTATTCATTCAGTTTAGCAGTATAGTCAGTTACCAGAAACCTGTACTTGTCAGAGTCTTTTCCATGAATTCCTTGAAGATGAAACCCTTTTATAGGAACATATTTGCAAAAGCATCAGAGTACACCTAGAACTTTCTGTAAATGACAAAAGACTTAAAAATGATCATGGTTAAAGATTTGATGAAAATTCATAATGCAATTGACAAGGAAAATTAGTTATTTCTGAGATATACATTTTAAAGTAATAACTAGAATTCTGACTTATAACATTATACCAGAACATATAAGATTTTTAGAAATTTCATGTAATGTCTGAAACATTTACATTAACATATTTCCATACAAATAACCGAAAGAAAGTTTAGTATTAGTTGGTTTTTTTTGTTGTTTGTTTGTTTTTTTATACTACAGTTTCTTATTAGTCATCAGTTTTATACACATCAGTGTATACATGTCAGTCCCAATTGCCCAATTCATTACACCACCACCCCCACCGCCCCACCGCTTTTCCCCCTTGGAGTCCATACGTTTGTTCTCTACATCTGTGTCTCAACTTCTGCCCTGCAAACCAGTTCATCTGTACCGTTTTTCTAGGTTCCACATACATGCGTTAATATACGAGATTTCTTTTTCTCTTTCTGACTTACTTCACTCTGTATGACGTTCTCTAGATCTATCCACGTCTCAACAAATGACTCAGTTTCGTTCCTTTTTATGGCTGAATAATATTCCATTGTATATATGTACCAAATATTCTTTATCCATTCATCTGTCGATGGGCATTTAGGTTGCTTCCATGACCTGTCTATTGTAAATAGTGCTGCAATGAACATTGGGGTGCATGTGTCTTTTTGAATTATGGTTTTCTCTGGGTATATGCCCAGTAGTGGGATTGCTGGATCATATGGTACTTCTATTTTTAGTTTTTTAAGAACCTCCATACTGTTCTCCATAGTGGCTGTATCAATTTACATTCCCACCAACAGTGCAAGAGGGTTCCCTTTTCTCCGCACCTTCTCCAGCATTTGTTGTTTGTAGATTTTCTGATGATGCCCATTCTAAATGGTGTGAGGTGATACCTCATTGTAGTTTTGATTTGCATTTCTCTAATAATTAGTGATGTTGAACAGCTTTTCGTGTGCTTCTTGGCCATCTGTATGTCTTCCTTGGAGAAATGTCTATTTAGGTCTTCTGCCCATTTTTGGATTGGGTTGTTTGTTTTTTTAATATTGAGCTGCGTGAGCTGTTTATATATTTTGGAGATTAATCCTTTGTCCGTTGATTCGTTTGCAAATATTTTCTCCCATTCTGAGGGTTGTCTTTTCGTCTTGTTTATGGTTTCCTTTGCTGTGCAAAAGCTTTTAAGTTTAATTAGGTCCCATTTGTTTATTTTTGTTTTTATTTCCATTACTCTAGGAGGTGGATCAAAAAAGATCTTGCTGTGATTTATGTCAAAGAGTGTTCTTCCTATGCTTTCCTCTAAGCGTTTTATAGTGTCTGTCTTACATTTAGGTTTTTAATCCATTTTGAGTTTATTTTTGTGTATGGTGTTAGGGAGTGCTCTAATTTCATTCTTTTACATGTAGCTGTCCAGTTTTCCCAGCACCACTTATTGAAGAGACTGTCTTTTCTCCACTGTATATCTTTGCCTCCTTTGTCACAGATTAGTTGACCATAGGTGTGTGGGTTTATCTCTGGGCTTTCTGTCTTGTTCCATTGATCTATGTTTCTGTTTTTGTGCCAGTACCATATTGTCTTGATGACTGTAGCTTTGTAGTATAGTCTGAAGTCAGGGAGTCTGATTCCTCCAGCTCTGTTTTTTTCCCTCAAGACTGTTTTGGCTATTAGTGGTCTTTTGTGTTTCCATACAAATTTTAAGATGATTTGTTCTAGCTCCGTAAAAAATGCCATTGGTAATTTGATAGGGATTGCATTGAATCTGTAGATTGCTTTGGGTAGTATAGACATTTTCACAATATTGATTCTTCTAATCCAAGAACATGGTATATCTCTCCATCTGTTTGTATCATCTTTAATTTCTTTCATCAGTGTCTTATAGTTTTCTGCATACAGGTCTTTTGTCTCCCTAGGTAGGTTTATTCCTAGGTATTTTATTCTTTTTGTTGCAGTGGTAAATGGGACTGTTTCCATAATTTCTCTTTCATATTTTTCATCATTAGTGTATAGGAATGCGAGAGATTTCAATGCATTAATTTTGTATCCTGCAACTTTACCAAATTCATTGATTAGCTCTAGTAGTTTTCTGGTGGCATATTTAGGATTCTCTATGTATAGTATCATGTCATCTGCAAACAGTGACAGTTTTACTTCTTCTTTTCCAATTTGTATTCCTTTTATTTCTTTTTCTTCTCTGATTGCCGTGGCTAGGACTTCCAAAACTATGTTGAATAATAGTGGTGAGAGTGGACATCCTTTTCTTTTTCCTGATCTTAGAGGAAACGCTTTCAGTTTTTCACCATTGAGAATGATGTTTGCTGTGGGTTTGTTGTATATGGACTTTATTATGTTGAGGTAGGTTCCCTCTATGCCCACTTTCTGGAGAGTTTTTATCATAAATGGGTGTTGAATTTTGTCAAAAGCTTTTTCTGCATCTATTGAGATGATCATATGGTTTTTATTCTTCAGTTTGTTAATATGGTGTATCACATTGATTGATTTGCGTATATTGAAGAATCCTTGCATCCCTGGGATAAATCCCACTTGATCGTGGTGTATGATCCTTTTAATGTGTTGTTGGATTCTGTTTGCTAGTATTTTGTTGAGGAATTTTGCATCTATATTCATCAGTGATATTGGTCTGTAATTTTCTTTTTTTGTAGTACCTTTGTCTGGTTTTGGTATCAGGGTGATGGTGGCCTCATAGAATGAGTTTGGGAGTGTTCCTTCCTCTGCAATTTTTTGGAAGAGTTTGAGAAGGATGGGTGTTAACTCTTCTCTAAATGTTTGATAGAATTTACCTGTGAAGCCATCTGGTCCTGGACTTTTGTTTGTTGGAAGATTTTTAATCACAGTTTCAATTTCATTTCTTGTGATTGGTCTGTTCATATTTTCTGTTTCTTCCTGGTTCAGTCTTGGAAGGTTTTACCTTTCTAAGAATTTGTCCATTTCTTCCAGGTTGTCCATTTTATTGGCATAAAGTTGCTTGTAGTAGTCTCTTAGGATGTTTTGTATTTCTGCAGTGTCTGTTGTAACTTCTCCTTTTTCATTTCTAATTTTATCGATTTGAGTCCTCTCCCTCTTTTTCTTGATGAGTCTGGCTGATGGTTTATCAATTTTGTTTATCTTCTCAGAGAACCAGCTTTTAGTTTTATTGATCTCTGCTATTGTTTTCTTTGTTTCTATTTCATTTATTTCTGCTCTGATCTTTATGATTTCTTTCCTTCTGCTAACTTTGGGTTTTGTTTGTTCTTCTTTCTCTGGTTCCTTTAGGTGTAAGGTTAGATTGTTTACTTGAGACTTCTCTTGTTTCTTGAGGTAGGCTTGTATAGCTATAAAACTCCCTCTTAGAACTGCTTTTGCTGCATCCCACAGGTTTTGGATCGTCATGTTTTCATTATCATTCGTCTCTAGGTATTTTTTTATTTCCTCTTTGATTTCTGCAGTGATCTCTTTGTTATTTAGTAGTGTATTGTTTAGCCTCCATGTGTTTGTATTTTTCACAGATTTTTTCCTGTAATTGATATGTAGTCTCATAGCATTGTGGTCGGAGGAGATACTTGATACGACTTCAGTTTTCTTAAATTTACCAAGGCTTGTTTTGTTACCCAAGATATGATCTATCCTGGAGAATGTTCCATGAGCAATTGAGAAGATAGTATATTCTGTTGTTTTTGGATGCAATGTCCTATAAATATCAATTAAGTGCATCTTGTTTAATGTATCTTTTAAAGCTGTGTTTCCTTATTTATTTTCATTTTGGATGATCTATCCATTGGTGAAAGTGGGGTGTTAAAGTCCCCTACTATGATTGTGTTACTGTTGATTTCCCCTTTTATGGCTGTTAGCATTTGCCTTATGTATGGAGGTGCTCCTATGTTGGGTGCATAAATATTTACAATTGTTATATCATCTTCTTGGATTGATCCCTTGATCATTATGTTGTGTGCTTTTTTGTCTCTTGTAGTAGTCTTTGTTTTATAGTCTGTTTTGTCTGATATGAGAATTGCTACTCCAGCTTTGTTTTGATTTCCATTTGCATGGAATATCTTTTTCCATCCCCTCACTTTCAGTCTGTATGTTTCCCTAGGTCTGAAGTGGGTCTCTTGTGGACAGCATATGTACAGGTCTTGTTTCTGTATCCATTCAGCCAGTCTATGTCTGTTGGTTGGAGCATTTAATCCATTTATATTTAAGGTAATTATCGATATGTGTGTTCCTAGTGCCATTTTCTTAATTGTTTTGGGTTTGTTATTGTAGGTCTTTTCCTCCTCTTTTGTTTCCTGCCTAGAGAAGTTCCTTTAGCATTTTTTGTAAAGCTGGTTTGGTGGTGCTGAATTCTCTTACCTTTTGCTTGTCTATAAAGGTTTTACTTTCTCTGTCAAATCTGAATGAGATACTTGCTGGGTAGAGTAATCTTGGTTTTAGTTTTTTCTCTTTCATCACTTTAAATATGTCGTGCCACTCCCTTCTGGCTTGCAGATTTTCTGCTGAAAGATCAGCTGTTAACCTCATGGGATTCCCTTGTATGTTATTTGTTGCTTTTAGTTTAGTGCTTTTAATATTTTTTCCTTGTATTTAATTTTTGATAATTTGATTAGTATGTGTCTTGGCGTGTTTCTCTTTGGATTTATCCTGTATGGGACTCTCCTTGCTCTCTGGACTTGATTGACTGTTTCCTTACCCAAGCTAGGGAAGTTTTCAACTATAATCTCTTCAAATATTTTCTCAGTCCCTTTGTTTTTCTTCTTCTTTTGGGTCCCCTATAATTCGAATGTTGGTGCATTTAATGTTGTCCCAGAGGTCTCTGAGGCTGCCCTCAATTCTTTTAATTCTTTTTTCTTTATTCTGCTCTGTGGTAATTATTTCCACTATTTTATCTTTTGGGTCACTTATCCGTTCTTCTGCCCCAGTTATTCTGCTATTGATTTCTTCTAGAGAATTTTTAGTTTCATTTATTGTGTTGTTCACCATTGTTTGTTTACTCTTTAGTACTTCTAGGTCCTTGTTAAACATTTCTTGTATTTTCTCCAATCTATTTCCATGATTTAGATCAACTTTACTATCATTATTCTGAATTGTTTTTCATTTAGACTGCCTGTTTCCTCTTAATTTTTTTGTCTGGTGGGTTTTTACCTTGCTTCTTCATGTGCTGTGTATTTCTCTGTCTTCTCATTTTGCTTAACTTACTGTGTTTGGGGTCTCCTTTTTGCAGGCTACAGTTTCGTTTTTCCCATTGTTTTTGGTGACTGCCCCCAGTGGGTAATATTGGTTCAGTGGGTTTTGTAGGCTTCCTGGTGGAGGGGACTGGTGCCTGTGTTCTGATGGATGAGGCTGGATCTTGTCTTTTTGGTGGGTAGGACCGCGTCTGGTGGTGTGTTTTGGTGTGTCTGTGGACTTACTATGATTTTAGGCCACCTCTCTGCTAATGGGTGTGTTTGTGTTCCTGTCTTGCTAGTTGTTTGGCATAGGGTGTCCAGCACTGTAGCTTGCTGGTCATTGAGTGGAGCTGGGTCTTCACATTGAGATGGAGATCTCTGAGAGAGCTTTTGCCATTTGATATTATGTGTGGCCAGGAGGTCTCTGGTGGACCAATGTCCAGAACTCGGCTCTCCCACCTCAGAGGCTCAGGCCTGACACCCAGCCGGAGCACCAAGACCCTGTCAGCCACATGGCTCAGAAGAAAAGGGAGAAAAAGAAAGAAAGAAAAATAAAATAAGGTTATTAAAATAAAATGTAAAAAATATATTATTAAAAATAAAAAATTTAAGAAGTAATAAAAAAGAAAGAAAAAAGAGAGCAACCAAACAAAAAACAAATCCACCAAATGATAAGAAGTGCTAAAAACTATACTAAAAAAAAAAAAAAAATGGACAGACAGATCCCCAGGACAAATGGTAAAAGCAAAGCTATACAGACAAAATCACACAAAGAAGCATCCACATACACAGTCACAAAAGGGGAAAAAAGGAAAAATATATACATAAAAAAAAAAAGGAGGAGAGCAACCAAATCAATAAACAAATGTACCAGTGATAATAAGCTCTAAATAGTAAACTAAGATAAACATAAAACCAGAAACAGTTAGATGCAGAAAGCAAACCCCAAGTCAACAGTTGCTCCCAAAGCCCACCAGCTCAATTTTGGGATGATTCATTTTCTATTCAGTTATTCCACAGATGCAGGGTACATCAGTTTGATTGTGGAAATTTAATCTACTGCTCCTGAGGCTGCACAGAGAGATTTCGCTTTCTCGTCTTTGTTCGCACAGCTCCTGGGGTTCAGCTTTGGATTTGGACCTGCCTCTTTGTGTAGGTCACCTGAGGGTGTCTCTTCCCGCCCAGACATTATGGGGGTAAAGTAGCAGCTGATTCGGGGGCTCTGGCTCACTCAGGCCAGGGGGAGGGAGGGGTACAGAATGCGGGGCGAGCCTGTGGTGGCAGAGGCTGGCGTGATGTTGCAAGAGTCTGAGGTATGCTGTGTGTTCTCCCAGGGAAGTTGTCCCTGGATCATGGGACCCTGGCAGTGGCGGGTTGCACAGCCTCCCGGGAGGGGAAGTGTGGATAGTGACCTGTGCTTGCACACAGGCTTCTTGGTGGCTGCAGCCGCAGCCTTAGCATTTCATGCCTGTCTCTGGTGTCCATGCTGATAGCTGTGGCTCGTGCCCATCTCTGGAGCTCATTTAGGTGGTGCTCTGAATCCCCTCTCCTCGCACACCCCGGAACAATGGTCTCTTGCCTCTTAGGCAGGTCCAGACTTTTCTTGGACTCCCTCCCGGCTAGCTGTGGCGCACTAGCTCCCTTCAGGCTGTGTTCACGCAGCCAACCCCCGTCCTCTCCCTGGGATCTGATCTCTGAAGCCCAAGCCTCAGCTCCCAGCCCCTGCCCACCCCGGCAGGTGAGCAGAGAAGCCCCTCAGGCTGGTGAGTGCTGGTCAGCAGCGATCCTCTGTGCGAGAATGTCTTCACTTTGCCCTCTGCACACCTGTGGCTGCGCTCTCCCCTGTGGCTCTGAAGCTTCCCCCCTGCCCAACCCCCGTCTCCACCAGTGAAGGGGCTTCCTAGTGTGTGGAAACTTTTCCTCATTCCCAGCTCCCTCCCAGAGATGCAGGTCCCATCCCTATTCTTTTGTCTCTGTTTTTTCTTTTTTCTTTTGCCCTACCCAGCTACGTAGGGAGTTTCTTGCCTTTTGGGAAGTCTGAGGTCTTCTGCCAGCGTTCAGTTGGTGTTCTATAGGAGATGTTCCTCATGTAGATGTATTTTTGATGTATTTGTGGGGAGGTAGGTGATCTCCACGTCTTACTCCTCTGCCATCTTGAAGCTATCTCTCCAAATTTGCTTTTTAAACCTGGTTTGTGAGCCAAATTAACCCAAGTAGGTTTCTTCTAGCATCTATTATTAGATTAGTATAATAATTTTATAATTTTGATATGGAATAGAAAATCATCTGATATGTGATGGATTTAGCACTTGCCTGAATATAGAGATTGAATTGGATTGAATTTTGAGTGGCGAAGAGGGAAGATGGGAGAATGAGCAGGACCTCTACTATAAAAATTGAATTATAAACTATAAGAATGGCACATTTTCTTAATTGATCTGTCATAAAATCACTGAAGTTTGGAATTTTCAGGGTTTTGTAAAACTAAATGGGGTTCCAAAGAAGATGAAAGAAAATCACTTAGTAGGCAGTTAAGTGACTCCTAGATCATAGGACTTAAGGAGAACAGAACTGTGTAGCTGGAAACATAATTCTGTCATTTGAGGCATTGTACTCTCTTGAAATCCAATATTATTGGTGTATATGGGGGTGGGAGGTGGTATTTTAAGCCATCAGGCATTTAAGTCCTCCTATGAGGGATTGATCAGGCATGGGGCCGAGACACCCTGTGTCCCTGCCTTTAGTGACAAGTGCTGTGCAGAATGAAAACCCCTGGCCACCAATAATGCATCCAATTTGTTGTGGATGTTCAGGTGTCATTAATTACTATAGAGAAGTTTCTAGTTTATTTCTTATACTTCTTTTTTTTTTTACATCCCTGTGTCTCTCTCTTTTTTCAATAACAACAAGAGCAACAAAACAGAGCCAAGAGTGCCTTTGAAGGGACTGAGTCACATTGACTAGATGCTGACGGATGGGCTTGCTGAAGTCCCTCTGCACGCTTGTCTAAACTTTAAGGACTGAGATGGGACTCTTGTCTATGTATAAACTTTATCAGTATTTATACATCTTTTCCAACTTTGAAACAGAGTGGATGGTAAAAGAGTCTTAAGCTGTCTTTGTCAGGCATTGTGCCTTCTTATATTTAACTGTCTCTGTCTTTCAGTCAAGGTCTTTATTAGTAGCACAACGGAGATTTGATGCTGGGCAGAGGAGAAACTTGCTGCTTGTAGGTTAAACCTTTTAAAATAACTTCTTTGCTTTTCTCAGCTGTCCATTCCCAAATAGCATACTATGGGGGTTGATGATTAAATATGTGTAGTAGATAAACATAAAACTTAAAATTCCCAAATATATTATCTCCAGGGCATTTCAGCTTCAGCAGAGGCAGCGAGGTTATTCACCTGCACACTTGAAAATGCAGCAGTATCTTCAACCAAAGCAGATGCACGTGTAGCATATTAATTTGTTTCTCTAAATACTTTATTGCTGACATGAAAACAGTGCTTCTACCTTAAAGGCTTTGTAAAAAATTAGAAAACCCTATGACTCTCTTGGGATCCTTTGGCTACACCAATCTTTAAGATTGTAGGTATGTTTTAGTTCTATCCTGTCAGCAAGTGAACAGATGTTCATTTGCTTTTGTTGAGCTGGGCCACAGAGATGTGCAGTGCTTGGAATATTGCCTGCCACCGTGTAGTAGCTCTTTCCTAAAAAGCTTTAGCAAGAGGCTTATTTGAGGGCATTTTGTAATCAGCGTCTCCAAGCAATTTCTGCTGCCTCATAAATCTACAGGCCTCCGAGAATTATTCTGTTTTTTGCAATTTCTCCTCCATTCTGCCTTCTGATAGTTTTTAAAGCCGTTTATGCTTCCTTTAGAAATACCCAAATAGTAGATTTTAATCCCAGCTGGACCCTGGCTTAGCATGGGTTTCTGAGAAAGCCTCTGGATCTGGCTCTTGTGTGTGGGCTTTGTCACCTTCATCTGTAAAGGACTAGGTCCATTTCTTAGTAAACCTGAATCATATGTTAATTTCTGAGAGAATAAACAAGGAATGGTGTTTACACATTTAGTCCACAAAGATGGCAGCATTTCAGAAAGTTTCTGAAGATGTTTAAGGAATAGCATCTAGCATTGATTGATCACTTACTATGTGTAAAGCACTGCATTTAGTCTTTCATGTATATTATCTTATTGACCCTTCACGGCAGTCCTCTGAACTATAATTTACCCCACTGTTCACATTTGTATTATAAGCTTTAGAGAATGAAATAACCTACCAAATCCCATATAAGATTAGAACCTAGGATAGTTTGATTTCAGATCTCAATCATTTAGTCACTGAGCCGTGATAATTTTGTATCATGTTGTAGCAGTATAAGGATTTATAAAATATAGAAAAAAAATTCCAACCTCTAGATTTGGTCAGATCTAATGTGACTCATTAAATATTCTTTTGTCTGCTGTGTTAGATGAAACATTACTATGCATTGCATGGTGCTGATTAACTGCAATCACATTTCTCAAAATTGCAGATATAAGCAATTAATTTTACTATTGTCTTCAAATATTCATAGAAGCAAAGAATATAGGCTAAATGTACAGCAAAAATTTAGTCTCAAATTCAAGTGAAAAATTCCCTCATCCATGTTTTTTTCTGGTTCTTGAAGGGAGTTCACCTGTTGGTTTTATGGGTAGGAAGGAATGAATACTATGTTACTAATTATATCACTGACTATGGTTTGCAAGTTGAATGTTTGGATTCTTGAGAAGTCAGTGCCTGAATTTTAAAAAGGTACTGAAGCATTTTTAATATGCTACTATCTACTTGTTATTTCTTTGATATTCCATTTAGAAATGCCAGAGAGTTCTCACCACTCTCCTATTCAGAAACAATAGGCTTTATTGATATGAACAAAAGATGTTACTAATAATAATAAACTGTTAATGTTACTCTCAAACTTTTCAAAATCATAATCTGAGAGACATTTTATCTTTTAATTCAAGAATACTTACTGTGTGAACACATGATGGAGAAAAGATTACTGTCATCTTTTTGTGTTTCACGTGTTTGCTTGAGAAATAATATTGAATGTGTACTACTAATTAAGAAAACTTTCGCACGGTAACTATAACTACAAGGGTTTCTGTTCGTGTAGTTATTAGTGTAATCCAAGTGAGTTTATGTCCATTATTCACCTACCATCAAAGTTTCCTCTAAGATTTAAATCAAGTGTTCTGAGCCCTAAGCTTCGCTTCAAAAGCCATCTTCTCTTAAAATGTTTGGTGTGAAAGGAATTTGTCTCATGTTTGTTGTTTGTTTGTTTATTTATTTTATTATTATTTTTAAAACATCTTTATTGGAGTATAATTGCTTTACAATGGTGTGTTAGTTTCTGCTTTATAACAAAGTGAATCAGCTATACATATACATATATCCCCATATCTCCTCCCTCTTGCGTCTCCCTCCCTCCCACCCTATCCCACCCCTCTAGGTGGTCACAAAGCACAAAGCTGATCTCCCTGTGCTGTGCAGCTGCTTCGCACTAGCTATCTATTTTACATTTGGTAGTGTATATATGTCCATGCCACTCTCTCACTTCGTCCCAGCTTACCGTTCCCTCTCGCCGGGTCTTCAGGTCCATTCTCTACGTCTGCGTCTTTATTCCTGTCCTGCCCCTAGGTTCTTCAGAACCATTTTTTTTTTTTTTTAGATTCCATATATATGCGTTAACATACAATATTTGTTTTTCTCTTTCTGACTTACTTCACTCTGTATGACAGACTCTAGGTCCATCCAATTCACTACAAATAAATCAATTTCATTTCTTTTATGGCTGAGTAATATTCCATTGTATATATGTGCCACATCTTCATCCATTCATCGGTCGATGGACACTTAGGTTGCTTCCATGTCCTGGCTATTGTAAATAGAGCTGCAATGAACATTGTGGTACATGACTCTTTTTGAATTATGGTTTTCTCAGGGTATATGCCCTGTAGTGAGAGTGCTGGGTCATATGGTATTTCTATTTTTAGTTTTTAAAGGACTCTCCATACTGTTCTCCATAGTGGCTGTGTCAATTTACACTCCCACCAGCAGTGCAAGAGGGTTCCCTTTTCTCCACACCCTCTCCAGCATTTATTGTTTCTAGATTTTTTAATGATGGCCATTCTGACTGGTGTGAGGTGATACCTCATTGTAGTTTTGATTTGCATTTCTCTAATGATTAATGATGGTGAGCATCCTTTCATGTATTTGTTGGCAATCTGTATACCTTCTTTGGAGAAATGTCTGTTTAGGTCTTCTGCCCATTTTTGGACTGGACTGTTTGTTTTTTAGATATTGAGCTGCATGAGCTGCTTATATATTTTGGAGATTAATCCTTTGTCAGTTGCTTTGTTTGCAAATATTTTCTCCCATTCTGAGGATTGTCTTTTCGTCTTGTTTATGGTTTCCTTTGCTGTGCAAAAGCTTTTAAGTTTCATTAGGTCCCATTTGTTTATTTTTGTTTTTATTTCCTTTTCTCTAGGAGGTGGGTCAAGAAGGATCTTGCTGTGATTTATGTCATAGAGTGTTCTGCCTATGTTTTCCTCTAAGAGTTTTATAGTGTCTGGCCTTACAGTTAGGTCTTTAATCCATTTTGAGTTTATTTTTGTGTATGGTGTTAGGGAGTGTTCTAATTTCATTCTTTTACATGTAGCTGTCCAGTTTTCCCAGCACCACTTATTGAAGAGGCTATCTTTTCTCCATTGTATATTCTTGCCTCCTTTATCAAGAATAAGGTGATCATATGTGCATGGGTTTATCTCTGGGCTTTCTATCCTGTTCCATTGATCTATATTTCTGTTTTTGTGCCAGTACCATACTGTCTTGATTACTGTAGCTGTGTAGCATGCTACACAGCTACAGTAGTCTGAAGTCCGGGAGCCTGATTCCTCCATCTCCGTTTTTCTTTCTCAAGATTGCTTTGGCTCTTCGGGGTCTTTTGTGTTTCCATACAAATTTTAAGACTTTTTGTCTTAGTTCCATGAAAAATGCCATTGGTAGTTTGATAGGGATTGCACTGAATCTGTAGGTTGCTTTGGGTAGTAGAGTCATTTTCACAGTGTTGATTCTTCCAATCCAAGAACATGGTATGTCTCTCCATCTGTTTGTATCATCTTTAATTTCTTTCATCAGTGTCTTATAGTTTTCTGAATACTGGTCTTTTGTTTCCCTAGGTAGGTTTATTCCTAGATATTTTGTTCTTTTTATTGCAATGGTAAATGTGAGTGTTTCCTTAATTTCTCTGTCAGATTTTTCATCATTAGTGTATAGGAATGCAAGAGATTTCTGTGCATTAATTTTGTATCCTGCTACTTTACCAAATTCATTGATTAGCTCTAGTAGTTTTCTGTTAGCATCTTTAGGATTCTCGATGTATAGTATCATGTCATCTGCAAACAGTGACAGCTTTACATCCTCTTTTCCGATTCGGATTCCTTTTATTTCTTTTTCTTCTCTGATTGCTGTGGCTAAAACTTCCAAAACTATGTTGAATAATAGTGGTGAGAGTGGACAGCCTTGTCTTGTTCCTGATCTTAGAGGAAATCATGTCAGTTTTTCACCATTGGGAATGAAGTTGGCTGTGGGTATTTCATATATGGCCTTTACTATGTTGAGGTAAGTTCCCTCTATGCCAGCTTTCTGTAAGGTTTTTATCATAAATGGGTGTTGAATTTTGTCAAAAGCTTTTTCTGCATCTATTGAGATGATCATATGGTTTTTCTCCTTCAATCTATTAATATGGTGTATGACAGTGATTGATTTGCATATATTGAAGAATCCTTGCATTCCTGGGATAAACCCCACTTGATCATTGTGTATGATCCTTTTAATGTGTTGTTGGATTCTGTTTGCTAGTATTTTGTTGAGGATTTTTGCATCTATGTTCATCAGTGTTATTGGCCTGTAGTTTTCTTTCCTTGTGGCATCATTGTCTTTCTTTGTGACATCTTTGTTTTGGTATCAGGGTGATGGTGGCCTCATAGAATGAATTGGGAAATGTTCCAAAATATTTTGGAAGAGTTTGAGAAGGATGGGTGTTAACTCTTCTGTAAATGTTTGATAGAATTCACCTGTGAAGCCATCTGGTCCTGGGCTTTTGTTTGTTGGAAGATTTTGAATCACAGTTTCAATTTCAGTGTTTGTGATTGGTCTGTTTATATTTTCTGTTTCTTCCTGGTTCAGTCTAGGGAGGTTGTGCTTTTCTAAGAATTTCTCCATTTCTTCCAGCTTGTCCATTTTATTGGCATATAGTTGCTTGTAGTAATCTCTCATGATCCTTTGTACTTCTGCTGTGTCAGTTGTTACTTCTCCTTTTTCATTTCTAATTCTGTTGATTTGAATCTTCTCCCTTTTTTTTTTTGATGAGTCTGGCTAATGGTTTATCAATTTTGTTTATCTTCTCAAAGAACCATCTTTTAGTCTTATTGATCTTTGGTATTGTTCCCTTCATTTCTTTTTCATTTATTTCTGACCTGTTCTTTATGATTTCTTTCCTTCTGCTAACTTTAAGGTTTTTTTGTTCTTTCTCTAATTGCTTTAGGTGTAAGTTTAGGTTGTTTATTTGAGATGTTTCTTGTTTCTTGAGGTAGGATTGTATTGCTGTAAAATTTGCTCTTAGAATTGCTTTTGCTGCATCCCATAGGTTTTGGGTCGTCGTGTTTTCATTGTCATTTGTTTCTAGGTATTTTTTGATTTCCTCTTTGATTTCTTCAGTGATCTCTTGGTTATTTAGTAGTGTATTGTTTAGCCTCCGTATGTTTGTGTTTTTTACAGATTTTTTCCTGTAATTGATATCTAGTCTCATAGTGTTGTGGTTGGAGGAGATACTTGATATGATTTCAATTTTCTTAAATTTACCAAGGCTTGACTTGTGACCCAAGATATGATCTGTCCTGGAGAATGTTCCATGAGCACTTGAGAAGAAAGTGTATTCTGTTGTTTTTGGACGCAATGTCCTATAAATATCAATTAAGTCCATCTTGTTTAATGTATCATTTACAGCTTATGTTTCCTTATTTATTTTCATTTTGGATGATCTGTCCATTGGTGAAAGTGGTGTGTTAAAGTACCCTACACTGATTGTGTTACTGTCGATTTCCCCTTTTATGGCTGTTAGCATTTGCCTTATGTATGGAGGTGCTCCTATTTTGGGTGCATAAATATTTACAATTGTTATATCTTCTTCTTGGATTGATCCCTTGATCATTATGTTGTGTGCTTCTTTGTCTCTTGTAGTAGTCTTTGTTTTATAGTCTATTTTGTCTGATATGAGAATTGCTACTCCAGCTTTGTTTTGATTTCCATTTGCATGGAATATCTTTTTCCATCCCCTCACTTTCAGTCTGTATGTGTCCTAGGTCTGAAGTAGGTTTCTTGTAGACAGCATATATACAGGTTTTGTTTTTGTATCCATTCAGCCGGTCTATATCTTTTGGTTGGAGCATTTAATCCATTTACATTTAAGGTAGTTATTGATATGTATGTTCCTATTACCATTTTCTTAACTATTTTGGGTTAGTTTTTGTAGGTCTTTTCCTTCTGTTGTGTTTCCTGCCTAGAGAAGTTCCTTTAGCATTTGTTGTAAAGCTGGTTTGGTGGTGCTGAATTCTCCTAGCTTTTGCTTGTGTTTAAGCTTTTGATTTCTCCATTGAATCTGAATGAGATCTTTGCTGGGTAGGGTAATCTTTGTTGTAAGCTTTTCCCTTTCATCACTTTAAATATGTCCTGCCACTCCCTTCTGGCTTGCAGAGGTTCTGCTGAAAGATCGGCTGTTAACCTTATGGGGATTCCCTTGTATGTTATTTGTTGCTTTTCCCTTGCTGCTTTTAATATTTTTTCTTTGTGTTAATTTTTTGATAGTTTGATTAATATGTGTCTTGGTGTGTTTCTCCTTGGATTTATCTTGTATGGGACTCTCTGCACTTCCTGGACTTGATTGGCTATTTCCTTACCCATATTAGGGAATTTTCAACTATAAACTCTTCAAATATTTTTTCAGTCTGTTTCTTTTTCTCTTCTTCTTGGACCCCTATAATTTGAATGTTGGTGCATTTAATGTTGGCCCAGAGGTCTCTGTGTCTCATGTTTATTTTTGCATCAGTGCAGGCCATACCTGACTTTGTGATGTTGCCAGACTCATAACTCCATTATCTATGTTGTGATCTGCTTTTATTTTGCTACTTTGCTATTCTTTTTTTTTTTTTTGGCCATGCCCCCGGCCTGAGGGATCTTTGTTTCCTGACCAGGGATCGAACCCTTGCCTCCTGCAGTAGAAACACAGGGTCCTAACCACTGGACCACCAGGAAATTCCCTTTTCTTTTCTTTATTTCACCTAACACAGAAAAAGTGAGGTGGGGATGTTTGGAAATCCTTATTTGCCAAAGTTTTGGAGAAAACAAAGAATGTTAATCACTTTTCTTAGAAACACAACTACCATATTACAAACACAGCTTCTGACTATAGGGCCTCCCTTTTTTAGAAAATTATCATGGGGTTCCACTTTCTTTAGCTCATTCAACCTATCCCTCTTTGCAGGATCCCAGCCAAAATCCCTGGAAAATCTTTTTGTTAAATACGTTTAACTGGAGTATCTCATTGTGCCTGGTGGGTCTTCTGTTTCACAGCCACACAGATCCATTAGTAATTTCCCTACAGTTAGAGAAATAGTTCTTTACCTAAGGAAAACGTTTCCTCTTTCTGTGCCAGTGGGCTCAAAAGGCAGCTGATTTTCATACTAACATTTCTTCAGTTGAATCCAATAAATACATATTGCAAACTCTGGTGAGGAGAGGATTGAAGGTAAGAAGGTAATTTAAAATCTACTTCAGGGCTTCCCTGGTGGCGCAGTGGTTGAGAATCTGCCTGCTAATGCAGGGGACACGGGTTCGAGCCCTGGTCCGGGAAGATCCCACATGCCGCGGGGCGGCTGGGCCCGTGAGCCACAATTACTGAGCCTGCGTGTCTGGAGCCTGTGCCCCGCAGCGGGAGGGGCCGCGATGGTGAGAGGCCCGCGCACCGCGATGAAGAGCGGTCCCCGCACTGCGATGAAGAGTGGCCCCCACTTGCCGCAACTGGAGAAAGCCCTCGCATGAACCGAAGACCCAACACAGCCAAAAAATAAATAAATAAATTAATTTAAAATCTACTTCATTAGATCAGGTGTGAAGATATACAAGTGGAAACAAGGATGGAAAGGAGGGGGTGTTAATAGGTCCTGACTGATTGGACATGTGACTGGAGGAGAAAGTCATTCCAAAGGTCATTTTAGAGTTTTGAACACTGAAGTTTTGAGCAGTCTTCTGAAGTTTTGAGTGTCAGGGGAGAGGTCCAAGTTCAGGAGAAAGAACGTTATGAATCAGAAGTAACTTCATGTCATTGGCGTGAAAATATCCAGCAGACTATGGAGATGTGGGAGGAGCGCTCAAGAGAGAGGTTGACATTCCTGATGTAAATTTGTCATCAGCCTGGGTGACAGTTAAAGCCCTGAGGGTGAATGGGTTTCCAGGAAGGGTGTAGAGGAAAAAAGAAGAGACTGGTGATTAGTTAACACTTATTTCCACTTCTCTCTTTAAATGTGGCTGCTACAGGTATTTGCTTAGTTTGGCAAGAACTAGGGAATATATCTATGTGAGAAAGCTTTCAAGAAGAATAAAGTTAATCTGTAGAGAATAGATTTTTTTTTTAATTGGTAGACACTATTCATCCAATAGCTTAAATATTTTAATCACTATGTTATAATAATAGCTAACACTAATGCCAACTATAGGCCAAGTGCAATTGTACGTGTAATAACTCATTTATCCTTACATAAACCTTATCATATAGGTAATAACTTATTATTTTTATCAGTACCTTTTTACGAAGAAAACTGAGGCACAGAGATATTAAGTACCTTCTCCAAGGTCTTCTTGCTATGAAGTGGTGTATCTGGGATCTGAATTCAAGGAGTCTGGTTCCAAATATACACTTTAATCACTGTGCTATATTGGCCTCATATGAAATATCCCTATGTAACAAACTTTTGATAGACCTTTTCCAGCATGGTCCTGACTTATAATTAGTCACATGGTTATTCTGTTTTATGTGAAGAGGAGATGACTTTCTGGGGGCTACATATTGATGGTTTGCTGGACACATTATGGATGTTTCTTATATTTTTAATAGACTAGTAGATAGCATCTGGTTCAAGAAGAAATGTATTAGTACATCTTGTTGTACAGAAACAAAAGAGAATGCAGCACAGAAAAATGCAGACCATCTGTTAAGCTAAGAAGCAGTGTGATGTTTTGACATAATAAAATGTTTATATTATGAACAAGGCTGAGCAATGCACACAGGTTTAATGCATCCATGAATTAAGCCTCACACATCATTGGTATTCATTAGTGAAAGTGGGATAATACTTTCCACCAACACACCAGTTTTCTATTGATTTAAGTAATTAGGATTACTTGATCTTTCCAAGTTTCTAGATTCATTATACCAGACTATTTCCTGGTGGAGACTGGGCTGGCTTCACATCACAATATAACATTCAGTCATTTTAACAATAAGTCACTGAACAACGATTTCCAGTCAGTGTCCCAAGCTATGTCTAGGTGATGGCAGAAAATGTGCAGGAGGATACCACAAGGTCATCCAAGGCAGGACTGTGAGTAAAATTCAGAGAACCAGAGGTGGAAATGGAGCACAGATGAAAAATGCCAAGAATCAAGAGTTCAAGATGGAGCATGGGTCCAAGAACTGGTAAATACTAAATAGTATGAACGCATAGGAACCAAACTCAGGAGATGATATGGGGCAGAAACCAGGTGACTGTTGCTTCATTTCACAAACATGTTACCTAACCTAGACATGTGGGATAGAGATGACTGTACATTTTCTTGTTCTTCAAAATGTATGTTTAGATCTCTTTCCACTTGGAATTGGCATGGTCACCCAAGTGCTTCTAGGAAGTGACATGTTTCTAATTTGTAGGCTCTGTGCTATAAGACTGTGAGGTAGTAATGTTCCTTGCTCTTTGTTTTTGTTTTATTTCATTTTTCTGATCCAGGTTGTTTTTGAAGGCCAGATGATTTCAACTCATGAACAGGATGAAGTCATAGCTATTGATGATATATCCTTCAGCTCAGGCTGCTTGCCTGCAAATGGTAAGAACTTTTTCTTATTTTGATCCTTATTGTATAATAAATCCAGTGCAGTTTAAATATTGTGTAATGACTTTGATCTGCTCTTTATTTTTACTTAATGCTTTAGAGTGAGCTATTTTCTAATACACTGTGTAACAATGACTAGATTTAATGCTAGAGGTGAAGATGGTATTTTTCACTGCTGATGCTATAAAGAGCTGAAAGGTGTAATTTAGTCTCAGATTTGGAACCTTGTAGCAACGTTTACACTGTTTAGTTAAATCTTACCCAGCGAACTCTATGCCTTCTAGGAGATTGGGAGAAAACTGGCCTCCATAGACTTGAAATTGTCTTCTTGGAGAATCAATTTGACTATGCCACTGAAAGACACAGATGGAGAAATATATTAATTATAATCTATTTTCTATTTAGACTGAAACGACTAGATCAATAAACCACACAGATCTAAAAAGTTATCCATATCGGTCCCTTGACTATATTAACTGTATAATATTCAATTCACCAGTCACATTGTTCTCAATAGAAATGTTCAATGTTTAAAATATAAATTGGTAATGATAAAATTAACTTAGTCGAATAAGCAATAACTATACATATTCAGATATATGTGATTATAGATATTTGATATTTTTCCTTTTGAAATTTTATTATGATATAGTAGAATAAAGATAGCAATTTTGTAGAGAGTATTCCCAGTTCTAATTTTGTACAAAGATATGGTAGTCGTGGTAAAAAATATTCCAGTAACAGAAGAGGTGGATTGGTCTACCTAAGAGAAATCAAGGAAACTTGATAAAGGGTGTTTGTATTGCACTTTGATGTTTAAAAAGCACTCCTACTGTTATGATAAGAGCTTACAGGTATGTGTCTTTTGCCACTCAAACCAAGATAAGGTTTTACAGGAGCTGATGACAGCACCTTCTAAACACTGGAACACATAAAGGTCTCTTTCATCTTTGTACTGTCAGTTCTCAGTATATGTTAGTAAGAAATCATGATAGGATAAATTGAAACATAGGTAAATTGAAATGGAGAACTTTAAAGGAACAGACTATAACCTCCACCCATTCCTAGAAGTAAATAATTTAAGTATAAACATCAGTGCCTTTTCACTAAAAGAAGATAATATTTATTAGATTTATCAGAAGAGAATCAATATACCAGTGTAGAATACATTGTTAACTCCAGACAAAGCATGATCTGCCATTCAAATGTCCCCTAATAATTCCTCTTCTGTTACCCTGCATAGTTGTTCCTGAGGCCAGAGCACAGCCTGCTTATGCTTGATTTTTAATGAGACATCTAGTCCCTGACCCTGATCACTTCAGCAGGGCCTTTATATATCTCAGTTTTATAGTTTCTGCAGAAATTGACATCTGCCAAACAAAATGATCCCTAATAGTTCTGTTTATTGCCCGGTCTGGCTGATCACCCTCAAAGGAGAATAAAGCAGTGAAATCAGCTATTGGCTGGACTTTCTGAACCATCAGGAAGTTAGGAACTGGCTGTTGCTATTGAAACTTTGTTTACATTACAGATTTACACAGAAGAATGCTTGGGTTGTGCTTGGGACTTGAGATCGCTTGTAATAGGACTCTGCTATCATTTCAGACATGAACTTACTCTTCATCTTTGGCTCTGGGAACCAAAGCCATTTCCCTAATTACCCATGATCCATACACTGGGACAGACGCCGGTGTAGATGGGCCATAATTATTCAGAAGACGACTGCCAGATTTTTAGTTATCACTTAAAAGAACTCCTTAAAATCACTATAGAAGTAAAAAAAAAAAGCAATAGTAGTGGGAGTGAGAGCATCAGAAAGTTGGACATTCAAGGAAAAGTTGTGGTCACATAGAAAAATATTGGAGTCTACAATTTCTAAGAATAGTTCTGGGTAGTGTTATCACCGTATTATTTTGAGGTGGTGTGGAAATAAAGTTTACTGAAGATGAGACATGAACTTTAAAGCTAAATTATTGGGCAGGCCTTTTACATGGATATTAAAGTTATACAATATTACAAGGTAAGGGCCTAGAGAAGAAGACTTTGAAATCCAAGACTGAAGTGTTAAGTGAATATGGAAATCAGATCTCCTGCATGGATGACACAGGGCTATAAGTTGGATGTCATGGGCCAAGATGTTTTTGCAACATGGAAGAATGAATCATTGTATAGAAGCAACATTGGGGATTTAGAAGGATGGCAATTTTAATTTTAGGCCTTTTGTTTTATGGGGCATTGGAAAAGAAGGTCTCCCCTTGGGAGAGCTACAAAGGAAGTGGTGTCTTTTTGGGGAAAGCCAGTACTCAGGTAAGGTCACAGAGTGTTCTTTGACTCTTTGAAGGTGAGAGTGCAAGAGTTTTGTTTTTCAAATAGAAGGAGGATTGAGGGGATATTTAAACTTCTGGGAGGAAAACACAGCAGCATGAGGATTAATAATGGAGAAAAAGGATAAAGCATTATGCGATAGGACTGGCACTTGGATGGGGTTCCATTTTGTAAATGGTGAGAATGTGAGAGGTGGTAAAATTAAGTAGCATTAAATTTTCAAATGAGACTCTCCAGTCACGTTCAGGCACTATCATGATAGACTACACCTAGTTAACCATCAGAATCACATAGAAGAGTGATAGATTCTGGGATTCACTCCAGACCTGCTAGATGGGAATCACTGAGGATGGAGCCTACATTTAAAGTAATGTTCTCAGGAAATTTTTGTGAAGTCAGGCAATCCTAGGTTTAAGAACAGAACTAACCTTTTGGGAACCGCAAGACCTAGTCTCGTGTTGATTATTGCACTTGGCAATGACTGCCCTGGAGCAGGGTTCTGGATGACTAGAGTCTGTGGTTTCAGTCTCATGTGGTCCTGGTGGTGACAGCCAAGGTAGGGGAAGCAGGCAGAGACAACCCAACATCTTCTGGACATTTCCATCAGAAAATCCTACTCCAATGGACAATAGGGCTAGATATGCATTTGGAAGCAAGAAAGCAGAAAAGTGTGCTTAGATGACTTAATAGAGGATATAGCCAGTCATGGCATAGGTTCTTCAACTCTGATACTGCTAAATTCAAGGACCAAGGGATTTCCTTTGTACTTCCCTCATGCTTGTCATCTTATGCTCATAGAATAACCTCTCGCATTCAGGGCAGGAAGAAGGAAGGAATGGGAAGGGACGTAGTTTTGGACATGTCATTCATCGGCTAGGTGATTTTCAGGCAGACAACCTTAGTTGCTAGGGAGGCTAAGAAAACTGAAGATTTAGATTTGGCCTCTGTAATAAAGGCAGGCAAGGAGAACAGGTTTATAAGTTGAGGGCGCAAATATATTTGCTGCAGAAACTCAACATCAGTATGTTTAGAATTAAATTCCAATCTTCTTTCAAACTCTGTTCCTTCTCCTGCGTTCCCTGTTTTAGTCATTGGCGTCTGTTTGGTCTCACTCAGGAGCCAAGGAGTTGTCCTTAAATTCTTCTTTCCTTTTCTCATCTCCACATTAATTTGGTTAAAAACGTTATTGAGGACATGTCCTTATATTTCTCAAATTGTCTCCACTTATTTATTCATTATTCTTATCCAACTCTGATTTTGTTTGCCCCATTTTTTTTCTCTTGGATTTTAAAAAATTCCAATTTCAGTCTATTTCACCCCACTATTCACTACTCCCTGCTATCCACCAGATTGTACTTTCTAACATCCAAATGTGACCAATCTCTATTTTGTTTAAATCCATCAGTAACTCTCATTGCCTTCAGAATGGAATTGAAATTTTTTGTCATGACATAAGCTCACCAGGATCCTGCTCTTAGACACCAGCCCAACTTCTTCCTTCTTAATTTCCCCAAGAATTCCTGTCTTCTGGCCAAAAAGAACTACCTGTGAATCCAGCAACACAGTGTTAGCTCATTCTTGGGTATCTTTTCAAACCTTGCTCCCTCTTCTTATTTCATGAAAAAAATTTTTGGCCTGTTCTGCTACTAGATATCCTTCCAGACTGAGTCAACGTCTCTTTTCTGAGAAGCCTTCTCTTACAGAAAATCCCCCCACACTCCCACTCCCTGTACAAACACACACACACACACACACACACACACACACACACACACACACACAGTGTATTTATCTCTACAACTAAATGCTGAGTTTCTTGAGGGCAAAGTTACTAGTGTCTTACTCATTTGTGGATCCCGAGTGCAGATCAAGTACTTAATAAATAATTGATTGAATAAAGAATATGTGCAAGTATGTAAATATCAAGTATTTGGGATTTTGTATGAATTCTTCTTCTTTCCTCTAAGCTACAGCACCATTCTATAAAAAGCAGGTTTAAATAAAATATCATGGGAATATGTTTAAAACAGTACTTACACTTATGCTAAGAAATATTATATTATTTTTAGGTTTTTGTTTTAGTATCAAAAATAAAGATACGTCTTCAAACTATATAATGTGATTTTTTATCTGGGGTGAATTAATCTGGGATAAGCATTTGCCATATTTTAGTAGAAACATAGTTCTTTTGTCATTTTATAGCCAAAATATAGTACTTGGAAATGAATACTGCTTGGAAGTGAATGCTGTAATATGTCTTTTGGTGGTTATTTTGGTTATAAAAATGGTTCTAAGATATATAGGTTTTCTGACAAGATTTCTTTATTTTCTTATTTCTTCAAACCAGTGTGGTTTCAAAAATTTGTTCTAATTTTTTTTTTTTTTGAGACTAGGGAGCAATTCTATTACTGTGTTTTTATTTTCTATGTTCTGATGCTTTGATGTCTGGGGTCTTGCTGACCCTGGAGGGACTGTCTCTTCCAGGGTGAGCCAATTCCTAGAGACAGTAAAACAGCTCACCTTACAGTGTATTTTTCAAATGCAAACCAACCAATCCAAAGCACCCACCCCAGCCACTTCTTTAGGCTTTCACACTCTGGGTCACTATGTACCTGCCCTAATCACCCCAGGGTCAGTGCATGTTTTCTAAGACCACCATAAAAAAATACCACAGACTGGGTGGCTTAATAAGCAACAGAAATTTATTTTCTCATGATTCTGGAGGCTGGAAGTCCAAGATCAAGGTGTCACCAAGTTTGCTTTCTTTTGAGTCTTCTTTCCTTGCCTGTGGATGACTCTCTTCTCTCTGGATCTTCAGTCTTCTCTCTGTGTGTGTCGATGTCCTAAATGCCTCTTCTTATAAGGACACCAATCATATTGGATTAGAACCCACCAATATGACCTCATTTTACCTTAATTACCTCTGTATACCTCCAAATATGGTCACATTCTGAGGTGCTGAGGGTTTGGACTTCAACATATGAATTGGGGGTGGCGGGTACAGTTCAGCCCATAAGAGCAAGGTACTAAACAACTAGGGACAGCCCTGACTGAATAAATGAAATATTGATGGATTTGCAGATCATCGCTCTATGTTTGTCAAATCTCATGGAAATAAATACCCAAAAGTATAATTTTACTTATATAATTTTTTAAAAAAATTTTAAAAAGAAATAGTAGCTTTTTGCAATTGGAAAAATTCTGATGATGAGGAGTCCACCATATAGATTATTAAGTGCAGTATTATCTTTAGGGAAAAAACATAACTGATTCTCTCTACTTACTCTTTACGGTAGAAATACAGCTCTCTTTATAAAAGCGCTAAATATAGGTATTTTCGTGGTTTCTGAATATTTTCAAGATGGAAAATAAAACTAAATTCTTTTTATAATATTAAAGAAATCTTATAGATTTTTCCCACACTTTCAAACAGTATCTTTCTAATTACTGCCCTTCCCAAGATATGAGTATTCACTGTACATTTATTGAAAGGAAGACCTGTTTAGACTTTATCAAAGTGTAAAAAGACCCAGGTTTGTGACTGTGACTAAATAAGAATGTGCTCAATCACTGATTCTTAGATACATTGCTTCTTAAACAAATTACTGTATATTTTTATAAAGATTGCATGTTAGGGCTCATAATCAAATATGAATATTCTGTGAATATTTTTAGGTTGGTTTGCCAGGACTTTGCCTTAGTCTCATTTATAAACATTCCAAATACACAAATTATTCCTTAATGAGAACCTGAATAATGCTTATATATTATCCAGTTAAATAAGCATTATTTAACTAGTTACCTTTTTTATCTTATTAACTTCTAGCTACCGTTAAAGATCTAATGACTATTCATTGAAGTTCATTACTGTTTTAAGAAAACTGATAAAGAAATTGTCAAAAGCCCCTGGAGTCAAAAGTGGATGTCAATTATAACTTTTGCTGCAATAGCCTTGAGGCTTGGACTTCATTCTCTTCCATCTGAGTTATGTGGCCAATTTCACATAAGCTGTTTGTACAAGATAAGATTTGAAGGATGGCAGGCTCTACACATGTGGCTTCATTGGTATAGAGACTTTGAAATTGTTGGCAAAGCTTCATCCTGCTGATTGTACATCATTGATGGAGAATTTTAAAATGCCAAACATAATTTTCTACTGTTGGATTGTGGTGCAATATAAAAATGAAAGAGAGAGGGTGTGGGGAGGGAGAGAAAATGAATATGAATATAAATATAGATGACATCTTTAAATAGCTTTGAGCTCTGAAATAGAATGCACTAAAATAAAAAGCTGTCCAGATTAGTTGATTGACAACTTATTAACCCCCCCCATATCATTGTTTTTGTGCTTGCAAATTCCAGTTTGGGGGACTAAAGGTAGTAGAAGTGGTTAACATTGGTGAAAGATATTTAATAACAACTGATACAAGCTGAATTTTAAATTCCATGCAATTTATAATTGACTATTCGCTATTTTTGTTTACAGTACTTTTGTGGTTATTGTATAAATAGTGAAAAATTAAAGATAATATACAACATTTAATTGAACTATGGCAAACATTTAATTATGCAGCTCCAGGGGCTGAAGATTTGTAGCTATTATACGAATCTACAAAAATTACAGTTTTAATTGTTTCATGGTAATTGTTATTGTGCAATCTTAGTTTCATTTATTGCCCACACTCCCTTAATTGCATATGCAGTTTTATTTTCAGTGGATCTTATGTTCAAGAAGCTTTGCATATTCATCATTTGTTAGCTTCCATTATGAGAAACCAGATTATGGATGTTATTCATAAATCATTTTCACAACCAGTTGCTTCAATTTTATTTCCAATACAAATGGGAACAATTTATATAGAGTCTGTGCTGTTGTAAAAGATTTCGTTGAATTGGTCTTAGGTCATTTATTCATTCATTCATTAAACAGGTATATATTGAGCATCTATGTTATGTCAAGAATTTTTCTAGACATGAGGGAGAAGCAGTGAAAAAACAAATGGTAATCCCTGAGTTTATGGAATCTATATTTTAGTCAGAAAGAGAAAGAAGCTAAGCAAGTAAATAGAAAAATGTACTTTATGTCAAGTGGTGTTATGTGCTATGGGTACAATAAAACAGAAAACTGAGATAAGGGTGCCACAGGTAAGAGGGAGATAAGTTTTAAATAGAGTGGTCAGGCATGGTCACATGAACATATTTTCTGAGCAAAAAAAAAAAAAAAAAAGTTGAGAGGTCAAGCCATGTGTATATTGGAAGGAAGCCACGTGTCAAGGCGAAGGTCCTGAAGCAAGAGTAAGCCTGGTTTGTAAGAGGAAGATCATGGAAAGGACTTTTGCATGCATTTCTTGTATGATAGAAGCCCGTGTGATGATTTTGAGCAGAGGAGACATGATCTGACTTGCTGCTTGATTTAGCTTTAATATGTTCTTCTTGTCCTCCTTTCTGTAAATGGATAGTTAAATTACAGGATTTGAGGTCAATCATTTTTCATTCCTAATGAAAACTTTTATAATTACTAATTTCCTTCTAAGTACTGTTTTAGCTATATGACACAAATTTTAGTAAATTTTCATTCAGATCAAAATACTTGGTTATTTCAAAGTCTGTTTTATTTAAACGTATGATATTTAATTACCGAATAAATGAGGATTTCCCAGATTTGTAGTTTAATTTTGTTTTAGTCTGAGGATACTGAAAGATAATAATGGGGCAAGGGCAGCGACAAGGAGGCAAAATAAGAAGTTTTAACTATAATCCAGAAAGAATGATGTTCCCTTGACTGAGAATTGGTAGTAGTAGTGAGTACCTCGATGTAGTGAGATTCTGGATGTGTTTTATAGATCAAGCAAAGATTTGCTGATGGATGGCATGTCCGATGAAAGTCAGAGATGTATCATACATGACTCTACTCTTTTTACCTGAACTAGAAGGATGGAGTTGTCATGGACTGAGATGAGAAAAATGTGGGAGGAGAAAGTTTGAGCCGAGAAAATCAGAAAATATGCCTAGTTTCAGGCATATTTCTTTTGAAATGCATGTTGGTTATCCAAGTGAAGTGGCCAAGTCAGCAACAGGATATGTCGGAGTCCAGTGAAAGGTCTGGACCTAAGTTATAGTTCTATGAGTTATTGGCATTGGAAATGTTTTAAAGGCATGAGACTAGGTGATATTAACAAGACTGTGAGACGAGACGAGATCCAAGGCTGATGTCACCTTGTGTAACATCGATGAGATGAGGGAAAACCAGCCAAGGAGATGAGAATAAATGCTAGTCATTTAAGATGAAAACCAGGAGAAAATTATGTACCAGGATCCAGTGAAGAAAACATTTCAAGAAAAAGGGAGTGATCAACTATATCAATATTACTGATATGTCAGGTATGTTGGGAAGGAAAAATTAAATATTATTGTAGATTAACAATGGAGAGGTCAACTTTGATATATGCAGTTTCAGTGCAGTGGTGTTAAAAAAAAAAAGGAATAGAGTTCTGATATATGTTACACCAACATGAATAAACCTTGACAACATCTGAGAAGTAAAAAGTTAAACACAAGAAGCTATGTAATGTGTGATTCCATTTTATAAAATGTGCGGAATAGGCAAAGTCATCAGAAAGCAGATCAGTGGTTGCCAGAGGCTGAGGAGGGGGAGAGAATGGGAGTGATTGCTAACAGGTACAGGGTTTTATTTTGGAGTGATGGAAATGTTTTGGAATTAGATAATGGTGATAATTGCATGACACTGAGAATGTATAAAAGCCACCAAATTGTGTACTTTTAAATGGTTAAAGTGGTGAATTTTAGGTTATTTGAATTTTAACTTCATTTTTAAAAAATTGAAAAAAACCTCATTGGAACAGATGCAAGAGAGAATGGGGGGAGAAGAAGTGGTGCTGGAATCAGTGAGAATAGGCAGAACTTGGAGAAGTTAGTTGGAGGGAGTTGGAGGTTTAAGAGATTTTCTTAAGATGGGTGAAATTGTGGCCTCTTGTATACTGAAGGGAAAGAAAGCATGTGGGATGTAAAAGAGGGGAGGAAATTGCCGGAATGATTGCAAAATAGGGGAGAGGAGATGCATTTCCTGGGTAAATGAAAGGAGTGGACCTAGAGAGGAGCAGGACTGGTTGATCACAGTTAAGAGGAGGAAAGACATGTGGGTGGCGGTGCAGGTGGTGGGGCTTGTGAGGTTTTCTTCTGGTTTCTTTCATTTTCCCAATGAAACATAAAGCAAGATGATTAGCTGAGGGGGAGGAGGAGTTGGAGGTTTAAGGAGTGGGTAGAGGGTTTTGAACAGTTGTCTAGATGGAAGAAAAGGAAAGAATTAGGAAGATGTAGCGGGATGGCCCCAGTGCAATGAAGTGAGTAGTCAGGGATATGAAGTCATTTCAGTCAGCTTGGTGTTGACCCATCACTCCCGTTCATCTGCACGGATGCAGGTGGAGCATGTCGTGTGGGTCTCAGCCTATTCACAGTGACGCTATCTGCCAGGAATCTCAGGCGCTCACCTGGACCCAGATTACATGTGGTGAGTCCCCACAGACATTTCCCAGACCAGAGCCAGTGTTGTGATGCTGTGGCTAGTCCAGCCCTTGCGGTTCTTATGATTACAAGACACACCTCTGCAACAACCATCAGGGAACTTTGGAAAAACAAGGTTTGCTTCTTACAGGTCCTGGAGGGTACCCAGCGCATCCAAGGGCCATACAGTGAGGTTGTGGGGAGAGAGAGTAAACCTAGGGTTCTGCCTTTGTTGGGGTCGAGGGTGGGGTGCCTCGGGTTTCCCGGTTTTACTTTTTATTGTTGAATTTAAAACATACAAGTGGGAATTAAAGTGCAGTAAGGGAAAAGCTGGGTCACTGGAGTGCTCAGTTATCTAGGTCACCAAGGGCTTTGAAAAGGGGAACTTCATGGGTGGGACGGCCTGGCTCTTTATCCAGTGTGTAAGGGGCAATGTGTTTATTGGAGATAGATGTCTTTGAAATGGATGCCTCAGCAATCAAAAGGTTGATGTCAGACACTTACATTACAATCAAGAAAGCTAATTGTCAGGCACTTAACACTATGTGAAGGATTGTACTTATCAGAGCTTTTGTCCTGAGTTTGTGGAAGCATGAGAAGAGCCAGCAGGTGACTGTTTTCTAACATCAGTAAGAAAAGAAATGAGGACATGAGAGAGGATGAAAGGAATTGCAAAACTGGAGGACCATTATCTTGTAGGTCCTGATGCTGTCAAAAATTTTTTACAGCAGAGATACTAGAGGGAGTGAGTGGAAAGATAGGGGTGATGGTTGGGGAGTGGGCCCCTCATAATTAAGATAGAGGAAGTGTTGTCACCATTAGTAATGATCATATTCAGCCGAGTGGTGGCAGAAGTGGTTTTACATCAGCAGTTCTCCTTCATGAGCATCAGTAAGAAAAATCGAGAAACTGAGGGGCAAGATGAATGTGAACATTGAAATGACAAAGAGTGACATTGAGGCAACGGGTAAAGTAGTCAGGGATTGAGGGGTAGGGCACCAGTGTCTGTAGATGACTGTAACAAGATGTCAAAAGATTCAAAGCTCAGATATTTAGGAAGGTGAGAAACCTCCATACTGTTTTCCATAGTGGCTGTACCCATTTACATTCCCACCAACAGTGTATGAGGGTTCCCTTTTCTCCATATCCTCGCCAACATTTGGTATTCGTGTTCTTTCTGATGATAGCCATTCTGACTGTATAAGATGATATCTCATTGCGGTTTTGATTTGCATTTCCCTGATAATTAGTGATGTTGAGCATTTTTTCATGTGCCTGTTGGCCATCTGCATTTCCTCTTTAAAAAAATGTCTTTTCAGTTCTTCTGCCCATTTTTTAATCAGGTTGTTTGTTTTTTTGATGTTGAGTTGTATGAGCTTTTTATATATTTTGGATATTAACCCTTTAGCAGTCATCATTTGCAAATATTTTTTCCCATTCAGTAGGTTTTCTTTTCATTTTGTCCATCGTTTCCTTTGCTGTGCAAAAACTTTTAAGTTTAATTAGATCCCATTTGTTTATTTTTGCTTTTATTTCCTTTACTTTAAGAGATGGATCCAAAAAAATATCGCTGCGATTTATGTCAGAGTGTTCCGCCTATGTTTTCCTCTAAGAGTTTTACAGAGATCTGATTGAAATCCAGAAGCACACTGGCATGGTTGTTTTTTTCTCTCTCTTCTCTCTCTGAATCGATCTCTCTTTTTCTGTTTGTGTAATGAGTCTCCCTAAGGCATGATGCCGCCTTACAGAGGAGTTGGGTTGAGCATGCTCTGTAGAACAAATGTTAACATTTTCAGAAATAATGATCCTTTCTAGTGACACCTGCATCTCACTTCTTGCCAATCTTACAGATGAAATTTTACCATGTCAAGAAACATCGAATACCAAGAAGGAACAATGCCATCCAGATATAAGTCTCTGCAGATTTGATTCTACAGATGAAGGATTGAGGTGTAAGTGTTAAAATGAGATGTCTGCCTGCCTTGTCAGTGTGTAGGCCATCCATGAGACTCAGAAGCCTAACAGGAATATCAGACCACTAGTAGGGATACTCACTTGACAAACTCTGTTGACATCTATGTCTTAGTTTTAGCAGGAGTATCATTGGGGTTTTAGCTGGAGTGTTATTGCAAGTCTGTTGTTTATTCAAAAAGTGAAAGACAGTAAATATGTTAAGATAATGTTGTTTTGTAAAACAATTACATTAAAGGTCTTGGAATTATATACAATGTTTCTTCTTTAAAATTTCAACGTGATTGTGAATAGTAAATTATTTAAGTTAACTGAATTCCATAAAGTAGGTAAGGTCAGATATTATGCCATTTAAAAAACCACAGTGGAAGCAGTGGTACAAGAAAAAGTAGAAATCTCTTCTTTTTTTTTTTTTTTTTTTTTTTTTTTTTGGCGGCAGTGGTTCTCATTCGGAGGATGCCCATCTGGATCAAATGAAGAACTTTTAAAAAGTAGAGGACACTCTAAGACTTATTGAATCAAAATTTCCAGATATGAATTTGTGTGTGTGTGTGTGGTGTGTTTAAGCCTTGATTGCAACTATAACCACTGTTAAGCAGCCACTCCAGTAGACTGTGATAGTCCACCGACATCTTTTTCTCCTCTCTTTAGTGTGTCAGGCCTGTGGATTTGATTTTGACATGTGTGACTGGGTATCAGAAACATCTGCTGGGCAAACTTCCTGGATGCGCACAAAAGCAAGAGAAATTTCTGTGTTAGAATCTCCACCTCAGCAGGATCAAAGCGGTGATGATGAAGGTAGCAAATAAAAAATCATATTGATTATGCTGCCTTTTTAACTTCTTTTAGTGGTTGCTCTAGAGTTTGTGAAATACATTTACAACTTAATCCAAGTCTACTTTCAAATAACTCTATACTTCCTTATGGGTAGTGCAAGCCCATTATAATAAATACTCCTAAATCTTCCCTCCTTTCCCTCGTATTATTGCTGTCATTCATTTCATTTAATTATCAAATACATTAGGACTATTACTGTTTTGAACAAACTTATTTTTTTGATTAACTAAGCAAGTTGAAAATAAAATGTTTCATTTTACTTTCATTTATTCCTTCTCTGATACTATTCCTTTGTTTATGTAGATCTGAGTTTCTGACCTGTATCATTTTCCTTCTCACTAAAGAATGCCTTTTAGCATTACTTGCAAGTCTACTGGCCACAAATTCCCTCAATTTTTATTTGTCTGAGCAAGGCTTTATTTGTATTTCATTTTTGAAGGATAATTTTTGCTGGACATAGAATTCTAGGTTGAGTTTTTTTCTTCTTTTAATACTTTAAATATTTTACTCCACTCTCTTCTTACTTACATGGTTTGGAAGAGAAGTCTGATCCAATTCTTATCTGTGTTCCTCTATAGGTAAGATTTTTTTCTTCCTGGAATATTTCAAGATTTTCACTTGTCTTTGATTGCAGCTTTGAATATAGTAATGTGCTTAGGTGTACTTTCTTGGATATTTATCCTGCTTGGTGTTTCCTGAGCTTCCATGATCTCTGGTTTGGTGTCTGACATTAATTTGGATGAAAATTCTCAGTCACTGTTACTTCAAATATTGATTCTCTTCCTTTCTGTCTTTCTTCTCATATTTCCATTATGCATATGTTGCACCTTTTGTAGTTTTCCCAGAGTTCTTAGATAGAATCATTCCTTTTCTTCACTGTTTTTTTTTTCTGTTTGCTTTTCAGTTTTGTAAGTTTCTATTGACATATCCTTAAGCTCAGAGATTCATTCCTCAGCTGAGTCAAGTCTGCTAATGAGCCCTTTGAAGACATTTTTCATTTCTGTTATACTGTTTTTTACCCCTAGCATTTTTTGATTCTTCCCTAGAATTTCCAACTCTCTGCCTGCATTATCTTTTTTGCATGTTTTCTACTTTTTCCACTGGAACTCTTAACTTATTTATCCCAGTCTGATAATTCCAGCATCCCTGCCAGATCTGGGTCTGGTTCTGGTTCTGATGTCTATTCTTTCTCTTCAGACTATATATTTTTTGCCTTTTAGTGTGCCTTGTAATTTTTGTGTGTGTGAAAGCCAGGCATAATGTACTGCATAAAAGGAATTAAGGTAGATAGGTATTTAATGTGAGCTTTTATGTTTATCCAGCTACAGATTAGGCTCTGTTTACTGTTGGCTGTAGCCGTTAATGTCTGAGGCTAAAATTTCATGCAGTGTTCTTGTTTTGGTCCCACTGTTGTCTTTGGGTTTCTCTAAAGATATCTTCTGAAATAAGGTCTGAGACCGGCAGTTCTTTTGGTAATATTTCCTTGTTATCATACAGGACCACTTTTGATGTGGTGATAAGTTGTGAGAGGAAGGGAAGCATCCTATAGTCCAATGAATGGATCTCAGTCTTTGATCCAGTGGGGGCTGGATCTGGGTATTTTGCTCCTGTTATCTGGAAGGTTAGAACCTGCTGGATTTGATATCTCACTTCTTCCAGTTAGGATCTCCAGTCGGTTAGCTGGTTGTAAAGCTTCTCTTGAGTGAAAGCCTTATTAAGAATAACAGGACAGTCCAGGTATATTTCAAAATGACTACTTTTCCTCTCCCCCAGCTGTAGGCACAAGAGGATTTTTCTCTGATTTTTACTGTGAGAAGCTGGTAGGGCTCCTGAAGGTAAAACTCACAAAAGAGTGGGGTCCTCCCTAAGATGGGACTGCCTGGAGCTTTTAACTCACAAATGTGTTCACACTGAGCCTCCAGCAGTTCACCAATCACAGTCTAGTTTTTTCCACCCCTGTACTTTCCCATACAATTTTGGGATTCTGCTCTTGAAAGTTGTGATTCTCTGTATCTGCTTACCTCACCAATTCTTGCACAATGGTTTGTGCCATGACCTCAATTTTCCTAGGGGTCTAAGAAGAGTTGTTGATTTTCAGTTTGTTCATATATTTTCTTGCTAAGTGGACAGGAGTAACAACTTCCAAGCTTCTTACATGGTGGTCCAGAAACTGGAAATTTTGCAGGCTTTTTTTCAATTAGATTTGTTCTCTTTCTAAACCCCCTTTACTCTTTCCTGCTCTTTTACTTTGTTCCTACCTCCTTGTTCAGCAATTTTATCGTGGTATTACTCAGCAACCCAGAACCTTATCTGAGTAACAATCCTAGTTTAAGGTTTCATACTTGATGGTAATGCTTGGAGTTTTGCACATACTGTCACTTAGCCATAGCCCACAGCAGTGAGGGTAAGTATCTTTCCCACCTCAGTTTATGAGAAGGATTTCCCCCCTAATCTTTGACCTCATTGAGAGAATTTGACTCTGTTCATCCAGGATTTTGCAACATTTAAATTAGTCAAAATTCTAGCTGCTACAGCCTGCTTCTGGTCCCAACATCCAAGAGTTCTGTGGTTTCAGCCCTGCTCATCACTTGGCGTATCTATTTTTCCTTATCTTTTGAGATGTTTTATCTTGTTTAATCTGTCTCTGCTTTTGTAAAAATGTGTTTTTGTTTTATTTATCATTTCCTTACGTATAGGTCAGAGGAAAAGTATTAACTTATTATATACTACTTTGATTAAAGGCTAACATGTCTAGTAAATAAATTTCACTGAATTTAAGTTCAAAGTTTTTACATGTTGCAGGAATATTTGCTCTCTTACAAAGAAATAAAACATTTGAAAGACTTTATATTTGAAAATTGAAGTTATAAAACATAGAAATATCTTTGTATCTCTGCATTATATATATTATTGAGTTCAAAAATAATCCAAATTGGTTTTAAGAATCAGATGGAAAAAATTGACAATATTTTTATGTACTATACAATCCATATGTGTAGTTTAGTAGGACTGTAAGTATATGATGCTTCCATGTAGTTTGGTAAGAAAGAGGGCAGTTTAAATTATATTCCCTTAAACGATATAAGTTTTTCTGTGAAGAACAGAAAAAATAATCAAAAGGGAAAATAATTCTGGGAAGAAAGATGAGGAATTTTTGATTAAAGAAAGATTGCATTGTTATATTTAAAAGAATCATCATTTGGTGGCACAGAAATTTTTATATCAGTAGATTTCTTTTTATAAGAATATTGGCATATTGAAGGTATTGTCAAACTTTGATTTTAGGAATTAGGAGGAGATTACAATGCATTTTAGAAATCAAATATGGAAACGAAAATCTGTAATTTGTAGTTGATGCAATCTTTTAAAAACATCGTATTCTTTTAAATAAAATATTTGTGTTTCAAGCTTGATTTGGAAAAGTAATACAATAATTTTGTTCAAAACAGAAAGCAGCTAATTTTTTCTAAGTTGCTTTTTTCCCCCTTTATTTTTCAGGTTACTATATATGGGTAGGGGCTAAGCATGCTTCTACTCTTAACCGTTTAGACAGCAGGGCTTATCTAAATAGCTCTGTGTGTCACTGCTTGGGCAAGAGCTGTCATCTTCAATTCTATTACTCTATGGAAAACAGTGTTCTGAGAGTAGGACTGTATAATAAAAAGGTGAGAAGAAACTTGCATTAATTTCAAATTCATTGAATAAATGAAATTTCTATTCTTGGCAACTTTTGTTTCTATTTCTCAGTTGCATGTAGGCTATAGGTATTCCTTATCTTGACTTTATTTGGTATACCTTTTATTTTATTTTATTTTTTTTTTGCTTCTGAGGGGGAATTTTTTTTTTCTTTTCCATTATGGTTTATTGCAGGATATTGAATATAGTTCCCTGTGCTATACAATAGCACAAATGTTGTTTAATTGGTATATGTTTAAAAAGAAGTATTAAGAAGCTGGTTTAGGAGATATTGTCACATACACCGTGGTAGTTTGCAAAATATTTCATAAAATTGGTAAAATTCATGAAAATATATTAAAAACTATGGTGTAATAATATATTTGAGATTCTATATTATTAACTCTATACTGAAGCTCTGATGTGATCTGTTCTGGATTTTTGATCTCTGTATTCTTAAAGCTGTAAATATGACAGAAGCAAATTACTTGTTCTGGTACAGTAGATACAGTTTTAAAAGATTGGTAATTGCTGATTAAATACAGCCAAATGAGTCATATAAATTTAAAAAGTGGTGTGCTGGGCAGAGTGAAAGTTGTAGTGGTAATGCTAGTGAATAAACAAATCCATGCTTTTTTTTTTTTTTAACCTAACTAAAAACAATTCTCTACAATTGGGAAAACACTTGAGACACTTTGAGAACTTCTATTGTGAAGAAGAATTTATTTTTACGTAGGAGTAAAAAAATCATAAGGGTAAACAGCAGTTATCCTACAAATGGGAAATATTTGACAATAATTGCAGGAATTCTGACATTGGAAAAGAAAGACAGTAAAAGTATCCAAGCAAGTAGTTTCCTTTGGCTCAGGATGCTTTGGATAAATCCAGTTGAAACTTCTGCATGACATCAGCCAGATTCATTATTCAACAAAAGTTTGTCATCTGTACTTAACAAGTGCCACTAACCATCTGTCAACAGCATTTTCTTCTGTTCTTTTCTGAAGTTTGCAGTGACTTCATAATTAATCCGCAAGTATCAGACTGCTTATTACCAAGATACTTGAACATTCAAGAGGCATTCCCCTTTTCTTCTGAGTTCTATCATATCACCTCTCCCTTTTCCTTTTGTGTTGTTTTCATCATATCCAGTCTTTTTTCTTCTACTTCTCTTTTCCAGACTTCTAAAGCATGAAGTTGAATGAATACTCTCATTAGATGGCCTAATACATTGTCCTTTGTTACACAGATGAGACACAATTTGTAGCATTTTTAAACTATATTTTGTACATTTTTTTGTAGCAATATTTGGCAGTCCACTGCCCTAGAATCTACTTGATATATTTCATTCAATTTGACATGGTGTGGGGTGGGTGGAGGGGCAGAAACCTCTCCCTGCCCTTTGTGTAATACTCCAAACTTTCCAGATAATTGGGAGAAATTTTACCCCAAAAATAGGTTAAACCTTATCCGTATATGTTATACCATTCAAGCTTTAAGCACCTTTTAGTTATTATCACCTGTGCCATGTAAACCAAGCCCATTGAGCTTTCATGCAATTTGAAATTTTCTGTAATTTCCAAATCCTTCTTCAACAAAGGCATAATAAAAAAAAAGTCTGGAATAATTTTGTTGAGCTTATATTATACTTAAAGATGCTTTAAAAATACACGGTCCTACAATAGTGTTTTTCACATGGTGGGTAATCAACAGTCATTAGATTTTGAATGAATCACTGTCCTAAGTTTGAGTAGAAACTTGTTATCTATCTTCTAATACTAGGGATTATTTTAATCTACCCTGAACATCAGTGATGGATTTTAAGTTTCAGCATGTGGATATGGAGTTTTGAATTATTGAAAGTGAGCAATATCATTCCTCTGGTGGCTCTGGGATTGCACAAGAAAAAAGTGCAAACAAATTGGCTTCAGATACCGCCTCATAATAAGAATAGACTTACCAAGATTCCATTTCCCACATTATAAGAAAAGAAGAAGTTAATTCTGGAGAACTGACCTAATGTGTTAATCAGAACCAATTGGGGGTACATCTTAGAGAGCATTGACTGATGTTTGATCCATTAGTTTACCCAGTATTCTGCAAGGCAGTGTCCAGTCTTTTCTGACACTATTTGCTGTGCTCTATACACGTAAAACGTTGGTCACCAATGCAAACTGCATCAAAGTACATTTAAATTACAAGTTGATGTTTTATCACAAAGTTAAAAAGGACTTCAAACCTATCATTTAAAAAACTAGCTCTTGATGAAAATGATCATTTACATATTCCATGAATAGAATAACGAAAACAACCCTTAGGATGAAATGTGCTGATGAACCAAGAAATATCTAGTGAGAATGCTGAGGGTAATTTTCTTTATTTTCAGAGTACTTTAGAACTTGAGAAATAGAAAATAGGTAAAAGACAAGTTAACTAAAAAGTTGAAACTTTTAAAGTCAGCTTCAGTGTGTAGCAGTTCTAGTTTGTACCATTGAACTATTCTTGGGATCAAGTCTCTGTCCATCATCTATAAGAAAATAATCATAGCAACGGCCTATCTTTTATCCTGAGAACAGCTGCCATGTCAGTGAGCCAAGGATAGTGGGGGTGTCCAGCTTGTGGTGCCTTTTATGTATTTTAAAATTCCCACTGGCAAATAAATAGGAGGATACATAGCTGGGACAGGAGAGAAAATGCCTTAGAAAATATCTTTTCTTGTATGATACAGATTTTAAAGCTATAATAAGCTCTCCTTGAAGGAAGGCTTTTGCCACAGTACATGGTCCTATCACCACATGCAATCAAAAGTAGTTTAAAAAAAAACCCTTGAATTTGATACCTTGATTTTTTTCATTGAAAGGGGGAAGGATAAGCTGGTCTCTAAGAGATCTAGTGATAAATATTTTTCTTGAAAGGTAAAATGGCATTATTGATCCTGGTCTAGGGGGATAAAGACATTTAAATAATTTTGATTGATTGATTTTAAGATAATAGGAAATTAGAACATCACTTGAAAGGCTTTTCTGAACTGAGGGTTTCTTTTTTACATTGACTCCTGTTGAAAGTAACTAGATAAGAGTCTGAGAGTAAGGACAAAAATAAAATAAAAGCTGATTTCATTTAGTTGGGGTAAATCCTTTTTCCTTTTCATTGCTTCTGTTGTCAGATAGGAAAATGTGGTAGAAAAATCTGGATTTCATACACAGTATACCATTAACTTCTTGTGTGAAAAACCATTTAAGTTTAGAAAGAATTCTGCTCAGCTTTCTGAAAAAAATGTAAATGCATTCTTCTTCAAGTAGAACAGGGGGGAATCAATTAGGCACTGTGAAGAAAGAGCACAATAGCTGTAAATTATCCTCATAAAATTAAAGTGAGGGGACATGGTGAATGCAGCTTGCCAAGTAGTGTCACTAAAAGCATCTGTGGAGAGTGTAGTGTCTGGATGCTAAATAATTGAAGTTGCATAAGAAATTATTGAAAGAAAAGTTTGCTGTATTAACTTTTTATAACTTCACTTCATTGTGATGTGACCTGGAAGCTATCAGCTGAAAATGTGTCCACCATGTATGTTTCATTGTCTTGTGGAAGTCTTAACCATTGATATGAATAAGTAATGGAATGAAGTATATTTTAATTGGTTTAGACTATCTTCTGAAATACTTCAGACTTGGAAATTGGAGTAGATAACAAAGGGCAAAGGACTAAGTTAAAAATAGATTCATTTTTAGAAAACCTTAAGTATGAATGAAATAAGTGAAACCAAGTGAGGAAATAAAGGCTAACGAGAGTCTGAAAAAGTATGAGTGTCGTGTGTCATTTGAATTACAACTAGTTGTCACCTTTCAGTGCTGTTTCCTGTCTCGCAGAAGGAGAGCACAGAGATAGTCTCAGAGCTCAACCTGAGACATATTTATGCCACTGTCTGCATTTTCACTATAGTTCATTATACATATATTTCACTAAATCTAAGGAAAAATAGAATTATTTCAGAACATAAAAGCACAGTCATAAATCATAAAGTCCAGTACCATAGGCAAAATTGTGGAGTACGTTATAGACTTTTATCGAATATCTGACCTCATAGTATATAGTAACATAATTTTGGATACACTTTGCAACCTAGAAAATGATCATCATACAGATGCATGACATAGCATGCTTTAGAAGACATGAAAAGGTCTTTGATTGAGTGACTGGAGAGTCAAATAGACATATAATCTCCAGAAAACAACTGTATTATTTGGAACTTGGAATGAATTCTTCCATAGGAAAAAATATTTAAGGTGAGATTGTACAGAAAATATATCTGATAACAATTTTTTTACTTTCATGTTAAATATTTGCCTGCCATTTTTTCTTTCCTATTATCATGGCAATATTGCAAAATGAAGTAATGTCAGTGGGATTAAGATATAAATAGCTGGTTTATTAGTTGCTATTTAGAATTTTATTTTTCGAAGTGCAGTACTTTATTCAAGATTCCATTCAAATTTTTGTTCTGTCCTTACTCTCCATCAGAAAAAAAAATAGGCAGCTTTACTATGTAGACATGCTTTATTTCCTTATTTTTAAAAACAATAATTTTTATAGAGCAGTTTTAGATTCACAGCAAAATCAAGAGGAAGGTACAGAGATTTCCCATATACCCCCTGTCCCCACACACCCCCTGTCCCCACACATACTTAGCCTCACCCGTTTTCAGCATCCTCCACCAGAATGGTACACATGTTACAATTGATGAATCAACACTGACACGTCATCATCACCTGAAGTCTCTAGTTTACATTAGGGTTCACTCTTGGTGTTGCACATTCTATGGGTTTGGACAAATGTATAATGAATGACATGTATCCATCATTATATTATCATAAAGAGTACTTTCACTACCTTAAAAATCCTCTGTGCTCTATCTTTTCATCCCTTCCCCTCTCCTTTTCTTCATTTTTCTTTTAAAATGTTATATAGCTTTTTAACCAATACTTTAGATTTCTTAGTACTTAATATCCTACAGGTAGGGTAAAATCTACTGAAATATAATTAAGAGAGCACATATATAACTATGAGAGTAGAATTTGGGGAATGAGTGATGTCTTTTTCTTTGGATCAAAGGAAGAAGAAATATTTTGGACCTACAACATATCAACTCACAGAAAATGGGTGAAAGCGGATGTATTAATACCAGAAGGACTGAAGACATTTAAGGTATAACAGGGAAAAACAAGTATTTTTTTTATCATGAGTTCAATTTTTAGCTTTGTAGTTATGAATTTATCACCCATTGCTTCATTTAAATTAGCATTGAAATTAGGGATGTTGACTTGTATGTCTGGGGAGAGCAATTACTTTTCATTGTACCTATAGCCCTGCTCAGGTCAAATCTTGTTGAATGGAGGGGCAAGAGCGTAACTGCTCTTGTTTAAAGCATCCTCACCCTCCATGGGTTCCCTCCCTAGGACCCCCAGACGCCATGCAGTACAACCAGGGAAGCCAGGTACATTATGAAGCAGATAAATAATAAACTGGTATTGGAAAATCAGTAGAGTATATTTAAATGCTTTGAATGCAGTAATTCATATCTTTATAACACATGGGTAACTCTACCTGTACAAAGATGCATCTGAAATAAACATAGGCTCAGTGGGAATGCTATCTCTTAAAAATATTAACTTGGGGTTTTGTGTTGTATATAGAGCTGAGATTGTGCAGAAAAATGTATCTGATAATATTTTTAAACTTTCATATCAAGTGTTTGCCTGTCATTTCTTTCTTTTCTAATATCATGGCAATATTGCAAAGTGTAGTAGCGTCAGAGAGATCAACATTGAAATACTGGTATAATTAATTGCTATTTAGATTTTTATTTTTGAAGTGTAGTACTCTAAGTTTCCACCCATTTTGTTTTGTATATAGAGTACATAAATATATTTATGCTGGAGTGTGAGTGTAAAATAATGAGGCTGATTGTATGTGTGGCTTAGGGAACCAATTTCATTCGTTTAAGGTAATATCACACTCATACATTTTTCTAGGTATTAAAAGGGAGAGCCCAAATGATACTGAACTGTGACCATGGAGGTTTTTAGAATCCAATTTACTGCTGAAGTTGGAATTTATGAATCAGCATTTTTGTAGCAATCTCAGAAGAGTTGAGGTTTATATCATAGCACCCTGAGTTAAAATTTTGACACTATTTTAATTTTTCTAAGCTGATATCTTTATAACTTCTGAAGGAAGTACTGAATGATTGGACCTTTATTCTTTTTTACATAAGCTGAATATTAAAGTTTGTTTTTATGCTTAACTCAAAGATAAAACAAAAAATATAATGAAAATAATATTGGAGTTATCTGAGGTTTCCAAGTACATATTAAATGTAACTGGCTTTTCAGTAATGGCAGACTTTTGAGATCAAAGTTTAAATGCATAAATTTTTGAAACCTAAACTTATCATTTCTGCATGTCTGTTATCTTGCTGCTATGAAAATACACAGCTGTAGGTCCAATAATTTTAACATATAAGATATTCATTATGGAGAAAGATACAAAGTGTTCTTATGAAATATTTAAATTTAATATTATTTTATAAATTGTTAAATATTTATGCAAACTTCATCTTAAGTAATTCTTAATAAACAAATATATATCGCTCATGTTTTTGAAAAGAAATTCTGTCAGAAACTTTAAGCTGAAAGAGACTAAAAGGAGTCAGTCTTTGTTCCTAGCATCTTATTTACACATTAACAATATCTATGCAAAAAACCCTGAATTACTATGCTGTATACCTGAAGCTAACACAATATTATAAATTAACTATACTTCAGTAAAAAAGAAATACTTTTGCTCTATCCCATGAAAACAAAACAAAACCCAGTATCTAGTTCAGTGCTGATCCAAAGAACTTTCTGTGTTAATGGAAATTTTATCTATGCTCTCCAGTATAGTAGCCAGTAGCCACATGTGGCTATTGAACAGTTGAAATGTAACTACTGAAGTGTAGAACTGAATTTTAATTTAATTTTAGTTAATTTAAATTTAAATAGCCCTATGGAGCTAGTGACTACCGGTTTGGACAGCAAATAGTTATTTGCTATACAGTCTTTGATTTCTATCTCTTCTGCACTCTTGGTGTTAATTAACCATTGCTCTTGTTAGAACCTCAAGGGATATTAATACTTGGACATTGTCTCACACTAGACTAGCAATGTATGGTTGTTTCACTTGCTAGTATTGTATATCTTCAGAAAGCTAGCAATTCGATTGGAGAAAATGAGATTCATTTCCTTTAATTAGTGCTTCTTTGATTATTAGAGCAATTCTTCTATAAAAATTAATAGATTTTTAAATTTATTCTTTTAAATGTTCTATTGTGTATCTTACTGTCTGCCTGACATTTCCCTTCATGCATTCCAATAACTAATTTTAGTAGTTAAAAAACCAAATGCAGTTATAGCTCTCGTATAAGTAGTGATAACACTTATTCTTTTCCTTGAATATTAAAGTAAGCGGACTGTGAAGATGACCAAACAACAAGTTTGCAGTCAGGGACATTGTCGGTGGTTAAATGGGATGCTTTCCTCAGATCATGGGTCATTTCTCAGAGGCCTCAGTGGATCTAATGTGCCCATCAGTCTTATGTGTGTGGGTCAAGCTGATCAAATAGGAACTTTGTTCTTAGTTGTTATTGGCTTGCTCTTTAAACAGACATTTTTCTTAATAATTCTTTAATCTCTATTATTCTTTTTTGGGTCTTTTTGAAGAGATTGAAGCTCACAAATTGTTCTTTGTTTTTCCCTGAAGATTATTTTTGAAGGGACTATTTTGAGCCAGAAAGGTTTTATTGGGCTCGATCAGCTCTGGGTCTACGCCTGTGCACAGGCCCCATCCAGACAGCTCTGCTCTGCAGATGAATTCCCTTGTGCCAGCGGCCAGTGCATTGCCCAAGAACTGGTCTGTGACTCTCAGCAGGACTGTTCTGATGAGAGTGACGAGGATCCAGCGACTTGCTGTAAGTAAATTAATGGTTTACTCACTCATATGCTCACATTCATGACTACGCTTGGATTTAAGAGTCTTTGTCCTGAGCAAGGTACATTTAATTTGTATGAAGTAAGATGAATGTACATTCTCATTCTGACGCCATTAGTACTACTCCTTGTGGGCATCTCTATGCTAACATCTCTATGATGTTTTGGTGCTTTTTGCTAACACTTGAAATCTCTCTATTTGTTCAACAAATGAATAGTTGTGATTAGTTGTGTGTGTGTGTGTGTGTGTGTGTGTGTGTGTTTTGATTAAAGAGGAAAATGGATGGGAGAGGGAACCTATTTGTACTCTGCTCTTTGGAGACATATATTATGGATTGCTAACCTTTATTAATTGTAGGGCTTTTTCCATTCTGACCAATCATGTAGGAAGCTGTGGGGAAAGGGTAAAGAGGAGAAGGGCTGCCATGGCCTTCCAGACAACCATGGTGACATAGAAATCATGTCAGCCATGGTTGGTATTCATGACTAGGCAAGAAAGCCCAACAACTTCATTTCAGACCGTTTATGGAGAGTCTTTGATAGGAGTAATGACGAGAAATTCCATTACTATTCAAACCTAGTTGTATTAGAAAGGAAATATAATGTAATTTACAACCTACATGATGGTTCTCATAGGAGGTAACTTAGCAACTAAGATATTTGTGTCTCTTTAGAAACGAATTAAGACTACATGCATCCAATTTTTATGTCACAAACAAGAGGGTTTTTTAATTATTAAAAATTTGACATTTATTTTGCTGCAGTGTTTTATTTTAGTGATATATTTTGTTGAGCAAGAGGAGTATGGCACTAAGATAAATGTCACCTTTTTAATGAAAATGCTTCTGCTGATGGGCGAGTAAGCATTTTATTAACAGCAGTGGACCGGGGTGTAGAAAAGAGAAGATGGGAAAGCAAGCGAGAAATCCTCTGCCTGTTTGTAAGCAGGAATTCAATTAATTCCTCAGACACCTGGTCTTAACCATAGATTTAAGCAAAATAATCTCCTTACCAATATGATCTCTGTGGATATTTTCGGTGCTCTCTTTTTGTTCATTAAAAAATATGAGGACCATTCGTTTTCTCTAATGTGAGTGTCACATTCCTCTTTATGCTTCATTTAAATGCTTTTTTACAGACAATTTGGTTCATTTCTTTTGAAGAAATTCACCTTTCTAATGGTTTGTATTACTCTCAATTCCAATAACTGAAAGTAAATATATTTCTTATCTTTTCAATTCTACATATGGAAACTTAGCTTCTTTTCTCCTTTTTTTCCTCTGGTGAAGGCTCTCCTTTTAATTGGTTTTCTTAATCGAATTCCACCTAGAGTATTGGTAGATACTTTAGCATTTGATTTTGGACATATTTTCCCATTTCTCCTCCTTTATTGAAGTTTTATTGATTACTTATCTGGCATTTTCCCCATAGGGTATATCTTGATACCATCCTGCTATTTCCTTTATGTGAATTCAGGGACAGATGGCTGTGCTTATCAACAGATAGTGTTACTTCTTAGTCTGATAAGTATTCCAAATAATGTAAGCTCATTTGGCCAAAGAAAACCTGTCATGCTTGCTTGAGATCAACTTTATATAAGGGATATGACCAAAAAAAAAAGGTAGCCATGTTACATATTACAAAATATCCATATACTTTGATGTCAGCATGAGTATTTCATGTAAATATTTGTACAATCATTTTTGCTTTGAGGAAATTATTTATATAGTAATTGAATTATTAGAATTAATATAATGTTACAATATTTTCTGCACTAAAGTGTTTAACATATTGTGCATATATACACATGCATACATATGTTATTACAAATTAAGAGGCTTTCCTTTGAAATTTAAAACCACTTTCAAACATTTTCCACATACTTTTAAATTTATACTTTACAAATTTGAATTTGTTATACAAATTTTTCTTAAAAATAGAATTTTAAAGTTCATGAAGCACAAGGAAAATGCTTTTATATCTTCTTTTTATCCCAGTATAGGATGAATCTCTAGAACGGTGTAGCTCATAGATATAGTTTGAATACACCAGGAGTACTTACCATTTTCTGGAGACTCGGTAAATATTAACTCATGAATATTGTCAGTTGGTATCTGTAGCCTGTGTGATTTTTTGCAAAAGGCACATTCACTCAGGTGTTCTTTCTTTACCAAGTTCCTCTTAATTTTATACTATTTTGACAAATGTAGTTGGTTGAGCCTGTAGCCTAGTGCCTTTTCAAAAGCAGTTAATGGTAAAGGGAAAATGGGTTTTGCTAGAGTTTGCTATTATAGCGTTACTTCCTTGACCAGCAGTATCAGCGGCAGCATCTGAGAGTTCCTTTGAAATGCAGAACTTCAGGATATATAACCCAGCCTTACAGAACCCAGAGTTTCATTTTAACAATGTCCCAGGTGATTCACCTGCATATTAAAGTTTGAGAACCACTGTGCCTAAAAGACTTCAGAATTGAAGAGATGGCTGAGAGAGAAAACAGGTGGCAATAAAAAAAAAGTAGTTTTAAGAGGCAATTGGAGGCCTTTCATGATAGAAACAAAACTCCCAGTACTTCGCTAATCCCTAAGGGCATCATTATAATTCCAAACAATACATTTTAAAATAGTTTTATTAAGGTATAATTATTGTACGAAAATCGGCACAAAATCAATGTATACAGTTTGATTAGTTTGGACATATGCATACACCTGTGAAACTGTCACCACATCCTTCACCTCCAAAGTTTTCCTTGTCCTCCCCTGCCCTCCCCCCGCTTTTGTAGTAAGAACACTTGACTCAAGATTTATGTTCTTAACTAGGTGGGGCTATGCATATGGGTGCCCTGGAAGCCGAGGTGCTGGACGGTTGCATGTACCCGGGTTGCGCCCCCGCGCTAGGATCCTTACCCCTATCCGCTGGCAGCCAAAGCCAAGGGCGCGGCTGGGCGGGGCCGCTGGCGGCACCCAAGCCGGCGCGACCCTCCCACTTCCTCTGCACAGCCTCGTGGTCTTTCCGGGGCTACGGTGAGCTGAGGGCCGCCGAGTGTTTCCACATCTCCCAGCGGGCACGGTTCACGGACCACCTGCCGCAGGTGAGGCCCCGCCTCGCCCTGCAGTCAGCAGCCTCGATGGGCCCTTGCAGGTGAACGCGCGCCACGACATCGCGGTGCAGCCCTCGCTGGGACGGTGCATGGGGCTGTGCAGACCCGCGACCCCCTGCCCCTGTGATTCCGGACCTGAGGGTGCGGGTGCAGGTGGCTCGGCCTCCCCCTCAGGGCACCCAGGTTGGGGGCCTCCCCGAGCAGGGCATCCCCCCAGGGCGGTGCCCCGGGACGCGTGCGCTTCCCGCGCTGTCCCGAGTCCTTGCCTCCCGCCGCAACACCTTCCTTGAAGGGGCCGAGAGGGCGAGCGGAGCTGGGGGCGCCGGAGGGAGAGGGAGGGCCACCATCTCTGACACCCCGAGGCAGGAGAGGTGTCGCCGAGGAAGGCGCCCCAGTGGCCATGGTCCCTGGAGGAGGACATGGCCCGGGCCATGGTGCGGGTGATCTGGGAGCCGCGGGAGGCCTGGGGAGGCGTTCTCCCAGGAGCCCGAAGCAGCCTCCGCCGGTGCGGAGGCCCCAGACGGCCGTGACCGTGACCGAGGCGAGCCGGCCGCTGCGGGAACAGGTGGTGGCTAGAGCCCAGAGCCAGCGAGGAGCGCGGCGGGCGTTTCCAGTTCTTAGAGCAGGAGAAAGGCTGTGATTACTGCAAGGATGGGAAAGTGCAGGTGCCAGGTGTGTACACCGCGCTCACGAGGTTTACTTCAAGCAGTTTTGTAGAACTTGTCCGAAGTCATCTAACCCTTACCGAGTGGAGGATGTCACTTGTAAAAGTTCTAAACAGTCTAGACGCTCTTGCCCAGTAAAACTTTGCCAATTCCACCCTAAAAGGCTCCATCCTCACGATTGGTGCAGGAGATGCACAGGAAACGCCTGTCCTCCACAGCACCTTCAGCTTCAAATACATCGTTCACATGAACATAAAAAAGGCCCTGCTGAACCGGTGTTAGTGGCAGACAAGTGAGCTTTTTTTCATGCTCCTCCTTTCTGCTTCTCCCTTCTCAAAATACTTCACAAAAGGCTGTATTTTTGACAAGTATTAAGTTTTGCAAAAGTATTTTAAAAGCATTAAGTATTGCAAAACAATTGACCAAAAAAGTACATAATACAGTATTGTTGACTACAGACATTACCTTGCATAACTGAAACTTTATACCAACTGAACAACATATGAGTTTGAGTATTTTAGATACCTCATGTAAGTGGAATCATTATGCTAAGTGACATAAGCCAGTCACAGAAGGACAAATACTGCATGATTCCAAACAATAGATTTTTGATCGTTATTAACATGATCCTGTATAAAATAGGGACATTTAAGAATAAAATAAATATGCAATATATTTTTAAAACATTTCTAATAAAATATAACATGTGCCAGCCATATCTAAAGGTATACATTGACTAGCTGAACAACTTACAAAGAAAATATACCTAATGCTTACATGTAGACACATGCTACAACGTGGCTGACCCTTGAAGACATGCTAAGTGAAATAAGCAAGTCACAATAGGACAAACATTGTATAATTCTTCTTACCTAGAGGAATCAAATTCATAGAAATGGGAAGCAGAATGGTGGTTGCCAGGGGTGAGGGGAAGAGAAAAATGGGGAGTAAGTGTTTAATGGGTATGGAGTTTGGATTTGGGATGATGGAAAAGTTCTGGAGGTACATGATTGTGTTGGGTGTACAATAGTGTGAAGGTGCTTAGTGCCACTCAACTGTACACTTAAAAATAGTTAAAAAGGTAATTTTTATATTAAGTATATTTTACCACAATAAAATTTCGAATATATATATATATATATCTAATTTTCAATCATAACATACAGAAAAAGACTGTGTGTATGTTCCAAAAAGGATGGCAGGATTGACAGATGTGTGTTTAAATCAAAACCGTTTGGACAATTCCATGGGGAAAAAAGCTCTTTTAATTGAATAAATAGGAGTTGTTAGAGCATTTAACCTGCGAATATAAATTGTTACACTTCAAAGTAGAAGTTGGTACAATATTCAAGTGAAAGAAGCTTAAACCAAGAATCCAGTGCAATGCATTTAATCTTTACTGTGATACTGTCTCTGGATGTCTTCCATATTTTGAAAAATAAATATTGAATACTAAAAATACTTCCTGAGAGTAAGGGAAATACATGTATATTTAGTGGAGAAAAGATCCTTGTGGGTTCTCAATAAATATTAACAAAATGTTTATATATTATAATCATATTAAAGCCTAATATATGCTTATTGAATGGAACATTCCCATACAAACTTTTTTCTTACGTAATAGAGAACTGATTTACTTCCAAACTGGAGAGTTCATAAATATTTTAATTTTCATGATCCAGAATTTTCCTCAGCTGCCACAATGAAATTCTTTTTCTTCTGCCAATATGCTTCAGTGGTTAAATATGCAAGACAAAGCTTTGTCATAATTTAAAAATATTACTCTAACTGATGAACTCAGTGAAATTTCACTAAAATTATGAACTGTGGCATATCTCATCTTCTGATTAGAGATGATGAAATGTGTTTTGTAGTTACAGAAGTTTAAATAAAAGAAACCACATAATCAAAATCACTGTTTTTAATGAATACATTTTGTTTATATGAATACATGATTTTTTAGATTTTGTAAACATTTAACATTTAACACATGTGGTTTCATAAGACATTTATTAGCTGCCAGAATGTGTTTGGCCCTCCTGGTTTTCTTCAGATATTTATAACTTCACCTTAAATGTTTTGAATTATGTAGGGGAAATATTAATGGAAGAACTTCAACTTTGGTTTGAAGCTTGACTTGTATTTTATAGTGCAGTTAAGTTCTAGAATATTTAGCTTTAAAAAATGTCCTTTGAAGTGTACTGGAACGAATGTCTTTGGTAAAAACACCTGAGAAGTTCACCAAGAGTTTTACAGAGGTGATTGCACCATTTTGCTTTCATATATCTTTATAGTGATGGACTTTAAAAATTAATTTTCATTTTTCAAAGGACAGTGGTGTTTAGTGTTCTGTGGAAAGTGCAATGATTGACATTTTAACTGATAAAACATCCAGGTAATGAAAGAAATGGTTTGAACTTTTCTCCTAAAGCCAAATTTCAACATTTATTCAATCCAAAGTTATTTTGTCTTGAAATCTTCTTTACATTTTTGCAGTTGAGTGACACAGGCACAGATGTGAAGACTCTGCGGAAGGGTTTGGTGATGCTTGGGTGACTTTGACTTTCCATTTCCACACTCACTGGTCTTATAGCTATTTCACACCATTGCATATAACAATAAGATTGTTATCTGCATGGACTTGCTTCCTTTGTGAATTAATATATAATTTATTGCCCCAATAGGGCAATATTGAATTTATTGCCCAAACAGAGTCACTTGAGAGGAAAGAGAGGAGAGGTATTATTATCCTTGGACAACGGGTGTAACCTGGGACAATCCTGGGCCAACCCAGATGGAAGATTTTCTATTCCAAGGATGTGTGCCTTTAGGAATTGAGGGTACCCGTGGTGGGGGAGGTGGAAGGATTCCTTGACCAAGTTCACAACCAAGAATTTGCAACCTATAAGCACATTTCAGAGGTCAAGTATATATTTCAAATCTTGTCTATTTCTACATTCTACCAAGTGACTTAGAAGAGCTGGGAGGTGGCTTGGCAGGTGGCAAAGTTCACAGAGAACCAAAGAACTAGATCAGAGGATTTCCTGGATGCCCAGGGAGACAGTCACAGCTAGGTCATAGGTTCTTAAGACTGTCACAAAACAGAAGAGGCTCTCCTTGGAGCATTAACTTTTTATCAATAACAGTATCTTATCAACTCTGTAGCCAGAGCTGTGAAAAGGAAAACATCCAGAAGCAATAGATTTCCAGCTAAGTACTATGTGGGTGAACAGCATCTCCTTGTCATGTTGATTCACCATTAGGTGATGTGCAACAGTTTTTCATTATTATATGATAGTTAATTTGCTTGTTTTTATTTTTTGGGAAATATATTTAAGGGGAAAATAATATTTGCTTGTAAAGAAAAATATCTTTCATTATATATCCATTATATGACTGTCTAAACAAGCATAGCTCTAAGATCTATACGTTTAATTTACATGTAGAGGAAATTTAAGTGGCCCTGTCACTTGCAAAGTGCACTTCAGTGTTTTAAGAGTTGACACGTTAGTGATGAAATATCTGGTCATGAAACCAGGCATCCATTTTTATAGAAATTTGAAGATCCTTTGATTATTAAGATACAGTGGGCTTATTCAATATGCTGATAAAATTGCTCACATTATTTAAAACTGAAAATAATGGTTCAGAGCAAGCATACAGAGAAGCAGTCTTTTAAATTTTGAGACAGAGTCCCAGGTGCAGGGAGGCTTCAAAGTATAAGCTTTGGTGTCAAACAACTCAAAGCCTGGATATTCCATTTACTAAAATTTACCATAGGTGAGTTGCTTAGTGCTAAAGTTTCAAAAAGAAAATCTTTTGGGGATAATTACACTTGCTGTGTAGGGCATTTGTGAAAACAAATGGTAATATATGCAAAATACTTGACACATACTTGGAGCTCAGTGGGAACACATCTATTATTACTTTTATTAAAGATGATAGAATTGTGTTGTTAGGGAGCTTGTCAAAACTTTAGGTGTTTTCTGACCAAGAATTATTTTGTCCTCCCATCTGTTATGAAAATGTGTCTGCATAAAGAGGAATACCTGGAAATACGTTTTAAATTAATTGTATTAATTTATCCCCCAAACTAAGATAGGCTGATACTATGATTCTTATTTCAGGAAAAGAAAATTTAAACACATAAAAGCTAATTTCTTGAAAGCACAAATCAAGTTGTTAGAACTTCTGGTGTATGGCCCAGTCCGCTGAAACTTTTGTTTTTTCCTCACTAACTTGGTGAAAAAGCTAGGAAAGGTGCTTAGGAAGCTTACCCCAAATCCCGACTTTCTCTAGAAGTCGTGCTTTGTGATAAATGTAGGAACTTAAGTATTTTTCAACTTTTTAGTTGTGTGTTAAGAAGGGGAAACAAAGCAAAGTTCAAAATATCTAATTTACCTGCAATGCAAAGTGGCTAGGGATTTTTTTTTTTTTTTTTTTTTTGAGAAACTGTTAAACTAGCATAATAGAATGAATTCTAAGGTGCTGACCTCAGGGTCTTCAGGTGTCTAGAATTAATTTAAATACCATCCTTTCAAATTTTTTTTAACCATCTTGGCGGGTGAATCTTTTTCATCTTGGCAGGTGAATTGGTTACTCTCTGTAAAGCTGTAGAGTTTCACCCTGTGTCATTAAATGCAGTGGAGATGGCCAACCAGGGTGGAATGTGCCAGGCTTGGAGACAGAAGAGTGTGGAAGGGCAATGCCTCACACAGCACATGGAACACTTTGTGAAGCTGGAAAAAGTAAAACTACTCTGATGATCAGGAAACATTCTTTACGAAGTGGAGTGACAGTTCTGACTGCCTAAGTTGATTGGCTAACATAGAGTCAGTGTTTCCCTGCTGGCTCCCCCTTCATTTCTCCTTACCAGTTTTCTTTTCGTGCATAACAGCAAATCATCTCAGGTGTGGCTTTGAGTCTGGTTTCTGTGGCTGGGAGCCACTTCTCACAGAAGAAGATTCACACTGGGAATTCGTGAAAAGGTTGACGAGTGTAGACCGCCATCTTCCTGATGCTGAGAACACAACAAACACAAATCATGGTAGGACATTTTCCTCTTTTTTTTTTTTCTTCCCCCCCCAAAATTGTTGTCTTTCTTTCCTGTTGTGGAATGATGATACTATGTATTTTCACTTCTATATATAGACTTTATAAATGGAACTCTGGTTTGTCTTGCTTTAAATTGTCCTGATCAACTTAATAATTTGTGCTTAATTGAGTTTCCTGAAAGGAGCATTGTTTTAATAACAAAACTTTTTGTTACACTTTTTAAAAGGTTGGATTGAAGCCATGAAGAGGGGAAAAAGTCTTCTGGTAATTTTCTCTGGTTGTCATGAATCATGTACAGTAGGGTTTTCTTCTTTTTAGAGCAATCCAAATTTCATAAAACAGAAAGAAAAATAGTTTAATCCTTTTTCTAAGAACAGAGAACAGAGAGTTAGCACTATCTTTAAAATAAATCTACAAATACTTGAATGCAATGTAATCTACTCTTATGGCTTCTTTGTAATAAACAATCTTACTTCTTCCCCATATATACTTTTCTTTTTTTTTTTTCTCATTTGTATATTTATTCTTTTTTTTTTTTAAAACATCTGTATTGGAGTATAATTGCTTTACAATGGTGTGTTAGTTTCTGCTTTATAACAAAGTGAATCAGTTATGCATATACATATGTTCCCATATCTCTTCTCTCTTGCATCTCCCTCCCTCCCACCCTCCCTATCCCACCCCTCTAGGTGGTCACAAAGCACAGAGCTGATCTCCCTGTGCTATGCGGCTGCTTCCCACTAGTTATCTATTTTACGTTTGGTAGTGTATATATGTCTATGCCACTCTCTCACTTTGTCCCAGCTTACCCTTCCCCCTCCCCATATTCTCAAGTCCATTCTCTAGTAGGTCTGTGTCTTTATTCCCGTCTTGCCCCTACATTCTTCAGGACCTTTTTTTTCTTAGATTCCATATATATGTGTTAGCATACGGTATTTGTTTTTCTCTTTCTGACTTACTTCACTCTGTATGACAGACTCTAGGTCCATCCACCTCATAACAAATAACTCAATTTCGTTTCTTTTTATGGCTGAGTAATATTCCATTGTATGTATGTGCCACATCTTCTTTATCCATTCATCTGTTCCCACTACTGGGCATATACCCTGAGAAAACCATATTTCAAAAAGAGTCATGTACCAAAATGTTCATTGCAGCTCTATGTACAATAGCCAGGACATGGAAGCAACCTAAGTGCCCATGTATACTTTTAATCAGCAGTACAATTTTTACATATCCCCTTAAAATAGAGCAACCATAACTACATATGGCATTCCAATAAGGCTTTGTGAAGCTCCAAGGAAAACAGAAGGGTTTTGTTCTGTTTTTGTTTTGTTTGGATAACATTACAAAGGTACATTAGTATCATATTAACTTAATAATAAGACAACTGTACTGTAGATCCTCTTTAAGCTTGTATAACCCCACTGGACATTATTATATTTGTTTCTCCTTTGAGATTTCCAAAGAAGTATGTGAAAACTAACAGTGTTGACTGTGTCTTTAGCCATTGGAAATTGGGGTTAGTTGGGGAGGATGTTAGGGGATGGGAGGGAGACTTTGGCTATCCATCCGTTATCTAAAACTATAAATGCAGCTTATTATTTAACAGTGGAGTGAGATCTTAATTTTTGCTTTTGTGCCAATGAGTCTTATTTTTCCCTTAAGATTCTGTGACAGATTGGATTAAATTTAAAGTTTATGATAGGAAGGAGACTATTAATTATTAGAACTATATGTATTAATAGTACATTTCCTCCAAGCTCATATAATGTTTTTTTTTTCCTTTCTCAAACCAGTTATTGAGTATATATCATATTACTAGAGTTGGGTGTACACAGGTGGAAGAATATTTGGGTTGTTTCTAAATTTTGGTGATTATGAATATTCTATAAGATTTGCCTACAGGTTTTGTCTGGATATAAGTTTTCATTTAACTTGAGCACTCTTTCCAATTCCTATGTATAATTAACATTTCCACTCTGGTTAGTGAAAAGACCCTACTATTGCTGGCCCTTTGTGACCTTGGGGCAATGTTTCAGCTGCCCCTTTTAGAAGGTTTTCCTCCAGCCTCAGGTAGTTTCCTTATATCCATGCCCTGGTCAGTACTCAGGTGGAAATTTGGGGGGAACTCTCTGGAGATCTCTGGAGCTCTCTCTCTTTGCAGCTCTCTCCTCCTGGAACTCTGCTTTATGAACTATAGCCACTTGAGTCTCCCCGAGGTGCTATCTTTTCAACTTGAGGAGACCACCACACTCCTCCTGGCTTCCCCCTCCCTGAATGGCAGCTGGAAACGCGGTTTAGGCAGTAAGCTGGGGAAATTGTATGGCTTAGTTCATTTGTTTCCCCTCTCAGAGATCGTTATCCTGTGGTTCTACATTCCCATTGTCCTACATTTGAAAACTATTATTTAGTATATATTGTTTTGATTTCTTTGCTACTGTTAGACAAAGACTAAATCTGGTCCCTGATACTCAACCTTGCCTGGAAACAGAAAAAGCCTAATTCTTTTTGTTTTTTTGCTTTATTTCTTTTGTCTGGATATGCCATTATATATCTAGCCATAATCTTATTGAGTGACAATATTATGACAATGCTGCAAAATCCATACTTATATGCATTTTCTTATATGGGGAACTTTTATTCTATGCAGTAAATGACTAAAAGTGAGACTCCTATTTTTTTACCAAAAGATATGTACTTTCCCCTCAAATTTTAATACTTAAAATTCCAGCAGCAAAAAAGAGTGCTTTTTTTCTATTTGCCTACCATCAATAGACATTATATTCTCTTAATTTTTAAAAAACTATGGGTATAAAATGATTTTTCGTGTGTAACCTTGATTTGTCTTTCACTGAAAAATGATTTTTCAGATGTTTCTAATTTTTCAATTTATTTAGATCTTTAATTTCTTTAAATATTTGAAGCTTTCAGTGCATAGACTTAAAAATATTTTGCTAGTATTTTCTTAGGTTTTTAATATTTTTGCAGCTACTGTGTCACCTTTTAAAAACTTATTTTTTTGGTTGCTGTATATATAAGTGCAATTATATTTTTAAATACTGACCTTGTATTCAATGACCTTGTTAATTTTTTTTATTATAGTTAAGAATTTATAAATGTTTCAAATTTTCTGGGTTCATAATTACTTTGTCTTCAAATAATGACAATTTTACTTCCTTCTTTCTAAATCTTAAGCCTTCTGTTTTTTTTCTAGTTTTATCGCCCTAGATAGGACTTCGGAAAAATGTTAAATAGAGCTTGTGATAGCTGCTGTACTTGTCTTGTTCCTATTTAGGGGAAAAGCTGTCAGTAATTCAGCCTTGAATGCTGTAGATCCTAAAAGATTGTTTTGTTTCAGATAAAGATGTTTCCAAGCATAGCACAAGGAGATCAGCTCAGTGCTTTGTGTCCACCTAGAGGGGTGGGATAGGGAGGCTGGGAGGGAGATGCAAGAGGGAGGAGATGTGGGCATATATGTGTAGCTGATTCACTTTGTTATACAGCAGAAACTAACACACCATTGTAAAGCAATTATACTCCAATAAAGATGCTAAAAGAAAAAAAAAGATGTTTCCTTCTATTCATAGTGTGTTAAGTTTATATATATATATATATACACACACACACACATGTATGTTAGCATGTTAAAACTTGTCACATGCTTTTTTCAGCATATGTTGTGATAATCATATGATCATGATATTATCCTTTTTGTTTCTAATAAAATGAATGATTTTTCAAATATTAAACCATCCTTGCATTCCTGATCCAAACCTCCTTTCGTTGGTTTTATTTATGATTTCTTTCTTCCTTCTTAATGGTAATATTTGTGATATTTTTACCTAAATTCATTATAAAGTCATTATAAATGTTCTCACAGCATGTAAGGAGTCCCTTCCGGGCCATTGTATTAAGGGGGCCCATCCTTTGCAAAAGGTGAGGTTGAGGCTGGCCTGGAAAGCTTAACATGGAGAGACTGACCCCTCCATTCTTTTTTATTTTATTTTTTTTAATTTTTGAACTTTATTTTATTTATTTTTTTATACAGCATGTTCTTATTAGTCATCAATTTTATACACATCAGTGTATACATGTCAATCCCAATCGCCCAATTCATCACACCACCAACACCACTCCCCCGCGGCTTTCTCCCCTTGGTGTCCATATGTTTGCTCTCTACATCTGTGACTCAACTTCTGCCCTGCAAACCGGTTCATCTGTACCATTTTTCTAGGTTCTGCATACATGGGTTAATATACGATATTTGTTTTTCTCTTTCTGACTTACTTCACTTTGTATGACAGTCTCTAGATCCATCCACGTCTCAACAAATGGCCCAATTTCGTTCCTTTTTATGGCTGAGTGATATTCCATTGTATATATGTACCACAACTTCTTTATCCATTCATCTGTTGATGGGCATTTAGGTTGCTTCCATGACCTGGCTATTGTAAATAGTGCTGCAATGAACATTGGGGTGCATGTGTCTTTTTGAATTATGGTTTTCTCTGGGTATATGCCCAGTAGTGGGATTGCTGGATCATATGGTAATTCTATTTTTAGTTTTTTAAGGAACCTCCATACTGTTCTCCATAGTGACTGTATCAATTTACATTCCCAGCAACAGTGCAAGAGGGTTCCCTTTTCTCCACACCCTCTCCGGCATTTGTTGTTTGTAGATTTTCTGATGATGCCCATTCTAACTGGTGTGAGGTGATACCTCACTGTAATTTTGATTTGCATTTCCCTAATAATTAGTGATGTTGAGCAGCTTTTCATGTGCTTCTTGGCCATCTGTATGTCTTCTTTGGAGAAATGTCTATTTAGGTCTTCTGCCCATTTTTGGATTAGGTTGTTTGTTTCTTTAATATTGAGCTGCATGAGCTGTTTATATATTTTGGAGATTAATCCTTTGTCCGTTGATTCGTTTGCAAATATTTTCTCCCATACTGAGGGTTGTCTTTTCGTCTTGTTTATGGTTTCCTTTGCTGTGCAAAAGCTTTGAAGTTTCATTAGGTCCCATTTGTTTATTTTTGTTTTTATTTCCATTACTCTAGGAGGTGGATCAAAAAAGATCTTGCTGTGAATTATGTCAAAGAGTGTTCTTCCTATGTTTTCCTCTAAGAGTTTGATGGTGTCTGGCCTTACATTTAGGTCTTTAATCCATTCTGAGTTTATTTTTGTGTATGGTGTTAGGGAGTGTTCTAATTTCATATTTTTACATGTAGCTGTCCAGTTTTCCCAGCACCACTTATTGAAGAGACTGTCTTTTCTCCACTGTATATCTTTGCCTCCTTTGTCATAGATTAGTTGACCATAGGTGCGTGGGTTTATCTCTGGGCTTTCTATCTTGTTCTATTGATCTATGTTTCTGTTTTTGTGCAAGCACCATATTGTCTTGATTACTGTAGCTTTGTAGTATAGTCTGAAGTCAGGGAGTCTGATTCCTCCAGCTCCGTTTTTTCCCCTCAAGACTGCTTTGGTTATGCGGGGTCTTTTGTGTCTCCACACAAATTTTAAGACTTTTTGTTCTAGTTCCGTAAAAAATGCCATTGGTAATTCGATAGGGATTGCACTGAATCTGTAGATTGCTTTCGGTAGTATAGTTATTTTCACAATATTGATTCTTCCAATCCAAGAACATGGCCCATCTCTCCATTTGTTGGTATCATCTTTAGTTTCCTTTATCAGTGTCTTATAGTTTTCTGCATACAGGTCTTTTGTCTCCCTAGGTAGGTTTATTACTAGGTATTTTATTCTTTTTGTTGCAGTGGTAAATGGGAGTGTTTCCTTCATTTCTCTTTCAGATTTTTCATCATTAGTGTATAGGAATGCATGAGATTTCTTTGCATCAATTTTGTATCCTGCAACTTTAGCAAATTTATTGATTAGCTCTAGTAGTTTTCTGGTAGCATCTTTAGGATTCTCTATGTATAGTATCATGTCATCTGCAAACAGTGACAGTTTTACTTCTTCTTTTCCAATTTGTATTCCTTTTATTTCTTTTTCTTCTCTGATTGCTGTGGCTAAAACTTCCAAAACTATGTTGAATAATAGTGGTGAGAGTGGACATCCTTGTCTCTTTTGGCTAAAACTTCCAAAACTATGTTGAATAATAGTGGTGAGAGTGGACATCCTTGTCTCGTTCCTTGTCTTAGAGGAAATGCTTTCAGTTTTTCACCATTGAGGATGATGTTTGCTGTGGGTTTGTCGTATATGGACTTTATTATGTTGAGGTAGGTTCCCTCTATGCCCACTTTCTGGAGAGTTTTTATCATAAATGGGTGTTGAATTTTGTCAAAAGCTTTTTCTGCATCTGTTGAGATGATCATATGGTTTTTATTCTTCAGTTTGTTAATATGGTGTATCACATTGATTGATTTGCGTATATTGAAGAATCCTTGCATCCCTAGGATAAATCCCACTTGATCATGGTGCATGACCTTTTCAATGTGTTGTTGGATTCTGTTTGCTAGTATTTTGTTGAGGATTTTTGCATCTATATTTATCAGTGATATTGGTCTGTAATTTTTTTTGTGTGTGGTATCTTTGTCTGATTTTGGTATCAGGGTGATGGTGGCCTCATAGAATGAGTTTGGGAGTGTTCCTTCCTCTGCAATTTTTTGGAAGAGTTTGAGAAGGATGGGTGTTAACTCTTCTCTAAATGTTTGATAGATTTCACCTGTGAAGCCATCTGGCCATGGACTTTTGTTTGTTGGAAGATTTTTAATCACAGTGTCAATTTCATTTCCTGTGATTGGTCTGTTCATATTTTCTGTTTCTTCCTGGTTCAGTCTTGGAAGGTTTTACCTTTCTAAGAATTTGTCCATTTCTTCCAGGTTGTCCATTTTATTGGCATAGAGTTGCTTGTAGTAGTCTCTTAGGATGCTTTGTATTTCTGCGGTGTCTGTTGTAATTTCTCCTTTTTCATTTCTAATTCTATTGATTTGAGTCCTCTCCCTCTTTTTCTTGATGAGTCTGGCTAATGGTTTATCAATTTTGTCTGCTCAAAGAACCAGCTTTTAGTTTTATCGGTCTTTGGTATTGTTTTCTTTGTTTCTATTTCATTTATTTCTGCTCTGATCTTGATGATTTCTTTCCTTCTGCTAACTTTGAGTTTTGTTTGTTCTTCTTTCTCTGGTTCCTTTAGGTGTAAGGTTAGATTGTTTATTTGAGATTTTTCTTGTTTCTTGAGGTAGGCTTGTATAGCTATAAACTTCCCTCTTAGAACTGCTTTTGCTGCATCCCATAGGATTTGGATCATCGTGTTTTCATTGTCATTTGTCTCTAGGTATTTTTGGATTTCCTCTTTGATTTCTTCAGTGATCTCTTGGTTATTTAGTAACGTATTGTTCAGCCTCCATGTGTTTTGTGTTTTTTACGTTTTTTTCCCTGTAATTCATTTCTAATCTCATAGTGTTGTGGTCAGAAAAGATGCTTGATATGATTTCAGTTTTCTTAAATTTACTGAGGCTTGATTTGTGACCCAAGATGTGATCTATCCTGGAGAATGTTCCGTGTGCACTTGAGAAGAACGTGTAATCTGTGTTTTTGGATGGAATGTCCTATAAATATCAATTAAATCTATCTGGTCTATTGTGTCATTTAAAGCTTCTGTTTCCTTATTTATTTTCATTTTGGATGATCTGTCTATTGGTGTAAGCGAGGTGTTAAATCCCCCACTATTATTGTGTTACTGTTGATTTCCTCTTTTATAGCTGTTAGCAGTTGCATAATGTATCGAGGTGCTCCTATGTTGGGTGCATATATATTTATAATTGTTATATCTTCTTCTTGGATTGAACCCTTGATCATTATGTAGTGTCCTTCCTTGTCTCTTGTAACGTTATTTTAAAGTCTATTTTATCTGTTATGAGTATTGCTACTCCCGCTTTCTTTTAACGTCTATTTTATCTGATATGAGTATTGGTACTCCAGCTTTCTTTTTTGTTTTTTTTTTAAATTTTAATTTATTTATTTATTTTATTTTATTTATTTATGGCGGTGTTGGGTCTTCGTTTCTGTGTGAGGGCTTTCTCCAGTTGCGGCAAGTGGGGACCACTCTTCATCGCGGTGTGCGGGCCTCTCACTATCGCGGCCTCCCTTGTTGCGGAGCACAGGCTCCAGATGCGCAGGCTCAGTAATTGTGGCTCACGGGCCTAGTTGCTCCACGGCATGTGGGATCTTCCCAGACCAGGGCTCGAACCCGTGTCCCCTGCATTGGCAGGCAGGTTCTCAACCACTGCGCTACCAGGGAAGCCCTCCAGCTTTCTTTTGATTTCCATTTGCATGGAATATCTTTTTCCATCCCCTCACTTTCAGTCTGTATGTGTCCCTAGGTCTTAAGCGCGTCTCTTGTAGACAGCATATATATGGGTCTTGTTTTTGTATCCATTCAGCAAGCCTGTGTCTTTTGGTTGGAGCATTTAATACATTCATGTTTAAGGTAATTATCGACATGTATGTTCCTGTGACCATTTTCTGAATTGTTTTGGGTTTGTTTTTGTAGATGCTTTTCTTCTCTTGTGTTTCCCACTTAGAGAAGTTCCTTTAGCATTTGTTGTAGAGGTGGTTTGGTGGTGCTGAATTCTCTTAGCTTTTTCTTGTCTGTAAAACTTTTGATTTCTCCATCAAATCTGAATGAGATCCTTGCCAAGTAGAGTAATCTTGGTTGTGGGTTCTTCCCTTTCAACACTTTAAGTATATCATGCCACTCCCTTCTGGCTTGTAGAGTTTCTTCTGAGAAATCAGCTGTTAACCTTATGGGAGTTCCCTTGTATGTTATTTGTTGTTTTTCCCTTGCTGCTTTCAATAATTTTTCTTTGTCTTTGATTTTTGCCAGTTTGATTACTACGTGTCTTGGTGTGTTTCTCCTTGGGTTTATCTTGTTTGGGGCTCTCTGCGCTCCCTGGACTTGGGTGGCTGTTTCCTTTCCCATGTTAGGGAAGTTTTCAACTATAATCTCTTCAAATATTTTCTCTGGTCCTTTCTCTCTCTCTTCTCCTTCTGGGACCCCTATAATGCGAATGTTGTTGCGTTTAATGTTGTCCCAGAGGTCTCTTAGGCTGTCTTCATTTCTTTTACTTCTTTTCTCTTTATTCTGTTCCGCAGCAGTGAATTCCACCATTCTGTCTTCCAGGTCGCTTACCCGTTCTTCTGCCTCAGTTATTCTGCTATTGATTCCTTCTAGTGTAGTTTTCATTTCAGTTATTGTATTGTTCATCTCTGTTTGTTTGTTCTTTAATTCTTCTAGGTCTTTGTTAAAGATTTCTTGCATCTTCTCGATCTTTGCCTCCATTCTTTTTCTGAGGTCCTGGATCATATTCACTATCATTATTCTGAATTCTTTTTCTGGAAGGTTGCCTATTTCCACTTCATTTAGTTGTTTTTCTGGGGTTTTATCTTGTTCCTTCATCTGGTACATAGCCCTCTGCCTTTTCATCTTGTCTATCATTCTGTGAATGTGGTTTTTGTTCCACAGGCTGCAGGATTGTAGTTCTTCTTGCTTCTGCTCTCTGCCTCTGGTGTATGAGGCTATCTAAGAGGCTTGTGTAAGTTTCCTGATGGGAGGGACTGGTGGTGGGTAGAGCTGACTGTTGCTCTGATGGGCGGAGCTCAGTAAAAGTTTAATCTGCCTGACTGCTAATGGGTGGGGCTGGATTCCCTCCCTGTTGGTTGTTTGGCCTGAGGCAACCCAACACTGGAGCCTACCTGGGCTCTTTGATGGGGCTAATGAGAGACTCTGGGAGGGCTCACACCAAGGAGTACTTCTAGAACTTCTGCTGCCAGTGTCCTTGTCCCCACGGTGAGCTGCAGCCACCCCCCTGCCTCTGCAGGAGACCCTCCAACACTAGCAGGTAGGTCTGGTTCAGTCTCCCCTGGGGTCACTGCTCCTTCCCCTGGGTCCCGATGCACACATTGCTTTGTGTGTGCCCTCCAAGAGTGGAGTCTCTGTTTCCCCCAGTCCTGTCGAAGTCCTGCAGTCAAATCCCACTAGGCTTCAAAGTCTGATTCTCTAGGAATTTCTCTTCCTGTTGCCGGACCCCTAGGTTGGGAAGCCTGACATGGGGCTCAGAACCTTCACTCCAGTGGGTGGTCTTCTGTGGTATAAGTGTTCTCCAGTCTGTGAGTCACGCACCCAGCAGTTATGGGATTTGATTTTACTGTGATTGTGCCCCTCCTACCGTCTCATTGCGGTTTCTCCTTTGTCTTTGAATGTGGGGTATCTTTTTTGGTGAGTTCCAGTGTCTTCCTGTCGCTGATTGTGTAGCAGCTAGTTGTGATTCAGGTGTTCTCACAGGAGGGAGTGAGAGCATGTCCTTCTACTCTGCCATCTTGGTTCCTCCTCACTATACACCTGGTGGTGCAGTGGACAAGAATCTACCTGCCAATGAAGGGGACACAGTTTCAATCCCTGGTCCGGGAAGATCCCATATGCAGCAGAGCAACCAAGCCACGACCACTGAGCCTGTGCTCTAGAGCCCGCACGCCACAACTACTGAAGCCCGTGCGCCCAGAGCCCATGCTCTGCAGCAAGGGAAGCCACCAAAACAAGAAGGCCGCACACCACAACGAAGAGCAGCCCCCGCCCACCACAACTAGAGAAAGCCTGCGCACAGCAACAAAGACCCAACACAGCCAAAAATCACCCCTCCATTCTTTATTTTTATACTGTGCTGGTCAGCTAGCCCATCTGGGGTATATGGGTGTACAAGAGTTTTACAATGAACAGTTTGGATTAACAGGAACAGTCTCTTTGGCATACTGTAATTCCACAGGTCTCTTAACTCAGTGTATTCTGTGGAGCAGGCTTGCAAGAAAATAAATCCAGAGACGTATTCCTAGAAGTACATGGGTCTGGGGTCAGAGTTCAGTATCTTTAGGCCTAACCTGCATATATAAACTTTAAGTCAATATTATCTGTTTTTCAAATATTTGGTTAAAATTCTCTCAGGATTACATTTAGCGTCCACATCAGTTTTTACTAACATAATATTTTCATAATATCATCTTTCCATCTAATAACATGTTATCTCTTTTCATTTAATCAGAAGGCTTATAGTATTCCATGGAGTTTTATAATGTTCTTCATATAAGTCCTGTCCCATTCTTGTTAAATTTATTCCTACGTATTTTGTATTATTGTTGTTAACTGTGAGTAGAATATTTCTTACCACTCTACATCCCGTGTCTTACTGCTAAAATAAATAAAAATGACTTAAAAGTGTTTCTCTGTTTCTATTTACCTTACTAAATTCTTTTATTCATACTTGTCTTTATTAAAAGATAGCATCTGTTGGGGTTTCTATTTTTACAATTATATTATTGGCAATACTTGTGGAACTCTATCTCTACTTTTCTATTGTGTTTACTAGAAATTTTATTCTCTTGACTTCCACATTTACTAGATTTATAAGATAATCCTAGTCCACGATAATATTATCTCATATATCCTCTAATTACTAATGGTGACACAATTCTCTAGGTAGTTTCTCATTTTAATTAAAATAGTTTTGTTGTTTACCATTGAAAATGTTATTTATTTTGTGGTTGGTCATTAATCTTTATTAATTGTTTTTTTTAAATATTTTATTGAGGTTATTTGGAATGGCTGACTGTTTTTCACAGTCTTTTCAATATTTGTTGATATGAATCTATGATTTTACTCTTTAATTTGTTGATCTAATTGACTGTTGATAGGTCTGTTAATCAAACCAAACCTCTATTCTTGGAAAGCTCACTCATCAGGATACATTATTTTTTGATAAGAATTTCAGATGCAATTGAAACATTTTAATTTGAATTTTGTATGTATGATCATGAGTGATATTGCTCTATTTTTATTCTATTTTCATCATTCTTAACAGAGATATCTGGCATCATAAAATGAGTCAGGGAGCTCTCCATAGTTTTCTAAGACCTGAGATATATGCAAGTCATGTGCTAGTATTTATTCTTTAAAAATTAAATAAAATTAAATAAAATTCAGCTGTAGGGCCATATGTTCTGGTAGATTTTTTTCCTATCACTTTTCCAGTTACTTTTGTGGCATAATCAATTTGTTCAAACCCTTTGCTTCCTTTAGATTGTGGAGTTTTAGTGTTTATATGTTTCATCCTTCATTAACTGCTTGTTTGAAATCATCCATATTGTTTTAAATGACCAGGGGAGTAAGATCTTTGAATGTATGTTAATTTTAGAATTTTAATTACTCTTGACATTATTCAGTTGAGTTTTACTTGAACCTCAAGTAAAGGATTTTTAAGCTGGATTAATTTTTCAAAATCATCTTTTCCTGCTCTACTCTTTTATAGGTGAAATAGAGAATTTAATGAGCTCATATATGCTGTTTCTATTACTCTTAGTTTGGATTTTGGGAACAGTGATCTTTATCCTTCCCAATTGGCTTTGAGATTTAACACCCATATAAACTGGGTTCTATTTTTCCCACTCAGAGACCACACTGCTGACTTGCAACCTTGGTTGTTTGGTTAAACATGTGGTGGTATCTATAAAGTAATATGTTTTAATTCTGAAATCCTTTTCATTCTGTGCAGTCAGCATTGATCTGTGTCTAAGAAAATCACCTTCTGAATGTGTTTTTTTCATCAAAATAGTTGGCTTTCCAAGTTGCCCATCACTCTATGATTATCAAAGGGCAGGATCAGAACTTGACATTGTTTAGCATAACCTTCCTTGTAAATTTTCCTTATTCAAGGAAGCTACCCCTGACAGCTGTTCAGAATGTGTGATCCTTCCAGCTGCTAAGAGATGTTATCCCCCGCGTACATTTGCCATGAGCACATCCACTGTAGTTAAAATCTAAAAGCAGTTATTTTGTTAACACTAGATTAGATCTTTAATTAAGCTTTCATCCCCACTAGCACAGACAACAGTGTCAAACATGTAAGCCCCAGGAGAAACCAAACGCATTCTATAGGCTCCTATCCTTCAGTACATGGCGAAGAAACTTACAAGCAAATGTCTCATGGGAATTTTGTAAGGGTATGTTGAATATCTAATTGTAAACTTAGAAGCTTCATTTAATTTGATTTCTAACTGTGAGGTGAGTTAAGCCAATAAACATATTTGCTGAGAGGATTTAGATCAAGAGCTTGTTTTTCATCACTTGGGTTTTATTTTAGATATTTAATGTTATCCATATGAAAGCACTTTTTTTGTTATCTACAGAGCTTAATGGTTAAGAAGTAAAAATAATTTTCTTTATCTGATTGACAGTTGAATGTGTGCATGTTAGTGCAAAGAACAACTAAATGTCCAACAGTAGAACTTGTATCCCTATGGCTTTACGTTTGTTTTTGCAGGATCGTTTATTTATTTGGGGGCACATGGATCACCTGCAGTGGCCAAGCTTGGAAGTCCTGTTCTTACCAAATCACTCAATGCCTCTACCCTGTGTCAGGTACCCAATTATTGGAATTTCCATTGGCCATTCTGTAGTTGTAAACTGTTAAGCTTGGGTTACTCTAGCTAGTACATGCCTGCTGTGTTTTACTAATATTTTCACAATGAACTGAGAGATTTATATGAGCTATTTCAACATGAAATGTCATTTTGTTCCGGAAGACATTTGCAGTATATAACTTACACCCTTCTTTTGGGGGGCCTATTCAAAAATATTTCTGTCATTTTGCATTCTTTCCATGTAGTTCTTTCAATAATTTAAAGCTGTGGATACAGGTTGCGCAAACTGCTTGTTATCTTGGCCAACAGTGTTAGTTGAGGAAAATAAAAGCAGTTCAACAAGTTCTACTGAAAGAAAAATGAAAGGATGAATAAAGAAAGATAAATATGTGCAGAAAAAATAATTACATTTCCAAAATTTTATTTTTTCAGTTAGTCCTTCTGGTGCCAGGTAAACACAGACCAAGGGATAAAATACTCAGGTCATTTCCACAGCACAACAGAGAAGAAAGAAGAGGGACTTTGGAGTCAGATGGACCTAGTTCCACCTGGTTCCAATCTCAGTTCTGCTACAAACGATATGCTTCCTTTGAGACTCAGTGTCCACACTGGAAGCATAGTGTTAGCCTGCCTTCTTCACATGGTTGTGAGAATTCAAACGTGATTAAGTAAAGCACCTGGAAAAGTACTTGGCAGGTATTAGGTGTTCAATAAACATAATCCCTTTACTTTCCGTAACATGAATGCCTATTAGATGCTTCTGTTCAGCTTGCCTTGCTTTCCGTCCTTTTGAGAGTTCTGACATGTCTCTAAGCCTTTAGGATTTCAGCTTTTTTTTTTTTTTTCTTGGTTATCAGAAAATAATGAAGGGATCAATAGTGCCATGCACTAAATTCATTACCTAGAAACGCAGGGTTACAGCACTAACACAGGCATTCCTGAGGATAAATTACAGATCATCAGACCTTTTTAATTAAAGTATAAATTTAATTATACTTTCAGCTTGATATAATTCTCAGTGAGTGTGTCCAGAACTCTTAATAGGTTGTCCTTCTCTTTTTTTTTCCCCTTTGGTTTTTGCTGCCCATTTCTCTGTGGGAATTTAGATTAAAGCAACTGCCTGGACTCCACTTCCACCTCACCCAGATGGACTCTGGAGTCTCCCACCTGTGGTTTATTTTAATTAAATCTTATGTGATAGATGTAGGGGTTTTTTTTTTGTTTTTTGTTTTTTTTTGAGAATTCCTGAAGCGTTTACTTGCTCTTTAAAAGTACTTTACAGGCTTACTGAACTTTAATTTACGGTCATATACCAAAGTAATGCAATTGCTGTTGTTAAATTCGTTAATGACACTGGATAAAAAAAGAATAGAATTTGTTAATTCTGCCTCTTTTACAGAAATGTGAACACTAACACTAAGAGCTTATTAGAAATTCTGAGACTCACTGAGAAATCATACAGTTTTCTTTTTTTTAAAGATGATCTGCATTTCCCATTGTTGTATGTGGGTAGCCATTAATTTGTGGTCATAGGGATTGACCCACAATTTATGATTGTTTCTACTTGACATTTTTCTCTATTGTGGCTTAAATTTGGAGCTTACCTGTGGGAGCTATTGGGGCGGAGCCTCAGTGAAAGCAATGGACAATTTAGATACTTGGTGGTTTATCTCTCAGAACCAAGTCCTCAACCTTCCAAGGCCTTGGATACTGATTTAGAGGTTTGCCTTGGTTTGTGGAAAAGTAAGAGTATTACAGACTGCCAAAGAGGTATTTGTTTTTTCCCTTTTATCTATATCTGCTTGAATGTTGGTAATCTTTGAGTTAGAGGGAGGGATATTTGGATTACTTTATAGTACTTTCCAGCTTAGAATTACTATTAGATTGTTAGAGGTTATTTATAGTCTGAGATACACATGGCCAAAGTTCTCTCCCATAGGAGTAGTCTAAGAATATACTATTACTGTTTTATAAGTTTGTGGTAATGTGGGATTCTTTCTTTCATGAAATTTACAAAATAAGCTAACAAACCAAATTCTTATCTTCTCGAGTAATCAGAAAATCCAGCTGATCTTCCTGATTGGAACATACTGATTGATAATAGTTGTATTCATGGAATAGCGAATGTTCTTTATTATAAAATGGTAAAGTGGGGTGGTGAAATAACCAAAGTTGGGCACTTTGATATGATTAAAGCCTTCATTTTATGAAATTACATTTTTTTCTCTACATAATCATACCAGGCTAACAGAGTTAAGAATATTTGTTTGAAAGGACTTTAAAGGAATATGAAGCTTTCTTTTGAGTCCTTTTTTCTAACAGCAGCTTTTTAGGGTCTTTTTGCATGAATTACCCTGTACTTTATGTGTAGCCAACACATGGCATCAACATGCAGAATTGTTCCTGTAACTACTCATTGTTCAAGATGTGGACTTTTATTTAAAAGCTTCAAAAGCTCCTTTGGTCACTGGTGGAAATTTGGCATTTTTCCTTGGAATAGCCAGGAGATAGGACAAACAGAACATGTGGGAGCCAGAAGCTACTATTTCTTATTGCTGTTGAAATACTGTTACTGTTTTTTTCTTATTTTAAACTTTTTCTTTTTTTAATTAATTTATTTTATTTTGTTATTTTGTTATTTTTGGCTGCGTTGGGTCTTCGTTGCTGTGAGCTGGCTTTCTCTAGTTGCGGCGAGTGGAGGCTACTCTTTGTTGCGATGCTCGGGTTTCTCATTGCGGTGGTGTCTCTTGTTGAGCATGGGCTCTAGGCACGCGGGCGTCAGTAGTTGTGGCACGCGGGCTCAGTAGTTGTGGCTCACGGGCTCTAGAGCGTAGGCTCAGCAGTTGTGGTGCACGGGTTTAGCTGCTCGGCGGCATGTGGGATCCTCCTGGACCAGGCCACGAACCTGTGTCCCCTGCATTGGCAGGCAGATTCTTAACCACTGCGCCACCAGGGAAGCCCTGTTACTGTTTTTAATAAATTAGGAAATGTAAAATCTGAAGGAGATTTATGTGGATATTAATATTTTCTCACTCTCATATTTGAGTTACTGTATAAAAGACATATCTCACTTTTAGGACTTCATAATTAAATACAGCAGGACTGGTAACATGAAGCTTCCGCTTTCAATGCCACTTTGTGTGTTTGTCTTTTGTTTTTTTGTATTCCCCAACTCATTTTGCTATTCTAATCCTCTTTAATCAAAAAATTCATAAAATTAAAAAGAAGTGAATAGAGATACCAGGAAAAAGACAGATGAAACGAAAGATAGGTTGGCTCCAAAAATAAAGTTTGTGAGGGCCAGGCTACATTTTTGAATCTAAGTTTTCCAGCAGCCAGTGCAGAGAGAGACATGTGAGAACTCAGTTGGTTCAGATTCAAGGAAGTAAAAAACAAAACAAAAATAGTTCTTCTGAGACTTCTCCCCTCATTGCACACATACCAGTGTAAATGTTCTTTCTCTGATTCAGTGCACACCTATTGCTTCCCTACTCCATGCTCATCATAGCCTTTAATGCTGGGGATATACTAGGGACAATGCAAACACGTTTGCCATAACAAAATATAGAATTTAGTGAGGCATACTGATAGCAGTTCAGTGTGAAGTGCTACAGAGAGTGATAAAAATATAAAATACATATAATATATAATACTATATGTAAATATATATAATATATAATGTAACAATATATAAATTAAACATAAATATATATTATATATAATATATAACATACACATGTATACATATAAACCATATATATAAGTGATAACCCACTTATAACAACTCTCTCAATGAGTTTGAAAAGGCCATATCTTGTAATGTTCCCCAAGTAGAGTGATGAGCTCATAGCAGAGAGAAATTTAGAAAAAAAAGTAATATGCAATGAGGCTTGGAACGGTGCACTCATGATCTGTTCTCTGATTGTTTTGTTTACTCCAATGATAGTATTAGAGCATGAGACAGATTCTAGAGGAAGCAATGGTTTATTGGGGAAAGGTTGAGCAGATATTCTCCCCAGTTGTACATTGTCAAAACACATGAAGATTAATCATTTAGATGAGAAAAACAGATTATATTTTATTGAAGATTGCAAACTTTTACTTAAGCTTGTTCAGATAAAAATAGGCAAAAACATGATAATGAATAGGAGTCGTAAGAATCACTATGGTAATGATGAGGGGGGTGTGTGTGTGAGAGAGAGATGAATGATCCCCCTCGCCTACACTGACTTATTCCACTTGAGTTTTGAGGAGTTACAGATATCTTGTTTCTTTTCCTTTTTTTAAAAAACTTTTTTGTGTTTTACTCTTTTTATTATTCTAGACCTTGAAGATATAACAGGTGTAGCAAATACCAGACAGGGGTCGACATGAAGCAGAGAAGGCAGAGGTAGCTGAGAATTTGGAGAATAACTGAGAAAAGACATGAAGATCTGACCAAAAAGCTCCCTAATAGGGAAGCAAGTGGAACAAAGACCATAGGAAAATTGAGGAAAAAAGCAGAAAATTTGAAGAGTTCCAATGGGAGACAGACCAAAATAAAATGAAACAGAAAAGAGAAATAAAGAAGACATTATTTTGAACTTCTAAATAATGTCCTGTTAATGTCCTTTGCAAAATTTAGTCTCAGAGATTTACTAATTAGTAATTACTAATTGTTCCTAATTACATTCTTCTGTAGAACTGGCCATTCCTCTGGGAATATCACCGGGCCCTGTAGAAACCAAAGAGCAAGATTAGTTATTCACCTACACTCGGTAACTAGTAGTATAAGTCACCTGATATGGTGTCCTTTCTTTTTATAGTAAAATGAATGATTCAGTGTGTGTGTGTGTGTGTGTGTGTGTTTTGGCCGCACCAAGTGGCATGTGGGATCTTAGTTCCCCAACCAGGGATGGAACCCATGCCTGCTACAGTGGAAGCGTGGAGTCTTAAACGCTGGACCTCCAGGGATGTCCCAGATTCAATATTTCTAAAAATATACAAATAATATAAAATCAGAGAATACAATTAAAAACAGTAAAGTAATTTGAGCTTCATTTCTTTTCTTTCCAATTTGCAATTAAAGGAACTGCTTTGTTGGAAGTTTTTTAACCACAGGAAATTCTCTTGAATAAAATGATTCACGGTCTTGCATAGTCACCCTATACATACAACCCAAGTTGTACATGTATATACAACTTAGTGAAAACCGAGGAGAAATAAAAGCAAGCCTTTAATATTAACATTTTATATAACTGCTTTTTAATGAATCAGGCATGAATCAAGACAATAATTTCCTTTAAAATGAAAAGTAGTAAATAAATTTTAAATGGTTGGTATAATTTTAACATACAGCTCTTTTTAATAGAATTTTCTGTGATGGAAGTTTTCCTCTGCTATGTCCACTATGGAAGTCACTAGCTACAAATAGCTATTGAGCACTTAAAATGTGATGAGTGTAACCACGAAAGTGACTTTTTCATTTTGTTTAATTCATTTACATGTAAATAGCCACACTGTTTTCATACCTTTGTCATCATATGCATTATACTTAATTGTTCCTTTTCTTTTCACTCTCTCCCATAAAGCTCTGAGGTCCTTAAGGACACTTAATTCCTTGCACATTTTATAACACAGAGCAGGTCTCTCTTTCTGTGTCTCTTTGAAGGTTTATAGACATTTGCTTTAGCAAGAATGCTGATGGTCCCACTCAAACGTCCTTCTTTTCTTCAATACCTATTAACTGAATACCTACTAAATACAAAGTGCCTTGATATGTTCTAAGAGGAATTCACAATGTGCATTGTGATTCTGAGTTTAAGACTTAGTGTTCCACTGCTAGTGTGTATCACAGTGAGAGCCACGATGTTGGCTAAGTTCCTATCGAAAATCACAGCTGTATTTATAACTTTTGTCCAGTGATTTTACCCTTACCAATATTAAATTTGAAAAGACTCTGGAAAGTTTCTTGGTCTATACCAAACTAAAGAATTCTCCTTAAATCTCTACAATGCCAATTCTGTTTTTAAAAAAGTAAATTAAATATAAGTTCTAAGCTCTTATCTTATTGAATATAGATCCCATTGGTATTTACTCTTAATGCACTATTAAAATAACTTCGCACTGGTAATGTACCGAGCGACAATATGACAGCTTGAAATTCTGATGGGGCTTGCACAGCTCTTGTACAACTAGGTTTAAAGCTCCATTTTGCATATTTACAAGCTTGGAACATGCTGAAACTACAGCAGGGATCTAAAGTTTAATTGCGGTTGAGGAACATACATCCTCCCTTTCCATAGAATTTAATCAAACACTTCTGTTTGACTTTGCGTTTCTTGCTTAAAGGCCTGAGTGTAGGTGAGCTTGGTAGTAAATCTAATATGAAATGGACAGTCAGAAAGAATGCTTTGATCAGGTGGTGGCAATTAAGTAGACATTGAAAAAAAATGTGTAGCACATTGGAACAGAGAATGCTTGATGTTTTGAACAATTTTTTAAAAGAGCATTAAAAATTTTTTTTCAACTTTCCTCTCCACTGAAATTGGTACCAACAGTGAAATAAATGGGATAATAAAGAAATAATATATGTAATAACATCTGTCCACATAACAAAATAAAAGCCCAATGACAAAGGAAAAAAACCAAAACTTTAAAATGTAGTGAAACTGAAAAGGAGTCACTTTGAGTCCAAAGAGAGTGATTTCATTTCTCAGGGGCCTCATCTCTGAATGATACTGTGTTTTTTTTTGAAATCTGCAGCATTAGAACTCTCTATGGCATAATGAGAAGAAGAAAAAATTGCTGTGTGTCTGCACTTGCTTTTGTGGGGTTTTTTTGACATATTTTGTATTGGGTCATCCAACCACTGAGGCAATTAGTTTTCGCCTTGCACAGGGCCCAGTATTTAGTAAATGCTCAGTAAGTATTTGCTGAATAAACGATAGTGCTGAATTCCACATTATAGCTACTGCTATCGGCACCTTAAAATACTCCTCTGTGTTTTCTCCACTACCTAGTTAACCTGTCAGTCGTTTAGATTATGTCATCACTGGTGGTGAGTAGGAACCAAATTGATCAAGTCAAGGCTCCCTAGCCTCAAAAAGAACATTTTCTAGTTGGATTAAATTATTGATGAACAGTATTATATAATCTCCCAAGTTTTTTGATAATGTCACAATGGAGAAGGAATTAATGAAAAGTATTCATAGCAGTTTTCTCTTACCTGAGAAATCAAGTTTTTGAGATAACTTTTTCTTGGATTGAGACATCAAGGAGAATGAATAGTAATACATGGTTTTGTAATTTTTGAGTCAGATATAGAACGTGTATCTCCCCAGATTCATAAGAAGCAATAGTGAAGGTCCTGTAAAACTTCCATGACGGTGTGGACAAATATATGTCCTCACACTTGTCTGAGCAGGATGCTAGTGTCCCAATTCTTTAGATGTCTCTATGGCATGTGTTAAAAATATCAGTTAATGTAGCTACCTTGAGCCTTTTTTTTAAGGAGGGAATACAAAGGCTGGCAGAAGATGTACTTAGCATTTTCTGGGTCTGCATGTTTGGAGGAGAATTAAGAAGTAGTTTGGGATATTTTTAACTATAGAAGAGCTACTGGACACAGGTAAATGGAATATTTATATTATTCAAACACATTTTTCACCAGGTGCAGTTTTGGTATCGTTTGTCTCAGCATTCACATCTCTCGGTTTTTACAAGAACATCACTGGATGGGGATTTGCAGAAGCAAGGTGATCTAATTGGAATCTCCAAATCTCAGTGGAGACAAGCAAAAATCGATCTGTTGGCGAAGGCTGGAGAATCTACTCTGCCTTTTCAGGTAAGCACGTAAGAAATTAATACAACTGAGCAGAAGATGCTTATTTAATGCTGATCTTTCCAGATAATAATATAGTACATATATCCCATAAATGTATCTGATATTAATAAAGCAAACATTCACAATCAGGTATGAGTAGAGAGGTTATCTTGATTAATTGCTCAAGACTTACTTGTGGAAGCATAGCAAAAATGGAGATAAGAATTGAATAGGATGGCGGAGAGAAGAGTAATTTAACGGGAAAATATTTGTTTTCTTAAGTGAGGATGGTGGATTATATGAGGTAGTGAAAAAAATCTGGGCTGCACTCATATTTTAATCCTATTGCCTTATTTTCTGCTGTCCATTAATGCTGAGAATTTTATCACACTTTTATGTCATTTACTTTGTTAATAATGAAAGAAGGAAACTGTAGCTTATCAAATGGGTGCACCAGCTTCCACCCTCCTGGACATGACTCCCTTCTAGATGATGTTTGAAAAGAGCTAGTTTAGAAACTAGATTAGATGGTGGAACATAGTGGAACACTCACTGCCTTAGGAGTCACGTAGTCTGAGTTCCCATCTCTGCTCACCCCATGGGTTGTTAAGTGATTGTGTACATTACATCTTTGAGCTTCAAATTTTCCAATCTGTGAAAACCACAGTGATAATAAAAGCAGTGCTTGAGAGGAATCTGAATTAAAGAGAATGTAGCTAAAATGGTAGCTATGAACATGAGCTCTGGAGCCTGGGGTTCAAACCCATGTGTCCAGTCAGAGGGAAGTTGCTTAATCCTTCCGTGCTTCTGATTCTTCCTCTGTAAATGGGGGTGGGGAAGTAAGAACATTGTTGGGGTGTTAGGAGCCTCTGAAAAATAACACACCTCATCTGATACTCATTTCCAAACTGAGGTAAATATAGAAATCCAACAGAGAGAGCACAAGATATTTTGGAGAAGATGTATTTAAAATAATACCTCACCTCAGAACGAACAGCTCCACCCAGAGAACAACAGACTGCTAGAGAATACAGGACTCATCCTTTGGGGAAAACCTTTTGCCATGAGTGATTATGATGTGTGAGTGTTATTTTATGGGTTGGAATACATGTCCCCCTCTGGTGGAGGACGTTGATAATGGAGGAGGCTATTGGACGCCTGGGGGCAGGAGGTGTGTGGGAACCCTCTGTACCTTCCTCTCAGTTGTGCAGCGAACCTAAACCTGCTCTAAAAGTCCTAATAAAAAAACAAAAGACAAAACCCAGAATGTCCTTTGTTAGAACTGGCTATTTGAGAAATATTATGAGTTGAAGCTTGTGCCATTCTTTCCTGGCCTCATTAACCTACCATCGTTATTGAAGAGTTTCGGCACTGGGTTTTTTTTTTTTTTTTTTCCTGTTTAATATTTCTTCTTTTGGGGTTTTTGTCTTGCTTTGTTTTGAGGTGCAAATTGAGACTGCTGTTTATTATCTGGGGGCATATTAACTAGTTTTGAAATTGACCAGTGGTTTGATGGAATTTTGTAATTTGGTATCCACAGATTGGTGATGTTTTCTGTCTTCACTCCCCTCCGTGCTGGATCAGCACCACGTGTTGGCTTTTCTCTCTCCTACCTGGGGGCTCCCAGTCAGCACCAATCGGCCTCTTTTTCTTCTTCTTTTTTTTTAATGTATTTCTGTGGCCGCACCATGCGGCATGTGGGATCTTAGTTCCCCGACCAGGGATCGAACCTGTGCCCCCTGCAGTGGAAGCGTGGAGCCTTAACCACTGGACTGCCAGGGAATTCCCAGCCTCTGCTTAATTGTGCTGGCTTTTTGAGGGGAATGAATTGTCCTGGGTTCTTGCTAAGCCTCAGCCATGTTTAACTCAGCCCGAGAAGGTAAGGATTTTTAGCGTGCACCTCTGTTCCTTCTTATGTAATCCTGTTACTTGGCCGAAGTACAGGCTTGTTTTAGAAACTACAGTTCAGTGAAAAGAAAAATAAGAACTGTTCTCTCAGATGTCACTATTCAGAAGGCCATTCATTACAAGTCCACAGTCTCTAATCAGCAATTTGGAAAATTAAAATTTGGAAAGCAATAAGCTTTTGAAAAACAAATTTAGAGGTAAAATTTCTCCTGACCTGAACCAGTGTTAGGCAGTTCATTTAGTGATGTGTTTGATGATAAAGTGCTGCCCCCAGTCTCCCTGAGGGTATCAAGTAATATACATGATACATTTTAGATGAACATCCTCAACTCTGAACTATTCAGATTTCAAAACCCAGCTGGACTCAAAGACTTTGGCGAAGGAATTTGGAGCCTGTGTTAACATTCTGGTATGAATAAGTCCAGATTTTATACACATACACACGCATACAAGATACATAAATACACACAGTCACACACAGATACATATACAGGGTTTTATTTAATACATTAATATTACTTAGATATATTATTAAATCTTTCAAACAAATAGAAAATATATAGAGAGGCAAATACCCATGTACTCACACCTCAGAATGAACTAATATGAACATTTTGTTTGCTTATAATGTTGATAGGTTTGCTTCTAAAGATGCAGCTTTTGTCCTCTTGGTACCCTTTTCTATTCCATTTCTTGTCCTTTACTGGAAAAAAAAATTCTAATATGTTGTTTTTAACCTGATTTTTCTAAGTCTATTTTCATAACTATGGAAATATGCATGAGGATTCTAGCTAGGTGCAGTTCTACTTCATTCTTTTATCAATAGCAAATGGAAAAGAGATTATACCCACAAATAGTCAGTCTAGCTTTTAAATATTCAAATATTTAAAGTTTATCTTCTTGGAAACAGGCTCCTTTGGCACGTTAAATTTAGTGGACTGAATTACTTAAGGGTGACCTTTGTCATTGCCTGGTCATCAGTTCAATGTGACTAAACTCTGAACATGTATTTATATGGCGTCATCCTATATAAACATTGGAAAGGAGAAAGGCATAGGACTGTATGACCTCTCTGTTCGTTCTCTTGTAGCCATGAAATTCAGATTCATTGTGGTCCTTTTATGTTTCTTGTACACATCACAACAGAATGCAAATTGCTCTGAGTTCCTTAGGAAATCAGCACCCCTGGTTAGGTAGGGCTTTCATTTTTCCTAGTGGAAAAGGATTAGGCTTACTGTTTATTTTGTATGAACAGCAAATTAACAACATTTCAATATTCTCTCCATTTCCTGTGCAGTTTTTATTGGAAGAATGTAAGTCAAGTAGTTAATAGAATTTTTTCAATCTGTTTTAACTGGGCCTACTCATTTTATATGTTCAGCTTTTTACACAAATATTTTCATTTAATTTACAGTTTCTTTTTTCCTAACTGCTCTTCTTAATTTCATATCTAGAGGTAGTACTTTTTCTGAATACTGTCCATTGATTTCCAGTTGATCTACTGTCTTTGAGTTTGCTACTAAAGTATAATTGTGTCATATTTCAGATTTCATTTAAAAATGACCCTTTTGTGAAATTTTCCACAATGATTGATACCATGTTCGCTCTTGATCAGAGTCAATGGGATAGATCAATAACAATTTCCTGATATTATTTGAAGATTCAGTGAAGGGTAAGATTTATAATACAAAGTAAAAGCTGGTCTAGTCTCTGTAATGTTGCTCTGTCCTCAGCCTTCTTAACCTAGGGCTTCATTAAATCTTGTTTTGCCAGGTAGCTCTGTTCTGCAGTATCTGCTAAAGACCAGTTATCTCTTTATTTCATGATAGTGATATAGTACAGCAAAGTCATCCATGGCTCAGGTCACACATTTTTTGTGCTAGATATGTGACCTTCAACCAATAACTTCAACTCTCTAAGCTTCTGTTTCCTTTGCTTTAAAATGTGGAAGAAAATAACACCATCTTCACAGTGTTAAAATAAGTGAACGTGCCTGGCATGCAGTAAGCTCTAAATAAAAGTTTGCTGTTGATCTTATTTTTAATACCACCATCATTTATGAAAAATTACTATAGTCGAATTTTTCTTTACTGCTTCTTACTATATTCCTATTGTCTCCATTTCCTCTTAGATTCTTATTTATTCATTCTCATTATTCTTTTTTAAAGCAAGATATCAAAGAACCAAAATTTAAATATGCTAGTTGAGTATTTCTCTGGAAAAGTTTCTTTCTGTTTTGCAGATCTAAAAAGTAATCACTTGATTATAAACAATATTTAGACGTTGCTGTGCTTCCTGAAAGAAAAACAAGAAGTGATTCTGTTCTCTCAGGGAGTAATATAATATAATTGGATAAGACAAAAATCAGCAAGATCCTAAAAAATAGTTTTAGAAGGAAAGATATTTACATATAATTTGAAATTTTAACTCTCAAATTACCTTGAGAAACTTATAAAATGAGGTTTTCACTCTGCCTTTGTCAATGATTGAAACATTTCTTCTGAGCAACCTCTGGCTCACATACCAATTATTAACTGATACTGTAGTTCCCAAAGGGAACTGCCTTTGGTGACAAATCGAACGATCAGCTTGGTTAAAGCAAGTAATACAAAATAGGAACAGTGAAGATGATTTTGGAATAATCAGGTGATATTATTTACAGATATGAGATATATTTTTTTTAAAGGAAGTAACATTACTCTCTGTTTAAAGGTGGAAAATTTTAATTAATGGTCAAATTATAATCGTTCATTACATGGTCCTGAATTTAATTATATAGAAGTAAGCAAGCAGACATGTAGATGACCTAATATCATCTTTATTTTGCTCTGGGAGTTGTTTTATACTTACATTTTAATATGAAGATATAAAAGAGCCTAGTGGTTTTCTTCGGACAAAATGAGGTAACCATATTTTAAAGACCTATCCCATCATTCAGCTCATCCCAGGGCGCACCCACTCCATTCAAAGAATAGGAGCATGAAAAAAAAAAAAAAAAAAAAAGAATAGGAGCATGTACTTCTCCTGGGACACAGAAGTGCCCCAAACAAACATTCTGTCTTTTTCCGGCTTTCCTTTGAGTAGTGTAGTCCTTCAAATATGGTTGTCATAACTACCTGTCTAATGAGTTTGAAGAATTAAACATCTGTATTTTAATTGACTTCAATGTAGGACATACTACAATAATGAATAAAAAAAAATCTTCCAAATTAAAGCTGTCCAAATACATTACAATAACTTAATGATGTTAAGCATAATTTATTTCTCACAATGCTTGTATACATTTCATCAAAGTCCTTCTTTAAAATCTATTACTATTTTCTGCCTCTTGTATGAAGGCCAAATTTCTTGGCTAAGACTCTACAGAAACCAGATCTAATCAGAATTTAAAAAATCATTAAAATTATATACATCTCATTATAAAGTATCAAAAATTTCAAATAAAGAAATAGTCCCTCCTGAGCATTGTTACCTTCCATCATAGTCTGTATCTTCAGGTACCTATAACACTAGTTTATTTTTACCTCTAGACCCTTTTCTATTTAATTAATATGTATGTATGTACCACATATATCTAGAAATCTGAACCATGTGTATTTTTAGCCTAAGTAGTACCATACTATAAATTTTTTCTGTAATTTAATTTTTACTCAGAAACTTATGTTGAAGGTCTTTCCATATTAGCATACAGAGAGAGATTTTTTTTTAACTGGCTCAGTAGTCCATGATCTATATCACCATTTATTTATTGATTCACATTTGAGTTGTTCTGATTCATTTGCTATCAAAACCGACATTAAAGCAAACATTCCTGCCCAGGTCTTCATATGTGTGCCTATGAGTGTCTCTCTAAGGTAAACCCTGAGGATGGGCTTAATTTTTGTAGTCTATGCTATTTATCTTTTTAATAGATGTCATCAAATTGCTGTCCAGTTGGGTTGCACCAATTCATGTGATCAGTCCTCTTCTCTTAACAAATATTTAGGCAATAATTCATTTAGGCAAAAAATCCTATACTCCTACCATAGGGGAGGAAATAGTTTTTCTTGACCCTCTTAGAGTACCTGACTGGGTCTCAAAATTAAACTGATAAAGCAGATTAACAGGAGAAAAGCATATAAAGTTATTTAATGTTAGTTTTATCTGACATGGGAGCCTTCATAAGGAAATGAAGACCTGAAGAAATAGTTAAACCTGAGTGTTTTTGTGAGAGGTTTGATGAAGAGTGGATAGTTGTAGAAAGGTACGATAGGGCAAAGATATGAGCCCAGTGTAATAAACTGGGGAACTTAGCTAGGCCTCTTTGTTCAGCTTCTCTGTGTCCTTTTGTCTTCAGAGATAAGGATATCGCTGGCATAGGGAGGGCTCCTCTCACATGAGGGTTTGATCTGCTTTAGAGGAAAGGTCAAAAAGTCCATCCTGCACATACCATTTCTCAAATTCCTTTGGCTAGAAATATTCCATATGCTGCATAGGTGCCCTATTTTGGGACAGCATGTCCTAAACCCCATCATCCTACAATGCCCAAAGTTTTCTAAATATGCTCTACATGTTCACATTTCCTTTTTTTTTCTTGTTATGTTACCAGTTTCTCATGGTAACAGAATATTAGGCAACAATTAAAACTGAAGTTTAACATTACCCCTTTGCTAAATTTTTTTTTTTTCAAATTCTATCTCATATTCTTGACAGAAATAATGAAGTGCTTTTCTTTGATTTTTAGTATCTTGTATTTCTCTCTTATATAGTACTTATGGTATAGCTTAGTTGTTAATGTATCATATCAAGTAAATTGTAAGATCTTTGAGACCAGAGATCCTCCCTGACTACGTGGAGATGCACTTACTAGGCGTGTCCTGGTCTAGTGGTCCTGCTATGCATCCTTAAGACTCTGGATATAAATTCATCCTTCCTTCCTTCCTGCCTTCCTGCCTTCCTGCCTGCCTTCCTTCCTTCCTTCCTTCCTTCCATGGTGGAGTAACAACATAATAATGTGAGTGATTAACAAGAAAGAAAACAAATTATACCAGTCATTATTTAGAATGTTAGAATAAATTAAACTTAAATAGGTGCCTCCAAGTGCTTTAGCATATGAATGTTATTAACCACTGTATGTGGTTATTTACCTCACTAAGTAGGTTTCCATATATGTATATATAATATATATATAAGTATTTAAATGTTCTGATACAGAAATGAATCGTTGCCTTCAGCCAACCTGTTATAAATGAATTCATATTTCAATTAAACTGAGTTGTGAACCACACAGTTGATTACCCCAAAGAGCTCATTTTAAATGCTTATGACTCTTAATGGCTCCAATGGGAAGGCAGCCTTCAGTCATGATGAATGTTACAACTTCTAATTGAAACAAGGTTACCTAAGATATTAGGGTTACCTAAGGTGCTGTCAAAGCAGTTATGACTTTATAAATTCCTAATTTGAATGTTCTGGTCAAACAATTTTCTAAAATTAGTTTGGAAGTTTGGGACAGATACAAATGAGCTTCTCTACACCAAAAAGTATGATTGTAATAAATTTACTTTTGTTAAAAAATGGTTAAAGAAGACAATTTAGGTGGTACAAACAAGGTTTATTCAGCACTTCATGAAGCAGACAGTCTCTATTTGGAGAACTGTAAAATGGGGTGGAAGGCAGGAAGCTTTATAGGGTAAAGAATAAAGAATAAGAAAGAGTAAAACAGAAAATATCGAGTTGACTGGGACCATATAGTCAACCTTGTTTAGGGTGAGAAGGAACAAGGAAATATAGAGCCCAGAGTTGGTTTGAAGTTGGGGAATTGACTGCTGAATATACTGTTTCTGGTCAAGGGGAGCATTAAAGGGGCATGAAAGTTATCTAAGTTTTGGTTTGCTGTCATGGCATCCAGGGCAGGAATGGCTCTATTTTGGGCCTAGAAAGTTATTTCAAGACTTTTATAGTATATTTTTAATAATTTATCTTTCTGTAATTATAGTTAATTTTAGAAGCTACTGTTTTATCATCACATGCTACCGTTGCTTTAGATGACATCAGTGTATCCCAGGAATGTGAAATTTCATATAAGACACTTCCAAGTACTAGCGTTCAAAGCAAAGGTAAGTTTTTTTCTTGTGGTTGCTGCAGTTTTGAACATTAAAATAATTAGTTTTCCTTGATATAAAAATATAAAATATATTAGAATCCTTCAATAATATAGTTCACTAATGCCTAATACCAAGATGTGGATTATATCACGTGTCCCTGAAAACTAAAGCATATTTTTTTACCTTTTTAAAATATATTTTTACCTTTTTAAAAAAATATGTTATATCACAATCTAGGCCTTAGGCTCTCTTCTAATAACATTCTACATTTGTGGCTAAAATTGTCACATACAGATTTTTTTTAAATTATAAAAGTTATGAATTTAAAATATTTTGCATGTTTTAAAACACCGCTATAAAAATTCAATTGTATTTTAATTTTGTTTGACACTTCAAGTGAATATGTAATTAAATTCATGTTTCAGAATCACTCAGGAGTTCAAAAAGATTATCATGGTTGAAAAAGTGACTTAAGACCAATGAAAAATTTCAAATTTGACCCTAAAATTCTGTGTTTAAATTCAGAACATAATATTTTCAAGAAACAGATGGAGTTTGGCTAATTCTCTGACTAAATATTTTGTAGAGAATTTCAGTTAAGAGACAGGTATATTGTCATAAAAATGATCCCAAATAGTAGAATAGGCATTTTTGAAAATCTAACCGTAGTTTAGGTTCTGAGAGTGTGTTGAAGTGGTATACATTGTGCCTGCAGTTACTTTGTTATTTTAATACTAACTGATGTTTCTTTCTGACCACCCCTACAGTCAGGTCTCAATTAACAAATAGAAATAAATATTAAAAATGTTGCCTGAAAACTGAAACACTTCATTTTTCTTACTCTCCATACATGAAAAATAACTGCATGTGGACATCAGGCATGTCATACATTCTGAAGTTATGTTTCCTTAAACAACATATTTAGTGAGAGGAAAAGCTGCATTCTTAACAAGAGCTAAATGCACTCACTAATCAAGGATGATATAGGAGAATCAATTCTGGATTGAGATCCGAGTTAAAGAATTTTTAAAAGTCCTTTATTAAAGACCATCTTTCATTGGTAAGGCTGTATATTCTATGTCCGAACTCTGTATTGTGTTAACATGCATTTACATTACTCAGAATGTGTGTCCTGAATTTATAATAAACCTTTCTAAGCTCTGTGTATGTGAGTTGTTTTGATAGACATTAAAGAATGCAAAGCTGCAGATTTAATGATTAATGAGTTTTGGAGGGTTAACCAGAATTACTTATTTCTGTTAATTAATTAAACATTTTCATTCTTCTAATCATATACTGCATCACCAGAATTGGAATAGTAGGAAGGCATTAGAGTTGACATTGAGGAGAATGTATTTGGAAGCAGAAGTGTGGTTAAATATTTTAAATTATCACTAAAATTAACCTTAGCGGAAGGCTCTGAGAATACTCGATCTCACATACAGAGAATTATTTTCATAAATTAACTCAAAACTCATTTATGTGTGCATCAATCTGAACACCAGCTCAGTTGGTTAGAGCATAATTCTCATTAGACCAAACTTACATGAATTATTCCTGAAAGACCAATGATTTTACACAAAGGAAAAAAAAAACTTTCTCACCATTTTTGTAAATTTATCCAATAGGCAATTATAGAATCTCCTTCATTGAATTTAGTATTATTACCAGCCAGGAGTTTAGGGACGGGAGTGGAAGGGGACTTATCACGTCCCACTGATAGGGACTTATGTTATATTAATGGCCAGAGGTTTATTGAGATCCTCCTGTGCTTGCCATTTTTAGCATATTTAAAAACTAGTGTTCATGAAACAATTATGCATCCCATTTATGTTGGAGAAAAAAAGATGTTTTATTCTCTCGATCTCTTAATTTTGAAGCTGGATTTGGGCCACATGAAGATGCAGGCTGTATTTCATCCAGCAAGCTCTCTGATTTTACATCTGACTGCCCAGATGGAGCAGATGAAGCCAATTGTGGTGAGTGAAAGTCCTGACTGACTGGACTAAGATTTGTGTGTGCATATTTACTCTCTGAATGTAAAGTGCATGTTACTTAAGTGAGTGTTGTTTAAATAAGAATGTTTCTTTTTTTGTTATTAAATTTTAAAAATATTTTTATTGAGGTATAATTGATGTATAACATTATATTGGTTTCAGATGTACAACATAATGATCTAATATTTGTATATAATGAAAAATAACCATGAAAATAAGTCTAGTTAACACCCATCACCATACATAGTTACAAATTGTTTTCTTGTGATAAGAACTTTTAAAATTTACTCTCTTAACTTTCAAATATGCAATACAATATTATTAATTATAGTTGCCATGCTATAAATTACATCCTCATGACTTACTTGCTTATTTTATAACTAGAATATACCTTTGTACCTTTTGACCCCCTTCACCCATTTTGCCCCTACCCCCTAATTCCCTGCCTCTGGCAATCACCAATCTGTCCTCTGAACTAGGACCTTGGTTTTTTGTTATTGTTTTTTGTTAGTTTGTTTGTTTTTTAGAGTCCACATGTAAGTGAAATCATATGGTATTTGTCTTTCTCTGTCAGACTTATTTCAGTTAGCCTAATGCCCTGAAGGTCCATCTGTGCTGTCACAAATTGCAAGATTCTCTTCTGTTTTATGGCTGAATATTATTCCAATGTGTATATGTACCACTTTTTCTTGGTTATTGTAAATAATGCCGCAGTGAACATGGGGGTGCATATATCCTTTCGAGTTAGTGTTTTTGTTTTCTTCAGATAAATTCCCATCTTTTGTGTTCCAAGGACTCAATTCTGGTGTAGGGAGGGGTGTTCCCCACACCAGATAGTGCTCAGGACATCAGTTGGGTGTCCCACAGTTTAACTCAGTTCTGACACTATCTACCCAGAGATGCCATCAAGTTCTACAGGTTAAGGTTCAGTCCTACGAGGCTGCCTCCCCTCTTCTTCCACTTACTTCGGATGATGGTCTCAAGCCCAGGTTGTTACTGTTCTTCTGATTGACTGGCTATAAGTCAGAGGTTCCCAAGACTCCTTCCTTGGGTTTGATTAATTTGCTAGGGCAGCTCACAGAACTCAGAGAAACATTTTACTTACTAGATCACCCATTTATTGTAAAAGAATATAGCTCAGGAACAGTTAGCTGGAAGAGAAACATAGGGCAAAGTATGGGGAAAGGACGAGGAGCTTCCTTGTCCTCTCCAGGTGCCACTCTCCCAGCACCTCCACATGTTCACCAACCCAGAAACTCTCCAGGCTCTGTCCTTTGGGTTTTCATGGAGGCTTCATTTCACAGGTATGATTGATTAAATCATTGGCCATTGATTCAACTTCCAGCCCATCTCCTCTCCCCAGAAGTCAGGGGTAGGACTGAAATTTCCAACCCTCTAATCATATAGTTGGCTCCATTGGCAACCAGCCTCCATCTTTAGATACTGTCCAAAGTCACCCCATTAGCATAACAAAAGACAACTTTTTCACGCATAACACCTCGGAAATTTCAAGGGTTTTAGGAAGTCTGGGTCAGAAACAGGGATGAAACTGTTTGATGTAATCCCGCTTATGTTTGCTTTTGTTGACTCAGCTTTTGGTGTCAAATCCAAAAATCATTGCCAAGACTGATGTCAAGGAGCTTCTTACCTATGTTTTCTTGTAGAGTTTTTATGGTTTCAGGTCTTATGTTCAAGTCGTTAATCCCTTTCAAGTTAATTTTTGTGTATGGTGTAAGATAGTGGTCCACTTTCATTTTATTTGCATGTGGCTGTGCAGTGTTCCCAACACCATTTATTGAAGAGACTATCCTTTCCCCGCTGTATATTCTTGCCTCCTTTATTGAAAATTAATTGATCGTATATGGGTTGGTTTACTTCTGGGCTCTCCATTCTGTTCCATTGATCTATGTTTGTTTTTATGCCAATAACATACTGTTTTAATTACTATAGCTTTGTAATATAGTTTGAAATCAGGGTGCAAGATGCCTCCATGTTTGTTCTTCTTTCTCAAGATTGCTTTGGATATTTGGGGTCTTTTGTGGTTCCATAAAAATTTTAGGATAGTTTGTTCTATTTTTGTGAAAAATTCCCTTGGAATATTGGCAGGGATTGCATTAAATCTGTAGATTGCCTGGGGTAGTATGGGCATTATAACAATATTAATTCTTACCATCCATGAGCATGGAATATTGTTCCATTTATTTGTGTCTTCTTCCATTTCTTTCATCAATGTCTTATAGTTTTTAGTGCCCAGGTTTTTCACCTCCTTGGTTAAATTGATTTCTAGATGTTTTGTGTTTTTTGATGCAATTATAAGTGGTATTCATTTCTTAATTTATCTCTCATACTTCATTACTGATGTATAGAAAGGCAATAGATTTTTGTATATTGCTTTTGTATCCTGCAACAATACTAATTCATTGATTGGTTCTAGCAGTTTTTTTGGGAATCTTTAGGGTTTTCTATATATAAAATCATGTCATCTGCAAATAGTGATAGTTTTACTTCTTTGTTTCTGATTTTGATGCTCTTTTATTTTATTTTAATTTTATTTTTCTTGCCTAAATGTTGTGGCTAGGACTTCCAATACTATGTTAAATAAAAATGATGAGAGTGGGCATCCTCGTCCTGTGCTTGATCTTAGAGGAAAAACTTTCAGCTTTTCATCATTGATTGTGATGTTGGTTGTGGGCTTGTCATATATGGCCTTTATTATGTTGAGATACATTCCCTTAATACCCACTTTGTTGAGAGTGTTTGTCATAAATGGATGTTGAATTTTGTCAAGTGCTTTTTCTGCATCTATTGATATGATGATCATATGATTTTTATCCTTCATTTTGTTAATATGATGTATCACATTCACTGATGTTGAATTATCCTTGCATCCCTGAAATGAACCACTCTTGATGATAGTGTATGATTCTTTTAAGGTGCTCTTGAATTTGGTTTGCTAATATTTTATTGAGGTGTTTGATGAACATCTCTGTTCATCAGGAATATTAGCCTGTAATTTTTCATCTTGTGGCATCCTCTTCTGGTTTTGGTATCAGGGTAATGTTGGCCTTGAAAATGTGTTTGGAAGTGTTCTTCCATTTTTTGAAGAGTTTAAGGATTGGTATTATTTCTCCTTTAAACGTTTGGTAGAAAAAAATTTTTTGGTAGAATTCTTCAGTGAGGTCTTCTGGTCCTGGACTTTTGTTTGTTGGGAGGTTTTTGATTATTGATTCAGTCTCCTTACTCATAGTTGTCTATTTAGATTTTCTGTTTCTTCATAATTCAGTCTTGTCAGGTTGTGTGTTTCTAGGAATTTATCTATTCTAGGTTTTCCAATTTATTGGTGTATAATTGTTCTAGTAGTCTCTTATAAGTCTTTGTATTTCTGTGTTATCAGTTGTAATGCCCCTCTTTTATTTCTGATTTTATTTATTTGAGCCCTCTCTTTTTCTTTGTTAGTCTAGCTAACAATTTGTCAATTTTGTTTATCTTTTCAAAGAAATAGCTCTTAGTTTCATCGATCTTTTCTATTGCCTTTTAATCTCTATACCATTTATTTCAACTCTGATCTTTGTTATTTCCTTCCTTTCACTAGCTTTGGGCTATGTTCTTTTTCTAGTTCCTTGAGTTGTAAAGTTAGGTCATTTGAGGTTTTTCTTGTTTCTTGAGATAGGCATTTATCCCTATGAATTTCCCTCTTAGAACTTTTGTCTCATCCCAGAAGTTTGGTATGTTGTAGTTCCATATGTATTTGTCTTAAGGAATTTTTTGATTTCTCTTTTGATGTATTCTTTGACCATTGGTTGTTTAGTAGCATGTTTTTAACCTCCACATAGTTGTGTTTTTTTTCCAGTTTTTTCTTGTAATTGATTTCTAGTTTCATACCATTGTGGTTAGAAAAGATGCTTGATATGATTTCACCCTTCTTACATTTATTAAGACTTGTCTTGTGGCCTAACATATAATCTGTCCTGGAGAATGTTCCATGTGTACTTGAGAAGAGTGTGTATTCTGTTGCTTTTGGATGGAATGTTTCATATATATCTAAATATCTGTTAAGTCCATCTGGTCCAACATGTCCAAATATTTCCTTTTTGATTTTCTGTCTGGATTATCTATCCATTGATAAAAATGGGGGTACTAAAATCCTCTACAATTATTGTATTGCTGTCTATTTCTCCTTTTAGGTCTGTTAATATATTTTTATATATGTAGGAGAAACTATATTGGATGCATAAATATTTACAAACATTGTAGCCACTTGTTGGTTTGACCCTTTTATCATTATGTCATGCCCTTCTTTGTCTCTTATTACAGTCTTTATTTTAAGGTCTATTCTGTCTGATATCACTTATCTCCAAAGCTTAACTCTTTCAGTTTGTATATCTGAAGTGAGTCTCTTGTGGGTAACTTTATAGATGGGTCTTATTTTTTATCCATTCAGCTACTCTGTGCCTTTTGATTGGAGAATTTAGTCTATTTACATGTAAAGTAATTATTGATAGGTAGGTACTTTTTGCCATCAAGTTAATTGTTTTCTGGCCGTTTTGTAACTCCTCCATTCCTTTTATTTTCTCTTGCTCTTTTCCTTTTTGATTTGATGATTTTCTATAGTGGTATGCTTAGTTCCTTTTTCTTTATCTTTTGTGTATCTACTATAGGTTTCTGCTTTGTGGTTGCCATGAGATTTACATGTAACAACTTACATTTATTAAGTCTATTTTAAGATGATAACTTAAATTTGAATGCATTCTAAAGCTCTATATTTTCACTCTTCTCAACCCCCATGTTTCTTGTTTTTGATGTCACATTTTACATCTTTTTATCTTATGTGTCTCTTAACTAATTATTGTTGTTACAGGTTTTTTTTTTGCTACTTTTTTCTTGCAACTTTTATACTATCTTTAATAGTGATTAAACCACCACCTTTACAAGAGTAGACTATACCAATTTTACTGTGTGTTTATCTTTGCCAGTGAGATTTATACTTTCATTTGTTTTCCTGTTACTAATTAGCATCCTTTCTTTTCAGCTTTAAGAAGTCCCTTTAACATTTCTTGTAATGACAGTTTAGTGGTGATGAACTTCTTTAGCTCTTGGTAGAAAACTGTTTATCTCTTTTTCAATTCTGAAGGATAACTTTGCCAAGTAGAGTATTAATTGGAAGTTTCTTTCAGCCCTTTGAATATATTGTGTCACTCCCTTCTGGCTTGCAAAATTTCTGCTGAAATATATGCTTATTTCCTTATGGGGGTTCCCTTGTATTTAACAAGTTATTTTTCTCTTGCTGCTTTAAAATTCTCTCCATGTCTTTAACTTTTGACATTTAAATTTATAATAGTCTTGGTGTGGGTCTCTGGGTTCGTCTTCTTTGGAACTCTCTGGGATTCCTGAATCTGGACGTATCCTTCCCAATTTAGGGTAGTTTTCAACTTATTCTTCAGGTGAGTTTTCTGCCCCCATTTCTCTCTCTTCTCCTTCTGGGACCTCTATCATGCACATGTCAGCCTGCTTGATGTTGTCCCATAAGTCCTTTAAACTAACTTCACTTTTTAAAAATTCTTTTTTCTGCTTTGATTGGGAGAGTTCCACTGCATTGTCTTTGATTTCACTGATCCTTTCTATTGCTCTTGAACCCTGCTTGTGTATTTTCAGTTTAATTATTGCATTCTTCAACTATGTGACTTCTGTTTGGTACTTTCTTATATTTTCTGTCTCTTTGTGGAAGTTCTCACTGTGTTTATCCATTTTCCTTCTGAGTTTGGTGAACATCTTTATGACCGTTACATGGAACTCTTTAAGAGACGAGTCGCTTAACTCCATTTCATTAAGGACTTTTTCTGAGGTTTTGTTCTTTCTCTCAGAACATATTCATCCATTTCTTCACTTTTCTTATCTCTCTGTGTTGGCTTCTATGCATTGGATAAAACAGCTACCTCTCCCAGTCTTGAAGAAGTAGCCTCGTGTAGAACTTTATGGTTCAACCCTAACCTAGCTCTTGGGTTATCGCTAAAACATTTGTGATTGTCCAAGTAGCCTATTTTATTTTTAGTGGCTCCCAGTAGTTGAGGGTGTGCTAAGTCCTGTCAATGTCCCAAAGCAGAGGCTCTCAGGCAGCACCTAGATTCAGGCTGATTGGAAGCCGGACTCTCAGGCAGCCAGACCTCCAGGCAGCAACTTGTAAAGTATGCAAATATATACATTTCTGTGAGATTGCAAGCCTAAGTCCTCCTGGACCCCATAGCCAGACCATCTAGAGGTGTCCTCTCTGAAGCAGTTGAAAAAATCAGGATGCCAGATGAGTTTCTTGTAGGGAGACACCATGTGACCTGGAGCAAGGCAGAAGGAGATTGCAAAGATGGCGTCCACTGACCTCCATCCCTGGAATGCACGTTGGTAGGCCCCTAGAAGTGTGCCAAACCAGAAGCCTGCCCCTCAGACCAAAGGTCTGGGACAAGCAAATAGGCCTCTTTCACAGAAATATTGGGGGTGTATTTTGGTTTGCTGTCTGCACAGGGCCCTGGGGGTGGTAGCCTGCCAAGCTCTGTCTCTCCATTGCTCACGGTCTAACAGGACCTGGGAATGTAAACCCTACTGGCCACCAGAGCTGGGCAATCAAGGGCTGTCCTCTGGGCGGCAGCCACAACAACCAGGACACCAGACACTGTGCAATTCCCCTCTGGGAGATACTGGCGTTCTAGAATCAGGCAGAGGGAGGGCATGAGGCTATTGCCCACCCTCTGAGGTCTCTGGAGGGGATTAGAGTGGACCCTTACATGTTTGTGTGATTAGAAGCCTGCCCTTCAGGCCACAGCTATGAAGATAAGCTAATGTGTTTTTTTCATAGAAAGACTGGGTATCTCTGTCTGTTGTCTCCTGGGGGTGGTAGCTAATTAAGAACTTTTTCTCTGTTGGTTACAGTCTTGTGGATCCCCCTAGCATAAGCCCTGCTGGTGACATAAGCCAGTGACAGGTGACTTAGAGGTGTTCCCTGGGCATCAGGCACAGGAACTGGGGAGGGTGCAAGCCATTTCCAAGAGGTACAGCAAGTTGGGTGGAGACAGAGAGCTAGTGCAAAGATGGCGTCTGCCAGCCTCCATTCCTGGGGACCCCAGCAGGCCCTGGATGTGTGTTAAAGTAGACGTCTGCCCTTTAGGCTGACACTTTTTAGATAAGCATATAAGCCTCTTTCACATAAAGGTAGGCACCTCTCGATCAACTGCTTCTGCACTGGTCCCTGGGGTGAGTCTGAGACTGTGAGCCCTTTAGGAGCCATTTCTCAGTTCACTATAATCTGTGTGTCTCCTGGATGTGAGCCCCATTGGTTTTCAAAGTTGTATGTTTGGGGGGGGCTTTTTCTCAGGTGCAGGTCTTAAAAGTTGGGGTACCTGATGTCGGGGTTCCAGTCTTTCACTCCCTGGGGAGAAGCTCTGGGTTTTGAGTTTCCTCCTGATTGTGAATCGCTGTGCTGGGTGTCAGGTTTAGGGCAAGACTGTGTCTCAGCCTCTTCTACCCGCTTTGTAGTGGATTTTTTCTCATTTGCGCAATGTGTAAGAGTCACTCACCTAGGCTTTAGTTTTGTTTTCTTTGTTTTTTTCAAGAGAAAATTGCTCCATATGTAGCTGTAGATTCATTGTGTCTGTGGAAGGACGTAAGTTCAGGATCTTCCTATGTCACCATCTTGTATTAGAACCCAAGTAGGAATTTCTTAAAATATTTTCTGTTTTTCTTACTATATCAGAAGAGTTATCTATTGAAATATCTGCCTGGGATTTTACAGTTGTAAGCCTGTCCCTGATATACATTAAGACTGTTACCAAATGTACATGGTTTAAGAACTTTATCTATATAAACTCTTTTAATCATCAAAACAAATCGCAGAATTCAACCCTAATATTATCCTCATTTTACAGACTTTCATTATCAGTTAGTATTCATTCAGGAGACAGAAACCACCCTAGTAATTGGAACAGAGAAAATGTAATATGAAGAATTATTACCTTTTGAGACATGGTTAACTGCAAAAAGAACTAAAAGAACAGTAGAGAAGAAAGGAATTAACAAATGTAGGGAGCAGCTACTACCTCTAGGATTGGGACAGAGAATTAAGGAAAGGATACATTTGGAGGAGGGGTGGCCTCCACATCGCAACACTGAGAATTAAACTTTACTGGAGAGGGTGTGACTGGAACCCTCTGGAAGGTGGAGAAATTTGCTGGGATGATGTGGGCCACATTTGGTTAACAATTTCGTGTCCAAGGAAGAAATTATCCACCAGGATGCCTGCAGAACTCACTGAAGGGTGACCGTAACTGGGTTGCTTTATATTGCTGGCAGTCATGGCCCAAGAGCACAACAAAACATACACTGGAACCAAAAAGAGAAGCTCCTTCCTCTGCTATGCTCTGTGGCATCCTGTGCTCTTTACTAACGAAGCCAAGCATTGTGTGAGCTATTCAGAAGAGAAATGTTTGCACCGTCCAGCTCCAGATCTCAAAGCAGGGCAGAGAGGGTAGATTTGGAGCTGAGACACAGTACATTTAGAGCTGGCACACGTGCCTAATGTTGTGTAGTTCATAATTGGTGGAAGCCCATCTTACATCTGGTTAATCTGCCCCCAGAACACGTTCTTAACCACACATTATGCAACCTTTCTGTCCTTTCAAGGTCATCATTAAATTGAAAATGATACTTGCCCGAAATGAAAAGTTGCTTCCTTGATCAGTTTGAGCAATAGGGAATTTGAAGCCAGTGAAAGATTTCACTTTTGGAGGAGAAATCAGGCTCTTAGGCCCCTAGAATGTCAAATGGTAATTTAGTAATTCTGTCTAGAAGTTTGAAAGGATTAATGTCCTTTAAAAAAAAAAAAAAAACCTTAAACTTTTCCCTTTAGTAATTATTTTGTTTATCACATTACATTTCATAAATCTGAAATGTACTAAATTGCCTTCATTTCCTATAGTGTGTTTCAGGGACTTAAAATACTGTTTTATAGACACAAAAAGAAGATGGAGATCACTGTTTGGCAACGGACCCATGATCGTGGTGAAGTGAGTTAAAAAAAAATAGCAAATGAACTCCAGATCTCTAGAATCTTATGCTGGGAATCTGTTTATTCATAGAAATGCTAATTCTTCATCCCATTTTTATGAATTCATACATTAAAGATTCCAGCAGTGAGTTGAGATGAGGTAAAGGCACAGTAAAGAATTTAGAGGAGTAAAAGCAGGAGTCTTTTGTCGTCTTTACAGCGAAAAAGGAGAGAAGTAAGCACAGTGATTTTAGGCTGAGAGTCTAGCATGAACTAACCCACTTGTCAATTTTCCCATAGAAAACTTAATTGCTTGGAAGAAACACAGGTTTTCTGTAAGGAGAAAAAGACAATGCCAGTCTCAGGATTCTACTCATAAACATAAATCCTCCTTAAAGGAACCTTGCTACTCCGGAGTTTCAAATATTAGTATTTTAATGCAATTTATTCTAATTTTCTCATTTTCACAACTATCTCTAACCCAATTTGAGTTCTCTTTCGTTACAGTAAGACTGATTATGGCTTACCTCAAAAGAGTTGTTAAACTTACTATGATTTAGGTTTTCTGTGCCTCTGAAATATCTTCAGACTAAAATACCAAATGTAAGTTTTAACCAATTTTGGTAAAAGAAATAGTTTATCATATAGATGAGAAAGCCAAAAAAAATTTTAAACAACTCTGTGTGTTGTAAAGGTATTTTAATATTCCCAAACATCATCTTCTGAGCACTGTAATTTATTTCGGTCTAAAAATTGGTTAGTCTGAAATGCATATGCTTTTTTCCTAAAAATAGATCTACACAATTTCTCATTTTCTACTTTTCTCTCTGCTCACAGGAAAAACCACATACATCAATACTTAGTATTTGAATTCAATAAAGTCTAAGCAAAGGCAGGTTGAGCAGTATAGGAAGAAGGAGTGATTTATTATTTTTCTCATTTGCTTTTTCAAACTTAAATACTGGTTGTATATTTTTCCAAAACTACTGTGTCTGCTCAATATACAAACGTATGTGTTAAGCACTGGCATTTCCACAGCTGACAGTAAGGTAGAGGCTAAGTGATTTTATGTGCTGATGCTTTGGAGGCCATCTCCATGTATTTTTTTTTACTAATTGATTACCTTCCAATAGTAATTGTTATATTCTGCATTGAGTCTTAAAAATTTCTTTCATCACATAAGTGCATTGGGAGAAAGCTTGAATTTTTTATAGCTATGTTTCTTCTGCTCTGTATTTGTTGAGAATGTGTGTATGTTTGTGTCTGTGTGTGCGTGTGAGAGAGAGAGACCTAATTAGGGCTGTGTTTTTACTGCCTATTTTCTAAAAAAAAATGTTTTTGAGAATGTATTTTTTGGTGAGATTGAACATATTTAAACTTAATTATAGAATTAAAGGCTTCCTGAAATGCAGCTCTCTGTATAACCATAAATTGCTGTTTATTTTAATAAAAGATGGGAAAATAAGCTGCTATTTTCTATTTTCTATCTTATGCTGTTTTCCACAGGCCTAACTTCCAGGGAAAAAAAGTGTCTCAAAATAAACCTAAATTTGCTAATTATTTAGCATCTTGCTTTTCTATTAAATGCACATCAGTGTGCCCATTCTTGTAGAAAGAAGGCTATCTTGCTATTTTTTCTTAGTGAACTGGATTCTCTTTCTCTTCTTCATATTGTCCTCAACAATTTAGATACTGTTTGCCAGTCAAAAAAAAAAAAAAAATCTCCTTAGATGGGGGTAATTGTAAGACTGGAATGGGAAATTTGTTCTGGTGAAGGCTCATCATTTCTGTGACATAAAACTGAGAAGTGGAGAAAAAATCCATTCATTCTCATTTGTGGAGCCATTGATCACTGAGGGGGAAAAAAAATAGAAATGATTTTTGTAGACAAGTAAAATCTGGTAAATAACCCATGATATTTTGATCAATCTTTGCTGTAGATAATTATGTTGTTTGAGAAATCAGGACGGTAGAGGGAAAATAATAAAGTAGTCAATAAAGTAGATAATAAATTCTCTCAGTTGAAAACTCTATTGAGAATAAAAATCTATGTATATAATAAGAAAGTCTTTTTCTGTGATCATCAGTATCTGTGGAAAGGTTTTGTGTGTGTCATTACTTTGAGCTCATTTGGATTTTATTTTTCAACAAGATCATTGTTCTTCTTCATTTTGAAAATTATAAATTAGAAGTATAAGTGGCATTTCTGTTTTGCTTGTATACCCAAACTACTTCAGTCCTTCTCTTTTCTTTCACACCTGCTACTCTTGTCCCTTTTGTTTCTGTTTTCAGGTTAGTGATGTTTGTGATGACAAGTATGAGACTTAATGATCCTCTCCTGTTCAACACCAGGTTTTCTTAGCAATCCTGTCTCCTTGCCTTGTAGAACTTTACCACTGTGGATAGTGAGATTTACGTTTCCTTCCAGGGTTTATATAAACCCCTATCTTTGGGGTTAGATTTTAAAACAGACTGAAAGATTGTATGATAATGATATTCAATATAAATACTGTCACACACTTATAAAGCACTTATTTTGTACCTGGCATTGTTGGAAATGCATTTATATGTATTAGCTAATTTATAGATAAGAAAAGCAGGGCACAAAGAGAATGAATGTCACGGCTCTTCCTGCGGTCACGGTCACACAGTTAGTTCAATAGAGATACAGGTGGGAGTGGAAAATGGACCTCAGGTTGGTTTTCATTTTGCCTACTGAGTCTTCCAGGGCAATTCAATTTGTAAAGTTCTCAAAGAATGTAAACCTCTTCACCCCCATGGGCATTTACAAGAAAGGCTTTAAAATAGGCTAGTATTTCCATTGACTTTGTATTTTAAGAGTGTTTGAGCATTTCTAACACTTTGTTAGTTTTGTATGGTAGACGCAGAAAGGAGGTTTTATTTTAGGGAAAAACAATCTGGTGAGAGAATCTAAACATGTGTGCATAAAAGAAACTGTGATAATCTATTGCCAGTCAAATCTAGTTAATAATAATAATGATAATAATAAACAACTACTTAACACCTGCTGAAAGAAATGTGTGCAGAGGATGAAAAGATGTTAGTATATTTGCTCTGCTGTGAGTAGTTTAAATTTAGATGAAAATAGGCATAAAAATGTAACTACTAGAAAAAGCTGGTTTTGCTCCATAGACAGTAAGGATGGGCTAGGATAGGCATGGATGAGATTCTGAGAAGAGGAGCTTGAGGGGAAGGTTTAATGAAAAGTTTGGGAATAAACATATTTCTTTTTTTTGCTTGTTTTTGAATTTTATTATTTTTTTTATACAGCAGATTCATATTAGTTATCTATATTATACATATTAGTGTATATATGTCAATCCCAACTTCAGTTGGACATTCCATAAGGCACAGGGGAAGTTGGCTAGAAGCACAGTTTGCAATGGCAGAATCAAATTGTTGCTAAAAGTAAAGTGAGGCAAGTTAGCTAGAAAAGTTTTTACCTGGGGCATTAGTGTTGTATCACTGGGGTAGACGAGTGGGTGTTTTGGGAGAGTGGAGAGATAAGATAATAATAGGAAGCAGGTGTTGTATAACACTTGCTGTCCTTGGGGTTAGTTCATTCATTCAATAAATATTTATCAAGCACTATACTGACTCTACAGCTGTTTACAGAGTGAGCAAGACATAATGTAGTTCCTGCCTTCCTAGAGATTACAATCTAGTGGGGAGAACTACATTACACTAATATAGCTATAATTCCAATTCTAATGAGAAGTATGTAAAAGTTATAGAGTGGCCTATGAAAGTTATAGATTGACTCTTTGGCCCTAGTGTGAAGATATCAGGTTTTTTTTTAGTACATTAACCTTTTTTTTAAATAAAGATAATCTTTAGAGCAATTTTAGGTTAACAGCAAAATTGAGGGGAAGGTACAGAGATTCTCTATATAACCCCTGCCCCGACACATGCATAACTCCTACTATTAACAGCATCACCCACCGGAATGGGATATTTCTTACAGTTGGTGAACCTACATTGATGCATCATAATCACCCAAAGTCCATAGTGTACCTCATGGTTCACTCTTTGTGTTGTGTATTCTGTGGATTTGGGTAAATGTATAAACACATGTATCCATCATTGCGGTATCATACAGAGTATTTTCACTGCCCTAAAAATCCTCTGTGCTCTGCCTCTTCATCCCTTACCTGCTCCCAACTGCTGGCATCCAGTCATCTTTTTACTGTCCCCATAGTATTTATTGCCTTTTCTATAATGTCATGTAGTTGGAATCATACACTGTATAGACATTTCAGATTGGCTTCTATCATGTAGTAATACGCATTTAAGGTTTCTCCATGTCTTTTTTTTTAATTAATTAATTTTTATTGGAGTATAGTTGCTTTACAATGTTGTGTTAGTTTCTCCATGTCTTTTCATGGCTTTTAGGTGCATTACTTTTTAGTGCTGAATAATCCATTGTCCAGTACTCCATATGAGAAAAGCTGCTGTAAACATCTATATGCAGGTTTTTATGTGGACATAAGTTTTCAATTCCTTTTGGGTAAACACCAAGGGACATGATTGCTGGATTATGTGTAAGATTATGTTTAGTTTTGTAAGAAACTGCCACACTGTCTTCCAAAATGGCTGTACCATTTCGCATTCCCAGCAGCAATGAATGAGAGTTCTTGTTTCTCCACATCCTCATCAGCATTTGGTTGTCAGTGTTCCAGATTTTGATCATTCTAATAGGTTGCAGTGGTATATCGTTGTTGTTTTAATTTGCATTTCCTTGATGATGTACAAATGTGAAGCATATTTTCATAGGCTTATTTGCCATCTGTATATCTTCTTTGGTGAGGTGTCTTCAAGTCTTTGGGTTGTTTTTTAATCAGGTAGTTTATTTTCTTATTGTTGAGTATTAAGATTTTATTGTTTATTTGGGGTAAGAGTCCTTTACCAGATGCGTCTTTTATAAATATTTTCTCCCAGTCTGTGGTTTGTCTTCTCATTCTTTTCTTGACATTGTCTTTTTTATTTTTAATTGAAGTATAGTTGACTTACAGTATTATATTAGTTTCAGGTGTACAACATAGTGATTCTATATTTTTATAGATTATGCACCAAAGTTATATATTCCCTAGGCTGTGCATTACATCCCTGTAACTTATAAGTCAGACAGAGAAAGGCAAATACTGTATGTTGACATTGTCTTTTGCAGAGTAGAAAATTTTAATTTTAATGAAGTCCTACTTATTATTTCTTTCATGGATTATGCTTTGGTGTTGTATCTTAAAAAGTCATCACCATACCCAAGGTCATTTAGGTTTTCCCCTATGTTATCTTCTAGGAGTTTTATAGTTTCACATTTTATATTTAGGACTGTGATCCATTTTAAGTTAATTTTTGTGAAGGGTGTAAGGTCTGTGTCTAGATTTATTATTTTTGCATATGGATATCCAGTTGTTCCAGCATCATTTGTTGAAAAGACTGTTTTTCTTCATTGTATTATCTTCTCCTTTGTCAAGCTCAATCAACTATATTTATGTGGGTTGCATTAACTTTTAAAGGGAAGTGATAGAGAGAATTTGAATAGCTAGGTGAAAGTAAATAGTAGATTCCAAACAGAAAAACTAGACTGTGACAAGGCATTAAAATGTGTGAGGAGGAAAGTATTTTTGATTTATTAAAGAAACTGAAGTAATAAAGGTAGCTTGAGCATAAGGGCAGGAGAAGCACAGAGATTCTTGGGAATTAGCTTAATGTTAAAGATTTTGGACATTATACTAAATAATAGGGAAACAATGTAAGGATTTTTAAGCAGTTGCAAGATCAAGTTTGAATTTTTAAGGCCTTAAAATTTTTATGCTCTGGTGGTAGTGTGTAGCATGAATTGAAGGGGAGAGTATGGAAGTAATGGTTTCAGTTGGAAGAATTTAAGAGTAAATATGAGAAATTATCATAGACTGAACTGACATGTAGAGATATGTCATAATAAAAATTTATGACGTAGAATAAAGAAACACTTGATTGAATTTTGGAAGAAAGGGAAAAGGGGTATTTTAAGTAATACTTACCAGTTTCTATCTGGAGTCACAGAATATAGAGTGAGAGGGGGAAGTAGGGTTGAGGGAGGAGATCATTATTGTCCGTAGTTTGGACAGTTCTGGCACTAACAAGAGGGGAGTGAGTTGGAGAAATAATTATTGGATTCTTTTTATTGACATAATAAGGTAATTGAAGCTTTGATATTGGATGGAGTTTACCAGAGAGAGAGAGTGGACTAAGAGCCAGTATTTTTAACTAAAACTCTGGAAATGGTGACACCACTTGCAGTTTTCCATTCCAGATGAAGTATGATATTTAATTGCTTCTCCTTCGAGAGGCAATTAAATACAAATATAAATAAGAAAAATAAAAGGTCAAGTAGAACTTAAAGAGAAACACACAATTAGGGAACTATGCCAAAAGAGAAACCTAGTGAAAAAAAACTAGGAGTGGAGGGCTGATAAGTCGGCTAGTATTGGGGTACCAACTAAGTAGTCTAACTCTGTAATAGAATCAAGAATTGGGGGGAAAATAAGAAATGAGAAAAAATTAAGTTTTGGAAAAAGGAAGGTCACTAATGCTTTTAACAGGTGCGTTTTGAGTGCCTGCTATATTCCAGGCATATGGATCCCACGGTAAGTAAAACTGACAGACATCCCTCTCCTCTTGGAGCTTGCTTCCTAGTAAGGGAGACACTGACACTATGATAAATGAGTAAAGTGCATAGTGTTTTGGAAGGGGATATATGTTATAAAAAAAAACAAAGCCGTGTGAAGGCAATAAAGTAATGATAGAGGGAGGGACCTGGCAATTTTAAATAGGGTTTTCATAGTAGCTCTCAAGGACAAGGTGATTTAAAGCAGACTTAAGAAGGTAAGGGAAATAAGCGTGGAGAATATCTCAGGGAAAAGTTTTTCAGGCAGAAAGAAAGAACTAAGGGATTGAGATAGGAAGGAACCTGGTGAGTCTGAGCAATAGCAAATGATCTGTGTGGCTGGAGGAGAGTGATTATAAGAAAAAAGTAATAGGACATGAGGTCAAAGAGGTAAGCAAGCCATCTAGAGCTGTGGTTCTCAACCTTGGCGACATTTGAGAAGTACCTGGAGAGCTTCTAAAGCTGTAATTGCCATGGCCAATTACATTGCAAGCACTGCAGGTGGAACCCAGGCATTAATAATTTTAAAGCTCCCCATGTGATTTTTAATATACAACCAAGTTTGAGTGCCATTCAGCTAAGACCTTACAGGTCAGTGTAAGGACACTGGCTTTAAATGAGTGAGAGGGAACCATTGTGGCACTTTGAAGAGAGGACTGATGGGATCTGACTTAACAGAATCACTATGCTTTCTATATTGAGAACAGATAGGAGGGTATTAATGCCCATCAATCAAAGAACACCAGTAAAACGCCTAACAAAGTTGTGTTTATTGATACTTGCTGAACAAGGAAAATGGCTTACCATGGAGACCTGTGGGGCATCTCAGCAGGAGTGTTAGGAGGAACTTGTAATTGGGTTTAGGCTTTTGTTGTGTAATTTGCGGGAGGGTTCAAGGGAGCAGGAATTCCCTCTGGATTGGGTGTTTTCAAGAGACAGGATAATTCTGTGATTGTGTACCTAAATAAATTTTATTTGGGAGGTGAGAGAAATAGAACAAACATGGTAATTGGTGAGGATGCAGCAGTCACTCATGTCAGCCAGGTGAGTGGGATATTTGAGCAATTTTTGAATTTGCACAGTACTCTTCCTGTACTCAGACATGTTACAGAGTGGTCCTCTTTTTATCTTCTTTTTTCTCAATCTACAGAATGTCTTTGGTTCATGGTATGTGAAAATCTATTTGTTCAGCAGGAGAGCAATGTAGCCCTACTGTCATTTCCAGATTCTAGCAACACCAAGGTCTAGCTGAAAGTGCCAGGCAAACTGCTGTCTGATGGCCATCAGGAGCAAGGTTGGAAGCAGGGAGACCAGTTAGAATATTCCAAAAACTGAGGGAAGAAATCATGGTAAATTGAATCAGGGTGAAGCAGTGGAGGCAGTAGGCAGATTCTGGATGTATTTTGAAAGTAGGTAGAAGTAAAAGGATTTGTTAATTGTATATGGGGGAAGGAAGAAAGAGTGGAGTTGAAGAGGACTCCAAGGTCTTTGCCTATAGAAACTGGAAGAGTGGTGTTGCCATTTCTGACCCAGGAAATCTAGAACATGTTTGAGATGCCAATTAGATATCCAGGTGAAGCTGTCTAATAGCGAGTTAGGTATATGAGTCTGGAGTTCAAAGGAGAGGTTCAGGATAGATTACAGCTGGTAAGACATCGACATATAGATGGCATTTAAAGCCTGAGCTAGAAGAGTTTCTTAAACTAGTGAAGATGAAAGAGCTAAAGATCTAGAAGTCAGAGTAAAAGGAAAAACCAGCCGAGAAGATAGAGAAGGAACAACCAGAGAAGAAGGAGGAAAACTTGGAGTATTTACTGTCTTGGAAGCCAAGTATACAATGTTTTAAGAAGGTGGAAAACATGGTTAACTGTCAAATATTGCTGATAGAAAATGAGAACTGTGAATTGACTTTGGACATAACAGTATGAGGTAATTGTGGACCTTGATAAGATGGGTAAAAAACCTGATTGGGGGAGCTCAGTAGAAAATTGGAGGAAAGAATAACTTTTGACAACCTCATTCTAAGACTTTTTAAAGGAAGATTGAGAAATGAGGTGGTAGCTGTTATATGAAATGGGGTCAAGAGAGCTTAACGACAAGTTTATAAAGGCTTATGGAGAAAATACAGTAGAAGAGGGACAATGTGTGATGCAGAAGGCGGGGGTGTGTTTCTGGAGAGATGCTATTGAATAAACAAGAGAGGATGGAATCGAGTGCACAAGTGGAGAACGGCCTTGGCCAAGAGCCTGGACACTTCATCTAGGGTAACAGAAAGAAGCTGGAATCTATGGAGACAGATGCTAGAAGGTGGTGATAATTGTGGAAATTTTATTTCAGAAACTGTAGGAATAATGATGAATAGATGCCGCTGAGTAGTAGCAAAGCTCTGATAATGAAAAAGGAAACATTTTTGTTGTCACTGGGTTTATAAGTCCTAATTTGGATCTTCTATCTCTAGACTCCTTAAGGGAAGAGCAGTCAATCGGCTATTGTAAATATTTCAAAAAGACAGGGGAAAACTGTACAGTTACCCGTATTAAATTTTTAAAGAATTCTCAAGAACCTAAATTTATTTTCTTTGAGTTATATTTAGAAATAAATATATGTTAAGTCAGGCTCATCAGAGTCTCTGAGGGACCCCCATAATTATGTTTGAATTGTGAAATTTCATTAATGAATCAGTGAAATTAATAATAACCATTACTGTGCTTATACTTAGTAGAAGAGCGTTAGTGCTCTGGTAACATGTAGTGGATTGTTATCAGACTTGCAAGATGGACTAGGTAAGACAGAAGTAGGATAATCAAGATTTTGTTAGAGAGATGAAGAATCAAGTTGGAAAATGTTAAATGGAAATAATGCTACGACCTGCCAGACTGCAAACCAGTAGGGGAGAGGGGCATCATGACTTATAGTTCCTTTTATTCCCAGGCCCTATTTTCAGGCCTAGAATGTAGTTGATATTCAGTCAGTAATTATTATGATAGTGTCTGGATTTATGTTCTCAAATTTCTGGGTAACCACCAAGCATGGAAGATGGCATGGCTAGAAAGAAAATAAGAAACTATAAGTGACTGTGATGTGGACCATTAACATACAGTTGTTTTATTTGCTTTATTGTTCACCTGACATTGCTTTAATCCTTACTAGATTCCCCGCCTTGGACTAGATTGGATTTAGCATGAAGTAATGGGGAGTCTACTTCATCAAGGAGATATATAAGAGAAGGATAAGTGAAATAAAAATTACTGTACAAAGTGATAGTGTAAGAATCTGGTGTGAATGTTGTCCTGTGAAACACAGAGAAGGACTTACTAGTTGGGAGTTGAGAAGAGTACGGTTGGGAACTGAGTAAAGAAGAAAATGTGAAGCAGGAAATTATTATGGTAGCAGACAGAAGGCCTAGGAGAGCCACAGAATGGCCAAATTCTCAGTGATTTTAAAAGGGTTGCTATGACTTCAGTACTCGACAAGATTATTGAGTAGTGGTCAAGGGATCAGGAACTCTCTTCTAGACTCGTTCTACCTCTCCCTGAGTGTCTACATTTTTTCCTGCCTCAATTCACTACTTCCCTAAGCAATTACATGAGCTTGGCTTCTAAGATTTCTTACAAATCATCCCTTCTTCCTCAGCACCAGCACCCCATCCACCAGTGTGATTTTCTCCAAATACTCAGTCTTTTTAATTTGAGGATTTAGTAAAGAGATATCCTCTCTTATTGCCCATATTTGAAAACTAATAATCATATCTACCATTTTTGGACTTACGTATTGTGAGAGTGCACTGGATGCTGTCATATACCATTGTATTTTATCTGAGGTTGGTGCTGTTGTCACTTTACTTATGAGGAAATTGAAGTTCAGAGAGATTAACAACTAAAATCACAAATCTAGTAAATAGCAAGGATAAAATTCCACCTTGACTTATCTGTTTCTAAAGCTCATGCTATATCTATCCATGGCAATACATATATAGAGCAGATTTCTGGAACACCATTTTAGAAGTGAAAACATCTTTTGTGCTCAAAAGACCACTTTGAGTTCCATTATAAAGAGAATATTCTCTGTGTTTACTTTTCAGTTTAAAAGAAAAAGCAAACTTCAAATTTTTCTCATCACCTTTTTTCAGCTAATCGTATACGTACATTTTAGAAGCCGCTATTCATACTGCTGGTATCTGAGCCATTAATATTCTTCAAGAAAACCATTTTAGTAAGAGAAGAAAGCTTTGAGGTGACATTATTTTAAAAATTTTAATTTTATTACCATCTTTAGATTTTTGTGTCTGGGTATTTTTTTTTTTTTTTTTTTTTTATTTTTGGCTGTGCTGGGTCTTCGGTTCGTGTGAGGACTTTCTCTAGTTGCGGCAAGTGGGGGCCACTCTTCATCGCGGTGCAGGGACCGCTCTTCATCGCGGTGCGCGGGCCTTTCACTATCGCGGCCCCTCCCGTTGCGGGGCACAGGCTCCAGACGCGCAGGCTCAGTAGTTGTGGCTCACGGGCCCAGCTCATCCGCGGCATGTGGGATCTTCCCAGACCAGAGCTCGAACCCGTGTCCCCTGCATTAGCAGGCAGACTCTCAACCACTGCGCCACCAGGGAAGCCCTGTGTCTGGGTATTTTTAATGTGCATGTTTCCTTTTTAATTTTAGTTTACTACTGAAATTTTTAGTCAATTATGAAAAACATTCTCTTATTCTTGTTTTTACACGTAGTTTTGTTTATTTACTTATTTAAAATAAATTCTGTATGTTTATATAATTTTTAAAGGTATTAAAGTTTTTGTTTTTATACACTTTTAAAAGGTTACATTCTATTTATATTTATTACAAATATTGGCTGTATTCTCCATGTTGTACAATACATCCTTAAGACTATCTTACACCCAACAGTTAGTACCTCCCACTCCTCCATCCTTATATTGCCCCTCCCCCTTTCCCTGTCCCCACTGGTAGCCACTAGTTCGTTCTCTATATCTGTGAGTCAGTTTCTTTTTTGTTATCTTCACTAGTTTGCTGTATTTTTTAGATTCCATAGATAAGTGATATCCTACAGTATTTGTCTTCCTCTGTGTGACTTATTTCACTTAGCATAAAGGCCTCAAAGTCCATACATGTTGCTGCAAATGGCAAAATTTCATTCTTTTTTATGGCTGAGTAATATTCAATTTTGTGTGTGTCTGTGTGTGTGTGTGCGTGTATATACACACAAACATACTATATATACACCACAACTTCATTCATATGTTGATGGACACTTAGGTTGTTTCCATGTCTTGGCAATTGTAAATAATGCTGCTGTGAACATTGAGGTGCATCTATCTTTTTTTTTTTAAATATCTTTATTGGAGTATAATTGCTTTACAGTGTTGTGTTAGTTTCTGCTGTATAACAAAGTGAATCAGCTATATGCATACGTATATCCCCATATCCCCTCCCTCTTGCATCTCCCTGCCACCCTCCTTATCCCAACCCTCTAAGTGGTCGCAAAGCACTGAGCTGATCTCCCTGTGCCATGCAGCTGCTTCCCAATAGCTAGCTATTTTTTTGGTAGTGTATATATGTCAATGCTACTCTCTTACTTCGTCCCAGCTTACCCTTCCCCCTCCCCGTGTCCTCAAGTCCATTCTCTATGTCTGTGTCTTTATTCCTGTCCTGCCCCTAGGTTCATCAGAACCATTTTTTTTTTTTTACATTCCATATATATGTGTTAGCATACGGTATTGGTTTTTCACTATCTGACTTACTTCACTCTGTATGACAGACTCTATGTCCATCCACCTCACTACAAATAACTCAATTTTGTTTCTTTTTATGGCTGAGTAATATTCCATTGTATATACGTGCCACATCTTCTTTATCCATTCATCTGTCAATGGACACTTAGGTTGTTTCCATGTCCTGGCTATTTAACTAGTCCTGCAATGAACATTGTTGTACATGACTCTTTTTGAATTATGGTTTTCTCAGGGTATATGCCCAGTAGTGGGAGTGCTGGGTCATATGGTAGTTCTATTTTTAGTTTTTTAAGGAACCTCCATGCTGTTCTTCATAGTGGCTGTATCAATTTACATTTCCACCAACAGTGCAAGAGGGTTCCCTTTTCTCCACACCCTCTCCAGCGTTTATTGTTTGTAGATTTTTTGATGATGGCCACTCTGACCAGTGTGAGGTGATACCTCACTGTAGATTTGATTTGCATTTCTCTAATGATTAGTGATGTTTAGCATCTTTTCATGTGTTTGTTGGCAATCTGTATATCCTCTTTGGTGAAATGTCTATTTAGGTCTTCTGTCCATTTTTGGATTGGGTTGTTTGTTTTTTTGATATTGAACTGCATGAGCTGCTTATATATTTTGAAGATTAATCATTTGTCAGTTGCTTTGTTTGCAAATATTTTCTCCCATTCTGAGGGTTGTTTTTTCGTCTTCTTTATGGTTTCCTTTGCTGTGCAAAACTTTGAAGTTTCATTAGGTCCCATTTGTTTATTTTTGTTTTTATTTCCATTTCTCTAGGAGGTGGGTCAAAAAGGATCTTGCTGTGATTTATGTCATAGAGTGTTCTGCCTTAGTTTTCCTCTAAGATTTTTATAGTGCCTGACCTTAATTTAGGTCTCTAATCCATTTTGAGTTTATTGTTGTGTGTGGTGTTAGGAAGTGTTCTAATTTCATTCTTTTACATGTACCTGTCCAGTTCTCCCAGCACCACTTATTGAAGGGGCTGTCTTTTCTCCATTGTATATTCTTGCCTCCTTTATCAAAGATAAGGTGACCGTAGGTGAGTGGGTTTCTCTCTGGGTTTTCTATCCTGTTCCATTGATCTATATTTCTGTTTTTGTGCCAGTACCATACTGTCTTGATTACTGTAGCTTTATAGTATAGTCTGAAGTCCAGGAGACTGATTCCTCCAGCTCCGTTTCTCTTTCTCAAGATTGTTTTGGCTATTTGGGGTCTTTTGTGTTTCCAGACAAATTGTGCAATTTTTTGTTCTAGTTCTGTGAAAAATGCCATTGGTAGTTTGATAGGGATTGCACTGAATCTGTAGATTGCTTTGGGTAGTATAGTCATTTTCACAATGTTGATTCTTCCAGTCCAAGAACATGGAATATCTCTCATCTGTTTGTATCATCTTTAATTTCTTTCATCAGTGTCTTGTAGTTTTCTGCATACAGGCCTTTTGTCTCCTTAGGTGGGTTTATTCCTAGGTATTTTATTCTTTTTGTTGCAGTGGTAAATGGGAGCGTTTACTTAATTTCTCTTTCAGATTTTTCATCATTAGTGTATAGGAATGCAAGAGATTTCTGTGCATTAATTTTGTATCCTGCTACTCTACCAGATTCATTGATTAGCTCTACTACTTTTCTGGTAGCATCCTTAGGATTCTCTATGTATAGTATCATGTCATCTGCAAACAATGACAGTTTTCCTTCTTTTCCCATTTGGATTCCTTTTATTTCTTTTTCTTCTCTGATTGCCGTGGCTAAAACTTCCAAAACTATGTTGAATAATAGTAGTGAGAGTGGGCAACCTTGTCTTGTTCCTGATCTTAGAGGAAATGGTTTCAGTTTTTCACCACTGAGAACGATGTTGGCTGTGGGTTTGTCATATATAGCCTTTATTATGTTGAGGTAGGTTCCCTCTATGCCTACTTTCTAGAGAGTTTTTATCATAAATGGGTGTTGAATTTTGTCAAAAGTTTTTTCTGCATCTATTGAGATTATCATATGGCTTTTATCCTTCAATTTGTTAATATGGTGTATCACATTGATTGATTTGAGTATATTGAAGAATCCTTGCATTCCTGGGATAAACCCCACTTGATCATGGTGTATGATCCATTTAATGTGCTGTTGGATTCTGTTTGCTAGTATTTTGTTGAGGATTTTGCATCTATGTTCATCAGAGATATTGGCCTGTAGTTTTCTTTTTTTGTGACATCTTTGTCTTGTTTTGGTATCAGGGTGATGGTGGCCTCGTAGAATGAGTTTGGGAGAGTTCCTCCCTCTGCTATATTTTGGAAGAGTTTGAGAAGGATAGGTGTTAGCTCTTCTCTAAATGTTTGATAGAATTCGCCTGTAAAGCCATCTGGTCCTGGGCTTTTGTTTGTTGGAAGATTTTTAATCACAGTTTCAATTTTACTGCTTGTGATTGGTCTGTTTATATTTTCTGTTTCTTCCTGGTTCAGCCTCAGAAGGCTGTGCTTTTCTAAGAATTTGTCCATTTCTTCCAGGTTGTCCATTTTATTGGCATATAGTGGCTTGTAGTAATCTCTCATGATCCTTTGTATTTCTGCAGTGTCAGTTGTTACTTCTCCTTTTTTATTTCTAATTCTGTTGATTTGAGTCTTCTCCCTTTTTGTCTCTATGAGTCTGGCTAATGGTTTATCAATTTTGTTTATCTTCTCAAAGAAGTAGCTTTTAGTTTTATTGATCTTTGTTATCATTCCCTTCATTTCTTTTTCATTTATTGCTGATCTGATCTTTATGATTTCTTTCCTTCTGCTAACTTCGGGTTTTTTTGGTTCTTCTTTCTCTGATTGCTTTAGGTGTAAGTTTAGGTTGTTTATTTGAGATTTTTCTTTTTACTTGAGGTAGGATTGTATCGCATTAAACTTCCCTCTGAGAACTGCTTTTGCTGCATCCCATAGATTTTGGGCCATCGTGTTTTCATTGTCATATGTTTCTAGGTATTTTTTGATTTCCTCTTTGATTTCTTCAGTGATCTCTTGGTTATTTAGTAGCGTATTGTTTAGCCTCCATGTGTTTGTATTTGTCACAGACTTTTTCCTGTAATTGATATCTAGTCTTATAGCGTTGTGGTCGGAAAAGATACTTGATACCATTTCAGTTTTCTTAAATTTACCAAGGCTTGTTTTGTGACCCAAAATTTGGTCTATCCTGGAGAATGTTCCATGTGCACTTGAGAAGAAAGTGTATTCTGTTGTTTTTGGATGAAATGTCCTATAATTATTGATTAAGTCCATGTTGTTTAATGTATCATTTAAAGCTTGTGTTTCCTCATTTATTTTCATTTGGGATGATCTGTCTTTTGGTGAAAGTGGGGTGTTAAAATCCCCTGCTATATCTATGTTACTGTCGATTTCCTCTTTTATGGCTGTTAGCATTTGTCTTATGTATTGAGGTCCTCCTATGTGGGGTACATAAATATTTACAATTGCTATACCTTTTTATTGGGTTGATCCCTTGATCATTATGTAGTGTCCTTCTTTGTCTCTTGTAAAGTCTATTTTCTCTGATATGAGAATTTCTACTCCAGCTTTCTTTTGATTTCCATTTGCATGGAATATGGTTAGAGCATTTAATCCATTTACATTTAAGGTAATTATAGATATGTATGTTCCTTTTACCATTTTCTTAATTGTTTTGTGTTTGTTTTTGTAGGTCTTTTCCTTCTCTTGTGTTTCCTGCCTAGAAAAGTTCCTTTAGCTTTTGTTGTAAGGCTGGTTTGGTGGTGCTGAATTATCTTAGCTTTGGCTTGTCTGTAAAGATTTTAATTTCTCCGTCGAATCTAAATGAGATCCTTGCTGGTAGAATTACCTTGATTGTAGGTTTTTCCCTTTCATCACTTTAAATGTGTCCTGCCACTCCCTTCTGGCTTGCAGAGTTTCTGCTGAAAGATCAGCTGTTAACCTTATGGGGATTCCCTTGTATGTTAATTGTTGCTTTTCCCATGCTGCTTTTAATATTTTTTCTTTGTATTTAATTTTTGATAGTTTGATTAATATGTGTCTCAGCATGTTTCTCTTTGGGTTTATTCTGTGTGTTATTCTCTGTGCTTCCTGGATTTGATTGACTATTTACTTTCCCATGTTAGGGAAGTTTTTGACTATAATTTCTTCAAATATTTTCTCAGACCCTTTCTTTTTCTCTTCTTCTTCTGGGACCCCTATAATTCGATTGTTGGTGCGTTTAATGTTGTCCTAGAAATCGCTGAGACTGTCCTCAATTCTTTTCATTCTTTTTTCTTTATTCTGCTCCTTGGCAGTTATTTCCACCATTTTATCTTCCAGTGCACTTATCCGTTCTTCTGCCTCAGTTATTCTCTTACTGACTCCTTCTAGAGTATTTTTAATTTCAGTAATTGTATTGTTCATCACTGTTTGTTTGTTCTTTATTTCTTCTAGATTCTTGTTAAATATTTCTTATATTTTCTCCATTCTGTTTCCAAGATTTTGGATTATCTTTACCCTCATTACTGTGAGTTCTTTTTCAGGTAGGTTGCCTATTTCATCTTCATTTATTTGGTCTTGTAGGTTTTTGCCTTGCTTCTTTGTCTGTAACAAATTTTTTTGTCATTTCATTTTTTATTTTTTTGATGGTGGTCTGTATTCCTGTCTTACTGGTTGTTTGGCCTGAGATGTCCAGCAGTGGAGTTTGCAGACGGTCGGATAGAGCTGGGTCTTTGTGCTGAGATGAAGACCTCTGGGAGGCCTCACTCCTATTGATATTCCCTGGGGTCTGAGGTTCTCTGTTAGTCCAGCAGTTTGGACTCGGAGCTCCCACCTCAGGAGCTTGGGCCTTACCTCCAGCCTGGGAACCAAGATCCCGCAGCCGGTCACTGGGGGTTCCTCCCATCCCCTTAGGTGTCTGCGGTCCCCCACCGGTGCCTGGTAGGTGCCCTAGTTGTGAGGAGACGTGAAATCTGTGTCCTAGTGCGCTGTCTTGACTTCACCTCATTCTCTTATTCTTAACTCTCTTTAAAACTTGAGCAAGGTTAAGAGAATCTTAGATTAGGATAACCATGTGTTAGACTAACTCTGCCTTAAGTAATAATTCAAGAATATCACAAGGCCTTCCCAGTTCAGAAATATAAATGAAGAGAACTCCCTACCTTCTGCTGAATAAGAGCAGAGATTCTGCTTCGTCACATTTACATGGAAAAATGTCCAGTAACCTCTTGTTTTGTGCCTGCTACCACAGAACAAGAATAAACCATGGCACAGGCATGTAATAAACTCATTATGTTCATCTCCCTAACCTGAACTTTCTAGGAACAATTTTTGAGATAATAATCACCTTAAATGTATACTGCAGTAATATAAATGAACAGAAAATACTGTTTGTAAAAGGTCGTACTATTCTTTGCCTAAGATAGGCAGAAATAAATGATTTTTTTAAATGGTTAATTTTTTTTCTATCCTGTTAGATTTTTATTTATATCTTCTTTGTGTAGTTAATATATTTCTTTCCTCTGACTAACCTAATGATTTCTAATGTTCTGTACTTTTTGGGAAGAGCCCAATTATCTGTGGAGTTAATAAGCTCAGATTATTTCATTAAAATTCATAGGGATCTTTCAGTACCCAAGATATCCTGTTCTTCAGTCACTTCTGAGTCACTTATATTATTATTTTATCCATTTTTAAGATGCAAGTCAAGTCCAGTTTTATTAGTATTTTCCTATCTGTATCACTTCTTAATGATGCCTTTTTATTCCTTGATTTTGTATGCTTATCTTGTAAGTTATTTTATTCCTACATCCCATTTCCTTGTTAAAATTATAATTTTTATTATGTGGTGGAAAACTATTGGCTTTTCAGTATTCATTGTGGGACTGAGTGCATTTTTAAGGATTTCTCATCCTCATGGATAAATGAATTAGTACCTCTTGGAGCTCTAGCTTTGGGAGAGACCTCAAATTGAAAAACGTATTGACATTAATAATTAACTGACTTTAAAAGAATCCTAAAGTGCTCAAATTTAGCTTTTTCTGGCTCTTCCAACTTTTTCCACTCTTTTCCTTTCCCAAACAAAAATGAAAGACCATTTATAACTAAGTTTGACTACGTATCCATTTTGACTTAATATCTTATGAATGTATTTAATAGTAATTACTGTTTTGGATATAGAGAACCCATTATAACACCTGTTAATAAAATATTTTAGAATCTATATAAATACAAAAATTTATTAAGTTTAACTATTAACATAATATACACAAAGTAGAGTGGAAAGTTACTAAGTGAATATTTTTTATTATGTATTTGTGTATCACATATAGGTCAATTTGCACCTTATATACACGTCTAGACACACACATATATTTTCTTTGTTCTTTATTTCATAATAAACAATTTGACATCAGGAAAAATAACTTTTCCCCATTCCACAATATTATATAATTCTACCAGAGCATTATGCACCCATAATTACTCCACAAATATTTTAATACAGTAGTCCCTCTTTATCAGCAGTTTCACCTTATGTGGTTTCAGTTACCTGTGGTCAACTGCGGTCTGAAAGTATTAAATGGATAATTCCAGAAATAAACAATTCATAAGTTTTGAATTGCACACCATTCTGAGCAGCATGATGAAATCTCCCACTGTCCTGCTCCGTCCTGCCATGGACGTGAACCATCCCTTTGTTCACTGTATTCCACCCTTTAGTCACTTAGTATCATCTCAGTTATCTGGTCAACTGTCATGGTATTACAGTGCTTTTGTTCAACTAACTCTTATTTGAATTAATGATGGCCCCAAAACACAAGAGTAGTACTTCTGGCAATCTGGATTATGCCAAAGAGAAGCTGTAAAGTGTTTCCTTTAAGTGAAAAGGTGAAAGTTCTTGACTTAATAAGGAAAGAAAAAAAATGTATGCAAATATGCTAAGATCTACAGTAAGAATGAATCTTTTATCTGCGAAATTGTAAAGAAGGAAAAAAATTAGTTCTAGTTTACTGTTGCATCTCAAACTACGAAAGTCATGGCCACAATGCATGATAAGTGCTTAGCTAAGATGGAAAGGCGTTAAATTTGTACAGGAAGATATGTTGAGAGAGAGACCATATTCACATAACTTTATTACAGTATATTGTTATAATTCTTCTATATAGTTATTATTCTTACTGTGCCTAACTGATAAACTTTATCTTCGGTGTGTATGTGTAGCACAAAACTTAGTAAATGTATGTAGGGTTTGATACTCTCTGCTGGTTTCAGGCAACCACTGGGGGTCTTGGAACATATCCCCCATGGATAAGGGGGGACTACTGTATATACTATTATTATATAAAATTTGTTCTAAAGTACTATTTTTAAAAATGGAAATTAAAAATTCTAGAACTTCTATTTCCAGTTATGGTGGATTGAGTAATTCGGGACACCCTCTAACTGAGAACAACTAGAAAATCTAAACAAAATGATTTTTAAAAATCTACTTGAATTCACTGAAGATGTAAAAAGGAAGGGACAAATTAAGTGACCAAATAAGAATAAAGACCTTGATATCTGAACCTGGTATTTAACACCACTTTCATATGCCAACATGGAACAAGTAGTTGGGAATCTGAGTATAGCACTTTGGAAATCTTATAGCACTTTGGAAGTTGGAGTCCAGGCTTAGTATAAATATGGATTGGTGTACTCCACAGAATTTTATCTGTAATGCCTAAAAGTCTGCATCCAAGAGGTCTGTGTGAACTGCAAGTTATTGTTCCTCACAGGGCCTCAAACCCAGCCCCAAATACTCTCAATCCCTGAAGTTAGTTTGATGTAATCCTCAAGTATTATTTACTCTATGTGCCTGCAGAAACAAACATAAATCTTACTGAAGGGCGGTAACATCTTAGGCCCCAAATTATTTTACTTTTTGTTATATACATTGTCAAGCACTTAGACACAAAGGAGATGAGGCCACAGGAAAGAAAATAAAGTACAACAGTTAAAACTGAAACCAAAGAAAAAGCCCTCCAGGTAAAGCAGTTATATCCTTCATCCCCTCATGCACTCACTTCCTTTCTTGCGCAGTTTAAACTCCATGGTCTAATCTTGTAATGACTGCCATACACTGTCCTTTAACTGCCTTGGTGTCTTCTGGTATATCATAGTCACTAAAGCACAAACTGTTTAAATGTGGCTCTCAACCCTCTCAGAGCCAGAATCTGCATAGCGGAATGTGGCTGGAGAAGAAAACAAAACAGTGTTATCTGTTCTCACTTTAAATAGATGTTCACAACCCTAGATGGAATCTCGTACTCCCTAGGAATCACATTATGCTTCCCCACTCCGTTCCCTCTGCCCCCTCCCCCTCTTCTCAATGAATAACATTTTTCTCCTGTCTTCTCCAACATCTGTCTTACTTCCCTTTCTCTAGCTTGAGCTGATGCTTTTACAGCCTATTTCACTGAGAAAATAGGAACACCCGGAAAAGGACTTTCATGAGCTCCAGTATCCCTTCTACCCACTTTAAACTCTTTTCTCCTTTACTCTGAATAACATGCTCCTTCTAATGGTCAACTCTTTCTCTTGTAAGTAGAATCCATCTCTGTTTGCCTGTTCAACAACCTTGCTCCAGCGATTTTCCCTGTCTACCAGATCTTTTCTTCAGCATAAAAACATGTTTTTATTTCTCATGACTTAAAATCTTCTCTTGATCCCACTTCCTCCTCAGCTATCACATCATTTTTTCCCCTTTACAAAGTATAAACCTCAAAAGAATTAATTGTATTTTACTGTCTTCAACTTTTCTGATTTCTTTTTATCAATGGGGGCCTTGCTGCCACTATTCAAAATAAACTGTTCTCATCGAAGTTAGCAGTGATCTAGATTCAGTGGTCTATTCTCATTGTTCACCTGACCCATCAACAGCACTTGACAGAGATAATATTACCTGCTTCCTTAAAACACTTAACTTGCCTTGGATTCCATGACACTAGGAACCACTCTTCTGATTTTTCTCCTATGTTTATGCTTTATTCTTGCCACTCTGATTATTTTCTGATGTATATCTCCAGCCTGGACTTCTGATCTGAACTCCAGACTTGTATATCCAGCTCTCTACTTGACATGATCTCTTGAATACCTAATAGGAATCTCAACTCTAGTACTTCTGAAACTATAGTATTTCCTCTTCCTCTACTTCCCCCCAAACCTACTTATTCACAGTCTTCTCCACTTCATAAAATGGTACCTCCATTGTTTCAGGTCAAAGACTTTGAGATCATATTGATTCATTTCTCTTTCTCACACTCCATATCTGATGTCAGTTAATCCTATCATGTCTACCTTCAAAATACATCCAGAACGCCTCACTCATCCTTATTTTCATTGCAATCACTCTGGCCCAGACCATTGTCAGGTCTGGATTTTTGTACTATCTTCCTGCTTCTTTTCTTGCCCACCCCACCCACTCTGTCTTCTCTGAATACAGCAGCCACAGTGATCAGGTTAAGTCAGATTTTGTCACTTCTCTCCTTAAAACATCTCAATTTTTCTGCAATCTGACTCAAAATTAAAGCCAAAAAATTAAAGTAACCTCTCTGATTTTATGTCCATGAGGACAGATTTTTTTTTCTGGTTTCTTCCGCTCCGCTCTGACCCCCCCCCCCCGCCGCCGCCCCGCCGCTTTTTTTCACTGCTGTGTTCTTAGGCTGTATATCTGTGCCAAACATATAGCATGTACTCAATAAATATTTGTCAGATGAATGAAGAATGAATGAATGAATACATGATAGTTATTATGCTATTACAATTGCCTATTTGCTTATAAATTTCCCATGCTAGATTTTAAGCTACCTAATGGTGGGTACTATACATATAAAGTTTAATGTAGTTTGTGTTGACAACTGTGAAGGTTCTGAAACTTTACCCTAGTTATAAGCTAACAAGTTATCTGCCATAGTTTTATGGATGTCAGGAGGGGTGAGACTCCTGGGTCAGAGACAAAGGACTTTATTACTAATAGTATAACAAACAGCATGATAAACATCATGTTTGCCTTGTTTCCTCTTGCTTTCTGAGTCCCAGGGCAACACAGAGGGGCCCAGGTGGATGTACATATAAAGTGGGTTGGCATTACAGTTAAGAAAGCCTGAGCTTATGGAATCCAAATCTTTTATAGTGGGATTCAAACAAATTTGTCTGACCTTTGCTTTAGAGGGAAACATTATCTTTATTATATTATATTGGGTAAGAACTTGCCCTCTGGTAGACAGAATCACTATCTCTATTCTTCATGATTATTTGCTGTTTAAACATCCTTGAAAAGATGTTTGGAACAAATAGACAGTTAATGACTCAGCTTATAACACATGCAGAAATATGAGAGACCTATGGGGAATTGTCTTCCAGCAGTGTCTTTATTGGTCAGATCACAGGAGACCCTGAAAGTCATATGTAGAATAATGTAATTAATCATTCTTATTTCAAATGCAGTAATTTTGAATGCCAAATGTTATTTAGTTATTTATGCTTTAGTATTCTTTAAAATATTTCATTATTGCTATTTATTTTTATAGGCTTTTTAAATTTCATGGTACTTTTGCAAATATTCCCTTACTATTATATGTTTTAAATAACTAATGAATATTAACTATTGATGAAGTCTAGAGTTCAGTTACTTCAACCTTATCGTAATTCCAAACATATGACCATTTGAATGAATGGAAAAGCCTGAAGCTCAAAGCAATATAATTAGTAGAGAACATGTTTTAAAATAGGATATATAGTATTAATGCATTTGACGTTTGTAGTAACCTCTGCTTAATCAAACAAAGTACAACCTCAGTGAACTGAAGCCAACATACTGGAATACTCAATTAACTTTTGTCCTTCATGGAACTTTTAGGAAGGTCAAAAGGCTAGAGAAAAAAAAAAAGCTTCAAATAAACAGGGAGAGCCAATCTAGTGGACTTATTATATAGTTTAGAGTCTGCTTCCAGAGCATATCCTGTGGTTATGCATGTTTAGATTTTATATGATCTTGCATTAAAAACACATAGTACGTGCCTGGCATATAAGAATTGTCCAAAAATTGTTAGATATAATTATTATTACCTTTTAAACTACTAGAAACAGTATAATTTTTTTAAGAGCACAGGCTTTGACATCAAAGGTCTGGGAAGGAACTGTGTCAACAATAATGAGCCCTGAGAAATTATATGTTACTCGTCTTTCAGCCTTATGTTTCCCAGCTCTAAACTGGGGACAATATTCATATGTATATTTCAGGAAGAATAAGTAAGATAACATACGTATTGAATGCATGTCTTCCACACTGCATTTGTGCCTTTGCTGGTTCTCTGTAATCCACAGTGGTAGGCTCCAGTTTTCTAACTTTTTACAATTACCACCTGCATGTTTAGCCATTTTTTTCCCCCTAAACTTGGGCATCTTTTGCCTGTGTGGCTAAGACCAAAGGGAGTTTGAAGTTTAACCACATGATGTGTCAGGACATATTTCTGCCTATAAATTTTGTGTTTTCTTTAGAGCACTTATATTAATTAGTAGTTAACTATTAAGACTTTTTAAGAGTAGTTTCAGGTTCACAGAAAAATTGAGAAAAATGCGCCAAGTTTTCTCATATACCCCACACCCCCAGGCATCCATAGCCTCCTCCATTATCAACATCTCCCACCAGACTGGGACATTTGTTTACAATTGACGAACCTACACTGATACATCATAATCACTCAAAGTCAATTGTTTACATTAGGGTTCACCCTTGGTGTTGTACTTTCTATAGGTTTGGACAAATGTATAATGACAACTATCATTGTGGCATCGTATAGAGTCTTTTCACATAAAATATCCTTTGTGCTCCACCTCTTCCTCCTTCCCCTCACCCTCAGCTGCTGGCAACCACTGACTTTTTTATTACCTTTATAGCTTTTTAGATTGGCCACTTAGTAATATGCATTTAAGGTTGCTCCATGTCTTTTCATGGCTTGATAGCTCACTTCTTTTTAACACTGAATAATATTTCAGTGTCTGGATGTACCACAGTTTATTCATCCATTCACCAACAGAAGGACATCTTTGTTGCTTCCGAGTTTTGTCAATTGTGAATAAGGCGGCTATAAACATCTGTGTACAGAGTTTTCAACTCCTTTGGGTGAATACCAATAAGTACTCTTCTATACATTTTTAAGTCTTTATGTGAGGCCCAAATTGTCAGCCAGATTTCACCTTTGTATACTTCATGTTTATTCCTTACACATGAACCTCGGTAGGAATCATCCCAAGCCATCAAAGAAGTTCTAAAACGGTGAATCTGAAATGAGACAGCATCTGATTCTGTTGTTTCCCCCGCCACAAGTTTTCTTGGCTCCTACAGAAATTCATCTTCTTTTCCCTCAGTGAAAAGCTCTAAAAATGGCAGGGATAGTGTAGGGTGATGGACCTATTTGTTAGTCTACCAAATACCCCCTAGCACCCTTTCCCCAGGGACAGAGACTATAATTATACTGACATAACTAGTAGAAGCCACAGGGTAATATTACTCAAAAAATTCAAAGCTGCTAGAGTTACTAGCCTTTCTATCGATAGCCATAGAATAGACAAGCATAATTTTTGGAAATTCTGTGTCAGTAGACAACCTGTTTTGAATGTAACAGCCCCTAGCACAAAGCTCGGTGCACAATAAACCTCGAATAAATGATAACTGCAGTTGTTATTGCAAAATGTCGATTCTGATGATGATGATGATAATTGAGAAAGTCCATAATGTTGCTCTAGAAAACAGCGAAATATCCTTCAACCTCAATTATTAAAACTTACCCAGGATATTGTATTTCTAAGTAAAAGATTACATATTTTTCAAAAAACTGTTCTAATGAGGTGTATATTTGATTCCTGGCTAACAAGAAGGTTAATTTCATCTGATTATTACATCTCTGATTAATCAAGGTGAGGTTTTAATGTGTAGAGAAATCTAAATATATAGGAACAAAGTATACTAGAAAGGCACATTTGAATTTTAACAGCATAATCATCCCTTTAAAAATCACTATCTTTGAAGAGCCTTATCTAAGAGAACTACAGAATTGCTGCAATAGTTTCTTAAATTTTACTACTATTTGAATATTCATTTATTTCCACAGCAATATCTCCTGAGATAGCAGATGATAAGTTTCCCTTTCCAGGGATCTATGTGGGATAGATATATAGTAGCAATAACTTGTTTTCTTTCTCTATTTGCATAACAAAAACTGCGGGATCCTATTTTTTTGGATTATCTGAAATAGGAATCAAAAGTATTTGCTTTCCCTGGGATTGAAATAGCATCTACATACTGGAATCTATATATATTTATGAGTTATTTATATTTATAGAGATGGCTGTTGAAAATACGAAGAGTTAAATATTCTTAGCATTTATCCCTAACTTGTCTTATCATTATTGTTTTTCACTTTTGAGTAGCATTTAATTTTGCTTCACCACAGATTTCTAAACTTGAGAAATCTTTATTCTAGGTATAGCAGTAGTCTCTCCATTTTGCTGATTTCTATTTGTCTCTATTGAAATATAGTTATCTCTTGCTTATTAAAGTTGATGAAACATTCTTAAAGCATTTATTTTAAAATGTATTCATGCATTCTCATTGACTTTTGGTAAAATTTGAAAGTATTCTGCTGGCCATATTTTGGACCAGGAGACCTGATAGAAAACAAATATTTTTTGAGATCACATATTTCGTAGAAACTTAAAAAAAATCAATAGTGATTATGATGTTACTACTCAACTCACATTCCTCCCCACGTGGAAGGAAGCATTTTCAAAATTAAGCATGATTTATCATTAGGTAAAAATGCCTTTACAATTTAACTTTTTTTAATCTCACTGAGTGATTTACTTTATACTTTTATCTTCTAAATTTATTGTTTACTTCCTAAGTTATTTTTTTAAGGGAAAATCTATATAGTTTATTACTATATCCTTGGATAAAAATATCCAATGGCCAAGGATCCCAGTGTAGTAATCATCAATGGGGGCAAATCTTATTTTGCACTGGAGTCTGTAGTAACACCTGAATATCCACAGTAAGCAAATTCAGATTATGCCTTTTTGGTTCATCCCTTTTCCAATCTAATGACAATTAAAAGTTATTGTCAACAGTTGAAGAAAGAATATTAGACTAGGAGTTAGAATATTTGGATTTCAATCAGCCTCTACAACTTTCTAACTATATGACGTTGGTTAAGTTAAAAACTTCCCTAAACCTTCCTTTCTTCCTCTGTAAAGCAGCAATAATAATACCTTCTCCCAAGAGCTATTGTAAAAGCTAGATTTATATAAAGCCTTCAGTACAGGGTCTATTACATTAGGTATTCACCACATATTAGCTATAATTTGATACTGCTATTATTATAACATCCCATTCTTTCCCTTTCTCTCTCTTTTCTTCTTTTCCTCCTCCAGAATGTATTTGTGTAACTTAACTATTTCTCTTCATATTTACTTGAAAAGTAGGTCAAATTATTCTGCCTTCTGCCAATTAGGTGATGTATTCAATGCTTTGGGAAATAGTAAGCTCTACAAAAATTAGAGGTGAACATTCATATTAAATATAATGGATCTGAATTTTTCAAACATTAAATTTTTTAGAAGTAACTTTTCATGGTTTAGTGTAAAATACTTTGTAGGAACAATGCAGTCTTCCAGATGATGTAATAGCAGCAGAGAAACTAACATGAGTGTCAAAATAAATTAGGCAGACCTTGGCAATTCTATAAGCAATGTGGCTGAATGATGCTGTTTCTTAGAATATTTGGAAAATATTCTTAAATTGATAATTTTGCCTTATCAATTTCCATTATGAAAAGCACAATTCTGAGTTTTTGGGAGGATCAGATAGGATCCTTTTTTTCATCAACTGTGGCTTTAATGTACTTAGGGAAGAGTAACAAGGTGATTTCCAAGGGAAGAAGGGTTGTCTACCCTTCTTAAAGTGTGTGATCACCTTGGAGAGCCAACCTAAAAGCTACGTTTTTGTTCTTCAGTTTCCGAATGTGGCTTTGAAGCAGATAGCTGTGGTTGGTTTGAAGCAGCTAGTGAGGATGATTTTGACTGGACCTGGAGCTCTAGAAGCAACCTCTCTGCTGATTTTGAGCAACAGGCTCCACCTTGGGATCACACTCGCAACACATCTCAAGGTAAGAAGCATGCACAGTGTCTCTGTACCTACAGACTTTCCCCAGCTTACGGTGGTTTGACCTAATGATATGTCAACTTTATGATGGTGTGAAAGGAGATACGTGTTCAGTAGAAACTGTACTTCACATTTTGAATTTTGACCTTTCCCTGGGCTAGCAGTATACTTGTGATACTCTCCCCTGATGCTGGGCAGAGGCAGAGCCACTGCTCCCAGTCAGCCATGCAATCACCATGGTGGACAATTGATACACTGACAACCGTTCTGTTTTTCACTTTCAGTACAGCATTCAAAAAATTACATGAGATATTCAACACTTTAGTATAAAATAGGCCCTGAGATGATTTTGCCCAACTGTGGGCTAATGTAAATTTTCTGAGCATGGTTAAGGTAGGCTCGGCTAAGCTGTGATGTTCGGTAGGTCAGGGGTATTAAATGCATTTTGGACTTTGATATTTTCAATTTACGATGGGTTTATCAGACGTAACTTCATCTTAAGTCAAGGAAGATCTGTAGTTCACTTTACCTTTGCTCGGGTCTGAGAAGAGAAAGAGAAGCAGTAAAGTTCTGTGTTAACTACAACAAATAGTAGGATAGTTGAATATTGTCGATTATATTTATGTTGTCAACATAGAACCACTCCTTTATGGGTTTTGGAGATAGAATATAGATACATTTTTGGCTGAATTAACTGGAATTACCAGTTGTTTTTGGCATAATTTTGACCTAGCTCTAGATAATAGTTTAATATTTATAAGAGTAAATTTGACTAACAGTCACTTTTGTTGATTTTTAATTGTTGTATAATCTTCAGTGTAGGGTTTACAGACAGATGTCTCATTTTAGAATTTAGTAGATTAAACTTATGGTTTCTTTTCTGTATCCCAATAGGGCACTTTATGTTCATTCTGAAGAAAAGCAACAGCTTATCACAAATTGCTAAACTCCAGAGCCCAACTTTCAGCCAGACAGGACCTGGATGCACACTTTCCTTCTGGTAAATAGTAAAAACAATGGTCAACTACTCTAGCAGCCCGGCGGTTCCAGGCATACTCCGGCATTTACTAGATACTGTAATTTGTCCTGTAATCTGGCTTTGCTTTAAAAATAGCTATTGCATTAGATCCACACAATTAGCATTTTACTTAGGAGCACATTATCAGTATTTGTTGTGTTCTTTCTTAAGATGAAAGGGACTCTCCCTCCAACAATGGATTATAATTTAATTAACACTGCTTCCTGTGTTCTGGACTAAACTCCTTGAGAAATGTTCATGGGGTCCTGAGAGCCAGAATATGCACCTCGGCAGATAAGCTCTTGCAAATAGGTGGCCACAATTACTGCAATAATAAATAAAGGCATCTATTTTTATAACTCATTTTTAATTGACTGTTAACTGAGTGGAAGAGTCTAAAAGTTAAATATTTAGTCTATTCCATAAATCATTTCCATTTCTTTTGCTTGTTCTCTTTCAGGTTTTATAACTATGGCCTATCAGTGGGAGCAGCTGAGTTACAGCTACACATGGAAAATTCCAGTGACTCCACAGTACTCTGGAGAGTATTATATAACCAGGGCAACCAGTGGTCACAGGCAACTGTTCAGCTTGGACGCCTTACTCAGCCCTTCCATCTGTCACTACATAAAGTCAGCCTTGGCATTTATGATGGGGTCTCGGCTATTGATGATGTCAGATTTGAAAATTGTATTCTCCCACCCCCTTCGAAGAGCTGCAAAGGGCCAGATCATTTCTGGTGTCTACACACTAAGACTTGCATAAAAAAGCTTCAGTTATGTGATCTGGTGGATGACTGTGGTGATTATACTGATGAGGTCAACTGTGGTAAGTACTTTTCTTTCTGGTCCCTCTTACTCATTTTGATGTGGTGATCTTGATTGGTTCACTGTTTTCTAGTCAGTCAAGACAAAGGCCCTAAGCATTGTTCCAAAGTCAATGAATGTTATGTGTGATTAATTAGTCAAGCCATCAGTATTTATTATGTACATTTATGAATTGGATACTAGAGATATAGTGATGAGCACAGTTATACAGAGTCCCTGACCTCAGGGAGCTTACAGTCCAATTGAGCAGATAAATATTCACATATTTAAAAAATAAATGTAAAATGACAGTTTTGACAGGAGTTTCAAATGGGGGTGCTATGGCTTTCTATAATTATGGCATTGGACTTTCTAGAGGTGGTGACTTAGCTGAGATCTGAAAAATAATAAGTAAATGCATGTATGCAAAGCCCTGATAGATGACTGCATGGCAGCTGCAAGATACCCAGTATGGCTGGAGTAAGGCAACAGGGGGAAACAGGATGCAACATAAGGATGGAGATGGAGGCCAGATTAGCAGATCTTTGTGGACCGTCTTAAGGAAGTTTTCCGTCATCTGAAGGTTTTTAAGAAGGAAGGTAATATAATAAAATTGGCAGATTTAAAAATGTCACTGTGGATACAGTGTAATGAATGGATTAGAGGAGAGTAGATTCAGGAGATTTACTAGGAGGCCATTGGCAGTAGTTCCCCGGAGAGGGGTTGGCAGCCTGTATCACAGTGACAAGTGGTGGAGATGGATGGACTAAAGTTGGAGGAGGGATATTTAGTAGAGACGTTTAAAAATCTTCTGGCTATAGGGAGCAGAGAGTGAGGTGTCAAAGATAAGCCCCGAGCTTCCGGTTTAAATTACTAAAAAGTTTATCGTACCTGATGATTATGTATGTCTTGCAATTTAATAAACCTGGCTCCTGGTAGTGCCTAGTGCATTTGCTCCTGAAAATGAGTCAGAGGCTAAGAGATGTTTTTCTTTTTTAATTACCAACATCAGTCAGAAAGTTTGCATCTTTCTTTACCCAGAAATAGCAACAATTCTTTAAATTCAAGTTATGTGCCTATTAAATTGGGAGGCTTACCATAAACCAAAGTAAAGCCATCAAATGCTTGGTACATCATAGGAAACATTACATTGAGAAATTTCCATATAAACCATTGTAGAGAGTTTTGCACATATGTGGTATTTAATAGTCAGGCACATTAAAGTCAGAATTACCATGCAGCTCGTTACACAGCTAATACCTTTAGTGCATATAAATAAAATTGATGATTTCGACAATGGCTGTTATAAGAAGTGTTGCTTGTCCTAAAGTAATTTATTTTTGCAAATTTAGAAAGCCTTTTCATCTTTTTCATGCACTTCAAATCCCATTTCTTAAAAAACGTTGATCTGTTACTGAAAATAAGCAAATTATCCTTCAAACTTCTCAGCATTAACTGAGTAGAAGGGGATTATCAAAATACTTCTTGTGACTAAGTATCAGTGAAAGGAAATGGTAGTGACTGTCAGTTTCTCTCGCAGCCTTCCATCTAGACATAGTAATTTTTTTTAAATGGAGACTTCCTTTTTTTTTTTTTTTTTTTCCTTGGCTGCGCCACACGGCATACAAGATCTCAGTTCCCCGACCAGGGATCGAACCACACCCCCTGCAGTGGAAGTGCATAGTCTTAACCACTGGACCGCCAGGGAAGTCCCTAGACATAGTAATTTATTAACATAGAATGCGTTAGACATCCAGAAATTGATGCTCTATTTTCTAAAGTATGTTTAGAACGTGGTCTTTCATTTAAGGGTGGAGCCACGTGCCTTCCCTTTTGAAATAAAAATTGAGCATGCAGTCAGTATGAAGACAGGCAATGTAAAAATCTGTTGCCTTTAGTGCCAGTTTTATGTCAAAAACCTCAGTAGCTTGACATCCCCCTTCCTCTGCACAACCCAAGACTGACACCTGCAGGGGACCTGTGGGGTCCAGTTCACGTCCCAGCTGCGTTGATTTGTCACAAGTGAGGAAACATCAAAGGAAAGCTCATCTCCCATTTGCCATTTACTCACTTGATTCCCTTCATTAGGTCTAAGCTCCTGTTCTCTGGTTTTCAGAGACAGATGATTTGTTCTTGCCTGGCTGCATTTATTCACATATCCTTTTATTTATTGTTTCAGAATATTTGTTCACTTTGGCACCAAGTGCCGTTATAAGATGAATGGTTAAAGGCCAGCTGACGTTTGTCTTTCAAAAATATTAACTTATGTAAATGAAGCTAAAATGTGGAACTCCTCCTTAATTTAAAATCCTGTCCCTTCTGCCCAAATACTGTCAAATGTATTTGTATACATTTGTATACAAATACAGTGTTTGTATATTCTATCCCATTTATTCTAAACAAGTACTTGGTGTTGACAAAATCATCACATCTTGAAAAATGCATACATTCCTATATCCTACAAATGTAGGTAGAGTATTCAGTTGATAAGGGACTGGTCAATTCTTTAAAAGTGCTTTGAATTCTTCTACTGACTGAAGGGAGTTAGAGGTTTAAAAGCACCAGCTCAAAGGAGCCACAATCCAGTGAGAAGAAAAGATTACCACTGAGGAGACACAGCTAAGAACTGGCAAAACAGGCATAATAATAAGCATAAATAGAGATAGAGAGAGGGGTGAGAGGTTTAGGGCACGTTGGTAAATTGGTGCATGCCAAGGGGAAAGGTAGTTGGGGACGAACAGGAAGTTATTTTAATCTGGGAAGAGTGAAGCTTGAAAGATAGAGAAGTTTAGATTTAAGCTGAGATTAAATGAGTCAATATTAAATGATTCTCCATGGAGAAAAAAATAAACTACCATTTAAAAGATGGTCATTCTTTTACAAGTGTGGAGGGATGCTTGAAACTGGGGCAGGGTGGAACCAGAGAGAAGAATTTGATTTCACAGTGAGGTCTGGAGAATACCTGCATCAGAATCATCTTGGGTGCTTGTTAAAAATATGGATTCTTGGGCTTCACTCCATACCTGACATAGTAGTGTTTGTGCAGGACTTTACCATGGAGTAAGCAATTTTACCATGCGCCCCAGGGGATTCTGAAAGATAGAGATTTGTTAAATTATGACTCTTGTTAGCCCTGCATGTTAGAGTCACCAAGTGAGCTAGTAAAGTATCCTGATGTTTGGCTACACCATTTGAACTAATTAAATCAACATGTCTGGAGGTGAATTCTGAGCTTTATTGTTATTTTTTTTTAATGTTCACTGGTGATTGGAACATTCAGCTAAAGTTGAAATCCACTGAGCCAGAAGTTTGTTGCAGCAAGCCAGCCATGGGGTAGTGATCATTTGCATAGAGTTATGGTAATAACAGTGGGCAAGGGATGGGTAGAAAAGGCATTTGGGAAATAATGGCCAAAGTAATTCCACCTTCTGGCTATAAAATATTATTATTTGATGTATTATCTAAGATTTAGTTACTCTTTTAAACATTTTGCTTTAATGTTGCATTAAAAAAATTAAAGTGGTTTACCTTGGCAGGAGCAAAGTATCTACTATTGATAGTATTCCCATTCATAGTTATTTTCGTCCTTGATTATCTTTTGATTTTATTTCATGCCAATTTCAGTACCTGAACTTCAGTGTGACTTTGAAAATGGAATTTGTAACTGGGAACAAGATACAGAAGATGACTTTGATTGGACCTGGAACCAGGGTCCAACGTCAACACTTAATACAGGGCCGATGAAGGATAATACTTTGGGCACAGCTAAAGGACACTATCTCTATATAGAATCTTCCGAACCACAAGTTTTCCAACACCGAGCTGCTTTACTCAGCCCGATCCTTAATGCCACTGACGTGGAGGGCTGCACCTTCCGCTTTTATTACCACATGTTCGGAAAGCACATTTACAAGCTGGCCATCTACCAGCGAATCTGGAACAACACAAGAGGACAGCTGCTATGGCAGATATTTGGGAATCAAGGCAACATTTGGATAAGGAAACACCTCAACATTTTCAGCAGGAGGCCTTTTCAGGTATGGATAATGAGCTTCACAAGGTGTATTGGAAATGCGTCAGGATGTGTAAGTAATATGAAAGATCACTATATTCTTGAATTAAAAGTAAGTGAAATTTGATCAGTTACTTTGACACACATTTGTCATTTAATTAAGGGTGTACCAAAGCTCGTTAGGCTGCTTTCCTCCTTGACTACCCACAATAATGTGTGATTAAAGTCTCTAAAGCTGGACACATGGCATTGGACACAGCTGCAGGTTCCTCCAGTTTTAAGTAATTGTTGTGCTGAAATGAAAAACTTGGAGGAAAAGAGTTTCACACAATCTTTTGTCTTCTGCAAAAAGTTCAGACTCTCAAATTTGTTATTTTGAATCTATCATTTGACTTTTTCACATTTTCGTAGGTAAGCAAAAAACATCCAGGAAGAGTGCAGGCTTTGTTGGAAAAGCTATTCTGGGGCAGAACCAGAATCTAGGTTTCGTACTCCTGGTGGAATATTCTTTACTCTAAGTCTTACCTACCTTCTCCTGAAAGTCAGACTTGCAATAGAAAGTTCAAATGCTTATGTGGCTTTTACAGTTTTGTGAAGGACTTTTGCATATATTATCTATTTGATTCAGCAATTCCTTGAAGTGGGTAAGTCAGAGATCCTTTTTGCCAATTTTATAGATATAAAGGAAAAAACTCAGGTTGTTGTTTACCCCTGGCCAAATAGATGGTAAGCAGGAAAGCAAGGACTTGGGCTAGAACCCACAAGTGTCTAGTTAATTCATGTTCTTTCTGCTTCCAATATATCATACAGCCTGTAACGTGTAGGAGCGTTGAATATTGTTTTCTCCTTTTGGCGAAATAGATCTACTACGTATGATATATTGGAAGAAACTTCTTACCTTTACTGGCTAAACTTTTTTTTTTTTTTTTTTTTTTACATATACCAAACTTCTCAGTTACCCTAATTGAAAGCACTGTCTTTATCTGAATGTCTCGAGTTAACAGTTTTGTAGCCAAGAACTTAGCTCCAGGCCAGCTGGTACATCAATGCCATCATGGATGTACATTGTACGTGCTCAGTAGAGAACACATTGGGATTGGTGATTTGTCCAGATAGACGTAAGCTGAAATCATGAGAACTAATCTGCCATGTGCAGAGTGATATCTTGCAGTTCAGCCCCAATGGTAAGATGCATGTAATCGTGTGAAATGAAATTGAAGCGGGATCTTTGACTTTTATTTAATAATGGCTTATCCACTTCAAATTAATTCTTAGCCTAATCAGGTCAATTGTAATTTGGGCTTAACTAGTATTTAATGGATAAACTCTACTTATGATATTTAGTCGAGCATTGGTTTCCAGAAGAAAATCAGCTTGACACGGGAACAGCTTCAGAGTCAGTTGACCATGGAACTAACCAAGGAATCCTTTGGTTGTGAATCTAAAACATAAATATTGAGGTTTGAAACCCATCCTGGCTTACACAGAATGCTCTATTTGATTTTATCCAAGGGTTCTTTTTTTTTTTTTCAATGAATTTTAGGTATGAAAAGGTGAAATCAGAGATTTTGCATGCTGTGTAGATGATTTGTTTAAGATAGTAAGGACTGGGTCCAGTTTAAGCAACAGGATGTGTTTGTTCATTGGGAAATGGATATACGTAGCTTCTGTTCCAGCGAGCAAGAGCAGCAACAACCAACGTTTTCATTAACTGTGATTCTGCAGGTGAAATTACCTGGTATCATGCCCAGCAGATAACAGGTACTCATTAAATATTTGTTTAAAAGAAAAATTCAAAGATTTTTCAGGATCATTCATTTAAAATGAAATACATAGGATAGGACCAGATTGTACATGCAGGTATAGGAACTGTTTGGCTTATTAATGTCAGTTGAAATAATCAGCCACTGCTTTTATGCGTGGCATGGTCAGCAAGTCATTGCATATAAAACTTCAGGTCAAACTTCTAATTTTTATTATGAGCTTTACTGAGATATAATTGATGTATTATAAACTATACATATTGAAAGTTTTGAAACCATCACCACAATCGAGATAATTCAAATATAAATGTACTGCATTTCTAAAACTTTCCTGATATCCCTTCGTAATACCTCCTTCTGGCCCTCACTTCCATCCCTGATAACCACTGAACTTCCTCTCAGTATACATTAACGTACACTTCCCAAACTTTTATACTATAAGTGAAATAGTACAGTGTGTACGTTTTTTCTGATGTATTTCATTCAGTATAATTATCTTGAGATTCATTCTTATTACAGAATATATCAATACTTCATTTTCTATTGCTGAATAGTATTCCATTATATGGATACAGCACAGCTTCTCCATTTACCTATTGATCAGAATATGGGTTGCTTGTAGTTTGGGCTATTATAAATAAATCTGCTGTGAATATTTGTGTGTAAGCATTTATATGAACATCTGCTTTCATTTCTCTTGGGTAAATACCCAGGAGTGGAATGGCTGGATCATATAGAAGGAGTATGTTTAAGTTTTTAAGAAACTCTTCCACTGTTTTTCAAAGTATACCATTTTTTTTTAACATCTTTATTGGAGTATAATTGCTTTACAATGGTGTGTTAGTTTCTGCTTTATAACAAAGTGAATCAGTTATACATATACATATGTCCCCATATCTCTTCCCTCTTGCGTCTCCCTCCCTCCCACCCTCCCTATCCCACCCCTCTAGGTGGTCACAACAAAGTATACCATTTTTGATTCCCAGCAAAATATGAGAGTTCCAGTTCCTCCACATCCTAGTTAATACTTGTTATTATCAGTCTTCTTAATTTTAACCATTCCAAGCATACAGTGGTTATCTCATTGTGGTATTGATTGCATTGACCTAAGCATTAATTATGTTGAGCGTATTTTTATGTGCTTATTTGCCAAATGAATGTCTAGTTTCAATTGTCTGTTCAAATCTTTTGCCCTCTTTTTAAATTGGGGTTTTTTGTTTTCTTATTATTGAATTGTGAGCTTTTAAAATATTTTCAGGATGCAAACCTTTTATCAGTTATATATGAATTACAAGTATTTTCTCCTAGTTTGTAGCTTGTCCTTTCATTCTTTTAAGAGATTTTTTTGAAGAGCATATTCTTTTGAATTTTGGTGAAGTCCAACTTACCAATATGTTATCCTATGTATCAAGCTTTTGGGTTGTATCTAAGAAAGGTTTAACTCAGAGTCCCCAGAACTTTCTCCTCCTCTCTCTCCTCTCCTTTAGAAACATCAATTACACATAAATTAAGCTGCTCAAAGTTGTCTCACATTAACAAAATGAAGACTAAAAGTTATACAGTCATCTCAATACTTGCAGATAGAGCATTTGACAAAATTCAGCAATTTTTTTCTTATTAAAAATCTCTCAACAAATTAGGTACAGAAGGAATATACTTCAACATAATAAATATGGTAGGTCCACAGATAACATTAACTCAGTCATGAAAAGCTGAAAGCTTTTCTTCTAAAATCAGAAACAAGACAATGAGAGGCTCACTCTCACCATTTCTATACAAGGTAGTACTGGAAGTCCTAGCCAGAGGAATTAGGCAATAAAAATAAATAAAATGCATCCAAATCAGGAATGAAGTAGTAAAACTGTCTGTGTTTGCAGATGGCATGATCTTGTATATAGAAACCTCTAAACACTCCACCAAAGAACTTTTATAACTAGTCAATGAATTCAATATAGTTGTATGATAGTAAATCAACATACAAAAATTAGTTTCATTTCTATGCGAACAGTGAATGATCTGAAAACAAAATTAAGAAAACAATCCCATTTACAATATCACCAAAAAGAATAACATATTTAGGAATAAATTTAACCAAAGAGGTGAAAGATCTGTACACTGAGAACTATAAGACATTATTGAAAGAATTTGTAAGACTAGTAAATTGATAGATGTCCTATTTTCGTGATTTGGAAGCATTAATATTGTTAAAGTATTCATACTACCCAAAGGGATCTATAGATTCAGTGCAATCTCTCTTGACATTCACTTTTTATGGAATTAGGAAAACAATGCTAAAATTTGTACAGAATCCCAAAAGACCCTGAATAGTCAAAGCAATCTTGAGAAAGAGGAACAAAGCTGGAGTCATCACTGTTCCTGATTTCAAACTGTAGTACACAGTACTTATATTCAAAACATTTTGTTTCTGGCTTAAAAACATACACATAGAGAACCCAGAATAGAGAACCTAGAAGTGGACCCAAACATATAGTCAACTAATCTTTTTGAAGGGTTGCAAGAATACATGGGGAAAGGATAGTCTCTCTTTAGTAAATGGTACTGGGAAACCGGAAAAATATAATATTATCTTGAATGTTTTGATTTTCAAATTCAATATGTAACAACTCAAAGATTAATAAATCCAGTGATTCCTTGAGTAAACTGTTTTTCCAATAAGATCACAATTTAGTAAACTAATAATTTTGACTCTCCAAATGCTACCCTGGTGGTCTGAAAAATGTGTTTATTTATGGAGAATGATAGATTGATTCCAAAAGGCTAATTTTCAAAATATATGAATGTTGTGAAATTGTACCTATTTTCCCTACATGTTTCCTAAATATATTTTAGAGGACACTTCCAGATTTCCATAATACAGAAAAAAAAATTATGCTGTAATAGCCTTATGTAGGAGAATAATGGCATGGAAGATACCTAAATGTCCATCGACAGATGAATGAATAAAGAAGATGAGATATATATATATTTATATATATATATATATATATATATATATAAAATGGGATATTAGCCATAAAAAAGAATGAAATAATGCTATTTGCAGCAACATGGATGGACCTAGAAGTTGTCATACTAAGTGAAGTAAGCCAGAGGGAGACAAATATACTGCTTATATGTGGTATCTAAAAAAAGAAGATACAAATGAACTTATATACAAAACAGAAATAGACCCACAGACATAGAAAACGAACTTATGATTACCAAAGGGGAAGGGGGGGTAAATTAGGAATTGGGATTAACATATGCACACTACTATATGTAAAATAGATAACTAGCAAGGACCTACTGTATAACACAGGAAACTATACCCAATATTTTATAATAACCTATAAGGGAAAAGAGTCTGGAAAAGAATATATATACACATATTTATATGTATAACTGAATCACTTTGCTGTACAACTGAAACTAACACAACATTGCAAATCAACTATACTTCAATTCAAAAAAAAAAAAAGACTTCCTTCAGTTTTTTAAAACATTATTTAGAATTTCTTAGAACTCCCTGCTAATTCATTTTCCCAGCATGCATTTTGGATAGGAGACATCTCTCTTTTTTCTGAGTTTATACCATCAGCAGGAAATTTCCATGAAAAATCAATGCATCAGAACTTGTTAATAGAGCACCCTATTTGCAGGATCATATTCGCATGTCAGCAAGGAAAAATATTTGAGCCATGCTCAGTTGTAGAGGTTGCTGAATGAAAATGAGAAAGAAGGGACACTTTATTACAACTATTTTGAAGAAAACTCAAATGATAGCTTCTAAAGAGGTTTCAACTCTTATAATACTGATCATTCTCCTGCCCTGCTGAAAGGACAATTTCTAACAAAGGGAACAGAATGAGATTCTTCACCATTTCTGCTCTCACCTACACATCACATTTTTACTTACACTTAAATGAGGGTCTAGGTACATAATGAGAAGTAACTGTTTCACACAAATACCTATTATCTGATGTTTTCAGCAGCCTTTATTGGTGGTGCACCGTATCAGAATCATAAAATACTCCATTTTGAATTATTTAACAATAAAATCAGCTCAAGCACTTTCTCACTGAGTATTTGACCGAGCTGTACTCTTGAACCTCCAATATTAAGAATTTATTACTTCACGGGGTTTTCCCATCCTACCTTTGGACACACTGACAGAAAATATTTTCTTATTCAGAATTGAAATCTGTCTCCCTTTTGCTTTTCTCTTGGAGGATTGAGTTTCTTGGCATGGATTCAGTATCAGCAGCAGTCACTGATAAGTACTGCAAAAAACCTTGTTTAATGCAACTTATTAATTCTTTGGCACCACAGGAACCAGTATTTACAAGCTTCTGCTTACTTTTTCCTGACATGACCTCGTTTCCTGAAGTATATCTTTGTGTATGAGGTAGGCCCAAGGAGAGGACATGGGCTTTCAAAGAAAATATTCTTTGGCCAGACCTCTTAACGCCACAGAACTTTCTGACTAAATCTGAAAGAATTGTGTAGTGTTCTGGTAACATCCTTCAGTAATAAAGAAAAAGAGATTTTTCCCCGATGGGATTTTGTGAAAAGATTTTAAAAATCTTATTCATAATCATAATTTACTTTTTTATATGTGGGATATATCTTTAAATCCTAGGTGATGCATCATTTTTCAGTACTTCTAGGGAAAATGTTTCATAAGTTATGTTGCAAATAAAATAGGACCATATGTAATAATGTTAAGTTGATCCCACTTTTTTGCGAAATTATATACAGAAATGCTAAAAGTATAAATTATTTATGCAGCCTCATATAACATTTGTCTTCCAAGTGTGTAGAGTTTGCTAGAATTTGCATTGAAAGGTTTTGAATAGAATCTGCTGGCTTGAAGCCTGTGTAAGCAACACTCATAGATCTGTTGCTTACTGAACAGCATACTAAATCTTACTTTACAATCTTAAGTTTCTCATGGGCTAAGTTCTTCCACTGAATTCAAATATAACCACAGCTTTGTGTGTCAGCTCTTCATCACATCCTGATACAAAGTGATGAGCTTGGTTTCTGGTGTGAAGAATGTGTGAGTAGAGAAGGGAAGAAAAGTTTAGGTAGAGAGTATTACAAGAATGCAAGGTTCAGAAAGCAAGTCTAATTTCTTAATAAATCCATTATTTAAATCCTACTCATTATGACTTATGTAATACTAAATGGCATCTAATATTTTTGACCCTCCAAAATTACAGTAGAATATTAATATGGGTCATTAAACATTGGAGATATACTTTATATATATTATTAATATATATTATATACTATGGGTCATTTAGAAAGCGATAGAAATTAATACATGCTATAGTAGTATCCAAAATATTTATATAATCCATGCTGAAAAGAAACAGAGAAAGAGAAAGACAGACTTGGGTTGTTGGGTTTAACTTTTTAAAATTGCTGATCGGTTGGTAAAAAAAAACAAAACAAAAGTTAGAAAAATAGTAATTATGAACGTTTTAATTCCAGTGTGTCTTATCCCTTTTCAGTCTGTGGCCTATTTGAAACTTCATGTAACTATGCTTTGGTTTGCTTTTGTCTCTGGTTTGGTTTCTTTTTGTCCCTGGTGTTGCATATATGAGCCATTTGGGTCCTTTCTACTCATGCATACTTCCAATTCCAAATCCTTTTACCCTCCCTTCTGGCTAGAGTGGTAAAATGGAGTGAGAAAACATAGACGCAGTGTGTGTGTGTGTGTGTGTGTGTGTGTGTGGAGGGGGGGTGTCACTGTGTCTGATTTTGCAAATTTTGCCATAGCGAGGCTGTACGGCTGAGGGGCTCTGAATGCAGTTGAAATCTCAGTTGTGAGGTTTATTTGCCATTTTGGAATTTGCGCAAAAGTGCTGGCTATGCTAACAGCTGCCATGCTGGTCTCTTTTCAAGAAAGTTTTAAACTACACTTGTGTGAAGCTCCAATATGAGGAAAAGTGCATTAGATTATCAGGGCAGAATTATTTTGCTAAAAACTGTTCTCTAGGTAGCATACGGGATATGTGTCTTCTTATTCAGACAGTGTCTGTGTATTAATCTGGATAAAGAAAAGCAATAGTTTATTCCCCTCTGATGTATCATTCACCCTCTAGGAATAAACTCTATGAAATGTCTTTCAAATGTGTTTTTCTCTGCTGATACAAACTTATTTTAATCATGTGTAACATTTCAAATTTGCCTTTTCTTTGCAAGTGTTTTCTTTTTTAGATATTTTTAAACAGTATAACATATTGAACCAAATAGTTTTGCTTGCTTATATTAATGACACATGATTTTGGCTTTTATCTTCAGTAGAACATCAGTGTGTCAGTGTTCGCCAAGAAAAAGATATGGGACCTGTTTGTAATTCTTTGTCAGGTGATTGCTTTATCTTGATTTATACCTTTAAACTTTTTCGCATTCAGCAGAAAATATTGTGTTGCTATCTGTGAGAACAAAGCGATATATACCAATTTATGCTCTGAGTGCAGCCTCCTTCCAGAATTGTTTATAGAATGTATCAACTCACAACAGATTAGGGACACAATGCCTTCTTCCTTCTTAAACATGTCAGATTGATGATTTTGGTTCAATCCAAATTTTTATATTAAAATTTTTAGTAAAGTGTTCCTTTATAAGATAAAAGGAGATTGTAGGTGATTATTATTCTAGTGCTTCCCAGAATTTCAGTGTCTAAAAGAAACTGTGTTCTTGGTCTTCGCAAAATTACCCCCTCTTTTATCAGGCTTGCCGTTTTTAACTGCTCTAGGACGTGTATGGAAATTATTTTCAAAACAGCATTGTCAACTATGGCCAAACTGAAATCTGATTATAAACTTTTGAAAGCTAATTTCTTGAAATAAAATTCAAGAAATCATCTTCCAAGTAACATTTTTTTTTTTACCCAAACACCCATTCTAGTTTGCTTTGTCATGTCATTATTTGTGTTGGAAACACAATATTTCATTGTTACCATCTTGAACATTTTATTGAACTTAAAAATGATTAGGCCCATTTTGCACTTGTGTAGAAGATGTTCTTTACATTTTATGATATAAAGCCTTCTGCCAAGGGGAGAAAAAAAAAACATGAATAAATGTAATTCTTTTTTTTTTTTTTTTTTAATTTTATTTATTTATTTTTGGCTGTGTTGGGTCTTCGTTTCTGTGCGAGGGCTTTCTCCAGTTGTGGCAAGCGGGGGCCACTCTTCACTGCTGTGCGCGGGCCTCTCACTATCGTGGCCTCTCTTGTTGCGGAGCACAGGCTCCAGACGCGCAGGCTCAGCAGTTGCAGGCACGGGCCTAGTTGCTCCGCGGCATGTGGGATCCTCCCAGACCAGGGCTCGAACCCGCGTCCCCTGCACTGGCAGGCAGACCCCCAACCACTGCGCCACCAGGGAAGCCCTCTAAATGTAATTCTTAAAAACGTTTAAGGTTAAAGATGTTTACTGATCCCTGAACTAGTCTCCAGGAGGATTAAGGGTGGAGAATGAAGATGGAGAAAAATTGTAAAAATGGTGAAAAATAGAAGTCAGGCCCCATAATCCCAAACTTATGATCTATTGGGGAATTCTGTGAAGTACCTAAAGCCTTTACACTGAATATCTGACAAAGGACTTTTTTCTTCCCAATTTCTCTGCGAGTTGCTGTCTATGGAAATTTTATTTGCATTTGGAAACTTTGAAATTTTCAGGACATTTGAGAGGGTTGTAAGACTACTTTATGATATTTGAAATGAGGACTATTCTGGAAAATCTGGAATGTGTGTCCTTGTATATAAATACATCCTTATCAGGTATAGGCTATTTGCATACTTCTGTGTCTCCATGCACATATGTATATGGGCAAATGCATATAAATATATTTTCTATTATTAGCAGGATTACTGTGGTTTTCATTTGTATGTATCATAAGTATGATCATCCTTTTAACTGCAGGGCTCCGATTATTGCTTCAATCAGTACAGAGCAGTCCTTTGCCCACTGTGTTCCTGGCTGTAACTTCATCTTAATTATAACACAGTCAAAAGCAATTAAAATATACTAGGAAGTGTCAAAAAAGCTAGGGAGCACCCAGGCTCTATCTTAGGATAAGGCTGTATTTTTCTTTATCAAATACATTGTGTAACTACTTGTTTTGACCTCCAAGACTCTATTGCCCCTCCTATGTTGTTGTCCCTGACTTTCGGATCTTTGATTTGATTACATTCTAAGATTTATTCTTGCTACTTTCTTGGCTTCTCTGCTCTCATAGGTAGTGACAGCTTCCTCTATAACTCTTGGCATTATCTTTGCTCAGATAACTGCTAATGATCAAGGTAGGTGTATTATGTGTCATTCTATCTAAGTCAACTTTATGCATTTGGAACTACAATTCCTAGTGTTATTCTTACATTGCAAATTATAGTGCTATACTGCTGCCACAATTTATGCAGTGTTGGAGAACTTTACATCAACTTGGAACTACTGTTTGGTGTAAAATATGAGTTAATTTTAGTTTGTGTTTTCAGTAGCTCAGATTTAAGTGGTATTTTTGGTACAATAAATTTAACTTTTACTCATTTGTCTTTTGCTACATTTTGCATTTGTTTTCATGGCCCATTAGTTTCCATCACAGTGATAGCCAAGTTGATAAGTCATCCTTATAAGCAGCCTTGCTTCCTTCCATGTCTCGCTCTCCTCATTCTTTCTTCCTGAGTTAACTTCTCAAAATATGTACTTTCAGTATTTAACCTTATATTAGGTAAAATACATTGATATTCTATTTATATCTCCAAATCCTAGACTCCTGCCTCTAAAACCACCAAAAGCACATAAAATGGAAGGTTACTATATAGAAAATTTGGCTTTACAGATTAAGCTATAATTTTCCAAAATACTTAAAAATCTTGTCACGGTTATGCTTTTCATCTTTGTAAGCTTCACCTAAAAGCAGGGCTCACCCAAGGTTATACCTAAGAGTAGAGTACATAAAATATATTTTGCATTTCAAAAGTTCATCTAAGACGTTTAAAATTGAGAGCATCTACAAATATTCCTAACACATTTTTTTTCCGGTTTTGGATCTAAATTGAACACAAAACGTTTTGACTTTGATAGAAAGGAAATAAGGTTTCTAAAAACAGCAAGTTCAAAGCAGTTTAGCCTAAATTATTCAGGGTTCAGTGATTTAAGATATTTTCATATTTTTAAATTATTTACTTAAAAAATGAAAGGCTGTGAAAGAACCTTTCAATTGTTATTGATTCTGACAGTCAAAACAGATTTAATCTATACCAGGGGTTTGCAGACTTTTCTCGTCAAGAGTGAGGTAGTAAATATTTTAGGCACCATGAGCCATAGGGTTGCTCTGTGACTACTCAACGGAGTCATGGTAGAATGAAGGCAACTTAGAGACTTAAAAACAAATTGAGAGTAAAAAAATTGGTATGTCTGTGTTCCAATTGAGAAAACAAACTTTTTTTTTTTATTAAGCTTCCAATTAAAGAAAAAAAAACTTTATGACTTTGTTGAAGCCCGATCTTTACAATATGCCACTATGGATTCCACAAGATCATTATATTCTTTCAATATTATAATAGAAATAGGATTATTGTTGTTGTTGATCTTAGAAATTGTATGTCATCCTTAGACATGATTCTTTGTTTTGTTTCTGTTTTTCTCATGTTGCCTCATTACCAATTACCAGTTTGAACATAACTTTTGAATATTTCCAAGCATTATGATTTGTTTACGTTTGTTTAAAAGACTGCATAATTAGACAACACTTTCAGGCCTTTTTTCTCTTACCCTGTAGACAGACCACACTGATTATTAACTGAAAGGTATATGGGGAATTGTATCAATTCTTCCCAATCATCTAGGTTTAGGAATACATACTAAAAACAAGCTTGGAAAACAAACGGTCTTCTGCCGACTCAGAAGGCTAGGATGTGAAGTAATGGTTTTCTGATGAGGTGAAAACAAAATATATGTTTTCCGAAGGCTTAATAGAAGAGGCTGTAAAGAAGTCACTAACACAAGGATGGAGGAGACGCAAAAGAGCATGAAAGTGAGGGTTTGACAGGGCAACCTTGTTTTTAACTCTCAAGATTCTTATGAATTATATGGAAGTGAATGTCCTATCCTTAAATTACGCCAAAGGAAACACTTTTAATAATCTGTATGGTATGACTTTCTATTCTCCTATCTAACACTGTGTCCTAAACTGTCTAGTTTTTAAAGAATAGTCTCTTTAACCCAAGGTTTAAGATGTTAGGTGATATTGATTTTTGTATTACCACATCACACCATGCCGTTTGTACGCATGATTTACTACATTTATTCCTCCATTCACTGCTTCCTCAGGTGTCTTACCTTCCCTTGCTTACTTAGATAATTTTATGTAAAATTAATTTTTAAGAGATTAGTGAGAGGTGAAACTTTGTTTTCCATGGGATTCAAAATTAGGAGGGCTTCAGGGCTCATGACTTTTGTTTTTAAAGGTCGTTGCTTACTTGCATTTTCTACAGAACCAGCAGATATGTCAACGTGCAATTCAGAAAGCAAACTGTTTTATATGTATATTTAGATTTTAGATTTACTTTTAGACTTAATTATTGCAAAGTTCATCTACCTACCAGAAAAAATGTAGACTAATGGTTTTGTGTCTTGGTCTCTTTAACACCTGTTGAAAACATTGTGGCCTTGGGTGTGAGTTAAGAACAAAGACAGCTGTCCCTGTCCTGTGGACGCCTGTCTGTACCTCCTGCAGAGGCCCCATTGAACCAGGACAATGAGGACGGGGCAGTGAGGATGGTATCTCAACTGATGTTCATTGCATTAGGGTAACTGTTGATTTCTATCCGTGAACTTGCAGCATTGCCCAGCATACCTCTTAAAATCCTGGAGATGAGAAGCAGGTTTAAATGAAGTCTGTAATAAGTGGCTTGCATATTGTGCTAGTTTTAATTTTGTTTCAACATTGAAATATTACCGTTAAAGGAGGCTCATATTCTGCATAAGCCTGAGTGCTGAGAGCTCACTGTGAGATGCAGTATTATTTTTAGGTATAGCAGAGGTGATGGTAGACACCTAGAGGAATAGATTCTTAGGAAGTAGAAAGAGGGGGCTTATCAAAATTGAAAATAATTTTCTCTCAAGGCTTTAGTTGATATACAGGAGGCTACAAGATAAAACTAAAGATCTCCAGAGTTTAGGAAAAAGACAGCAAACTTTTCCTTTTGAGAAACAAATCTGTGCGTAATGTACATTCTCCTGGTAGCACTGAATAGACAGAATCTGGTTTAAGAGGCATTCATATACTATGTCTTATCTCAGCTATTAGGTAGAATACTTTTTATCTGTAAGGCATGTGTGTGTGTGTGTGTATGTGTGTGTGTGTGTGTGTGTAAAGTGTCTAAGTTATCTAGCAAGGGATTTTATTTCTCTAGGAATCCACTTTATCCTTTCAAACACAGCATTAGGATTAGATTAGTAGTTCTCAAATGTTCCTAATTATTAGAACCATCTGGAGCATTTTAAAAAAAATACAGATTCTCAATCTTTACATGTACTATATCAGAAGCCCCAGAGGAGAGTCCTAAGAACCTGCATTTTTAATAAAAACCCTTGGTGATTCTGATGGTAAGACAAGTTTAGGAAATATTAAATGATATCTAAATTAGGTGTCACGGTTACTTAATTTATTTTAAAAATAATTTATTATTTATATTTATTTATTTTATATTTATTTATGAATTTATTTTAAAAATACCTGAAGATGTACTGTAAGTGTGACTATTCATTCAAGCTTATCTCTTAAATGGCATCAGGAGGCCTATTTTCTCTCTTAAACTGTATTTAAAAACACCAACTTAAATGTAGTTAATAGAAGATAGCTGAATTATAATAAATTATGTTGTTTTACACTTCTAGCACAAGCTTTGCTTACTGGTGAAGATTTTATCTGTTTTTAATTCTGCCAAAGGACATTCTCCCTTTCTATCTGATAGACAGCTGACTGTGTTAGCTTGCTGATACTGTCTCTTCAGAATATTCCACACTGCCTTCCCTCTACTGTCTATTCACCAAACATGCTTCTGACCTTGATTTTGTTCAAGATTTCCTCTCCTGATGACCTTAATTTGATTACCTTAATTTGGTGACCAGCTGGCATAGGTAGTCAGACACATTTCTAGTTATGTTTTTATTTTCCATTAATAAATTGGCATTTTTAGTTTATTTTCAGTTTCTGGAGAAACTGCCTGGGTCACTGAAGACCAGACCCAAGGTGACTGTGTCAGGAAGCACACACTGCGAGAAGGCTGGCTTGAGACACTAGTGCATGTTTCCTTCTGCAGAATGGCTCGGTATGAAGGAGAAAACCCCGGATGGAAATTGATCTGGGATTTCTGACCCAGTGCCCTAGAGTCAGTTCTGGTTTGAGGCACTGCTGGAGACTAACTCATCCTCTTAAAAAGAAACCTGGGGACAGAGACTGGACACCAGAGGGCAAGAACGAAAAAGAAAACTTAGGCTTAACTCCTCCTGTCAGATATAGACGAGGTGACTGAGTGTGGATATTTTCCTCAGGCAGAACTGGGATGAAAGCTGTCCTGCTGAGCCATCAGAGTGCAAAGAGAGAGCTTTCGAGAATAAGTTCCCTGTGTTCAAGGGGAAGTGATACACTAATTTGTCAGAAATTGATATTTGATTTTTATTTTTGTTTGTACAAAAAATGCAATGCTTTATGAGTTTAGAAAAAAAAGTTAGCAAAATCATCAGAAGTGAGGGATGTTCTCTATCACTTAGTTTAATATGAAGATGTGGCTTTGTATCAATCATGTGTTTGTTTTTGTTTTGCTTTTGACCAACATTGGGAATCCTATTATCCAAATGTGTGCAGTGAGAAGGGCTGCTACCCCGTTTGGTGAAGATTTTTTTTTTTTTTTAATTTTTATTTATTTATTTATTTATTTGTGGCTGTGTTGGGTCTTCGTTTCTGTGGGAGGGCTTTCTCTAGTTGCGGCAAGCGGGGGCCACTCTTCATCGCGGTGCGTGGGCCTCTCACTATCGCGGCCTCTCTTGTTGCGGAGCACAGGCTCCAGACGCGCAGGCTCAGTAGTTGTGGCTCACGGGCCTAGTCGCTCCGCGATGTGCGGGATCCCCCCAGACCAGGGCTCGAGCCCGTGTGCCCTGCATTAGCAGGCAGATTCTCAACCACTGCACCACCAGGGAAGCCCTGGTAAACATTTTTATGAACAATATATGGCAAAATTTTGAGTACTCACACACACACACACACACACACACACACACACACACGCACAAGAAAATTGAATTTGCCCGGCCAGACTAGATAATGCACCCAATCTCACAGACTCAAGATCCAGAAAGTTCTTCCTACACATAGATCGATGTATAAAGATTTTTTACATAGAAAAGCTGAACAGCTTTCACATTGAAAGAGTAGTTTTTGTGCTAGCTGCCACATCTTCTCAAACTGAGAAAAAAATTTAAAACTTAAGAAATTAATGACCCTTAGCATGATAGAAAATTTCATAGCTTCATTAAAATATTCTCTTAATATTTTTATGGTAAGAAATAATATAACTTAATAAAGATATTTCTTAAATATTCAAGCATAACTTGGGTTGCAAGGACTTCCCAGGGTGTAAAACACTATGTAGATTTTGCTTTAGATTTCTATAATTAAAATAATCCACTTTCCAAGCAGTTAGGGAGTGATATTTAGTTACTATGTTAAAGAGTTTTCAACATTTATGGATATTCCTGTATGTTGTTCTTGTAATTCTGCAGTTCAGTAATACGGTCTGTTATATACTTTAGCCTTATCCTAAGCACAAATATATGAAAAAGTATGGGTTTTGATGAACTAGATATTTTCCCCCTAAACTACATTATAATGCTCATTGTGTTAAAGTTAACAATCAAAATACACTCAAACACCATTTTACTATCCCCCATGGGGATACTTACATTTCCCCCTGTAAGTAATAAGAAAGATAACTATAAAATCAGATTTTTATTTCAAGAAGTCAAATTTGAAGAACAATTAGAAAATGCACATGTATCTGACAATAGCAAATACTTAAAAGATAAATCTCAAATGACATACCATAACTTTTTAAAGAAAAAAAATGTTATTAAAAGCACTGGTTTCAAAAGCAATTATTTTAACTAATGTGATACTTTAAAAATCTAAAATGAAAAAAGTGTTTGCTTTGGAAGAACATTTATATGGGACATTCTCATCTATGCTAAGACTTTGAAATACAAATGACATAATGAGTATTAATGTGCCACAAAAACTTAAAGTGTCACACATATAGAAGATATTTTATTATTAATATTATTACAGTGCTAAACACTTAGTAGATGTTACATATTTATAATCAGGATTCATTATTATCTAAATACAAAGAACTGCCTGAATTGGTCTTGTATTATTTGCATAACCTCCCCCATTGTTTAACTCCTATCATTACTATCAGATTAGTAAAAAAGTTTAGAAGCCTAATAAAAGTAGAAGGAAAAATGAAAAGTGAAAATTTGATTAAAGCATTTGGGATTTTTAAACCAGTCAAGAATGAGACTTTTTTTTTTTTAATGTTTTGGACATTATTTTACCAACTGAGCATATCTGTAGACTATGGGTGAATTATTTAGACTTTCTGGGTCTCAATTATTCAAACAGAAAATAAAGGTTTTGGATTCTAAATGCTCTGTAAGGCCCCATTCTGCACTTAAATTTAAATAATTTAAAAGATCTTTTAAAATGTTGCATAAGTGTGCATATAATTGATATAGCTATCAAATATGTATAGATAGCTTAGAAGAAATCCTCCAATAAATAAGCTTTGTATTATTCCAGATAGAAGGTGATGCTTGAGGAAAAGCTGGAAGTTGAAGGGAAGAAGGGTCTGGAAATATAGAAGTAAATTTAGGAAAAAGGGGAAAGAAGTTAGCAAAACCATATAAATACAAGTAGACCCTGAGTTGGAATCCAGGAAGAGGGCTGTGTAAAGAAGAGAAAGACACAGGGAGTTGTAAAAGAAAAAAGAAGCAGGATTTGTAAACAGTTTAGGTGTATCATATGAAATACTGGGACAAATCAGTATATGTTGCACCTTTTTGTCTCTTTAATAATCATTTGCCATTTGAAATGTGGGCAATGAAGTATGACATCAAGAGTAACATCTATAGTTTTAGTTGAAATGAGAAGTTTTGTTTTTCCCTAACATAGTCAAGTGCTCACTATGCACTCATCAGGGTGCTGGGTGCCGTGTGTACAGCTTTGTGTGTCCCTCAGTGAGCTTCATGTTGCTTGTCCTTAAAATCTCCAAGAAGAGACAGACATTGAAATGCACACATACCAATATAATTAAAAATTGTGAGAAGTCTTTAAAGGAAAATACCTTCAGCTTGAGTGATTAAGGAAGGCTTTTCTGAGGAAGTAATATCTAAACTGAGACTTGAAATGGGATTTTTAATTCACAATCATCATTGGGTGGCTATTATGAGATGCAGAACTAGAACAAAGGACAAATGTGTGTTATCATTTGGGTTTAAATGAGTGATCTGATTTTCTCACTTTTGGTCGAGATCAGTTTTAAGAAGCACCTGCATAGAGGTAGGGGTAAATTTGGAGCTTCCTTTCATGAGGAGAATGAGGGGCACATGATTATTTTTATAAAAAGGCTTACTGTATATTAAAATAATACATTGCAGTTCCACTCCTTTTCCTCTAAATATTAGTTTTAATGATGTGGAGGGTAGAAAAAATGTGTTAATTGAAGAAAGATAACCTTTAGGAATTTTAGTACTGTGTTTCTTAAATGAGAATTTAATTTTGGCACATGTGAACCAACCACTCGGACAGTATTACATTCTATTCTATTAAAATCCTATTGGAGGAGCTTCAAGATGGCGGAAGAGTAAGACGCGGAGATCACCTTCCTCCCCACAGATACATCAGAAATACATCTACATGTGGAACAGCTCCTACAGAACACCTACCGAATGCTGGCAGAAGACCTCAGACCTCCCAAAAGGCAAGAGACTCCCCACGTACCCGGGTAGGGAAAAGAAAAAAGAAAAAAACAGACAAAAGAATAGGGACAGGACCTGCACCAGTGGGAGGGAGCTGTGAAGGAGGAAAGGTTTACACACACTAGGAAGCCCCTTCGCGGGCAGAGACTGCGGGTGGTGGAGGGGGGAAGCTTCGGAGCCACGGAGGAGAGCGCAGCCACAGGGGTGCGGAGGGCAAAGCGGAGAGACCCCCGCACAGAGGATCGGCGCCGAGCAGCACTCACCGCCCGAGAGGCTTGTCTGCTCACCCGCCGGGGCGGGCGGGGCTGGGAGCTGAGGCTCAGGCTTCGGTCAGATCGCAGGGAGAGGACTGGGGTTGGCGGCGTGAACACAGCCTGAAGGGGCTAGTGCGCCACAGCTAGCCGGGAGGGAGTCCGGGAAAAAGTCTGCAGCTGCCGAAGAGGCAAGAGACTTTTTCTTGCCTCTTTGTTTCCTGGTGCGCGAGGAGAGGGGATTAAGAGCGCTGCTTAAAGGAGCTCCAGAGACGGGCGCGAGCCGCGGCTATCAGCGCGGACCCCAGAGACGGGCGTGAGACGCTAAGGCTGCTGCTGCTGCAGCCACCAAGAAGCCTGTGTGCGAGCACAGGTCACTCTCCACACCGCCCCTCCCGGGAGACTGTGCAGCCCGCCACTGCCAGGGTCCCGTGATCCAGGGACAACTTCCCCGGGAGAACACACGGCGCGCCTCAAGCGGGTGCAACGTCACGCTGGCCTCTGACGCCGCAGGCTCGCCCCGCCTCCTCCGTACCCCTCCCTCCCCCCGGCCTGAGTGAGCCAGAGCCCCCGAAGCAGCTGCTCCTTTAACCCCGTCCTGTCTGAGCAACGAACAGACGCCCTCAGGCGACCTACACACAGAGGCGGGTCCAAATCCAAAGCTGAACCCCGGGAGCTGTGGGAACAAAGAAGAAAAAGGGAAATTTCTCCCAGCAGCCTCAGAAGCAGCGGATTAAAGCTCCACAATCAACTTGATGTACCTGCATCTGTGGAATACCTGAATAGACAACAAATCATCCCAAATTGAGGAGGTGGACTTTGGGAGCAAAGATATATTATTTTTTCCCCTTTTTCTCTTTTTGTGAGTGTGTACGTGTATGCTTGTGTGTGTGATTTTGTCTGTATAGCTTTGCTTTTACCATTTGTCCTCAGGTTCTGTCTGTCTGTTTTTTTTTGTTGTTTTTTAATTACTTAAAAGAATTTTTTTTCTTAATAATTATTTTTTATTTTAATAACTTTATTTTATTTTATTTTACTTTTATTTTATTTGATTTTATTTTATTTCCTTCTTTCTTTCTTTTTTTTCTCCCTTTTATTCTGAGCCTTGTGGAGGACAGGCTCTTGGTGCTCCAGCCAGGCGTCAGGGCTGTGCCACTGAGGTGGGAGAGCCAAGTTCAGGACACTGGTCCACAAGAGACCTTGCAGCTCCATGTAATATCAAACGGCGAAAATCTCCCAGAGATCTCCATCTCAACACCAAGACCCAGTTTCACTCAACGACCAGCAAGCTACAGTGCTGGACACCCTATGCCAAACAACTAGCAAGACAGGAACACAACCCCATCCATTAACACAGAGGCTGCCTAAAATCATAATAAGGCCACAGATACCCCAAAACACACCACCAGACGTGGACCTGCCAACCAGAAAGACAAGATCCAGCCTCACCCACCAGAACACAGGCACTAGTCGCCTGCACCAGGAAGCCTACACAACCCACTGAACCAACCTTAGCCACTGGGGGCCAACACCAAAAACAATGGGAAGTACGAACCTGCAGGCTGCAAAAAGGAGACCCCAAACACAGTAAGTTAAGCAAAATGAGAAGACAGAGAAATACACAGCAGATGAAGGAGCAAGGTACGAACCCACCAGACCAAACAAATGAAGAGGAAATAGGCAGTCTACCTGAAAAAGAACTCAGAATAATGATAGTAAAGATGATCCAAAATCTTGGAAATAGAACAGAGAAAATACAAGAAACGTTTAACAAGGACCTAGAAGAACTAAAGAGCAAACAAACAGTGATGAACAACACAATAAATGAAATTAAAACTTCTCTAGAAGGGATCAATAACAGAATAACCGAGGCAGAAGAACAGGTAAGTAACCTGGAAGATAAAATAGTGGAAATAACTACTGCAGAGCAGAATAAAGAAAAAAGAATGAAAAGAATTGAGGACAGTCTCAGAGACCTCTGGGACAACATTAAACGCACCAACATTCGAATTATAGGGGTCCCAGAAGAAGAAGAGAAAAAGAAACAGACTGAGAAAATATTTGAGAGATTATAGTTGAAAACTTCCCTAATATGGGAAAGGAAATAGTTAATCAAGTCCAGGAAGCACAGAGAGTCCCATACAGGATAAATCAAAGGAGAAACACACCAAGACATGTATTAATCAAACTATCAAAAATTAAATCCAAAGAAAAAATATTAAAAGCAGCAAGGGAAAAACAACAAATAACACATAAGGGAATCCCCATAAGGTTAACAGCTGATCTTTCAGCAGAAACTCTGCAAGCCAGAAGGGAGTGGCAGGACATATTTAAAGTGATGAAGGAGAAAAACCTACAAGCAATATTGGTCTGCCCAGCAAGGATCTCATTCAGATTTGATGGAGAAATTAAGACCTTTACAGACAAGCAAAAACTAAGAGAATTCACCACCACCAAACCAGCTTTACAGCAAATGCTAAAGGAACTTCTCTAGGCAGGAAACACAAGAGAAGGGAAAGACCTACGAAAACAAACACAAAACAATTAAGAAAATGGTAAAAGGAACATACATATCGATAATTACCTTAAATGTAAATGGAATAAATGCTCCAACCAAAAGACATAGACTGGCTGAATGGATACAAAAAAAAGACCCGTATATATGCTGTCTACAAGAGACCCACTTCAGACCTAGGGACACATACAGACTGAAAGTGAGGGGATGGAAAAAGATATTCCATGCAAATGGAAATCAAAAGAAAGCTGGCATAGCAATTGTCGTATCAGACAATTATTATTAGAATTATTCTAATTCCCTTTTCTCTCTCTAATATTGATCAGGCTTTTTTCAATTAAATGCGTCTTTGTAACCTCCAATCAAATAGGTTCCGTATAAATTCTTAGAACTAGGGAAACTGAGAGCTATTTATTTGTCTTCATCACATAATAGATGAGATGTGAAATGGGTTATGTGCTATATGAGTCCCTGGAAGATGCTTTAAAATAGCATGTGAGTTTGTAGAGTTTTAGGTAGCAAGTTAATTTCAAATTGATCACCATTTATCCCTTTTAAAATCCAGTTAGGCAAGTTCCACAAAGGCACTGTGAAGAATTAGAGGGGGAAAAAAAACTCACCCAAATTTTGGCCCTTCCTGTACATCTAAAATGGCTTAGAGAAAAACGTAGCAGAAATAACCTTTGTGATTTGCCAACCCTTTAAAACCGTGGAAAGCAAATCAATCTAATATGACCTGAATAACTCAGAGATGATTTTTTTTAGGTTTCTTTCATTCAAGATGAATAACAGAATTCTGTCTAAATAAAGAAACATGAATGAAATTTTCAGTGACCTTATTTCTTCAACCACGTCCTTCCCTCCTTGATTTTTTTTTCTTTTTTTAAATCTCTACTCTTGGACTTCCCTGGTGGTGCAGTGGTTAAGAATCTGCCTGCCAATGTAGGGGACACCGGTTCGATCCCTGGTCTGGGAAGATCCCACGTGCCGTGGAGCAGCTAAGCCCATGTGCCACAACTACTGAGCCTGTGCCCTAAATCCTGCTCTCTAGAGCCTGCGTGCTGCAGCTACTGAGCCCGTGCACCTCGAGCCCATGCTCTGCAACAAGAGAAGCCACCGCAATGAGAAGCCTGTGCACCGCAACAAAGAGTAGCCCGTGCTTGCCGCAACTAGAGAAAAGCCCACATGCAGCAACGAAGACCCAACGCAGCCATAAATAAATAAATAAATAAATAAGTTTATTAAAAAAAAAAAACTTAAAAAAAATCTCTACTCTTAATATAGCAGAAGCTCTGATGGGAAAAGATTTTGTGGGTGGAAAAGGACCTGGGCTAACAGCAGGTGGGTGGCCATCTCTGAGAGACTCTAACAAGTTACACTCATTCAGTTCAGTATAGTATAAAATGAGGTATAAGAGGAAAGGAGGCTGAATTTAGATAAACATTTCAATTTACACATACATGAAGGGATCATCATACTTCCACAAATTAAATATATCAGCAATGTAGCACTGTCCAGCTTCCCCACTGGGAGACAGTTCTCCATGCATTTCTTGTGCCCTGCATTATTCAGCTTCTGAGCAAAGGATGTATTGCATGGAGTTTACCCTGAGACGTTTGCTTACATTCTGGAGTAATTTACCTACCTACTGCCCCTCCCCTTCCTTCCCTCTTGCTTCACCTCCTCCTTCTCCTCCTCCCTCTCCCTCTCCCTCAGATGTGCCAGCAGCCTATAACAGCTAGAAATTCCTAATGTTGGGGTTCTTCTTCTATGGTGCAACCCACCACTCATGCAGGGAAACATCTGGCACTTATCATGTTTCCCTGTGGGAAGTGGAGAACCAGTGGAAGATATTTCTCTGGCTGATGAGTTTTGCTATCTCTGTAAATCAAGGATCTTGTGTCTTCTGTCAGTATATGTATATGAAACAGTGGCAGGCTAACGTTAGCTTGCGAGTAGGGTAAAGTCTCAGACCCTTCATGGTTTCTGACCTAACTAGTATGCAAAAGGAATTGCAAACCCAAGTGCCCCTGGAAGCAAGGGATGTGAATTAAGAGAAGTAGTTCAGGTGTAAAATAATTAATGGCAACTGACCCTCCGCCTTAGAGTTAGGTGTCGTAGGGAGTAATGGGGATTATGGCAACTACAGCAGTATCTTCTTGTGAAATATCCTACTTTAAAAGTACTTGGCAAACTATTCTACTTGAAAGCACTGTTTGGGTTAAACTAAACTCATGGGAATTGGGTCATCACCATTTATTCTCTTCTGTCGTTGATGGTGAGAAACTCCAGACTTTTTTCCTGCTTGGTAACCAAGGAAACAGTTGGCACAATACCAAAGTAGACACTCAAAGAAAAAAAAATTCTTAGCAATCCATATATTGTAAAGCCTGACGTTAGCAAAGAAGAAATACAGTATTATTTTTTTTTCAGATATATACCCAGGAATGGAATTGCTGGGTCATATGGTAGTTCTATTTTTAATTTTTTGAGAAACCTCCATACTGTTTTCCACAGTGACTGCACCAATTTACTTTCCCACCAACAGTGTAGGAGGATCCCCTTTTCACTACGTCCTCACCAACATTTGTTATTTGTGTTCTTTTTGATGATAGCCATTCTGACAGGTATGAGGTGATATCTCATTGTGGTTTCGATTTGCATTTTCCTCATGCTTAGTGATGTTGAGCATCTTTTCATGTGCCTGTTGGCCATCTGCATTTCCTCTTGGAAAAATTCAGTTCTTCTGCCCATTTTTAAATTGGGTTATTTGTTTTTCTGTTGTTGCGTTGTATGAGCTGTTTATATACATTGGATATTAACCCGTGATAGGTCATATCATTTGCAAATATTTTCTCCCATTCAGTAGGTTGTGTTTTCATTTTGTCAGTGGTTTCCTTTGCTGTCAAAAGCTTTTTAAGTTTAATTAGGTCCCATTTGTTTATTTTTTATTGTCTTTGTTTTAGGAGACAGATCCAAAAAAAATATTGCTACGATTTTTTGTTGAAGAGTGTTCTGCCTATGTTTTCCTCTAGGAGTTTTATGGTTTCTGGTCTTAGATTTAGGTCCTTAATCCATTTTGAGTTTACGTAGGGAGTTAGAGAATGTTGTGATTTCATTCTTTTATATGTAGCTCTCCAGTTTTCCCAGAACCACTTATTGAAAAAACTGTCTTTTCTCCATTGTATATTCTTACCTCTTTTGTCATAGATTAATTGACCATAAGTGCATAGGTTTATCTCTGACAAACCATTTTCCAAAGTGGCTGTACCATTTTGGATTCCCATCAGTAATGCATTGGAGTTCCAGTTGCTCCACATAGGATACATGCTTTTTATAAATTGTAAACAACAATTCCTTTCTTTCAAGTCTTCCTGAAGATGTGTTATATTAAAAATTGGTATATTATGCTGGAATTTCATATTTTTTTCCAAACACAGGTTGGTTAAACTAGGTGGCAGGCTGAGTCAATTCCATTTTTCTTTCTTATGAGTTAATAGAGACTATTTTATTTATAAGTGTATATATATATATATATATATATATATATATGTGTGTGTGTTAATTATATATATGTTAGGAAATCAAAGATATTTTGGTAAAAATTATGATTAAATTCTGTCTTACATATGTATGATAATAGTTTTCATATCATTTAAATATTTTGATGAATAATTCAAAGTTTCCTAAATATAGAAAAAAAATCTGTTAAGACAAGTCTTTAGAGCCTTATTAATATTAGAGTCTTTGGTTATATTAGAACTAAAATTTCCAAGGTAGTTGACAAGGCCACTCCATCTTTATTTGGAGCATGCAACAGCCCATGAGAAGAGCAACTTAGAATAGCTGGATTACTTTAGAAAATTTCCACGGCAGTAATAGTTCTAATGTAAGTAGAATTGGCCTCTTCAGATAATGCAGGTCATTCAGACCAAACTGGAATTTTCAATTGCCCTTTAAGTCATTCAGTAAGGTGCTAATGAAACTGAAGGGTAAAATTTGGCTTCCCTAATGTCTAGAGTGGCAATACTGCCTCACATACGATAACATTAGTGTTTTAATACCCTTCCATTTATTGGAAAAACACCAAAAGTGAAAGTGGATTTTCCAGAATAGACACACTTGGGTTTGCTCTTTTTTGTGACTAGTTTCTGAGGGTAATTTGCAAAACTTTTTGCAAGACTAAATTAAATACAGTACAGAAGTAAAATTGAACTTCAGCATTCATAACTTTTTCTCAAGATGTGATTTGTTATCAGGTAGGCTTTTTTTTAATGGCTGGCTTAATTAAATATTCAAAAGAGGCTGAGATTGCAGTTATATATGCAAATTGACATTTTTTAGTATCTCAGCTTGAAATTATTGTTCACTCTTTCTCAAGAATGCTACCATTTAGAGACTAGAAAATAGAAGATATTTTGGTAAAAAATTGTGATTAAATTGTGTCTTAGAGCAAGACCCAACTGTCACTGCCTTGGATTATTTGTGTCTTCCCTTTGGCAATGAATGCTAGTAGAAGCAATATCAAAATGCTTATCATGTAATGTGAAGTAAACTCCAATACAAATACTACTTGTGTAGACAACATCCACTCAGAAATGCTGCTCACCTGGTGTAGACCATAAATGAGAAAATTTGTAACTTTCACAAACGGCCAATTCTTTAACTTGTGACCATATAAAGACAACCAAAGGAATGCTTTGGGACAGTTAAGTCCACCTACACACTCGAATGGAGCTATGTATGTGTATATATCCCTAAAGTTAGCTTACAGATATTTATATGTACAGGTATGCTTTTCATAGACTTGAGATTCTGTTTTATCAATTTTCTATCCCTTCTCATGAATAAACTAAGATAATCATGAGCAGTGTAGTCACGTTGGTAGTGTTTATTTTTATTTATCCTAGTTTTTCCTTTTTCTTGCATCTTCTGAGCTTTTTATTACCATGTCCTGTGTTCTATTGGGATAGACAAATATTGATCCAAAGAATGTATTTGTAATTAATTAGTGTATTAGTTATTAATCAGTCCTTGCTTACACCTTTTCCCTATTGTTCACCCAACTGCAGTCTTTTTTTTCCTATAAAACAGAAGATATTTAATTACAGTATGTTCTGCCAAATTCTGACTGCTGGCTTTTTGTTTATTAGAATAATTGTATGATTTTGTACTGAGTATTCTTTTTGTGTTTTTGTTTTCTCTGCTTACAATATTTCTTTTAATCATGCTGGTGGTGAAAAGAAGAGTGCATTTTATATTTGCAGTGACCCATTTTAAAGCAGTAGGAGACTGCCTGTTCCCCAGGCAGTATTAGGTGAACTATATTTGCCCATTAATTAAATGAATAAACCTTTTCCAAATTGAGTCATTTCCTCAGTGACAAATAAAGGAGAAAATTCTAGTAATTCTCAAGAAAACCTAGAAAGTTGGTGGAAGATGTCAAGAGGCTTAAGGTCAGTAATTTGACCGTTTAATTATCTTCTTTAATTAGGAATAAATAATGTATGAAACAACTTTTAATGGAGGATAGAATTTGAAAAATGAAATAAAATTTCAACTTCCACATATAGCATTTGTGAGGAAAAATGAAACAGAAACATATATTCATATAATAGTGGAAAAAAGGAATGTGTTTTTTAAGTTTGAGTTTGCTTAATGTTCTTCATTATTAAATTATAGCAGGATTCCTAGTAAGTATGCAACATATTTGCATGAGTATTAAAATAATTCATCATGATTAATTATATTACAGTAAATCTCAGCCCTAATCACAATCTGCCATATACTATAGTGGTTTGTCAGTATTTCACATTTTATTGGAGTTTCAGTGGAACTGCAGCTCCTGTAACAACACCGATGTCACCTGAGTTCACTGTGATTAATGAGGTTCTGAAGGAGATCTAATAACAATTCGCCAGTTCCATAAAATGTTACAGAATAAGGTCGATGGGAGAAAAATCTTAAAGCTCTTCAAAATGTGCATTTTAGAGAGTACCTCTGGCAACAAATTTGGTTTCTTGAAGGATGAAGAGGTTTAACCTTGGAAACAGCTGAACTATTGGGGCAACGGTGGGAAAAGGTTCAGTAATTTGCCTTCAGATACTTAAAGGCTCAGAAGAAAGCAGGACCAGTCTAGAATTAATGGTTGAAAGTTATAAGGAAGTAGATATCAATCTGATATACTGAAATTTCAAAAAATCAGTACTCACCAGAAGCAGAATGGGCTTCATGGATTTAATGGGCCCAGTAAGGTGTGGAGCTTCCTATTACTGGAAGTATTCAGGTAGAGACAAGATACCAACTTATGGAGACTTCTGCAAAGTATGTTTTTAATGGTTCAGAAGAAGGTTTTCTTTAGCTAAATTCTGAATTCCTTTTCAACCATGAGTTTCCAGAAATTAATTTCCTTCACAGTATTAACAAATTTCTTATATTGTTCTTAGATTTCAGTGGAAGCTTCAGTGGGAGATGGCTTCACTGGAGACATCGCAATTGATGATTTGTCATTTATGGACTGCACCTTCTACCCTGGTAAGGAAGGATATTTTAGTATATGAGTTTTTTCAAACCTGTTTACTTGGAAAAACTGCCAAGGAAATCAGTATTTCATTTCCAGAAATATTCAAAAATACTCTCAGTTCTACTCTATTCTACTAATATGTTAACCCTGGAAAAGGTTGTGAATCTTTTCTAGTAATTAGTCTAAAATCTTTGCAAACATAGTAAAGAGGTTTGAATCAGTTGTGTTTGTGTCTTATCATATGCAAAATATTAGGAAATTGTATCTGAAGTTAAACTGTAATTCCATCATATTTGGGGGGTTATAAGAACAGAATTGGTTGCCTTATAATCACATTGTTTTGGAGACTTTAATAACCGCTCAGGTACCTTCAGTGATGGTTTACTCTCGGGCTGCACTTTAAATATTCCTGAGGATTGTTGCCAGCCATTTCCTTTCCAAGTTATAGACTTCTTTCCATTAAAAATCTAATACATGTCTTCCAGATTTATATCTCCATCCTCAACCTTTCCCCTGAACTCCTGACTTAGATACTAACCACCTACCCAACATCCAAACTTAGATGTACTAGACATCCCAAAGATAACTAGGGAAAATAACCTAAAACAAACACACCCCAGGGGAAACTCATTCTAGGCAGTGCATAGTGATCTGAAAGGGCTGAAATTCAAACTCCTGGGACTGAGGTTGTAGACTCTTTAATTGCATGACAAGGGAAAGCACAGTCTCCTTCCTAGAGTGATCAGAGGCTGGATAATTTAAAAATCAATCACAATAATCCATGTGGAGAGCACTTTCATGTGCTGAAAACTTAACCTGCAGCCCTGGTCCATCACGGTGCAGCATTATTGGTCAGAGGAGTACCAGCCTCTCCCCAGACATACTCAGAGGGCTGGATTCCAGTTCTTTCTGCTGTAGCTAATGTCACACCTCTGATTCTCCACCTCATCATTCTGGCAGGATTAATTACCATTCTCTGTGCAGTGGTTTCTATGAAACTCTGCAGAAAGCCAAACCCCTCTCTGGAAAGCCAGCAGAAGGAAATCAGAATTCAACAAGTTTACCTTTATCCCTCAGTGTCTAAAAGTAAATTCTTGATGACCCATTGCTCCCTCAATCCGACCATTCTTGCACGCCTCCCTGTCTCAGTAAATGATAGTTTATCTCCAGTCCAGTTGCTTCTTCTTCATCAGCAAATCTGATCAGCCACTACCTTCACATATATCCGGAGTCTACTGCTTCTCGTTGCTCTCGATACTTTCCCCTTGGTCCAAGCCACTGTCGTCTCTATACAGATTACTGTGGTTCCTTTGTAAATGATCTATCTGCTTTTACCCTTGAACCACGTAATCTCTTCTCAAAACAACAACCAGAATGATCCTTTTCAAACTTACATAAGCTAATGTTACCCTATCATGAGTCTTCCTATGACATCCCATCTCATTCAGAACAAAAGCCAAACTTCTTCCAATAACTTGCAAGGAATAAATGACCGGCCCTCTCATACGGCTCTGACTTTACCTTCTACCAATGTGCCTCTAATTGATGTCTCTCAACTACAAGACCTCTTGGCTGGTCCTTGAGCACTCCAACCCATTCATGCCTCAGGGCTTTTATACCTGCTGTTCTCTCTTCCTGGAATGTACTTCCCCCAGATATCCCCTTCACCCCCTTACTTCTTTCTGATCTCTGCTGGAAAATTTCTCTAGTGAAACCTTCTCTCAATCTGTGTCTCTCTCTCTCTCTCTCTCACACACACACACACACACACACACACACACACACACACCCCTCTTCTTATCTCCTTACCTGACATTTTCTGTCTCCTTCCCCTGTGTTTTCTCCACAACACGTATCCCCTTATAGTCAAATTTTATTTCCGCCATAATAATGTTAGTGGCATGAGAGCAGGGATTTTATCTGATCACTGCCATACCTTCAGTAGCATAAACAGTATCTGACACATAGTAATACTCAATAAACATCTATTGGATAGGTGGGTGATAGGTGGAGAGATGTTTATATCTTTTTAAGTGTTTATATATTTTAGTTTATCATTATTATTGTTAAAATGTTAATTACTTCTATATGTAAGACACTATGCTATATGTCAGCTTCTGTTGACAGCCAAATCTCAGTGGCTTACAACCGCAAGCATTTATTTCTTACTCTTAAGTTTGTGGTTTGGCGAGAATAATAACAGCAAACACACGTAATTCTTGTTCATAGCTCTGTATAATTCTATGTAGTTCCAATCTATGTATCCCTGTTCTGTGGGTCCTGTCTATATGCGACCCAGGCTGATGGACCAAGTCCCTGTCTGACACATTCTGTTTTTAAGTCAGAGGGTTGGAAAAAGAAAGCATACTTAAAGCTTTTATTAGGACATCATGTGTATTCACTTTCATGGGTCAGAGCAAGTCAAGTGATCAAGCCCAACAATGGCGCAGGGAAGTATTTGCCACAGACAAGGAGCTTGGCAGGGACAGAGAATACAGGAAGTCCTTACAAGGGAGGGAGCTGATAAATGGTTACATTAATACCATCTATCACTCTGTGTATCATCTCATATAATCCTATTTTCTTTTATAATCTCATATAATCCTATAAAATAGTGCCTGGTCCATCACAGGTGAAGAGATCTTGAATGTTGAATAGGATGGATGCCTTTGTTATCCCAATTTTATGGAGCAAACTGGGAAGGAGATAACCAGCCCAAGGCTATCTAGCTATAAAGTGGCAGAGTACAATGTCTGCTTCTTTGGATCATAATGTTTATCACTATTATTATATTGTTCATCAAATACATTAACCGCCCAAGGAAGAGAAAGCAATTTCCATTTTATGGGTGTGAAAAACTAAACTTAAAGAGCACCGATGACCTGGGTAAGAATGCACAATTGAGGGTAGGAATGAGATTTTTCACCTAAGGTGTCTGATTTCAGGGCCAAATCGCCTCCCACTCTTTGCTTAGGGAGAATGGCTGTGACCCCAGTGGCAGAGGGGAACAAAAAGGAATACAGAAAGGGAACACAAGTCATGGTTGCTACTGTTGCTGCTTTAATTATCCTGCTACATGCATTCTGTGGCTGAGGTTTCCAAGGTAGAGGGAAAAGAGCTTCCAGAAACAAGGGCAGAGATGTGAAGTATCAGTTACACACCGTTAGTCCCAATTTTCTGCTTTAAGTTTTGGAAGAAAAATATGGAATTTTAAAGACTCAACTGCGTGGTTTTCATGTTGGCTTCATAGCAAAAGAAACTTTGGGCAGAAACCACAAAGCCTGCTGAAGCCATAGGTTTCATAACGGAAGCTGATGTGATCTTACCATAAGATGAAAACAAAAATAAAAATTAGGTTTTTAATAGAAATATTGCTCTTGATTATCAGCCAGTGTTTTGTCATGACATCATGTTAGCTGAGGTGGGATCAGTCCGCGTAGGTTCACTTACAGACATTGATTTGCTTTCAATATGAACATTATCTACAGCATGTTTCCTCCTTGATTAACAAAACAAAACAAATAAAAAACTAAAAAAACACAAACTATTGACCTCATGTCCAAAGAGCAGATTTGTAACCTGTAATTTTATTTTATACTAAAAGTGACTAAAAAGGAGTAGATTATTTCATTTTCACCTATTTCCTCAAAATCAGCTTCTCTTTCCTCTATGTCTCCCTTGTTCCTTTTGATGACCTCAGTATCCTTGAGCAACCCAGGATTGAAATACCATAGTCGTCTTTGGCTTTCCCTTTAAACTTTTAAGTTTCCCCTTAAACTCCAAAATATTTCTCACATCTGTTCTGCTTTTTCCATTACCTCTGCCATGACCTTGGTTGAAAACAGTGTTGACTCGAATGACTGAGCTTCTTAACTGCAAACTTCTATTAATTTTCCTCAATAGTTTTTATGCCATAAACTTAGTTACTTTTCACTTTGTCCTAGACCATCATTACTTGCTCCTCTAGGTCAAGTGTCTCTCATTTTCTAACTTCTAGTTGTTTCTAACAATTTTCAAATCCATTCTCAATTATGGATCGTATCTCCTTTGTTTCAATACTTTGATGATATAAATTATCATCTTAAATCTAATTCAGGAGGAAAATAGAGAAACGGCTGTTTATGCAAGATTAATTACATTTCTAGGGAAAGTAGACAGTCTTAACCATGCAATAGAATCCTATGATTCTTTGCATCAGTGTGTGAAGATGTTGTCTGTTCCCAGAGTAGATAATGATGCGGAATAATGGCAAAGTTAAATAGCTTTCCCTTCACCTTGAATTAGACCTTCAGAGTAGATTATTTAGGAAGAATTGTTGCCAGACATTCAGATTTTAAAATATTATCCCAAAGGAAGTATCTGTTTTGCATTATTCCTTCCATCTTCCATCAGAAAAGCAAGGAGTGTGTTTCTTTTAGCAGAACACATGCAACAGGAGTTTTCTTTCTTGTGTCCAAGATTATTGGTGAGATAGCTGGGTTATTTGGAAAAATAAATCTGTGACGACATAGCATCACAACACACTGTTTGCAAGCTGAAAAAAAATACCTACGTGCTTTTCATCGAAGTTAAAATTTCAGAATTCAGCATGTGTATTAGATTTATTAGTTACTAGAACTACTAATTATTAGAATGAGTATCACTATCTAAGGTATTAGTGTTTTGCTTTTCCCAGGAAAGTTTTTACTAAGTCAGTGGCATATCTTGCAACTGATGATACCTTAAAATTGAGAAAGTATGGTAACTCTTTAGAGAACGCTTAACAATTTTTTATGATGTTCCTCCCCTACCCACCGAATGGTTTTTGTTGTTGTTATTGCTAAACTGGCTGAGTTGATTGACTTTTTGACATCCCTCCTCCTTCACCTCAATATCTCACCAGCTTTATTTGTGCTTGATCAAGTCTCCCTTCCTTCTGCAAAGAGTAATGTTTGTTTCAGTGGCAAAATGTGAGTTCTTTTGTGTTCATTTTTCAGATATCACCTGCAGCTTTTTACCTTCTAATACTAAGCTGTTTGGTGTATCCATTACATTTTTTTCAGGATAGTAAATTAAATGAAAGCATTTTGCTTTGAGGTCCTCTTTTATCCGTATTTTTCAAAAGGAAATACAGACTCTGAAGAAAGTTTTAGAAATGTGGGAAATATTTGCAGTTCAGTAAAAGACTTCAAGGCAAAAATGAAGAAATGTGAGACTCAGTGATTGTAATCTAAAATATTCTGGTTTTAGTGTCTTTGGTGTAGTGTCGTAAAGTGATTTAGCATATACCTAGGGAAAAATTTTGCCCAAAGCCTATGGGCCATGCAACTTAGTATTTTATTTTTAAGATCTTATGAAAAACCCAAACGAACTTTTTGGCCAACCCAATAAATTTCTAGAAAATAAAATTCGACAAATAACTGAATTTATTTGGTTTATAAAATTCGACAAATAACTATCTTTGAAAGATGGTAAAATGTCTTTAAAAATGGAAAATATATTGTGTTACCTGGAAAATTTTATTGAATCCATGTGGTAGAGCAAAAATATTTCAAAAAGAGCTGATTTGCTACTGGATAAAGAAAAAAAAAGAGACAATGCATAATATGAGGCAAAGAGCTGTGTTAACAATTGTTAATAAATCATATCCAAAGAGTAGCTATGTTTCAGTAAAACCTACTATCCTAGGAAGTAGACCTAGCACAGACACTTTAGTACGATTATGCTAAATATAGTCGTTTCAGCTTGTGGTTATAACTCCAGGTTATTATGTTAAGTGCAATAGGAAAAATAGGAAACGCTTTTCTCCTGGTGCTGTAGATATTTCAGATTTTTTTTCTGAAGATTGATTATGTTTAAACCTCAAGTAGACTTTTAGATTTTTAAATTAAATGTGTTTCTTAACATCAGAAGTCACAAGAAAAACATGTGCATTGTTCCTTGGAGATAAAGAACAACCATGCATATTAGTCAAGTAATTCACACAGTTGTGATATGTCTAAAGCTGGCAATAATATATCAAGGGCTCAGGATGTTAAAATATCAGTTTTATTTGTTTAATTACCAGTGTGGGAATAGCTGTAGGGAGGGAAGTCTAGTATAAAACAAGTTGGAAAATCTATTTTTACCAGAAAGATTATATTAGGGTAGCATGAAGTATATCATATTTGTTACAAGGAATTCACAGAGCAAGGAATTAGAACACTGAGTCCATCTGGAGCCTGAGTCATCTAGGGTGACAGCTGTGCAGGTGAGTTGGTTTCCCTTTGGCTTAGGGATGTGGAAGAAAATCAGATCAAACCAGACTAATCTCTGCTTCTTGGTGTTCAGTTATTTGCATTTCACCTTTCAATTTTGTCTCATCTGCAAAGCTTTTAGTGTTTTTTATTTTAAGAGTATTAACTCTACCATTGCTACCAACTTCAGCACTTCTAAACAATCATAGGTTTAAAAAAAATCACAAGTTTTGGTATGGAGTGAATGTTCCAATATTCATATGTTGAAACCTTAACCCCCAATGTGATGGTATTTGGAGGTGGGGCTTTTGGAAGGTAATTTGGGTTGATGAAGTTGATGCCCTCATGATGGGATTAGTGCTTTTATAAGAAGAGGAAAAGATATGAGATCTCTCTCTCTCTGCATGCATGTACCAAGGAAGGCCATGTAAGGACATAACCTGGAAGAGAGCCCTCAGAACCCAGCCACATTGGTACCCTGATATTGGACTTTCAGCCTCTAGAACTGTGAGAAATAAATTGTTGTCTAAGCCCCCCAGTCTGTGGGATTCTATTATAGCAGCCCAGACTGACTAAGATGGGCTTATTTTTCTAGGTATGTTTTACTATTAAGGTTGTTCACAATTTATATATTTTAAAAATGTGAAGTCTATCCATATACTGTATGAAGTCATTTCTTGTATCACCTGAGTTAAGAGCATGATTCTTTAATAAGAAATACTGCTCTGAGTCATAGCAAAGTAAAACAAACTGACTTCGTGTTCCTTACATGAAAGTATAAACCATCTGTGAGGGTCAGAGATGTGTCAGGAGGCTTGCAGTCCTTGCCATGCCTCAGGCTCCAAATGATGTCTTGGTCTAACCATGTGTCTGGGCTCTGTTTTACTTCTACATGGCAGATCCCAAGGACTCAGTGGCAACTCCATCTTTCCAGTTATACCACCATTTCCAGAATTGGACTTTGGAGTAAGAAACACTTTCTTCCAATAATTCTTTTGGTGCTCTCAAATACAAACATATTACACTTATCTTTTAAGATTCACTAATTCTGGTAGAATAACAAAGAGTAATGAGGAAAGGACAAAGAATTTTAAGATTTTCCTATTTCTTTTTTAGAGTAGTGATATTGTTACCTACCTGGGATCCAGGTCATTTTACCTGGATCATTTCTGAGATAGAAAATGAGTTGTCTCTATTTTTCCTGAGTATGGACTCATCTACCTCCTTTTTCTAAGATAGCCACGCATGTCTATGATTTCTTCTTAAGTGAGGGACTGTTTCCTAGTATAAATTGAAACCAGGCCTAAAGATGCAGTTAAGACTACTGATTTTAATAATGTGGCAGACCAGATGATCTGAAAACTAACACTACATATACCTAGAAATATCAAATATAACATGCATTTTTTAAAATGTTAAGCTGAGGTTAAAAAAAAGAAATGCCCACATGAGAGAAATAGAAAATGGAAAAATAGAACAGAAAGCATAATGTGATTGCCAGAGTTAAGGAGTAAAGAGAATATAGGATGGATGAGAGGCAGGGAAAGGGGAGAGGAGGGCCAAAAGGGGTATATCATTCCTGGGTGGAGGTACCAGTGGGGTTCCAAAAGGAACAACTCAAAGTTAATCTAGAAGGACTCTTCTGCAAACTAAATGATAAAGGATTCTCACATAAAAATCAAGCACAAAAAATTATGGTTGCCAACCTCCAAAATAGCCCCCAATAATCCCCACCTCTTGGTATTCATGATCTGTGGACCAGGCCCCTCCCATATTGAGTAAGGCTGACCTGTGTAACTAATGACCCACGTGGCAATGACTGGGTGTGATTTCCAAAGCTAGGCTTCTGCTGTCTTCCTTTGGATCACTCACTCTGGGGGAAGTCAGACACCATGTCCGAAGGATACACAAGCAGCCCTATGGAGAAAGCCCAGGAACTGAGACCTCCTGCCAACAGTAGCCTAAATTCCCAGGCATGAGCCCCCTTGGAAAGCAGGTCTTCCATCCCCGGTCAAGCCTTCAGATGACTGCAGCCTTGGCTGACATCTTGACAGTAATCTTATGAGACCCTGAATTAGAACCCACCAAGCTAAGCCTCTTCTGCGTTTCAGACTTACAGAAGTTGTGTGAGATAATAAGTGTTTATTAGTTTAAAATTCTAAGGTTTGTGGAAATTTGTTGTGCAACAAATAGAAAACTAATAAATAATTTAAAATATTAAAGGACTCTTAAGCCATAAGAAAATAGCATGATGTTGTCCAAAAAAAAAAAAAAAAAAACCCAGAAAATTTTGAAAGTATCAAATTGGCCATCGTGAAGTGAGAAATAAAAATCCCAGCGGATGAATTAAATAGCTGAATCAATGCTGTGATTAGTCTTCTGGAGAATAACTGTGAGGAAATTTCAGGGAGCAGCAGAGAGAGATAGAAAAGGAAAATGGAAGGGATAGATTTACTTGAAGGATAGATCATAAAAGCTAATGGAGTTCCAGAGAGAGAATAAAGAAAATGGAGAAGCAATTTTCAAAGATATAATGGCTAAGAATTAACATAAGATTTAAGAAGCCTATTCAACCTCATGCAAAATATTAGAATAAATCCAGGTCTAGGCTTATGGAAATGAATTAGAAAAAAATTAATGAAAGAGAAGATTATGGTAAAAATAGCCAGAGATTAAAATACAGTTACAAAAGAACTGCAATCAGATTAATAGATGACTTCACAATAGCAAGAATGGAAGTAGGAAGACAGTTGAAATTATTTTCAAAGTTCTGAGAAAAAATAACTGTTAGTCTAGAGCAAAGCAAAATTCTTTCAGGAATGAGGGTGAAAATAGGCACTCAGAGCATGACATCCAAAAACAAACAAAAAATGATTTCACTGCACCAGACTCCTACCAAATGAACTATGTAAATGTGAACATTTAAAGGAGACAGAATGAGCTCAACAAGGGCTGAGATGCAAAAGGGAAGGGACAGCAAAGAAAATGGCAAACGTGCGGGTAATTCTAGATATACCAGTGGATGATGAGCATGTGGTATGACCAGAATGTTTATACACTACTGAGAAGTATAGAAATTGATACAACTACTTTTGAAAGCAGTTTGGCATTATCTAGTAAAGTTAGATGTGCATCCTCTGTGACCAAGCGATTCCACACGTTGGTACCTCAGGAGAAATGTACAAAGAAACAAAACCTCAGAGTCAACTCAAAAACCACTGATGGTAGAATAGCTATATAACGTATGTTACATATTCATATAGTGAAACGTTATACAGCAGTCAACGCAGCTAAACTGCAAGAACACACATTAGTTTGGTTGGATGAATGTACAATGTTCAGAAAAAAATCAAGTTGCAGATTATATAGAGAATGGAGTCCATTCATCTAAAGTTTGAATCTAAACAACATTTTATTTATTTAAAAAGGACCTACATGGTGCTCCATGTATATGGTCACTATTCTAAGAATTTCACAGTAAGTTATTTAGTCACATAAGCTAATAAGTAAGCACTGTAAGACGTTATTTGGTATATATGCAAATGAAGAAAATGTAAACACAAATGAAAGCAAAGAAATAAAAAACACAAATTTCAGTGTACTGTGAACCAGGAGAGATGCCAATGAGGGGATGGAATCAGCAGGGAAACACTGGAGAGTTCAAAACTGTTTGTGAATTTCATTTCCATAAACTGGAAGGTAAATATATGGCTATTCTTCTTCTTCTTTAAACCAGGCATATATTTTATGTTCATTCTTATATATGTATAATATATTTCATAATAAAATATAAAATGATAAGTGAGAGAAGTTTGAGTTGCTCCAATAGATTAATAGATCAAAAAGTGGCCATTCATGTGAAAAAAAATTGTATTTAGATTCTCATCACAGATAATAGATAACAGTAGAGCCCAGATGGAGGAAAGATCTAAATATGAAAAACTATCAAAATTTTATGGAAATTATAGAAAACATATTTATGATATTAGAATAGGGAAGATTATTTTTTGGTGAAATTTTAAAGCACAAACCATAAAGGAAATGATTGATATATTAAAATTAGAGTTTTTTTATTCTGAAAGACACCATAGAAAATGGAAAGACTCGATTAGGAGAGCATATTTGTCACTTAGACAAATGATTGAGGATTAGTATGGAGAATATGGGATTAATTTAAACCTGTAAATTAATAAGAAAAAGACAATGGATTCAGTAGAGAAAAAGAGCAGGGTATGTGAATAGTTAGTCAAAAACGAGAGTAAGATACTGTGTGGCCCCTAAAAAAAGTCTCAGTAATTAGGGAAATACAAGTTAGAATATCAAGGAATTATTATTTCAGACCTGTTACCCTGGCAAACATTAAAAAAAATCTGATGATGCCAACTGTTGGCTGGAATTTGAGAAATGCACACATTTCTGGGTGGAAATGGGTAAACCACCTTTGAAAACAAGTACTTAAGTTGACTGATTACATACCCTGTAACTTTGAAATTTCATTTCAAGGTACCTTGCCTTGGAAATACTCTGGCATATGTTTGCAAAGAGAAATGTACAAAGACATCCATTGTAGCACACTTTATAGATATTCTTACTGTCCTGCTTGAGAAGAGATATACCAGCTACAGACTATTCATACAATAAATATTTGACTCCAGGTATTCATTTAATTGAATACCCTAACCAGTTAAATGAATGAATTGATTCTGTATGCAACAATAGAGATAAATCTGAAAAATATGTTTTTAGTCAAGATTGCAAATTCAAAAGAAATATGAATATTATTTATGTAAAATTTTCTAAGACACAAAATAGTATATATTTGAAATGGAACATGTATGTTTTTTTTTTTTTTTTTAAACATTGCTTTTTTTTTATTTTTTATTTTATTTATTTATTTAGTTAGTTAGTTAGTTATGGCTGTGTTGGATCTTCGTTTCTGTGCGAGGGCTTCCTCTAGTTGTGGCAAGCGGGGGCCACTCTTCATCGCGGTGCGCGGGCCTCTCACTATCGCGGCCTCTCTTGTTGCGGAGCACAGGCTCCAGACGCGCAGGCTCAGCAATTGCGGCTCACGGGCCCAGCTGCTCCGTGGCATGTGGGATCTTCCCAGACCAGGGCTCGAACCCGTGTCCCCTGCATTGGCAGGCAGACTCTCAACCACTGCGCCACCAGGGAAGCCCGAACATGTATGTTTGAGATAAGGATACAAAAACATGCATGAAGACTCACTATATTCAGGATGTTAATTCTTCCTAACTTGATCTATAGAGTTAATGTAATCTCAATTAAAATCCCAGCAAATTATTTTGTGAATATAGAAAAACTAATTCTGAAGTGTATATTGAGAGGCAAAAGACCCAGAAGATCCAACACAATATTGAAGGAGAACAAAGTTGGAGGACTGACACTACCCAACTTCAAGACTTATTATAAAGCTACACTAATCAAGACAGTGTGGTATTGGTGAAAAAACAGAGAAATATATCATTGGAAGAGCATAGAGAGCCAAAAATCTACCCATGTAAATATAGTCAACTAATCTTTGACAAAGGAGTAAAGGCAATTCAATGGGAAAAAGATGGTCTTTTCCAAAAATGGTGCTGGAACTAGACATCCATGTGAAAAAAAAAAAAAAAAAAAAAGAATCTAGATACAGACTTTATACCCTTCGCAAAAGTAAACTCAGAGTGGATTGTAGACCTAAATCTAAAATGCAAAACTATAAAATTCCTAAGATAACATAGGAGAAAATCTAGATGACTTTGGTTATAGTGATGACTTTTTAGATACTACACCAAAGAAAATCATTTAAAGAAATAATTGATAAATTATACTCGATTAAAATTGAAAACTTCTCTGTGAACGACATTTTTAAGGGATGGAGAAGACAGTTCACAGACTGGGAGAAGAAGACCTATCTGATGAAGGAGTTATCCAACATATACAAGGAACACTGTAAGCTCAACAGTGAGAAAATCAACAGATTAAAAAACAGGCAAAAGATCTGAGCAGACATCTCACCACAGCAGATATATAGATGTCAAATGAGTATATGAAAAGATGCCCAGTCAACCAAGATGTCCTTCAGTAGGAGATTAATAAACTGTGGTATATCCAGACAATGGATATACTATTCAGTGCTGGATTAATATCCAGACAATGAATACTATTCAGTGCTGAAAAGAAACGTACTATTAAGCCATGAAAAGACTTGGAGTAAACTTAAATGCATATTAATAAGTGGAAGAAACCAACATGAAAAGCCTACATACTGTATGATTCTAATTATATAACATTCTGGAAAACACCATGGGGACAGTAAAAGGATCAATATTTGCCAGGGATTGGGGGCAGGGACGGAGAGATAAGCAGAGCATAGAGGTTTTTTAGTGTAGTGAAACTATTCTGTATGACACGCTAATGGGGGAAGCCTGTCATTATACATTTATTAAAACCCACAGAATGTAAAACACCAACAGTGAACGCTAATGTGAACTGTGGAAAAGCAACAATGGATTGTTGAGTTTGCAAGGAGAGCCTGCTGCACATGCATACCTGGTCTCTTAGTTTCCTCTTTTTCTGGAGACAGTTAGCTGAAGGAGGCATGAGATCTGCTCAGCTCCTCCTTGCTGTAGTTCACAATGGTCAGCTTCTGTATAGAAATTTCCAGCACAAGTTATAACTTAGTCTGTTTATGTCTGAGATGCACACTCTGAAAGATTACCTGCCTACAGATATAGGCTATTTTTTTCCAGTAGCAACTTCATCCGTAAAAAGGTTGATATTTTGATCTACTAGCTGCCTTACACTTCAGTCTTAGTTCTTAATTACTTCAAAACCTGAGCTAAGAAATAAAGTACTCTTTATTGGACTCTCCTCAAATTCCCCAAAGCACCCAAATCCCCAGTCCTCTAGACACTGGATGTGTAATATTGCTCAGGTCTTTGCTGTCCCCTGCAAAACATCTCTGCTTTGGTTTATTAGTTGCCTGGAATTAAAGTAAAAGCTCAGCTGTTCTCTCTTCCCCATGTCAGAGCCACTGGCAAATCATTCTTCATGCTAATGCCTGATAAGTATTTCTTGAAGTGGAAATTTTATATCTTGGTGTTTCTCCACAGCTTTTTATATTTACTTCAAAATCCTAGTTGGTCCCACTTAGCTGTGACCCAATAACCCTCTCCTCTCTAGTCCCGTATCTAATGACTCCATCAGATGCATTCTTACCATATCCCAAGATAGTCTTCTTGTCAAGCTCTCACAGTATTCCAGAAAACAACAGGAAAATATATTCCTCTGTCTTCACATGAGTCTTTTCTCCTTGCCTCAAAAGACCTTGTACCCTTCTTTATCTACCCAGCAACAAATCATCCTTTAAAACTAAAAAGTGTGTATGTATAACTGCATCGCTTTGCTTTACATCTGAAACTAATACAACATTGTTAATCAACTATACTCCAATATAAAATAAAAAGTTAAAAAAACCCAAAACTAAAAACTTAGTTTAAACATCACCATGCCAGGAAGTCTTCCCCATCTGATACAGACTTTTCCTGTGTTCTCTTAATATACTGTACAATCTTAACCTTTGTTCATCTATTCATTCATTCACTCTGTCATCCATCCATCCTTCCTTCCATCCCTCCTCCCATCCTTCCATCCCTCCTTCATCCTTCCATCCCTCCTTCATCCTTCCATCCCTCCTTCATCCTTCCATCCATCTGTATATCTATTCACTCACTTCACAATGATAGTGTACCCACCATATACCATGGTCTGTGGATGTGAATACAGGAGTTAAGGGATAGGTGTCATTCTTGCCTCCATCATGTTAAAATCTCTGTCCTAAACTTATCCCATGAGACTGTAATGAAAGAATTTCCTGACTGCCTTATCCACTAGTCTGTAAACTCTTTTATGGCAGTGACAGCATGTTTGGCTTTAAATCCACTACATCTACCATGTATATGACACAGAGATGTTATTAATAAGTGCTTATTGGATAGCTTACTGTCTAAATTAATCAACTTCTATAAATTTCTTCTAAACTCTGTAATATCAGAAATTATAGCTTATTTAAATATTTCTGGGTGAATACTTTTGGTTTGGGTCTATCTTGCAACCTTGAATTCCAACTATGTGGGGATATGTGAAACAAAGAGGAGATGTTAAGTTCATTGTAGCAGTGGAAGAACAAAGTTTATTCACCTAGTGGACGAGGAGGTTTAACCTGACCTTGACTCTGGTTCCTACTCCAGCACCCAGGATTCACTTGGTTCCTGCTGATCTTCCAAGCCCTGTTCTTGAGCCTCCCATTTGTTTAGTGAGCTCTGAAGAGCTTTTCAATAATTTCCATCTGCACCTTCACTTATTTTTATAATCAAAGATATCTAAAGTTATTTGCCATGACTAAAGCCATGAACCCCAACTTATATGCTTACATAAAGAAGTTCAGCAGATTAGCAAATACTATCAAATATTCTTTATAATGTTGTGTGAAGCATACTTAATAAAGTTTATTGTGTGAAATCTTTAAAGAAATGGAAAAATCTGCAAAATGACACTTGTCTATTATTTCAAGGTAATTTGCCAGTGGACCTTCCAACTCCACCAGAAACTTCAGTTCCAGTAACCTTACCTCCACACAACTGTACCGACAATGAATTTGTTTGCAGGTCTGATGGTCAATGTGTTGAAAATATCCAGAAATGTGATTTTAGATATGACTGCCCTGACAAATCAGATGAATCATCCTGCGGTACGTGAATTCCTAAATTTTGCATTAAATATAGCCATAAAACTGATAAGAAAATACTAGTGTTATCTCAAGTAGCGTGGCATAATATCCTAGTTAGAAAATTTCAACCTGGCTTAAAGCAGTTTCTTAACATAAAGACTATTTGTATAGAAAATGATAGAAAAATCAGCATACATTCTTGTATCATGTCCAACAAGAGGTGTCTTTAAATTAATATTTAAATTCAAAATACTTGTTTTCATGGACTTAGCTTGATTCCAGAGCTATCATTTATCATTTTTATTCATCCCCCTTTTTGTCTCTGTTTGTCACAATCACTAAATAGAAATGTTTAGGGAAGAAGCATAATACCCTCAAGTTAGATGAATCTGCTCAAATTTTGCCATTGTCAAAATGCACACATAAAATGAATACTATGTCAAATGTGCAGAGATAATAAGAAAACCAATCCTAATACATGTGGACACTTCAGCGGCTAGGTACTGTTGAAAGATGGTTTTCATTTATTGACACGTGCCAATCTATGGCTTCTCCTAAATGGATCAAGGCAAATTATTTAATTTAGAAGTGAACTTCTCAGTCAAAGATACAAACTGAGAGGAGAAAAATTAATCTGTGTCTGAATGGGCAAAACACAGGATCAGAAGGAATAAACACTTGTGATTTTTTTCCCCTTCCTTGCTCTTTATTAAGTTGTATGTGAATTTACCATAAAATTGCTCAAGTGTTTTGATAATACTGACAGTTTAGAACATACAGATAATACAGCGTATAGTGAAATTCTAATTTGTCTCATGTCAGCCTCGTCAAGGAATTCTAAAACTTAAAAAATACAAATACACAATAAACTAATCCAGACCAAAAAACCTCATAAAATCAAAGCTAATTCACTCTGTGAATAAGATGGGACAGTAATTAACTCAAGTTGGTCAGGAAGATGTACTGTGCATCACAGATGTAAGATAATATAATGGACTATGCTGTGGTATTCAGACTCCCTCATGGGAAGACACTAAAATCCTCTTCTGATCACACATAAGTCGTCTTTGTAAAAGTTTACACAAAATCTAATTAATTACACCTAATGAGCATCTTTAGTAAATACTGACTTTCTTCTTAGTTCAACTTTGAAATTTTAGTAGTGCCATTTATGATTGGATGGGAAGTTTTGGTAAGTTCTGTAAATGTCCCGAATGAATGTCTACTATTAAATTATTAAAATCATGGGGATATTTATTTATTTTGATTAAACATGAATTATTACCGTTTATTTCTGAACAAATTGTGTCTTGCCTTCGCCATCTCTTTGTAAAATGAACTATTGTGATAAATCTGCTTGTCACCTACAGTCATATTTTGTAATTTTTTCATTGTGATAAGAATACAATATAAGATCTACCCTCTTAATAAATTTTTAAGTGTACAATACAGTATTGTTGACTGTAGGTACAATGTTGTACAGCAGATCTTAGCTTGCCTGAAACTCTATGTTCTCTAATTTTTAAAAAATCTACAATTTTAAAAATCTTTTTTAATAATATGATGAACAGGATTCTATTGAATTCTAAATCTCTTCACAAAATAAGTATAATTATATGATCAATATTAATATCAGAGATTAAATAACACATCTGAATGTCATGATTAAAATCACTTTTTTTGATGGAGTTTTCCTTCTCAAATTTTATGTTAAATCGTGAACCCAAGTTTCTAAGTGATATAGTAGTGATAACCTATGCCATCACCGTTTATGCCATTTAAAACCTGGAGTACACACCAGGCTTTCCATTGTATACACAAGACCTCATTGAACTGAATCTTTTCTTTTATTCAAGAAGTAGAGGATTTAAGACAGACAGACACATGAACACATCAGAGAGAGAAGGAGAGAGAGAGGAGGAGAGAAAAAGAGAGCATTTGTTTTCACACACAACTTATGTATTTAAAAAATCACTGGACTTTTAATTTTGTTTGATATTAGAATACAGTCATTACAAGAATATTGAAAACTTTCAACGGAAGAGGTTCAATATAAAAGCTGTTGTAAATCTTATAGCTTTGAATTTAAGTAATTTGGAATTTGGGATTTAGCTTTGCGATAATACTGTGAAAAAAGAACAGACTTATCAGAACTTGCAGGTCATATAAGCAATGTAAGTGTTGTGTCAGAAGAGAGTGGCAATTCTTAAATTGCTGCTTTCAGAGCGAATTAAAATCTCACTTCTTTATGAAAGCAGAATCTTCAGTATGTGCATTTATTTCCACATTTCAGTTAATATAGATATTTGAATATAATACACCTAGATTTCTTTAAAACTCTTCTAGTGATTATGTAAACAATTTGCCTAATTATTTCAGTTATGCTTAAAAGTTAGATTATAATTTAAAGAAACCCCAAGAGTAAGAAAGTGCTGATGCAGATGGAAATCGCCTTTTATTAATACATTTATTGTGATTAGCTCATCTTATCTCTGTCCCATCCTATTCAAGCTATGGAAGTTTGCAGCTTTGAAAAAGGAAGCCTGTGTAAATGGTACCAGCCAATCTCGGAAAAAGTAATTCAAGATTCAAACACATTCAGGTGGGGACTTGGTAATGGAACCAGTATTCATCATGGGGAGGAAAATCACAGGCCGTCGGTGGATCATACAATGTAAGTGACCACGCATTTGGAACATGTCTGCTAGGGACTATTTATTAAGCAGTTCCCAAATTCCTGCCACACCACCTTACCCTAAGTTAGTGCTCTTGTAAAGATGAAGGTTTAAGTGAAAACATAAGTGGGCTAAGTGTACTCTTTCTTACAAAATTAAAAAAAATTTTTAATTAAAAAATAGTAAATGCTCTTATAAAAGTCATAGAAACCAGAGAAAAGCATGAGTAAATAAAGAAAAAATATTTGTAATATCACCACTCATCGAAAAGCACTGTTAATATGTTGTTTTAGAATTATCTATTCATTCCTTCCCCTCCAAATTTCTTTTCTCCTTTTCTTCCTTTTTCAGCTCCTCCTCCAACACCTTGCCCCTTTCCCTCTTCTTCCAGTCTTTGCTCTTTATCATCATTTATTTTGGTCTTTTCTTTCGAGGTTTAATAACTCATACCTTTCCCCTGTTTTGTAGTCCACAAATATATTGAGTGCTCACTTCCTACAAGATCCCATTCTTCCTCTTTCCTTTTGTTGATTTCAAGGAAATGTTACTGAAGACAACAAAGGAATCCCCATTTATATTACAGAGAATCTTTTCCAAACCTTTATGCCTTCACACTTCTCCTCAGTTAAAGCTTCATGACCCCCAGTTCCTAGGCTGCTGCTTCAAAGAAAACTAAAGGTATATCCACTGTCCAGTCCATCATTGCCCTGGCCAACTTGACCTTGCACTCAAGGGGACCACGGTATCTTAAGTGTACAATGATTTTTCTTTCCCTGGGCTGACTTTTTCACCCTGGTTTTCTGAGCTCCCTTTTGTTCTTTTTGTTCTATTAAAATGGTTCCAGTTTTACCATCATTTTATTTAAATGTCTGCCGCCAGGTTGCCCAAAGTATATAGAGTAGTAGATATTCATACTGCTTTGTTTTGATCACATTTGACAGTTGGCAAGTAATTTTTGAAATTTCAGGATACAAAATTTCCTTGGGCTGCTTCTGACATAAAAAAGTACAGGGTAATTTCAGAAAGTTTCTGTGGCTCATGCAAATAAGCCATACTTCATTAATAAACTATATTTCTGTAAAGAAAAAGGTAGACTAGAATCTAACTTCTAGGTGGTAAAAGTATAAACAGAAATATGGCAGCATATAAGCAAAGGAATATAATCGGCTTTTAACTTGTCTCTGACCCTCACCCCCTGCTTCCAATAGACTGCAAATTCCTTGAGGAATTTGAAGGACTGTGATTCCCATTTATTGCATTATTTCTAAGGCTCTTTATGTATTAAGTCCCAGTAGTTATTTGTTGAGTGAGTTAGTTGATGATTAGGATCAATATATTTATGCTTTATAATTAAAGGCTACAAGGCACAAAATTAAATATATTTTAAATAGGAATACTTAATAATCAGATAATGTTTAATGGATGTGCTCTACATGACAAAATCCTGGAGAATGGGGCAGTTCCTCAGCTTCTATCTTCTCTAGTTTTCCTCTCCCCTTCTCTCTAGGTTCTTTCTTCAGCCAAGGAAGGTCTGACATTTTTTACTTTGTCAAATAGTTCTTATGCATCATTTATTCTACTCTATGGCTTATAGTAGAACTCCAAGCTCAGTTTGTCCAAATTATGGGGTTTTTTTCTTTATATTTAAAGGGGAGCTTTTCCATTTAGAAAATGCTTTTCTCTCTCAGGTATCTGGCTCTAGAGATTTAAAGCCAGGTTTTTAGACTACTGTCTCTGAAACAGTTTTCAAGACCAGTTTTGAAAATCAAAAAGCTCTACACCAGTTCTTTCTTTCTCTTCACTTTCTATGATTCCACTTCACCCTAAGGTAAAGATTGCTTCTGGCTTGGGTTGGTAAGGAACATTCATAAGCAAGTGCAAAAGAAAAAAAAATCACATTACTATATTTCAAAATATTCTCTCACTTCATACACCTAATGAAGCAATAAAACATCTAGAAGAGTCATGGTGGGGTAGGAATATGTAGGGAAGTTTTCATTGTGCAGATGAGTCTTCAGTTACGTCTTAGCTTTTACCGTTTCATTTCCATGATGGAAAACAAGGTAAGTAAAGTCATAGTCCAAGTCACAATCTACTGTTTTGTGTTCACACTTTAATGGACTATTCTTTGTACCTGAGGATCTAAAGTGCACTCTGGGTCTAAATTAAGGGTTGCATCTTTATTTTTTACTTGTTTGTTTGTGGGAGAGTAACACCATTCCATACAGCTGGTGCATTCAGCATTTGTATATGAATTAGAAATAGTCATCTCTTCTTCTAGGGCTTCTTCTGTGTGGCCATGGTCTTAGTACGGGGCTTGGTGAGTGGATTCTTTCTTCATCCCGCTCAGCAGGGACCAACTAAGGGCACCTGGCATGATTTTTTTTCCTAGGATTGGAATCTAAATATTTATTTAGAAATAAATATTGTTCTCAACTACAACCAGAGAAAAAATAAAGTAAAACCCCTTCAATGTAAATATCATCAGTTGCAATTTGCATGTTCTTTTGAGATTGGAGTTGGATGAAATTTCTGTTTCCTCTAACTTATGCAGTGAGAGGGAATATTTAATAGAAAAATTCTTTTCTTGGTATTTTGGGAAAAGCACCCTAATCTAGTTCAACAACAACAGCAACAACACACGCACACACACCACAGAAGAAAAACAAGTTTATATCCATTCATGCTCCAGGAACTACTAGGAAACTTGGCAAAAACATTAGTCTTACTCAGCTGAGAATTGTTTAAAACAATTGTTATTTGCTTATCATTGAATCAAGGTATTTGGATTACCTAGCATCTGAGCTTTGTAGCTAATTCAAATTTACATATGTTTAGAACATTGAAGATTTGGAAGTGTTGTGTAATGATTCCTCGTGGTTTGTAATTTCATAAGATCTTAGAATCCTGTACTCTGACCTCCATAATCAGTTCAATAAGCCAAGGCAGTTTTACATTAGTATGTAAATTAGTAAACTAGCTTATAACTAAATACCATAAAATTTTTTTTAATTTATTTATTTATTTATTTATTTATGGCTGTGTTGGGTCTTCGTTTCTGTGCGAGGGCTTTCTCTAGTTGCGGCAAGCGGGGGCCACTCTTCATCGCGGTGCGCGGGCCTCTTCACTATCGCGGCCTCTCTTGTTGCGGAGCACAGGCTCCAGACGCGCAGGCTCAGTAATTGTGGCTCACGGGCCTAGTTGCTCCGCGGCATGTGGGATCTTCCCAGACCAGGGCTCGAACCCGTGTCCGCTGCATTGGCAGGCAGATTCTCAACCACTGCACCATCAGGGAAGCCCCTAAATACCATAAATTTTATGATCATTTTTTACTCATAGGAAAACCTTTTTTTCACCCAACTTCCTTTTCACAGCCAGAAGCCAAGGAGAGCAACATTTTGAGCCCTTGGCCCTCAAATCCATTTTATTTGACTGCAGTAAATGCCCATCTATTGGTTAAATAAGGTTTAATATTAATGCCTCTTAGGAGTCTTAAATCATTCCCTCAAGCAAGATGAAGCTCTTCCTATTTATTGCTCATATGGAAGTACACCTAGTGGAGTACGTATGCATATTCTGGGTCTGTGGTTTCTAACTGTGCTCACAGAAGCTTTAGGGAAGTTTCTCAAAGTGTGGATCAAGTACCGCCGAAAATGTTTGTGTGTTTATTAATACTTAAATATGTAATACATTTAAAAGCAGATTCTGACACTTGAATCAGAATCTTGGGAATAGAGCCTGGGGCTCTGTATTTTTAGTGTAATTCCTAGGTGGTTCTAGAACCTCATTCTTAGGGGCCCTCCAGGGCAGAAAGTGGGGAGGGTATTGCTAAAAGACAGAGGGTGGCTTTCTTATCAACTAATTCCAATTTTGATTAGAGCAGACTCATTTTCCTCTAAATCCAGTGACTAATTTAAAAAAAATAGTACAAAATATTTCAGGAAAAACCAAGAAACAATAAATATCCTAAGATGATTTTACTTAAAAATAAAATTTGTGTGTTATAAAGTAACATATAATTGAGAAATCATTTGGGAGAAAACTCTACCCTGTGTTAATCTAAAAGGCATGTGGGCTTCCCTGGTGGCGCAGTGGTTGAGAATCTGCCTGCCAGTGCAGGGGACACGGATTCAAGCCCTGGTGTGGGAAGATCCCACATGCCACGGAGCAACTAAGCCCATGCGCCACAACTACTGAGCCTGCACTCTAGAGTCTGCGAGCCACAACTGCTGAGCCCGTGTGCCACAACTACTGAAGCCCACGCACCTAGAGCCTGTGCTCTGCAACAAGAGGAGCCACCGCAATGAGAAGTCTGCGCACCTCAGCTAAGAGTAGCCCCTGCTCGCCGCAACTAGAGAAAGCCTGCACGCAGCAATGAAGACCAAACACAGCCAAAAATAAATAAATAAAATAAATACATTAAAAAAAATAAATAAAAGACATGTAACTCAAGGCACCCTCTATGCTGCCTCTTTCATTGTAAAACACCCAGCCATTTCTCTCAAATCTTTTTGCCCATGTGTTCTCTTCTCTACCTCTAAAAAATGATCTGTCTGTCTTTTGGATCAAAACCAAGCATACCAATTTTATTATCATCTGGAAAAAACAGATATTTTTAAATATTTTGCATTTTTAGGTTTGCTTACAGACTGTTGAGAAACTATTTGAATATGAACCATCTCATTCAAAATGCAGATTAGATAGAACACAGTTTTGTGCTGCTTGTTTATGAAGTAGAAGTACTTTTTCTTAGATTTTTCTTTTTATTTCACGACACTGATCATTGTCTTTCAGGTGGAAATGAGTTATAGTTCCCGCTGCTGCAGATGCACCTACATTCCTATCTACATTATGCATTTGTACAGGCTTGACATCATTATAAACTAAAAGCCACATAAATAATGCAAGCTGTCTCTGTGACATAACTGTGCATATCATAATGTATCTAAGTGCTGGATATAAATGTGGATAAAGCTTCAGTAAAACTGAAAATATTTTAATGTTTTCTGCTCTGCAGCGGTAACAATTTTCAAAGCTTTAGTCTCGGACATTAAATGCCAGAATTACTGCTTTCTCGGAGCCTTTTCTGGTAAGCCAATTTTTTATAGGCCAATTTAGATGCCTTAACACTCTCCCAATATAATTTCTAAAAGATCCAGTTTTAAAAATCCATAGTAATGGTTAAATACCAGGCTTTAGAAACAGTTTTGCTAAAATAAAAATAAAAATGCAAACAGGCAAAATAAAAATTAACCGTAATAATTTTCTCTTAAGTGTTTTAATACTGGTGGGAAATAGCATTTCTGGCAGTGTTTTCACAGGACTGAATATAAAGCATAATTGCACCTCTAAAACACAAGAAAAATTGCTTTTGTTTTAGACTGACCTTGAGTTAAGCACCTATTCTTTATTTTTGCATACATATCAATAATTTGTTTTAAATCACTTTAATTTTATTTCAGTGTATTTTAGCTTGATAATAATTTTAAAAATTAACTACAATGACTTGAAAACATGGAATTTAAGAGAAATCTATGCTGAAAATAATACTTGTAAACCGTACCTAAAATAATATATATACAGGGGTTAGGTAATATGTAGTTGCTGTACATGGTAAGGTTTTAAGAATGTATTCATAATACAGTGTATGATTTATATTATGTTACCATAATGAAATTAAAAATTCATTTTCATTATATAATTTTTGAATGTGCCTTCCCTTTAACCACATTAAGATGAAATAAATTTATTTGCATTCCAACTCCTGCACAAAATTGTTATAGTTATACAAAATGTGGAGGAAAAAATATGTTTTCTCAACTAAGTAAAGATAAATTAGATTTAATTCTTATATTAAGACAAGGACTTGAAAATATGAATATACTATATCACATATGAACCAATATCAATGTGATCTAATGACATTTATATATGCAGATACATCAAATACTCAAAGATCCTTATGGTCTGGAGGAGAATTAGCCTTGACTAGGCACACAATTCATTCTTACATTAGGCATGTATTTCCTGAGCATCTGGTCTGTGAGAATAGTAAGCTTAATCAGACATGAAACCAGCACACACATGAATAGATGTGTAATGCCCAGCAGAAAGAGAGGCCCACTGTGGACCCTCAGGTCTATTGGTCTATCTTGGTTGTGTCTCGGTATTTAATAATACCTGAAAAGACTCTCTAACTTTGAATTTTAGTGGCTAATATAAATGAACTAAAATAATATTATGGGTAAAGACCATTTACTGATTATTCTAAGAATTTGACTTTTTTATTGTTACAAAAATAACTTTCTTTCCACAAAAGAAGAAAGGTATTTTTACTGTAGGGAAATATTTAAATATAGATAAGAAAGGGAAGTAATGTTAACAACTATAATCTTGCCACTATGATAAAAGCACTGTGCATGTATACATATATATTTAGCAAAAAATAGGTTCTATCAATCACACTTTTTTAATATGCTTTTAATTTTATTTACAATCTATAAGCAATTATTTACCAATACTTTTTTTAATGGGGCAATAGTTTTCAAATAACAGGATGCACCATAATTCACTAATTTAATTCCTCAATATTTGATATCTGAGTTGCTTTTAATTATACACAGATTTTTTTTTTTTTTTTTTTTTTAATGTGCGCCCTGTCGTGTGAGGTGGTTTCTCAACCCCTTTGTGATGTTGTCCCTGTGGTGCGAGGCGGTTTCTCATCCCCTTTGTGATGTTGTCCCTGTGGTGCGAGGCGGTTTCTCATCCCCTTTGTGATGTGGGCCCTGTGGTGTGAGGTGGTTTCTCATCCCCCTTGTGATGTGGGCCCTGTGGTTTTTGGTGGTTTCTCATCTACTTTGTGATGTTGGCCTTGTAGTGTGAGATGGTTTCTCATCCTCTTTGTGATGTGGGCCGAGTGGTGGGAGGTGGTTTCTCATCCCCTTTGTGATGGGGGCCCTGTGGTGTGAGGTGGTTTCTCATCCCCTTTGTGATGGGGGCCCTTTTGTGTGAGGTGTTTTCTCATCCCCTTTGTGATGTGGCCACTTTGGTGTAAGGTGGTTTCTCATCACCTTTTTGATGTGGTCCCTGTGGTGTGAGGTGGTTTCTCATCCCCTTTGTGATGTGGGCCGTGTAGTGTTAGGTGGTTTCTCATCCCCTTTGTGATGTGGGCCCTGTAGTGTTAGGTGGTTTCTCATCCCCTTTGTGATGTGGGCCCTGTAGTGTGAGGTGGTTTCTCATCCCCTTTGTGATGTGGGCCCTGTGGTGTGAGGTGGGTTCTCATCCCCTTTGTGATGTGGGCCCTGTGGTGTGAGGTGGATTCTCATCCCATTTGTGATGTGGGCCCTGTGGTGTGAGGTGGTTTCTCATCCTCTTTGTGATGTGGGCCCTGTGTTGTGAAGTGGTTTTTTCATCCCTTTGTGATGGGGACCCTGTGGTGTGAGGTTCATTCTCATCCCCTTTGTGATGTGAGCCCTGGGGTTTTACGTAGTTTCTAATCCCCTTTTTAATGTGGGCTCTGTGGTGTGAGGTGGATTCTCATCCCCTTTGTGATGGGGGCCATGTGGTGTGAGGTGGTTTCTCATCCCCTTTGTGATGGGGGCCATGTGGTGTGAGGTGGTTTCTCATCCCCTTTGTGATGGGGGCCATGTGGTGTGAGGTGGTTTCTCATCCCCTTTGTGATGGGGGCCCTTTTGTGTGAGGTGTTTTCTCATCCGCTTTGTGATGTTTGACCTGTGGTGTAAGGTGGTTTCTCATCACCTTTTTGATGTGGTCCCTTTGGTGTGAGGTGGTTTCTCATCCGCTTTGTGATGTGGGCCCCGTGGTGTGAGGTGGATTCTCATTCCCTTTGTGAAGTGCGTCCTGTGGTGTGAGGTGGTTTTTCATCCCCTTTGTGATGTGGTCCCTTTGGTGTGAGGTGGTTTCTCATCCCCTTTGTGATGTGGGCCTTGTGGTGTGAGGTGGTTTCTCATCCCCTTTGTGATGTGGGCCCTGTGGTGTGAGGTGGTTTCTCATCCCCTTTGTGATGTGCCCACTTTGGTGTGAGGTGGTTTCTCATATCCTCTTTGTGATGTGGGCCCTGCGGTGTGGGGTGGTTTCTGATCCCCTTTGTGATGTGGGCCCTGTGGTGTGAGGTGGTTTCTCATCCCCTTGGTGTTGGATGATCTTTGTTGTGAGGTGGTTCTCATCCCCTTTGTGATGTGGGCCCTGTGGTGTGAAGTGGTTTTTCATCCCCTTTGTAATGTGGGCCCTATGGTGTGATGTCGTTTCTCATCCCCTTTGTGATGTGGGCCCTGTGGTGTGAGGTGGTTTTTCATCCCCTTTGTGATGTGGCCCCTTTGGTGTGAGGTGGTTTTTCATCCCTTTGTGATGGGCCCTTGGTGTGAGGTGGTTTTCTCATCCCCTTTGTGATGGGGGCCTTTGGTGTTGAGGTGGTTTCTCATCCCTTTGTGATGGGGTCTCGCTTGGTGTGAGGTAGTTCTCATCCATTTTGTGATGTGGGCCCTTTGGTGTGAGGTGGTTTCTCATCCCCTTTGTGATGTGGGCCCTTTGGTGTGAGGTGGTTTCTCATCCCCTTTGTGATGTGGGCCCTGTGGTGTGAGGTGATTTCTCATCCCCTTTATGATGGGGGCTCTCTGGTGTGAGGTGGTGTCTCATCCCCTTTGTGATGTGGGCCCTGTGGTGTAGGTGGTTTCTCATCCCCTTTGTGATGGGGGCCCTGTGGTGTGAGGTGGTTTCTCATCCCCTTTGTGATGTTGCCCTGTGGTGTAAGGTGGTTTCTCATCCCCTTTGTGATGGGGGCCCTGTGGTGTGAGGTGGTTTCTCATCCCCTTTGTGATGGGGGCCCTTTGGTGTGAGGTGGTTTCTCATCCCCTTTGTGATGGGGGCCCTGTGTGTGAGATGGTTTCTCATCCCCTTTGTGATGTGTGCCCTGTGGTGTAAGGTGGTTTCTCATCCCCTTTGTGATGGGGGCCCTTTGGTGTGAGGTGGTTTCTCATCCACTTTGTGAAGTTTGCCCTGTGGTGTAAGGTGGTTTCTCATCTACTTTGTGATGTTGGCCCTATGGTGTAAGGTGGTTTCTCATCCCCTTTGTGACGGGGGCCCTTTGGTGTGAGTTGGTTTCTCATCCCCTTTGTGATGGGGGCCCTGTGGTGTGAGGTGGTTCCTCATCCCCTTTGTGATGTGGGCCCCGTGGTGTGAGGTGGTTTCTCATCCCCTTTGTGATGGGGGCCCTTTGGTGTGAAGGGGTTTCTCATCCCCTTTTTGATATGTGACCTATTGTGTCAGGTGGTTTCTCATCCCCTTTGTGATGTGGGCCCTGTGGTGTGAGGTGGTGTCTCATCCCCTTTGTAATGTGGGCCCTGTGGTTTAAGGTGGTTTCTCATCCCCTTTGTGATGTGGGCCCTGTGGTGTGAGGTGGATTGTCATTCCCTTTGTGAAGTGTGTCCTGTGGTGTGAGGTGTTTTTTCATCCCCTTTGTGATGTGGGCCCTGTAGTGTGAGGTGGTTTCGCATCCTCTTTGTGATGTGGGTCCTGTGGTGTGAGGTGGTTTCTCATCCCCTTTGTGATGTTGGCTCTGTGGTGTAAGGTGGTTTCTCATCAGCTTTGTGATGTGGTCCCTTTGGTGTGAGGTAGTTTCTCATCTCCTTTGTGATGTGGGCCCTGTGGTGTGAGGTGGGTTCTCATCCCCTTTGTGATGTGGGCCCTGTGGTGTGAGGTCGTTTATCATTCCCTTTGTGATGTGGGACCTGTAGTGTGATGTGGTTTCTCATCCCCTTTGTGATGTGGGCCCTGTGGTGTGAGTTGGGTTCTCATCCCCTTTGTGATGTGGGCCCTGTGGTATTAGGTGGTTTCTCATCCCCTTTGTGATGTGGCCCTGAGGTGTGAGGTGGTTTCTCATCCCCTTTGTGATGTGGGCTCTGTGGTGTGAGGGGGTTTCTCATCCCTTTTTGATGTGGGCCCTGTGGTGTGAGGTGGTTTCTCATCCCCTTTGTGATGTGGGCCCTGTGGTGTGACGTGGTTACTCATTCCCTTTGTGATGTGTGCCCTGTGGTGTGACATGGTTTCTCATGCCCTGTTTGATGTGGGTCATATGGTGTGAGGTGGATTCTCATCCCCTTTGTGATGTGGGCCCTGTGGTTTTAGGTGGTTTCTATTCCCCTTTTTGATGTGGGCTCTGAGGTGTGAGGTGGATTCTCATCCGCTTTGTGATGTTTGACCTGTGGTGTTAGGTGGTTTCTCATCCCGTTTGTGATGGGGGCCCTCTGGTGTGAGGTGATTTCTCATCCTCTTTGTAATGTTGGCCCTGTGGTGTAAGGTGGTTTCTCATCACCTTTTTGATGTGGTCCCTTTGGTGTGAGGTGGTTTCTCATCCCCTTTGTGATGTGGGCCCTGTGGTGTGAGGTGGGTTCTCATCCCCTTTGTGATGTTGGCCCTGTGGAGTTAGGTGGTTTCTCATCCCCTTTGTGATGTGGGCCCTGTGTTGTGAGGTGGTTTCTCATCCCCTTTGTGATGGGGACCCTGTGGTGTGAGGTGGATTCTCATCCCCTTTGTAATGTGAGCCCTGTGGTTTTAGGTGGTTTCTAACCCCTTTTTGATGTGGGCTCTGAGGTGTGAGGTGGATTCTCATCCGCTTTGTGATCTTTGACCTGTGGTATTAGGTGGTTTCTCATCCCGTTTGTGATGGGGGCCCTTTGGTGTGAGGTGATTTCTCATCCTCTTTGTGATGTTGGCCCTGTGGTGTTAGGTGGTTTCTCATCCCCTTTGTGATGTGGGCCCTGTGGTGTGAGGTGGTTTCTCATCCCCTTTGTGATGGGGGCCCTGTGGTGTGAGGTGGTTTCTCATCCCCTTTGTGATGGGGGCCCTGTGGTGTTAGGTGGTTTCTTATCCCCTTGTGATGTGAGCCCTGTGGTGTGAGGTGGTTTCTTATCCCCTTTGTGATGTGGGCCCTGTGGTGTGAGGTGGTTTGTCATCCCCTTTGTGATGCGGGCCCTGTGGTTTGATGCGGTTTCTCATCCCCTTTCTGATGTGGGCCCACTGGTGTGATGTGGTTTCTTATCCCCTTTGTGATGTGGGCCCTGTGGTGTGAGGTGGTTTCTCATCCTCTTTGTGATGTGGGCCCTGTGGTGTGAGGTGGTTTCTCATCCCCTTTGTGATGTTGGCCCTTTGGTGTTAGGTGGTTTCTCATCCCGTTTGTGATGGGGGCCCTTTGGTGTGAGGTGATTTCTCATCCTCTTTGTGATGTTGGCTCTTTGGTGTGAGGTGGTTTCTCATCCCCTTTGTGATGGTGGCTCATTCTTGTTAGGTGGTTTCTCATCCCCTTTTTGACGTGGCCCCTTTGGTGTGAGGTGGTTTCTCATCCCCTTTGTGATGTGGGCCCTGTGGTGTGAGGTGGTTTCTCATCCCCTTTGTGATGTGGGCCCTGTGGTGTAAGGTGGTTTCTCATCCCCTTTGTGATGGGGGCTCTTTGGTGTGAGGTGGTTTTTCATCCCCTTTGTGATGTGGCCATTTTGGTGTGAGGTGGTTTCTCATCCCCTTTATGATGCGAGCCCTGTGGTGTGAGGTGGTGTCTCATCCCCTTTGTGATGTGGGCCCTGTGGTGTGAGTTTTTTTCTCATCCCCTTTGTAATGGGGCCCTTTAGTGTGAGGTGGTTTCTCATCCCCTTTGTGATGTGGTCCCTTTGGTGTGAGGTGGTTTCTCATCCCCTTTCTGATGTGGGCCCTGTGGTGTGAGGTGGGTTCTCATCCCCTTTGTAATGTGAGCCGTGTGGAGTTAGGTGATTTCTCATCCCCTTTGTGATGTGGGCCCTGTGGTGTGAGGTGGATTGTCATTCCCTTTGTGAAGTGTGTCCTGTGGTGTGAGGTGTTTTTTCATCCCCTTTGTGATGTGGGCCCTGTAGTGTGAGGTGGTTTCGCATCCTCTTTGTGATGTGGGTCCTGTGGTGTGAGGTGGTTTCTCATCCCCTTTGTGATGGGGGCTCTTTGGTGTGAAGGGGTTTCTCATCCCCTTTGTAATGGGGCCCTGTGGTGTGAGGTGGTTTCTCATCCCCTTTGTGATGTGGCCCCGATGGTGTGAGGTGGTTTCTCATCCCCTTTGTGATGCTTGCCCTGTGGCATGAGGTGGTTTCTCATCCACCCTGTGATGTGGGCCCTGTGGTGTGAGGTGGTTTTTCATCCCCTTTGTGATGTGGGCCCTGTGGTGTGAGGTGGTTTTTCATCCCGTTTGTGATGTGGGCCCTGTGGTGTGAGGTGGTTTCTCATCCCCTTTGTGATGTGAGCCCTGTGGAGTGGTGGTGTGTCATCACCTTTGTGATGTGGGCCCTGTGGTGTGAGGTGGTTTCTCATCCCCTTTGTGATGTGGGCCCTGTGGTGTGAGGTGGTTTCTCATCCCGTTTGTGATGTGGCCCCTGTGGTGTGGGGTGGTTTCTCATCCCCTTTGTGATGTGGGCCCTGTGGTATGAGGTGGTTTCTCATCCCCTTTGTGATGTGGGCCCTGTGGTGTGAGGTGGTTTCTCATCTGCTTTGTGATGTGGCCCCTTTGGTGTGAGGTGGTTTCTCATCCCCTTTGTGATGTGGGCCCTGTGGTGTGAGGTGGTTTCTCATCCTCTTTGTGATGTTGGCCCTGTGGTGTGAGGTGGTTTCTCATCCCGTTTGTGATGGGGGCCCTTTGGTGTGAGGTGATTTCTCATCCTCTTTGTGATGTTGGCCCTGTGGTGTAAGGTGGTTTCTCATCCCGTTTGTGATGGGGGCCCTCTGGTGTGAGGTGATTTCTCATCCTCTTTGTGATGTTGGCCCTGTGGTGTAAGGTGGTTTCTCATCACCTTTTTGATGTGGTCCCTTTGGTGTGAGGTGGTTTCCATCCCGTTTGTGATGGGGGCCCTTTGGTGTGAGGTGATTTCTCATCCTCTTTGTGATGTTGGCCCTGTGGTGTTAGGTGGTTTCTCATCCCCTTTGTGATGTGGGCCCTGTGGTGTGAGGTGGTTTCTCATCCCCTTTGTGGTGGGGGCCCTGTGGTGTGAGGTGGTTTCTCATCCCCTTTGTGATGTGGGCCCTGTGGTGTGAGGTGGTTTTTCTTCCCCTTTGTGATGTGTACCCTGTGGTGTGAGGTGGTTTCTCATCCCCTTTGTGATGTGGGCCCTGTGGTGTGAGGTGGTTTCTCATCCCCTTTGTGATGGGGGCCCCTGTGGTGTGAGGTGGTTTCTCATCCCCTTTGTGATGTGGGCCCCTGTGGTGTGAGGTGGTTTCTTATCCCCTTTGTGATGGGGCCCTGTGGTGTGAGGTGGTTTCTCATCCCCTTTGTGATGTGGGCCCTGTGTGTGAGGTGGTTTCTCATCCCCTTTGTGATGTGGGCCCTGTGGTGTGAGGTGGTTTCTCATCCCCTTTGTGATGGGGCCCTGTGGTGTGAGGTGGTTTCTCATCCCTTTTTGATGTGGCCCCTGTGGTGTGAGGTGGTTTCTCATCCCGTTGTGATGTGGGCCCTTTGGTGTGAGGTGGTTTCTCATCCCCTTTGTGATGAGGGCCCTTTGGTGTGAGGTGGTTTCTCATCCCCTTTGGGATGTGGTCCCTTTGGTGTGAGGTGGTTTCTCATCCCCTTTGTGATGTGGCCCTGTGGTGTGAGGTGGTTTCTCATCCCTTTGTGATGTGGGCCCTGTGGTGTTAGGTGGTTTCTCATCCCCTTTGTGATGTGGCCCTGTGGTGTGAGGTGGTTTCTCATCCTCTTTGTGATGTGGCCCTGTGGTGTAAGGTGGTTTCTCATCCCCTTTGTGATGGGGGCCCTTTAGTGTGAGGTGGTTTCTCATCCCCTTTGTGATGTTGGCCCTTTGGTGTGAGGTGGTTTCTCATCCCGTTTGTGATGTGGGCCCTGTGGTGTGAGGTGATTTCTCATCCTCTTTGTAATGTGGCCCTGTGGTGTTAGGTGGTTTCTCATCCCCTTTGTGATGGGGGCCTTTGGTGTGAGGTGGTTTCTCATCCCCTTTGTGATGTGGGCCCTTTGGTGTGAGGTGGTTTCTCATCCCCTTAGTGATGGGGGTCTTTGGTGTGAGGTGGTTTCTCATCCCTTTTGTCATGAGGCCCTGTGGTGTGAGGTGGTTTCTTATCCCCTTTGTGATGTGGGCCCTGTGGTGTGAGGTGGTTTCTCATCCCCTTTGTGATGTGGGCCCTGTGGTGTGAAGTGGTTTCTCATCCCCTTTGTAATGGGGCCTTGTGGTGTAATGTCGTTTCTCATCCCCTTTGTGACGAGTGTCCTGTGGTGTGAGGTGGTTTCTCATCCCCTTTGTAATGTGGGCCCTATTGTGTGAGGTAGTTTCTCATGCCCCTTTTGATGTGCGTCCTATGGTGTGAGGTGGTTTCTCATCCCCTTTGTGATGGGGGCTCTTTGGTGTGAGGTGGTTTCTCATCCCCTTTGTGATATGTGACCTATTGTGTCAGGTGGTTTCTCATCCCCTTTGTGATGTGGCCCCTTTGGTGTGAGGTGGTTTCTCATCCCTTTGTGATGTGGCCCCTTTGGTGTGAGGTGGTTTCTCATCCCCTTTGTGATGTGGCTACTTTGGTGCTATGTGGTTTCTCATCCCCTTCGTGATGTGGGCCCTGTGGTGTGAGGTGGGTTCTCATCCCCTTTGTAATGTGGGCCCTGTAGTGTGATGTGGTTTCTCATCCCCTTTGTGATGTGGGCCCTGTGGTGTGAGGTGGATTGTCATTCCCTTTGTGAAGTGCATCCTGTGGTGTGAGGTGTTTTTTCATCCCCTTTGTGATGTGGGCCCTGTAGTGTGAGGTGGTTTCGCATCCTCTTTGTGATGTGGGTCCTGTGGTGTGAGGTGGTTTCTCATCCTTTTTGTGATAGGGGCTCTTTGGTGTGAGTTGGTTTCTCATCCCCTTTGTGATGTGGGCCCTGTGGTTTGATGTGATTTCTCATCCCGTTTGTGATGTGTGCCCTGTGGTGTGAGGTGGTTTCTCATCCCCTTTGTGATGTGTGCCCTGTGGAGTTAGGTGGTATCCCCTTTGTGATGTTTGCCCTGTGGTGTAAGGTGGTTTCTCATCTACTTTGTGATGTTGGCCCTATGGTGTAAGGTGGTTTCTCATCCCCTTTGTGATGGGGGCCCTTTGGTGTGAGGTGGTTTCTCATCCCCTTTGTGATGTGGTCCCTTTGGTGTGAGGTGGTTTCTCATCCCCTTTCTGATGTGGGCCCTGTGGTGTGAGGTGGGTTCTCATCCCCTTTGTAATGTGAGCCGTGTGGAGTTAGGTGATTTCTCATCCCCTTTGTGATGTGGGCCCTGTGGTGTGAGGTGGATTGTCATTCCCTTTGTGAAGTGTGTCCTGTGGTGTGAGGTGTTTTTCATCCCCTTTGTGATGTGGGCCCTGTAGTGTGAGGTGGTTTCGCATCCTCTTTGTGATGTGGGTCCTGTGGTGTGAGGTGGTTTCTCATCCTTTTTGTGATGGGGGCTCTTTGGTGTGAGTTGGTTTCTCATCCCCTTTGTGATGTGGGCCCTGTGGTGTGATGTGATTTCTCATCCCCTTTGTGATGTGTGCCCTTGGTGTGAGGTGGTTTCTCATCCCCTTTGTGATGTTGGCCCTGTGGTGTGAGGTGGTTTCTCATCCCCTTTGTGATGGGGCCTTGGTGTGAGGTGGTTTCTTATCCCCTTTGTGATGTGGGCCCTGTAGTGTGAGGTAGTTTCTCATCCCCTTTGTGATGTGGGCCCTGAGGTTTGAGGTGGTTTCTCATCCCCTTTGTGATGTTGGCTCTGTGGTGTAAGGTGGTTTCTCATCACCTTTTTGATGTGGGCCCTGTGGTGTGAGGTGGTTTCTCATCCCCTTTGTGATGTGGGCCCTGTGGTGTGAGGTGGGTTCTCATCCCCTTTGTGATGTTGGCCCTGTGGAGTTACGTGGTTTCTCATCCCCTTTGTGATGTGGGCCCTGTGGTTTTAGGTGGTTTCTAATCCCCTTTTTGATGTGGGCTCTGAGGTGTGAGGTGGATTCTCATCCGCTTTGTGATGTTTGACCTGTGGTGTTAGGTGGTTTCTCATCCCGTTTGTGATGGGGGCCCTCTGGTGTGAGGTGATTTCTCATCCTCTTTGTGATGTTGGCCCTGTGGTGTAAGGTGGTTTCTCATCCCGTTTGTGATGGGGGCCCTCTGGTGTGAGGTGATTTCTCATCCTCTTTGTGATGTTGGCCCTGTGGTGTAAGGTGGTTTCTCATCACCTTTTTGATGTGGTCCCTTTGGTGTGAGGTGGTTTCCATCCCCTTTGTGATGTGGGCCCTGTGGTGTGAGGTGGGTTCTCATCCCCTTTGTGATGTGGGCCCTGTGGTGTGATGTGGTTTCTCATCCCCTTTGTGATGTGGGCCCTGTGTTGTGAGGTGGTCTCTCATCCCCTTTGTGATGGGGACCCTGTGGTGTGAGGTGGATTCTCATCCCCTTTGTGATGTGAGCCCTGTGGTTTTAGGTGGTTTCTAATCCCCTTTTTGATGTGGGCTCTGAGGTGTGAGGTGGATTCTCATCTGCTTTGTGATGTTTGACCTGTGGTATTAGGTGGTTTCTCATCCCGTTTGTGATGGGGGCCCTTTGGTGTGGTGTTTCTCATCCCCTTTGTGATGTGGGCCCTGTGGTGTGAGGTGGTTCTTCGATACCCTTTGTGATGTGGGCCCTGTGGTGTGAGGTGGTTTCTCATCCCCTTTGTAATGGGACCCTGTGGTGTGATGTCTTTTCTCATCCCCTTTGTGATGGGGGCCCTGTGGTGTGAGGTGGTTTCTCATCCCCTTGTGATGTGTGCCCTTTGGTGTGAGGTGGTTTCTTATCCCCTTTGTGATGTGGGCCCTGTGGTGTGAGGTGGTTTGTCCATCCCCTTTGTGATGCGGGCCCTGTGGTTTGATGCGGTTTCTCATCCCCTTTCTGATGTGGGCCCTGGTGTGATGTGGTTTCTTATCCCCTTTGTGATGTGGGCCCTGTGGTGTGGAGTGGTTTCTCATCCTCTTTGTGAGTGGGCCCTGTGGTGTGAGGTGGTTTCTCATCCCCTTTGTGATGTGGGCCCTGTGGTGTTAGGTGGTTTCTCATCCCCTTTGTGATGTGGGCCCTGTGGTGTGTGGTGGTTTCTCATCCTCTTTGTGATGTTTGCCCTGTGGTATAAAGTGGTTTCTCATCCCCTTTGTGATGGGGGCCCTTTAGTGTGAGGTGGTTTCTCATCCCCTTTGTGATGGGGGCACTGTGGTGTGAGATGGTTTCTCATCCCCTTTTTGATGTTTGCCCTGTGGTGTAAGGTGGTTTCTCATCCCCTTTGTGATGGGGGCCCTTTAGTGTGAGGTGGTTTCTCATCCCCTTTGTGATGTTTGCCCTGTGGTGTAAGGTGGTTTCTCATCTACTTTGTGATGTTGGCCCTATGATGTAAGGTGGTTTCTCATCCCCTTTGTGATGGGGGCCCTTTGGTGTGAGTTGGTTTCTCATCCACTTTGTGATGTGGTCCCTTTGGTGTAAGGTGGTTTCTCATCCCCTTTCTGATGTGGGCCCTGTGGTGTGAGGTGGGTTCTCATCCCCTTTGTAATGTGGGCCCTGTGGAGTTAGGTGGTTTCTCATCCCCTTTGTGATGTGGGCCCTGTGGTGTGAGGTGGATTGTCATTCCCTTTGTGAAGTGCATCCTGTGGTGTGAGGTGTTTTTTCATCCCCTTTGTGATGTGGGCCCTGTAGTGTGAGGTGGTTTCGCATCCTCTTTGTGATGTGGGTCCTGTGGTGTGAGGTGGTTTCTCATCCTTTTTGTGATGGGGACTCTTTGGTGTGAGTTGGTTTCTCATCCCCTTTGTGATGTGGTCCCTTTGGTGTGAGGTAGTTTCTCATCCCCTTTGTGATGTGGGCCCTGTGGTGTGAGGTGGGTTCTCATTCCTTTTGTGATGTTGGCCCTGTGGTGTGAGGTGGTTTCTCATCCCCTTTGTGATGTGGGCCCTGTGGTGTGAGTTGGGTTCTCATCCCCTTTGTGATGTGGGCCCTGTGGTATTAGGTGGTTTCTCATCCCCTTTGTGATGTATGCCCTTTGGTGTGAGGTGGTTTCTCATCCCCTTTGTGATGGGGGCCCTTTAGTGTGAGGTGGTTTCTCATCCCCTTTGTCATGTTTGCCCTGTGGTGTAAGGTGGTTTCTCATCTACTTTCTGATGTTGGCCCTGTGGTGTGAGGTGGTTTCTCATCCCCTTTGTGATGTGGGCCCTGTGGAGTTAGGTGGTTTCTCATCCCCTTTGTGATGTGGGCCCTGTGGTGTGAGGTGGATTCTCATTCCCTTTGTGAAGTGCGTCCTGTGGTGTGAGGTGGTTTTTCATCCCTTTGTGATGTGGGCCCTGTAGTGTGAGGTGGTTTCGCATCCTCTTTGTGATGTGGGTCCTGTGGTGTGAGGTGGTTTCTCATCCTTTTTGTGATGGGGGCTCTTTGGTGTGAGTTGGTTTCTCATCCCCTTTGTGATGTGTGCCCTGTAGTGTGAGGTGGTTTCGCATCCTCTTTGTGATGTGGGTCCTGTGGTGTGAGGTGGTTTCTCATCCTTTTTGTGATGGGGGCTCTTTGGTGTGAGTTGGTTTCTCATCCCCTTTGTGATGTGGGCCCTGTGGTTTGATGTGATTTCTCATCCCGTTTGTGATGTGTGCCCTGTGGTGTGAGGTGGTTTCTCATCCCCTTTGTGATGTGTGCCCTGTGGTGTTAGGTGGTTTCTCATCCCCTTTGTGATGGGGGCCCTGAGGTTTGAGGTGGTTTCTCATCCCCTTTGTGATGTTGGCCCTGTGGTGTAAGGTGGTTTTTCATCACCTTTTTGATGTGGTCCCTTTGGTGTGAGGTGGATTCTCATCCCCTTTGTGATGTGAGCCCTGTGGTTTTAGGTGGTTTCTAATCCCCTTTTTGATGTGGGCTCTGAGGTGTGAGGTGGATTCTCATCCGCTTTGTGATGTTTGACCTGTGGTATTAGGTGGTTTCTCATCCCGTTTGTAATGGGGGCCCTTTGGTGTGAGGTGATTTCTCATCCTCTTTGTGATGTTGGCCCTTTGGTGTTAGGTGGTTTCTCATCCCCTTTGTGATGTGGGCCCTGTGGTGTGAGGTGGTTTCTCATCCCTTTGTGATGGGGGCACTGTGGTGTGAGGTGGTTCTCATCCCCTTTGTGATGGGGGCCCTGTGGTGTTAGGTGGTTTCTTATCCCCTTGTGATGTTGGCCCTTTGGTGTTAGGTGGTTTCTCATCCCCTTTGTGATGTGGGCCCTGTGGTGTGAGGTGGTTTCTCATCCCCTTTGTGATGGGGGCCCTGTGGTGTGAGGTGGTTTCTCATCCCCTTTGTGATGTGGGCCCTGTGGAGTTAGGTGGTTTCTCATCCCCTTTGTGATGTGGGCCCTGTGGTGTGAGGTGGATTGTCATTCCCTTTGTGAAGTGCGTCCTGTGGTGTGAGGTGGTTTTTCATCCCCTTTGTGATGTGGGCCCTGTAGTGTGAGGTGGTTTCGCATCCTCTTTGTGATGTGGGTCCTGTGGTGTGAGGTGGTTTCTCATCCTTTTTGTGATGGGGGCTCTTTGGTGTGAGTTGGTTTCTCATCCCCTTTGTGATGTGGGCCCTGTAGTGTGAGGTGGTTTCGCATCCTCTTTGTGATGTGGGTCCTGTGGTGTGAGGTGGTTTCTCATCCTTTTTGTGATGGGGGCTCTTTGGTGTGAGTTGGTTTCTCATCCCCTTTGTGATGTGGGCCCTGTGGTTTGATGTGATTTCTCATCCCGTTTGTGATGTGTGCCCTGTGGTGTAAGGTGGTTTTTCATCACCTTTTTGATGTGGTCCCTTTGGTGTGAGGTGGATTCTCATCCCCTTTGTGATGTGAGCCCTGTGGTTTTAGGTGGTTTCTAATCCCCTTTTTGATGTGGGCTCTGAGGTGTGAGGTGGATTCTCATCCGCTTGTGATGTTTGACCTGTGGTATTAGGTGGTTTCTCATCCCGTTTGTAATGGGGCCCTGTGGTGTGAGGTGATTTCTCATCCTCTTTGTGATGTTGGCCCTTTGGTGTTAGGTGGTTTCTCATCCGCTTTGTGATGTGGGCCCTGTGGTGTGAGGTGGTTTCTCATCCCCTTTGTGATGGGGGCCCTGTGGTGTGAGGTGGTTTCTCATCCCCTTTGTGATGGGGGCCCTGTGGTGTTAGGTGGTTTCTTATCCCCTTGTGATGTGAGCCCTGTGGTGTGAGGTGGTTTCTTATCCCCTTTGTGATGTGGGCCCTGTGGTGTGAGGTGGTTTGTCATCCCCTTTGTGATGCGGGCCCTGTGGTTTGATGCGGTTTCTCATCCCCTTTCTGATGTGGGCCCACTGGTGTGATGTCGTTTCTTATCCCCTTTGTGATGTGGGCCCTGTGGTGTGAGGTGGTTTCTCATCCTCTTTGTGATGTGGGCCCTGTGGTGTGAGGTGGTTTCTCATCCCCTTTGTGATGTGGCCCCTTTTGTGTTAGGTGGTTTCTCATCCCGTTTGTGATGGGGGCCCTTTGGTGTGAGGTGATTTCTCATCCTCTTTGTAATATTGGCCCTGTGGTGTTAGGTGGTTTCTCATCCCTTTGTGATGGGGGCCGTTTGGTGTGAGGTGGTTTCTCATCCCCTTTATGATGGGTGCCCTGTGGTGTGAGGTGGTTTCTCATCCCCTTTGTGATGTGGGCCCTGTGGTGTTAGGTGGTTTCTCATCCCCTTTTTGATGTGGGCCCTGTGGTGTGTGGTGGTTTCTCATCCCCTTTGTGATGTTTGCCCTGTGGTATAAAGTGGTTTCTCATCCCCTTTGTGATGGGGGCCCTTTAGTGTGAGGTGGTTTCTCTTCCCCTTTGTGATGGGGGCACTGTGGTGTGAGATGGTTTCTCATCCCCTTTTTGATGTTTGCCCTGTGGTGTAAGGTGGTTTCTCATCCCCTTTGTGATGGGGGCCCTTTAGTGTGAGGTGGTTTCTCATCCCCTTTGTGATGTTTGCCCTGTGGTGTAAGGTGGTTTCTCATCTACTTTGTGATGTTGGCCCTATGATGTAAGGTGGTTTCTCATCCCCTTTGTGATGGGGGCCCTTTGGTGTGAGCTGGTTTCTCATCCACTTTGTGATGTGGTCCCTTTGGTGTGAGGTGGTTTCTCATCCCCTTTGTGATGTGGGCCCTGTGGTGTGAGGTGGGTTCTCATCCCCTTTGTGATGTGGGCCCTGTGGAATGGAGGTGGTTTCTCATCCCCTTTGTGATGTGGCCATTTTGGTGTGAGGTGGTTTTTTATCCCTTTGTGATATGTCCCCTTTGGTGTGAGGTGATTTTTCATCCCTTTGTGATGTGTCCCCTTTGGTGTGAGGTGGTTTCTCATGCCCTGTTTGATGTGGGTCCTGTGGTGTGAGGTGGTTTTTCTTCCCCTTTGTGATGTGTACCCTGTGGTGTGAGGTGGTTACTCATCCCCTTTGTGATGTGGGCCCTGTGGTGTGACATGGTTTCTCATCCCCTTTGTGATGTGGGCCCTGTGGTGTGAGGTGGATTCTCATCCCTTAGTGATGGGGGCTCTTTGGTGTGAGGTGGTTTCTCATTCCTTTTGTGATGTGGGCCCTGTGGTTTTATGTGGTTTCTCATCCCCTTTGTGATGTGGGCCCTGTGGTGTGAGTTGGGTTCTCATCCTTTTTGTGATGTGGGCCCTGTGGTGTGAGGTGGATTCTCATTCCCTTTGTGAAGTGCGTCCTGTGGTGTGAGGTGGTTTTTCATCCCCTTTGTGCTGTGGTCCCTTTGGTGTGAGTTGGTTTCTCATCCCCTTTGTGATGTGGGCCCTGTGGTTTGATGTGATTTCTCATCCCGTTTGTGATGTGTGCCCTGTGGTGTGAGGTGGTTTCTCATCCCCTTTGTGATGTGTGCCCTGTGGTGTTAGGTGGTTTCTCATCCCCTTTGTGATGGGGGCCCTGAGGTTTGAGGTGGTTTCTCATCCCCTTTGTGATGTTGGCCCTGTGGTGTAAGGTGGTTTTTCATCACCTTTTTGATGTGGTCCCTTTGGTGTGAGGTGGTTTCTCATCCCCTTAGTGATGTGGGCCCTATGGTGTGAGGTGGGTTCTCATCCCCTTTGTGATGTTGGCCCTGTCTAGTTAGGTGGTTTCTCATCCCCTTTGTGATGTGGGCCCTTTGGTGTGATTTGTTTTCTCATCCCCTTTGTCATGTGGGCCCTGTAGTGTGAGGTGGTTTCGCATCCTCTTTATGATGTGGGTCCTGTGGTGTGAGGTGGTTTCTCATCCTTTTTGTGATGGGGGCTCTTTGGTGTGAGTTGGCTTCTCATCCCCTTTGTGATGTGGGCCCTGTTGTTTGATATGATTTCTCATCCCGTTTGTGATGTGTGCCCTGTGGTGTGAGGTGGTTTCTCATCCCCTTTGTGATGTGGGCCCTGAGGTTTGATGTGGTTTCTCATCCACTTTGTGATGCGGGCCCTGTGGAGTTAGGTGGTATCTCATCCCCTTTGTGATGTTTGCCCTGTGGTGTAAGGAGGTTTCTCATCTACTTTGTGATGTTGGCCCTATGGTGTAAGGTGGTTTCTCATCCCCTTTGTGATGTGGTCCCTTTGGTGTGAGGTGGTTTCTCATCCCCTTTCTGATGTGGGCCCTGTGGTGTGAGGTGGGTTCTCATCCCCTTTGTAATGTGGGCCCTGTGGAGTTAGGTGATTTCTCATCCCCTTTGTGATGTGGGCCCTGGGGTGTGAGGTGGATTGTCATTCCCTTTGTGAAGTGTGTCCTGTGGTGTGAGGTGTTTTTTCATCCCCTTTGTGATGTGGGCCCTGTAGTGTGAGGTGGTTTCGCATCCTCTTTGTGATGTGGGTCCTGTGGTGTGAGGTGGTTTCTCATCCTTTTTGTGATGGGGGCTCTTTGGTGTGAGTTGGTTTCTCATCCCCTTTGTGATGTGGGCCCTGTGGTTTGATGTGATTTCTCATCCCCTTTGTGATGTGTGCCCTTTGGTGTGAGGTGGTTTCTCATCCCCTTTGTGATGTTGGCCCTGTGGTGTTAGGTGGTTTCTCATCCCCTTTGTGATGGGGCCCTTTGGTGTGAGGTGGTTTCTTATCCCCTTTGTGATGTGGGCCCTGTAGTGTGAGGTGGTTTCGCATCCTCTTTGTGATGTGGGTCCTGTGGTGTGAGGTGGTTTCTCATCCTTTTTGTGATGGGGGCTCTTTGGTGTGAGTTGGTTTCTCTTCCCATTTGTGATGTGGTCCCTTTGGTGTGAGGTAGTTTCTCATCCCCTTTGTGATGTGGGCCCTGTGGTGTGAGGTAGTTTCTCATCCCCTTTGTGATGTTGGCCCTGTGGTGTGAGGTGGTTTCTCATTCCCTTCGTGATGTGGGCTCTGTGGTTTGATGTGGTTTCTCATCCCCTTTGTGATGTGGGCCCTGTGGTGTGAGGTGGGTTCTCATCCCATTTGTGATGTGGGCCCTGTGGTTTGATGTGGTTTCTCATCCCCTTTGTGATGTGTGCCCTTTGGTGTGAGGTGTTTTCTCATCCCCTTTGTGATGTTGGCTCTGTGGTGTAAGGTGGTTTCTCATCTACTTTCTGATGTTGGCCCTGTGGTGTGAGGTGGTTTCTCATCCCCTTTGTGATGGGGGCCCTTTGGTGTGAGTTGGTTTTTCATCCCCTTTTTGCTGTGGTCCCTTTGGTGTGAGGTGGTTTCTCATCCCCTTTCTGATGTGGTTCCTTTGGTGTCAGGTGGTTTCTCATCCCCTTTGTGATGTGGGCCCTGTGGAGTTAGGTGGTTTCTCATCCCCTTTGTGATGTGGGCCCTGTGGTGTGAGGTGGATTGTCATTCCCTTTGTGAAGTTTGTCCTGTGGTGTTAGGTGGTTTTTCATCCCCTTTGTGATGTGGGCCCTGTAGTGTGAGGTGGTTTCGCATCCTCTTTGTGATGTGGGTCCTGTGGTGTGAGGTGGTTTCTCATCCTTTTTGTGATGGGGGCTCTTTGGTGTGAGTTGGTTTCTCATCCCCTTTGTGATGTAGGCCCTGAGGTTTGATGTGGTTTCTCATCCCCTTTGTGATGTGGGCCCTGTGTTGTGAGGTGGTTTCTCATCCCCTTTGTGATGGGGGCCCTGTGGAGTTAGGTGGTATCCCATCCCCTTTGTGATGTTTGCCCTGTGGTGTGAGGTGGTTTCTCATCCCCTTTGTGATGTGTGCCCTGTGGTGTGAGGTGGGTTCTCATCCCCTTTGTGATGTGGGCACTGTGTTGTGAGGTGGTTTCTCATCCCCTTTGTGATGGGGGCCCTGTGGAGTTAGGTGGTATCCCATCCCCTTTGTGATGTTTGCCCTGTGGTGTGATGTGGTTTCTCATCCCCTTTGTGATGTGTGCCCTGTGGTGTTAGGTGGTTTCTCATCCCCTTTGTGATGTGGGCCCTGTGGTGTGAGGTGTATTCTCATCTCCTTTTTGATGTGGGCCCTGTGGTGTGTGGTGGTTTCTCATCCCCTTTCTTATGTTTCCTCTGGTGTGAGGTGGTGTCTCATCCCCTTTTTGATCAAGGCCCTTTGGTATGAGGTGGTTTCTCATCACCTTTGTGATGTGGGCCCTGTGGTATACAGATATTTAATCAATCTGCACTGAACACTCTGCAGCTTTACACACGTTGTAGATTATATCCTGAGAGTACAGAGTAGAATTTTTATATTTGTTGTTATTTATATTTTAAAACATTTGATTTTTAATTTTGTGTTACTTTGCAAAATACCATTTTTGAAAGCAGTGCTTGATGTTGTCTGTTTTTCTGTATGCTTGCCAAACACTTGAATGTTTAATTTTTTTTTTTTGTATTTTCCAATTTAATAGGTTAAAGTAGCATCTAATTGTATTTTTTCATTTCTTTAATTCAAAAGTAGGGTAACCTGTTTTTTTTCTTTGTACCTTGTCCATGTGTATTTCTGTGTGTGTGTGTTTTCTGTTTGTGCTCTTTGCTTGGTTTTCAGTTTGTAGTGCTTGTTTTTTCTTGCTGATTTATAAGATCTTTTAAAGCAGTGAGGTGATTTTTTATCTGTTACGAATGTTGTAGAGATTTTCCCCTATTTTTTATTGGTCTTTTGTTACCGTTTATAATATTTTTGACATCTTAAAATTCTTAGGATGTACGTAGTTATGTCTCCCAAGTGTGTGAAGGGGTTTTATTGACATGAACTAGAGAGAAACACTATTTCTATAAAGTAAAGACCTTGTATGTCTTTCCTGGACCGCAAGCTCAGGAGGGCAGAGGTAATGCCATTTTGCTTAACACTGATGATGAGTGATTGCCTCTTTAGGGTAACAGAGAAGAATTTTCTGCTATGTTGTAACACATTCCACTCCCAGTACAGTATGAATTACTATCAGGTATAAGGGAAAGAGAATGGTTCTCTAAAAGGGAATAGAAAAATTCACAAAAATAAAGGAAAAAAATGCAAACAAGTTATCACTCTAGAGAAAGTAACAGTAACGTGCTTCTGATGTCGGCATCATATCTTTGATAGCAGTGGAAAATAGTGTGAAAAAGTATTATGTGCAGAATATGTCTAGAAAATAACATTATAAATCCCCAAAGCAACGTCATTATATTAAGGTTTAAGGGCACTGAGTATTGATATCAAAATTAAGTCGAATGAGAACCTTGACCAGAAGTTGATGGTGATAGTGGAGAGCATATTTTGCTGTGATCAAGATGCCAGGAAGGAAGTAGTATCATTTAAACTTCAGAATATTTGTTAAGAAAACTGTATTTGCAAGTGGAGATTAGAAGTGGTTGAGATGGAATGAGAAACGTTTTTCTGTTTCGAGTTGTAATTTATTTCAGTAATATTCTTCATGGCTATCGTTACTTTCCAGATATTTAACATTAATTCCATCAATTGAGTTTTGTGCATATATCCATCTGGGTTTATTTTCCTTTTTCCACTAGGTTGTAAGTCTCATTAGAATCCAGTCACTTAGTATTTTCGCTTTTCCTAAATACAAGCACTAAGTAAAGTGCTTTGAAGATGCTTCTTTTGAGTTTATAAAGTGGCTTCCTATTTAGCTAAATTCATCTCTTACTGTAATCTGTATTTAAACTCCTTAGGTAATTTTATTCTAATGGAAACATTTCTTCACCTGAACCTGCTTGATTTAGTTCTACTTTCAAGTTGACATTTCGAACTTCATTGTAAACATTATTAACTTAGTTTAATGTTTTCAATCACAAAGGATTACCATAAAAGTGGTTTTTTAAAATTTCTGTCCATTTAAAAGAAACTTACTGAATTGAATTTAAACTTTAGGTTTTGAGATATTAAAATAAATTGAACAAGAGTTGCCAAAGTCTACATAAGGCTTTAGAATAAAAAAATTTATTTATTTTTATTGTCTCTATTGTCTCCTATATTTGTTGTGTGTTCATTCAATAGACACAGAGATACAAGTAAGGAAAGACAGTGCATTTTATTTATGGTGTGAAGGTTTTTGCTTAAATGTGATGCCTGTGTGTGCATATTGAAAAAGATATTTATTTGCAAGGTGATATGACTTTAAGGTAGTCACTCAAATATCTCTGACATTAAGAACATAAATTGTTCCTGAGAGTTTATATGATACTTAAATTCAACCATAAACTGTGAGCAAAGGTAGTTTTTATTTAGTAATCCTATCTGGCACAGACTTTCTCTGAAGAATTATTTACATTGATGTTACAAAGTCTATCTTTTAGAAATTGCAGACATAATGAAATTCAAAACATAGTTCCTTAATCTCATGGTTTGAGTAAAGCTCAGTAAATTTGCTATTTAGAACTAATTTTCTTCAAGTTCTTCGTAACATTACTATCCAAGAAGAGTAGTTTTGCCTGAGTTATTCAGGTGGAGCAGATCGACTAAAAATAGTTTATTAAAAATAGTTTACAAAAAAACGTTTGTTTTATTTTTGTTCTGTATTAATGGCCAAATAACCAAAGGATGAAAGATTGAGGTATGACATATAGAATAACGATTATCTTTTCATGCCCAAATGAATGAATATATCTCTTCATAGATTAACTCCACAGTGCTTATTTTAAAAGTATCTACAAAAAAATACTTTAAATGTATTTATTAAAAAAACATGCATAGTTTTATACATAATAGGTACTAATGCCAATATGCTCACCAATTTGTCGATAATGTATTGGCTAATGGAAGGATGTTATATGAGTTCAATTATATCTTCTTTAAATCATTTTTCTCCAGAAACTTCAGGTGATTTATTTATGATTAATAAACTTTAAATAGAATTAAAAATTATATCTAATTTATACTTAAAACCTACCTTTGATTTTCCTATTTCAAAGAATAATACCTAAACAGTTAAGTGGAGTCTGTTAATGAAAAGGAGAAAATGCCAAGTTTATAAATTTATAAATTCTGATATTTACATAGGCCTGTGTTCCCCAGCATGTCCTCTTTGACTACACAAAACTAACAGGGAGGTCTGACAAATGAGCAGTGGTAGCTTTCATATAGTGAAGCATCTCAGAAATGAAAGCAATACTAATTGAGTGTTTATTATGTGATAGGCATTAGGTGGCTGCCTTTCGTCCATAATCCACATTAAGTCCTCCCAGTGAACTTTGCAGGCTTGTATAATTATCCCTGTTTTACATGTCAGCAAACCAAGGTTTAAAGATGTTAAACAGCTTGCCTTTGTGCACACTATTTAGTAAGCTTGGGAGCTGGAACCTTTGAATCCAAATCACAGATGTTCAAATCTGTACTCTTAAACACTATCCCACATCTTGGGAATATCTCCTGCTTAAAAACCAAACATTTTTAAGATTTCTGACTTGATTTTTTTTTTAAACATCTTTATTGGAATATAATTGCTTTACAATGTTGTGTTAGTTTCTGCTGTATAACAAAGTGAATATATGTATACATATATCCCCATATCCCCTCCCTCTTGCATCTCCCTCCCACCCTCCCTATCCCACCCCTCTAGGTGGTTCTGACCTGATTTGATTGCAGTTTTATGCCACAGGAGATGGAGAAACAGAAAACTGGTACTCTATAAATAATTCTGAAGAAAAAGGAAGGGAAGATAGGTGAAGTGTTAGTGATGGTAACCTGGAGAGAAAACAATAATAAGAAATGTCCAGTGCCCAAATCCATTCTTGCCTTCTTTTATTCTTAATGTCCAAAACACAAATTTTGTTGGTATAAGGCAATCTTATTCTGCTTTGCTGGGGATTGTTTTAGTCCAGAGGTTCTCAAGCACGCATCAGAATCACCTGGAGAGCTTATTAAAACACAGGAATCTTGGGCTCACTCCAGAATTTCTGATTAAGTAGGTCTGGGGTGGACCCTAATATTTACATTTTTAAGTTCCCAGGTGCTGCTGGTGCTGCTGGCCTGGCAGCCATGCTTTGAAGACCCATTTGTTTAGTCAAGCTCAGGTTCTCAAGATTGGCAGCACATTGGACTTACCTGGAGACACTGTTAAAAGATACCAATAACCCAAAACATAACCTCTGGGGATTATTTTTTTTTGGCCCTGATACTCATACATGAATGGCTCCAAAATGGGTTTCTAACTTTGCTTATTTTTTTACCTTTATCAACTTTCTGTCATATTGAGAAAGGTAGACCATCAAGAGTGTGTGTATGTTCCCTGTGACTGTAAGAAATCATTGATGCCAAAGGCTAATACAGTCACTTTGGCTTCGTATTTTCTTGAGGCTCTGAATTATTTTGCTATTTATACTTCCCTGTTTATATTGACTCACAGAAAGAATGAAAATTTTAATCTAGTATTAGTGATTCTATAAAACTTACAGAATGCATTTTGTGATCTAGTTTTACCTGTGGCTCCATTTAGTGTCTGAATCCTTATTTTCTTTTGTTCTTACCTCATATGTATATATGAGGTAAGAACAAAATATATATATTTGTGTATATGTATCTTTTAGTCTATGATGTTATACCGTATCACATATTTTTGTAAATAGCAGTACATTTTGAGAACAAGGTGAGAGTTAACAATAAAAATTAAGTTAAGGAAGTATAAGTAATATGAATGATCTCACTAAAATGCACTAGTTCTGTGAACTTTGTTTTAATTGGAATAATTATTGACAACTATTTTCATTTTTATAAATAATTCCATTTTCCTCATTATTACTATTCAGCATAAAATAATTAGAAAGAGTTCTTAAAATTCTATAATCACAAGATTAAAAGAACAAGTGTATATACATGATGTTTTCTTTAGACAACTAAAAATATTTAGATATTTTATTTGTGGCCTAATAGTACAAATAATACATTCTGGGATAATGTTTGGGTCAGATTCTAGATTTGAAAAACTGTATCATCATTGTTTTTTTTCAGATTTGTCTCTATATATCTAGTCAAATTTTTATGACTGTAATGCCATCATACACAGCCTCATAAATGTGTAAACTATATTCATGACATCATTTATATTCCCTAAGAGGTATTACTTCTGAAGACACATTATAATGCAATTTAAGAGATATTTTTGCATACCTGTTATGAGAAATACTTTATGCAAGTAATAGAAGGAGATGCAAGGATTTTAAAATCTAGGAGATAAGAGAAATTTTAAAAATTAAATATCATTTAAAACAGAATACAAGGATCATAAAGAAGGTACAGTGTTATTTGGGTGCAGAGGAAGGAGAGTTGATAGTACACAAAGAAAAAAAAAGTGTTACGAGAAGTAATTTTTGAGCTGGCTTTAAAGAGCTGCACAGAAATTCACCAAGCAAAGATAAAGTAGCAGTTATACCCATCATGGAGCAGTAATAAATGTTAGTTTTCTCTTCGTCATTAACTTTTGTCAATTTGATTAATATGTGTCTCGATGTGTTCCTCCTTGAGTTTATCCTGCCTGGGACTCTCGGCGCTTCCTGGATTTGAGTGAGTGTTTCCTTTCCCATGTTAGGGAAGTTTTCAGTTTATTATCTCTTCAAATATTTTCTCAGGCCCTTTTTCTCTCTCATCCTTCTGGGACCTCTATAATGTGAGTGTCAGTGAGTTTAATGTTGTTCCAGAGGTTTCTTAGACTGTCCTCATTTCTTTACATTCTTCTTTCTTTATTCTGTTCTGCAGCAGTGATTTCCACCAATCTGTCTTCCAGCTCACTTATTCTTTCTTCTGATTCATTTATTCTGCTATTAATTCCTTCTAGTGTATTTTTCATTTCAGTTATTGTATTGTTCATCTCTGTTTGTTATTTAAAGCTTTTATCTCTTTATTAAACATTCCTTGTATCCTCTCGGTCTGAGCCTCCATTCATTTTTCGACATCTTGGATCATCTTTACTATCATTACCCTGAATTCTTTTTCGGGTAGACTGCCCACCTCCTCTTCACTTTGTGTCTCCCTGCCACAACCATGGTGAGGCAGAGAGGGAAGGGGATGGGGTTGTGGGAATAAATACCCTTAATGCTCTTTCCTTCCACCCTACAGTCTTCTGCCGGTGTCTTACACCAGCCAATTCTAATTGGAAGTTAGAAGCTAATGGAACCTGGGTGATTCATTCTATAGCAGTCTTCAGAGTTGGGGCCATTCTGCAATAGTAGAGTGATAAAACAGACAGTTAATGAAGGAAAAGATGTGCTTGGATTTGCTTTTCTAAAGTTATTGGTAACAATGACTGACTGGAGTAGCATGTCACTTTGTGCTTGGTAGCTATTCCATTGTTGAAATACTCTAAGTGATGAGTAAGGAGTGAAATTAGGAAGGACAAAAAAGAGGAAAGGCTATATAATTTGATGTAATACATGTATCACATAAATGCAATACAGTTGGATTAATTGGAAATGCAAGGCAAAAAACAAAGAGCTGCTAAAGAGCACTGTTAGTTTTTAACTTGGAAGCCTGGGTTGGCAGAAGTCCAATTATGACCTTTCTGTGGGAACAGAAAAAGATACCTGATTTTGTTTTTGAGTTCTTTAGCAAATATCCAAGTCGACGTTCTTCATCTCCTTAGCTTGGTATTATAATTTTTTTGTTGTTTCCAACTTTATTGAGATAAAACTGACATATAAGCTTACGTTGTGTAAGCTTAGGCTGTACAATGTAATGATTCTATGTATGTACATATTGCAAAATGATTACCAGAGTAAGGTTAGTTAATACATCCATCGTTAAGATGTTTTCTTGTCTGACTCAGGCTCCTTATTTTGGTCCCATCATCAACAGCCTACTCTCCTGTTCATCCAGCAAATCTATTTATTCTCTAAATGTGACTCTGTGTCATGCCATGGTACTTTCATTCGACAGTCTCCTAACCATCCTTTCAAACTTAGTTGAAAGTCAGTTCTTCTGGGAAACTTTCACTGATTCCTGTCTCCAGTCAAATCCAAATAGTTCTTCTTTGGGTATTAGCTGTAGTACAGCACGTGTCCCAGAATACCACCAATGTTAATTTACTTGTCTAACTCCTTCATGATACTGTAAGTATCTCAAGGAAAAGGGTGCTGACAATTTGACTGTTTTATAACACCTACCATAGTGCTGGTCTCATACCAAGTGACTGTGAGAAAAGAGGAGTGATGAAAAGATAAGACAACACAGTTGAAACATTTAATATTTGGACCAATGTAGGAGTCCTTAAAAGATAAAGCGAAGCTGAAAGCAAAGCCAGAGGAGATTGGTGGCAATAATAAAATTTTGAGGATAAAATTAGTTCTCTTTTCTAAGCTGCTATAGATAGAATTATAGTGCTTTTATGGATTATTTCCTGATCTGTTATGTTCTTAACTCATATGCACGGATATATTACTTTTATTAACTTTGGATATATTTTACATGAGATATATGCAGTTTCTTGTAAAAGAGAAGAAAGACACAGAGAAATATCTTGACCTAGAATTTCTTTGGGGAAATCACTAAGTTTAAAATAAAAATTTCTCATATTCTTTTTAAAGTGGGATCTAAATTTCCTGCCAGGGATTACTTTTCAGTCTCTTTTAAGTTAAATACAAAGTTTTCTAACCAAACACAGTTATACTGTTGGTTAGGATGTCATGAACTCAAAATAGTATTCTGGGAAAGCTTTTAGTGAGTTAATTAGAAAATGTAGATTTTTAAAATTAAATGATTTTTATTTTATTTACTATTAAATTATATTTTAATTAAAATATTAAATTCAGTAATTCAGTTTTTATCAACAAAATTTCTGAAACATAAATATGAACACCCAGTAGTTCTAATCAATAGAATTGGTGTATTTCAGAGACCAGTGTAAAATGAAAGGACATGAGAGGCTTTTTATAAAGTGGAAAAATCTGCTCCAGAATTATCCTGGACTAGACCCATTCACTATTCATGTTCCATTCAAAAAAGATTTCCCTCTTAACAGCACTTAACTGTCATAGCTTGTACCATTTCTGTTTCATTACCAGCATTGCCTTAGTATAGATTCCAGTTGTGACATTCTGTATTCACGTTATTAGAAAAACAGAATCAGCCACAAAACACTGTGATAGTGTTTGTTTACATTTTCAAATGCTTCTAACATGATCTCCATCTTTTATATATTCAGAATTTAGATTGTCCTTTCCATCACAGACCAGCGATACTATAAATAACTGATAACAGCAATTGCTGATGAGCAATGCTGTAGAATAATGTAAAGGTCAAAGAATGATAATTCATGATCATCCTTAGCAAAGTATACAGGTGTTAAAATACTGATGTTGAACTCTGGTGGCAGCTCACAGAGAAGAAATGGCACAACATGAATCCCCTTTGATAAATGTGATTGTGAGGAGGTTAAGAACCAGAACCAAATCATCTGCTCTCTCTACAAATGCACAAATCTGAGGGTCAGCTTTCTGTGTGTAACACAGGAGAGCAGGTAGTTTTAGACATCATAGCGGCTTCTTACTCATGCTTTATTACTAATTTAATCTGTAGTACAGTGTGGCATTTTAGAAAAAAATGGTGCAAAGGGAGAAGTGTTTAATCTCAAGGCACCATAGCTTTAATCATCTTGAAAAGTATTCAAATACAGGAATCATTTAAATTTTGGGCATAGGACAGCTCACTTTTTTTCAGACCCTGGTAATGTTGAAGGAGTCAGAATCTGACTGGAAAACCTGACTCATTTGCATACTTGTGATGGTCATTTACATCTGACAAGCCTATTACCTGTTAATGTAGACTGCTTGTACATAGATTTTATCCCCTTGGCATTAGCAGGCTTATACTGATTTTAGATTATGGAATAAGCCAAACTGCTTTTCAAAGGAAGATTTTCCAAGCAGTTGTTATCTCCCCATTACAGATATTACTTTTTTGAGACAGAGTGCTATACTTCTGCTTACTCTCATTTCTCCTTTGACTTTCAATTCCTATATTCCTACAACTAAATTAACTAGCCAATAGATAGGAAAGGAAGCTGGAATATAGCTGGGCTTCTCAATCTTTTTCATGACATGGAACCTATAGAAAATGATAATACTTGTAATATCCACTGGGTAAATTAGAGATTTGAGGGTATATTTATATATATGATACTTAAGATAAAAAGTCTTTATGTTTTCTTTATATATAATTATGGTAAGAGGAATAAAGCAAAGTATTGGAAGATATTAAATATTGGATTTGAATAGAGCTAATGCTTTTTCTCTCCTGAAAGGTGATAAGATCTTTAATTTGCTTCCTATTAAAATAAATCTTTAAAAATTTTTTTATTATGATAAAATATATGTAACATAAAATTTTACATATATAACAAGCATTTCTTCCTCCACGTTCTTGACAACATTTATTTTTTGTTTTGTTTTGTTTTACAATAGCCAAGATAATGGTGTGAAGTCATATCACATTGCAGTTTTGATTTGCATCGCCCTAATGCTAGTGACATTGGCCATCTTTCTATGTGCTTATTGGTAATTTGCATATCTGTTAAATTCTTTTGCTCACTTTGAATTGGGTTTTTTTTGTTTTTTTGTTGTTGAGTTGTAGGAGTTCTTTATATATTCTGGATACTAATCTCTTATCAGGTTATGATTTGCAAATATTTTCTTAGATTCTATGTGTTGACTTTTCACTCTGTTGATAGTGTTCATTGATGCACAAAATCTTTAATTTTGATGTAGTTCAGTTTATCTATTTTTTCTTTTGTTGCCTTTGCTTTTGGTGTCATATCCAAGAAATAGCTGCCAAATTCAGTGTCATGAGGCTTTTCCCCTAGGCTTTGTTCTGAGAGTTTTATAGCTCTTATGTTTAGGGTTGTGATTTAGTCTGAGTTAATATTTGTGTATGATATAAGGTAAAGGTCCAACTTCATTATTTTGCAAATGGGTATCTTACTGTTCTTTTGCCTGCTGTGTGTGTTCATCTTTGATAAAGGGGTGTTGAAGTCTCTAACAATGATAGTGGATTCATTTATTTCTGTTTGCAGTTTTATTAGTTTTTGCCTCACTTTGACACTCTGTTGTTAGGCTCAGATATGTTGAGGATTGATATGTCTTCTTGAACTATTGAACTTTTTGTCATTACGTAATACCTTCTTTATCCCTGATAACTTTCTTTACTTTGAAGTCTGTTTTGTCTGGAGCAAATAGAGTTTTCATTCACAATTACATGTGAGTAAATTCTTGCATAAATATGAGTCATTTCGTATAACTATGATGCATTTTTTAAATTTTAAAATTATTTAAAAATTCTCAAAAATTTAAATTATTCTAACTTGCTTTGAAAGCTAGGTCAAAAAATTTTATTAAAAGGTATTTAGTGATTCTCAAAAACAAGTCATTAGTATTTTTTATTTACTCAGCTGACAAATACTTATTGAGTACTTACCATGTACCAGACTTTTTGTTCTTGTTGTTCAAATACATTAGGGATGCATGAGTTAAAAAAAAAAAAAAAAGAATATAATGGCTACAGTTCTTGTCTACAGAACTCCTGAAGGACTATTTACATCAAACTGTGTGTGTGTGTGTGTGCGTGTGTGTGTTTAAATGGAACCCTTGAGTTGTGCCCTGTGTTTCTCAAATACACTCGACTAAGAATTTCAACCCATAATTCTCCCAACGATTTTCTTCTTCTCCTTCTCCTTCTTCTCCTCCTTCTTCTCCTTCTCCTCCTCCTAAAACCCCAAGTTCTTTCCTCTACAGAATACCCTCCTCCTTCTTCTCCTTCTTCTTCTCCTTCTTCTTCCCCTTCTTCTTCTCCGCCTTCTTCTTCTTCTCCTTTCTTCCTCTTCTTCTTCTTCTTCTTCATCTTCTTCTTCATCTTCTTCTTCTTCTTCTTCTTCTTCTTCTTCTTCTTCTTCTTCTTCTTCTTCCTCTTCCTCTTCCTCTTCCTCTTCCTCTCCCTCTCCTTCTCCTTCTCCTTCTTTTCCTTCTCCTTCTCGTTCTCCTTCCCCTTCTTCTTCTCCTTCTCCTCTCTTCCTCCTCCTCCTCTTCTTCTTCTTCTTCCTCCTCTTCCTCTTCTTCTTCTTCTCCTTCTACTATTAGAACATAGGAGCTGTTTTCTACACATTATGTAATGGAAAATGAGGTATTGTAATAACAAATGTCAAAAAATTCTTTAATCTTATAGTTATCTTCCCCACAGTTTTTATTTTGGGAAGGATAATAAAGCTTGAATAGCTGTTTTTCTATGTATTCCTTTTGGATTAGCGTCTTGATTTAACAACTTGGAATTGGAAATACTCTTAACTATTAGTGTCAGTGGTTTTGAGCAGTGGGTCTCAAAATTTAGCATGCAGCAGAATAAGCTGAAACAATTTTTAAACAGATTGCTGAGACCTACCCCAGAGTTCCTGATTCAGTAGGTCTGAGATAGGGCCCAAGAATTGGCACTTTAAATAAGTTTCCAGGTGATGCTGATGCTGCTGGTTCAGACACCATCTTTAGAGGACAACTAGTTTAGAGTATAAAATATGGGGAGATGAATCTAACTCCAGTCCTGACTTCAGTATTTACCAAGGGAATTACCATTGGCAAATTGTTTAATTTTAGACATCTCATGTATGAAATAGTAATGTATAATCCTATCTTCTTAGGTTTGTTGTGAGTATCAAATAATAAACTATTATTTAATACTCCCTAATTTAAAGGCTTACTAACTTAAAGACTGATTCTAAAAATTCCAATATTTTATACATTGTAGAAGCTAGTGTTTCTTTGACCTGAAATCTATTTAACAAAGAATATACATACTTTAGTGAGCCTTCTAAATTCCTGTTTTGGAATTAGATCATAAATAAATATAACTACATTGTGTAATTTCTTAGAGTTTTAAATTTATCAGTTGGTTATTTTTTAAATGTGTTTCTTCTTGGCTCACAAAGAGCTATTCTCCAGTGAATGTCGTACAATATTGAAACAAAAACCAATAGTGCTCCTAATTAAAGTAGTTGACTGTAATACCTTTGTTATTGAATTTGAATTGGTAAAACAGGTGGTTATATAAAATTTCAACAAATGCTTTTTCTTCATTTTTGGTTTCATAAGACTAGGAAAGAGAAATTCAAAAGCTGCTAAAATTGTAAATCCTTTTTCAAAATTGAGATGCAAATTGTATGTGTAAAGGAGAATTTTGTTATAGAAAAGAAATATCTCCTTATTTAGCAACATATTCAGGAAACATTGAGTTTAAGCCATTTTATAAGGTGTTCTAGATACTTTAATAAATAAGTTAAAATATGTGCCTTGGTATATTTATTATCTAGTGGGGCATATAACTTCATATTCAATGAATTAAAATCTAATATGAAAAATGCATCTAAAAAGTTATGTATAAAATGATATGGAATTTTTAAGTGAGGGGGTGATTTTCAATCAGGGAATTTTGAGTGTAGGAATTTAAGAAGGCTTGGAAATGAGAGTGTACTTGAGATATGTTGTGGAAGGTAAATCAAAGTAGTATAGGGGAAAGACCAATAGTAGAGGTTATATGTGTGCCCAGGAGAAAGACCAGTGTAAGGGAGACAGAGAAAATAAAGTACATGATGTATCCAAGTAACTGCATGAACACATACGATGGGTATAAATCTTGGTGTCTGAGTAAAGTAATATATGAAAGATGAAGCTGGATATTAGTATAGAAAGTTACTTCTCAGATCCTGATGAGCTGAGAATTTTATCCATAGAATGGTGGTGAACAAATTATGGCCTGTGGGCCAATTCTGGTCTGATGCCTGTTTTTGTTAATATAGTTGTATTGGGAACATGGCTATAATCATTCATTTAAGCAGGCCATAGATGCTTTTATGCCACAAAGACAGAGCTGATAGTTGTAACAAAGACCGTATGGCCCACAAAGCCTAAAATATTTACCGTATGGCCTTTACAGAAAAATATTCTCTGACCCCGGTTATATACCAATTCAGTATGAAAGACCACTCTGGGTGATCTCGGAGAGACAGCAGTGAGTGGTCCTGAAGGGAGATCTTAGTTTCCTGCCCAGGAATTGAACCTGGGTAGCCTGGATGAAAACCAGGAATCCTAGCCACTAGACCACCAGGGGCTAGGGGCTAGAAGCAAAGTGGCCCTAGCTCTTTCCCCCATTTGAAAGCAAGAATGTTTTAAGGAGGCAAAAACTGTAAAAACAGGTACAAAGTTTATTATTGGAGACACAGCATAACATGTGGGAGAGCACACAGATGAACAGTTTGTTTATTTAAGACAGCAGCAAGGCAGAAATACACATCTAGAGAGAAAGGGTATGGTGTCCTCTCTAAGAAGGAGAGCAGTAAGTCAGAAGCAAAGCAGGGATACACACCTGGAGGGGACTGGGGGCATCCTGAATGAGGAGTGCCGTAAAGACGTGATTTAAATCACTTACACAGGACAGTCCTTCCAGGTCTTTGTTTACCTTTGGCCAATTTTTCTCGTTTCTTTTTTTCACACCTGAACGTTTCCAGGACCCTCCCCAACATGCGTGCTCAACTTTTTGCTAAGATTGATCCCACCACAGAGGCCTGTGGGTGCATGTGCACACATATTATGGGGTGGCGTCCCCCTCCCTTTTTTGACCCCCAAGAAGCCTTCCTGCACATGTGCAGAGGGAAGTCTTCCTTGACCTCAGGAGTGGGCACCTTATCTCTTTACTTCAGCGGAGTTCAGCTTCTGCCACTAGCTTTGTCCGTGGAGTTCCTGGGTGAGAACAAAGCTTCAATTTTACTCCACTTGACAAGCACCAGCTGTCTGGCCCAGGGGCGCATCTATCTCCCACCTCCTGTGGACTGTTAGTTACAAATACATAACGATATAAAAGAGCTTGCACCAGAATGCAAATTTATTCACTGCTTCAATTATCAAGAAAGTCTCACTATGTAAAAAAGTGTCAGCTGATCTGACAGTGTGTGTAATGAATTGATGTGTATTTTACTGAGGCTTCTTATGTACTTGCAATCCAGGAACATACAGTTTAGTTCAAGGATCTCACTTTGAGTCAGTAAAGGTGTGTTGAAGATTTCTAGCAGGATGGTAGGATCAGATGTGTATTATAAAGGACCAATAAGGTCAAATAGAAACTTTTTTGTTTGTTTGGTCTCTTCTGCAATACTCCAGCAGAGTCTAGAGGGCGTGTGTGGAATTTTGGAGTCCGACAGAGCCGGTTACAAACCTTGGTTGGTGGGGTGGGAGGTTGGAGGGGAAGCATGCCTTGACATTCAAGAAGGAATGTTCCTTTTTCCTTAATTTATATTCTAAAAATCCCACATAAGAACTCTGAGTGTTCCGTCTTATTTAAGAAGCTCCAGCAGTTGGTGGGTCAGACCGTGGAGTTGGTGGGAGGGGCGGGGAGCAGTTGCACATAGCAAGGTTGGTGCACCACGGACACGAGGGTAATACTATGGAAACCCCTAGGAGGATTGTACTGTTGAACAGTTTGTATTTTCTGTTACTCATGAAAGTAATCAAGTTCATGACAACTTTCAGTAGCTCATATCCCATCAGGTATGTTATAACAGCCTACATTATCATAATCAATCACAGGCTATATCTCAACCCAAAGGATAAGCCTGAAGAATATGTCCCTTACACTGTACAAGTATTAAAGGTCAGTTGACCTAACTCAAGAATATTTTTATTTGTCCATGCAAGGGTATTTTTTCTTATTAATTTAATTAGGGTGAATACCCAGGAGATTCTCAAATAAGGGGGAAAAATGTCAATTTTTAAATTGCTTAATATGTGTAATATTAAGACTTTAGAAACTGATTATCCTATGAGGCGTAGGCAACTTTTTTTAAAATAGCTTGGACTGTAAATCAGATCTCTTTTTGTTTGTTTTTTTTTTTTTAATTAATTAATTTATTTATTTTTGGCTGTGTTGGGTCTTCGTTTCTGTGCGAGGGCTTTCTCTAGTTGCGGCAAACGGGGGCCACTCCTCATTGCAGTGCGCGGGCCCCTCACCATCGCGGCCTCTCCCGTTGCGGAGCACGGGCTCCAGACGCGCAGGCTCAGCAGTTGTGGCTCACGGGCCCAGCCGCTCCGCGGCATGTGGGATCCTCCCAGACCAGGGCTCGAACCCGTGTCCCCTGCACCGGCAGGCAGACTCTCAACCACTGCGCCACCAGGGAAGCCCCAGATCTCTTTTAATAAATGACTTTTTAATGACTTATACATCATCACCTGGGATCTTTATTTTTGCAACACCTGAGTGTAAAGCACTGCTTTCTTTAAACCTTTACTACTGTGTGGTTTATGATGTGTTTTGTTAGGAAAGGCATATTTCTATAAAACATCCTACTTCCAGCCCTGTATGAGAAATGACAATTTGAAGGCTGGTAGAGAGATGCTGATATTTTATGAGTGACAGCACTGTTAGGTGTGATCATTACTGCTGTGTTCATCCCAGGAGGGCAGTGGATTTCCTTTGCAGGTACATGCTCAGATAATCTCATCTCAGACATAGGCAAGTGTTCGTATAATTCTTCATTTTTCCATTAGGAATCATACATACATCATGTGCCCCCAATTAATGCATAAAAGACTGGCGACCGAATGATATACTTTTACACTAGTACGGTGTTTGTGGGGCGGTGTAAAAACACAAATGCAGTTTTGTTATTTGCATTTTTCAAATTGATCTCCTGGCATGTCTCCCTTTTTTCATTTTCCTTGCAGTTGAAATATATATATTTCAAGGATATATAATTATAAAGAATTGTTTCAATAATTTATTTTAAATTTATTATTGTGACTGAATTTTCTCAAGTTATACTGTATTGGGGAAATTAAACATTAACATTTTTCATCGTGTAGTTTCTGGGAAATTAGTACAGGGACCTCTAGTTGAAGAACCATTGAGTAGATGCTTTTATCATTACTAGAACTGGGACTTTTAGTCACTTAATTCTTCCATGGTCTGTAACATTGTTCTGTCTTTTTATGGTTTTTTTTCTCCCCCAGCCTGGAATATATTATTATCAACTTTTTCTGTGTAATTTCATCTGACTCTACAGTTCTGTCACTCCCTTGGTCTATTTATTTCCACATGTGCTGTACTGATTTTAAACTACCTTGTGTATTTTGTTTATCAAGTACTTTTGGAGAGTCTACTGTGAACCAGGCACTGTGTAGGAAACAAAATAGCCGTGGCCCCCAAACAAAGATAAAAACATATTAGCATTTGGGGACATTTCATTCTGTTCTTCCTTGTATGTATGTAGTTGTATAATATGTATGTATAAAAACACACACACTACACACACACACAGGCATTGTTGAACATCTGGCATAGTGCATGACATATAGTAGATAGTAAGTGTAACATTCGTTAAATGGGATGCAAATGTTTTCTCCCATTCACTGATTGGCCTTCATCATCATATTGGTATCTTTGATAAACAGAAATCCTTAATTTGAATACAGTCCTGTTTTTTGTATTTCCCCTTATGGATAGTAATCCTTATATATTATTAAAAATTAATTCTCAGTCTCATATCATGAAGATATTGTTATGTATCTTAGGCAAGCTTTGTTGTTTTACCTTTCACATTTCAGGTACATTCTACCTGTAATTTATTATTTTTGAATGCTGTTAAATAGGGGTCAAGGTTTGTTTTTTCCCCACAAGGCTACCTAATTTATTCAATCCACATTGAAAAGATCGTCCTTTCCTTCACTGCTCTGAAGAGCTAAGCTGTTCATAAATCAGATGTATAAATATATGTAGAATTTTCAGGACTCGTTTATCCATTTCTCTGGCCCATTTTTCCGTCGTTACTTCAATACCGCCCTGTCTTGATTATTCTACCATTATAATGAATCAGTATCTGATAGAGTAAATTCTCCAACTTTGTTCTCCTTTGTGATAAAATTGGCTATTCTTAGTCCTTTGGATTTCCATATTAAGCTTAGAATCAGTGTGTCAATTTTGGGGAAAATACATCTACTAAAATTGTGCTGGATCACAGTGAATCTGTGAACCAATGAATAATTCATGTATTCATCTTTGTTCTCAGCATCTGTGGGGTCCTGGGATATTAAACACACACAAGGAACAAAGCTGGAACTTTTTATTCATTGACACACAATTCAGACAAATTAATATAATAATCCTAGCTCTTAAAATCAGTCTTAATTCATACCCTGTGTAGTTCACAGGGCACTAAATTCTTTATTAGCAGCAACTAATGACATAAACATAACCACAAATCACATCTACCATTTATTAAATATATAAGATGGGCCAGTACTGTGATAGAAAGTCCACTTATTTTATTTCTAACTCCTAGTAATAACATGGAGCTATCCTGTTTTATAAATGAAGAAACCGATAGGTTCAGAGAGGTTGAATAACCTGCCTAATGTCGCCCGTCTAGTAAGTGCTGAGGTCAGAGGCCAACCCTGCCATGTCTTTTGCCCACAGCACATTCCCAGTGCCTTGGACAAGTAACACTGGAAAGACTGACTCAATAAATACGTGGTGACTGAATGAATACCTCTCTTTCTCTCCATCTATTTTCTATTAATGATTCATGTCTTTCCTCAAAAAAAAATGATAAAACTTTCAAAATGGTTTTAATAAGTAGCAAGTTTAAACTCCATGGTACTAGTATCACATGTGGTGAAAAAGTGGGGTGAAATATAATTAATCAAAGAAAGAGTGCCAGAATGTCCAAATTTTGAGGAATCACTTCCTTATTGAATATTTCAAAAAGCTGTGTGTTACATAACATGTCTTTAATGTTTTATTGTTTCTTTTTTGAATTGGTAATTAAAGTGGGGGCATAAACTCTATCCCTTATGGCAAGATTACATTGATATTTAAGTGTTTCCATCATTTTTTTCCCTCTCTGGTTTGGAACTAGGGGAAAAAAAAGAAACACTTTAAAAATTATCTACCCACTTAAGCCAAATGATGGAGAGACTTGAGTCCTGATAATAGTGTTTGTGCCCCTGGATCCAACTGTGCCTGAAGCTAGTGTATCCCCCGTACTTTTCAGTTATGTGAACCAATAAATACCCTTCTTTACTTAAAACATTAAAAGGTTATCTACCTGCTTATTAAAATATGTTTAAGTAAAACTGACTTAAATCAAAAGATAAAATAAATTTGAACCTGAAAGCCTTTTAGACCAGTGAGTAGAACTCCAAGACAGTTTCCTTTCTCTTTTTCATACTTTAATTATTTATATTTTTGTTCTTTTTATGCCTCTTCTAAATGTATTCAATGCTTCAATGTCTCATTTTACCCACATAAAAAAACTCTACAAAACTGATCAGAGTATCAGCAGTATTATTATAAAAAAAATCAACCAAGTTATTACATATTAGGCCTAATGATTTCAACCTTAACCATAATTTTTGTACATTGTACCAATGGACACATGGATTCAAAATCAAAATAGTAGAATTATTTATGCATCACCATTGTTCTAAAAACATTGTTGTACTTTTAGGACAAATTTTAGAACACTAAAATATGGTTAATGACAAACTGTATTTTATGATTTTCTTTTTTTACCTGATAAATGCATCATTCTTTCCCCAGAAATACCGCAGATGGCTGGTACCTGTATGCTGATAGCTCAAATGGAAAGTTTGGTGACATGGCTGACATCCTCACTCCTGTTATTTCACGCACGGGACCAAAATGTACCCTGGTGTTCTGGACTCATATGAATGGTGCCACAGTTGGTTCTCTCCAGGTACTGCTTAGGCAATTGCATTTTCTGAATTTCTTCTACAAAAATTCATATTGTATAATTTAGTGTTATTAAAATATGTAGTCTGCTAATAAATGAAAATGGGCAGTTATCAACACTTCACTGGTTTGAAAACAGTATGATTGAAAAAAAGCTTTAGTAGAATTGGACCTGAATGGCTAATAGGATTTCTTTAAACTATTCTATTTATGATTATGGTCTTTATTCTGAGGTTGCAGCTTCTATGCAACACTGTTTTACCCTTGAAATATGTCATATAGGTTTCAGTATCAGTATTCTGAGAATAACACAATCAAATGAATATACACATTTTGGTGATATTCGGATGTGCCTTCTTGCTGTCTTTGATATAGTGGTGCTACATTCTCCAATATTCTCTTTCAAATTGTTTTTTGTAAAAAAAAAAAAAAAAAAAAAAAGAAATTAAATTATTTCATACTCACAAAAGGTTGCAAGAATCTCACAGACAACTGCATTCTACCTTTCACTCAGAGATTCTGTTTTTTGCCCATTGTCCCAATAACATCTTTTATAGGAAAAATTGAGTTCAATACAGAATTACTTATCACACTCCACTGTTACTTCTTTCTAGTGTCTTTATTTTTTTATTTTTTATTTTTTATATATTTATTTATTTTTATTTTATTTTTGGCTGCGTTGGGTCTTTGTTGCTGCGTGCGGGCTTTCTCTAGCTGTGGCGAGCAGGGGGGCTACTCTTCGTTACGGTGCACGGGCTTCTCATTGCGGTGGCTTCTCGTTGTGGGGCACAGGCTCTAGGCACGCAGGCTTCAGTCGTTGTGGCACGTGGGCTCAGTAGTTGTGGCACGTGGGCTCAGTAGTTGTGGCTCGCAGGCTCTAGAGCTCAGGCTCAGTAGTTGTGGCACATGGGCTTAGTTGCTCCGTGGCATGTGGGATCTTCTCGGACCAGGGATGGAACCCGTGTCCCCTGCATTGGCAGGTGGATTCTTAACCACCATGCCACCAGGGAAGTCCCTAGTGTCTTTAAAACTGAAGTAATTCCTTCATTTCCCCTAAACTTTATGATCTTGATACTTTTAAAGGTTATATCCAGTCATTTTGTGAAATGTCCTTCAAATTGGATTTGTTCAATGTTAAGCATTTTTTCCCCCTGTAATATCACCAATATTGTATTCTTTTTATTGCATCCCATTGGTTAGTACATGATGTCTATTGTTCCCTTTGTTATCAATAAATATTTTGCGATGAGATATTTTGAGAGTATGTAAAATCCTGATCTCAACTCAATTATACCCACTAATTTTTGCTTCCTTTAGTATTTTTTGCCACATTAATTTTACTATGATGATTGCCTATTTGTGTCTAACTCCATTAGTCTGTCTACATTTGTAGGTTGGTTTTCTCTTGTTAAAAAAATTCTCCATTTATTGATTTATATCAGTGTGGACTCATGGATTCCTATTTTATCCAATTTGTTGTCAACATTATTACTATTTATTGGTTCTTAAGTTGTCCCAGATACAGTTATAGGAGACCCTTTAAACTGATTTCTATGTCTCTTTGACAAGTCCAATCATTCTTTGATCATTTCCTTTCTTTCTGGCCAAGAAGATGTTCCAGACTCATCTTTTTGTTATCCTGTTCCATCCCTGGAGGTAACTATTTTCCATGGGGTCCTGGTTTCTTTTGGACGACCAAGTTATATGGACAAAACAGAAAGAGGTTCTGCAATTTTAATGCAGATCCCCTAGATCCTGTCTTCCCCTATTAGACATGCCTTATATAATAGATAAGGTTTGTAAGTATATGTATAGACACATTGTTTACACAGAGAAGCCAACTCAATTTTGAAGCATCTCCGTTTATACTCTGTGTCATAGCTTACGTGACATTTTCCAAGAAGCCATGTCTGAAAAATAAATCCCCAGATTTCAGAATTGTTTACATGAGCAGTTTTAGACCAGGGATATCTCTCCAAAAGCAGCCATAGATAAGGTCTCTCCCCCTGTCAAATAGCATTAATTTGTTTTCCAAGAAGTCTATGTTTAGTATATTTGCAAAGAGATTACACTTGGGCTACCTGCTTTATTTTTCCCCAATAAATAGAAATCGACTGCAGATCAGCTGCTTAACCACTTCTTTCCTAGTAGCTTGATGTAATTTTAATATTAGGTATTTTTTCTCATTTTTTAACTGTCTTATTCTAGGATTTTCCTGGCCATATTAAATATTATTTTCCTCCCCAAATTAGATAAACATATCTTATTTTAAAACTGCTGTTACTTTTTTTTATTGGAAACATGTTAAATTTATAAAGCAATTTTGGAAGAATAGTTTTATTTATTATAGGTGAGACTTCTCACCAAAAACAGTTTAAGAGTAAACTTGTTTGTGTATATGTATGTGTGTATGTTTAATAATCTGAGAGCATCCAAGTAGTCTTGTGGATTGATGTGGCAATTTACCATTTGTGTCGCATTGAGTTTTTAAAAATGGTTTTAGACAAAACAATCAATACAGCTAACTACAGGGTTTGCATCAGAAAAATGAGAATTACTTACCAGGTATATTTTGTGGTTGAGATTAATTATCTGAAATAGGCTTTCATTTTTTCAGAATAAGATTTTGTGTTAGTAGATGAAAAATTATAAAACAACCTTAAAATTTTATAAGTAGTTTATTATCAAATAATTAAAATGGTAATACATATGAGCCTTATTTTGTGCACAGCTGAGTAAAATAACATTAAATGTTGCATTACTATGTTGCATGAACACAGTTTTCCTTAGTGATTTGTGTATAGAGCAGTATTCATACAAAGAAGATCTAATTCCTATACATTCTTTTTAGTATCCTTCAAAAATGATTTTTATATTTTTTAGAAATTCTATTTTCTTGACTTTAATAATATGTTGATTCAACTTGAATTCAAGAATTTAGTGACATCTTTGCTAGCCACATACGACTTTTTATATGACTCTAGAAACTCTAGCTCTATAAAAATAACCATTTGCATCTAATTTTTAAAAAACTGATCATGAAAGCATTCAAATTTACCTTCACTTTCAAAAGTCAAAATCTCCCCAAACCCTTTATGTGAGTCATGAATTAGTTATACACATTGTATTGTTAAAAATTAGTGTTGTGAAATAATTAAATACATTATCTAAGTCAGTTATTTTAAAATGTGGAACTCTACTGCTCTTCCCTATTTAATTACTTTCTTGATGGCTCATTTTGTGTCATTCTAAAAGAGGAGCCATGATAATTTGTCTGCTGAGATGAGTCTCAATTTCCCTTTAGAATGAGGGTCCAGTAGTACTGGTGAGAGTTTGTTGGGTGGGGAGCTCTTGCTGGCTTAGATGAGTACGTGCCCACTCACATCACCCATATGTGCTGTTGGAATTGAATGGACTCCCATTGTAACATCACCATCCCCACTGAACCTAATGTCATTCTCAAAAGTGTGTTTAGTAAATAATTCTGTGCTTTTCATGTGACTACATGAATATTATTTAATATTGAGACTTCCAATTGTTCTTGCTGTCAGATTTTTAAAAACTAAGGTAGTTAAGAGTTCTTAATCCAATGGTGCCCAGATAACTTCAGACTTGACTGACAGATATTCATGCACAACTTTATTACACAAAGCTCATGAGGTACCCTGGGGGCACAGTGCTGTTCTAGAAAACAAAGACATCTAATGAAAAATGTCTGAGCTTTTCTCTCAGGGATTCATGTTGATATTAAAATGAAAAAAAATTACTGGGAGAATTCTACATGTTTAGAATTTGTCAAGGTAAAATATTTCAACACTTCTTACTTGATTTATCTCTGCAGGTACTCAGCAAGAAAGACAATGTTACTTCTAAACTGTGGGCTCAAAGAGGACAGCAAGGTGCACAGTGGAAAAAAATAGAGGTGTTTTTAGGCGTTCATTCCCATATACAGGTTTGTAATCCAAGTATTTAGGTGATGATTGAGTTTTGTTGATTCTTTAATTTTAATTTATTTCCTCTACCCCTTGTCTTCTTGTCTCTCTTTCCCTTTCTGATGTGCTGTATGAACGTTTACCACTCCATACAGCATTTTCCATAAGGAATTTGCAGTTCTGAAATGCCCTAATTTTTTTTCCCAAAGAGGCAACCATTTTTCTAGGAACATCTCATTTTAGTGACAACCATCTCCTGCCTCCACAATCAGCCTCCTACATATTAAGAACACCTCCCACTATTTTGCAAATATATTCTCAGAGACTGCAGAGTAATTACATTAGTTTATTTCAAACCCAATTAAAGAGACCTTTGAAAGCACACTATATTGTTGAACCTTATTAGAGAAAACAGATTTACTTGACTGAAAAATATTTTCAGAGGCACAAAATTGGGTGATGCTGTATTTGTCTTCATGTAGATTGCAATAATATTAGGAGGATAAGACCTAAAAATAAAGGAAAAGAACAAGTAATACATAGAATAAAAGGTTTAAACTGAAAGTAATTATGTGCCAAAATATTTAGTGTGAATTTTATTTTTTTATGGATTATCAGGAAAACAGGAGCTCCATGGATGTGTGTGTTTTTTGCTTTTGGAGTTTTTGTTTGTTTTGTTTTGTTTTGTTTTTGGCAGAAGGGGTGTTTATTGGAAGGTAAAGCTTAGCTGTTAAGATTTAAGATTAGATAAGGGAGAGTGGGAATCCAGAGCCATTTATGTCAGAGAACATTTTTTCTTAGTCATAACAGCACAGGGCTTAATTCCTTGAATTTAGAGCCACTTATCTATAGATACAAGGTATAATATCTTTGCTAATTATACAGAGGACTGGAAATGCAATATGTAGCGAGAGTAACCAAATCAGCTGTGAATATTCAGTAACTGTATCTACAATCACATGCCATATCTGATAGATCAGCCCCTTTCAACTCCGCTGGAAGCACAGGCTAGATACAGCTGTTTAAAGGCACTGATACAACATTATCCCCAATTTCTTAGAATGTTAGCTATAATAAATCCCATATATTTTTGACCTCTTGCTGGGACACAGTTTTCTTATGGGTCATTTGTAGATAATTTAGGAAATGGATAAGAAGTAAGTTCAACCTGAAGAAGAAAAGATTGGACAGCAATTTAGTGGCCTTGCACAGTATGAAATTTATCATTAAGAGGATTCCACCTGTTTAACCTCCAAGACCTTTTAACTGAGGGAAGAAGAATCATCAGCAAGAACGTGCAGAAGGCTGTGCTGCTGCCAGGCATCGGCTTCCACTTCGGGCAGTGAATTCTTAACTAGTCTGTGCAAGTAGAATACTTGCATGGTAAAATCATGTTCAAAACAACATTAAGAGGGATTTAAGCAGAGGAATCAATTATTAATTTAGCCTTTCTGAAATTTAATTTTTCACATATTGAAATTTGAAGAGAAATATGCCCATGTTGTTTGAATCTTAAAATGAAATATTAATGGTTTCTGAATATTTGATGTTTAATGTGATTCATTCATTCCTTCAGTAAAAACATATCAAGAACCTACTATGTGCAAGCATATTACTATGCACTGGAGAAATGGTGGTGAGACACACATACTATCCATGGTTCTTCCATTTTTACAGTATCAGTCCCTTTAGCCTCAGAAACATGAGTGCCTTTAACCCTTGAGTAAAAGTATACAGCATTGGGTAGTTTTCAGAGTTATATTTGGGAACCCCCAATTTAAACATAACATTTAATTATAATAATTTTTATAACTAGAGCAATCACATACCTGGCACTTACTAAGTGCTAAGTTCTGTTCTATGAACAAAAAATTTACTCCTGTAACTGTATGAGGTACCTACCTTTATTACCTGCATTTTATAGATTAGGCACAGAAATACCTAGAGCTTGGGTAACTTGCCCTACTTATATAACTACAGTGGCAGTGATACGCTTTAAACACAGGCAGGTCATCTACAAGTCCATAATACAAATGCTATGCTCTATTGCTTCCTAAATTTTACAAAATGATTGACCCAGCTTTTATTTTACCGGAAAAAAATATATCATAACTGCTCTTGAAAAAAAGTTTAATCACATTCAGTATTAAAATCTATGGAATCTTAACCAACATCGTGTGGCATTGGATTATCTGATTTCTTAATCACAGAGCATTGCCTTACAGATTTAAATTAAATGTTCAGATATATCCAGATAATACAGTACCTTTTTCAATTTGTGTATCCATGTTCTTCTTGGGCTCAATTCTCTTATAAAAGAGTTGTAGTCATTATTCTTTCTAGTTTCACCTCGTCTTAATCACATCCAAGCTCTTAATCTATCTTACAAATTTATTTTTCTTTTCCAGCACATCTATTCTGAAGAAAAAAAAAAAAAGTATGCCTTTTATGTAAATTTGATACATGAATTTATATAAAAATTGTACGTTTATTTGCTTTTTTAAAATAATGTGAAAGGCATGATTTTCAGTTATTCTATTTTCTCATCTTAAAAGGAAAACAACTAGGTTTTCATACAATAGTATAAAAGCATAACACATCTTAAGGAAAAACTAATTACTTCTTTCAAGAAAAATAATTGTTTAGATTTGGTAAAAAGATGTTTGGGAGTTTGATGACAGTAACTATTCTGTATAAAAATCATGGAGGTAAATAGGTATTTCTTGTTAACGCATCTCTAATTGTCCTAAATTTACTTTAAAATATATGAATATTTCTTATGTTAACACACAAATACATATTTAGCTTGCAGACAAATTCAATAGAAGCTGTCTGAATTAGTTTCACTTTGGAAACTTTAGCGAGTCCTGTGACTATTTTTCATCAGTTCTATCAAAGTCTGTAGAAGTGGGATCTCACTGTCCAGCAGTGGCACACAGGAGAATTTCATTCATCACATACATTAATCAAAGGCAAATCACAATCATTTCAAGTCCAAAGATGTGGCCAATTTAAAAAATTCATAGTTTTGAGGTTAGACATGTTTTCGATTTCAAATAGTTGAGTTGAACGTATCAGAGGAATGGCAAGAAGTGGATGAAATAAAGTAAAAGGTATGCTTGCATCTTCTGTCTCTTGGTGCATTCCGTCACCTGGTTGACCTCCTGCTTCCACGTGTGATGGGGCTGTCAGCAGTGAGCAGGTCTTGTTTGGGGTCTGCGAGTTGCAGAGGCTGCAGTGGTAGGTGACTCCTGCCTGTTTCTTAGGCCCTGTATCCTAAAAATCTAGACAAGAGACAGTGGTGTTGCCACTTCCACATTCTTTGCCTGTTGAGTGTGGTAGAGATCTTCGATATCCCTCAAACTTCCTGGGTCAGTTTCATTGTAGTGATTACGGGGTCATTTTTATCAGATTCAAGCCCTTAAGTTCTGTACTGTATTTACTGTTTGCCCCAAGTTTTGAATTCTTGATGGACGAGTCGACTGATATTGGCTTTATTTTTTTTTTTAAAGATTGTCTTCAGGGCAAAACGTGGTATCAGTTACATAGGAGATGTAGCAGTGGATGATATTTCCTTTCAAGATTGTTCCCCCCTACTTAGCGCAGACAGAACGTGTACGGCTCAAGAATTCACATGCGCGAACAAGCACTGCATTGCCAGGGACAAGCTGTGTGATTTTGTGAACGATTGTGCTGATAATTCAGATGAGACTCCTTTCATCTGTGGTGAGTGGAAGTGTTCTGTCTCCTTACTTTTGCCTTTGTCTCCCACAACCTTCCTCTGTGCAATGGGTTCATTGATGAAAAATACAGAGTATATATAACTCAGCAGCCAAGGCAGGTAAGGTGATTTAACCACTTAAATACGTTCCTTTCTCCCTCTCAATACTTAATTTAGAACCGAAAGTCATTTAAAACTAATCAATGGCTTTCTGTTTGTATGTGAAGAATTGGAGATTAACTGGAAAGCAGGTGTCTTCAAAGACAAACAGAATGCAAACAAGTATTTTCCATATGAAATAAACTTTGGGAAAGAAGGCAAGCAAAACGTCCATCAACGGCAACTCATGCAAGGTTGACAAGCCTTTGTGCTTTGACGGATTTCAGGGAGTTGTCATTCCCTTGGGTCAATTATGAGCTGGGATAAGTGGCTAAAAAAACAAAAAAATCAATATCCAGATAATGTGTAAAATAGACAATGTGATCTCCTAAGGGAAATACATATCAGCTGTGTAATATTGTTACAAGAGATCATAATAAACGGCACCTATTAAAATATCCTTAGCTAAATGGGCCATATGTGCTCATTCAGGGAAGTCTGTAAAATCATGGAACACAGTGCATTGTTGCCTCATTTCATTGCAAATGAGGTGAATACAAATTGTCAGAATTAAGGTTGACAAATTATTCCACTATTACCAATAATTTCTGAGCTAGCGTATTACAGTTTGATCTCTTTTTTGCCTCTTGAAACCAAATCTGGAATCACAAGAACAACGTCAGTATAATAAGAGCTCACATTTACGTAGAACTTTTAACTTTCAAAGCTCTTCTATCTACTAATCTCCACTTGATCTTCACAGAAACCCGACAGGTAAGTGGGGCAGATATTATTAGTGCATTCCATGGATAAAGCTGCTGAACAACAGTGGCTAAGATTTGGTCAAATTTCATAAAACTGGTACTGACAGAGTTGATCCTAGTTTCCAAGTACTTTGATTTATGATTCACTGCTTTGCCCAAGCTACCATACTACCTCTGTGTACAACTGAATCTTAGGAAAACCAAAAAAGTTGTAGATGTAGAAATCCTGTGTATATCCAATAACTATTTGTTTCTTCAAGTGTGGATTATATCTTATAATATCAATTATTACTATTATATGAACCAAGCAAAACTGTTTGACTAATCTTGTATTCTGTATTAATTTTTACCTTTATCTTATGAATATTTTTGCTGAGTTTTTAGTTATTTTCTGCATCAAATGCTTTTACATTTTCTTCATTGCCATTTTCATTTGAGTATCTCACAAATCTATTAGGTTATCAGTCAAACAGAACAGATATTATGCTTTTGAATTTTATTTGTCATGTTGCCAACTTATCTCTTTCCCAAGATGTGATTTAATGCAATTTTTTCAGTGTTTAAAGTATTTTATTTCTGGCTAAATTTTCCTTGAACTCTTTGTATTTAGATAATAACTTTGCGAATATTTCTAGGAATCCTCTATCTGTATTTGGGAGGGTATACTAATATACTAAGAAGGTCAGAGAAATGTACTGAAATTTATTGTCTTGGTAGTTCTTTTGTATGGAAAATAAAGACAGAAGTAATTACAAGCCCTTGGAGGGAAAGTTTTATCAGAAGGTGCTTTCTGGTGAACTGATTACCAAATCACTGTAACATTTGAATGGGGCTGTGATATCAGTAATACTGAAGCAAGAGAGATGAATTAGTTCCAGATATTATATAAGAAGAAGAAAAATTTTTCAGCTCCTTAGAACAAATAAACAACAAAAAAGTTAGAACAAACCTTAAAAGTAACCCACATTTTAATATTGGTTCTTATTACATGAATATGATTTATTTTTATATAACACTGCTTATTTTATTATGTATTTAAAAATTCAATTGTATTCCTATGTTAATGGTTTTAAATGTTTTAATTATAGAGTGGCTAGAACCTGCTATATGAATTATGAGTGCTGTTATTTTTCCTGCATATACTATAAACTTTGATGTTTAATTAGACCCAGAAGAATAGGAAGAAAAACTTAAAAAAAAAATCACCATAGCAACTGATCTCAGAAGTTTGGCTGACAACCTACCAAGAATTTAGGCTTACGTTTCATGATCTTTGGAACTTGTGTGAGGTTTTTTTTGTTTGTTTTGGGTTGTTTTTTTTTTGTGGGAAGTCTTAGTAAAGGCTGAACATGTATCACAACTCTAAAAAAACGTCTAAAATATCATTTGGTATAAATACACCACCTAGGAATAGAAGAAAGAATGAAACTGCTGAGCTCTTTGTAAAGGCATAGACTGTCTCTGACAAAGGAAAAGAAAATAATCCTTTATAAAACAAAAGTACCTGTGGCTTTAATTTTCTATAGACCAATATAGGCTCAGAAAGCAAGATTTGGCAGAAAGATTAAACTGTTTTTTTTTTTTTTTGCTTTATAATATAAATATAGCTAAAATATAGGACATAGTCAAAAAGAAAGTGATTTGTGTATCTGAGAAATCTGAAATCTTAGTTGAACATATTTTGCCATTGGTATAGAGGCTCCTTTGGCAAACAATCATATTTTTGTTTCTCTGTACTTTCCAATTAGCATATTTATTGGTGATACACAAGAGTATCTCAGGCATGCTCAAAATAATTTAATTCTGCACTGTGATTAGTAAGGATGCAGGATATTTGACCAGAATAATTAGTAAGGAATCTGAACCTAATGGGCACATGTAATACTGTATTTCCCAACTGCAGACATCTATTTCAAGTACACACAGAATATATGTTATTAAGCACTAAGCAAACTTCAATAATTTTAAATGGATTAAAGTGACATGGATTACATCTTTTGAATTAGGCTGGAAATCAGTTGTAAGACAAAAGCTAGAAAATTCCCTGTTAGTTAGAAGACACTTTTCATAACCCATCTCCCCACCAAAAAAATTACAGTAAAATTAGAAAATGTTTTAAATAAATAATAATAATAATAGTGCATTAAAAAACCTGTGGTATTTAGTTAAGAAAATGCGTAGTGAAAAATTTATATACTTAAATCCTTACCAAAGAAATTAATTAGCTGATAATACAAATTAATGGAATAGAACACAAATGTCAGAGAGAGAGGATTTGGAAAGACTGATAACATTTTCAAGACCCTGTCAAGAATGATCAAGAGAAACTGAGAAGACAAAAATATCAAGTTAATTTAACATATATTTACTGAAAAGGTATATGTCAAGCAGTGTTTGAGACATCTAGTGTACATCCATAAATGAAACAGACAAAAATCATATTACCCATTCTCCTGTGTTAAACAGAAAATATTCTCTCTCCCTCTACACACACACACATACACACACACAGAATATCCATGTGTGTGTGTTTGTGTATATGTATATTACAGAGTTTGTCAGAAGGTGATAAGTGATACATTTTCTGTGAGAAAATATAGAATAAGTTAAAGGAGATGAAAAATGGAGGGAGAGCAAATAGCAATATTAGGGAGCTTGATGAGGATAGGCCTGATGAAAGATATTTAAACAATTTTTTTTCATTTTACTTATTTATTCCCCCCCCACAGCTTTACTGAGATATGATTAACATACAGCCCTGTATAAGTTTAAGGTATACATCATTGTGACTTATTTATATTGCGAAATGATTACCACAGTAAGTTTAGTGGTAATACATTAACATCCATTTTCTCATATAGGTACAGAAAAATAAAAAGAGGAAAAAAATGTTTTTTCCCTTGAAATGAGGACTCTTAGGATCTAATCTCTTTCAAATATACCATACAGCAGTGCTAACTATAGTCATCATGTTGTACATTACAGCCCTAGTGCTTATTTATCTTATAGCTGGAAGTGTGTACCTTTGGACTCCCTTCATCTAATTCCCCCTCCTGGGCAAATTCTTGAAGGAGATCTGGGACTTAGCCAATACTTGTTATTTTCTTTCTTTCTTTCTTTCTTTTTTTTAAAATTATAGCCATCCTAGTGTGTATGAAGTAGAATCTCATTGTGGTTTTGATTTGTCCTTCCCTAATGACTATAATGTTAATCATCTTTTCTTGTGCTTATTGGCCATTTGTGTATGTTCTTTGGAGAACTGTCAAAGTTCTTTGTGCTTTTCTTTACAGGATTGTGTGTTTTTTATTGTAGAGTTGTAAGAGTTATTTATATATTCTGGATATTAAGCCCTTATCGTATGTATGATTTGCAAATATCTTCTCTCATTCTGGAGGCTGTCTTTTAAATTTTTCAATAGAATTTATTTTTTAAAGGAGTTGTAGGTTCACAGCAGAACTTAATCCCCACACATGCACAGCCCCCCCAGACTATCATGTCCCCAACCAGAGTGGTGATTTGTTACACGGGAGATGTCATTATCACCACAGTCCATAGTTTACGTTAGGGTTCCCTCTTGGTGAAAGAACACGTGATTAACAATAAGTCAAACTCTTATACTCAGTTACTTATAGTAACCTTGCTAAAGTCATTACAAATATTTTTAAACACATTTTTTCCTATTGGATGAATGTTTTTAAAAATATCATTTTTTAATGTTACATCAATGTGCAATTTAACACTGCTGAAAAATTATCTAAACTCAGTTACTCAAATCTTGGTCTAGAGACAAACAGCATTTTTGTCAGAAGTCAGGCCCCACCCCAGACTTAATCATAAACTGCATTTTAACAAGTATATGTGTACTAAAATTTGAGAAGCAATCATCTAAACAATACAAACATTTGAAAAAGTTTTCTGGTGAGAAGGAAGAGCTCTTATTTTATTCGTTGTTTCCTTATTGACATATACAAATATATCAGGATTTTAATAGGGGCAATAATTAGCTTTTTAAATATTAAAAATGATTCTGTGTATATTTTCTTAATGAATTTAATTGAACCATTTATAATTAAGTCAAAATTTAATGCCTACGTATGTATTTAATTGCCTGATATACTTTATTGGCAATTTTAAGAAGTTTTAAAGAATTGACGTTTATGCATTTATTCAGCAAATATTTATTGAGCATCTACTATGTGCGAGGGTTTGTTCTAGTTACTAAGAATAATGCTGTGGACAGTACAGACAAATTTCCTGTTCTCATGGAGCTTGCATTATGTTTGGTGGTAGTGGAAGGGGACACAGACAAAACAGAGTAAGTAAAATAACACAGCATATTTCATAATGATAAGTGCTCTGGCAAAAAGTAAAATAGGGAAAAGTGAGAAAGAAGATGCTTGGAGTGGTGGTTATAGTTTTAAATAGGGCCATCAGAAAAGTTCTCACTGAGAAATTGACATTTAAATAAAGATGGAAGGGGATATGGGGATATATGCATACATATAGCTGATTCACTTTACAGCAGAAACTAACACAACATTGTAAAGCAATTATACTCCAATAAAGATGTTAAAAAACAAACAAACAAAAAAGATGGAAAAAATAATGGATTTGAGCCAAGTGATACTTGATGTATTTGAATGAATTTTTTAAAAATTCAAAAAACATTTAAAAGGTCAGCAATAATTTAAACACGGTCCTTTCTATATTATCACCACATCACTAACAATTTCCTTTGATTTCTATGAATGTATAACTGTAATTCACCTAAACAGTTATCCTTCAGGACACATTTGAGTTGACTCATTTACATCCTGACTACCCTTTCTCATTTGTTATAGCAGAATTCTCTCTGTTTCAGGTAAACTGATGAATTTTGGGGGGAGAATGGGCTATTGTTTGATGCTATGATATATATGTGACTTTTTACTCACAGTAAGGTTATATTATAGCTGTTACTTCTACACCATATCCAGTGCTCCATCTAAAACTTTTTAGCATATCAGAATTTGTGCTCAGTTGTGGCAAAAAATGAATTTAAAGGTGTAGAGTGCCTCTGTGGGACTCTACTGGCACCAGTGTACACCATCCTGACCTAGCCTTGCATACTGGAAATTTGTTTATTTGGTTAAACATTGGGCATCTCTAATATAAGTGGCCCTGGAGCAAAAACAAAGAAAAATAAGATATTACCTGAAGAATTGTGGAGCTTCTTGTCTAGTTAGAGAAATAGGTACATAAACATTCACCTTGCGAATGGGAGTTAGAATAAGTACAAAGCACTTTTGGATGGGTGAGGGGGAAATAATTTAGTTAGGGTATTTAAATACTAATCCCAGCATGGATTTTTACATCACCTTGAAAACAACTAGTGTATTTTCAGAGACTTTATTAATCATGCACTATGAATAGCTTTTGTTTTCTTTAGGAGATTATGTTCAAAAGTAGGTCAGGTATCATAATGTTAATAAACCAGGCTTCCTGTGAAGGATCTGCTGTCCTAAGCTTCAGGAATTCATTATTTGCAGGCTGTAGCCTAGTGACTGAGGCTTAGAAAGCTTTCACTGTCTTTCCAAGATTATCAACACTGATCCCTTTCTCATGAACTCAGTGTTGTAAAGTGACATGCATTAGGGTAATATTTTCAGAATTATGAAATCAGGTAGTCATCACTGAAGGAAAAATTATGAGAAATTTTGAAAACCTGGTATTATAAGTAGGATTTTTCCAAATTACCCGCAAACTCTTTTTTTTACATGGAAATAAGTATACTCCTTATAGAACAATTGTTCTGTGAAACAGTTTGGAAAGTATTGTTTACAGAATTTATTATTATTACTTCATAGAATAAGGCAATACAAAGGAAATCACTGTATCACAATTTCCTGATGATGTCATGCAATAATAATTGGCACATGACATTAATTTTTTGAATTTTGAAATAATTGTGGGTTCATAGGAAGTTACAAAGATAGTACAGAGAAATTCTGTGTACCCTTCATGTAGTTTCCCTCAGTGGTTACATTTTATAGTATAGTATAATATCAAAACCAGGAAACAATATGGTTCAATATGTGTGTATAGTTGTATGGCATTTTATTATATGTGAAAACTCGTGTAATCATCACACTACAATCAAATATTCTGTCTCCACCAAAATCTTCCCTGAGCTATTCCTTTATAATTACATTTAGTCTCACCATCCCTAACCTTGGGAAACCACTATTTTGTTCTCCGTCCCTATAGTTCGTAATTTTGAGAAAGTTATATAAATATGTAAATGCAGTTTGTGACCTTTTGAGACTGTCTTTTTTTCATTCAGCATAACCTCCTTGAGACCCATCCAAGTTGTTGTGTGTGTAAATCATTTGTTCCTTTTTATTGCTGACTCATGTTCCATGCATGGATGTAACATACCATAGTAGTATTTTCCAGAGTGGTTATGCCATTTTATGTTACCACCAACAATATTTGAGAAATCCAGTTTGTCCACATCCTTGCGAGCATTTGGTATTGTAACTATTTTATTTTTATTATTGCTCTTCTTATAGGTATAGGATAATATCTCATCAGGGTCTTAATTTGCATTTTCCCTGATAGCTAGTGGTGTTGAACATCTTATCATGTGTTTCTTTGTTATCTGTATATCCTCTTTGGTGAAATGTTTCTTCATGTCTTCTGCCCATTTTCTAATCAGAATTTTTCAAACTGTTGAGTTCTGAGAGTTCTTCATATATTATAGATATAAGTCCTTCGGCAGATGTGTGAGTGGCAAATGTTTTCTAATAGGCTTTAGATTATCTTTACATTCTCTTTACAGGGAAAGAGTAATTTTGATGAAGTCCAGTTTATTGATCTTTCCTTTTAGGGATCATGCTTTTGATATCACGGTCAAAAACACTTCACTGAGTTCTAGGTCCCAGATTTTCTTCTATTTTTCCTTCTAAAAGTTGCATAGTATTATATTTTACATTTAAGTGTATGCTCCATTTTGTTAATTTTTGTATAAGGTGTGAGGTTTGGGTCTTTTTTTTTTTTTTGCCAATAGTTATCCAGTTGCTTCATCACCATTAACAAAGCTGTCCTCCCTTCATTTAACTGCATCTGCATCTTTGTCAAATGTTAGTTGGTTGTGCTTATGTGAAGCTGTTTTGGTTCTGTTCCATTGATCCAAGTGTCTGTTCCTTCATCAGTCCCACACAGTCTTGAAAATTAAAGCTTTATAATAAATCTTAAACTTAGGTAGAGAGAGTCCTTCTAGTTTATTTTTCTTTTTCAACTAAATAGCCTTAGTTATTCCAGTTCCTTTGGCTTTGCTTTCACATTTAAAAAAAAATCATCTCTATATCTACCAAAAAAAGTGATGTAACTTTGACAAGAATTTTATTAAATACATATATCAGTTTGGGAGAAATAACATCTTTAATAGGATGTCTTCCAATCCATGAGCAGTTTGTCTCTCCATTATTTAGACTTTGATTTCTTTTCACCTGTGTTTTGCAGTTTTTGGCTTACAAGTCCTGTACATATTTTATAAGATTTACACCTAAGTATTTCATTTTTTAAGGGATTATAAATGATATTATATTTTAAATTTTGGTTTCTACATATTCAATGATGGTATATAAAAGCACAGTTAATTTTATATGTGGATCATGTGTCCTGCAACCTTGCTGAGTCATGTATTAGTTCTCAAAGTTTTATAATACATTCCTTAGATTTTCTATGTTGACAGTCATGTCATCTGAAAATTGGGACAGTTTTATGTCTTCCTTTCTGATCTGTGTGCCTTAAAGATTTGGTAGAAATCTCCAGTGAGACTATCTGAGCCTGGAGATTTCTTTTCAGGAATTTTAAAATTATGAGTTCCGTTTCCTTAAAAGTTATAAAGCTGCTCAAATCATTTTGTGTTTGTTCTTTGCAAGGAATAGGTCCATTTCATAGAAGTTGTCAATTTAATGCATTAGAGTTATTAATACTATTCTTATATCATCCTTTTAATATCCATAGGGTCTATGATATCCCCTGTTTCATTCCTGTCATAGGTAATTTGTGTCTTCTCTCTCTTTTCTTTGACATTCCTTTGAGACTGATAATACTAATTCATTAAGAAGAAAAATCTAGAAATAATAGGTATAGCTACTAACCTTTTTATAAATACAATATAAACAACTTGTCAAAATATGATATAAAGTTCAAGTTATTGAATCATAAAATCAAAGAATCATAGAGTTGGAGAGAATAAAAGAAGTTATTCCATGCTCTTTGAAACAGGGATCTAACACTAAGACTTCTGTGAAGGATTCACTTTTACTCAGTTACAATTTATCGTAAATTTTTTATCTATATCCTAGCACTTATCACAGTCTATTAATATATGAGAGAACTCCACTAAGACATATTTATTGATGAATCAGTTCCAACATCTACTGAATTGCTATTGATTGAATTGGTAAATGAGTCACCAACCAATGAAGGAATCATTTCTATAACTTCTCTGATCTGGCAGACAATGGAGGTGGGAGGGGAAAAAATCATCTGATTGCTGTTTGAACACTTTCATAGGAGAGAATACTCTGTCTCACATAAAAAGCCTTTTCAACTGTCAGGCGCCCCTTGATATAATGATTTTCCTAATATTGAATCTACGTTTCCATCTTTGCTCAGTATGGGTTTTTGATGATAGTATTTCTTACTACTTGTAGTTCTTCATAATAATACAACTTTAAGATTCAGAAACAGGTACCATTGATTCTGCACGTTTTTTCACATTCCCCTTTCTCATGTTCACAGTTATGATGTCAATATATATATTCTTAGAATCCTTTAGTAGCATTTTATATGCACAGTTCAAGGCCTCTATTATCTAGTCTCCCTCTCATTGGATGGTTTAAATTCTCAAAGTTTCTCATAAACATGGAAATTAAATATTCAGCAAATACCACCGTACTCTAATTATGTGTAAATTATCAGAATATTGTGTCATTTTTTTGCATAAGATAACATTCACAAATCTTAAGAATTTTAATACTTTAGTTTTTATTTTTTTAGTTAGCCTTGTGTTGATTATATCTATGAAGAATGAATAGGGAGTTGGTTAAATAAAGAATAGTAAAGAAGGTTCCAGATGATAGGAATTACAAAGGGTGGTAGCAAAAAACCAGAGGAAAGACAGATCCTGATGAGTTTGTGGAGACAAAGCTTAGCATGTCTGGAGCATTTCATTTGAGAGTGGAGAGTAGCTAGGAATGAGTCCAGAGAGACAAGCAGGGGTACTTGGTCATCTGTGTTAAGAAATGTCTTTTAACTTAGAGTAACAGAGAGACATTTTAGGATTTTATACAGAGGAATAATATAATCAAATTTGGATTTTAGGAAAATCACTCTGAAGAGCAGTGTAGATGATAGCAATTTTGGAGACAGGAGGATCAGTCAGGAGACTATTCCAGTATTTCACTCAAGAGATAATGATGACAAGGTGCATTCAATGAAGATGGAAAGAAGTGAATAAATATTTGGGAGAAAAGTCTACAGATCTGATGATTAATTTACTGTGGAGGATTTCTGGGTTGGACAAGTGAATAACTGGCAGTTTCATTCACTCTTAATTAATGAAGCAAAAGGATGAGGTTTTAAAAGATGTGATTTTGCTTAATTTGTGATTGAGATATCGTAAGATCTTAAAAATGGAGATGTGGCCAATAGACATCTCAACCTGGGAGAGGCATTTCTGCAGGAGACATAGAATTGGGGAATATCAGAGGAACTTCAAGATGGCGGAGTAAGACGTGGAGATCACCTTCCTCCCTGCAAATACATCAAAAATACATCTACATGTGGAACAACTCCTACAGAACACCTACCGAATGCTGGCAGAAGACCTCAGACTTCCCAAAAGGCAAGAAACACCCCACGTACCTGGCCATGTCGCTGACAGGGTCTTGGTACTCTGGCCGGGTATCAGGCCTGGGTCTCTGAGGTGGGAGAGCCAACTTCAGGAAACTGGTCTGCCAGAGACCACCTGGCCCCATGTAATATCAGTCGGCAAGAGCTCTCCCAGAGATCACCATCTCAACACTAAGACCCAGCTGCACTCAATGACCAGCAAGCTACAGTGCTGGACACTCCCTGCCAAACAACTAGCAAGACAGGAACACAACCCCACCCATTAGCAGAGAGGTGGCCTAAAATCATACTAAGTTCACAAACACCCCAAAACACACCACCAGACGTGGACCTGCCCACCAGAAAGACAAGATCCAGCCTCATGCACCAGAACACAAGCACCAGTCCCTTCCACCAGGAAGCCTACACAACCCACTGAACAAGTTTATCCACTGGGGGCAGACACCAAAAACAACGGGAACTACAAACCTGCAGCTGCGAAATGAGAACCCAAACACAGTAAGTTAAGCAAAATGAGAAGAGAGAGAGATATGCAGCAGATGAAGGAGCAAGGTAAAAACCCGCCAGACCAAACAAATGAAGAGGAAATAGGCAGTCTACCTGAAAAAGAATTCAGAGTAATGATAATAAAGATGATCAAAAATCTTGGAAATAGAATGGAGAAAATACATGAAACGCTTAACAAGGACCTAGAAGAACTAAAGAGCAAACAAACAATGATGAAAAACACAATAAATGAAACTAAAAATTCTCTACAAGGAATGATTAGCAGAATAACTGAGGAAGAAGAATGGATAAGTGATGGGGAAAATAAAATAGTGGAAATAGCTACCGCAGAGCAGAATAAAGAAAAAAGAATGAAAAGAATTGAGGACAGTCTCAGAGACCTCTGGGACAACATTAAATGCACCAACATTCGAATTATAGGGGTCTCACAAGAAGAAGAAAAAAGAAAGGGTCTGACCAATCACAAGTAATGACATTGAAACTGTGATTAAAAATCTTCCAACAAACAAAAGCCCAGGACCAGATGGCTTCACAGGCGAATTCTATCAAACATTTAGAGAAGAGCTAACACCCATCCTTCTCAAACTCTTCCAAAAAATTGCAGAGGGAGGAACACTCCCAAACTCATTCTATGCGGCCACCATCACCCTGATATCAAAACCAGACAAAGATACTACACAAAAAATTACAGACCAATATCACTGATAAATACAGATGCAAAAATCCTCAACAAAATAGTAGCAAACAGAATCCAACAACACATTAAAAGGGTCATGAACCATGATCAAGTGGGATTTATCCCAGGGATGCAAGGATTCTTCAATATACGCAAATAAATCAATGTGATACACCATATTAACAAATTGAAGAATAAAAACCATATGATCATCTCAATAGATGCAGAAAAAGCTTTTGACAAAATTCAACACCCATTTATGATAAAAACTCTCCGGAAACCTACCTCAACATAATAAAGGCCATATATGACATACCCACAGCAAACATCATTCTCAATGGTGAAAAACTGAAAGCATTTCCTCTAAGGCCAGGAACAAGAGAAGGATGTCCACTCTCACCACTATTATTCAACATAGTTTTGGAAGTCCTAGCCATGGCAATCAGTGAAGAAAAAGATATAAAAGGAATACAAATTGGAAAAGAAGAAGTAAAACTGTCAGTGTTTGCAGATAACATGATACTATACATAGAGAATCCTAAAGATGCTACCAGAAAACTACTAGAGCTAATCAATGAATTTGGTAAAGTTGCAGTATACAAAATTGATGCACAGAAATCTCTTGCATTCCTATACACTAATGATGAAAAATCTGAAAGAGAAATGAAGGAAACACTCCCATTTACCATTGCAACAGAAAGAATAAAATACCTAGGAATAAACCTACCTAGGGAGACAAAAGACCTGTATGCGGAAAACTATAAAACACTGATGAAAGAAATTAAAGATCATACCAACAAATGGACAGATATGCCATGTTCTTGGATTGGAAGAATCAGTATTGTGAAAATAACTATACTACCGAAAGCAATCTACAGATTCAGTGCAATCCCTATCGAATTACCAATGGCATTTTTTACGGAACTAGAACAAAAAAATCCTAAAATTTGCGTGGAGACAAAAAAGACCCCGAATGGCCAAAGCAGTCTTGAGGGGAAAAAATGGAGCTGGAGGAATCAGACTCCCTGACTTCAGACTATACTACAAAGCTACAGTAATCAAGACAATATGGTACTGGCACAAAAACAGAAATATATATCAATGGAACAAGGTAGAAAGCCCAGAGATAAGCCCACGCACCTGTGGTCAACTTATCTATGACAAAGGAGGCAAGGATATACAATGGAGAAAAGACAGTCTCTTCAATAAGTGATGCTGGGTAAACTGTACAGCTACATGTAAAAGAAAGAAATTAGAACTCTCCCTAACATCATACACAAAAATAAACTCAATATGGATTAGAGACCTAAATGTAAGACTGGACGCTATAAAACTCTAAGAGGAAAACATAGGAAGAACACTCGTTGACATAAATCTCAGCAAGATCTTTTTGATCCACCTCCTAGAGTAATGGAAATAAAAACAAAATTAAAAAATGGGACCTAATGAAACTTAAAAGCTTTGGCACAGCAAAGAAAAGCATAAACAAGACGAAAAAACAACTCTCAGCATGGGAGAGAATATTTGCAAATGAATCAGTGGACAAAGGATTAATCTCCAAAATATATAAACAGCTCATGCAGCTCAATATCAAAAAAACAAACAACCCAATCAAAAAATAGGCAGAAGAGCTAAATAGACATTTCTCCAAAGAAGACATACAGATGACCAAGAAACACATGAAAAGCTGCTCAACATCACTAATTATTAGAGAAAGGCAAATCAAAACTACAAAACTAAAATGAGGTATCACCTCACACCAGTTAGAATGGGCATCATCAGAAACTCTACAAACAACAAATGCTGGAGAGGGTGTGGAGAAAAGGGAACCCTCTTGCACTGTTGGTGGGAATGTAAATTGATACAACCACTATGGAGAACAGTATGGAGGTTCCTTAAAAAACTAAAAATAGAATTACCATATGATCCAGCAATCCCACTACTGGGCATATACCCTGAGAAAACCATAATTCAAAAAGACACATGCACCCCAGTGTTCACTGCAGAACTATTTAGAATAGCCAGGTCATGGAAGCAACCTAAATGCCCATTGACAGACTAATGGATAAAGAAGCTGTGGAATATATATTCCATATATACAATGGAATATTACTCAGCCATAAAAAGGAATGAAATTGGGTCATTTGTTGAGACGTGGATGGATCTAGAGACTGTCATACAGAGTGAAGTAAGTCAGAAAGAGAAAAACAAATATCGTATATTAACACATATATGTGGAACCTATAAAAATGGTACAGATGAACCGGTTTGCAGGGCAGAAATTGAGACACAGATATAGAGAACAAACGTACGGACACCAAGGGGAAAAAGCGGTGGGGCGGTGGGGGTGGTGGTGTGATGAATTGGGAGATTGAGACTGACATGTATACACTGATGTGTATAAAATGGATGACTAATAACCTGCTCTATAAAAAAATAAATATGATAAAATTCAGAAAAAAAGAGTATTTGATGAAAAGAAAGGCTGCAGTAGACATTATACAGTTCTCATTTCATTCTTTACATACAAAAGATGATTTCGCCAAGACCCCTTGCTTTTGGAAAGGACATGAGGCTGCTTCTGACCAATGGTATCACCTTTGAGCCAAAGAATAAAAGAGAACGTGTATGATCAGAAAAAAAGAAAAAAAGAAAAAGAAAGAAAGAAAAGAAAGGGTCTGAGAAAATATTTGAAGAGATTATAGTTGAAAACTGCCCTAATATGGGAAAGGAAGTAGTCAAAGAACTCCAGGAAGCACACAGAATCCCATACAGGATAAATCCAAGGAGAAACATGCCAAAACACATATTAATCAAACTATCAAAAATTAAATAGAAAAAATATTAAAGGCAGCAAGGGAAAAGCAACAAATAACATACAAGGGAATCCCCATTAGTTTAACAGCTGATCTTTCAGCAGAAACTCTGCAAGACAGAAGGGTGTGGCAAGACATATTTAAATTGATGAAAGAGAAAAAGCTACAACCAAGTTTACACAGCAAGGACCACATTCAGATTTGATGGAGAAATTAAAATCTTTAAGACAAGCAAAAGCTAAGAGAATTCAGCACCACCAAATCAGCTTTACAACAAATGCTAAAAGGAATTTCTCTAGGCAGGAAACACAAGAAGAGGAAAAGACCCACAATAACAAACCCAAAACAATTAAGAAAATGGTAATATGAACATACATATCGATAATTTCCTTAAATATAAATGGATTTAATGCTCCAACCAAAAGACATAGACTGGCTGAATGGATACAAAAACAAGACCCGTATATATGCTGTCTACAAGAGACCCACTTCAGACCTAGGCACACATGCAGACTGAAATTGAGAGGATGGAAAAAGATATTCCATGCAAAGGGAAATCAAAAGAAAGGTGGAATAGAAATTCTCATATCAGACAAAATAGAATTTAAAATAAAGACTATTACAAGAGATACAGGACACTACATAATGATCATGGGATCAATCCAAGAAGAAGATATAACAATTGTAAATATTTATGCACCCAACATAGGAGCACCTCAATACATAAGGCAAATGATAACAGCCACAAAAAAGGAAATTGACAGTAACACAATAATAAGAGGGGAATTTAACACTGCACTTTCACCAATGGACAGATTATCCAAAATGAAAATAAATAAGGAAACACAAGCTTTAAATGATACATTAAACAAGATGGACTTAATTGATATTTATAGGGCATTCCATCAAAAACAACAGAATACACTTTCTTCTCAAGTGCTCATGGAACATTCTCCAGGATAGATCACGTCTTGGGTCACAAATCAATACTTCGTAAGTTAAGAAAATTGAAATTGTATCAAGTATCTTTTCCGACCATAACGCTATGAGGCTAGATATCAATTATAGGAAAAAAATCTGAAAAAAATACAAACACATGGAGGCTAAACAATACACTACTAAATAACCAAGAGATCACTGAAGAAATCAAAGAGGAAATCAAAAATACCTAGAAACAAATGACAATGAAAACACGACAACCCAAAATCTATGCGATGCAGCAAAAACAGTTCTAAGAGGGAAGTTTATAGCAACAAAATCCTACCTCAAGAAACAAGAAACATCTCAAATAAACAACCTAACCTTACACCTAAAGCAATTAGAGAAAGAAGAACAATAAATACCCCCAAAGTTAGCAGAAGGAAAGAAATCATTAAGATCAGATCAGAAATAAATGAAAAAGAAATGAAGGAAAGAGTAGCAAAGTTCAGTAAAACTAAAAGCTGGTTCTTTGAGAAGATAAACAAAATTGATAAACCATTAGCCAGACTCATCAAGACAAAAAGGGAGAACACTCAAATCAACATAATTAGAAATGAAAAAGGAGAAGTAACAACTGGCACTGAAGAAATACAAAGGATCATGAGAGATTACTACAAGCAACTCTATGCCAATAAAATGGACAACCTGGAAGAAATGGACAAATTCTTAGAAAAGCACAACCTTCCGAGACTGAACCAGGATGAAATAGAAAATATGAACAGACCAATCACAAGGACTGAAATTGAAACTGTGATTAAAAATCTTCCAACAAACAAAAGCCCAGGACCAGATGGCTCACAGGCGAATTCTATCAAACATTTAGAGAAGAGCTAACACCTCTCCTTCTCAAACTCTTCCAAAATATAGCAGAGGGAGAAACACTCCCCAACCCTTCTATGAGGCCACCATCACCCTGATACCAAAACCAAACTAAGATGTCACAAAAAAAGAAAACTACAGGCCAATATCTCTGATGAACATAGATGCAAAAATCCTCAACAAAATACTAGCAAACAGAATCCAACAGCACATTAAAAGGATCATACACCATGATCAAGTGGGGTTTATCCCAGGAATGCAAGGATTATTCAGTATACTCAAATCAATCAGTGTGATACACCATATTAACAAATTGAAGGCTAAAAACCATATGATCATCTCAATAGATGCAGAAAAAGCTTTTGACAAATTCAACACCATTTATGATAAAAAGTCTCCAGAAAGTAGGCATAGAGGGAACTTACCTCAATATAATAAAGGCCATATATGACAAACCCACAGCCAACATCATTCTCAGTGGTGAAAAACTGAAACCGTTTCCTCTAAGATCAGAAACAAGACAAGATTGCCCATTCTCACCATTATTATTCAACATAGTTTTGGAAGTTTTAGCAACAGCAATCAGAGAAGAAAAAGAAATAAAAGGAATCCAAATCAGAAATGAAGAATAAAACTGTCACTGTTGACAGATGACATGATACTATACATAGAATCCTAAAGATGCTACCAGAAAACTACTAGAGCTAATCAATGGATTTTTAGAGTAGCAGGATACAAAATGAATGCACAGAAATCTCTTGCATTCCTATACACTAATGATGAAAAATCTGAAACAGAAATTAAGTAAATGCTCCCATTTACCATTGCAACAAAAAGAGTAAAATACCTAGGAATAAACCTACCTAAGGAGACAAAAGACCTATATGCAGAAAACTGTAAGACACTGATGAAAGAAATTAAAAATGATACAAATAGATGGAGAGATATACTATGTTCATGGATTAGAAGATCAACGTTGTGAAAATGACTGTACTACCCAAAGCAATACAGATTCAATGCAATCCCTATCAAACTATCAATGGCGTTTTTCACAGAACTAGAACAAAAACTTTCACAATTTGTATGGAAACACAAAAGACCCCAAATAATCAAAGCCATCTTGAGAAAGAAAAACGGAGCTGGAGAAATCAGGCTCCCTGACTTCAGACTCTAGCACAAAGCTACAGTAATCAAGACAGTATGGTACTGGCACAAAAATAGAAATATAGATCAATGGAGCAGGATAGAAAGTCCAGAGATAAATCCATGCACATATGGTCACCTTACCTTTGATAAAGGGGGCAAGAATATAAAATGGAGAAAAGACAGCCTCTTCAATAAGTGGTACTGGGAAAACTGGACAGCTACATGTAAAAGAATGAAATTAGAACACTCCCTAACACCATACACAAAATAAACTCAAAATGGATTAAAGACCTAAATTTAAGTCCAGACACTATAAAACTCTTAGAGGAAACCATAGGCAGAACACTCTATGACATAAATCACAGCAAGATCCTTTTTGACCCATCTTCTAGAGAAATGGTAATAAAAACAAAAATAAACAAATGGGACCTAATGAAACTTAAAAGCTTTGGCACAGCAAAAGAAACCATAAACAAGATGAAAAGACAACCCTCAGAATGGGAGAAAATATTTGTAAACAAAGCAACTGACAAAAGATTAATCTCCAAAATATATCAGCAGCTCATGCAGCTCAATATCAAAAAAACAAACAACCCAATCCAAAAATGGGCAGAAGTCCTAAACAGACATTTCTCTGAAGAAGATATACAGATTGCCAACAAACACATGAAAGGATGCTCAACATCACTAATCATTAGAGAAATGCAAATCAAAACTACAATGAGGTATCACCTCACACCGGTCAGAGTGGCCATCATCAAAAAAATCTACAAACAATAAATGCTGGAGAGGGTGTGGAGACAAGGAAACCCTCTTGCTCTCTTGGTGGGAATGTAAATTGATACAGCCACTAAGGAGAACAGTATGGAGCTTCCTTAAAAAAGTAAAGATAGCACTACCATATGACCCAGCAGTCCCACTACTGGGCATATACCCTTAGAAAACCGTAATACAAAAAGAGTCATGTACCACAAAGTTTATTGAAGCAGTTTTTACAATAGCCAGGACATGAAATCAACCTAAGTGTCCATCGACAGATGAATGGATAAAGAAGATGTGACACATATATACAGTGGAATATTACTCAGCCATAAAAGGAAATGAAATTGAGTTATTTGTAGTGAGGTGGATGGACCTAGAGTCTGTCATACAGAGTGAAGTAAGTCAGAAAGAGAAAAACAAATACCATATGCTAACATATATATATGGAATCTAAAAAAAAAAAAGGTTCTGAAGGACTTAGCAGCAGGACAGGAATAAAGACACAGACGTGGAGAATGGACTTGAGGACATGGGGAGGGGGAAGCTGGGACGAAGTAAGAGAATGTCATGGACATATATACACTACCTAATGTAAAATAATTAGCTACTGGGAAGCAGCCACATAGCACAGGGAGATCAGCTTGGTGCTTTGTGACCACCTAGAGGGGTGGGATAGGGAGGGGGGAGGGAGAAACAAGAGGGAGGGTATATGGGGATATATGCATACATAAAGCTGATTCACTTTGTTATACAGTAGAAACTAACACACCACTGTAAAGCAATTATACTCCAATAAAGATGTTAAAAAAGAAAAGAATTGGGGAACATCAATATATAGTGGGTATATATATATATATATATATATATATAGATTGATATTGATATATATATATCCATTAAGTGGATAATATCACATAGGGAAAGTAGATACAGTGGGAAAAGAAGGAATAGCATGGGAATAGAACCCCAACTAACACCGATATTTAAGACAAAGATGCTTACAAAGCAGACAGAAGGAGAGTGCCTGGAAGGAAAAGAAAAGAACAGACATTGGTGTCACAGAAGGTCAGGAAAGTTATAATTCTAAAAAGAAATATGTGACATTGTCAAGTGTGTAAACATCAAATAATATAAGTCCTGAGAAATTTCTATTATATTTAATAACAAGAAGGTAATTGGTATCACTTTGTCAGTGTTAGAATGTGAGGGCAATATAGGTTTGGACCTTACTTTTCACATGTAATGGTGTTAAATCTCTTCCTCACCTGTAGTCACCCTGGCCCACACCTGTCTCAACCATTTACATTTTAAACTGAAAGGCGGGATTTGCCATTTTTTCATATTAAAATTCCATTATTTTGGTTTCTACCAATCACTGAGCTTATCCAGGCTAATGTAATCAATGTAAACAGTCTACTTGTATATTTACATACCCTCCATAACCTTCCTTCAGTTAAATATTTTTAAAAAATCAAATGTGTTTCCTCTACCTATATGAAGAGAAATAAAATTATATATCTACAGCTTTTGAATTACACTCGTCAATATAAAGATAACTACATTTTTTTTAGTAACATGAACTAGTGTCCAGTTTCTTAAGAGTCAGTTTTCCCTCCATAATTTTATCAAAAGAAGACCTATTTATATTTCTGTTATCCCCAAATTATTGATTCCCTGAAGTGAGAGACAAAATAAGTGAAGAGGCTGCATTTGACTCATACAGGACTAGTGAGGACTGTCATTTGAATTTAAAATACAGGAATTGAATAAGGATGCAGTCAAGAACATGCTAGGAATTGGTGCAAGTTATAAGTGTAGGTTTTCTGGTTTGCTGAGTTGTCGCTGTTATGATTGTTTTGTGTTCTGTTGATTAAAGAGTCATAGGCCAGGAAGTGGGGTAAGAAATAGTTCCACCTTATTATAAAACATTACATTAATTACAATCTACTGTGTACTAGAAATTGCAATGTGAACAGTGCATGAACTCTAGGCATAGTTCTGAGAAAGGGCTTCCACAAATGAACAAATAATATTAAATGAGCCAAAGGAAAGCTACACACTCCATCTTTTGACAAAAACCAGCTCTGGAACATTATTTAAATGGGGACCAATAAAACAACAACAAAAATTAGGAGCGTCAGAGGGATCTAATTATAAAATGTATTTATTACAATTACCCAGATAAATCAAATACATATGTCATGCGTATTCAACATGTTATAAGAAATTATGGGTTGTGTGAAATATGAGAAGAGGACCATAAGAGAGAAAAGATTAAGATGAAATTGGATAAGACAAGGAAGAATTATAAGTAAAGCAATTACAATCCTAAATGAAATTTTACACTGGAATGACATTATGGAAAAGTGAATTGTTGCCAAGGAATACAAATTTGAAAATATGTCTCAGCACAAAGAAGAAATATTCAATAAAATGAAAAGACTGAGAGGAAATAAGGGATATGACAGGGGATGAGAATTAATACTATGTGTAACTGGTGATGATGACAGTGGATATATATAATATAAATAATACGTATATATATAATATATATAGACAATAGATATATATAAATAATAGTTAATATATATAAGAAATATAACTTTCATAAAGTTAAAAATATTTAAGCTACTTAAAATTAAGCTAAATTAAAAATAAGAACTTAGTAAATCATGATATAAAAAGAGTATTGTTAGTGAACTCTAAAAAGTGTAGCTAGTGATGTAAACAGACTGGAAACATGGACAAAGATTTATGATGCAATTAAAGAGTAGTCAATTAAACATTAATTTCTGAATCAAAATTATTGAGTGTTAAAAGGTGAAATCTAGAATGAAAATACAGTTTTGAAGCTTTCTGCTTAAAATGACATAACCAAATATATGAAGCAAAACAGTTAGCAGTACAACAAGAAAAAGATGAAAATCCAGTTGTTGAATCATATTTCAAAATCCTCTGTCAGCTTTTGCTGATAAGATAAGCAAAAGTAAAATAATAAAGGCATAGAATATTTGGAAAAATATGATAGAGTTATATATATGATATATATATAATAAATATGATATATATTTTATATGTATATATAAGTCATATAAAATATATATTTTATTTATATATAATAAAATATGATAGAGTTATATACATATTAATATATATATGAAATTTTGGACCTTATAAATAAAAGCATTATTTCAACCATATTTGGTATATTTACAGATTCATCACAATTTAGGAGACAGTCGATACATTCCATATAGAAAAGTTGTATAATCCATATTATTTGATCAAAATACAGTCAAAATATAAAACTAAATATTAATTTAAAAGTTTAAGCTAAAATGTTGAGTCAGTTAGATACATAATTTTATACTCTTAAATGAATATAGAACAAAAGAGAAATAAAAATTTTTTGATTTACCACAATAAAAAGTATATTTAAAAGAAAACAATAAATATGAAAAGGTTAGATATCATAACATATTATATGCATGCATACTTTTACCCTGAGGGGTGTATATATATATATATATATGTGTGTGTGTGTGTATATATATATATGAATCAGTCTCTCTCTCTCTCTCTTTCTTTCTCTCTCTCCCCCCATGTGTGGGTGTATCATATAAGATTTTTATTATGGCAGTAGATTACTAATGAAAGAATCAGAAAACTTACGACATTAGAATATCAAATAATGTTGAGGGACTTATGCATACATTCATGATAGAAAAAGCTGATACTGGATTTATTCTTTGTCAAGAGCAATAGAATGGGACGTAATATATGAGGCAAATGTTTTCAGGCATTACACAACAGGCAGCATAGAACTGTGATCTTGAGAGACAGGAATACAAAAGGTGACCTCCATGATCACCCACTGACTGTCACATTTCTTATGATGAAAGTCTTCTTCCACAGAACAGAGATAGAACCCCAAAATAGTAACAGTGCCACTAAGCTGAGAGAGAAATAATTCCTGGCTGCTGAAGTGGCTGAATACCTGAGGAAAGAGAACTGAGCAAAACAACTGTTCTAGAAGATTTTATGGGGATTAACTTGGCTAAGAGTTAGACTGTACATGCACAGAGTGAGACCCCATGAGGAGAGATGACATGGTGCAGGACTGAGAGAGAGATCAGTAGTTATTCTAGAGGGCATGCAATTTGGGAACACATTAAAATTCCAGCACAGCCAGAATTGGGATGGTACTAAACACTTCAAGCTTTAAGATGATACTACAGTAAAAACCCAATTTATTAATAAGCAACATAACCTAGGAATAAGTTGAAATTTTCAATAGGTCTAACCTAAAAATAATAAAACTAAGCCTGATTGTACTAAAAAGACCTCTCAGAAACTGTGAGAAAAAATATAACACACATTTAAAGAGCATGACATAACCCAAATTTGCTACAATGTATCATCTACAATTTCAGCATACAAGTAAAAAAAATTACACATATCAAGAAAGAGGAAATTTTGACCTATATTTGAGAAAAAAATTAATAGAAATTGATTCCAAGATGATGGAAAACTGAGATTTAGTAAACAGTGGATTTAAAGCAGGTAGTACAAATGTGTTCCAGGACTTAATAAGAATATCACAATAATGAATAAGCAGATATAGAAGATCTCAGCAAGGAAATAAAAATGAAGATGAAGAGAGAGAGAGGAGGTGGAAGTGAGAGAGAGGAGGAGGAAATGAGAGAGAAGAAGAGGAGAAGGAGGATAAAAAGGAATAGGAGGAAGAACCAAAGGGAATTTCTAGAATTGAAAAGTGAAATACCTGAAATAAAAATTTACTGGATGACCTTAGAAACAGATTAGAGACAACAGGAGAAGTATCACTGAACTTGAAGACAGATCTACTAAATGGAAGTTATCTGATTACTTAAGAAGAAAAAAAAATGAAAATAAATTGATCAGAGCCTTAGTGATCCACAGGGCAACATAAAACATTCTTATATACATGTAAATGAAGGAACATAAGGTGGGGGGAAGAAGAGAAAAATATTTGAATAAATAATTATCAAAAAATTCCAAATTTATGGAAAACATAAACTTAAATAAAATGATCAGGAAGATCAAGACAAAGAAAATGAAAATCACCACATCTTAGTACCTTCTATTTCAACTGATAAAAACCAAAATAAAAGAGAAAATCTTGAAAGACACCAGAAAAGTAAAAAACAACTTAAAAATGAAACAATGATATGCTTGATAGCTTATTTCTTGTCACAAGAAAAATGGAGGCCCAAAGATATTAGAAGAATATATTTAAAATGCTAAAATGGGGTTGGAGAGAGGACTTGTCAACAAAGAATTTTGTATCCAGTGAAAATATTTTCCCAAAACTAAGGCAAAATAAAACATTTTCAGATAAATGGAAAATAGGAGATGCCATCATACTTCAGCATACACTATAAAAAGTGCTAATGGATATTTTTCAGGCTGAAAGTAAATAACACCAGGTTGAAACTTGAATCTTCAGGAAAAAATAAAGAGAATAAGAGTTTATAATTATGTGAGTTAATATGCAAGACTAAATTTTTCTCTTTTCTTTCATTAAATTCTTTAAAAGGCATGCTTTTAAAAGAAGACATACACAGTATTGAAGCTTTTATATCATATGTAGATATATATGACAAAGTAGCACAATTAAGAGGAGGTGAATGGAACTAAACTTTACCAAGTTTCTTAAATTTTGCATGAAGAGCAATATTAACTCTGGATTGTGATGGTTAAGTAGGCATATTACAATCATTAGACCAACTATTAAAATATAATGTAAAGAGATATAGCTAAAAACCCGATAAAGAATTAAAGTGGAATACTAAAAATATTCAAAAAAGGCAGAAAAGGAGGAAGATAATAATTAAGAAATGGATGTATATAAAAATAATAAAAGAATGATCTAAATCTTGCAATAACATGAATTATATCAAATGTAACTAGCCTAAATACACCAATTAAAATGCCAAGATTTATGAATGGATTTTTAAAAAACATGATACAACAATTTGCTTGGTGTGTACTTTGATATCCTTTCACTTTTAACCTATCTCTGAATTTATATTTAAAATATTTCTCTTGAAAAAGCAAATAAAAGGCATTCATAGTTTCTAAATTAATATAAAAATAGACTTTTGGAAAAAGAACATAAGAAATGGTAGAGGGACATTTGATTATAATAAAGCAATCAATTTATCAAGAAGACATTAACAATCAAAAATATGTATTTTTAACAAAGCTTCAAAATGCCTGAAATAAAATCTGACAGAACTAAAATAAAAATATAAAAATTCACAATTGTAGTCAGAAATTTGGTCACCTCTCTCATGAATTCACAGAATGCCTAGACAAAATATTCATAAGGATATAGGAAATCTGAATTGTACTAGCAACTACCTTTATCTAATTTAGCTATAGTTCACTCCTCAGTAAACACATTCTTTTCCAAGTGTGAATGGAATGTTCACACCAAATGACCACATACTAAGGCATAAAACAAGTATAAATAAATATCAAAGGATTAAATATTAAGAGTATGCTATCTGATCACACCATAATTGATATATCAATAATAATATATATCTATAAAATGTCCAAATTTTGGCAGAGAAATAACTCACTGAAAAATAATGAATGCATCCAAAGGAGAAATTGCAAACATAAAGAGGAAAGTATTTCAAAATGAATGATAATTAAAATTCACAGATGAATAAAATATGGTTACAATTCCTGCTAAATCAGTGGTTAAAAGGAAATACATAGCAATAAGTATTTATATTACAGAGGAGGAAGATCAAAAATCATTGATCTGAGTTTCCAAATTAAGAAGATTGAAAAAAAAAATCAAACACAAAGTAATTATATGGAAGGAAAAAGTAAAGATTAGGGCACAAATTAAAAATAGTAAATATTTAAACAAAAGGAGAATATTAAAAAGGCCAAAATTGTTTATTTGAAAGATTAATAAATCCCTGAATAAACTGATTAAAATTAAAGACAGAAAACACAATTTACTAATGTCAGGAACAAAAGAGTAAAGATCACCACAAACTCTACTGACATTAAAAGCATAATAAGGAATAGCTATTATAAATAATAACTTCATTCCTAAAAAATTCAACAGCTTGGAAGAAATGAGCAAAAACTTTAAAAAGACAAAACTGAAACAAATCTGAATAAGACTACATCTGTTACAGAAATTGAATTTATAATAAAACATTTTCCACATATCTATATTTAATCTCAGATGACTTCATGGGTGAAATCTATCAAACTTGTAAAATAATACCAACTTACCCAGGACTCTCAGAACATAAATTAGGAAAAGGGAACACTTCCCAACTCATTTTATGATACCAGTATAAGGCTGATGCCAAAGTCAGACTAGCAGCTATAAGAAAAGAAATTTAGAAATCAATTACCCTGATGAACACAGACGCAAAAATCTTTAATAATATATTTTACAAAGGGATATGTTTGACTTAATGTTCAAAAAATGAAATAATGAAAAAAATCCACACCTTAACAGAAGAAAGAAGAAAATTCATGTGGTCTTCTCATTTAGGTTCAGGAAAGGCATCAATAAAAATTCAATACTCTGTCGTGATAAAACTTTTTGTAAACAAGGAGCTTTTTGTAGAAGGGAGCTTCCTCAGACTGACAAAGGAGAGCTGTGAAGAACATATAGCTAATATCATACTTAAAGTGAAATATTGAATACTTTCACCCTAAGGCTGGGAATAGAGTGAAAATAATGTAAATATAAGTATAAATTAAAAACTAAATAACTAATTAAATAAATAAAGTGAAGGCAAAGCTCTTCTTTACATTAGAAAACCAACTTATGTGTAATGAACTGTTAGAAAATAATGGGTAGACCACATAATCTAGCAGTCCTACTTCTGAGTATATATCCAAAAGAATTGAAATAAAGATCTTGAAGAGATATCTGCACTCCCATGTTCATTGCGGCATTATTCGCAGTAGCCAAGATATAGACACAAGCTAAATATACACTGATGGATGAATGAATAAAGAAAACGTGGTATATACATATAGTGGAATATTATGCAGTCATAAAAAGAAGGAAGTTCTACCATATATGATAACGTGAATGAACCTGGAATGTCCTCAGTGAAATAAGACAGTGACAAAAGGGCAAACACTGCGTGACTGCACTTATTTGAAGCATCTAGAGTCAAACTCATAGGAGCAGAGAATAGAGTGGTAGTTGGCAGGATCTAGGGAGAGAGGGAAAATGGGGAGCTGTTATTCAGTGGGTACACAGTCTCAGTTACTCAGGATGAAAAGGTTCTAGAGATCTGCTGTACAGTGTAGTGCCTGTAGTTAACAACACTGTGTTATACATGTACAATTTTGTTAAGAGGGTGGATCTCACGTTAAGTGTTCTTACCACAAGAAAAAAAGGAAGGGAGGGAGGGAGGGAGGGAGGAAGGGAGGAAGGAAATCAGTGGAAGTTAAAACTAGTTGCTAAATATTTGACAAGGGAAGCATATTTTCATTGTCACCTGTATTTGCATACAAATTAATTATTTAAGGAAAAAGTGTTACTTTTCAGTAGAGAGATGTGACTGATTCCACCTTAACCAGTTGTTCAAAGTGAACACCAAGGATATTAGGACAAATTAATATCATGCCTCCTGATACCATGTGCGAGAAGGATCCATGTTTACTTCGGTGGTAGTCCTGCTAAAATGCATGACCTGAATCTAATCATAAGGATTCCTCAAACACAAATTCAAATACTTGCTAAAATAACTGGCCTGCCCTCATGGATTATATCCAGGCAAAGGAAGAAAAAGATTCATGTCAACTTAATATAATGTATGATCTATCTTGGATTGGATTCTGAACCAAGGGAAAAGATAACTATAAAGGAATTAGGTAGGATAATTGACAAATTTAAATATGAACTGTGGATTAGATATTAATGTCCCATTTTCTGGTTCTACGATTTTACTGTCATTATGTAAGGAAACATCTTTGTTTATAGGAAAGAAACATGAAAGTGTTGATAAAATGACTATCTCTAATTTACTTTCAAATCCTTCTGAAAATGCATGTATAGAGATGTATATCCATATGTAGATAGAACAAATGGGGAAATAGAAATATTTGTGAATTTAGTTAAAGAATAGATGGAAAATACTTATACTATTCTTGCAACTTTTCTATGAGCTTGAAATTATTTCAAAATAAAATGTTACAAAGAATAACGTCATATTAAGAAAATCAAGAGAAAGAAATACTAACGTGGAAACAAAACCAATTCAAATGATAAATACAAGAGTATGTTATTTTTAAAAATAGACAAAACTCCAATTTTTTAATTTTAAAAAAGGAGGAAAAACACAAATGCAGGTTTGCTAAAGGGGAATTAATAAATATATGGAGACCAATAACTGCACTAGTTTGGAGATGTCAATGAAATGGTTAATTTTTTAGGAGAAAAATGACCAAAATCAAACTAATGAAGGAGAAAACCTGAATAGACCATTAACTATCAAATAAAGTTATCAACAAACGTCCTCCAATTTTGTCTCCTGGGATAGATACTGCTGAGTTCTATCAAATTTTAATGAACTGATAATGTCCAAATAAACTATTCCAACTATATGAAATATAGAATTTATTTTATGAAGCTAATGTATCACTGACAGTGAAGCCTCCAGAAATCAGAAAGGTATGAAAACTATAGTTAAAATTCCCTGTGAATATAAATGTGCAAAACTTAAAATATGAGCAAACTAAATTCAGTAATGTAATAATTATATCATCTGCTTTGAGATGAGGATCTTGCAACATCTTAAGGATATTTTAAAGTAACAACTGTTCATGTAACAAATAAGTCACTGAAACATGTCACAATAAACTGATAGGTTCTGAAAATATTCACTTAAATTTAACAACCATTTATTATACATAGAATGGTATTACTTTAACATATTTAAAATGATATATCAAATTAAAGAAGGAAGCAATGGAAGTGTTCCCATTAAAATCAAGATCATGTCAAGAACTACTTGACACTATATTACTATTTGTATTCTTTTTGTGGTCGTGGTTGATATGTAAGACATAAAATGAAACAAAGGAATACCAAATTATATTTATTTTCTTTTTTATTGAATTATAATTGACATATAACATTATATTAGTTTCAGTTGTACAACATAAGGATTCAATATGAGTATATACTGTAAAATGATTACCACAGTAAGCCTAGTTAACATCCATCCTCATACATAGTTACGAATTTTTTGTGTCATGAGAACTTTTAAGATCTTCTCTCTTCGCAATTTATAATTATTTTCTAATGATATGATTATATACCTTAAAAGCCCAAGAGATTTACTTTAAAAAATGTAAACATTCCAGTACTGGATTGTATAGTGTACCCCATAAATTGCAACTAGAACCTGTGAATGTGACCTTATTTGGTAACAGGGTCTGTGCAGATGTAATGAATTAAAGTGAGGTCATATTGGATTAGGTGGGTTCAGACCCAATGATTGGTGTCCTTATAAGAAGAAATATGAACAGAGTCACCCAGAGGGAAAACGATGTGATAACACACAGGGCAAATGCCATGTGGCTGGAGTGGTGTGGACAAGCCAAGGAATGCTCAGATTGCCAGTAACCACCAGTAGCTAGAAAGAGGTAAGGAAGGATTCTCCCCTAGAGCCGGTAGGGTGAACATTGTACTGCTGACACCTTGATTTCAGATCTTTAGCCTGAACAACTGAGAGAGAATAAATTTCTGTTGCTTAAAGCCACCCCGTTTGTTGTACTTTGTTACAGCAGCCCTAAGAAATGAATACAATTCCCAAAGTCACATAGCTAGAAAAGTGCCCCACTCAGAACTGATGGAAATGAACTTCTCTAATTATGCTTTTTGCTCGTTTGTTTTTAATTAGGATTTGTGAACTTGCTCTGTGCATTATCAGTAGTGTAGTAATCTAAAGATGTTCATAGTTCTAATAAACAAGTAAGTAAAAAGGTTCCTTAGTCAAATAAATTGGGAATATACTTGTTGTATAAAGAAATAGTTTCTATATTGTTGGAATTCATGGAGCCTTTAATATGCTAGTGTATTTTTAAATCTCTCAGAGAGAGAGATAATTTATAGGGTTTATCATATTCTGTTCTCTTAGCAAGTTTGAAGAACATTCTTCCTTTGCACAACAAACTGGCATCCATAGAACGTTCATATTCATATGAACAGAGTTAAAAGAAGTGATGAATGACCTCATGCCACCTCAAGAAGAATCAAGCCAAACTGGATGACTGCCATCTTCATGTAGCTACCTACCCTAGGGGAGGAGGTCTTTTAGAGCATTTCTTTATAGACATATGCATTTTCTTATCCTTCATTATTTGTAGATTTATTTTATTGCAGCCGCCATCCCCAACTGCTGCATACCACATTATAAAGGGGAGTCCTGGTACAGGGGCTGTGCCATATCATTCTTCAACTCATAGTTCTGCTACTTACAGGGTAATACTAAGCAAAGTACTTTAACTCTGAACTCCAGCTATCTCTTAAACCAAAGTAAGAACAGTAACAATTATGTAGAGATGTGGGAATTAAGTGAAATAAAACATATGAAGAGACTACTCAGGCCCTGGTATACGTTATGGTCAATACACAGAAGCCCTGTTTCCAGGCAGTTTCCCATTTTCTTAAATGTGCTTTATTTATAGAATATGCTCAATAAATACTAATTCAAAAGGATACATGCACCCCAATGTTCATAGCAGCATTATTTACAGTTGCCAAGATATGGAAGCAACCTAAGTGTCCATCAACAGATGAATGGATAAAGAAGATGTGGTACATATATATATACACACACACACACACGCACACACACACACACAATGGAATACTACTCAGCCATAAAAAAGAATGAAATTTTGCCATTTTCAGTAACATGGATGGACTTGGAGGGCATTATGCTAACTGAAATAAGTCAGACAGAGAAAGATATGCTGCATGATATCACTTACATGTGGAATCTAAAAAATACAACAAGCTAGTGAATAAAACAAAAAAGAAGCAGGCTCACAGATACTGAGAACCAACTAGTTGTTACCGTGGGGAGAGGGAAGGGGGGAGGGGCAATGTAGGGGTAGGGGAGTCAGAGGTACAAGCTATTAGGTGTAAAATAAGCTACAAGGATATATTATACAACACAGGGAATACAGCCAATATTTTATAATAACTATAAATGGAGTATAACTTAAAAATTGTGAATCACTACATTGTACACCTGTAACATACACTCTTTTACAGAAACTATCAATTTAAAAAATAAATAAAAATTTTATATGAAATGAATAAATGAATAGAATGATATATTTTAAAAATTTGATGGTAGGATCTTAAAAGGCATTAGGTTGTGTTCTTTCAAAAGTATGTCTGTTTTAAATGAAACATTTTTATACTTATAAAGATTGATCGATGGAAAAATTGTAGCATTTGGAAAGGGAGAAACTGGTTTGACTAATGGTACAGCTGTAGACAAAGGGATCATTTTCTTCCTGATGGCACACCTGTCTGGCACTGGCATTAATTGCTCCATGAAATGCCAGGAATTGGCATCTGCACAGAAGGCTATTTGCTACTTGTCTCACATGGCACCTGTGGGAAATAGTAGAAAATGAAATTATAAGTTGCTCCCTCTTACCACAGTGGTGTGAAATTCAAACAGCTTAGGCCTGCTTGCTGTGTTTTCCTCCACTGATATTTTAGAATTAAACTTTCCAAGGAAATATATGTTCAGAACTATAGTAAATATCAAAAGCAGAAATATGATTTACACTATAGAGATTCATGTAGCAGTATTTGTATGATTTTTTTTAAACAAATCTGTTTTTCAGCAACACACATCATTTCCTTATACAAATGGCCTTTCTAGATGCTGGTCTATATGTAAATCTGGTCCTCATGGGCTGCTAAATTTTCCAACGTAAGGGCAACTGAATTAGTTACTTCATTTTATATTCTTAACCAAGATAAGAGTTCAGGTTATAAACAAGATGGTGAGTTGGGGTTCATTATTATTTTAGTGAGATTTACTTCCCAGTCCTTTGAGAGGATACTTAGGAGAACTTTAGTATTCTGAACTAAAAGAGGCTGTAGGAATTACAGTCTATTTTAGAACAGAGTAAATTTTCAAAATAAGTTTCAAATGTAATTTAAAAACTGAAAAAAAAATAAAAATAAAAATAAAAAAAATAAAAAAAATAAAAAACAAACAAACAAACAAAAAACTGAATTAACAGTTGAATAGAAAATAGGACCCAACTACATGTAGTCTACAAGAAACCCACTTTGAATATAAAGATATTTATAGGTTAAAGGTAAACGTATGCAGAAATATATACCATGCTTACACGAATCGAAAGAAAGCAGGAATAGCTATTTTAATTTCAGACAGAACAGACTTCAAAGCAAGGAACATTATCAGGGATAAATACGGGCATTACACAACAGTAAAGGGGTCACTTTTCTAAGAAGACATGACAATCCCTAACGTGTATGTACCTAACAACAGAATGTCAACCTGTGTGACATAAAAAACTTCTAGAACTGCCAAGAGAAGAGATGAGTCCACTATCATAGTTGGAGATTTTCACACCCCTCTGTCAGAAATGGATAGATCCAGCAGGCAGAAAATCAATAAGGACATAGTTGGACTTAGAATTCTTGCTATCCTGGAAATGGAAGAAAAACTTAAGCAATGTTAATAATAAAATATTTTTAAAAGAGATAGTTGGTATTTAATGTGACTCAACATATTTAATTTCTGCAACTTATAATAAATTAAATCATTACAGTTTTAACCTTTTCTGTTTCACAATTTTCTTATCTCTAAAATAAGTCTATGTTTTAAAAAATAATTACCATGATTAATAACTTTTGCTTTAGGAAGGATTTCCCAGCTAAACTGTGTTGCAGAATAATAAACTTCCTAAATTCCCTACCAAGATCTGAGAAGCAAAGATGAGAAGAGAAAAGAAATAAATTACATTGGCCAAATAGGTGTTTGCAGGAGGAAATGTGTGTAATGCTGGAATATTTTCTCATGGATTTTGACACAGGGACCAGACTATTGAAGAAATAAACTTAAATGAGCCATGGAAATAGCTGTGTGTAACAAACTAAACTTTCTATTTTAATGTTGCTGTCAGGATAATATTGTAAGGTTTCTAACATTACATGATGTGGCAAGATTACTGCAATATTTTCAATTTTTTAATTGAAGTATTGTTGATTTACAATGTTGTGTTAATTACTGCTGTACAGCAAAGTGATTCCATTATACATATATATACATTCTTTTTTATATTCTTTTCCATTATAGTTTATCACAGGATATTGAATATAGTTCTCTGTGCTATAGAGTAGGACCTTGTTGTTTATCCATTCTATATATAAAAGCTACATAAGATTACTGTATTTTTTTTCTTTTTTAAAAGTTCATTTATTTATTCAACAAATTGAGCAATTATTTGCCAGGCACTGAGAATATAACAACAAAACTGAGCAAATTCTCTCCTTTATAACACATGCATGCTGATGAGTGAGGAGCGGGGGAAGACAAAAAATAAGTAGGTAAAACACATAATGTGTTAGAAAAGTGCCCAAAATAAAAATAAACAAGTGAAGCAGGACAGAGTTGAGGACAGGAGATTTTACGTACACTGATAAATAAGGACCCACTGAGAAGGTGATGCTCAAATACAGATCTGATAGAAGTGAGTGGACAGGCCATTTGGGAAAGAATCCAGGCAGAGAGAGTAGCAAGTTCAAAGATCTTGAAACATGAGTGTGTTTAATAAGATTACTGTACTTTGTGGTTGCATGCTTTATCTACTAACTTCCTTTTTCTCTCCACCATAAATTGGGAAATGTTCTCCAGGTACCTCCAGTGGGTGCTGTGATTTTGAGTTTGATCTTTGCTCCTGGGAGCAGGAGCAGGATGACGACTTTGACTGGAATCTGAAGACTAGCAGCATCCCTGCCTCGGGCACAGAGCCAGCTGCTGATCACACCTGGCGAAATTCATCTGGTCATTACATCTTCATAAATAGCTTGTTCCCTCAGCAGCCCATGAGAGCAGCCAGAATTTCAAGCCCAGTCATAAGCAGAAGAAGCAAAAACTGCAAGGTATGGGAAGAAACCCAGAAATATTATGAACAACTTCTGATGGAGTTAAGTACAGAAAATGAAACGGCTGGCACCAGACCAACAAATGAGTTTGAATGTATTCAACTTGGAATATGTGAGGGAGGGAGAAAGTGAAGTAAGGGTGAAAGGGAAGGACCATTAGAGCTGTTGGAAGAATTTATCCTGTGGATAAGTTCCATAGATAAGGAATTTTGGAAACCATTGGAAAATGTCGTGGTTATTATCCATAACCATGGGTAGAAAAAAAGAAGTAAAATATCAGTTGTGTCCACTCAGGGAACTTGGTACTTACTGGAATTATGGGAATTTCACCATAAGAAAGAGAATTAAACAGTGAGAAATAGTATAAAGTTAAATATTTCCAAGAACTAATACGAGTCATAGTTGGCACCATGATAAAATGTTTGAAGACGTCTTCACGGAAAAGGAAAGACTGAAATTGACCCTTTAAAAAGTAGAATTTCTAGGGGCAGGAAGAAAAAATGGTTTGGCCATTATGCTGTGGAAATTTGAAGAACACATTTATAGAGTGTTCAAAGTATAAATATGGGTCTTCATATGATGGCTATGCATTTGCAAGGACCTTCACTTTATTTATTGTTTGCATGATTGTCTATTTTTATTCCCCAAAGGATTTGAGTCAGCTAGGCTAGGGGCTAAATTTATCTTTACGTATAAATTAAGCACTCAGAGATGATTTCACAGAATCTTGCTTATAAGAGATTAATGCATGAATAAATTTGCCATTTATTTATATTTACAGCAAGAAATGCAATCTCCGTAAGCTCTGAACACATGTGTTCTGACTGGTATATTCCCCAATGTCTGAACACTGAAAGGAAAACAAATTATATTCAGAAAGTTGCTAGCCAATCAAAGAATCAGGCTGGGAGACAATAACATGATTTAAATCTATATTATCTTCAAATTGTAATATTCTTGTGTATCTGTCTCCACAATAGAGAGCCCTAACCCCAGAAGGGGACATATTAAATCTTTGCTCAAAGGCTCCCCAGCTGTACCTGTACTTATTACAGATGTTTGTTCCTCTGTTTTATACTGACCATCCTTTACATCCTACCATTTTCCCAGTCTTAATACATGTTAAACCTTCAGTTTGTCTTAGGAGCTTTTCTGTGTCATCTTAAATTGATTTCATAGTTTAATTCTCAGGGAGTAATCACATCTCTCTTCTCTCTTCAGGCAAATTTCATAGATTTTCTGCAAGAAAGTGACACGCTCAGAGTTTTAAAGATGTAACTCAGTCAGCAGTCCAGAATGGATGTAATGAATCATACACAATTATATTAAACTTTATTTAATTAGTTTGGCAAACGTTGAGTTTTAGAAAAGCAAATAAGTCAAACTGAAAGTGTATATATTTCATGTTTAATTTTTAATTAGCTTTCTAAGACTAGAACTAATTTGCAAATTTCAGAATATCTATGGGTATATAGATTTATAGATAGAGACTCAACATATATAAAATCTGGTATGCTGGGGTTTATTTTCAAGAAAGTATTGAGTAATTTGAAAGACATTGAAAACAGACTCCTTAGCTTTTCTTTTTAGACTTCCTCTAAGAATGTTCAAAAGATTTTTTTTTTCATACTGTAGTTACTAAGGATCTCATTCATCTCTATTTTCCCCTGGTCCCAGCACTATAGTTCCCACTGTTTTAAACACCTGTGTGAGAATAATGAAGTATGTCTAGGAGAAATGTCAAAATATTAATGATGAATGGTTCACTTTATGAATATTTATGATATAGATTGAATACAAAGAAGTAAGGAAAGGTCATGCTGGGAATGATTGGGTCCCTCATATATAAAAATTTGTTTATCAGGTAAGCAGAGTGACCTTCCATATTTTCATGAAAATCCTTTCTGTCACTTGACCTTGTGGAAAACTTCAGGCAGAAAAAATCAAATTGGAGATTTTTCTTCCTTTTGAGGGAGGGGTGGAAGGCAGGAAGGGGTGCAGACATAGATTGATGATGATTGAGGTTCCAGTGAAAATGCCTCCTTAGAAGAATTTAATACTTAAGAGATTTTTATTCACTCATGTTGCCCTGTGATTAGGTTACATTGTCATCAAGTGTTCTCTGTAGAAATGGAGTATTTAGATGCTTGTTTGCATGTTGACCCAATGGCATCATTCAGAAAATGACCTCAAGAAGATAAGGAAGTATTTACTGTGACATAAAACATATGCCTTATACTTTCTGTGCAAATAAGAAGACAAAACAAGGGAGAATACTGGGACGACCACACCTATGACTGCAAGGGCTCCAGACAGACATGTGCTATGCCTGTTGGGTAGTTTCCTCTCTTGCCTATTGACGCTGCTCAAGAGACTTTCCTCAGACTCTTTTTGTTTCTCACTTTGTGACACTCAGGTTTGACCAGTCCTCCCCAAACAAGCCAAAGTGGTCATAGAGCTCATGTTTTCCAACAGTAATGGATTAATCAATAGAAGAAACATTTTTGGATCATAGAATAATACCTGAAATTCAGGTATTATTCATCAGCTAGGAAATTTGCATAGAGTTACTTACATGGCTTAGCTCTTCTTGGTGCTCTTTGAAGTATGCATTGCATATATTGTCTAATCACATTCTTTACCCTTTAAACACATTCATTTTTCTTCTCTAGAATATAATATCCATGAGTGCTAGTGTTTCCAAAATGTGATTTTCCTGTGTGAAGATCACCCACCATTACTCTTTTCCCTCATTCATAAAAAAGACAAGACAAAAGCTTAAAAACACTCTCAGTCCCTATTGTTCCTAACTCATATTCTTCTTCCTCCTAGAATTTCCCCTGACTTTCTCCATCTGTGTAACAATCACTAAAAATCTAATAAACTCCTTCTTTGAAACATTGAAATGTTAATCCCTGGAAATACTTACATTAATTTTTACTTGGGGGTACAACTCTCAAGTCTGCTCTTCTAAAGCATTTGAAGTAAAATTTAGAAATTGCTATTCTGGTGGTTTTGCTATGTATAGTACAGCCCTGAGGATCTTGTAGAACTAAAGATGTGTTTCAAGTGCAAGGACGTGGTGGAATAAGCAATAAAGTACTCTTCTATTTTGAAGAAAATGACTTAAGTTTCATGAGATTAGAAATGATTTTCTTTAGTACCTGATATTTCTTAATCATGAAAAGTCTTTCTATATAATACATCACTTTTTAATGATATTTTTATTCCTTTGACAGTGGATCTTAAGAGTTTTTGGAGGAATCCTACTTTTATAAGTCACAGAAAGGAAGTGAACTCTTCTCATTTTTCAGCTGAGTTTCTATTTGATCCTTATTGTACTATTTTGCATGTTTTGCAACATATGATTTAAGGCTGGCCTAATTTCATTCATTGGTAGAGTACTCACAGAGCAATAGAACATACAGATCTAATTTTCCTTCAGGAATCTGTTAAGAAAGGAGAGGACAATATGATATAATTGAAAATAAGGTGAAATTAATTATACTAATTATATATAATATACTGATTCTTGGTTACAGATAATTTTTCATTATCACATGTATGGACATGGCATTGGAGCGCTCACTTTGATCCAGGTATCAGTCTCAAACCAAACGAAGGTCCTATTTAACCTCACTGTAGAACAAGGCAATTTCTGGAAGCGGGAAGAACTATCCCTGTCTGGTGATGAGGACTTCCAACTCAAATTTGAAGGCAGAGTTGGGAAAGGCCACCATGGAGATATTGCACTGGATGACATTGTGCTTACAAAGAACTGTCTATCATTCCATCACTCCATGAAAGAGGAACTCAACATGCCTCTTCCAGCAGGTACATTTTAATTTGTTTGTGTGGTGCTTTTACAGAGTGGTAGGTGGGAAGGAAGGAAATGGAAAAGAAGTGACATAAACACCTAGTAAATTATTGTTTTCATAAAGAAAAATCTTTTTGAATCTAAAATGTTATCTTGCAAGCCTTTACTCATAAACTTGCCTTCCAACATTTCTCCAAGCTTTGGTATATTTACCAGTTTCCCACTTCCTAGTTTAGTCAATTTCTTCTTAGATCAATAAACTAAGACTCCTTTGTTTTCAGTCTGATTCAGAATTCAGTCCTTAGTAAATATCAATTCACTCTTAATACAATATAAGAACATCAAGAACAGACTTACTCAACTTTAATTAGATGTTACTGTGGTTACGTTATTTACTGTATTCTTTTTAGACCAATACTTTATTCATTTGAATGTTGAGTTTATATATTTAAATAGTTTAGATGATTGAATATGTCCATCCATTCACCTAAAAATTTAGGGGTAATTTGTCTAAATAATTAGATTATTGGTAGATGTCCAATATAATACATACAGTGACAATATTGTAAGAAGTGGGAATAGCAAGTAGCATTAATTCATATAAAATATTAGAGGATGAGATGAAAATGCAGTATATAGTGTTAAAATGACAAAAGAACAAATTTTGGAACTTCCCTGGCGGTCCAGTGGTTAAGACTCTGCACTCTCAATGTAGGGGCCATGGGTTCGATCCCTGGCCTGGGAACTAAGTTCCCACATGCTGCATGGTGTGGCAAAAAAAACAAAAACAAAAAACCAAATTTTATCAGTTGATAATATGACATATATTAATATTTAAACCATGAGTTTGGAGTAGAAAGTAAAAGTGCCATTCATTTTGTATATGAATTATATCTTGTAATTAACAAAAACAAAAGTGCTTTAAGAAGAATGAACTAGTTTGTTTGTACTGACTTTTAACATGGTGGGTGGAATGGGGAACACTGCCATTTCTGCCATAACTTCCTCATACATTTTAAAGGGAGTGTTTTAATTTGGTTAAGAGTAGGTTTCCAGATAAATATTTTCCCATTGACACATAGTTAAGCCAGGCTCCTTGCCTGATGTTTGCAGCACTATATGGAATAGTACAGAGGAAAAGAAACATTTCAAGGCTGTGTTGAGGGATAAGTATACTTATGTGAATTTAATGTAAAAGCATTTCAGATACCTCAGACTAATCTACTTTCTTTTTCTTTTTTAACATCTTTATTGGAGTATAATTGCTGTACAATATTGTGTTAGTTTCTGCTGTATAACAAAGTGAATCAGTTATATGCAAACGTATATCCCCATATCCCCTCCCTCTTGAGTCTCCCTCCCACCCTCCTTATCCCACCCCTCCAGGTGGTCACAAAGCACCGAGCTGATCTCCCTGTGCTATGCAGCTACTTCCCACTAGTTATCTATTTCACATTTGGTAATGTATATAGGTCAGTGTTGCTCTCTCACTTCGTACCAGCTTACCTTCCCCCACCCCGTGTCCTCAAGTCCAGTCTCTATATCTCTGTCTTTATTCCGGTACTGCCCCTGGGTTCATCAGAACCATTTTTTTAGACCCCATATATATGTGTTAGCGTACAGTATTTGTTTTTCTCTTTCTGAGTTACTTCACTCTGTATGACAAACTCTAGGTCCATCCACCTCGCTACAAATAACTCAATTTCGTTTCTTTTTATGGCTGAGTAATATTCCATTGTATATATGTGCCACATCTTCTTTATCCATTCATCTGTCGATGGACACTTAGGTTGCTTCCATGTCTTGGCTATTGTAAATAGAGCTGCAATGAACATTGTGGTATATGACTCTTTTTGAATTATGGTTTTCTCAGGGTATATGCCCAGTAGTGGGAAGGCTGGGTCATATGGTAGCTCTATTTTTAGTTTTTTAAGGAACTTCCATACTGTTCTCCGTAGTGGCTATATCAATTTACATTCCCACCCACAGTGCAAGAGGGTTCCCTTTTCTCCACACCCTCTCCAGCCTTTATTGTTTGTAGATATTTTGATGATGGCCATTCTGACTGGTGTGAGGTAATACCTCGTTGTAGTTTTGATTTGCATTTCTCTAATGATTAGTGATGTTGAGCATCTTTTCATGTGTTTGTTAGCAATCTGTATATCTTCTTTGGAGAAATGTGTATTTAGGTCTTCTGCCCATTTTTGGATTGGGTTGTTTATTTTTTTGATATTGAGCTGCATGAGCTGCTTGTATATTTTGGAGATTAATCCTTTGTCAGTTGCTTCATTTGCCAATATTTTCTCCCATTCTGAGGGCTGTCTTTTCATCTTGTTTATGGTTTCCTTTACCGTGCAAAAGCTTTTAAGTTTTCATTAGGCCCCATTTGTTTATTTTTGTTTTTATTTCCATTTCTCTAGGAGGTGGGTCAAAAAGGATCTTGCTGTGAATTATGTCATAGAGTGTTCTGCCTATGGTTTCCTCTAAGAGTTTTATAGTGTCTGGCCTTACATTTAGGTCTTAAGTCCATTTTGAGTTTATTTTTGTGTATGGTGTTAGGAAGTGTTCTAATTTCATTCTTTTACATGTAGCTGTCCAGTTTTCCCAGTACCACTTATTGAAGAGGCTATCTTTTCTCCATTGTATACTCTTGCCTCCTTTATCAAAGATAAGGTGACCATATGTGCGTGGGTTTATCTCTGGGCTTTCTATCCTGTTCCATTGATCTATATTTCTGTTTTTGTGCCAGTACCATACTGTCTTGATTACTGTAGCTTTGTAGTAGAGCTTGAAGTCAGGGAGCCTGATTCCTCCAGCTCTGTTTTTCTTTTTCAAGATTGCTTTGGCTCTTCGGGGTTTTTTGTGTTTCCATACAAATTGTTATAGATTTTGTTCTAGTTCTGTGAAAAATGCCATTGGTAGTTTGATAGGGATTGCACTGAATCTGTGGATTGCTTTGGATAGTATAGTCATTTTCACAATGTTGATTCTTCCAATGCAAGAACATGGTATACCTCTCCATCTGTTTGTATCGTCTTTAATTTCTTTCATCAATGTCTTATAGTTTTCTGCATACAGGTCTTTTGTCTCCTTAGGTAGGTTTATTCCTAGGTGTTTTACTCTTTTTGTTGCAATGGTAAATGGGAGCGTTTACTTAATTTCTCTTTCAGATTTTTCATCATTAGTGTATAGGAATGCAAGAGATTTCTGCACATTAATATTGTATCCTGCTACTCTACCAAATTCATTGATTAGCTCTAGTAGTTTTCTGGTAGCATCTTTAGGATTCTCTAAGTATAGTATCATATCATCTGCAGACAGTGACAGTTTTACTTCTTTTCTGATTTGGATTCCTTTTATTTCTTTGTCTTCTCTGACTGCTGTGGCTAAAACTTCCAAAACTATGTTGAATAATAGTGGTGAGAGTGGACAACCTTGTCTTGTTTCTGATCTTAGAGGAAATGGCTTCAGTTTTTCACCATTGAGAACGATGTTGGCTGTGAGTTTCTCATACATGGCCTTTATTATGTTGAGGTAAGTTCCCTCTATGCCTACTTTCTAGAGACTTTTTATCATAAATCGGTGTTGAACTTTGTTGAAAGCTTTTTCTGCATCTATTGAGATTTTCATACGGTTTTTAACCTTCTATTTGTTAATATAGTATATCACATTGATTGATTTGAGTATATTGAAGAATCTTTGCATTCCTGGGATAAACTCACTTGATCATGGTGTATGATCCTTTTAATGTGCTGTTGGATTCTGTTTGCTAGTATTTTGTTGAGGATTTTTGCATCTATGTTCATCAGAGATATTGGCCTGTAGTTTTCTTTTATTGTGACATCTTAGTCTGGTTTTGGTATCAGGGTGATGGTGGCCTCATAGGATGAGTTTGGGTGTGTTCTTCCCTTTGCTATATTTTGGACGAGTTTGAGAAGGAGAGGTGTTAGCTCTTCTCTAAATGTTTGATAGAATTCGTCTGTGAAGCCATCTGGTCCTGGGCTTTTGTTTGTTGGAAGATTTTTAATCACAGTTTCAATTTCAGTGCTTTTGATTGGTCTGTTCATATTTTCTGTTTCTTCCTGGTTCAGTCTCAGAAGGTTGTGCATTTCTAAGGATTTGTCCATTTCTTCCAGGTTGTCCATTTTAGTGGCATATAGTTGATTGTAGTAATCTCTCATGATCCTTTGTATTTCTGCAGTGTCAGTTGTTACTTCTCCTTTTTCATTTCTAATTCTGTTGATTTGAGTCCTCTCCCTCTTTTTCTTGAAGAGTCTGGCTAATGGTTTGTCAATTTTGTTTATCTTCTCAAAGAACCAGCTTTTAGTTTTATTGATCTTTGCCATCATTTCCTTCATTTCTTTTTCTTTATTTCTGATCTGATCTTTATGGTTTCTTTCCTTCTGCTAACTTTGGGGTTTTTTGTTCTTCTTTCTCTAATTGCTTTAGGTGTAAGGTTAGGTTGGTTATTTGAGATTTTTCTTTTTACTTGAGGTAGGATTGTATTGCATTAAACTTCCCTCTTAGAGCTGCTTTTGCTGCATCCCATAGGTTTTAGGCCATCGTGTTTTCATTGTCATTTGTTTCTAGGTATTTTTTGATTTCCTCATTGATTTCTTCAGTGATCTCTTGGTTATTTAGTAGTGTATTGTTTAGCCTCCATTTGTTTGTATTTTTTACAGATTTTATCCTGTAATTGATATGTAGTCTCATAGCGTTGTGGTCAGAAAAGATACTTGATGTGATTCCAATTTTCTTAAATTTACCAAGACTTGATTTGTGACCCAAGATATGATCTATCCTGGAGAATGTTCCATGAATACTTGAGAAGAAAGTGTATTCTGTTGTTTTTGGATGGAATGTCCTATAAATATCAATTAAGTCCATCTTGTTTAATGTGTCATTTAAAGCTTGTGTTTCCTTTTTTATTTTCGTTTTGGATGATATGTCCATTGGTGAAAGTGTGGTGTTAAAGTCCCCTACTATATCTGTGTTACTGTCGATTTCCTCTTTTATGGCTGTTAGCATTTGTCTTATGTATTGAGGTGCCCCTGTGTTGGGTGCATAAATATTTACAATTGTTATATCGTCTTCTTGGATTGATCCCTTGATCATTATGTAGTGTCCTTCTTTGTCTCTTGTAAAGTCTATTTTGTCTGATATGAGAATTGCTTCTCCACCTTTCTTTTGATTTCCATTTGCCTGGAATATCTTTTCCATCCCCTCACTTTCAGTCTTTTTGTGTCCCTAGGTCTGAAGTGCATCTCTTGTAGACAGCATATATATGGGTTTGTTTTTGTAGCCATTCAGTCAGTCTATGTCTTTTGGTTGGAGCATTTAATCCATTTACATTTAAGGTAATTATCGATACATATGTTCCTATTACCATTTTCTTAATTGTTTTGTGTTTGTTTTTGTAGGTTTTTTCCTTCCCTTGTGTTTTCTGCCTAGAGAAGTTCCTTTAGCATTTGTTGTAAAACTGGTTTGGTGGTGCTGAATTCTCTTAACTTTTGCTTGTCTGTAAAGGTTTTAATTTCTCCATCAAATATGAATGAGATCCTTGTTGGATAGAGTAATCTTGGTTGTAGGTTTTTCCCTTTCATCACTTTAAATATGTCCTGCCACTCCCTTCTGGCTTGCAGAGTTTCTGCTGAAGGATCAGCTGTTAACCTTATGGGGATTCCCTTCTATGTTATTTGTTGCTTTTCCCTTGCTGCCTTTAATATTTTTTCTTTGTATTTAATTTTTGATAGTTTGATTAATATGTGTTTGGCATGTTTCTCTTTGGATTTATCCTATATGGGACTCTCTGTGCTTCCTGGACTTTATTGACTATTTCCTTTCCTATGTTAAGGAAGTTTTCAACTATGATCTCTTCAAATATTTTCTCATACCCTTTTTCTCTTCTTCTTCTGGACCCTTATAATTTGAATATTGGTTCATTTAATGTTGTCCCAGACGTCTCTGAGACTGTCCTCAATTCTTTTCATTCTTTTTTCTTTATTCTGCTCTGTGGTAGTTATTTCCACTATTTTATCTTCCAGGTCACCTATCCGTTCTTCTTCGTCATTTATTCTGCTATTGATTCCTTCTAGAGTATTTTTAATTTCACCAGCTGTGTTGTTCATCACTCTTTGTTTGCTCTTTAGTTCTTCTAGATCTTTGCTAAATGTTTCTTGTATTTTCTCCATTCTATTTCTGAGATTTTGGATCATCTTTACTATCATTACTCTCAATTCTTTTTCAGGTAGGTTGCCTCTTTCTTCTTCATTTATTTGGTCTTGTAGGTTTTTACCTTGCTGCTTCTTCTGTAACATATTATTTTGTCGTTTCTTTTTTTTTTTTCTTTGATGGGTGGTGCTGTATTCCTGTCTTACTGGTTGTTTGGCCTGAGACATCCAGCACTGGAGTTTGCAGGCAGTTGGATAGAGCCAGGTCTTGGTACTGAGATGAGGACCTCCAGGAGCCCTCACTCTGATTAATATTCCCTTGGGTCTGAGGTTCTCTGTTAGTCCAGCATTTTGGACTCGGAGCTCCCACTATAGGCTCTCTGGTCCAAATCTGGCCTGGAACCAAGATCCTGCAAGCTTCGTGGCACGGTAAAAAAAAAAAAAAAAAGGAGGAAAGAAGAAAAGGAGCAGTATAATATCAAAGAATAAAAAACAAAATAAAATTAGAAAGATAAAAAATATATTAGGAAAAATAAAACTGTAATGGAAATAACTGCAACAAGGTAAAATAAATCCACAACAGAAAATATAAAAGATAAAAAAAAATTTTTTTGAAAAGAGGGTGGGGAACAAGCCAAAAGGATAGGCAAGAACAAAGTATAAAGAATAAAATAAAATAGAAAAATAAAAGATTTATTAGGAAAAAATATATATAAAAGAATCAATAGGAATGAATCTACAAGGTAAAACAGAACCCCAGTCTAAAAGGGGAAAAATAAAAAAATAAACCCTTGGCTATGGGGGCGGAGTTTAGGCGGGGGTGGAACTTAGGCAGGGGCGCGGTTTAGGGTGGAGCGGGACCTAGGCAGGTGGGGGAGCGATGTTCAAGTATGTGGCGGGGCCTCTGCTTAGGACCTGTGCAGAAGGGGAGAGGCAGCATGTCGAAAGGAGTGCCTCTGGAGTGTGGAGTTCCGCAGTTTGGAGGTAAGACCCTGAGTGAGGGTGTGTGAGTGGGGTTTAGTCCCAGCTAGTTGGAGGGGGTCTCCGAGTGTAGAGGTGGGGCCCTGGGTGGGGGTGTAGGGGCGGGTCTTGGGCTCTATGTGGCAGGAGGTAGGCTCCGAGGGCAGAGGTTTAGGCCCCAGAACCCAACAGGCTGCCCGGTGTCTGAGTGGACAGGGAAAGCACTGGCCGTGTTCCCTTCCGTTCCTTCGTGCCCCTCCCCCACCATCTCCCCCAGGGTCGCCCTTCTACCCCTAACCGTGGGTGGGTTCCGCTGGGTGTAGGAACTCCTCGCCTCCCCTAGCTGCCCCTCAAGCGTGCTGATGCCAGAGGTCCAGCCTTTACTTTTGCTCCCCCTTCCTTCCCTCCCACTCCCTCAGGACGTGTGTGGCTGGAGGGGGCCTAGGTAGGCAGAGGATCAGGCCTGGCATCCCAACAGGTTCCTGGGGGCCCAAGTGGGCAGGGGAAACCTGGCCATGGTCTCTTTTGATCCTCTGCCCACCCAACGGTTCCCCAATTTCCCCCTTTGGGCATGGGATCCTTTCCCTTCCCCCAGCCACCCCTCAGGGGCACCTGCCTCCACTTCTCCTCCCCCTTCACTCCCCCCATGCCCCACATCCTACCTGGTCACTGGGGCTTCCTCTTGTCCCCTTAGTTGTCTGTGGTCCCTGGTAGGTGCCCTAGTTGTGAGGAGATGCGAATTCCACATCCTCCTAGTATGCCAACTTGACTCCACCCCTAATCTACTTTCTTAAGAAAAACCTTCACCTTTCATTCTGTGTAGGAGGTTTGTTGGCAGCTATGCTAGCTCTTGTACAGGTCTGGCCTTTTAAATAAGAAATTTTTGATCATAATAAAAAGTAATCTCATAGCATCCAAGTAGTGAGGGAGCAAAAGTTTTATGTTGAACCACTTTAAACTTTAGCAAACAACTACTAAGTGGGATGTCAGAGGAACAAACCAATCTCATTGAGAATTTAAAATTTTTAAATCTGTGAAATCTGGAATAAAGTTTCTTAAACAAACAAAAAAAGACTTCCAAAAGGAAAATTCAAAAATATATACAAAGTGGTATAAATTATATATTAATTATAAAATTAAGGGTATATATTGCTAGAGTAATTTGTATATCCTTTTGCTATTTTAGGTGTTTATTAAAAATTTTAATGAATAGAAATTAAGAGAATCTCTGCTCTTAAGAATATCTCAACATGGTAATGGAGAATAGGAAAAACACCTCAAATAACTCTAATATTAGGTTGGATATAATAAAGTGCCAGGAGAAATATATAAAACTTTATGAGGATGTAAAGAAGATAAAGAAAACATCCAGTGGAGGGGGCTAGTTTGAGACTTCTGCACAGTATGGGCAGGAGTTTGGAACCACACTTGGAGCTCATAGAAGGGAAACCCTTTGCGGCACAGGGAGACCAAGTGTGAGCACAGTCGGACCATGTAATGAATGAGGTGGGGAGAGCACTGTGGCCAGGCCCTAAGGCACAAGGCAGAGCAGAGATTGTGTCATGCAAACCTTGGAGGTGGATGTGGGCGGGTAGTTTGACTGAAGCAGGACCTTGTGTAGAAGTATCTCAGATAATTTCCTTTATAAAGCTAAACTGGGTTTTAAACGGGAACTATACTGGGACCACCTTGAATATCAATTTTCTTCCTCAAAATGAACATACACTGAAAGGATATTGAATGGTCTTAGAAAACAAGCACACATAAAAGAATGAAAGAATACAAAGTGAGCCAAAAAGAGATACAGTATTCATTCATAGGAGGTATGATAACTGGTAGGGATGGCTGCAGTAGAAAGAGTCTATGCCAAAAAAAAAAAAAAAAACAAAAACACCAATGAACTGAAAAAACCAATTGCCGTTATTTATATTATCAGGAGCATTCTGAAAATTGAGGTGAAATAATTTAATGTTTTCATAGCTATCTCAGTTGTGAGGCTTACATTCAAATGCAGCAAATAAAAGAAATGCTTATGGAGTTAACATTCCTAAAAACTACTCAATGTACCTTTATGTACCTCCAGAAATTAAAAGTATACGCCTTTCTCTTGGTAGAAGTGAAAAGCTAAGCATTTCCAGACGCAAACTGTGAAATGATTCAGGAAAACTATGACTGCATCGTGAGTTCAGAGGACTCTTTTTGGAGTCTCTGACATTTTAAAGGAAGGCAGTATGTATGTGTACATATATGTATATAAGTGTATATGTGTATACACTTGTGTATATAAGGATATATGTATTTAAATATATTTGGGGGGTATCCTGAACAAATAAAAAGGAAAAGCCAAACTGATTTTTATTGATATTAATGAAAGTTGGTGTAAGAGAATTCAGAAATATCACGGACGTTTAGCAGAAGTATAATACAAGCCACAAATGTAAGCCACATGTGTAATTTTACATTTGCTAGTAGTTATGTTTAAAAAAAGTGAAGTTAATTTTTAGAATATATTTGCATTAACTCAGTATACCCCAAATATTATCATTTTAACACAAAAGCAATATAAGATAATAATGAGGTATTTTATATTCTTGTTTTCATATTAAGTCTTTAAATCCAGTGTGTATTTTATACCTGCAGCCCATCTCAATTTGGATTAGCCACATTTTGATTGTTCAATAGCCACTCGTGGCTAGTGGCTACCCCAGTGGACAGCACAGGAGATGAAGTGAATATGGTAGGGCACTTTCGTGTCTGTCCCTGACAATGGGGTTCCATTAGTCGGGGTAAAATTTGTGAATTCTCAGGAATTGCAGTTGTATTCTTATTTGAATAGAAGCAAAAAAATATACTTCCGGGCTAAATGGGAAAGCACAGGTACCATGTTCTAGTGGACCAGGTACTAATTTCAGACTTTCTTCTTACTAGCTATATGTTGTACAACTTCTCTGAGACTCAATTTCCTCATCTATAAAGCAGAGAGGACCTATTTCTTAGATTCTTAGACTCTTAAAAATAAAAAGATGTAATCACCTACATAATTTGCCTAGTCTCATGTCTGGTATATGGTAGGCATTTATTCAATAAAAATCATATCATTTTACATTATCCTATATTTTGGGCATCTTTACCAGTATTCCTTAGATGGAGTAGACAATTGAGTGTAAGCCTCCATTATTTGCATTTTATTAAGGATATATTTCTACCATTTGTTTTAGCAAAATTTTCTTTCTTGCAGAGATCACAAACATATAATTATTTTATATTACATTGTAATCATTCAATCTTATCATTTATTGAAAACATCTTTAATTCAGTATTTTTGATTTGTCATGACTGATGTGTATGTATGTGTGTATCTTTAAAATGTTTAATGTTTCTCAATTTCTCATTACTGCAAAAACACTTAACTTGGGACTTTCACAGCTTAAAGAAGGATAAATGGCATTATGTTCCACAAGCAGTGGCTACATCCATTAAACTTTTGGAAGTGACTTTAATTCATGCACACTTTTCACCTATATTCATGTACATAGGCTAACAACTTCGTCAAGGACAGGTTAAAATAGAAAAGACAAGAGGAGGCAAAACATATATATTTAGGAAGATGCAATTGAACTGAATCTGGAATCAGTGATTCTAATCAGTCAAATAAGACCCAGAGTTTTATTAGCAAAAATAATTTTAAGTTATTATTGAGTCTCTAGAAGTTACATTTAAGAGCGTATTTTGATGGCAATTTTGTTAATTGCTAAATGATGATGGATAAAAATAATTGTTTAAAGAATTTTAATAAGAAAAAGGTAACCAAGATTCCTCTTCTAAATGTCCATATGCAGATTCAGCCACTATCATATTCTCTGTGTTATTGGCAGATATTTAATAAAAAATTTAAGTATAATAAGGACAGGGATCAAGTCTTAATTTGTGTGGGCATGTGCATGTGTATTTTAAATCCCCATAGTAATTTCCAAATATGAGTTATACAGCAACTATATTTTGGGATATAACATGGGAATCAACTTTTGTTTAAGAAAATGTATGTAAGGCAATGGGGGCTAAATGGATTAGCTTCTCTTTGAGGTCAAGTATTTCCTTGAAATACTTGGCAGTAATTTATTCATTCTACTGATGAGAATGCTGACATAGCAACTCAGAGTCCTGAGTTAGGGAAATCTAGCTGATTATACTTGGCTTTATAATTTAGTGAACCCTATACACAATGTTTAGTGCAAAGTGCATGTGTTTGAGGTTTAAAGAGATGAATTTGGACTTTTGTACTGCTTACTACCTATGAAATGTCACCTGATCTACTAACCTCTCTCTTATCTTTCTTATCTATAAAAATGGGGCTCTTGGAATCTATTTCTGAATGATTTGAAAGATAGTTGAGATCATGTATAGTATGTTTTAAACAACCATTGGCATACAGTCAGTGTTTTGTAAATGTTATCTCCCTTTTTTCTGCGAGTCCTCTTCCCTGCTGAAGGGATTATGAAATTAAAGTGTGCATACGTTGAAATTTCTTAAAAGCATGTTGTATACTTGCTAGTTTTCCTTCATCGTGTTCCATTCATTGCTTAAAGCAAAGGTTCAGACCTCCTCTGCCCCTCCTATTCCCTTCAAAGAATTTACTCTCACAAAAGAGCTGGCTTCGAAGACGTAGATTTAAAAAATAATTAAAGAGCTCTTATAATATCTCACTGAAGGATTCACTACTAAGTTTGTTCATGTAAACATGTAATGTTAGTCTAAGGAAGACTCAAAACACCAGCTAATCAAAATGATAGATATCACTGGCTTGATAGAATTTATGGCTCTTATAAATGTGGGGATAAACATAATACCTTTATTGGTGTTCCTCTGTGTTTCATTTGCATTTTTAGAACTTAGGGTTAGATGGGTAGATGTGTCATGCATTATAATTTTTCACACTTAAATAATGGGAAATTGGCTATGGATATAGCATTTCAAAACAGAACATCTGAATTTTAGAAACACATTACTAACGGTATTTAGGAAGGAGCTATACTTGAAGTTTTCAAGGGGACATGATGGTAGATACGTTTGGACAGCACTTGGACTTGTGAGGGTTCAGATTTGAATTGGCAGAGATGAACTGGGACTTTTAAAGTCTGAAAGCTGTATTTCTTTTGTGCTACCTACGTCTGTTGAAAAAATACTCATCTCATGTTCATGGATGTAATAATAATAGCCTAACTAACTGTATAGCCTCTCCTTTCTCCTTTAGTACAATACATTTTTTTTTTTCTGAAATCCTTCTGCTTTTTTACATATTTGTTCCAAGGAGAACTAAAATTTCCTCACTATGGTAGCAAGGTGCCTGCCCAGCCCTCCTCTTTCTTATGTCCCAAATCTCTCTATTGCTAGTGATAACTATATTTTATAAATTATCCTTCTTCTAATTTCAGATATAGTAGAACAGATATTGTATAAAGTTCTCTACAACTTGTATAAAGAACATTCCTGAAAATGCTAGCCAACATTTTTAGAGTATTTAAAATTAGTTATGGTTTTATTTATTGTTTTATTTTTTATTTTTAAGATTCCACATATAAGTGATGTCATACAGTATTTGTCTTTCTCTATCTGACTCATTTCACTTAGCATAATGCCCTCCAAGTCCATCCATGCCATTGTAAATGGCAAAATTTCATCTTTTTATATCTGTGTGTGTGTGTGTATTTAAAAAATAAAACAAACTAGTGAATCTAACAAAAAAGAAAAAGACTCACAGATAATAGAGAAAAAACTAGTGGTTATCAGTGGGGAGAGGTTAGGGGGAAGGGGCAAGATAGGGATGGGGATTAAGAGGTACAAACTACTATTTTTAAAATAAATAAGCTACAAGGATATATTGTACAACACAGAAAATATAGCCAATATCTTATAATTACTATAAATAGAATATAAGCTTTAAAACTTGTGAATCACTTTGTTGTACACCTGAAATTTATGTAATATTGTACATCAAATATACCTCAGTAAAAAAAAGAAAAAAATAATAAAATTAATTTTGATAAGCTGTTTTATAAATATTTGTCCAGCAGTTTCTCCCTCATTACTTATGAGGGAGAAGCTGCTGAATAAAATTTAAATAAATGACATCATTATGTCTTATTTAAAAATCGTAGAATGTTTTAGTATAAGGTAGTAATAATAAAGTGTTAATATTGCCTATTGTTAATTATAATTCATATTAGTTAATATTGGCATAATATCAATTTTTAAATTCTCTTTATTTGGTAAGCAACTAATGAATTTTTATTAAAGTTTATTCTTTCATATAGTTTTACTACAGTAGGATTATTATACAAGTTAACTATATAAAAGTAAGTTCTGCTGTCTAAACAAGGTGTCATTTTTTATTGAATCACCCAAGCCTGAAGCTGTGGTAGTCAAATAGCCATTTATTTTTCTTGTAGTATGTAAAATATACCTATATTTAGATAGGCACATGGCTAAACATTTCACTGCTTCAATAAATGGAAAAACATGTTATTTCCATAGATTGAAATATTCAATAATGTATTATAATTTATGGTAAGGGTGTTTAATATTTTTTATGCTTTTGAAAATTATAATTTTTGTAAGTGGTATCTTTAAATTTTTGTTTTCTTTTTGTTGCTGTAATATAGAAAAGCAATTGATTTTTTAAAATATTAACCTTGTATATGGTAAGGATAAACACATATATTTAGGTAATCTTTAATTTTTCTCAGTAATGTTTTATAGTTTTTATGGAAGGAACATTATTATATAATATTTTAAATGCTAAAGGCAAATGATTTTCAAAAATAGTCTCTTAAAATTTTATTTTCTCTTTGTTTTTGTTACTGGTATATGCAAATATAATTGCCTTTTATATGTTGACCTTGTACTCTTATCAACCCATCTTTAATTCGAAAAAAACCCCCTCTGTTTCTCAGTTTCCCTTTCAGTGGGTATAGACCATGTGACTAAATTTTAGCCAGTGGAATCTGAACAGATACTACATGCACCCTATAGGTTGTACAATTAAAAAGAAGAGACATTCCCTCCATTTTCCATCTCTTCTCCCCACAGGCTGGAATATGGTTGTGATCTTAGTTCATGAGGTTGGGTAATTGCCTCTTTAGCACCCAACAAATAGAAGGAGTCTGGTCTCCCAAACACCAAAGAGCTAGGGCATCAGCCCATGGTTGTTTAGCTCACCCTATTAAGTGAGAGGGGAAAAAACTCTCACTTTGTCACTGTTATCTTGTGGTTTGGAACAGCAGCCAAAATGTATTTCTTAATAAAGGAACTTATTTTCAGTTGTTACATGCTATGTAATTATGATGTTTATTTGGATGTTGGCTTGTCCCTAGTTACTCTTAGAAGATCTCTAATTTTCCGCCTGTCACCAAGAACAATGTTCTGTGATCTCTGTATCGGCAGTTGGTCTCTTGGGGAGTCAATTACGGGAGTCATTCCTGTGGGAACTCACTATACATCACTTCTCCAACTATTTCAACAGTTTTTTAGATATATAAGTCTCTCTATGAAATCACTTTCTGTTTTAAATATTTAGAGTGATTTGTATTATCTGCTTTTAAATGCTGACTGATCTCAGCATTTGGTAGCAAATGTTTGATTTTATTGTTTGGATCACTTGTGTTTGTATGAATTTTCTAAACATGCCATTCTGATTCTAATGATAGAACTTCTTCCCAGCCAGTGTGCCAAATGTCACTTAAAAAACCTTGCTTGCCAGCTTTGATTTCAACCCTCTGTTATAATTCTGCAATCTGGTAAGTCAAACTCTGTGTCTGATTTTTGCCTACATCAACCTCGTGCCTACAGGCAAAAAGAAATTCCTTTAGGGCCAACACGGCAACATCCTGAATCTCTGACCAGGCCTTAAACCAAGAACTGAAAGTTCTGAGCCAGTAATTTCTTCTTATAAACTCTCTGGCTGTAAACTCCAATGTGGCCAGCTCACTCCAGTAATGCCTGAATTTCTTATGCATTGCACATTGTCCTACGGAAACTACCACTTGGATTTGTACAGTTTCGCTTTTAATGAACACTGCTTTCTAGGTAACTACAGGTAATATTTAAATGATAACTGAGTGGAGTGGAGTGCTAGTAATAACTTTCTTCTAATGGTAACAGAACCTCACTTCTTCTGAATCTAATCAGATCATGTAAATAATACAGATAAAAACAGACAATGAAAATTTAATGTAATGAGGTTATTTGAGCAAAGACTTAAAGGAGGCTTGGGTATTAGCCAATCAATTATCAAAGGGCATTCCAAGAATAGGAAGGCGAATGTCCCCAAGGCAGGGCATGCCTGACATGTATAAAAAGAGGCCAGTGTAGCGGGAGAGGAATCAGAGTGGAAGTGGTGAAATAGGAGATCAGAGACACAATGGGGAGGTAGGTTTTGTGGGTTATTATAAGGACTTTGGCTTTTACTCTGAATGAAGTGAAGAGCCACGCAACATTTTAAAAGGAGTGACATGATCTGACTTCCATTTAGAAAGGATAACTTTGGCTGTAGACTGTAGTTTGGAGGATCACCAGCCTTGAAAATATAGTGAGTTTCTTTACAAATTGAATCATAGGGCATGATGGAAAAGATTGGGAAGGGAAACAGAAAGAAAAAAGAAAAAAAAGCATGGGAGAAGGAAGGAAAACCCAGTGTTTGTATGAGAGAATAAGAAAATATTGGCACCTGGAAATCACTTCTTTTTGGTTAAAGTGTTAGGATCATAATGAAAGTCAAGGATGGAATTATCTAAAGACAGTGTTCTGTGAACTTTGAACTGGTAATGCCTTACACTGTATTTGTTGAATAACTACTGAAATGATTTAAATTTTAGTGCCTGCTATACTAGCTTGTAATGATTATCTCATTTCCTGTTAAATGATTGGTAGTAGTGATATTGTTACATAATTCTCAATAATATGCTTTTGTATCTTAGATATGTTCCTTTACATTTACAATTTGGTTCTTAGGAACTCTAAAACAAAACACTACATTTGCATTCTCTTAAATAATATATGTGTTTGTGTTTCTCATAAACTTGATCCTTACTGAAATATTTATATTATAAGCAAATTTAGAAATTACAATGTTGTTGGCATTATCTTGGTTATCAAGCTAAAATTAAACTGTTTTTACTCTTTGAGCCCCCGAAGTATATTCTAGTTAAATAAAAACCAAGAAAGGTTGTATGATAAGCTATTTTAATGGTTGAATGTAAGTGAAACAACATAGATTACATTTCTCTTGGAAGAAAAGTATGATCGTGTGAAATCAAATATATTTTATGTCCCAATGAACTTAATATGTTGGAAAATTTCAGCTTCATTTGAAATGCCCATTGGCTCTACTCTACTAATGTAGTAGAGGAAGGATATGCAGTTTAATTTTTAACTATATCATTGTTCCAAGAACATGTCCTTTATTCAATTCAGGATTTTTTTCTACATAAATTATTTCTATTACTTTGTGGAAAGAATATTGGGAATTAGAATATCTGGTGCTATTATTTTAACTGATATTTGATCTTATTATTGCACATTGTCTGCTTTAACAGACATATGGGTAGATAATCAAAATAAAATTATCTATTCAGAATGTCATTTAAAAGCCCCAAATTGCTGATACAAAATTTTGTGTCAAGATATACATATTCTTTCTTTGAAATCTTCTTACCTAAAAAGATTTTAGTAAAGGAAAAAGGCGTAAGATTTTTAGATCCAGTTTTCTTCCTTATTTGTTTCTATTTGGATCTCTGATCTTCCTTCTGAAATTATCTCCTTGCTCCTTGAAATATATCTAGAAGAAGATCCTTTGGTGACCATCTTTTGATAGTAAATTCTAATTAGATTAACTGTTTGAAAGGTAGTTGCACTGGATATCCAGATTTAGTTTGGCCATTGTTTTCTGTTAGATATTTTTTTCATTTTAATTTTTATTGTGGTAAAAAATATGTAACATAAAATTTACCATTTTAACTATTTTTAAGTGTATGGTTGTGTGGCATTAAGTACATTCACATTGTTGTGTAATCATCGCTGCATCCATCTCCAGGACTGTTTATCATCCCAAACTGAAATGCTATAACCATAAAACAATAGCTCCCCATTTACCAGTGCTCCCAGCCCCTGGTAACCACCATTTTGCTTCCTATCTCTAAGAATTCAATTGCTCTAGGTACCTCATGTAGGTGGAATCACACAATATTTTAAAATATTATTTTTGAAACCTACTCTATATAGGAATCAAATAGTAAAGTACTAGCACAAGTAACTCTAGTCCAACTACTTATTTAATTCTATTATGATTAACATACAATTTTATATTAGTTTCAAGTGTACAATGAAACTAATGTAATTCAATATTTTTATACATTATGAAATGATTACCACATTGTCTAGTTACCATCTGTCACTATACAAAGTTGTTAACACTATTATTGACTATATTCCCTATGCTGTGCATTACATCACCATAACTTACTTATTTTATGGCTGGACGTTTGTATGTCTTAATCCCCTTCACCTATTTCACCCTTCGACCCAACCCACTCCCCTCTGGCAACCACCAGTTTGTTCTCTGTGTCTATGATTCTGTTTCTGTTTTGTTTTGTTTGTTCATTTCCTTTGGTTTTTTAGATTCCACATATAAGTAAAATCATACAGTATTTGTTTTTCTCTGTCTTACTTATTTTACTTAATACCCTCCAGGTCCATCCATGTTGCTACAAATGGCAACATTTCATTTTTTTTTTTTAACGGCTGAGTCATATTCACAATCTCTTTTTTTAAAAAAGAAGCTTTATTATTTTACTTTATTTCATTTCATTTCATTTCACTTCATTTTATTTTTTGGCCACATCATGCGGCTTGTGGGATAGTAGTTCCCCAACCAGGGATTGAACCCAGGTCCTCAGCAGTGAGAGTGCGGAGTCCTAACCACTGGACTGCCAGGGAATTCCCTTATTCACAATTTCTTTATCCATTCATCTATTGATAGACACTTAGGTTGCGTCCGTATTTTGGCTATTGCATGTAGTGCTGCAATAAATAAAGGGGTACATATATCTTTTTGAATTAGTGTTTTTGTTTTCTTCATATAAATGCACAGAAATGGAATTTCTGGGTTCTTTGGTAGTTCTATTTTTAAAATTTTAGGGATATCCATACTGTTTTACACAGTGGCTGCACCAGTTTACATTCTCACCAACTGTGCCAAAGGCTTCTGTTTTCTTCACATTCTCACCAACACTTGTTGTTTCTTGCCTTTTTGATAATAGCCATTCTGACAGGTGTGAAGTGATAGCTTGTGTTTTCTAACTGCATTTCCCTGATGATGAGTGATATTGAGCATGTTTTCATGTGCCTGTTGGCCATCTGCATGCTTCTTTGGAAAAATGTCTATTCAGCTTCTCTGCCCTTTTTTTTAATTGGTTTCTTTGTTTTTGTTTTTTATACTGAGTTGTATGAGTTCTTTATATGTTTTGGCTATCAACCCTTTATCCAACATATCATTTGCAAATATCCTCTCCTATTCATTAGGTGGCATTTTTTGTTGTTGGTGGTGGTGGTGGTTTCCTTTGCTGTGCAAAAGCTTTTTAGTTTGATGTAGTCCCATTTGTTTATTTTTGCTTTTGTTTCCTTTGCCTAAGGAATCAGATCCAACAAAAATATTGCTAAGACCAATGTCTAAGAGATTACTGCCAATGTTTTCTTCTATGAGTTTTACAATTTAAGGTGTTCTATTCAAGTTTTTAATCCATTTTGAGTTTATTTTTATATGTAGTGTAAGAAAGTGGTCCAGTGTTATTCTTTTGCATGTAGCTCTCCAGTTTTCCCATCACTATTTTTTGAAGAGACTCTCCTTTCACCATTGTATATTCTTGCTTCCTTTGCTATAGGTTAATTGACCATATGAGCATGGGTTTATTTCTGGGCTCTCTCTTCTGTTTCATTGATCTATGTGTCTGTTTTTGTGCTAGTACCACATGGGTTTGATTACTATAGTTTTGTATTATAGTTTCAAGTCTGGTGGTGTGATACCTCCACCTTTGTTTTACTTTATCAAGATTGCTTTGATTATTCAGGGTCTTTTTTTGTTCTATACAAATTTTAGGTTTATTTTTTCTAGTTCTTTGAAAAATCTCATTGGTATTTTGATAGAGGTTGCACTGAATCTGTAGATTGCTTTGGGTAGTATGGACATTTTAACAATATTGATACTTCCAATCCATGAGCACTGTATATGTTTCCATTTATTTGTGTCATCTTCAATTTCTTTCCTGACTGTTCTATAGTTTCCATAGTACAGATCTTTCCTAGGTATTTTATTCTTTTTGATGCAATGATAAATGGGATTTTTTTCAATTTCTCTTTTGATATGTCATTATTAATGTATAGAAATGCAACAAATTTCTGGATATTAATTAATTTTGTATTCTACAGCTTTACTGAATTCATTTATTAGTTCTAATAGTTTTTTGCTGGAGTGTTTGGGGTTTACTACATACGGTATAATGTCATCTGCAAATAGTGACAGTTCTACTTCTTTCCAGTTCGGATGCCTTTTTTTCTTTTCTTGCCTAATTGCTGTGGCTAGAACTTCCAATACTATGTTGAATAAAAGTGGTCAAGAGTGGGCATCCTTGTGTTGTTTCTGATTTTAGATGAAATCTTTCTGCTTTTCACTACTGCGTGTGAGGTTAATTGTGGGTTCGTCATAATGGCCTTTATTGTGTTGATGTACATTCCCTCTATACCCACTTTGCTCAGAGTTTTTATCATAAATGAATGTTGAATTTTGTCAAAAGTTTTTTCTGTGTCTACTGAGAAAATCGTATGATTTCTATCCCTTGTTTTGTTAATGTATTGTATCATGTTGATTGATTCATGGATGTTAAACCATGCTTTGTAATTTAATTGTATCGATCTTGTCCACTTACAAAAATTCTCCAAAAAATACCTCTAACTTTTAAATATTTTAGTGCTATTGTTATTGGTAATGTTTTATTTTATCTTATTTTACGAGGTTCATTGCTAATTTATGAAACTATAATTGATTTTTGTGTGATAAATTTATATCTTTGCAGAATTGGCATATTAGTTCTAATAGTATCCTTTTCATAAGTTTTTTATGACTTCAAATCATGGAACATGTGATAAAACACAATGTTACTCTTTCTTTCCAAACTTCAAGCTTTTATTTATTTTTCTTGCTGGCTAGAATATCCAGTACAATATCTAGAATAAGTGGTGGTCAGATACATTTTGCCTTGTTTCTGATTTTAGCAGGGAGCATTCTTTCTTCCATTAAGTATGATGTTGCCTGTGCATGCTTAATGTACAGCTTTATCTAAAGTTGAAAGACGTTTCCTCCTATTCCTAATCTTCTAAGACATTTAATCATGATTGGGTATTAAATTTTGTCAAATGTTCTTTTTGAATCTGTGAAGAAGAAAATCATATAATATTTGTCCTTTATTATCTAACTGTAGATATTACCTTAATTGATTTTCAAATCTTGAATAAGCCTTGTAATCTTAGAATTAAACCCACTTGATTAGAATGTATTATCCTCTCTACATATTGCTACATTTTAGCTGATAATGTTTTTGAGTATCTTTGCATTTATATTAATGAAAAGCATTGTTTTGTAACTTCCTTTTTTGGTAATTTTTCTTATAGTGACTTCATCTTTCATAGCATATATATCACATATATTTATAGATTTACTTTGTATTTCCTCTCACAGAAATTTAAGTTGCATTTTTTAAATTGCTTTAAAAGCATATTTTAAATTGCCCCCGTTTTTTTTTTTTTTTAACTGCCTGTCACATAGTAGGAGCTCACTAATTATTTCCTAAATAGATTGAGAAGAAAGCCAAGGGGAACTCCCACAGATATGGGCATGCAGGAGGTCCACAAGGCAGTCAACTAAGATTGGGTCAGGAGGCATAAACTGCAATAGCAATATCTTCCAGAAAACATACAAGTGGACAATTACTTCATAGATTTGACTCTATTTAGAGGAATTTTATATCTAATTTATATATTCAAGTGAAAGAAAAATAGGAAATAGTGAAGTACAGGAAAAATAATAATTGTTTAAGAACTTTACTGTATTATAAATGTAAATATACATATGTGATTAAGTCAAGAACAATATTTGTATAGCTATAATAATATGAACATATATTCATATATGCACAATATAATAAGTATGAATTTAACAAAAAATTATAACAATTCATGAATATATGTGGAAAGAGAATATATGTGTTGGGGAAGGGAGTAGCATGACTTATATCCTTATTCCCCATAGGACAAAAGCAATAGATTATGCCTAAAATTGAAAAATCAAGAATTAACATCATAAATATCTTATTTAGACACATCAGAAAATACCAAACAAAATAGAAAAGAGTTAAAAATGAATGTATGCAAAGTAAGGCAATATAGTGAGGATGGAACGAGACATGGGCTACTTGAAATAGTCTTCAACTTTTAAAACTCCATTTATGTATCATTTTAATAAAAATTACAAGTAATTTAAAGGAAATTTTATCAGGATAAGAGAGGTTGTGTATGATGAATAGATAAGACTGTTCTAGTTATTAAAAAAACATTAGGTTTCTCAAGACTGGAATTACCATCAAACCATGTATTTTTCATTGTGATTATAGTCTTCATAGATAATCTATAGTAAGACCATTGATGTTGATAAAAGGAGTATGCTTGTGAATTAAAGTCCCCTGGCCAAATGCTTATTCTCAAGTAGACTTTTAAAGATTAAAATTCTTTAAAAAGGTGAATTTACACTTTTGTGGAAAAAAATAAGCCATTGCTGAAATTTATGTTGTTTCAATAGACAGAAAAGAAAGACAGAAGTTGATCTCAGTTTTTTCCAGAAAATCTACTTTTTGCATTTTAGTATATTCTAAACACACACCAAAAATGAATGACAAGGTAAGCTGTAAGGGAAAACATCTCTATAACACTTTTTAAGGAAATGACTTCTAAGTTTCTTCACACTTTACTGTGTATTGTTCCTCACTTTGAATAAATTGCCCTTGGATCTATAGGCTGGACATTATTTACAATGTTTTTCTAAAAATTATGAATGTCAGTTGGCCAAGAAGCTTTGGCAGTTTTCACACTGTTTTGTGCCTCTGACCCAGACTTCAGAGTGAAAATATAGGTCAGCATGGAAACTGAAAAATTGGAATTTTCTATTGGTTAGATTTGCACTGAATATACAAGAACACACATTTATGAATTCAAAACAATTTCTTACTAGGTTGTTTCTCCCTCACATGGGATAATGCAAAAGCAATTGAACTGAATGAATTGCAGTTCTTTACTGCTCACTTAGCATAAATTATTGTTTGTACAGGAAGTTGTTTGAGAAGCTATTTGTGAAGGGACTTTAATTTTGGCATCTTTATTGCCTTTCCAAAGAAAGATTATTTAAATATGTGCATGCATTAGCTACTTTTTAAATGTTTTCAATGACTTAGACTGCATTTATAAACACACAGTTTATAAATTCTTTTTTTTTTTCTATTTCTTTCAATGCTTTAGTTACTTAGACTGCATGCGTGGTACAATAAAGTAGTGATGCAGAAATCCATTTTCTTATGATAGAACATTTTAATATACTGGAAATTATATTGCATAATCTTGCCAGTGTCTACAGCTCAGATTTCAATTTATATTAATAGTATAGCCTATTTCAGATAAAATAAAAATTTCAGTGTATACCAAGGGGGGAAAGCAGGAGGGTAGTGGTGGCATGAATTGGGAGATTGGGATTGACATATATATGCACTAATATGTATAAAATAGATAACTAATAAGAATCTGCTGTATAGCACAGGAAACTCCACTGTACAGTCAAAACTAACACAACATTGTAAAACAACTATATGCCAATAAAAAAAAATAATAAAAAAATAAAAAGCACTCAGTTGAGGTGACAGAGGATTTCAAAAAAAAATTTCAGTGTAATATTCTTCATGATAAATGTTCACATTAAAGATTTGAAAATTGGTATAAAGCCCAGCAGCACAGATGGTATAGGCTGTTTTCTTCAAGGTATCACAAATCTAGTTAGTATATTTTCTGAAGCTCTATGTACATTTTTAGAGGAAGTTACATACTCTAATGTTGCATCTTATTTTATAATTGGTTTGAGGAAGCACTTAAATAATATTTATATTGAAGTATATATGCACATACATGTATGATGAGATTTGCTTATTAGATATATCACTCCAGCAATAGTGTGGCAACCAGATTAGGATGAGCAATAAAGACTGTTACAGTCATCACAGTATAATTTTCAAAAGTTAAAACATAACTCTCATGGAAATAGAAAGGAAATAAATGTCAAAATTATTTAACCAGTAAATTAATGAGTGAACTCACCAAGATCTTAAAATGAATTCAAACAGCATTTGAGGAACCAAAAAATATTTTTTTTTTTTGGTTAGAGACAAATTTGGTTAATTTCCTAAAGGACAAAAAACTAGAGAACTTTTTTGGAACTTTTTTTTTTGGTTTTTGGTGAATTTTTTTTGGTCGGAAATTATTTGTATCTCTACTGATCACAAGCCTACAAGTTACAATGTAATTTCCTAGAGTCTATCCCTTAATAGTAAATAGCAAAGCCAAAAATGATACATTCTCCTAAAAAATCAAATAATCTTTGGGTGGGCTTATTAGTGTCCCAGTATGATACTGAAAGGACGTACAGTCCTCTTTTGTGTTTTATTCTCAAGTATTGGATAATTCTCCCTAATGCAATAGGCCAGAGAGTAGTTGATTGTTGCCCACTATGGTGAGAAATGGATTAAAGAGATATTTAGGTTGTAGAAGCAACTGGACATAGAGATTGGTAGAATCTGGGATATAATCAAGACAAAGCTTGGGTTTCTGACATAAGAAACATAGTAGTCTGTATTTTACTTATACTAAAAGGGAGAATAGGTAGCATTTATGTGAGTGAGGAATCCATTAATTACACATGTTTATAATCCAGAGAAATCTCCAGGTTTTCCATAACAGTGACCTCAGAAATCTGGAGGCATTTTTGATAACTAGATGGGAGTAGTCTTGGTTATATCATAATAGACACATACCCTCCCCATAAGAATGATGTGAGGAGAGAAGGAGGAGAAAAAACATGAGTAACTATAACAGCGACATTGCTAGAAAATTTACCTTTACTAGTCCTTACAAATACACTGGTAGGTTACAGTTTACCAAAGATATTTTCCTGAGTGTTAAACAGATTAAGAGAGCTAAGACAGAGGCAAAACCACAATTCCCCTCCTAGCATATTCTACAAAAAACCTTTGCTAATTCCACTACCTTTGTGATGGTCATGTATGTTTGGCTTCTTGCTGACAGACATGCTTTGTATGTAAGATGCAAGATGCAATAGAAAGTTGCAAAAATTTTTTAAAAAACATTAAACAATTTGGTAAACGTTGACCTTTAACAATTGACAGAAGCATACACACACTTACAAAACAATGTTTTTGTATGGGTTATTTGCCTAACGAAGGCATGCCAAGCTGAAAGGACAGAAAAAATTGGCAGGAGGCCTGAAGTGAAGGCAACAAGAATAAGCTGAAAACAGCCAACGCTTAATACAAAACATAAACATGAGGCCGCCAAATTTTATAGCTATTTTCTTTTATTTTTTATGACTAACCTTTCAGTGAAGCCATCAAGCAAATATTTTGTGTCCATGAAGTGCTATGTAGCATGACCATTCCAATATAGTCATAGGCTTCAATCTCTTAACAGGCATGGAAGATTAAAAAAACTGTCAGAAATATTTACGGCTGAATGTAAATAAGACATTATAGAGACAAGCAATTCTTGTAATCCTCCAGATACTAGAGAAATCCAGTTTTACAATAAAGTATTCTGTATTTTTAACCACTATGCTTAACATTGTTCTGGACAAACAGACCTAAGTTAATGTTTGTTGCAGGGATGATAGAATGAGTTCAATAGCATAAAGTTACTCTTACCTGGTTCCTCTTCTTACTAAGTTCAATGAACATGGGAGTATTGTCACAATTTAAAGTTAAAAATTCTTTTGTCAGACAAATGTGCATAAATATAAAAATACAGCGTATCTGAAAATGGAAAATAAAGAAAAATGAGCACAAAATAAAGCTAAGGGCATTGGATATAAAGATGTAAAGATAAGCATTCTGCTATAGGGGCAAAAGCAAGAACTGATTAATGTGCTAAGATCTTAAAGACACCATACAAAGTGAGACACAGAAGAAAAAAACATGACACATAAGTAATATCTGGTTAGTTCCTTTATTTTTGAATCTTTGTTAGGGATCATTGTGCTTAGTAGAAGTAGTTATTTCTAATTCCTGTAAGCTAATCTTACTGGGAAGTGGATAGAGGAGCTAAGAAGCCTTGGGTGCATTGGTTTATGTAGACAAGCCAATGTGGATTGTATGGACCAGATATTTTTACACATAATTCTTTTGAAAAGTAATATTCAACTTTATGTTAATGATGGTGGTATTGAAATAGGATGGAGAGACAAGAAGCATGATACAATTTTTTTCCTCACCAAGGGAAGTCTTTACTTTTGAAGAATCCTTTGTTTAAGTGGTATTTAGTGGTAACTAAATGTTAGTATCCATTGGCATCTCTTTTAATTATTTGTGAGAATTCTACTGATCTAAGGCTTAACATGTTTAACACACAACCAACATGTTCCTTAACACATTTTATGTCCTAAAGAGAGACATATTGGTAGTTCAATTAAGTGTTACATAAAGGAAGAAGAAATATGATATTGACATTTTTCAATTAAGATAACAGCACACTAAAGATTTCTACAGTTGATAGTATGGATGTGATTCAATAATAACGGTGTAGAGCATCTTAAAGTTATTTTTTGTTTGTTTGTTTTAAGATGATTTCCAATGTGTTTATATAATAGTTTGACAAGGCATCTTCAAGATGTTGAAATCAAACAATAGTGATATTCAATCTATTATTTATTATGCATACTAGAATACCAAGCCAATTTAGATAGGCATCTATTGCTAGATCCATACAAATTTATAGCATCTTTAGTCAAAGTGGCTACTATCTGGAGACCATAGCGTTAATGGTAAATAAGGCCCATTTTAATCATATTTTCTAGAGGAACAAAGAGAGCATATTGTACCTCAAGCAGAATGTAACTGAACTCTTACACTCAATAACAAAAAGAATATATAATATAATCAATGAAATATTCATTGACAAGTACCTATACAAACACTTCTGTGCTTGACTTTGATATAAAGAAAATAACTTTATGCATTGGTCTTCAAGGAACTTGCAGAAACGTTGGAAAGACAAGTCCTAATATGAAAATGAGTAGAGAAGAATTAGGTACAAAATGGTATAGCACTATTACTATGTTTTAAATTAGTAGGTCTAAAAAATTATAGAGGAGGACTTCTTCAGATGCTCTTGCCATGGTCCCTATAATATGAATAGTGGCCGGCGGGGAGTAGGAATCTGCATGAGCATTGGAAACTGGGTACAGGCAGCATGTCCAGACCAGACTTACTGAGGAATTTCTTCTCCGTGTACTTCAGAGAGGAACATCTGGAGAAAAGGTTAGCTCATCCCATGCTCTACACATGTGAGCAAAAACACCTTATATAGGACATCAGTGGAAGACACTCCAGAAGAAGCCAGGTGCCAGCTGCTAATTCCTATAAACAGTTGCCGGAATGGAGGAGGCAATGGGGGTATTTAGAGGACACTTGGGGATGGAGACACAAGAGGCTGTGCACTTCTGCTTGTAATTAATTTGGACAGTCGTGCCAGGTCAAAATATAGGGCCGCCAATAATTTCTGTTACCATGTCAAACATAGGGGGTGGCAGGAGACCCGAACAACAAACAAAACAAAAATCCTCTAGCACAGACATGAAGCTCTCAGCTAGAAAACCTCAAAAATAGTGCTTTTTCCTGCTCTCCTGCTGACACTTAGTCACCACCCAAGGTTGCTTGATCATTCATTAAAAATCAAGCAGGGACCCATGAAATTTCCAACAGAATCTATCACAACACCCAATACTGAACATCCTTGTACTTCCCTTAACAAGAATTAGAAGATGGTCAAAAAACGATCAGCTTTTTACTATGTGCCTGTCTCTGAGATAAACATTCTCTCATTTGATCTTGGTATAAACTCCATGAGGTAGGTAGTGTTAAGTAATCTTGGAGAGATGAATTAAATCTCCCAAGGGTACACACTGTAAGGATGTGTGAAAAAGAGTCCACCGCTCAGAATAATTACATAACACTAAGGAATCAAAAGAGTAGACCCTGACAGCCCCCTATCCATAACCCCTGGTCCTTACTACTTCAGAGTATGAAACCCGGCTTCCAAATGCCAGAACTTGCACTGCTTTGCTTGTGAGCATCCTCTGACCACAGAAGCCAAGTATTGGATTGGCCAGAAAGTTCATTCGGTTAGTGAATACATTCAATAAAGTTCTTTGTGAAAATGAAAAATGTGTCTTTTATAGTTACTTAAAACCGAACGAATTTATTGGCCGATCCAATAGATCAGGTAAGTAGTGCCAGGAATTCAATGCCTGGCTGCCCAGCAGGCTGAGCCCATGAGTGATGTGAGCAGGTGTATAAATACCCTGCTTTCTTGCCTGCATATGGTGGAGGAGGGCAAATATCTAAAACATGCTCTAAACTTGCCCTCATATTCTTGAGTGGGAGTAACCTCTTATCCACAGTTGCAAATAGCTTGATTATCCATCTTAATTGCCTGCCTATCTTTCCTTTTTATTTCTCTACTCACTTAGTGGTGTTTTCTTTACCTCTCAAATAATTATCTCAATTAAACTACTCCAGTGCAAATCCTTGTCTTGAGTCACCTTCTGGAAGAACACAAACTAACACATTGTTTTATAACAAAATTTTTGAGAGAAGCAATGATTTTGTATAAGTTCTTAGCAAAATTTAGGGGAGTGTTTAATTAATTAAACCATTTGATGAAGGGGCTATCCTTTTCCCATTGTGTATTCTTGGCACTCAACGTTGAAGATCAGTTGAACAAATATGCCTGAGTTATTTCTGGGCTCTCCATTGTGTTCCTTCAGTCTATATGTTTGTCTTTATGCCAGTACCATGCTGTTTTTATTACTGTAACTTTGCAATATATTTTGAAATCAGAAAATATGTAGCCATCAACTTTGTTTCTCTTTATCAACATTCACTTGGCTATTCGGAGTCTTTTGTGGTTCCATTTGAATTTTAGGACTGATTTTTTTGTGACAAATGACATTGGGATTGATTTTGATAAGTATTTCACTGAATCTGTAGGTTGCTTTTTGTGGTAATTTTAACAATCTTAATTCTTCCAATCCATGAACAAAGGATATCTTTCCATTTATTTGTATCTTTTAAAATTTCCTTCATGAATGTTTTATAATTCAGTGTACAAGTCTATCACTTCCTTGGTTAAGTTTCTAAGTATTTAATTCTTTTTGATGTTATTGTAAATGAGATTATTTCTTAATTTCCTTTTCAGGTAGTTTGTTGTTAGAGTATAAAAACACAACTAAATTTTTTTTTAACTTTGTGTCCTGCTAATTTACTGAATTTGTTTGTTAATTCTAACAGTTTTTAATGGAGTCTTTAAGGTTTTCTAAACATGAGATCATACCATCTGAAAACAGACATGTACTATGTTGGATAGAAAGGAGGCTTCCTCTTCTTGTTCCTGATCTTAAAGGAAAAGCTTTCAGTTTTTCACCATTGAGTATGATATTAGCTGGGGGCTTGTCATATACGCCCTGTATTATGTTGAAGTATCTTTCTTCCATATCTAACTTGTTGAGAGTTTTCATTGTGAACAGATTTTGAATTTTGTCAAATGATTTTTTTCCTCTGAGATGATTATGTGATTTTTATCTCCTATTTTATTAATGCAGGATATCATATTAATTTATTTGCATAATTTAAACCATCAGTTGCATTGCAAGGATAAACTCCACTTGTTCATTGTGTGTGATCCTTTCAATGTGCTGCTGAATTTGATATAGTAGTATTTTTGTTGAGGATTTTTGCATATATATTCATCAGGCATGTTGGCCTGTAGTTTTATTCTTTTAGTGTCTTTGTCTGGTTTTGGTATCAAGGTAATGCTGGCCTTAAAATGAGTTTGGAAATGTTCCTCCTATTCAACTTTTGGGAAGAGTTTTGAGAGGGATTGATAATACTTTTTCTTTAAGTATTTAGTAGAATTCACCAGTGAAGCGATCTGGTTCTTAGCTTTTGTTTGTTGGGAGGTTTTCAATTGAATCCTTACCAGTAATTGCTCTGTTCAGATTTTCTATTTCCTCATCATTTAGTCTTGGTAGGTTGTGTGTTTCTAGTTTATTAACTTCTTCTAGATTTTCCAATTGGTTGGCGTATAATTGTTCATAGCACTTATGATGCTGTGATGTTTGCTATAATGTCTTCTCTTTTCATTTCAGATTTTGTCTTCTTTCTTTTTTCTTTGTTAGACTAAGACTTTGTCAACTTTGCTTATCTTAAAAAAAAAATCTTAGTTTCTTTGATCCTTTCTATTTTCTTTCTAGTCTCAATTTCATTTATTTCTGCTCTAATACCTCTGCTTATTTTGGGGCTCAATTTGTTCTTCTTTTTCTGGTTCCTTGAGGTGTAAAGTTAGGTTGTTTGAATTCTTTGGTCTTTATAATGTAGCCATTTATCACTCTAAATTCCCTCTTGGTACTACTTTTGCTGTAGTTCAAATTTTGTTATGTTTTCATTTTTCTTGAGATATTTCCTAGTTTCTTTTTTTATTTCTTCTTTGACCCATTGGTTGTTCAAGAATGTGTTAAATTCCACATATCTGTGAATTTTCTGGTTTTCTTTCTTTTTGTTCCTTCACCTGGATAATTTTAAATAACTTCTCTCTGAGTTTGCTGATTCTTCTGCTTGATCAAGTCTACTGCTGAAGCTCTCTATTGAATTTTTCAGTACATTATTATATTCTTCAGCTCCAGAATTTGTTTGGTTCCTTTGAAGAAATATTCACCTCTCCCAGTCTTATAGTCTAGTTTCAACAGGAAAAGACCTTCAACAGTGAGCACAGCTAGAAAGTCTAGGAGCTTCTCAAAATTTTTCTATGGATTGTGTTTTCTGGACTTGTGAGTATAAATTCCTAAATAGAAAGATGTACTGGTTTCTTTTTTCACAAGATACCATAATCTCTTGTGCCTTCTCATGTCTTACTGCTGTAGTGTGGGCTCTCCCTCCTCACTTGTGGAGAACCTTGAGTTCTGCATCTTCTCCCTATGTTTCAAGGCTGTGCTGGGCATGGTAAGCTACCAGTCCCTTTTCCTTTGTTTTTATTTGCCCCCACCAAACCACGCTAGTTCCATCAGCATTTCAGGTGAGGTGAGATAGAAACAAGTCCCTTGGGCTGTGCACTGAAAGGATGGGGTGTTGGAAGCATACTCCACTCCTTTCGCTTCTGCCTCGGGGAGAAGCCTAAGGTGTTGTGCACCTTTTCCCAGTCTTGCAGAGCCATGGTGGATACAGTAAGATTCCCAGCCCTTTACTTTATTTTAGCTGCTCCAACACATCCAAACTGTGCCAATTCCCTCAGCACTCCAGGTGAGACAAGACAGAAACTCGTCCCTAGGTCAGTGCACTGAAAGGGCAGGATGTTGGAGATAAGCTCCACTCTTTCCCTACGTCCATAAGCCACAAGGTGTGCACCTTCTCCCAATCTTACAGTCATGCTGGCAGCGGTAAGCTGCCAGCACCATTTATTTGTTCTTAGCAGCCTCCAGACATCAAAACTATGCCAGTTGTATCAATGCTATGTGTGAGGTGAGATAGAAACCCGTCCCTCAGGCAGTGCAGGGAAAGGCTAGGACATTGGATGCACACTCCACTCTCTCTTTCCCCCAAGAAGGAAATTGAAGGCTAATGCAATCTCTCTTGGTACTGAGCTGTGCCAGTTGTGGGGAGGGGCTGATGCAGGTAAAGTGAAATTGCTCTGCTATCCATTGCAACGTGGCTGTTGTCAGTTTTGTGCTTGCCTGGAGTACTGTAACTACTTACCTGGCTTCTAGAATTCTCATAAAGGTATTTTGGTTCACATGTCATTATCAAATTGGTGTTCTGTGGGTGAGAAGGGCAAGGACTTCCTATTCTGCCATCTTGCTGATGCCACTCTCAAGGCCAGACTCTTTAAATGAAAGAAACAATGAGATACTCAATAAAGTTATATTTTCAATGTCCATCATGCAATCAAAACTTACTAGATATGATAAAAAAAAGCCAAAAAAGGAACAATAACAAGAAAAATTAATCAATAGAAACAGACTCAAAAAAGACAGAGATAATAGAATTACTAGTAGAGAAGGAAATAAAGACATTAGTTATAAATATAATCAAAATTTTAAAGAAAAATATGAACATAATGAAAAATGGAAGATCCATAGAAAAAAAATGGAATTTATAGAGATGAAAAAAATACTAAATAAAATTCAGTAGGTAGGATTAACAGAAGGTTAGATGCGACAGACAGAAAGAAAGATCAGTGAACTTGAAGACATAGCAAAGGAATAATCCAAATTAAAGCAGAGAAAGAGAAAAATGTTGAAAAATAAATAAACAGAGCTTTAGTGACCTGCAATACAATATCAACTGAATTAAAATACAGGTAGTTTGAACCCTAGAATGAAGCAAAGGGTAGGAAATAATTTGAAAAAATGTCTACAACATCCACATATTTGGTGAATTCTGTATACCCACTGATTCAAGAATCTTGGTGAATACCAAGTAGGTTACATAAAAAGAAAGCCACTAAGACATAAGTAAAAAAATTGCTGAAACAATATCAAGAAAGGATTGTAAAAGCCATCAGAATGAAACTGAAACTTTTTTAAAAGCTGAGAGAATTCTTCGCCACCCTAGACACACTACAGAATTGTTTATGAGTTTTCCACAAGTGGAAGGAAATAATATCATCTAGAAACTCAGATCTAAACAAGAAATAACACCAGAAATACTAAATATGTGTATAAATATTGCATATTTTTCCTCATTAAAAAGACTTTAAGATATAATTGACTGTTTAAGAGCATGGTATCTACAATGAATTGTGGGATTTAACAAAAACAACAATAAAGTAGTAAAATATGTGGAACACAAGCACAAGGGAGGGCGTGGATAATAAAGCGTACTTTTGTAAGATTCTTATATTTGAACAGAGATAATATTAGTTGAGAGTAGACTATTATTATAAGTTAAAGATGCATAATTTTAAACCAAAGTAAAAAATATAGTAAAGTAATAAGTCAATAGAGGTGATAAAGTGAATTATTAAAAAATACTCAAAAGAAACTTAAAAAAGAGGAAGAAAAGGAAATGAAGGACATAATGCAAGAAAGAAAATGCAAAATAATGCTTGTGTAATAAAAAAAATACAAAATAGAAGCTAAGGAAAGTGTGAGAAAGACAGGCAAGAAAGACTCCATGGGGCAAATAGAAAACAATTAATAATAAGGGAGATTTTTTTTAAAAATTAATTTATTTATTTATTTTTGGTTGTGCTGGGTCTTTGTTGCTGCACGTGGGCTTTCTCTAGTTGCAGCGAGTGGGGGCTACTCTTTGTTGTGGCGCACAGGCTTCTCATCGCAGTGGCTTCTCTTGTTGTGGAGCTCGGGCTCTAGGTGCCCAGGCTTCAGTAGCTGTAGTACATGGGCTCAGTAGTTGTGGCACGTGCTCAGTAGTTGTGGCACGTGGGCTCAGTAGTTGTGGCTCACGGGCTCTAGAGCGCAGGCTCAGTAGTTGTGGTGCACGGGCTTAGTTGCTCTGTGGCATGTGGGATCTTCCCGGACCAGGGCTCGAACCCATGTCCCCTGCATTGGCAGGCGGATTCTTAACCACTGCGCCACCAGGGAAGTCCAATAAGGGAGATTTAAGTACAATCGTCAATTATTTTAAATACCCTAAACAATCAAAAAGCAGGTATTGGGTTAAAAAGCAAGATCCAACTACATGCTGCTACAAGAAACTCACTTTAAAAACAAAGAAACAGGGCTTCCTTGGTGGTGCAGTGGTTAAGAATCCGCCTGCCATTGCAGGGGACACGGGTTCGAGCCCTGGTCCGGGAAGATCCCACATGCAGTGGAGCAACTTAAGCCCGTGCACCACAACTACTGAGCCTGCGTTCTAGAGCCCGCGAGCCACAACTACTGAGCCCGCGTGCGCCCAGAGCCTGTGCTCTGCAACAAGAGAAGCCACCGCAGTGAGAAGCCTGCACACCGCAACGAAGAGTAGCCCCCACTGGCCGCAACTAGAGAAAGCCTGCACGCAGCAACGAAGACCCAATGCAGCCAAAGATAAAAATAAATAAATAAGCAAATAATTTTTTAAAAAATGGTAGAAAATATTTAAATTTCAAAAAGGGATAGAAAAGGATATAGCATGAAAATACTACTAATAAGAAAGCTGGAGTGGCTGTAATAATTTCACACAAAATATATTTCCAAACAAGAAATATTACCAGCTGTAAAAAGGGAAATTTTATAACCACAAAAGGATCAGCTAATAAGAAAAGGATACATTCCTAAAAGAATATGCACTCAACGGCAAAATTTCAAAATACATGGAAAACTGAGAGAACTGAAAGGAGAAATGGAAAAATTACAATTGTACTAGGAAATTTTAGTGTTCTGTTCTCAGTAATTGAAAGAACAAGAGATATAAATCAGTAAAGACGTTGAAGACTTATAAAACATTATCAACCATTTTGTCATAATTCACAGTTATGGGACCCTTCACCCAGTGTGTGGCTGGAAGAATTGTAATGGTGCCCTTCCATCCCCACCAAGATTCCTGTTCCATGTTTGTTCAGTCAAACACTAATCCAGGTGTTTTACCTGTGTGATGAAAGTCTCCAGTCAGTTTATCCCTCTGAGCTTGACTCAAGTGAGCCCTTTAAAAGCAGAGCATTTTCTCTGGGTGGTAGGTAGAAGTTATTGTTGATTTTGAGAATGAAGTGCAGGTCGCTTGTAGAAGCGGAACAGCAGTCCCTGGGTGACAACCAGCAAGAAAACTGGGATCTCACACCTATGGTTTCAAGTAACTGGACTCTGCCAATAACCTGAATGACCTTCCAAGAATATTTTTCCCAAAGTCTTCAGATAAGAGCCCAGCCCAACCAACACCTTGACTTCAGCCTTGTGTGACCTTAAGCAGAGAACCCAGTATAGCCTGTCCAGACTTCTAACAACCAGAACTTTGAGCTAAATGTGTGTTGTGTAAGCTGCCAAATTTGTGGAAATCTGTAACATGAGAATAGAAAACTTACATGCAATTGTAGAAGAAACACTGATTTCAAGTGCGCATGGAACATTCGGCAAGATGTTCAACCCTAAATCTAGTCGCAGTAAATTTAAATGAATGGAAATCATACAGACCATGTTCTGTAAACACAATGGAACTTAATTAGGCATTAATATTGTCATATCTGGAATATTCCAAATACACAAAATTGTCATACTCTTCTAAATAAATCAGTTTTCAACGAAGACATCACAAGAGAAACTCAAAAACATTTTGAACTGAATTGAAATGAAAATACTGCCTATCAAAATGATTCAATAGGTGCCACTCCAATGCATCTCTCAATCAGTTTTAAATGTGTCCATTTTACCTAAATTCTCCTAATTCCAATCTCTTCTAAAAATGTTTCCTGAGTCCTTTATACAATCTGTTGTTGGGAGTAAGAACACTTTCCTTTGCTGTCCTGTCAAGCGAGTGCACAGCCCAGAGACCAGTAACACTGAAGGAATAGGAAGTAAATGAATTGCTCCACTCTGACTTTATGTACCATGGAGAATACTCAAGAGCTCTTTTTTTACAAACTAGCCACAGAGTAATTTATCTTATATACTAAAACCAGCGGATAAGGCTACCAGATAAATACCTGCTTGAGGTTATGCTGCCATTCATTTCCTTCTCTAAAAGAACCCTTAAATGGTGGGCATGTTTATAGAGGATAAATATTTAGTGAGTATATAACAGGAAATAGAATTAAGCCTCATGTGCCTGGAGAGCTAGGAACCATAAAACACACCAAACACCAAAGCCTTAACTGCAAAAGTCACAGAAATAAGGAAGACTACAATTGATGAGGATGTGGTTGTGTACCATGTCACTGTTACTCTTGGTTGTTAATATCATTTATTTCAGCAATAAAGAGCTAAGAATAAGTTTGTATGCTTTTTTAAATAAACTCATCCCCCCTCTTCCCTTTTCTCGCCTTTCCCCTCTTCCATCCTTCCCTCTTATCCTCTCTTTAAATAATACATGCTTGATATGGATAGTAAAACTGGAAGCATGACCCTTACCCACTTGGGAAATTGCATTGAAAGAACATCAAAATAAATCATAAGATTTCCCCAGCTGTCTTTGCTAATTGAATGAAAATCATAGCTCTCCAAGTGGTTTTCTATGTATCTACTGCACTACTTAAAATATTTTGTGATAGTTTGACTAGTATTCATTGTGTTTCATCTTATTCATTTTCTGCATGTATTCTGACTACTCCAAGACCAACAAGCAATTCTCATCAAAATTGTGAATATTCTTAGGACCAGATTGCAGTTCAACTTAAGTATTTAGAGTGCCTACAATGTGCAAGACACATGTGAGCTGTAATTGCTATCAAATTCCTCATATACAATCCTAGAAATGGAATGTTGGTTTTAAATGATACATCAAAAATATTTTGTATTTACTCAGTCCCCATTTTGATTGTGTATCAGATGTTTTTTTTTTTACTGATGCCTTTGTAGTCATGAAGCATGGTGGGTATTGCTTAAGGTAATAGGAACAAGGGGCTCAGGTGATGAGTAGGTTTAAGTTGTTGTCTTATGAAGTAAATGTGAGAAAGGGACAAAGAAGGTTCCTTTCTGGGTTTTGTCTATATTTCCTGTTTCTTAGTGTCAAGAAAGGAGTTGGGGTTGGGCTTTAGGGAGGAGGGGGTCAGATAAGCACATTTCACATATGCAGTGATTGGTTATCCCCTTGGGCAAAGGAACAAATTCATATATTCTTATACTAATGTTTGTGTTAACTTTGTATCCTTTACTAAAAAGCAGTCCCTTAAATCAACTAAAAAATTAGGACTTTTTTCAAGTTTATAGATGTGTATTTGTATTGGCTTTACTTTGCCATCTCAAAGTTTATCAACTTTATTATAATATATAGTATTAAAATCCAGAAAAGTAGAGTTTAGCATAGCATGCATCATGTGATAATAGTTGACTCCATTTTGCCATTGCTTCTGCAAATAATTCAACAACTACTCCTTAGTTTTCATCTATTGTTGGGAGAGAAAGTCTACCATCACCGCTACTCATGTCCTTGTTCAGTGTGCCAACTTATGCCTTGATGTTGAGCAGTCTCTGTAGCTAGTCACAAAGGCAATTAAGTAGGTCAAGTGACCAGAGAGTGACTATATATCGTATGACTGGTTCCTCCATGGGGGAGAGGAACTGGCTTGTTTGCTGCTTGTTTCAAAAAGAGTTGAGCCCGAGGTCTTAGGTGCCTCCGAGGTAGCACGTGTAGAGCCATCACTGGATGTCAGGGTGCCTGTGTAGTACTGAGATGCTGACCTATAATTAGAGAAAAGGAAGGGAAATCCAGGACCACTTTAGACAATAGACTGCAGAGCTGTTTGAGCCTTGGCTGGTGCCTCTCTGAGAAGATGAGAAAGGTTATGTTCTTAGAGGGTAAATGGCAGCACCTGGGTCATCTCATATATGACCTCATGCTGCAAGCCACAATGATACAGTTGGGGACAGAATCCGCCCCACAACATAGCTTGCTACTTTGGATTTCTCTTTCTATGACTATATTACAACTAACACAGGGATACTTCTCCAAGGCCAATAAAATTTTATACAATCCCGTGGAGGATGTTAGTCAAAGCTGCTTCATTCTGGCTACATAATTTGATAGAATGACAGCCCTGATCATGAGTCCCTCACACAGAGAATAATTGATAAATTTTAAGATCTGTTCCAACCACCCTACTCCCCAATGTGAAGGACTCCACTAAATTTGTCGTAGGTACCAGGAGACCCTATGTAGGAGGCTGTGATCATTTTTGTTGTCGAACTTACGTTCGTGTGTCCACCATACGGTGAGGCCAAACACACCAAAATGTCAGATTTTGGAGCCGAGGAAGTTTTATCGCAGGGCCAAGCAAGGAGAGCAGAGCAGCTCATGCTCAAAAGACCCGAACTCCTGGATGGGTTTCAGAGAAGCAAGTTTAATGGCAAGGTGAGAGAATGGAGTCGCAAGGTATGTGATCAGCTTGTACACAATTTTCTGATTTGTTGATGGTGAGGTAATAGGGCAGTGACACAGGAGTCAACATTATCAACCCTCAGGCTTCGGTAGGTCTAATGGCTATGTGCTCATGGTCATCAGGTAGTTAACTTCTGTTTGCTGGGGGTTTTAGCATCTGTAAAACAACACAGGAAATGTGCATCAGATACTGTTATCTGGGTACTTCAGGGAGGAGCTAAAGATTCTGTGACTGCCGTATGGCTGATTTACTGTTTAAATTCTTACCAGTTCTCCTGGTCCAACTGCTACTTTTGTCACTACATGTTCACATCCTTTCAATCATTAATTCTTGAACCAGGCTTTTGTGATTACAGCTTTCTACAAACAAGAGGCAGAGGACATGGAGGAAGGGTCTGTCACAGAAGACCCCATAGGATCCTGCTTGGTTATATTTTGAGCAGAAAGATGCCCAGAATCAAGATAGACTGTCCCCTAAGCCAGCAAAGTCTGTAATCCAAGCCAATCAGGCAATTGTGCAACTGGTTGAAACAGAAGGTGCCTCTATAGGACCAAACTCTTCCATAGAGATGAATCTTCCTATACTGGAGAAACTAAGGCAAGGTTGTGGCCCTTAGAACAAATTACTCCTTTAGCTCCTCCACTATCTGACCCTAGGTCCCAGTAGCCTGATTTGACAGCTTTCAAGGAAAAGGGTGATCAAGGGTGGTCCTCAGGTTTCCCATCTCCAGGTGAAACAGAAGACCCTACATCCCAGTGAAGGTACGACAGGGTACAGGCAAAAAGTGATGGATACAAACATTTATGTTATTTGAATATCATGTTCTCTTGAAAGGTGAGAGCCAGGCATCAATTTGGCTGGCTTTGGAAATGAAATAGAATCAGGAAAGGAAGTAACTGCAACCATTTGGAGAAGATGATTCAGACACTTGCTGTCTTCCACCATGGATGCCTCTGAAAGTATAATCGGCACTGATGTTTTACCTGTTTATCCCGTGAGTGCTCATCAAGTCCAGGTGGGGCTTAGCTGACTGCAAAGAGCATCTTGTTGGGAGGCAGTAGTGGGACCAGTGCCTAACAGGCCACCAGATAGGCTTCCCATGTTATATTGAAAACAATACAGCATTCCAGGGAGAGAAAAGGAGACCACAGCTTTCATTAATGACTTCAAGACAGCAGAGCTCCCTTGCTGAAAGATGCAATATCTCTAAATATCAACCCTGCATGCCCAGTTAAAAGTGTACTGTTGACTGTTACCAGTTCAATTTAGTGTGGCTAAGGTAGCCCTAGCTTTTCAGACATTGTGACTATAACTGAAGCAAATGTACAACTGACAGTATCTGTTATGCCACCAGGGCCATTGCTCATGCCTTTGTCTTGATCCCTTTGGTACCAGATCAAGATCAATTTGACATCACCTGGTTAGGCCTCCAAAACATAATTAACATGCTAACAGAGTTTGAATTCACCTGTTTTATTTTAAGTGAAGCAGGCAAGCAACAAGAGTATTTGAATTCACCCGTGGATGGACCGAGACATAGGACAAACAGCTCTCTCCCTTACAGGTTAATTGGCTCTATTATATAGATGATACAATGATGATAGGCCTCAAAAAGAATAAATGACAATGGCTTTAGAGTGGATACTAACTCACATGAGACCCCAGAAATGACTCATTAGTACTGGTGAAATATTAGGGACCAATCACCCAATGTTGGGAGACAATTTTCCATGGATGTCTTGCATTTCTGCACATTTCTGTTCTTTGTTTTGAACCATCTTTATATGGATGTTTGTATAATAAACAGCCTTGGAAGATACAAGCATTGTCTCCCCCCAAAGCAAAGTTCAGGTCTGCTAAGAGCCTTGGAATGTCGAGTTTCTCTTTCTGAAGCAAAGGGCAGGCGTGCTTACTGCCCATTATCAAGATTCAGGTTGTTTATGCTCAGAGTTCCTCTCGTAATGCAGCCCTTTACTTGTGCAGGTGCTGTATATTCTTCTTCACTTCATCCTGTGGAAATTGAGGTTCAGAGAACTAACACATGCAAAGGTGATGGTACTCTGGCTACTTCTGTTACTGTGAATGATAAACTGTCCATCTCTGATCCAGGAGTCTTCTGTTTTCTAATAAGTAGCATCCATTAAAACAAGGACAGGCTAATTTATTAGCTTGCAATTCAGGTAGAATCTCAGACCCTTCACAATTCTTGACATACAGGTCAAATCCTGAGAAACAATATAAGCTGAGGCTCAGAGACTGATCCCTAAGATGGGAAAGAATAAATGTACTTGCCCTGTGTCTCCCTTTACCAGCAAAAAAGGAAGTCCAGCACCAAATTGAGTGTTTGGATATTAGAAACAATGTTTGCCTCATCTAAGGATTTTGTACAAGTTGACCAGAAAATGTGCCAACTTTTTAGCTGGGGTCTTGAGCAGCACACAGTGCTAGAGACAGTGCAACAGGCTGTCCCAGCATCATTCCTCTTGGGACCTAAATTCCCCAGGGCCCCCTCTGAACTACAGGTGTCTGTTACTGATAACTAAACTGATTTCAGCCTCTGGCAATTGGAGGCAGCTTCTGCCTGGAGGTTCCCTTTAGGGAACTAAGGTTCTACCCAATACATTCATTCTGTAGGTCTACCCAATACGTTCATTCAAGAAATAGACACCGGCCTGCTGATGGGAACTTCTGGAGACCAAGTACCTTTCAGAGGATTTCCAGGTACCACTGTGTCCAAATATTCCCATACCGGCGTGGGGGGCCATTCAGGTGCTAACCATGGAGTTGGAAAGGTTCAACCGTCTTCTCTTATGAGATGGAGATGGTATACTCAAGAGACACCCCCATCTGGTTCTGCAGTTGTGTCTTCCTTAGGTAAAAATGTCACAGGCACATCTTTAGAACCTTTAGCTCCCCCTCGATCAATAACAGAGGAAGCCTTGACTACCTCGGCACCCTGGTAGTCCTTCCAGGAGTCTCTCACGGATGCGTGGACTTGGTTTATCAATGGCTTGGCCAACCTGAAAGCTGATAATGTCCACTGGGTGGCAGCAGCCATCCAGCCCCAATAACTACTGTAAGAGACTCTTGCCTTGGGCCAGACACAGGCAAACAAGTCTCTACTGGTTACTTTATGTTTCGTGTGTGAATGTCTTATTCTACTAGGAAGACTTTAAGCTCACAGAAGGTAGGGATCATAGCTAGCTTAAATTGTACGTTTCCTGCCAGGTCCAACGTGAATTGGACCCCAATTCAAGATATATATTTTAAAAGAATTTATCATTTATTATAGCTGAATTGAAACTTAATCTTAAAATTTTTAAAGAATATTTTTATTTTATATCTTGCCTCAGTGTATTTGAAACATATAATCTAGTTTGGTTGCATCCTGGTTTGGTTGTTCTAAACACCATCCTAAGGCCCACAACAGTTCCCTTTGATTCAAAGAATCCTATTAGGCTAAATGATCTCTATTTATAATTCTGCCTCCAGTAATTATTATTATACTTGGTTCTTCATTATTCTTAATATTACTAGTCTTATGAGACCTAATGTAACCTGAAACTACTGTAGGCATATACTCACAGGAATAGCTTTACATGATTTTATGTCTGGTTTCAGTCCTCTGAATTGGTGCTTCCTTGGAAATTAAGCTGGACCAGGGGAGGCTGTCCCTGGTTAATTTCCCATTATACTTTGAAAAGTGGGTACTGTCTGGCAGGTGCCTTTCAGGATTCTGCATTAAAGTTCACCATCAGACTCTGAACCACAAGTAGCAATGCTATATAGTGGGAAGAATATTGGACTTGAATTTTTTTTAATGAGTTTTAGCCCTTTGTCAGCTCAGAGTTAAAAATAGAGCCTTAAGTAAGTCCCTTCACCTCTCTGCATCAGCTTCCTAATATGTTAAGTATCAAATGAAAGAGGCTAATTGAAACCTAACTAGTCTCGCTGCCTCCAGTCACTGCCAATTTCAATTCATCAGTCAGTTTAAAGAGATTAAACTTTCTAGAACAATACTCTGACCACATCACTCTCTGCTGAGAATTACTGAATAGCTTTCCTATGCTAAAAGTTAAAGTTCAGACTTCTTAGATGGATATTCCACTTTGGTTCTATTCAACATATGTTTATTGAGTGGGCAGTGTATATATGAAAGTGTTCTAGGCTCTAGTGATGCAAAGAGAAATACCATAAGCCTCTTGCTCTTCTCTAAGGAGCTTAGGGTTTAGTAGAAGAGGCATCCTTGTAAATGAATAATGACTTTTAAAAATCCTACTGTGTGCTATAGTATTATGATAAACATCAGCGTTATAAGAGTCACCCCAAAATAAATAAATAATGAAGTAATAGTAATAATGATAACAGCCATCATTTGCTGATAGTCTGCCATGTATGGTGTACCAGGGCACTGTTTGGCATTTTAGATGCATTTTTGTGTGTGTGTAAGGTTATCTTCCTTTTACAAATGATATAACTCAATGAAAACATGACTTACCCAAAAGCGTATGAATAAAAGTGAGATTCAGACTCATATTTGCCTAATTACAACATCCCTGTCCCACTGTATTACTTTTATATGGTTGCCATAACAAAATACCACAAGTTTAGTGGCTTTAAAAGAAAACAAATTTATTATCTTACAGCTCTTTAGGTCAGAAGTCTGGCATGGGTCCCACTGAGTGAAAAATCACAGTGTCTTTAGGGATGTACTGCTGCCAGAGGCTCTAGGAGAGAATCTGCCTCTTTGCTCATTCAGGTCTTTGGTGGAATTCAGTTCCTTGTGGTTGTAGGGCTGAGGTCCCCATTTCCTAGCTGGCTATCAGCTGCAGGTCATACCCAGCTTTTAGAGGCCACCCGCATTCCTTGGCTGGTGGCCCTCTTGCTGCATCTTCAAAGCTGGTAATAGTGGGTCAAGTCCCTCTCATAATTTGACTCTTTTCTGCCTCTTCTTCAGTTTTTGTACTTCACTCTTCTGCCTTCCTCTTTTGTTTTTAAGGACTTACGTGATCTGATCAGGCCCACCTGGATAATCCAGGATAATATTCCCATCCCAAGATCCTTACCTTTAATCACATTTGCCAAAATCACATCTTCCCCCCACCCCGACCCCACACACACAAAGTAACATATTCACAGGTACTACGGATTTGGGCAGGAACATTATGATGTGTCATTGTTCAGACTACCACACCCAGTTTCTTTCCTTATATTTTTTTCCTAAAGAATGAGGGATCAACCGCATAGCCAAGAGAGATCAGCTCTGTGCTTTGTGACCACCTAGAGGGGTGGAATAGGGAGGGTGGGAGGGAGGGAGATGCAAGAGGGAAGAGATATGGGAACATATGTATATGTATAACTGATTCACTTTGTTATAAAGCAGAAACTAACACACCATTGTAAAGCAATTATACTCCAATAAAGATGTTAAATAAATAAAGTAATAAAGTAATTCGTTAAGACCAAAAAAAAAAGAATGAGGGATCTGGTAAAGTGGGATTAGTTTGATCTAATGGAATAGTAGCCTTTTAATAGAGAAATATATACTTAAAACTAGGAAGAACATGATCAAGGACTCAGGGACATAAAGGTCCATGTGTGTTTAGAGGAATGGAGAGATATCTGGTTGAATGAAAAGGTGATGCTATAGTGAGGATTTGAAATAATGATGCTAGAAGATGGGCTGGGACTGGCATGTGAATGTCTTTGAATGATGTTCTCAGGAGTTTAGACTAAATCCCATTAAAGAAGAGGAGTGAGGAAATGTTTTGACCACCAAGCAGACAGCTGAGAATCCTATATGATCATATCTCTACTAATTCCATACATGAATTTTGGAGTGAGAGGACACAGATTTTGAGTTCTGGCTCCAGTATTGACTAGTTCACTCTCTACATGATTGCTCTTAAGGTTTGATGCAGAATAAGTACCGTCATACACGTGTACATGCATGTACGTGCACATACACTTCTACAGGTACACACACGTATGAAAGTGCTCTGTAAATTATAAATGCTACAAAAATATTAGTTTGGATCTCAAACAAGGTTGATTTAATTCTTATCCACAAGCATGCTGTGAATCATAATTCTCATTATTCATAGCACTTGCTGATTGCTGGAAAGGCATTTTCTGCTCTCTCTGTTTCTTCCATGAATCCTACTCTTCTTTTTAAGGTTGTTAAGTACCGCACTCCTCTGTGGAGCCATCGCTGGTGACCCCAGTGCTACGTCTCCTGGTGTCACTGATCTTTCATAGAATTCACTTATGCCATTCAGTTCTCCCATCATATACTGATTTGTATTCTCAGTGAACCTTTAGTTTAACTGTGTACATTGTTGTTATTTATAAACTCTATTAGGACAGAGATGTCGTCTTTTGCTTCTTGTTATTTGTTAGTTTTTCTATTTGGCCTAGGATTTTATGTAATGAGCTATAATGAAAAAGAACACACACCTCAGTGTTAGATCCATCTGGGTCTAAATCCCAGCTCTGCCACATACCAATAATGTGAATTTGCACAAGTTAATTAATATTGGTGTAAAATCAAGATAATATTTATTTTCCAATGTTGTGAGAATTAGGGATAATATGTATAAAATGTCCAGCTTTGGTTGGCATTCAGTTAATTTTAGTTATGATAATGAAAGTGATGACTATTAAACGGTATTTTCATTTTTTTAACCAAAGCATGTGTTCACCTAAATTTGGTTTTATATAGTTATTTAAGTAGTGATCCATTTTTTCCAAAACATCTTACAATCATTTATTTATATTTCAAAACAGCCTTGTAAATGAAGTCAGTTTTAACAACAATTTTAGTAATGGAAAATTTTGTACAGGAAAGTTAAAGGAAGTGATTAAGACCAGACTTGGAATCACTAAGGCCTGTGAATTGACCTTAATGTGGTGACTTTAGCTGCTATGCTTAGTTAACTATTAGCAATTAGCCTTCTCTCACCAAAACTGGAATTCATAGTCCTAAAACTATCTGGCATTTACATATAGTCATCAGAATTTTTTGGCCTCTCGATTATGCGGCAGACAACCTGAAAAAAATCTAGATTGTTTTTTCCATTGATTCTTTGTTACTTAAGTTTTTTCTTGTATTTTTCAAAAACTTCAGGAGGAAATTTTTGTTTACCTTTGATTAGCTTCATTACTTAAATTGTTTCAGCCTTCATTCCATCTCTCAACCTATCCCACACAATGTATGACTCTTCCCCCTTCTCTTTTTAAATACATCATATATATGGTTACTTGTCAGTAAATTTCAAGGAAGATTCAGCATTATCGTCCTCCAGAGAGAACACTTGAAAACAGCAGATAGTCAATATTTGCCAGTGCGTGCTATGCCGTAATAATATGTCTTGGTGGATTTATAGTCTTTGAAGCCATTTACACCTCCCTCAACCTCAATTTTCTCATCTATACAAAGGAATCCTGGTCTCTAATCTCCCTGGGAATTGAGATGAGGGTAATATAAGATAATATGTGTTAATGTTCTATAAAAATAAGGTATTTATGTTATTGTCTAGTATGATATTAATTTCTCTTTTTTTGCAAATAATAATGGAATAGGAGTTTATTCTGCCTCAGATTTTACTCAAAACCCACACGTGAATAAATGCTTAAATCATTCAGCCAGATTTTCATACCAAAAACCTAAAAGCAGTTCTTGACCTCTCACATGCTGGTTATCCACCTTTAATCTATCAGAAATTTCTGTGGCTCTGTCTTTAAAATATTACCTGATTTCAGCCAGTTTTCCCCATCAACCCTGCTACCCTTCTAATGCCAATGATAACAACTCACATGTGTTGATTACTCATTATGTTCCAGGCGCTGCTTATTTAATACTCTTATTCCTGCTAGTCTGAACCTACTTCATCCCTAACTATAATAGCCTCCTAATGGGTCTCCTTTTAGGTATTCATGCTACTCTTTCCATGTGCCAGTCAAGGATTTTTTTTTTTTAATATTTGTTTCTGGGTGGTATTAATTATAGGCAAAAGCTGCCAATGGCTTCCCATCTCAGAGTAAAGCCAAGGTCCTTACTGTGAACATAGAGCCCTCCTCCTGGCCCCCTCTAAATCCCCTCCCACAGCTCAGAACCGCGCTCATTAGGATCTAGCCATATGGCCTTCTTGACGACCCTCCATGACTCTAAGCTCTTTCCCACCATAGGACCTTGAACTTGTGATTCCCTCAGTCAACATGCATGGCTTTCTCCTTCATTCTATTCAGGTTCTCTAGTTAAGTATTATTTCTTTAAAGATGACTACAAAGGACCACCCCCTCTTCCACCCACACTCCACTTACTATCATTCTCTCTATATGTGTGTTCCGTCATTGTCTTCTTCTCCAGTGGAGGAGAAACACCATGAGGACAAACACTGTCTTCCCTACTGCTATGCTCCGTGTGCCAAAGCAGTGTGCCTGGCACAAAGGAGGTGACTGTTAATTCTTTATTGTATAAAGGAATAAATGAAACAATGGCATGAAGACTCTTGTGATACTTTTGGTCTTAGTGAAAGCTTGTTATAAAGATTAATTCCCTTAGCTCCTTAGCTTTAGCTTACTTCTTCTTCTTCTTTTTTATTTTCTTAATATGTATATACTTGACAATACTGAAGACCCATGAGAGAAATTTCTTTACAACCTTGTGTCAGGGAATGCTGTGGTTCTCCTAAGCAAATAGTGTGACTTTAATCTTACAGATACTGATTTTTTATAATTCCTTATGCCTCCCTTTTGTAATACTCTCAGAGTGCTACTCTTGTAGCCCAATTATTATAACTCTGCAGGATGATTTTTGTGTTGTAAGCTTGTAACTAGATTCAGTGTACTAGTTTCTCTTTATCTTCCGATTCCATCAGTTTACCCGTTTGGCCACTTCAGTTCTTACTGAAAAGAAATAAAATATTAAAATACTAATAGAATGTACCTATAGCAACCTCTGAGGTTCTGTTTATTCATTCTTTGTCATGTGTATCAGCTCATCAGGCTTTAAAGTAATAGACAAAATGACTTGCCCTCAATACAAGAGGCTGGCATTGGCCGGATGAAATATTTAGTGATCCTAACCATTTTAGCTCCTTGATTTGTTTATTCTTGCATTTTGTTGGAAGATTCTCCAACAAATCTGGAAGCAGTGCACTCAGGGCTCCCATGTTGATGATTGTTGCTGCCCATTCAGTGTTAAACAAGGGGCTTTGGATATTCTCTCTCTTATCATCCCCACACAAAGGAATGGAACAGTCATACTATTCCCATTAGGCTCTTGAGAGTCATTGGTGACACAGCAACCAAACTTTACGGCTCAAGTGGACATCTGAGATTAGGGCTTTTAGCCTTTCCCTGGAGCATATTGGATTGGAGTGGGTTAATCAGATTAGGTATTTGATAATATGAGATACATTTTCTAGTCCAACACTGTAATAGATGTTCAGTGTACCAGAGGGGTGATTTTGATGATTACATGATTTATGCACAGCAAACACCTACCACAGAGCCAGACAGAATTAAATATTTGATAATTCGATCATTAGCCATTACAACCTGTTATTAATATGGTATTATTTTGTTTTGTACATGTGTGATAAATTTTAATAAATTTAAGAAATTTTTTCAGACACATACTATATGTGTGTATATGTTATATAGATTGCAAGGTTTATTTTATAACATTGGAAATTGTACTTTAGCCATCTTATCCTTAATTGCCACATTTGAAAATGGAGATAACATTTCTTACAGTGTTGTTATGAATATTAGATATAATATAAAATCCTTAGCACAAAGCACAGCATATAGGAGGTGATTAATAAATAGTAGTTATCATTATGATTAATTTTACCATTCACTTTAAAATTGCTCTTCAGTCATTTTAACCATATTTTAATATATGTGCATATTCATGTATGTAATACTTTCATATGTACATACACAAAATATACACACTTGTATATATGTAATATGTGTGAATTGTGCAACACATATGTAGCATATATACACATACACATGCACACAGGTACATACACACAAATACTGAAAACTAGTTTTACCCGAGTTAGATGATACATATTTTAAGGAAAGGGAACCTAATATTTTAATCCTGTTTTAAAAGGATTTTGCACTCTACTCACTATGAATGATGTATACTAAATCAAAAATACATAAACCAAAACAAATTCAAACATAATTTTAAACATAATATACTGCACAAATGGGAGTAGCATTTAGGCACACAAATACTGTGGATTTGTTTTGCTTCCTATTAATAGAATTTAGCTTAGATGGTCTGTTTTATTTTCCCCTTTGAATTAGATAATTGTCTCAGTTTCATTACATAGAATTTTTATTAACCAGGTCAGCAGTGTTTACAAATGGAAATTGCTTTGTTACAGGATCAAATTGCATAAAGGTGGTATTAAATTGGGATTGTGACTATAATGAATTCTGTCTGTAGACATAATAGGTAAATCTTTGCTTAAAGTATTAAAAAATGTATATTTTGAACAAACTGAATAGCTACTGTCACTCTCCAAAACAAAAGGAAAAAAACCCCAGAAATGTTTATTTTCATCACAGCAAATAGGTCCAAGGTGATTGACTCTGTATAATAGCCTCCGTCTTGGTATCTCAAAGTTCATCAATCCAAACACAGCCCTATCCCTGTCATCCTTGTCCAACAACCAGAGTATCAACTCATCTTCCAGTCAACCATCTCCTAGGAGGCTCTCACTATATGCCCTCCTCCTTGCTTTATTCAGTTCGTTCATACTCACTCATTCATTTTTTTGTTCAGCCAGCAAATGTATAGTGAGTCCTTTGAAATACATGCCAGTTGCTATCCCCTCTGGACCCTACTGACTAGGGTGGAAAGAGTCATAATGCAAATAACCATGCAGACAAGTACAACACGATGTTATTAAAGTCCTTTGAAGAAGAGCTGCCTGTTATGTTAAGAGGTTATAGTAGAGGGATTTGAACAATCAAGACTTCCTGCAGGAAGTAGAGATTGAGCTGAAATCTGCAAGATTTTCAAAGGGAGGTTCGAGAGGCAGGTGGTCCAGCATGTATAAAGTGTCTGTGGCTGGTGGGGCTGGAAAAAGGCCAGTAGGTTTGTGGTGGGGAGTTGAGGGGGACAGCATGATCAGAGAGAAGGCTGGAAAGGTGAGGAGCAAACAGACTTTGAGTTGATTCTCTGTCACTTTAGCAAATTTGGTCTTTTCCCTAACTGTGATAGGTACCCATGAAAAGCTTTCAAGCAGGATGGTGATCCAATTTGCATTTTGAAAACATCACTGGACTTACAACGTGGGCTATGAATTTCAGGAGGACCAGAATAGATGCAGAGCAATCAATTAGGAAGCTATTTCATTAGTCAAGGAGAGAGATGCGTATCCCTTGAGAGAAGTGGATGATTTAAGAGATATTTAGAAGGTAAAACGAGAAACTGTTAGTGACTGATTGAATATGGGAAATGAGGGGAGAAACAGGGATCAAGGGGGAGTACTGAATTTCTCCCGGGTTCTCTTTTATCACTACTCATTTTCCCTTTTTGCTCTACCTTTTGCAACTCATACACTACCCTATATTTAGTATAGATCTTAGATATTTTCACAGGGCATTTCATTCCTTATAGCTCCTTTTGAAAACTGAAATTTGGTTCTCCCTTCATTTCAACATTTCTTCCATAGCCATCTGGAGTGGAGGGTTCCACTTCCCATAAACCGTGGTGTCCAGAAAATTGTCAACATTCTTGCCACTCATTTCAGGTTAATACTCCTCAAAGGAGCTTCAGCCTTTGGATTTCCCAATTATAGTATAACTTTACTAATTCAACCCTTTCTTTAACCTGGGATAAGGCCCTGGCGTGTTCAGGCCTTTGTTCTAGCCTATTTCTTTTTAAAATAAAACAAATATTTATTTCATTACACACACACACGGTATAACCAAAAAGGGGCATAGATTAAAAAATCATTTTCTTCTGACTTCAGTCTTTATGTTTCTAATTCCAGAGGAATTGTTTATTGCTTATGTACCTTTCCAGAGACGTTCAATAAATACACCGGCACATGTGTATGTTGTGCCTGTGTATGTATTCCTCTTTTTCACTTTAAAAATCTTGTTGTTCATTTGTAGCCAAAGTAAATTTCAGGTGCATCAAAGGTTTAAAATCTTTTTAAAAATGAAATCATATAGTAATCATATAACACTAGAAAACATATGGAAGATTTTTATTTAATGTTGGATTGTCAAAACCCATTCAAGGAAGGATTGAAAAATTCGACTGCATAAAAGTACAAAATATAATTTTCCTAAAGTGATTTTTATCTTGAGATTTAGCCCTAGGTCATACTTGTGGCTCTAGCTCTGTCTTATGGCAGCGGCTCCATTTGCGATGTCTTACATAAAAATAATTCTCTGTAAATACGCAAAGCCTCTATTAGGTACACTGAAAGAAAACAAAGGATTATTATAGTTTACATTTCCTGACAGCAAAAATAATCCACTGGACTGTCTTCGTGTCCCTTCTTTGATAGTTGAATTTAAGACTTCAGAAAATGATGATGCTTAATGATTAAACTCATTACTTTACCTTACTAAATATGATACACTCAAAACTCAAGGTATGCAAATTGTTCACCACCAAGACATTAGAAATTTTCTCCAAGTCAGAATTATTAAGAAACATTTATCTTTATAGGTTCCTTTGTATTTCGTATTTGTGTGCTCTTCTAGTAGAGAGAATTAGGTGAATGTTAGCATGTAATGTCAGCCTAACATTTCTTCGATGTAAAGTATTAAAAATGAGTAATTGAGAAGTTGAGAAATAAAGTGTTCTTTCTGAAAATATCTGAATGAACATGAGTGGTAACTTTGTTAGTATAAATTTTGTCACGCTGATCAAGACAGTTAGAAAGTGCTTTGAGTATTTGGATTGCTACTATTTGGAATGAAGAACATGGAGGCTGCAGGCACAATATTTTGGCTAACAGGCAGTTTGTTCCCAGTTGAGGACTGAGCCTATGGCTAGTAAACATTGCCCAGGAAACATGTAAGTATGGAATGCTGCTGTTCTAAACTAAAGCCTCAGCAATACTGCAGTCACAGTCAGTTGGAATCACGTTAGTTCCTTCTCCTTGAACCCTGGAGGCTTCTTTTCTGTTTAGACTTCCTTCCATGCTTTCCTCTTTTTCTTAATGCAAATCATGATTCCTCTACCTGTTTTGTTTTGTTTTGTTTTGTCAATTCTTTAAGGCTACCATGATCTATTTTATGGAATTTCTTTCCACGTATTCTCTCCTTCATGCTAACATTAAAGGAGATCCCACAGCAACTTGGTATTTTCAAGTTTTTGCTGCAAGTTACTCTGGGAAAATATCAAGAGGCTTAAAAAATAACAAATAGGAAGGCCTTTCAAATGTTTCAGCATCTCCCAAAGCAACTGCCATGTTTTACCTACTGCAAAGACAGTAACCAGAAGGGTTTTATTTTCTATCCTCATGTCACCTAGAAGGCTTGGCTGCTCTGCTGAACTCTCTTGCCACATAAATAGAATCACAAAGTGAGAAAAGGAAACGCAGGCCCTGACATTCAGGACCTGGCCTGGAACTGTCAGCTAGGCCTTGGGGTTGCTATGAGCTGGTGTTTCTCCTGTTTAATGTAAACAGTTTCACAGAATGTCAGCATCAGACAAAGCCATTCTGGTACCATGATGGAGCAAGATGAAAATCAGATCACTCTGTGACTGTGCTTGGACACAGACGAAACATGGACATTGTTTCAGCAAAAAGAATGACCAAACATTCCCCTATCTTTACTCATATGAATGAAACCTGTTCCTAACCAATTATAACTTTAGCCTATTCTAGTCTTCCCTTTGTTAGCTAAGAATTATTAAGATACCTGCTTCCTGACAGCACCCAGTTATCCCTGCTTCCTGATGGCACCCAATCTGGAGCAAAACTCCACTCTCTTGGAGCCTCCCCAAAATAACCCAACCAAAGCCCTAATACTATAATAAGTCATTTCTAATACTCTCTTACTGAGCTGCCTTGTGGTTCCCGAGGGTATTTGTTCTCCATCGCTACAATGAGTAACGAACCCAACTTGCTTTCGACTATAGATGTGTGCCTTGTTGTCCTTTACTGGAGGGCAGTGTACCAGAGAGAGAATGGGGCAAGACTGTACAGTACGTGTGGGCCACTTCAAGGACTGAGGTTTTTACTCTGAGTGAGATGGGGTGCCATGGGAAGATTTTACTTTTTTAACTTTCAAAATTTTATATTTTAAAAAATTTTGTAGTAGTTTCCAGTTGAGAGAGACATTGCAAGAACTATACAGAGAACTCAAACATATACTACATACAGATTCACAGATTATTATCAGTTTGCCCATTTGTTTTATATATAAACTTACTTTCTTCTGAGTCATTTCAGAGTAAATTGCAGACATCATCATGTCCTTTTACCTCTAAATAATTCATAGTCTGTTTTCTAAAATAGAGGACAGTCACTTAAATGTATAATGATTAAATCAGAAAATTTAATATTTATACAATATTATTATCCAATTTATAGGCCTCATTCAGACTTTACCAATTGCCCCAAAAATATCCTTTATGTAATTTTTGCTTTTTACCTGAATCATAGATGAACACATTAAGCACATCTATGATAACTGCTTTAACTTCTTTGAAAATTCCATCATTTCTGTCCTATCTATTTTTGCTTCTATTGACTAAATTTTCAGGATCCAATCAAGGATCATGTGTTACATTTAGTTTTTATGTATCTCTAGATTTCTTTAATCTATAACAATTACTCAGCCTTTCTTTGTCTTTTTTGACATTGATACCTTTGAGAAGTATAGGCCTTTTATTTTGTAGAATACCCCTCAATTCGTGTTTTTTGATTTCTCCTCATAATTAGATTTAGTTTATGCATTTTTGGGTGAAAATGACTTGTCAGCTTTTTTGGAAATTAGTTGATCATATATTTGTGAGTCTATTTCTGAACTGTATATCCAGATCCACTAACCAATCTGTCTGTACATAAGTCAGTACCATACAGTGTTAATTTTTATAGCTCTATAGTGTATATAGAAATCAGGTACTGTAAGTCTGCCAACTTTTTAGCTAATGTAAGTGCTTTGCATTTCCATACACATTTTAGAATCATTTTGTTAATTTATACAAAATCCTACTGAAATTTTGATTGGGGTTATATTGAAATTATAGTTAGATTTGGAGAGAATTGAGTTCTTAACAATATTGAGTTTTATAATCCATAAAACTGATATGTACCTCCATTTATTTAGGGTCTCTTTTCCTATCAATATTGTGTAGTTATCAGTGTAAAGGCCGGGCATGTATTTTGTTAAATTTATCCCTAGAATTTCATGTTTTGGGATGCCATTTTAAAGGATTTTTTAAAATTTCAGATTCCAGTTATTTATTTGTAACATATGGAAATGTAATTGATTTTTGTATATTGATGACATGTAACCTTGCTAAACTTACTTGCTGGTACGAATAGCTTTTTTGTAGATTTTATAGAATTGTAGGTGAACACATTGAGCGCATTTATGATAGCTGCTTTAACTTCTTTGATAATTGCATCATCTCTGTTTTATCTATATTTGCTTCTATTGACTGATATTTCTCCTGGTTTTAGATCACATTTTCCTACTTCCTCATATGCTCTTAATTTTTAATTTGATGCTGGACATTGTGATTTCTATGTTGCTAAGTGCTGAAGTTTGGTAAATTCCTTTAAAAAGCATTGAACTTTGTTCTAGAGACACTTAAGTTGCTTACAGTTCTGTTTGGTCCATTTGAGTCTTATTTTTAAGTTTTTGTAAAGACAGGTTTAAGATAGAAGTCAGCAAATTTTTAGTCAATTTTTTTTTTTTAACTTAAGGGAAACTTTATTTAGTCTTCTTTTTAAAGCAGTGTAGTTTAAAAACAAGTTGAGGGACTTCCCTGGTGGCGCAGTGGATAAGACTCTGCACTCGTAGTGCAGGGGGCCCGGGTTCGATCCCTGGTCAGGGAACTAGATCCCACATGCATGCAACTAAGAGTTCGCATGCCACAACTAAGGAGCCCACGTGTTGCAACTAAGGAGCTGGTGAGCCGCAACTACGGAGTCCTGGAGCCACAACTAAGGAGCCTGCCTGCCACAACTAAGACTTAGTGCAACCAAATAAATAAATAAATATTAAAAGAAAAAAAAGATGAATAAGGTCTAAGAACCTAATGTACAACATGGTGACTATAGCTGATAACACTGTGTTGTATAATTAAAATTAATTTGCTAAGAGAGTTGAACTTAAGTGTTCTTACCAAAAAATTAAAAAAATAAAAATAACAATAAGTAAATAAATAAAAACAAGTTGAGGTTAAGAGAACAGTATGTTCAGAGAGTGAATATGTTCAGCTGTGCAGGTCATATGGTCCTGACTGAAACTACTCAACTACCATTTCAATGTGCAAATAACCATAGATAATATCAATATATAAACAAGTGGGCATGGCTAAGTCCCAATAAAATGTTATTTACTGAAACAGGTGGTAGGCCAGATTTGGTCCTGAGACTATAGTTCCAATCCATGGTCTAGAGACTACTTCCTGCTAGAGTCTCTTTGCTTGTTACTAAATTGTACCCTTTCTGGATTTCCTACTGAATGCCCTGTTTATTCGCCAAGGACTCTCCACTCTGGCTGGCAGTAACTCAAAGATATCTGGCCTTCTGTAAATTCTGGTAATTTTTCAGCTTATATCTCCTAGTTATTGTTTTCTTAGAAGTTGTTCTGTGTCTCTCTTTGTGGATTTTACCCTGCAAACATGAAAATAAGAATTCAGCAAAGCCTTAAGCATATCTCTGGATCTCCTTAGCTACATACCTCCTGTTCCTCCACCACACTGCCTTGCAAATTCTATCTGTCTGAGACTCTGTCTTCTCAACTCACTGCAACCTCACTTTCTGCTGGGCTGACCATTTTGGAGCTACAGTCTAGAAAGTTCCTCCAAGAAGTCTGGCATGATCCTATATAGGATTTGCCTTTTTTTCCCGTTCTCTAAGAGATCACAGTCCTGTGCTTTCTGTTGTGCAGTGTCTGCGAACACTTGTTTCATAGATTTTCCCCAGGTTTCTAGTTGTTTATGGCTGGAGGATAATTTCATACCTTCTTACTCTTTCTTACTACGTGTGCTAAGAACCAGAGTCCTCTCATTACTTATTTTGATGCTGAAATTATTTCTGATTTGACCAGTAGTTCAACCTTTCATCATAATGATGTAATTTTTGGAGAACTTCATTAATTTTTGGCACACACACAAAAAAATTCCCAGGCTCATCTTGGACTTTCTTTTCCTTAGCTCCAAACAGACCATTTTCCCAAGAAGACCTAGTTCCTTGTAATGGGGAATAGTATTTAAATAACGTAGACTTCGGGGCAGAGAAGTAACATTCAATTTATTTAAAATATCACCAAGTAAATATCTTTGTAAATATTTGTAATATTTTTATTGAAGTATAGTTGATGCATAATGTGTTAATTTCTGCTGTACAGCAAAGTGATTCAGTTATGTGTGTGTATATATATATATCTACACACACACATATTCTTTTTTATATTCTTTTCCATTATGGTTTATCATAGGATATTGAATATAGTTCCCTGTGCTATACAATAGGACTTTGTTTTTTATCCATTCTATATATAATAGCTTATATCTGTTAACCTCAGCATGGTTCTTTATTGTTTAATGGACCATACAGGGCAAGGGTTGGGTGCAGAGATCAGGAAGGAAAGCACTGCAATGCAATCACAAAAAAATGATAGTGGCTTGAGCCCAAATAGTAACAGTAGAGGTAATGAGATATATTCTAATGGTAGGATTGACAATTGACAGAATTCACTGGAAGATTACATGTGAGTTATGAGATAAAATGTTGTGTATATTATTATTACAGCTCCTAGAACGTGGGGCCATCCTCAATTACAAGATGGTCCGTCATCCAAAATTTGGTTCAGATATCAAGACTGATGACGCCACATACACACCAAGATGGTTTGAAAATGTCTGTTACTCACATAATGAGGCTTTCTAGGAAATCAAGGTAGCTCCTAGGCATGTCCAAAAGTAGTTTTAGAGAACGAGGAAAGAAAACTGGGATAGAGTTTTATGGTGGTTAGGTGGTGGGACCTGGCTAAGGATTCCTGTGCACAGGTAGGGGCTTGCGTAGTTTGAATCTTCTACCAACAGGGGGAGCACCTGGACTTTCTTACCAGCTTTCGCAGATGTGGAACACAATGGGAAGGGCTCTCAGCAATCACGTCATACATCAAAAAGTGGAGTCAGACTCTACCATACAGAGCTCCTCACAAGATATTTTTTCTCTGAATAACTGGAGTTGCCATTAATACAGATGAGAAAGACTGTTCAGTGAGAAAGTTTGGAGGGGAAGAATCAGAGTTTGAATTTAAGCGTATTAAGTTTCAGATGTCTCTAAGGTTTACATGGGAGGTTTTTAACTTTTATAATTAGTTCTTTCTTACAAAATTAAACTGCCTATCAACAGGGTCACTGCCTAATTTAAACAATAGTTTTTTCTGTAAAAATGAACACAGTTTCATAAGAACCTTAATATCAGAATCATTTAAAGGTATACACCCTACTTCCAGGTAGCTGATTTCTTTGGACAAAACAACAGGCATGGAAGATAATTTAGAAATAGGTAAATAACAGTAGTTGATAACTTCCCTTGATGTTTACCAAAAAATGTTGTTTGTTATTTTATGAATAGAATGCATTATAGCAGTGAAATTTTCTTTATTAACATAGAGGGCTTTCTGTTCAAAATTAATCTTGGGTAATATTCGGATTACTGTGTTTTTAAATTATGCAGGTATTTATGTTTTAGATATATAAAACTTAATCACTGTGACTATCTTAAAATACTAGCTATATTGATTGTGGGATATATCAGGCTCTATGTTTCCATTTAGAAACATGTCCAAATTATTTTCTTGTGTGTTTTAAAAGAATTGGATTTTAGCTTGATTCACTTGCTTTGGAGAAAAGCATCTTTAAAACCAGTAAATTTGTTTTTACTCCCCAAACAAATTGGAATTGACAGAATCAATACAAATATCAATTGTATAACATCAAATGATCTAGTAATTTCTCAGGTTCTCAACAGATCCATGAGAGATACTGCATCTAGTAGTCAACACCACCATTTCTGTCCCTCGGTGGTCTTGTGTTTGCGATAGTTGACCTATCACTGCTCTTCAAGTCAATGGATTTTTAAAAAATAATTCTGAAGACAACAGACCTGGGTCCAAATTGCATTTCTGCTCTTGAAAAATCAGCAAGTCATTTTACATCTATAATCCTCAGTTTTCTCATCTATAAATGAGAGGGTTAATGTAAGTGATCTCCATTTCCATTAAAGCTCAAAAATGCTTTAATGTTACAATTCTGAGTCAAGCTCTGTAATTGAAACATCAAATGTATTTTGTCTTAACCTCCAATCTGCTAGCTGAACCGGGCACCTAAATAAAAATAGTTTAATCCCACACTGCAAGAAAAGAAAATGGTAGCAATTAACCCAGACAAGAAAGTTTTGTTAGAGACAGAATGCATGGTTGAAACTTATTTTCAAAGGCTTTGCAAGCGTGAAGGCCATTTAATTAGGCAATCTTGAGCGTGCAGTCCAAGAAGAGTTTAGCACACAAAATGGCTAGGAGGCTTCAGAACACCAGCCTCTTCCCCAGTGGTTTCTACATGGCCTTCCATTCCTCTCCAGCCACTTCTTCTCTCTTAGCCATCTATTTTCTAAAATGTGACCGATCCAGAACATAAAAGCTTTTCTATGAGATTTTATCAGCAGGAGTTTCCAATTCCCAGAACACCTTCCATTAAATCCCTGAATCACTTCGTACCTCTAATGCACACCAATCCTCAATCTTCGGACACTCTGCCTCAGGCCATGGAAGCTACCATCTAAAAATGAAGTAGAAAGTGGTATTACCAGCTCCCCTAACTGGCAGACAAGGAAGATGGGAAGGAAAAAACTTTCAGATACTATAGTGTCACAAAGCAAATGTGAAGCTGATGTCCCAAGCTGGATCTCAGAACAACTTTTCCTGCTGAAATATTGTCACCCATGGTGGTTATGTTCTATTGTAATATTGGAGCAGGACAATAATAGTACCTTGACTGTGCATGTTGAACTGGTTTATCATTTCCAAAACACTTTGGCTCATTCATTTATTTAACTAATATTTACTGATTGCCTATGAAGGGCCAGGCACTGTTCTAGGTACTGGTGATATAAACTAGTCTCTCTAATTAGCTTAACTTCTCTGGTTTTTACTATTTTTCTTTCTCTTTAGATAGGGGCACTAAAGCTCATCAAGTGTAAGTATGATCCAAGTCGCATAACTGATAAGTATCAGAATCAGTTCAAACTCAGTTGTTCAAAAGCATTGCTCTTTATCTTAAACTCTGTGGAAAAGTCTTTATGGTTGACATTGCTTTGTCAGGAAATTGCTCCTAAAATTCCAAACAACTGACAAATAAATAAGTGTTTTGGAGAAAAAAAATCTGTTGGAAAGTTGGATATTACTTGTATATTCATGTCCCTGCTTCTGAGGAAGTATCATATATGTTTGACTTCTGATAAATGTTGGAGTGCAAGGATGCTGATGGAATGTACTTTCAAATACCCTGTAATATATAAAATCTTACTACCCTAAAGGTTTTGTTTCAGGATAAAAAATGGGAAGCCTCACTTTGCCTTTTATATTTTTTGAGTATAGCTTACAGGGAGTGCTGTATTTGAGGAGGATTGGGGTACTTTCCTAGATCAATAAATTGATGCTTAATTTTTTTTTTTTCATTTTGAATGGTGCTTGTGAGTGATCTATAGACCAGAACCTAGAGGGGATTAGGAGAGAGAGAGGTAGGGGTCAGATGCCCCAAACTCCGAAGGACACCATGTTTCTTTACACATTAAAGGGAATCTACTCTTACTACCTTTTAACCTCACTAATGTGTTAGGAGTGTCTCCTCATCCTTTCTTTGTTTGTTTTCTGTTTTTTAGGTTACTGTCCGTATGGTTATCGGGAATGTCAGAACGGCAAATGTTATAAACCGGAGCAAAGCTGTAATTTTGTAGACGACTGTGGAGATTATACTGATGAAAATGACTGCGGTAGCTCCTGTACTTTTGAAAAAGGCTGGTGTGGTTGGCAAAACTCTTTGGCTGAAAACTTTGATTGGGTTTTGGGGGTTGGCTCTCCTCAAAGCCTAAGACCTCCCAGAGACCACACACTTGGAAATGAAAATGGTAGGTTATTAGGTTGTTCCAGGCACTCTAATCACATTCACAGTGAGCATCACGTTATCTTCCCTGAGAGCATCTGGAGAGACCACCGTGGTGCCAGGGCAACTAAGTTGAACGTTTAACAAGTGTATTTGTCTCCCGGGACTGCATAACAGACTGCCACAGACTGGGTGGTGTAAACAGCAGACATTTATTGTCTCACAGTTTTGGAGGCTAGAAATCTGAAATCAAGGTGTCAGTAGGGCTAGTTCCTTTTGAGGTCCTTGAAGGAGAATCATCTGTTCCATGCCTCTCACCTAGCTTCTGGTAGCTTCAGACACTACTTGGCTTGTAGGTGGTACTCTCCTTCTGTCTTTGCATTGTCTTCCCTCTATGCATGTCTATCTCTGTGTCTAAATTTCCCCTTTTTATTACAACAGTCTTATTGGACTAGGGCCCACCTTCATGACTTTATTTTAACTTGCTCATCAGCACAGACCCTATTTCCTAATAAGGTCACAGTCACAGGGCCTGGAATTAGGACTTTCACATCTTTTGGGGGGACACCATTTAACATATAACAGTGAGTAATTAAAATTGTATATTACTTTGATAATTGTAGATAGATGATAATATATGCTGCTCTCAGGTACCTTTCCTAAATGACACATACTTGTAATCAATAACCGTGAATTCTGCCACTCATTTGATCATTAGAGAGTCATTTAACTTTTCAGATTCTCAAACTTCTCATCTGTCCAATGGAGATAATAGAATTTGCCCTGCGTACCAAACAGGGATTGTCAAGATCAAATGAGATGATCTGTATGAAGGGGAAAGCAGTTAGAAAGCTGTACAGGCGTGCAGTTGTAGCTGTAAGATCATCTATGTGAAGGGTGCTAGGTATGGCTCGTTTTTACAGTGAACTGAGGTCAGGTCTCAGATTCATTGGTCAAGGGGCAAAAGACATTAGGAGAATAAAGAAGGGATCCTGAATTCCTGGATGCTACAGAGTAGGAAATATTGACATTTCACAGGCCTGTGATAAAACAGAGCTCTCCAAGCCAGACCAAGCATGCCAAAGAAAGGTAGGTGTAAGTTTCATTCAAACACTCAGCTATACATACATAAGATGTTTTGGATATTTGGATACACAAGCAGAAAACTCAATATCTTTCCTTGTGTGTTATATATTAAAATCCTCAGCATTTCATTTATGTACTCAACAGATGACTGAATTTTTGAAAGTATGTCATATCCCTCTGTTTATATTTCATAGACAATCTTTGCATTGTTTTACAATAACTGGAGAGTTTGAGGAGTCCATGAAATAATTTCTATAACTCTCTTGTTGAGTCCATGGCATAAATATCCTGTCAGATCAGTTAATCTGCATACCGTGAAGTACTTTGCTTAAAACAGAGACAGTTGGAAATTGTTCTGTCAGTGAGCCAGAGGCAACGCTATTAGATTTCCTTTCTCTTTCAAGTAGAAATACCTTTGGCAGTTCAGATCATAGAAATGTAATTAAAAACCCGAAGATGGAAAAGCTAACATAATCCCCTCAATGTCATTTTTGCGTTATCTGAATCCCATCTTGTTCCCAGGGCACTTCTTGTATCTGGAGGCTACTCCGGTGGGCCTTCGGGGCGAAGAAGCACACCTCAAGAGTGGTCTGTGGCAAGAAGCCAGCGCTGCCTGTACCATGAGCTTCTGGTATTTTATATCCAGAAAAGCCACAGGGTCCATTCAGGTCCTCATTAAGGTAGGATCTTCTCCTGCAATGCCTCTGAGCTTAGTGAAGTTTCCTAGAGACAGCACATGGCCAAAAGGAGATTATCACAACTCTGCTTACCTGGCCCTGGGAAGCCTCCTCCCATCAGAGGGAGCTGCTACTTGTGGTTCAGATGCTCTGTGGGGTTTGGTAAACTGGGCGTGGGAAGCAGCTTTGAGCCCAGTGTCATGCCCTGTGGTTATGACTGAATCCCAGAGACTCCTTTTTATGGTAACAGTAAGTCTAAGACACGCAAGTTTAGGTATTTCTTTCCCAGTCCTTCTCAGTAAAAGAAACTAGATTATTTGTACATCTGAAAGGAGAGCAGCTATCCATTTTAACTCATATATGAACAATCATTAAGGGAATTAATATTAGACATTCTGGTTCTAAGCACACACCATGCAAAGGACAGAACCGATCAGGAGAATGATGAAGGTATGATTACATTGAACTGCTTATTAACTGTGACACAGTAATGCATTTTCTTACTGTGGGTTAATTAGATGTTTCTGTCAGGGCTTTAATTTCATTTAACAGAGAGACAGTGTTCAGGGACCAAAATACCAAAGTATACATTAATATTAATGAGACGTGGTTCATATACCTTTACTCTTTGGCAAGTTACAACAGCAGCAAAAAGCAGATAAGTGTGTGTGTGTGTATGTGTGTGTGTGTGTACACACATGTGTGTTCATTTCAAGAATCTCGTTAGAATTCCAAGCAAGCTTACTCTAAAACCATGCTCTAGAGGCCATTGCTGTTTTATCACACATGGGCTTTGGTGAAGTGCCCTGACACTGATAGAAAATGCCTGACCAGAATACCAAAGGCCTCATATATCTGAATAGCTAATGCTGCATAGTTCATGTTTTATCTAAAACCTGAGTTACCTTTATATGTTAGGACTCTTCTATAATAATGCAGAAAGGCCTGCCTAATAAAATACGTGCAACAATACCACAGTGATTTATTCTTATATTTAAATATGAAAACTTACTGAAATGTAAGGCTTCAAGTTCTTGTAAGAGTATTTTGCCAGTACTCTATTGAATGTGATACTGGATTATATGGTCTGTACTGCTCAGTAACAAAAATTCAACTGAGTAAATTTAAAGATCAAATTGCTTTATTGAACGATTCAAGAATTGGACAGCATCCCATGTAGCAAATAAATAGAAAGGAGCCCTGCCAAGTTGTGGAAAAGGAGAGGTTTTTAAAGGCAGAAAGGAGGCAGAAAAAAGAAATTACTAGCAAAAAATGCATTGCTTCAGGGAAGGTTGCCCTTCGGAGGAGGATGGAAGGGTTCTGTTGGGCAGATTACTTTCCTAGTGCTGACTGGTTATGATTACAGTCCTGAGGGAACTTGAAACTGCAGTTAGGTTAAGTGTTAAGTGTTAGTTTCCTGTCATGGGGCTTAGCACAAGTGACTCCATTTTGAACCTCTTTTCTCTTTTTTCAACTGTACCATGTGAAGGACTTGGTGCACTGGATTTTGCTTTTATTATTTGTTTCACTCATATTTACATTTCTCCTCTCTTATAGTAATAAACTTTATATTACTATAAAATGCAAAGTTAAACTATTTTGAGATATAAGTCTTCCTATCAAGTCACGTTGAGCTCCCATGGTTCCTCCAATTGATTCCTATGGACATTTAACAGCATCTTTAGAGACCCGTTTTCCTACTGTATTAAAAAAACACATAAAAAAATATGCCTATTATTATTCAGTGACATTTATTACAAAGGAGAGAAATCTTTCATAATATATATTGATTTTATATTCATGAATTTTAGGTCAATTGTTTCATTTTTGGTAATTAACAATACATATTTTTGATCATCATTACAAAGTACTTCTTAGGCTTCTCTCTGTGTGGAACCATGCTGGATTTTTACCTTGCTCATTCGTTGAAAATTGTCCTAGCCAGATGGCAAACACAGTAGGGGCAGGGATGCGACCTTTTCTTTCTTTCTTTATTCCTCATCTTTTAAAATGTTCCCAATCTATACATATGTTGCCCCTGGCCCAGTTTCCTCTGCCTTTCCTCAGGAATGCCTCCTTCTGTGTTCCCCTCTTCCCTCCATACCAAGGCCAACACAATCTGGTAGATTCAGCCTTTCACAAAACATTCCTTGACCGCTTTTGCCCACCATGATTATTCCTTTTTATCTGAGTGTCCATCACAACTCCAGAAATTCTTCTTGCTCACTGGCTGTTCATTTATATTTATTCTATTTCAATAGATACATTATAAAATATTTAAGGCAAAGCCTTGAGGCTTTAGTCCTTATGTCTCTCAGCTCTTCAGAGAAGGGACTGCTGGGTGAAGGGATTGCAGAGCCCAGTGCTGGGCTCAGGACACCCCTTGTTTGAGATAATCCTTGCGCAGGAATGGCTGTTATGCCTCATGCACAACATTAAAGTCTAATCTGGAGAATCTGAAATCTAGGTCTGAAATATATACATGCAATCAGATGCAAAAGGCATGTAACCACTGACCAAGAATTTAATGACAATCTAGTTTTTTTTTTTTTTTTTTAAAGGTAAATCTTTATTTATTTATTTATTTATTTATTTTTGGCTGTGCTGGGTCTTCGGTTCGTGCGAGGGCTTTCTCTAGTTGCGGCAAGCGGGGGCCACTCTTTCATCGCGGTGCGGGGACCGCTCTTCATCGCGGTGCGCGGGCCTTTCACTATCGCGGCCCCTCCCGTTGCGGGGCACAGGCTCCAGACGCGCAGGCTCAGCAGTTGTGGCTCACGGGCCCAGCCACTCCGCGGCATGTGGGATCTTCCCAGACCAGGGCTCGAACCCGTGTCCCCTGCATTAGCAGGCAGACTCTCAACCACTGCGCCACCAGGGAAGCCCCTCTAGTTTTAAAGGGTAGTATTGATTACAGATCACAACCAGAATAATACATACTGAGAGTTACATTTACCAACACACACTATTTCAGGTAATTCTTAGCACAACCCTCTGAGGTAAATAAAGTGAGCCCCATTTTACTAAAGAGGGTCCCATAGAAATAACCTAATCATCCTATAGCCACATAGCCAGTCAGTGACAGATGGGAGTTTGAATCCAGGTATGTTTACATCCCAAACTTATGTGTTCACCCCTCACCCTTATCCCCAGTGTTTCTCACTGATAATACTGAGTTTTCTACTCTTCATAATGAAATCGAGATTCTGTTTTACTGAGATCCATATTCATTGCACAGAATCATTTTTTAAGGGGAAAAATGAATAATGATTCTTATAATGGATATGCGTGATTCTTAAACTATCCTGTTATAAAGGAGTGAATTCAGGGAAACCCCAGCAAGGCAAAGCTACTGTTTTAGGAAACACTCAGTAAAGAACAGTACTATTTTACATATTGTTTGTATTATATTTTCCTTCTATATTTCTTGCTTTCAGTCACGTGAAGACTACTTTTCACTAAAGAGATGTAATTAAATCAAATGTAATCTATGTGTCTTAAAGTGACTGGTGAATTCTGAGAAGAGGGAAAGAGCATCTTATTGAGAAATTAACCTTAATTTTTTTCTTTCCTTGAAGTCTGCTTTAGTTATAAATGTAAAGCACACACAATAAAATGAAGTAGCTACAGTTTTTCAAGAGAAATTACTTTTTAAAATACAATAGTTTGCTTTTTTAAATGAGAACAAAGAGTCTACCAGGTAGAAGGATTATTAGCTATCCCTCACTGCTTGGGCCAAGCCACTTTGTAAGTGGGATTTAGTCCATGGGAATTGCTTGTGACCCCTGCCATTCCACTGTGTTCATTTAATGGGTGAGTCAGTCAAAACTCAGATGGCCTAAGTAAGAAGTCCAAGGTTATAAGTAAGTGGATGAGCTAGGACTTGAACTCAGGTATTATAAAAATTAAGATGAGAATGTTACACAATCTGGTTTCTGTCTTTCTATGAGAGAAGATTGAAAGTTCATAATCTAAATTAAAATTCATGGGTCATATCTTTTTCTGAATGTAGTAATAATTCATTTTTAAAATAGTATGTTTGATAACATCTATCATTTTTACCTACCATTTAACTCATTTACATTCAGTATTAAATTTTGCATTAAATTTAAATGTATTACTTTTCAAACCATCTAAGATTTAAAGCAAAATATGAAACAAATGTTCAGGGGTAGAGTAAGAGTTCCACAACATAAAAATTAACTTGTTTTTACAAATATATTTAATTTTACACATTTTTCTGGTCACTTGTTTTCTGATGGGGTTAATTAATTATGAGTAATATGTCGATTTTAATATGCTAAAAAGAATTTTGGAGGAATTTTAAAATTTACTTGTGTTTGATAAAGTGTTTTCATAGGTAAAAAGTCTATCTAGTCTCATCACGAAACAAAAGACCTTTGCATCTTTTCAACTAGCCATGTGAATAAAATGCAGGAACACCTGCTACCTGAAGGGCAATATTGGGTTTTAGAAATACTCCATCTTTGATAAACTGTTGATATTTTAATCAAGATGACTGCATGCTGTAGGGAATTTGAATCTATTTGACTGAAGGCATTCAGGACTATCCATTATGCCATCGTGATAGAAAACATAATATATTCAAGCCAGAAGTGGAGAAAAATAATGTATTTCAGGAGAGCCCTCCTGATTATAGCAACCTAGTTATGCTGCAAGAATGTAATTAAATTAGCTTATTGCTTTATCTTGCTTAGTGATTCAGAGAATTTTAGAGCTGGTGGGGTCCTTCGAAATATGTTTAAACTATTCATTTTGCAGATGAAGGAATTAAGATTATGAGGTTGTATTTCTTGTCCCAGCTCATACAGTATTTTAAGAAAAAAGTTAAGATGTAAATCCAATTTTTCTGACTTCTAATTCAGAGCTCTTACATACTTCCTGGAAATTCTATCTAAAAATCATATTCAATATGGAAATACAGATTTTGTTCAATAGGCAGTGGAAAATGTCAGATCAACAAAGGAAAGGCCAGATTCCTTTGCCTACTTAGAAGCCTGGAAGTTCTGGTTCTGTTTTACCCTCAACCTAGCAAACAATGAGCATCAGTTGGGTTTAAGAGTCAACTGACAAAAGTGGGCATTCTCCATCCATCCTAACCTGCCACTGCCCTGTCCCCGGCACGCACACTCACCACAGTCCTAATGTGAGAAGGTTTACAACTAATTGCTAATACTAATGTGCCTAAGAGTATGTCAGACAGATTTTTTTTTTTTTTTAAAATGATGGAGTTAGGGGTTTTTTTTTAAATTATTTTATTTTATTTATTTTTGGCTGTGTTGGGTCTTCGTTTCTGTGCGAGGGCTTTCTCCAGTTGCGGCGAGCGGGGGCCCCTCTTCATCGCGGTGCGCGGGCCTCCCACCACCGCGGCCTCTCTAGCTGCGGAGCACAGGCTCCAGACGCGCAGGCTCAGTAGCTGTGGCCCACGGGCCTCGTCGCTCCGCGGCATGTGGGATCCTCCCAGACCAGGGCTCGAACCCGCGTCCCCTGCACCGGCAGGCAGACTCCCAACCACTGCGCCACCAGGGAAGCCCAGACAGATTTTTATATTTAGGCATCTTTTGATCTCTTCAGCCTACTGAATATCTGATGCTATTTTAGTCACGTTGTTGAGATTTTATTCATTATTTCAGAGTAAAGGATGTAGAGAATATGTGTAGAGAGGATACATGGAAGCTGGATAGAGAAAATCGATTTTTCAAAGACTGTCATGTGCATTGGGGGCTGTAAATCCATTAAACTAAACTTTAGTACCAGAACTTTATTTGCTTTTCTGGAATTGTTTCAGCACGTTAACAATTCAATCTGCGTAGTTTGGGCGCTACTATATTAGTGACCTTGACCAAATCAAGGGAGAAAAGTTGATCTTTGCATTTCAAGCTATAGCCTTGCAAGAGATCAACACACCCAGAGTTTTATTAATTAGTTGCCACAAGATCACAATGCCATGATTTATGTAAAATAAATGTTCCTTAGAGAACATGATAATATGTATTCCAGGTTTATTTTTGACTAAGTGAGATTTTTCTAAACTTCTCAATTCTCACTTCTTCCTTTACCTCCTAGTGCTGCCCACTAGGACTCACAGGCAGCCAGTGGAATCCCTTCTATTAAGATTTCTATTAAGATGCTAACAACTTAGTTAAATTGATCCCAGAAATTTACTTTTCAAGAGACTCATATGGTCAGCTCTAAAGATTGTTCTCACTACTATTACTGCTGTTTCACTTCCCTTTCTGTTCCCACTACTGCTCTTGTGACAAGCCTCTAGTTATTGACTGATTTCTTTTTTCTTTTTATTAATTGAAGTATAGTTGATTTAGTGTTATATAAGTTTCAGGTGTACAACAGAGTGATTCAATATTTTTATAGGATATACTCCATTAAAAGCTATTATAAAATATTGGTTATTTTCACTATGCTGTACATTTCATCCATGTATCTCATTTATTTTATGCCTGGTACTTTTTACCTCTTAATCCCTTCTTCTATCTTGCCCCTCTCCCCACCCCTCTCCCCACTGGTAACCACCAGTTTGTTCTCTGTATCTATGAGTCTGTTTCTGTTTTGTTATATTCATTCATTTGTTTTATTTTTCAGATTCCACATATAAGTGAAAACATACAGTATTTGGCTTTCTCTAACTTATTTCACGTAACATAATATTCTCTAGGTCCGTCCATGTTGTTGCAAATGGCAAAATTTCATTTGTGTGTATATGTGTATATACATATATATATATACACACACCACATCTTGTTTATCCATTCATCTGTCGATTGACACTTAGGTTACTTCCATATCGTGGCCAATTTCTTTTTTCTATACAATGTGCTAAGTCTTTTTTTACACATAGTAATTCACTTAATCTTCAGAGTAAATCTGTAAGGTAGATATTTTGTCCTAATTTAACAGACCATGAAATTGAGACCCAGCTCACATAAATTATAAGTGGTATCATCAGGATTAAAGCCAATTCTAACTCCAAAATCCATGCTCTAAACCACTGCATTCAACTTCTGCTGTTAGATTTTAAAACATTCTCATTCCCAGGAAACAAATATATTACTGTTCATCAAAGTTGTCCAGTGGCTCTGAGATCATACAAATTAGAGATTTCCATCTCTGCATATTAATAAATCCACTGGCCTGTCCCCACACATGTTAGAGAGGGGAGGGGATTACTTTGTGTTTAGCAGCTTCTGTAGTTTCATTTGTTTGTTTTTTAACAGCTTGTCAACATCTAGTAATAATAACCGTATTTATCTAAATCACTCTACCTCATATCTAAATAATTCAAAAATTTCAAAATCATGTTTAATAGTTACATTTTAATGTTGGTGAAGAAAGAATGAATTGGAAGCAATGTAATTTGATTTTTATAAGAACAAAATTAGCTAGATGAAAGCTCTTAATTTTTATTCAAACACGAAATCTTTAAAACTGTTGCAAACATCTATTCTTTCAGAATCTTCCCCTCTCTCTCTCTCTCTCTTTCTTTCTCTCTGCTTTCTAGTATGATCAAACTTGATAACTATTTTCCCCTCTTTGAAAACTGAGACCTCTAAATTAAAAGCAGAAATCTTCAAGATCAGGGGTTCTTAATCAATAGTCTGTGTATGTGTTTGTGTGTGTTACAGACTTCTTTGGCAGTCTGATGAACTTCTGAATTACTTCTCGGCATACTGTTATAAATGCATAAAATACTAGAATTACAAAGAAACAAGTTAAATTAATACTAATTATTAAAATATTTTTTAAAATCCAAAATTGTGACTTAGTAAACTTGTGTTAAATGACAAAATCTAGCAGGGGATGAAATAACTGCTACTATTTCAAAGGGTGATAAGCATAAGTGATATTTTTGAGATAATCACGGCACTTTAAAGTGATATTAAAATATTTGTTATTATTATTGGTGAGAAAGTCACAGGTACTATTAATACTTATGATTTGTTGCCTATATTCACAATTGAAGAAAATACCAAATTTTAGTTGAAGTTAGTAAAAATAAAGATGTATTTCCCTCATCCATGTTCCAACCCTCTTGAAAACCAATATTCTGTATATAAGGGGTCTTGAGAATTTTTTATTTCGTAAGGGTATCTACCTTATATGTTCAGTGTTTACATTTATAATCAACATACCTTATCTGAGTAGGAACTTTCTGCATGGAAAAGCAACTCCAGTTCCCAATAATTGAAACATAAAGGCATTGAAACATAAACATAAAATGAAGATAACATTCAATCTGAACCAAGTTCAGAGCAGGGTAGTTTTAAATGGGCTTAGATGCTGCCACAGCAAAGAGCTGTTTCAGCCTCTGGTTATCAGGCTCACAGCCAGGTAGAGTCAGCAACTTCCAAACTGACTGCTGATGGATTAAAATATTGCGAGATTTGTCACCCAGGTTCAGGAGTGTCTTTTCAAATGTCGTAAATAGTCACGCTATTGACTTTCTGTGTAATATAAGATCTGGGAGAAGAAAGGGAAGAAAAACAATATTGTAACTTACCTCATTTTTAAATTTAACTTTAAATTTTAAATTAATTTTAAGGTATAATTGGCCCGTAGCTTCACTTGCTTACTCCTTATCTGCCGACAGAAACTTCATAGGTGCGATTGTTGTATATGGACTGCCCTATGAGGAATCCTGAGGGCAGGTTAGTTTCCTTTCACCTTTTGCTTACTTCCCGATAGTATTTGCATCTTAACCAATTTACCATGGCAAAACATTCCTTTTCATTTTATTTCATTTGGGGGAGTGGAAGCAGTGCATGAAAAATTAAAATAGTCTTCAGCACCTGATAGTAACTCTTTCTGGAACTCATAAGTTCTTGTCAATTAACTTTTAACGCCTGCTCAGTTAATTTTCTTTGGAGTTTGCAACACACGTTTCTACTAAAATTGGTTAGAATTGCTTATCTGTGGGCTGACTGCTGTAACTGAATCACACGCCTGACTCAGGCGTATTATTTTTCTAATAATCTGTAAATTGTGTCAACAAAGCAGTGTAGCAAATTCTGCTGTGATCCTTCCTCTGTGGATCCCATTATGGGAGAGATGTAAATAAAGAAAAGCTGGGCAGTTTGGATGTACTGTGTACTAACTTAGACTGTTTACTGCTAACTAACAATATTCCTAGTTTAGGACTACAACTTTTCTTTGCAAGCTCAATCCCAACTCTTTTCACCCCTTGCTTCCATTCATGCATTTAAATCAATCTTCCGTGAACTTCTACTGAATATACATGCCTTGCGCTCATGGAGCTTGTGAGTTTAGAGTGGACTTAACTGTTGGCAAAAAGCAGCAGTGTGGTACTCAGTCTATCAGAAACAGTTGGAGCTCTCCCACCAAAACTGAATGTTCTTTGATATTTAATTACCCTCTTTTGAAGTTGTTCTCTTTCTGAGAAGATGAGTTACGACTTGCTGTGCCATATTCCTGGAACAGGAAGCTCTCTGAGGTCCACAGGGTGGGTCCTAAATGAGTGGCATGTGTTCCCATACCACTGAGTCTACGTCTCATGACCCCACCACACTGCATCCTGACTGTCTACGTGTAGAGCTCTATTGTCTGATGGCTAGGGAGCTTTCATGGTACAGAGACTGCATCTGCCTTGTTTACTGTCTTTTCTGTAGCATGTAGCATAGGGCCTCGTGTATAACATATAATAGATGTCTGAAATGAATGAGTGAACGTACAGGATTTCCATATATAATTAAATGCCAACTATAGAGAACAAACCATCCAATATTCTAGGAATTCAAAAGCTATTAAAATATTTGTGGAATGAAAGTGTTTAGAGGAAATAAGAGAAATTTGAACTGGATCTTGAAAGGTAAGAAGAATTTGGATAAATAGAGGAAAGAAGGGAGAATATTTCAAATGAAAGAATGCATAAAGGTAGAGAAGTCTAAGATGTATTCAGTGGATCCTGAATTTACCAATTATCAGGTAGTGATTAAAGATATAATATTAATGATAATAATAAAGTAAGCATTTATTTGACCCTTTAAAGTTTACAGCATACATTTGTTTATCTGGTATTATGAATTTATTTTTGTTATTTAATACAGTATTGCTTACTGTTACTGTTTTTGTAATTTTCAGTCATTTCTGACTTTTTATTATCTTTAGCTTTAACTTTATAACCATATTTATTGAGTAACTTGTAATACATTTATATTAAATAATGTTCCAAATTATAAATGCAGATTAGCAATTTGTATAAACACTAGTCATAGCGTTAATCAAATTTAAAATAATCCCAAACTGCTTTTTGAACAGCAGAAGAAAATCAATTGAAAAATCAAATTCTTAAAGATTATTTTTAATGAACTTAACTTTAACTTCTGCTTGAATGAGAAAACACATTTCAGCTTAGCTGCTAGATATTTATTCAAGCGTTGTTGACATTATTTTCTTTTCAGCAATTGACATGATGGGTTGAATAGCTTTTGTAGATTTAAATAAAAAATATATAAATTCTTCATTTAGTTCTTATAGCCCAAGTTATATACAAAATCACTTAGGCTTAAACATAAACAGCATTGACAAAACAGTCAATGGCAGCCAATAGGCCCACAGTGGTTACTTCTCATGATATGACCTTAAGATTGAACTATCAATCAAGAGAAGGTTCTCCAGTCAGCACCATCTATTCACCAGCATTTTGTAGCACTCGTCTTGCACACATTTTATGTAATTTTCCGTGTCAGTGCTGCTCATGTGATATTAAAAAAACCCAACAAGATTAATTAAATATTGAAGAATAAGATTTTTCTGGGTAACATTGAACTTTGGAAGGCCACACACCCTTATAATATCTAAGATTTTACTCCCCAAGAACTAATTTTTAACCCCATTAAAAAATGTATGTTATACCCTCCTACATGCCTCTCTGCAAGTCCCATTTGTGGTGCTCTGGGAACCTTCTTCTTTTGTGAGGGATATAATTCTTCATCGTTTGTAAGGGCAAGCTTTCCAACTTTTAACACCATTGCTAAACTTACTTTTTCCCTTAAAATATTTCTCATCAAGTAAATAGTGCCACACGTTATCCATTCACATTTATCTTCTATGCTCTTATCCATGCCTTTTCATTATCCATAACTTTTAAAAATCTGTGACTTTTTCTACATTCTTCTGGCCCTTGTCACTTTCTACCACTATCTTGAAGGTGGGATACAAGTACAATTTATTTTTGTTTCCTCCATAATAAATAGTTTGTTTTAGGCACATAAAATACTTGTTAGAATAAATAAGACAGATTTCCAATATCTCAATGAACTTAAATATAAACAAGGAGAACAATAAGTATATAATAAAAGGAATTTACAAAATGGAAGATCTGGGGGAAAATTTGGGGTGGGACATAAGGATGGAATTATCTATGCAGTCTAGACTGAGTCTTTATTCTTTATAAAACCACTACCTTTGTGGTCCTAATTTAAAACCCTGTATCATGTTGTGGTTGATGTCATTCTCTCAAGAATGGAAAAATAGAAAGATAAGCATGGACTTCACTGAATTACTGTTCTTTTTATGAATTAGACCATTTATTTATGGATCAAGAATTTAACATTTTATTTCCTATATCATATAGTCATATATCACGACTTTAACATGCACATTTCCATAACTGAGTCATTGAAGACTGTTATGGATTACAAATATGGATCAATTTTATTTTCAATTCAAGATGTGCCATTTACTACATCCTACAGATGATCATTGTACATTGCTTTGTCCTCTTTTATGCTAACCTCCTGGTGGCAAGAGAGCATACTCCTTCAGTTTTATGAGCTGAGGGATCATTATTCTGAGTGCTAGCAATTGAAGTGACATACAGACTTGAGGTTAAAGAGAAGGGTGAAATAATATTTTCTGTGAATTTATGGATTTCTTTTCATCAGCATTCATGAGCCCTAAGGACTTTTGGCGGTCATATTTTTAATGAGTTAACTTGACTCTTTTTGACTTCACTGGGGGTCATTCAGCAAATAAAATCTCACCAAAGTTAGAGATGCGTATGGCTTCTGAATTATGACAGAATGGTGAGAAAATTATTTAGTTTAGAGGAGGACTCAATTTTGCAGGGGAGGATATTTAAATTATTTTTGAGAAAAGTTATAAGTTAGGATGAAAATAATAACTTTCTTAGCTTCATTAAAATTAGAGCTAATTTTTCTTTGTAGTCAAAAAACATACAGAAACACACATACGGAAACACACATATATTGAAAAGCAGAAAATAATACTTCAAATGGCACTAAACAAGCTAAGTTTGTGCCAAGCAATTTTTTTCCTTTTGAGGTTTTTTTCTTTTTTTTTTTCCTAAAGATGTCTAAACAGAAGATAAATTAAGAAAAAGAAATAGTCAAAATTAGAGGACATTTTTTTCTTTTTCATTTTCTTTCTACATTTGAGCACAAAATATGATGGGGACATGTAGTTGTTGTTTTTTTTTTTTTTTGCAATTTACTTTATTTAGATGAGGAAAGATTATGAACAGTTTTATTTTTATAGATATACAGTTAGTAGTGATTTTATAGGGCATTTATGCTTTTTTATTACTACTCTATCCACACAGCAATAAACATCATTTGCAAAAACTCATACAATATTTCAAACAGATACCTCAGTACTTGAAAAATATTTTTATATGTTATAAAATGATTAAAGGCACACTGTTGATCTGGAGCTCCAGATAATTTTTTTCCAGATAATGTATCTGTAGCTAAGATGTGGTATTTTCTATTTCACATTAGAAGTTTCTGAGATATCCTGCTTTCTTGAAAATCTCTCATTTTTTTCCTCCAAACTTTCTAGCCCCAAACATAAAGGATTTTTCTGAGTAGCTTAGATACTATTAAATTTCTAAGAAAATTTTATAAATGCAAGCATAGCTGGACAGTGACCTAGAGCTGAATAAATGGCAGTGCATGGTTTTGAATGACTGATGGATGACTGTAGATTCACTTTGTTTTCCTAGATCTCTGGGGGGAAGTGATAGCTCCATATTATATTTTTGCACACAATGTGTATTAACTTTTTTTAAGTCAGCACTTTTGAAAAGTTCTGTTAAATTTAAAAACTTCAAAGTGAATCACTAGGATCAGAATCATTATACAAGGCACAGTACTCAATTCATCCCATTTGTACCTTCTCATATATGATAATTGCTTTGAAAATACATGAAATCCTATACACAGAGAAGAGAAAGAAACTTACTAATTTTTTCCTTGTAATGGCCTATGAATATATCCATGTGAATAAAAAGTCTATGTATGTATTCATGAAAATAATTAGCATTTTATTCAGTAGGAATTTCATAATGATAAAAAAATCAATCTTGCAAAAGGTTAATTTCTGAGAATAGTTGAGACTGGAAATGAGGCATTGGTAGTCTTTTGCATGTATTGACATTACTTTAATTTTCTTAATATTTCTGAATTTGGTACGAATACTTAAAACATCTTCCTTGGGACTTCCTTGGTGGTCCAGTGGTTAAGACTTCGCCTTCCAAAGCAAGGGGTGCGGGTTTGATCCCTGGCTGGGGAGCTAAGATCCCACATGCCTCGTGGCCAAAAAACCAAAACATATAAAAACAGAAGCAATACTGTAATAAATTCAATAAAGACTTTAAAAATGGTCCACATCAAAAGAATCTTTAAAAAAAAATCTTCCTTGCTATATCTGAAGAAGGAAGTAAGAACTACAAGTAGAATGTAGAAGGAGCTGCATGAACAAAATCATTACTTTTATGGAAATTTATGTTCATAAGAAGGGCCATCTCCCCTTTTCTCTCCCCTTTGAAGGGTAACCATTATCTAATATTTTTGAGATTATTTTTATATCCCCCAGTGAATTGCTTACCAGGAAGCTGCTTCTCAGCATGGTGTACTTTTACCTGAAACTCTCACCAATGTTTTCAGCCATTGATTATTCTGTTCTAGTTTCTGTCTGGGATTCTGAGACCCCTGACTTGATGCTCTGCTACAATTACCTTGCTGTTTTCACTAAACATAGAAAACCACATTCCCCTTTGATCTTATCCATTCATTCAAAACAAAACCACCAACACAAGACTTAGGTGTATGTCATAGATTTTACAGAAGGGTTGGATCTAATGAGTATTTTGGAAAGTAAGAAGGGAAGCAAAATTAGTTCTCAGTCTTACTCCTTTGCTTCAGTTTTGACCTTCCTTTGAGCCTTTCAAGGAATCACATGATCCTTCCAATGCATAGATAGATGCCAGTTTCAGATAACACCACTCCTAAACAAAGCAGTTGATCTTGACTTTGGATGCATTTTTTTCTCCTTTTTGCCAGAGTGATCAAAAGACACCACAACTTATATCAGCTCATCTCCCAAGGTGTGAGGTATTTAACTGACAGAATTTCACAGTGGACTTCAGGATATGTCAGAAGATTACTGGACATGTAGCCAGAGAGAGAGACATAGATTTGAATCCCAGATGTGCCACTTATTACTCATGACCTTGGGTAAATCACGTAACATCTATGAGCCACTATATATATATATATATATATATATATGTATATGTATAAAATGATGGTCATAATATGAGCTAAAGCAGTTTTAGGATCATCAAACCCAAATAATAATAGGTGAGAGTGTGCTTTGGAAACTATAAAGCATTTAACAAGTTTTAGGTCATTTTTTTTCTATTAATTCCTAATGAAAAGTGAGCTTAGGAAAGGGAGAAAAAGTAAAATTTAGAATATTTATTTTTGTTCTTTTGTCAAAAATAAACTGTATGAATATATGTGTCATCCAAAAATGTGTTCTGTGACTTGTCTAAACAGGAGTTTTCATATTATTTCCATTTAAGTGTCCTTCTCTTTGATGCCAGAATTCATTATCTGTGTTTATTTTCACACAGTGTCTGTTTGGATGCATAGAACTTTGTGCCTGTGTTCACTGATAGCTGAGCCGTGATGAGATTCCATCAGGCATTAAGCTTAGAGCACAGGCTGTTATTGTTTACTTCCCGTAACCTGGCTAAGGATGTCTGTCATTTAGGAGATAATGTTTAGAAAAGCAGAATGTTGTCATGAGGTGGGTTATTCATGACAAATACATACCTAGGTAAAACTAAGATATTTGTTTTTAAAGTAAAGGAAGGGCATTGAGATATGCCAACATAGTCCATTAGAAAAACATTATTCCCCATCTCCCACATGAAAAATGTTCAAATAATCACCATATCTCACACATAGAAGTGTGTTAACATGATGTAGTGCCATAGACAACTCATTCAGTAGCTCTGTACGGAGAAAAAATCCAGTGCCCACACTTTGTTATCAGAGTACCGGTTCTCCAATAAAGCACTGAATATGAGGAGGATAATCTAATGATTAATATGATTTTAGATTTTTTTTTTTTTTAGTCTTCTATGTATAACCCTTGTGTCCACCTTCTTTCTCCATATACAAGTACAACTTTTCTTCCTATTTTAAATGAGGTGGGATCTCTCTTGGCTGATGAAGGCTAACTCCTCCACCTCTGGTCTTGATTGTACCCCCATCCATTCTAAAACCTGGCTGGACATAAGCCTGGATTAAGTCTCAAGATTTAAGATCCAGAATATGTACTTTAAACCAACTTACCCTATTTCCTCTATAAATAAATAAAGAATTCCTGCAGATTGCTAAAGCATAGCCAAATGGGCAAAAGACATAAATAGGTATTCCACCTAAGAGAAGGTACAAACGGCCACTAAACATATGAAGAGATGCTCCCCGACTGTAGTAATCAGGATAATGCAAATCGAAACACAAGCAGCTATTATCTGTATGCAATTGCTGAGCAAAAATTTAAAAGGCAATACCGAGTGTTGCCAAGAAAGTAGAACAAGCAATGAAATGTTTTGTATATTCTCGGTAGGAGTGTAAATTGGTATAACAATTTTGGAAAATAACTGCAATAGTAAGTAAAATTGAGATGGCATATATCCCATTACCCAGCTCTGTTTCTTGTTTGTATATTCTCTAGAGAAATAATTGCTTGTGTGTCCAAGAGTCATGAAAAAAATTCAAAGCAGAGAGTTTGTAAAAGCTCTAAGCTAGGACTGACCCAAATGTCAGTCAATAGAAGAATGACTGAATATGACTATTCCCGTAGCACAAAAGGAAAAGCAAATATCAAACTTTCACACATGCTCTTCCTTCAGCACGTTCTGGTTCCCATCTTTGCTCCTTCACTTCAGTTTTGACCCTCCTTTGAGTCTTTTCAAGGAATCACACATATTCTATCCTCCTAATGCATATATAGACTCCATCAAATAACGTGTGGTATGTTCAAACAATGAAGATCATACATTAGTGAAATACATTAACAAACTAAACAATTTACTTAGATAACGGGCAAAAGACATGAAGAGACATTTCACTAAAGAGACTATAATAGATGACAAAAAAATTATGAAAGGGTTTTCAACATTATTAGCTATTAGGGAAATACAAGTTAAATCCACAATGAAATATCACTACACACCTATCAGAATAGTTAAAACAAAAATAAATAAATGTCAACACCAAAGGCTAAGAAGGATGTAGAGATACTGGGTCACTCATATGTTCCTGAGGAGACTACAAAATGGTACAGCCACTCTGGAAAACAGTTTGGCAGTTTCTTAAACAAATTAAAAAAAAATAAACATGCAACTACCATATGATCCAGTCATTAAACCTCCAGGTGTTCCTTCCTGAGAAAGGAAGACTTATGTTCACACAAAAACTTGTACACAAATGTTTATAGCAGCATTATTTGTCATAGCCAAAAACTAGAAATAACCCATATGTCCTTCAGTGGGTGAGTGGATAAATGAACTATGGTACATCCATGGATACTGACTCAGTGATAAAAGAACATATTATTGATATATGCAAGAACCTGGATCTATCTCCAGAGAATTATGCTGAGTGAAAGAAGATAATCCCCAAAGTTTGTAGACCATATGATTCCATTTATATAACATTTTTAAAATGATGAATTTATTAAAAAATGAACAGATTCGTACTTGCTAAGAGTTAAGGAAGGGATAGAGGTGGGAGAGATGTGGGTGCAGCTACAAGAGGACAGTGAGGGATAGGAGTGATCCTTGTGGTGATAGAATGTTGTGTACCAATGTCAGCATCCTGGTGATGATACTGTACTAGAGTTTTACAAGATGTTTTCACTGGGGGAACTGAGCAAAGCTTATCTCTGTATTATTTCTTAAAACTGTATGTGAATCTACAATTATCTCAGAATAAGAAGTTTAATTTAAAATAATCGTTAAATGTTAGATTCAAATCCAAATGGTGATTTTGTTTCATTTTATATACAGCTAAACTTTCTCTGCAATTTATACAATGTGAAAGTATTTCCATCTTCTTAATCATGACATTATATTTAGCTCTGTGGAATCTGTAGGTCATTATATTACCACAAATGGACACTAATAATCTTAGTTTATGGTGTTCCAGATTTTGGTTAATTGGTAGCTTGCTCTGTGTCTGTTATAAGCCATGTTCTGAAATTAATACACAGATAATATTTGTGGCTACTTACAGGTCAATTTTACTCTTATTTTAGCAATCCTTATTTTCAAATGTATTATTTTCATACACTTTGCTTTTCATATTGCCTATATTATCCCATGTTGGGTTTTAGATTTTAGCTGATAGTATGATAAATGTTTCCTTTTAATTAATTAGTTTTTTTTATTGAAGTACAGTTGATTAACAACGTTGTATTAGTTTCAGCTGTACAGCAAAGTGATTCAGCTACATATATGTATGCATATATATATTCTTTTTCAGATTCTCTTCCCATATAGGTTATTACAGAATATTGAGTATAGTTCCCTGTGCTATATAGTAGGTCTTTGTTGATTATCTACTTTATATATAGTAGAGTGTATGTGTTACTTCCAAGTTCCTAATTTATCCCCCCCCCAACCACGTTTCCCCTTTGGTAACCATAAATTTGTTTTCTATGTCTGTGAGTCTGCTTCTGTTTTGTAAATAAGTTCATTTGTATCATTTTTTTTTTAGATCCCACATATAAGTGATATCATATGATATTTGTCTTTCTCTGACTTCACTTAGTATGGTAATCTCTAGGTCCATCCATGTTGCTGCAAATGGCATTATTTCATTTGGTTTTCTTTATGGCTGAGTAATATTCCATCGTGTGTATGTATTACATCTTCTTTATCCATTCATCCGTCGATGGACATTTAGGTAGCTTCCATGTCTTGGCTATTGTAAATAGTGCTGCAATGAACATTAAGGTGCATTTATCTTTTCTAATTATGGTTTTCTCTGGATATATGCCTGGGAGTGGGATTGCAGGATCATATGATAGTTCTATTTTTAGTTTTTTAAGGAACCTCCATACTGTTTTCCACAGTGGCTGCACCAACTTACATTCCCACCAACAGTGTAGGAGGGTTCATTTTTCTCCACACCCTCTCCAGCATTTATTATTTGTAGACTTTTTGATGATGGCCATTCTGACTGTTATGAGATGATACCTCATTGTAGTTTTGATTTTCATTTCTCTAAAAAACTAGTAATGTTGGGTAAATAGTTTTGATACTTTGTACCCAAGTTTAGTTTAGATTATTTTTACCTCATTTCAGATCACTCTAAATGAACCTTGAAGCAGTCCTTGTGAATGTCAAGTCTAGGAAACAGACACTCTTCTCACTACTTTAAAATTTGAGGTGAAATAATTTGCATTTGGGATGAAGCTGCAGTCAGGCATTTCAAATCAAAAGAATTGCATAGTACAAGCCTGGCTCTTGACCTCTGGAAATCTAAATTAAATCTCTCAGCTAAGTGTGAACATTGTACACTTCAGGAAATAACCTTGCTGGTAAAAGCAAGGAGAGTGGAAATAGAAGTTAGTGAACTGTCTTCCCTCCCTTTCCGTCCCCTTCCTTCCTTCCTTCCTTCCTTCCTTCCTTCCTTCCTTCCTTCCTTCCTTCCTTCCTTCCTTCCTTCCTTCCTTCCAGTGTTTAGTGAGGACCTGTTTTAAACCAGCCATAGTTGGGAATAAATGTTACATGATAGCAGCAAATTGATCATTAATTTATTATTCTAAGAATTCCATTTAGCTTGTGGGATAGCTCAGAGGTTACAGACTTGAACACCCACTCTATCAAAAATTGAACTTTGGTAAAAGAACATTAAAGAAAGAACCTTCTTGGTGTCAATGTTTCCTAGCAACATAGTCTCTCTTGATGTTATTTGACCATAAAGGTTTTTTTCCAGGTTAGTTTCATTAACTACCTCTCAACTGGACGTTTTTGGTAAATGTGCTACAATTTGATTTTCAGGAAAGTATTGTCAATGAGTACATGATTTAGTATGGTATGATGGTGGACAGTTTTTGGGTTGAAAAGAAGTTGAATATTGGGTCACCCTCTTAGGCAACGGTGAGTGGAAGAAGGATGTTTTTAAAGTATGCTGTAGCAATTGTCTATCATGCTGTATGGACCGGCCCTGAATGTATCAAATTCAGGGTTAAGGGAGATATTGTTTAGACTCTATCATCTTACCCTTTTCAGCTACGATATGAAGATCATAATTTAAAATATTTAGGTTTGTGAATAGATATAGCTAATTCTGAAAACTGGTAGCTGCAGCAGCTGCTAGCATTTACCTAGGGTTCTCTAATATCAGTATTATCCAAACACCACCTAACAGGTAATAGGCATAAATGTGTGCTTAATGGAGCAATGAATGGTAGCTATTCTTATTCTCTTCCTATTAACTAAGCACCCTTTTAACTAAATGCATTATCTCATTTATTCTTTACACTAACTCGATGAAAAGGGTGTTACTGTAATACTCTTCTTCAGATGGGATAACTACATTACAGAGTACTCATTAACTTGCTAAATTGAGGAAGTGGTTGAGCTGGAGTGTACATCTAGCCAGTCCAGCTTGAGGACTCAAGCTCTTAACCATCACATAAGGCTGTCTCTCAGTTTGTAGGATGTAGAGATTTATGAATTCCACACACAGCCTTCACTCAACAACTAGCAGGCAGACAACCAAGAGACACTAAGTACTTTCCTAGACTTCTCTAAGCATAACAGTGACTTGGAGTTTCGTATGAGAAAATTTTGCTATTTAATTATAAAACTGTATTAAAGAATTTTAAAGAAAGTATGAGCTTTGTGGGAGAATGGTACACACACGTTCTCAGATCTCTTTACTTCATACTGATCATTGTGTAAGTAAATTGCATAATACCTGACTGTCTTAGAAAAAGCTTAGAATGGAATCTACTCTTTTAAAGAAGGGCAAGTGCGTTTGGGCTCACATAAATTACCCTGCATAAATTGAATCAATAATTAATAAAAACAGTACTGGAAAAACTCCGTCAACCAGCAAAGAAAAGCAACAGGGGAGTTTGCCATTTTTCAGGAGACTTGTGTGGGGCTAAAAAGTCTCCGAAATAACTTGAAAACCCAGATTTGTAAAATGCTTCAATGAGAAATCCCAATATATACTATCTGCATGATGGAGACATGCTGAGCTAAGAAATTAGCATTAAAATAAATGTAGGACAACTGGAACCTGTAGGGTTGAACTTAAAGCCCCATAGGGACACATTCAGGACTTAAACACACAACCTAATGAAATGAACTCACAAATCAATGTAGGAAAATGAGCCATGAGGAGGATGAGTCAGCCACTAGAAAGTCAAAGAATTATCCTGTTAGTTTTACTAATAAAAATAGTAATCTCTTGCCATTCTTCCCATGAAAATCCTACTCATTGTCTAGGGAAATCCATGATTTGTGTATTACTTTTTCTCTCTCATAGTAATGTTAAGTATAGATACTTAATACATTGAGTAAATTAAAAGTTATTGCTATGTAGATCAAAGGTTTCATTTTACAGGGAAAATATGTCATTCTTGTATGATGTATTTTAGAAGATAATTTTATTCCTATAAATTGAACTCCTATGCATGGATTGAAACCTTTGGGAAAAAAAGTGATAATAAACATCAATTTTGGAGTACCTTCTATGTGCAGGCACACCATATGTCAATACATGATGTACTATAATTCCCTTAAAAGTATCATGAAACAGTTACCCATGTTACAAATGAGGAACTTAAGCTCAAAATTTTTAAGTCTCTCTGACTTCATAGCCTGTGATAACAATGAACTACTACTAGATAGTTTTGAAATTTGGGGCCTATTAATAATTTTACACTGACATTTTGTAAAATGGCTTTAACTTTTTATTGTTTGGCAACACTACAGATTTAGGTCTGAGACACTGATAGATTTATGTTCTCAGAGAAAGCACACACAAAAAAAATACTTCAATAATAATTCTCAGTTACTATGCTTGCCCTGGGCTTCTTTTGCCAATTTCCTGCTTTCTATTAGATTGATTTTGAGAGATTCTCATTTTTGCAATTTTTGACCTGTGCTTTGAAAATTATATGTTAAATATCTGTTTATTTAGTGGACACAATTTAATTTGACTATTTCTCTTTTAATCATGAAAAATATAAGAATTTTAGGAAACATTAATGTGTATCCCCACCCTTCTCCATCCATCTACCAGATTATTTTTCTCTATTTTCTCCTTGTTTTTCTACCCCCACTACATAGCCAGCAAGTTTTTGTTTTAAATAGAGTGTTTACCAGTTTCTTTCCCCATCATTGCTCCTAACTCCTTCCCTCTGAGTTCAATTTCCTTTTAAATGTGGTACATCGTTTAGTAGTTTTTTCAGTGAAGGTCTCCTAGTTCTAGACCATGCAGAGTTTTATATGATGGCATACTGTGTTCAGTAATTAGACTCCTGGATAAATTATCTCTACTCCTTTTCCAGAAGGTTATTGTAACGTTAACACATGGGATGCACTATAAGGGGGGAAAGAGTAAAATCCATTCAGGTGTAATTTCAAACTGTCATAAAGAAATAATTGATAAACCGTTTTGTCACAAATAGGATGGAAACCATAGGATACATTTTTGAAAACACATTGTCAACTAAGTGGTTTGTGACTTGAAATTGGGAAGCCAGGTAAAGAGAGATACAACAATCCTAACTTAGTGTGAGTGATTAGGGTAAAAAATTATAGGTAGGAAGAATAGAGAAATCAGGAAGAAGATCAACCTAGTGTGGGGGACGAAGCTGATGAATTAGCGTTAGGTTGTGTTTTAGTGTTTACGTGACACACAGCTTGTAATCTGAATTATGTACATGTGGCCAGAAAGATGTTGGAGTTGGAAGTGAAAATTTGGTAATTACTCTCAGAAATATATTAAAGTTCTGGGAAAGGATGTAATGATTACATTTCAGTATATAGGACAAGTGTAAGGACTTAATGACAGCTATTGATAATCAGTATTGTAACCAGTATCCTCTGAGTCACCTCTTCCCCCCAAGAATTCTGTAGGCTAGCGATTTTCTTGAACAATCGGGGTCTTATGAAATTGCTTGGAAAATTTATACATGGCATAGTTTTCTACATAAATATGAAAAATGCAGGGAGCATCTTGATGCACCATAATACTTTACTACAGGCCAAATACTTCAGACATCATATTGTTCTTAGGCAGCCTCAAATGTGTGAATGATTTATTTTCCAAAATATCATCAGTAAATCCACTGGTTGGGACTTGCAACACATTTTTCTGTAGAAACAATATTGTAAATCATGGTTTGTTTCAGGAACTAGTCTATAAAACCCTATTGAAACCATAATATGGCTCTACATCTGAAAATAAAATAATAGGTATAGAAAACATCTTTTTTTTCTTCTAAATGCCAAAAATATAATTAAGCACATGGGACAGTCAGAATAATCTTTGGTGGATACAATGATTTTTAAATGTGTTGGGTTAGAGATAACTAAACCAAATGGAAAACATGCCCTGAATAAGATGAGTTTTTAGATTTACTTTTTTTATGTATATACATCTTTATTGGAGCATAATTGCTTCACAACGCTGTGCTAAGTTTCTGTTGTACAACAAAGTGAATCAGCCATATGCGTACATATATCCCCATATCCCCCCCTCCCTCCTGAGCCTCTCTCCAACCCTCTCTATCTCACCCCTCTAAGTCGTTGCAAAGCACGGAGCTGATCTCCTGGTGCTATGCTGCTGCTTCCCACTAGCTATCTATTTTACATTTGGTAGTGTATATATGTCATTACTACTCTTACTTCACCCCAGCTTCCCCTTCCCTCATCCCATGTCCTAACACCATACACAAAAATGAACTCCAAATGGATTAAAGACCTAAATGTAAGGCCAGACACTATAAAACTCTTAGAGGAAAACATAGGAAAAACACTCTTTGACATAAACCACAGCAAGATTTTTTTTGACCCACCTCCTAAAGTAATGAAAATAACAACAAAAATAAACAAATGGGACCTAATTAAACTTAAAAGCTTTTGCACAGCAAAGGAAACCATAGACAAGACGAAAAGACAACACTCAGAATGGGAGAAAGCACTTGCACATGAAACAACAGACAAAGGATTAATCTCCAAAATGTACAAATTCATGGGGCTCAGTATCAAAGAAACAAACAACCCAATTAAAAAATGGGCAGAAGACCTAAATAGACATTTCACCAAAGAAGACATACAGATGGCCAAAAGGCACATGAAAAGATGCTCAACATCACTAATTATTAGATTTACTTTTGAATGTTGACATGTGAGGAAAATTAAATTTATTTTGGGAGTGATAAAGTAGATGGAGAGATGTGGAGACTAAAGGGATTTCATGAACAATCTCAAAGTCCTTGAATGTTTATTGTACTTTTCTGTTTATTGTATTTCAACACTTTTCATTTTTTTCCTCTTGGTATTGGTATATTGCCCACACCAACAATTAGGTTCATTTTATTTATTTGGATTTTAATTGAAGGAAACATTTTTATTTGAAAACACCAAACTTTTCTAACTAACCACCTCCCCTAATCCTTCATAATTAAAAATTCCTTCTTTATTCTCCCTTGGATTGATTTTCTCTATCTTACTTTTCTGTATTTTCCTTAAGTTTTTTTTGTTTTTTGTTTTCTCCCTCAGTGGTAGATCCTTCCTGACACATCAGTATTCTCCTTTTTCATTTACGTATTCTTTGTTTATTTTGTGTCTCTGGCCAGACCTCAGCTTTTAGCCGGAAGATTCTGAGCTGAGTCCCAGATCTTCACACTGTGTCCCTCCCTAAGGCAGGTATCCCTCCATAAGAAACTCAGACTGCTGGCACTTCCCAGTCCCATGTTCAGGTTCCTCCATCCCAGAGGTTTAAACTAAACCATAGGACTTAAGACATTATGGAGGTTCTAGAGACATGCTCTAAGGAATTGGTCATGGAACACTATGGACTCTTACCAAAAATAGCATCATATCTTCAAAATCGAAGAAGTAGGATTGGATGAGAAGGAGACTTCTAAATCGGGTATTGTGGGCATGAAGGGTGGTCCACGAGTCTGTTGAGTCAAAGAGCTAAAATTAATGGATGCCCACCAGGAAACGGGCAGGGTATGGGGAACTTGGGTGGGCATGACAAGAACCTCAATAGCCACCCACATACTGCCAACCAGCTAAGCAAATATACTAATACGACACAGCCGTAAGAGGATTCTTCTGTTTGGGCATTGATCATACCTTCAGATTTGTAGAAGATTTGTATTCATTTAAATGAAGGTTGGTTAAATAAACTTTTCAAAAAAACTAGTTAATGATATTGGGATTCCCCTTCTGAGTTATTAGGTAAAATCAATAATTCAAAGATATAATCCCTCTGATTCTTGAGAATCTGTTAAAGATGATTTGTGTTTTCATAAATAATGTATTATTACACTGTCTTCAGGCTAATTAAGTTAATTAGCATATTTAAACATGATAAATGGCAATCAAAATGCCATTTCTACATGTAGACCAGACAAGGAAGCAGGATATTTTTTTTAATAGGACATATACAAATTACCAGACCATGTTAACGGTTGGGTATTTTTTTAAAATTAAGAAATAGATCCTAGAGAATGGATGATTTCTGCAGACTTTCACAGAAGTATTTTTTTAAAAGATCCTAGTTTAGTTTTCATGTTTTATGGGGATAGTTTAAGAATTTTAAGAAGTGAAAAACCCTGGCTATGTAATACTGCCAATAGGAAAGGGTGTGCTCGTGGTCTTTGTGATCTCTGGACAATAAACTTTGTTTTGAAGTAGTCAGGGACTTTTGTCTGTTTTGTCCACAGATGGATCCCAAGCATCAGGAATTGGGCTTGATAAAGAGAGGTACTCAGATATTCACTTACTAAATGAAATGGGGTTTTTAAGGAAAAATAATGTAATGTAAGTAAGGGATGTTTTGTGACTTGTTTCTGGCTGTAAACAAACTATATGTTTCTAAGATAGCACTGGTTATAGTCAACGAATTTGCCTAAGAGAACAAGACAGGAGTCACAATGTCTTCACAACCTAGCCTCAGAAGTCACACACTGTCATTTCCACAATTACCCATGGTTATATAGGCCAGCACTCTTCAATGTGAGAGGGGGCTACACAAAGGTCGGTCAGGCTAGAACTCAGTAAATACAAGAGGATGGAGAGTGGGGTCATTTTGGAGGCTGGCTGCCACAGGGACATCCTGATATCCACTCCCAGCTTAAACTTCATTGATGTAAATGCTGAGTGTTCTCATTTGCTCATATATATTCAGCAGTTCCTCATTCCCAGCTTGGGGAAAAAAAAAAAATCCAAACCTGTAAAGCTCGCGTATTACTCTCAGCTGTTGACACTGACCAACTTTGACATCCCTACTCATTCAGTTCCTCTCCGGTTAGCATCTGGGTATGTTCTGGATTGTAATCCCTCCTTCCTTCTGTATTTGCTCCCATGATGATGCCCTTTCTCCTGTTTTCAGTCTCACCCTCTCACTGCGTCATCCAATCAGCTTTTTAAATCTTTCTCTTTTTTTTTAAAGGGCCGATGAGCTTTTTTTTTTTTTTTAAATTAATTAATTAATTTATTTATTTTTATTTATTTATGGCTGTGTTGGGTCTTTCTGTGCGAGGGCCTCCTCCAGCCGCGGCGAGCGGAGGCCACTCCTCATTGCGGTGCGCGGGCCTCTCACTATCGCGGCCCCTCCCGTTGCGGAGCACGGGCTCCAGACGCGCAGGCTCAGCAGCTGTGGCTCACGGGCCCAGCTGCCCCGCGGCATGTGGGATCTTCCCAGACCAGGGCTCGAACCCGTGTCCCCTGCATCGGCAGGCAGACTCTCAACCACTGCGCCACCAGGGAAGCCCCAGCTTTTTAAATCTTTTAAAACTCCTTTGTCTATCTAATTTCTTGCTTTAGTTACCACTTCTTCACTTGGCTTCCCTTCACAGTAAAACTTCTTAAGAAGTTGTTATTCTTGCTCTCATTTCTTCAACTTATATTCACTCCTCAACCAACTCATATTCATCTTCCCAAAACGCCACTGAATCTTCTCTTGGAAAGGTTACCAGTTTCATCTCACCAAAGCCAATTAGCACTTTTCTAGGCCCAAATTGCTTGGCAGCTCAGCAGTCTTTGACATCTGTGGCCATCCTTGCTTGGAAACACTTTCTTTTCCTTGTCTTAGCTTATGGGATACAATACCTTCATGGTTATACTCTAACTTCTCCATCTTTTCCTCTTCATATCTTTTCCTAACTCTTCTTCCAGGATCTTTGCCTCATTATTCTCTTTATTCGAGTCTCCTTATGTTTTCTTGTTCTTCATATAGCTTTAAATGTTGACTGTTTTGTTCGTTGTCTCACATCAAATGACTTAATGAATTGAATTTCCAGTAAGTTTAACATATACAAATTAAACTTTGATTTTGGTGCATGCTTTTAAGTTCCCTGATCTTATAATAGCTTCATGTGTATATGACTTATGTTTCCCAGAGTGCTTGTAAATAGAGTTTCAACAATGCATTTTACACTTTTATATTTGTTATGACACATAACACAATGAGAGGGAACTATTTGGTGCTTAATGCCCATTGAAATCAAATAATATATCAATATGGCAGGACAAGTACACACTATAAAATAAAGGTTGTCTCAATTCTAGGCAGTGAATCAAATTTACTTCTAAGTGAAGTTGTTAATTAACCTTACTATAATAATTCAAATGAGCACAAATATCTAACACTGTAACTTAAGTAAGCATACATAGCACATCTAAATGGATAGAATATGCTTTAAGAAATATCCTTAAATGAATACAATATGCTTTTTCTAGACTGACATCATTCATTTTTGTGTATTATTTGTATAGTTGCTGAGTGCTATTTCTACTCATTCCTTTACCACAGTGTAGAGTGTAGAGATTTCAGTTCAGAGTGGCTGTATATAGATACAGATATAAAATGTATATGTAATATATATAATTTATATCTAATATATAGTGTACATACAGCATATATGTGTGTATATGTTAGATATATGTATATTTGTAATGTAACATGTATTATGTTACATATCACATCATGTAAGTATGTGATGTAGTGGAAATACCATTTCCTTACCTTTCAACAAATAGTTACTGAGTACCTGTAGTGTGCGTGGCACTGGGGTTACAACAGCAAACACATGCATAGACCGCCCCCTGCCCTATGGATTCACTTCTCTTAAGGCAAACATACTAACCTATGAAAGGTCTTGACAACTTTCTCTGTATTCATGAACTCCTATGAGTTCATCATAAAGAATGCAAAATCTTAGTATAAATGTAGATCTCCAAAAATAACTATGTGCTGATAAGCTATCGTTATATTTGCGCTTAGGAGCTAGATATATTCAGCTAGCCATCTAGTAACCTAGTTAGCTAAATGACATAGATAGATGGATAGGTAGATGGATAAAATACACACCACTCGCCCCACCTCACTGCCACACACACGTACGCATTGCTTTCAAACATAAATGCCATGGTTTAGAAGATTCTAAACTAAAAATAGTTAAAGGTTATATTTTTCAGCCTAATATACTACTTCTAGGTATGACTTTGGGAATGAATAGAAATATACATTTTTTTTCTTACATAGAGGAGAAGACATCTTCTCTATGTGCCTCTGAAAGAAACTTTTGCTTGTGTTTAATGTATAGAATAAGGCAAGTCCTCATTTTGTAGGAATTTCAATAATCAGAATTGTATCTGTTACTTTCACTGCCCTTTATTAAGTGGAAGAATACAAGTTTTAATATTCATTGTTATCTTTTCCTGTCACCATAGATGTTTCTGATGGCTCTGTCTGCGTGTGTGTGTGTGTGTGTGCATGTGTTAAACCTAAAATTTGTTATATACTATGTTCCAGAAACTCTGCTAATAAGAGCCAGCATTTGAACCGTGGCTCTCTAATGCATTCTGGTTCTAAGCACTGACATTATAATCCTGGCTTTGGAGATGTGTAGAGAAACTCACTAACTTAAATAGGGAATAATAAGTAATACCTGATTCACCTGAAGTCATTGTAGGAGAAGACAGGGAATCGTAAAAGAGAGCACTTTTAATTCTTGATTAGAGGCCACAGTGAAATGAGTACAAGATATCACAGACACCAAAGTCCTATAATTACTGTGTCCCTGGGTAATTACTCCAGAAGTAGAGAATGTTTAAAAGCTTTGCACACTGACAAGTATAAGAAAGAACCACATTTTATGACTGCAAATCTGACCAAATGCAGCAATGATTAATTACTGCTCTAGTTAAAATATCCTGTATAATCCACTGAAATTAATATAGCTAAAAATACCATTTATGCTTTTTCTACTATCAGAGAGCCAGCTTGTCAGTAAGAAAGAATATTTTGGTAATTCATCCTATCCATCTCTAGTCTTCAATGGCAGATTGTTATGGCATTTTTTTTGGACCAGGACAGGGTTAAAACCCTTAACTTGAAAGACATGTCCAGAGTTTGGCTTAGAGACAGGGATTTCAAAGACCAGAGCCAAGGTTAGAGTGCTTGTGCCAAGAAGAAGGGTGGAAGGAGCATATGACTGGACCCATCTGTAGCAAATTGCCTTTGATGATGCGACAAAAAATAATGAAAACACAGCAAAGAACAGTGAATGATTCCAGTCATGAACAAAATCCTCTGGAAGACCGATAAAGATACTAGTGCAGAAAACATCACATTTCTTCCAGGAAGAAATTTTGAAAAGGAAAATCCATTTCTTTAACTTTTAAAGTCTTATGGTTCTCTGTGGGCTCTGTCACATTTACATTCTCTCCTAACCTCATGTTGGCACTAATAATATTCATTAAAATTGACGGTGAAGCCCTGAGATGGAATGTCACTCTGCAATATCTTTGCAATTTTATGATCAATAAAATATCCTTATTCCAGAACATAGTAATCAATGTATGAGAAATGAATTTCAAACAAAACAATAATAAAAGTATTAGCAAGACAGATATCTTTTAGATGTAAAAACGCCATATGCAAAAAATAAACACAGCAACACATAGACTAAAACCAGCATAGCTACAATTTTTGGAGAAGTCCTGAAATGAAAGCTTGAAGGCTTATGAGCCAGCCTGCTAGAGAGAATTTAAGAATGACAAAGATAATTATTACCCCATAATATCTGTGCATAGTGTAGTAATTGCTTTCTGGCTCCAAAGCTACAGGTTCAGAGTGAAATGTACCAAATGAGAATTGCATTTTTTTATACCTAGTGATGAGATGTAGAATATTCTGGATCTATGGTTTATTGGAACAATGTAAAATAGTTAATGCATTATATAATCTTCTAAGCCAGATTTCACTTTCTCTCTAGATTGCTTTCCTGAAGTTTATTCATCTGAATTTCCATTTTCCTTTCCATGTGGGAAGTTTATGAAGCCTCACTAATTGGGCTGGACATTTCTAAAATGCAAAGTGCAGAATAATGATAGCATTTTCATTCTTCACTCGTGTGCTCCAAGAAGGCCCCCAGGAGAAGTAGTTTGGGTCTGCACTCACTTTCTGTCCCACTTTCGGGCAATTCCATCACTAATCAGGCTATGCTCCCACTGGTAGTGTTTGTAACTAATCCACTACTGAGAGTGGAGCCCATAATGAGATTCTTGAGCCCGTGCAGTGCTCACTCTGCACTCATGTCTGCCTGGGCCATGCTATCAGGTTGGAAGATGCCCCTTAGAATGGAAAGACTGAGATTTGACCAAAAAAAGTACTCATTCCAATTGAAGAAGTTTTGTGAAGCCTAATAATTGCTGTATGAGGTTCAGCTAAATCTGGCTTAGAATATTTTATAAAGTTGTAATTGTTTATACTCTTCCAACAAAGCACAGATCTAGATATTGTGTATTCTCATCATTCCACAGTAAAATGAAATTTACTTAGTTTTACTAAGTAAAACTGTTTCTTCGGGAGATAGAAATTTACTACTACTCTAGGCACAAATATCATAATAATTATTTCTATTATCTTTAAGGTAGTTTAACTCAAATGATCATGATTTAGGAGTAATAGGGTTTCAAGTTAATATGATACTAAAATCACAAAAAAAAAAGACCCTACAATGAAGTTCTCTATGCCAATGGTGATGCTAAAGTTTAAACTAAGTGCAGTAAGCATTGAGTCATTCTGCCTGCAAGAAGTATACTACATGTGGCACTTTGAGTGTCCATGGAAGAATATCAGAGTATTGAGATACTCTAGTGGCAGGTCATCATGCTTTTAGAGAGATGAGACAACTAACCTTGGTGTCAGTAATGAAAGGAGGAGAAATCAGGGGTTGAGGCCTGGGGTGGAAGGCTGTGTGTTCCTTCCCCATGTGATGCGAAGAGCCTAACTATTAACAAGGCTGAAAAAGCCTTGCAGCTTCATGTCACCCTGAAGCACTTCCTTCTGTCATTCATGGGGGCCAGGATGCACCAGGAAGTCTGATTGCAATCAGCATAAGGACGACCATTCTAACAATGAGCACAGTTTGACATAGGAACAGGATGAAAAATAAGCGTGAAATGAGATGATTATGTCATGTGAATCATTTATGTTGGGCATTCATCTAACAGGGATGACATAAAAATATGGATGAAACCAATCACAGAAGAGATTGATGTAACATGTACAGCCAAAAGAAAACAAACAAAAGAAAACAAGAAAAGCAATTTGTTTAGAATATACAGTCAGTTAAATCAATTGAGCCAAGAGTTAGGAAATCTAGCTCATATTTCTGGAATGATGACAGTTGTTCCTTAATGTAATCTTAACTGATTTCAACTCAAACAAAACTAAAAAAGAGACATCACTGACTGTCCTACACAGAAACATACATTATTATGAGGTTTGCCTCTTTACTTGGGACACTTCAAAAACCGGAGCTAAAGTCACTTTCAGTGCTACAATTAAAATATTACAGAAAGGTATTTGCTGCTTTTGTGAAATGGACAGTTCACCATAATCTGCTTTTGTACTCAAAACTGCCCCAATTGTGTTGGCTTTAAGTATTAACATTTGCTTTAAAAATCACATTAGTTCTTGCTCTCTGAGTCTTGAAATGGCCTTTATCCAAAAGTGATAAAATTCTGAGCTGAGTTTGCTTGGCAGCCAATACCAGCCACCAGATCAACATCAGGTACCAGAGAAGTCTGGGTCTCTAGCTGACAAAAGGATAGCTCATTAAAACTGAATGTCAAGAGATTCAAAGAAATAAAATTTTAAAAATAATGCAACAAAGGGTAAGAGGATAGGATTGGAACAGGGGGACCACTTTTCCAAAAAGTGTAGGAATGGTTGACCTGAATTATTTTGGGCTCTGTCTTCTTACATATTGTAGTTGTATATTTAATCACATCATTAAAAAAATGATTGGGGGCTATTTCCTCCCTATCTTTTCATCTGCCAGAGGGACTTTGCAAGACAGTGGTGACCTGCCCTTAAACAGCTAATGACAATGTGAAGTAAACCCCAGCCCTTTCAATTATTCTTTAAAAATCAGTCTTGACCCCCCCCACCAACAGGCAGTAGAGTTGACAGGTGTGGAATTTGCCTCTGTGCCATCTTGCCGTTGGCTGCTATCCGTGCCATAGTTGGAATCTGAATCTTGAACTTTCTGAGGAGAGCATCTGAGCTTCAGAGTTCCTATCAGCTGATAAATAAATAAATAAGAAATTAGAGGACCTTCAAGATGGTGGAGGAGTAAGACGTGGAGATCACCTTCCTCCCCACAAATACATCAAAAATACACCTACATGTGGAACAACTCCTACAGAACACCTACTGAATGCTGGCAGAAGACCTCAGACTTCCCAAAAGGCAAGAAACTCCCCACATACCTGGGTAGGGCAAAAGAAAAAAGAAAAAACAGAGACCAAAGAATAAGGATGGGACCTGCCCCAGTGGGAGGGAGCTGTGAAGGAGGAAAGGTTTCCACACACTAGGAAGCCCCTTCGCGGGCGGAAACTGCAGGTGGTGGAGGGGGGAAGCTTCAGAGCCACGGAGGAGAGCGCAGCCACAGGGGTGCGGAGGGCAAAGCGGAGAGATTCCCGCACAGAGGATCGGTGCCAACCAGCACTCACCAGCCCGAGAGGCTTGTCTGCTCACCCGCCAGGGCGGGCGGGGGCTGGGAGCTGAGGCTCGGGCTTTGGAGGTCGGATCCCAGGGAGAGGACTGGAGTTGGCCGCGTGAACACAGCCTGAGGGGGCTAGTGCGCCACAGCTAGCCGGGAGGGAGTCCGGGAAAAGGTCTGGAGCTGCCTAAGAGGCAAGAGAACATTGTTTCAGGGTGTGCAATGAGAGGGGATTCAGGCCACCGCCTAAATGAGCTTCAGAGACGGGCGCGAGCCGCGGTTATCAGCACAGACCCCAGAGATGGGTGCGAGCCATGGCTATCAGCGCGGACCCCAGAGACGGGCATGAAATGCTAACGCTGCTGCTGCAGCCACCAAGAAGCCTGTGTGCAAGCACAGGTCACTATCCACACCTCCCCTCCTGGGAGCCTGTGCAGCCCGCCACTGCCAGGGTCCCATGATCCAGGAACAATTTCCCTGGGAGAACACACAGCATGCCTCAGACTGTTGCAATGTCATGCTGGCCTCTGCCATGGCAGGCTTGCCCGCATTCCTTACCCCTCCCTTCCCCTGGCCTGAGTGAGCCAGAGCCCCCTAATCAGCTGCTCCTTTAACCCTCTCCTGTCTGGGTGAAGAACAGATGCCAGAGGGCGACCTACATGCAGAGGCAGGGCCAAATCCAAAGCTGAACCCCGGGAGCTGTGCGAACAAAGAGAAAGGGAAATTTCTCCGTGCACCCTCAGAAGCAGCGGATTAAATCCCCACAGTCAACTTGATGTAGCCTGCGTCTGTGGAATACCTGAATAGACAACAAATCATACGAAAACTGAGGAGGTGGACTTTGGGAGCAACTGTAGACTTGGGGTTTGCTGTATGCGACTGACTAGTTTCTGATTTATATGTTTATCTTAGTTTAGTTTTTGGCGCTTGTTATCATTGGTGGATTTGTTTATTGGTTTGGTTGCTTTTTTTTATTTTTTAATTTTAATAATTATTTTAAATTTTTTATTTTAATAACTTTATTTTATTTTTCTTTCTTTCTTCTTTTTATTCTCCCCTTTCTTCTGAGCTGTGAGCTGTGTGGCTGACAGGGCCTTGGTGATCCAGCCAGGTGTCAGGCCTGAGCCTCTGAGGTGGGAGAGCCAAGTTCAGGACACTGGTCCACCAGAGACCTCCTAGCCCCACATACTATCAATTGACTAGAGCACTCCCAGAGATCTCTGTCTCAGTGCTAAGACCCAGCTCCACTCAATGACCAGCAAGCTCCAGTGCTGGACACCCCATGCCAAACGACTAGCAAGACAGGAACACAACCCCACCCATTAGCAGAGAGGCTGCCTAAAATCATAATAAGGTCACAGACACCCCAAAACACACCACCAGACATGGACCTGCCCACCAGAAAGACAAGATCCAGCCTCATCCACCAGAACACAAGCACCAGTCCGCTCCACCAGGATGCCTACACAACCCACTGAACCAACTTTACCCACTGGGGGCATACACCAAAAACAACGGGAACTACGAACCTGTGGCCTGCAAAAAGGGGACCCCAAACACAGTGAGTTAAGCAAAATGAGAAGACAGAGAAATATGCAGCAGATGAAGGAGCAAGGTAAAAACCCACCAGACCAAACAAATGAAGAGGAAATAGGCAGTCTACCTGAAAAAGAATTCAGAGTAATGATAGCAAAGATGATCCAAAATCCTGGAAATAGAATGGAGAAAATACAAGAAACGTTTAAAAAGGACCTGGAAGAACTAAAGAGCAAACAAACAATGATGAACAACACAATAAATGAAATTAAAATTTCTCTAGAAGGAATCAATAGCAGAATAACTGAGGCACAAGAACGGATAAGTGGCCTGGAAGATAAAATAGTGGAAATAACTACTGCAGAGCAGAATAAAGAAAAAAGAATGAAAAGAATTGAGGACAGTCTCAGAGACCTCTGAGACAACATTAAATGCAGCAACATTTGAAATATGGGGGGTCCCAGAAGAAGAAGAGAAAAAGAAACGGACTGAGAAAATACTTGAAAAAATTATAGTTGAAAACTTCCCTAATATGGGAAAGGAAATAGTCAATCAAGTCCAGGAAGCACAGAGAATCCCATACAGGATAAATCCAAGGAGAAACACACCAAGACACATTAATCAAACTATCAAAAATTAAATCCAAAGAAAAAATATTAAAAGCAGCAAGGGAAAAGCAACAAATAACGTACAAGGGAATCCCCATAAGGTTAACAGCTGATCCTTCAGCAGAAACTCTGCAAGCCAGAAGGGAGTGGCAGGACATATTTAAAGTGATGAAAGGGAAAAACCTACAATCAAGGTTACTCTACCCAGCAAGGATCTCATTCAGATTCGATGGAGAAATCAAAAGCTTTACAGACAAGCAGAAGTTAAGAGAATTCAGCACCACCAAACCAGCTTTACAACAAGTGCTAAAGGAACTTCTCTAGGCAGGAAACACAAGAGAAGGAAAAGACCTGCAAAAACAAACACAAAAAAATTAAGAAAATGGTAATAAGAACATACATATCATTAATTACCTTAAATGTAAATGGATTAAATGCTCCAACCAAAAGACATAGTCTGGATGAATGGATACAAAAACAAGACCCGTATATATGCTGTCTATAAGAGACCCACTTCAGACCTAGGGACGCATAAAGACTGAAAGTGAAGGGATGGAAAAAGATATTCCATGCAAAGGGAAATCAAAAGAAAGCTGGAGTAGCAATTCTCATATCAGACAAAATAGACTTTAAAATAAAGACTATTACAAGAGACAAAGAAGAACACTACATAATGATCAAGGGGTCAATCCAAGAAGAAGATATAACAACTGTAAATATTTATGCACCCAACAGAGGAGCACCTCAATATATACGGCAACTGCTAACAGCCATAAAAGGGGAAAATGCCAATAACACAGTAATAGTAGGGGACTTTAACACCGACTTTCACCAATGGACAGATCATCCAAAATGAAAGTAACTAAGGAAACACAAGCTTTAAATGATACATTAAATAAGATGGTCTTAATTGATATCTATAGGACATTCCATCCAAAAACAACAGAATACACTTTCTTCTCAAGTGCTCATGGAACATTCTCCAGGATAGGTCATATCTTGAGTCACAAATCAAGCATTGGTAAACTTAAGCAAACTGAAATCGTATCACATATTTTTTCTGACCACAACGCTATGACACTAAATATCAATTACAGGAAAAACACTATAAAAAATACAAACAAATGGAGGCTAAACAATATGCTACTAAATAACCAAGAGATCACTGAAGAAATCAAAGAGGAAATAAAAAAATACCTAGAACCAAATGACAATGAAAACACGATGGCCCAAAACCTATGGGATGTGGCAAAAGCAGTTCTAAGAGGGAAGTTTATAGCAGTACAATCCTACCTCAAGAAACAAGAAAAATCTCAAGTAGACAGCCTAACCTTACACCTAAAGCAATTAGAGAAAGAAGAACAAAAAAACCCAAAGTTAGCAGAAGGAAAGAAATCATAAAGATCAGATCAGAAATAAATGAAAAAGAAATTAGAGAAACGATAGCAAAGATCAATAAAACTAAAAGCTGGTTCTTTGAGAAGATAAGCAAAATTGATAAACCATTAGCCAGTCTTATCAAGAAAAAAAAGGGAGAAGACTCAAATGAATAGAATTTGAAGTGAAAAAGGAGAAGTAACAACTGACACTGCAGAAATACAAAGGATCATGAGAGATTACTACAAGCAACTATATGCCAATAAAATGGACAACCTGGAAGAAATGGACAAATTCTTAGAAAAGCACAACCTTCTGAGACTGAATGAGGAAGAAATAGAAAATATAAACAGACCAATCACAAGCACTGAAATTGAGGCTGTGATTAAAAATCGTCCAACAAACAAAAGCCCAGGACCAGATGGCTTCACATGCAAATTCTATCAAACATTTAGAGAGGAGCTAACACCTATCTTTCTCAAACTCTTCCAAAATATAGCAGAGGGAGGAACACTCCCAAACTCATTCTACAAGGCCACCATCACTCTGATACCAAGACCAGACTAAGATGTCACAGAAAAGGAAAACTACAGGTCAGTATCACTGATGAACATAGATGCAAAAATCCTGAACAAAGTGCTAGCAAACAGAATAAAATAATATACTCTTGCCTCCTTGATAAAGGAGGCAAGAGTATACAATGGAGAAAAGACAGCCTCTTCAATAAGTGATGCTGGGAAAACTGGACAGCTACATGTAAAAGAATGAAATTAGAGCCCTCCCTAATACCATACAGAAAAATAAACTAAAAATGGATTAAAAACCTAAATGTAAGGCCAGACACTATAAAACTCTTAGAGGAAAACATAGGCAGAACACTCTATGACATAAATCACAGCAAGATCCTTTTTGACCCACCTCCTAGAGAAATGGAAATAAATACAAAAATAAACAAATGGGACCTAATGAACCTTACAAGCCTTTGCACAGCAAAGGAAACCATAAACCAGATGAAAAGACACCCGTCAGAATGGGAGAAAATATTTGCAAACGAAGCAACTGACAAAGCATTAATCTCCAAAATATAGAAGCAGCGCATGCAGCTCAATATCAAAGAAACAAACAACCCAATCCAAAAATGGGCAGAAGTCCTAAACAGACATTTCTCTGAAGAAGATATACAGATTGCCAACAAACACATGAAAGGATGCTCAACATCACTAATCATTAGAGAAATGCAAATCAAAACTACAATGAGGTATCACCTCACACCGGTCAGAATGGCCATCATCAAAAAATCTACAAGCAGTAAATGCTGGAGGGGGTGTGGAGAAAAGGGAACCCTCTTGCACTGTTGGTGGGAATGTAAATTGATATAGCCACTATGGAGAACAGTATGGAAGTTCCTTAAAAAACTAAAAATAGAACTACCATATGACTCAACCATCCCACTACTGGGCATATACCCTGAGAAAACCATAATTCAAAAAGAGTCATGTACCACAATGTTCATTGCAGCACTATTTCCAATAGCCAGGACATGGAAGCAACCTAAGTGTCCATCGACAGATGAATGGATAAAGAAGATGTGGCACATATATACAATGGAATATTACTCAGCCTTAAAAAGAAATGAAATTGAGTTATTTGTAGTGAGGTGGATGGACCTAGAGTGTGTCATACAGAGTGAAGTAAGTCAGAAAGAGAAAAACAAATACCATATGCTAACACATATATATGGAATCTAGGGGGAAAAAAGGGTTCTGAAGAACCTAGGGGCAGGACAGGAATAAGACGCAGATGTAGAAAATGGACTTGAGAACACGGGGAGGGGGAAGGATAAGCTGGGACGAAGTAAGAGAATGGCATTGACATACATACACTACCAAATGTAAAACAGATAGCTAGTGGGAAGCAGCCGCATAGCACAGGGAGATCAGCTCAGTGCTTTGTGACCACCTATAGGGGTGGGGTAGGGAGGGTGGGAGGGAGACTCAAGAGAGAGGGGATATGGGGATATATGTATATGTATAGGTGATTCACTTTGTTATACAGCAGCAACTAACACAACAATGTAAAGCAATTATACCCCAGTCAAGATGTCAAGAAAAAATCAGTCTTTTCCTTATTCTTAGCCTAATAGTGGAGGTTTGGCTGTTTATTTTGATTTTTACCTCAGTTTTGACTTTACCTGTTATTCATGATTTCTTCCTTCTTCCCTTTATTGTTAGTGCCTCACCCCTGTGGAAAGAAAGAATGGCTTCTAGTGACTCTCAAGAAATAGTAGCATTGAATAAGTTATGGTAGATATACATGTGTGTGTATATATACTCAGTATGGTGTTATGTGTATGTACATGTATGTGTATACATACGTATCTACATGTGTTTATATATATATATATATATTTTTTTTTTTTTTTTTTTTTTAACTAGAGGTTGACAAGTGTGGAATCAGAAAAAGGGTGTGATTGTTGTTGGTGGGTTGTCGTGAACTGCAAGGGTGAATCAAAAAATGAATGATTCTGTGCCTTTTCTGTCTATTGTATAGGAGGAGCTCTGTACATTGTCCTGAGTTGCTTAGAACTGGAGAGGGAAATAAGAGGGAAAAGACCTTCAGTGGGTATTTGGCTCTACTTCTTGAGAGGACAGATGGATTTTACGTGGAGACCTCTGTGGTCCTGGGCATTGTGGAGTGGGATGATTGCAGAGAAATTGTTTGTCCTTAGAGTCTCCTTTGAGCCACAAGCTACCAGCCCATTCATTAGTCTCCCCTCCCCACCAAATCCTAGAGCACTAATCTAATTCTTGAGTATGAAGATGTATATATGTATATACATTTTTCTTATTTTTATTTTTCTTCATCTCACTCCCAAAACATCTCACTGGAAATAAATAGGGTGAGAGATGTTACTGTTTAAACAATTATGATTTATATTTTAAAAATATATTTTTAATTTGCTAGAGATCTTAATAAAATATTCATGTATGAACATATATTGGTAAAATGTGAATGTCTTCTATGTCAGACATTGTGTTAGATGCTTCAAGCACTTGATCTCCAATCCTTACAAAAGACTGCAAGGTTAATATGATAGTTTTCATTTTTCAGATGAGGAAAATGAGGCTCGTAGTGGTTGAAAAACATACCTAATTAGTACAGATAGGGGTTATTTCCATTATACTCCATTGTGCTCAGAATAAAGTAAGTATAGATAAGTCAAGTTTGAAAATAGTGAGACATTTTAATTCATTTATCACTTACCATGTGGCTTGAGGGATAGGAAATACCTACAGAAAGCAGCAGTGTTCTACAATCCAAACCTCATTCTTGGAAGCTGTGACATTCGTTACTGCTAAGCCCACAAGCAGTTTTGGAATACTAGTCTTTAATAGATGAGAGGAAATTCTAGCACCTCAAATCTATGGATAGAACTTTATGTTTTTTTCATCCTTTTAAATATGTTCTCCCTTTTCTAATTACCCTCCTCTTTTAGATCGTGTGTGTGTGTGCGCGCGCACGTGTGTGTGTGTGTTTGCAGCTTCTGTTTAGTAACAGGTGCGGCTACGAGGAATATCTGTGGCCAACGTCTAGGTCAGTGTACTAGGATTTGCCCAATTTTTACCGCATGAGTTTTCCCTTAACCACATTTTTATCACTTACTTTCATCTTGTTATACTCTAGTGTCCCCATCTTTCATCCTTGGAACAAGGACATGAATAAATAAATGCAATAATTATTTCTTATTCTTGTCCTTAGTAAACTTCTTACCATTTATTGCTGAGTAATTAATCTACCATTCATGGGCATTTGGGTCTCGGTACTGTTGCCTGAGGCTTCAAGGGACATGCACAGCTCTTTGTATTAAACCTTAATGAGCATGTCTCTCATATTTTTTTATATGCATAATAAATTGAAAGGCTAAACCAAATCAAACTTTCATTTTTTAGTTCTTACCCTGGCATTTCAGCAGCTAAAATGTTCAGATAATAAATTATAGACTGAGTGTTGTTATTACCTTTTTAAAGAGAAATATTCCATTTGGCTTAGCGGAGGCTTAAACCATGCGGCATTAGACCTCTTGTTAGCGTGGCTTTCCTGTTCCAGGTAGCAGGTGGTGGCATGAGCATTAGATTCAGACAAGTCTGAGTCCAACCTCTGCTCTATCCTTATATTTCTTGGTATGTGTTCTCAGTCTCAAGAGTCCTAAGTCCTCTGAGCCTCAGTTTTCTTAGTTATAAAATGGATTCATAATAGGTACTTTTCAGGATTGTTATGAGCATCATAGAGACTGTATCTAAGACCCCAGTATAATTGTAGCTCCTATGTTAATATTATTATAGTTTATATACAGTACATACGCATGAAAGCCAAAGAGGATCAGTTATTTTATGATTTATTGAGCATCTTCTATATAAGACAAGTTGTACTAGGCATCTTTGATAGAGGAACACAGAGAAATAAGACATGGAATTTCCCATGAATGAGTTCATCCCAAAAAGATACATATGTATACTACATAGAACCATACACATACATGTGCAAGATGGCCAAGTATCAAACACATACCATAAATTCCTGAACTAGAAACATCAGGAGCTAGAAAGACTTGACCTCTTTCTCACCACCTGTCGAGAAGCTCCGACCAGTGTCAACTGTTCTAGGTCAATGTCCCCACCTTGTGGACAGAATAAAGAACAGTTTGACCTAATATCACTTTCCATTACTACCTTCATGTCTTCTTCAGGTAGGGAGAGAGGCTTTGGGAGACGAAGTGCTGGTGATTAGGAGGTGAGTGGATGGATAGTCTCTAAAAGTTTTACCTACTTTTCACTGCATGCTACATTTTTTGTTAATTTCATCAAAGGTATTCCTTCTTTATAAAGCACAAGCAGTATGTTTACCTGCTTCCTGCAACACCTCAGAAAACATTTCTTTACTTGAAATTGCTCTAATTCTGAATTCTTTAACTCTGAAATACTAATCTCTGAATACTACCTTTTGTTACTTTATTTCTCAAATTACTAATCATTATCTTCTATCTCATGGTGACCCCCAATCCTCCTTATTCTCTTAATCTCTGCCTCTTCTTTGTCATGGTCACAGCCATCATCCCCATCATAAGAGCTATCATTTCCCATGTGGTAGGTGATCTTCAAAATCCTTTACATATACTTTACATACTCTTTTAATCATCACAACCCTATGAATTAGGTGCTACCGGTTCACACACTACCCTACCCATAAATTCAAAATATAAAAAGCTCTGAAATTTTTTTTTAAATGTTTTAACTCACTCAACGTGAAAACCTGATACAAACTGACATGAGGCTATTGGTAGTCTTTATTTATCCCGTTGAACGTAAATAGCCATATATTTTACTTCCAAAGTATTCATATATTTTATTAGGGAATTGATAGTAAAAACTTGCTGGACATACACCTAAAATATAGTATGTGAACCATAATATCTGCCTAAATTTTGAAAAATTCTGAATTAAAAAATCTCATTTTTTGTCACAGAGGTTTGAAATAAAGGGTTGTGAATGAGTTTTGCTGTCATCTCCATTTCACAGCTAAGGAAACAGAGGCTGGAATGAATTGAGTGACTTGCCCAAAGTCACACACTAGTAAGTGACATAGCTAAGATTCAAACAGAGTCACTCTGTATGTAGAGGCTGATTTCTAAGCATGTGCCTTCTTCTGACAAATGCTGTAGCCTTAAGTTTTCTCAGCTCTGCTTTACACATTTTACATCCACATTTTCCACAATCTTTATCTGATTTCTAGTTTTGCTTTTGGACTACTGGGAAAGCCGTGTATTATATTGATCAGTTCCATTAGGAATTTGATTTCCAATTTCAACTAGGTCTTCAATGCAGCCCCGTAAGTCTCCCATTCATTCCATAGTAATATCTACTCTTAGACCCCTCAGCCTTTGCTCCCCACATTTCATACCTTCTTGATGACACCTGCCCTATCCAAGTCTACTTGTATATTGCATCCATTTCTTTCCTCCATAGCTCCAGAATTAATTGCCATGAATCCATCCTGCCCAGGGTCTTCAGCTCTTTCTACTAAAGAGCAGATCTTTCTAAAGCAGATCTGGTCAGGTTACTCCCTTATTTAAAAATTGTAGGGAATTCCCTGGTGGTCCAGTGGTTGGGATTTGGCATTCTCACTGCTGGACCCCAGGTTTGATCCCTAGTTAGGAGAACTTTAAAAAAAAAAAATTGTAGGTGGCTTTCCATTGGCTACAGGATTGAGCTCTTAAACCCTCACAATGGAATTAAAGACACTTTCCATTGTATGGTCTTGGTCTCTATGTCTAAGTCTTACATCCTCAGTCTTTAACATACTTTTGATATTCTAATCATATCAGACTATTCAGGGTTCCCCAAATATTCCAATACTTCCATACCCCACTGTCTGCAGTCATGTGATTTTCTTTACTTGGAATGTCCTCATATACTTTATGTACTTGTCGATATTCTGTTCAGTTTCAAAGCCCATTTCAAATGCTATGCCCTTTATTACACCTTCCTAATTTCACACAGGTCCTTCATTTTACTGCAACCCCACCAAAGTACTATATTATTTTTCTGTAATATAATAGGATTTGCTCACACTCAAGTTAAACAGTTGCATGGTGGTTTTGTTTCCATTTATTTGTGAGTCCCTTAAATCATAACAGCTTCTTATTTTTCTTCTTGACACCCATGTCAATTAATGGCCTATACAAGAACCTAATAATAATTGATTTAAATTAAAATTCAACATTCATGTGAATCATAGCTATTCATTTCTTTCATTACTTGCAATAGGGAATATTAAAATGTAGTGAGCAAGTTAAACATGTCTGCTTTGAGATTATGTAAAACAAGCTGAATATTAGGTTGTGTTTCTATCATTATAACATTTTATCAGCAAGTAGAAGGGTGTCTGACCTAGACTTGATACTCAGTATACGGGTTAAGTAAGTAGAAAAATGATAAATTCATTTTATCATGTTGGGATTCTAATCTGTAATTAATAAACCTTTGTTTATCCTACTTAATTCCTATCCTGTGTGAATTGATGACTAGACTTATTCTTTTGTTATTGATTTAATTCTCATACTAGTATTATCTTTTCATCTTTATGCTCAGATTTTAGGTTTGTAATCCTTTTTTCAATGCACTTTTTGTTTCTTTAATATATTTTGAGAATAAAAGTGTGGATATATTTGACTTTGTTAAATACCAAACAGCATTCCTGTTTTGGTGAATCCAATGATTTGTGCAAGTCAGAAAATTCACATTCTTTATACACACATAATATATACTTTTCTGGGTAGTAATACCTTTATACCTATAATTTTGTGCCTACTATTAGACACTATTGGTTTTCGGAGGATTTTAAATTGAGAATTTTATTTTTTAAATACTCTACTGAAAGACCATTATTCACATTGTATAAACACTGTATACCAGTGCCCCTTTTGGGAGAAAACTTTGCACAAGGATCTTACCTTGAGGTTTGCCATTGCTTTGTACACATTTGCTGTTTCACACACATATATTTGTTTTTTTCTCTCTCATATTCCCAACCCCTGAGGAAGACAGTGAGCTGAGTTATGTCCAATAATTTTGTCATAAAATGCTGTCCTGTTTGCATCGAGTGGTTATCAACCCTCATGAATGGCAGCGTGCCATACAGTCATTCATGACTGACGTTCTGCTCCAGACCTTGCTGCCACCTCTTCTTATTCTTCCTGTCAGATGCTTCCTAAATGCTCCTCATTTTAAATTTTTTCCCATTGTTCTTCTATGTTCAACCATATGAATGTTTTTCTCCTTCAGGAACCAAAGGTAGTGTGAAAGACACTAGAAACAAGCCATCAACCACTAAGTAGGAAATCACCTTGGACATCATAGATTGGGAAGCTTAATTGGGTTAGCGAGCCCTTTCTTTAAAGTGAGTAAAGACCTTGCAAGACTCATTCTGAATGTAACTTTGTCAGAACAATCAGCTCCACAGCCTATTTCTTATTATAAATAATTCTTACTCCTTTTTGTATCAACTAAGATTTAAAACAATCACAGTATGTCTGAGGAAATTACCTCTATGAATATAGTAACTCACTGTTTAGAGAACATATCTGTTAGTGAATTTTTAAATGTTTGTTATGACAAGCTATGCAATGTAAACCCATTAAAACTAGTTTTTACCGACATCAGAAAAAGAATCTGAAATCCAGTAGAAATTTTATAAAGAAGCCAATTTTCAGCTAGAACTAACAATTCCATGCAACATCTTAATTCACCAGTTTGAATTAAGTATGTATTCATTGATTAAACAAATGCTTTTTTAGTGCCTACACAATGCCAAACTTGTTTTAGGCATGGGAGATGCAGAGGTTAATAAGATGGAGAAGGTTCTTGTCCTCATGGACTTTAAATTGTAGTGGTGAAGACAGACAGTGAAGAATTATTGAAATAATTAAAACACGAGATGATATTGGAAAATGAGAGGTGAAAGTGCAATAAACATTAAAGCAGGGTGATGCCATATGAGTGAGAATGGAACCCACCCTGAAGTCCTGGGAAGGCTTCTCCAAGGTGACATTTGAAAGGAAAAAGATAATCACTCATACTGGGAAATATACATATCAAATTTGTGTATATGTATGAATGAAAGAGAAACTAAACTATCTTGTACAGTGTAAATGAGGTTATGATTCTGTAGTTTGGCTTAGGTGTAGGTTCTAGGATCACCATTTTTGTTTATCCTTTGTTTTCTTTTGCTTCTGCTTTGTTTTCCTCAGAAGCCTGAAAATTTTGCTCCACTGTTTTCTATATTTAATATTTTAGTTGAGAGGACCCTGATTACCAATATAATTCTCACTTTTTGTAAGTAAACTACTTCCTATTTCTGGAAGTTTGAGACATTTTCTTTTAAACTCTGAGTTTAGAGATTTCACCAGGAAGTGCCTTGATCTTAAAATCTTGAGTTGTTCCTATCTCAGAAATTTTCTTTTATTGTTCTTTCTGATTATTGCTCCTCCAAAATCTGTTCTCTCTTTTTTCCTGGAACTCTTGCATTCAAATGTGGACTTTCTAAATCTACTCACGTCTCTTATCTTTTCACTCATAATGTTTAATTCTTTTTATTTTTGCATTTAGCATTTTTGCATTTGTTAATAATAAATATTATTACAATATAATATCAACAACTAATGTAGGTTCTCTGTTAACATTCCTTATTTTAATCCTCACAGCAATGCTGTGAGATAAACACATTTACTCTCCATTTTATAGATGAAATAACTGCTAGTAGGGGCAGAGCTCAGGTTTAAACCTGACTGTCTGACTTCAGAGCCTGGAGGCACATCAGTATGACACGTACTGTATTTTGAGATAATAATTCCATTTCATCTTTCATATCTCATATTTGGCTTCTAGAAGTTTCAATCCTAGTTCAGTTTTTTTCTGAAATCAATTATTTTTTTAATATCCCTCAATCCTTCATGTTCTCAAATTACCCATTCCAACTACTTCTTAAACTTCCTTAAGATTTCTGGTAGTTTCTTTTTTAAAAAAAACAAACTATTTTTTAAAGAACAATTTTAGGTTTACAACAAATGAGATTTCCCATCTACTCCCTGCCTCCCTCATGATCAACATCACTCACCAAAATGGTACATTTTTTTACTAAGTATATTAAACCTACTTGGATACATCATCGTCACCCAAAGTCCATTACTTTAGGGTTCACTCTTGGTGTTGTACATTCTATGGGTATGGACAAAAGTATATAGTGGTATATGTAATACCATGCAGAGTATTTTCACTGTCCTAAAAATCCTATGTGCTTTGTCTCTTCACCTCTTCTCCCCCTCCTCCTGGTGACCACTGATCCTTTTATTGTCTCCATGATTTTGCCTTTCCTAGCTTTTCCAGATTGGCATTTTTCACTTAGTAATATGCATTTACGTTTCCTCCATGGCTTGATGGCTCATTTCGTTTTTAGCGCCTGAAAAAAAACATTCCATTGTATGAATGCACCACAGTTTATTTATCCATTCACCTACTGAAGGACATCTTGGTTTCTTCTGAGTTTTGGCATAATTTATGAATAAAGTTGCTATAAACATCCATGTGCAAGTTTTTGTATGGGAATAAGTTTGCAATCTTTGGATAAATACCCAGGAGTGAGATTGCTGGATCATATGATAAGAGTATGACTAGTTTTGTAAGAAGCTGCCAAAATGTCTTCCAAAGTAGCTCTGCTATTTGGCATTTGGCATTTCCACTAGCAATTTGAGAATTCCTGTTGCTCTACTTCCTTACCAGCATTTGGTGTTGTCAATGATCTGGATTTTGGCCTTTCTAATATGTGCAGTAGTATATCATTACTGTTTTAATTTGCTTTTCTCTAAGTACATATAATGTGGGCATCCTTTTATATGTGTATTTGCTATTTGTATATCATCCTTGGAGGGGTATCTGTTAAGGTCTTCGCCCTATTTTTAAATCAGGTTGTTTGTTTTATTGTTGAGTTTTAAGTGTTTTTGTGTATTTTGGATAACAGTCTTTCTGAGAAGTATTTTTTGCAAATATTTTCCCCCAGTTTGTGGCTTGTCTCTAATTCTTTTGATTTTGCCTTTCACAGGCTAGAAGTTTCTAATTTAATGAACTCCAGTTTAACAATTATTTTTTTCATAGATCATGTCCTTGGTGTTTGTTGTATCTAAAGGCATCATTATCCAAGAAGTTAGAACATTCTCTAGCACCATATACAAAACTAAACTGAAATAGATTAAAGACTAAATGCAAGACCGAATACTATAAAACTAGAGGAAAACTAGGCAGAACACTCTTTGACATAAATCACAGCAATATTTTTTTGGATCCATCTCCTAGAATAATGAAAATAAAAACAAAAATAAACAAATGGGACCTAATTAAACTTAAAAGCTTTTGCCCAGCAAAGGAAACCTTGCACAAAGCCTGTTAAAACTCTGATTCCATCTGTTTTTAAAATTCTGCTTTAGATGTTATATGTTGTTCAGTTTATTGTCATCCTTTAGTAGATATTTGGCCTCTTAGAGTCTAGTTACTTTGGCCTGTGAACTCTTGCATCTATAGTAATGTGAGGTGCTCTCTGGTGATTTAGGAAAAAGCAGAATACCAGCCCTTTGCCTGTGTCCATCCAGGTGAATTTAAGGAAATGTGAATGAAGGGTGAGCCTTACAGCAGAGAGACCTAAGGACCACAAAACAACTATTGATCTCTTCCATTAGTTGCCACTGGGCAGCATCTCTTCTCCTATCATCATTTGAACCTTTTAAATATTGGAAGCAGAAGTGTAGGTGGCAAACTCTGTAGATTGTAATTCACACCCCTAAGAATTTGAAGGGGAATTGGGTAGGAAGAGTGGACTTATCACCTCTTATTTGAGCAGGATTTTAACTGCTTTGATACCTCACAGATATTACAGCCTGAAGTTGAATTACTGTTTTCTTGAAGAGTCTGGCAATCATTGTTCCAAGCAAGAGGAAGGAAAACATGACCATACAGGAGCTCTCGACTACAACATACACTCTTATTGCTATTTCCAGCCACCTCTTCCCCAGACTGCTGCCACAACCACCACCATCACCACCCCCACTATTCGACACCGGTGTTCAAGACAACGTATAGCCTTCCCAGGTGTTTCTCAGTTTTTGTCTCTTTCTTTCTTTCTTCTTTCTTTATTCCTTCCCTCCCTCCTTCCCTCCTTCCCTCCCTCCCTCCCTTTCTTCCTTCCATCCTTCCTTCCTTCCTTCCCCCCTCTTTCTTTTCCTTTTACTGTTCCCCAAATCCATCCATCCCGTAGATTCTGTAGTTTTTCAGGATTGATAGTGGGTGATGGAGCCACCAGCCATTGTTAGCTCACCATCCTGACAATATGATTGTTTCTTGTATTATCAGTAGTCCGAAACCATAATGGAGAAGTATCACCATTATAACACACACTGTAATATAATCTAGAGATAAATTTATAATAAGTGTTAAGTTATTTATATAAAGACTATAAAATTTTAGTTAGTAGCATAAAAAGAGACCTAAACAAGTTGAAACATAAATGATATCTCAGGGTAAAATAATTCAATATTAAGTATTTCAGTTATGCATTAAATTATTCTAAGATTCATTTGGGAGAGTGAATGTATGAGGAAAACAAAAGAATAAAAAAAATATGAGGATAAAAATGTGACCTATTAAATATAACATTACGATTTAACCAACTCAAGTGTAGAAAGCTTAACTCCCTTTACATGTCTTTATTCTCACCCATTTATAATATTTTATGCCTTAATTATTTCCTTTATATACATTTTAGAATCATATTAGACAGTGTTTTAATTTTTTCTTAACCAATCAAATATAACTTAGAATTTAAAGAGGATAAGGAAATTTTGTTTGTATTTACTAATATTTTTGCTATTTTTTCTTCCTTCCTGGTGTTCCAAGAATTTCTTTTTTTTATCATTTTCTTTCTGTTTAAAATGTTCCTTTCGCCATTCATTTAGGGTAGGTCTACAGGTGATGTATTCTTTTAGTTTTCCTTCATTTAAAAAAAAGTCTTGGGAGGAGAGGTCTTGGGGCCCTTGGGGCATGATATAGGTGAAAGTCTAAGCTCTCTGGTCAGCCTTTGCTATTGGGAGTGGGGGTCAGATAGTAATTTTTCATATGGTATTTGGCTGTTTGTAGAGCTATTATTATCTAAATATTTTCATTCTCGCTGGACTTTCCTTTCCTGGTCCCTTGGCTAAAGAAAGAAGTAGTCTGCTATGTTTCATTCCAGGTTGTCAGATTTTGTGTCAATTTTGGAATATATGATGCAAAAGGAAAAGCTAGGAAACTCACCACCTTGTGCTCCCTTGAGTCCCAAGCTCCCTAGCTAATCTGCCTTCTCTCCACTTTTCAGAGTCTTCTTCTGTTTATACATAATTATGTATGATCTCCAGGGGTTTTAGTTGTTCATAGCAGGAGGAATATAGAAAAGGAAGTCCACTCAAATCTTCCCAGAAGAAGAAAATCTAGTGGCTTAATAAGTATGACATTGATGGAGGAATAGAAATCAGAAATTCATCAAGAAACTGTAGAAACAGGTTCAATATATGTTAAAGGTGTCAGTGGAAGAAAGAGTTTTGATCAATTGGTTTTGGAAATATTGGTTCATAATTTGGGGAAAATTTATATCTTTACCTCAAACATATGAAACAAATTCCAAGTGGCTATACTCCATTAATACATATCTATAACTTGAAGTGGCTCTATCTTTTTAGCATTTCTTATTGCCTTTCTTTACATAACCCAAAGGGAATGAGACTGGCATAAAGCAGGAAGACAAGCATACTGCCGAAACAAATATGCAATACATAAGGTAAATCATCGATATGCATAATACTTTTGGGAAATAAATTCAAAGTTGTGTAAAATGTTGAATTCTAAGAAGAAAGTATTTTTTCAATTTCTATAACTTAACCATTATTGTATTAATGTCTATTTTTTACAGTTATTAGTGTGTTTACTCACTTTTCAAATGTTTACTGCCTTGGGTTCTTGAATGTAACAACCACATGAACGCAATAAATGTATCCTTGGGCAGTAGCAAAGCCATGGTTGGAATTGAGAGATTTTTCTCTTTCTTAAAGTATTTAGAAAGAATTGGTATCAGAATTTTAACTAAATAAAGCAACAATGTCTGCAGAACAACAGTTGGGGGAATGGATATATAACCACTTCTTTAAAAGTTGCTCTGTTTTATGTTTCTATAGTAATTTTATGGTAATTCACTTTTATAGCTCACCTCTATTAAATGATTACCATCACAGGGTAGGCTTCCTCTCTTTTCACCTTCTTATTCCTGGTGTCTAATGTAGTATATGGCAACTGTGTGAGCATCAAATATTTGCTGAATAAATGATGAAAAACACTGGCTGGATAGGTCAATAAATAAATAAATCTCCATTGCACATTTGGATTAATACTTTTGATAATTATGGGAATATGATTTGGTATGTTATATCCAGAGTTGAATGAGAGCAAATATATTAGAATGATATATTACAATAACCCATCATTAGGTTGATCCATGGTTGGTTTTCTGAAGACTTAACCCTCATTTTTTTTCCTACCACATAAAACGACAATGAGTATATTATTTAAATCTCATTTATTAGAAAGCCAGTTGTCAGAGTAAAGAAATGGTTTGTATTTTATTGGTTAAAGTGATCACACAACCTTCTTTGTTGAAAACCCTTTTGGGGATTGGCATAGTGTATGAGTTGCTGAAACTGACTAATAGGAAAAATTAGCAAAGTGAATTAAGTTTGTTAATTAAAACAGACTTTTATCTATGCCTGTTATAGTGCTAAGTGTTAGATGCCCTCTACTTTAATCTTTAATTTAACTAATAATTCCTTTGGTTCCAAATCACTAAGACATCACTGGCAGTCAAAGACTAATGTTGAAAAAGCTTCTCTTCCTTAGTCATTAAAAAGATACGAAATTCCATTAATTAGGTGTGACTTTCCCATCCCCTTCAATGAAGAAGCTACGTGTGTCTCTGGGTGTAAAAATGTGTTTGTTGTTTTGGGGAGGATGTTGAAAGCTGTATCTATGCACTGTTAGTTGTTTTGCAAAGTTAGTTTTAGAGTAACTGATACAGAGTTCTACTTTCTCTCTGTTATTCTACAGAAGAGCCGCTTGATTTATCTGTATCTCCCGAAACAGAACAAGGTGTCAGCCACATTTATTAACATTAGTTCCCCTAAAGCATGGACCTATGAATGTGTAACTCTTTTGGATCCCCTCTTCAAGCATTTCTGTTTTTCTTTAGTGTACATTTTTTTAAAAAATCCGTAGATTATGTATATCACAGTTGTGTGCTATAAATCAATTGGAACATCTTGCTTGCTTTTCTAGATGCCGTTCCATTAAATATTCTCTTCTATTCCACTGTTTTGATTATAAGCTTCAGTGACAAAGTTTACTTGTGAATTCATCATGAAAACACAATACTGGACCCTGAAATATTAATTTTGGGGGCCTAACCATAAACATAATTCTATATATATTTCTTCTCTTTCTTTGCTATATATCCATCACCATGATGTGTTAACCTCTAATTCCCAATAAGGGCTATGCCCAGAATAGCAAAGAGCAACATATACAGTCTAAGCCTTGTCCTTGTGCTCGACTGACTTATATTCTGTTTTACTGTTGGTATCATTTTTTTGTGTCATTAGGGTTATGCTACATGTCATGTCATATCTTGTCATGTCATGTCATGTTATACCAGGATTGTTCATATATTAGAATATTGTACTGCTAGCAGACCAACCTTAGACATTCAGAGTGTTACTGACCCAGGTTCTTGAACTCTTTAATCAATAGAAATTGATAAGAGGTCAGACAAGAAATTCAGGCAAGGCTTTATTGGGACTCATGATACAGCACAAGCGAGCGAAAACAAGTGCCAGGTTCCCTTGCTCGCTCCCTGAGGGGGGGGGGGGTCCCTTAAATGGCGTGAGGGTATGGGGTCGGGCTGGAGGAATGGCTTAGGTGGTCTGCCCACCCCCTTGGTGGTGCTGTGTGCAGGAATCATGCACAGTCCCCTGCTTTTGCTCCTGGCACCTCAGAAGTGGCAGTTGGGTTTCAGTCTTTTTGTATCTTATTGTTCATAATTTGCCCCAACTGTGCATGCGTGCATCCCTTATAGTTTCTTTGCATTCTGTTGCTGAAGGAAACTTTTGTCTCAAGAGGAGATATTTAAACAAGTTTTCTTAGAAAATTAATTTTTCCTTTACCATTGAATAATTTGGTATAAAATAATTATTGTTGGTGCTCATATAATAATTATAGTAGAATTTTATACATATCCAAAATCATATAATCATATAATCGAATTTTTGAAATCTGGTCCTAGAAATGATCACTTGCCCTCTGTGCTCAATTCACTTCACAATTTCTTATCATATCCATCAGGGATATGTGATTTCTCCCACATATTCCTCCTCTTATCACTCTTTTCTCTTTCCTTATGTAAGTTATTTAAGCTCTGTAAAGGAAGGTGCAATACCAATGATTCAAGAATGTGAGTAGAAAGTTGGTGGGAAGGGTACCTAGAGCTGTAAACCCAGGGCTTCTGTAAACTGTTCAGATTCCATCAAATATCCATTGAGAATTTTGTGTGCAAGCAAGGAGAAGTGGATTTAACTGAGTAGGCCACTTTCTAATAATGATGTCTCTGAAAATAGCGAAACAAGTTTACTGCTAATCTTGCTGTATTGCTTTTGGGAATACTTAGTAGATTAATGAGCCTCTGTTTTGATGAGGTAAAGTATATCATGAATATTATCAGTTTTTTTAATCAGTTTTCACTGATCAAATGCTTCTGTTCTAAATAATTGTTGTTGTTATTTTTTCCTTCTTTTGTGTTTAATTATTTGCCTAATGCAAACTTCTTTACCTTCAGACAGAGAAAGGACTATCAAAAGTATGGCAAGAAAGTAAGCAGAACTCTGGTGATCATTGGCAAAAGGCTGTCATCCTTCTAGGAAAGTTAAGGAATTTTGAAGTCATATTTCAAGGTATCAGAACAAGGGATCTAGGAGGAGGAGCTGCAATTGATGACATTGAATTTGAAAACTGCATGACTGGTAAGTTTCTGGAAAGCGCTGCCATTTGGAAGCGCATTTATAATCTAGCCATTTTATCTTTGCTTCATATTTATAAATTGTTCTGCAGTTACGTATTTTGTACATATATAAAAATCAATCGAAAGAGATAATTTCATAATGGTTGAACTTAGTTACATGTTAAGAGATAATAGTTTCTCCTTCCTTTAATTACACAAGTAATTCCTCTCTTCCTTCTGCATCATCCCCTTTCTAACATGCAGAAGTGTTGTCCTTTGAATTAATTTTCAACAAAATTTAAAATATAAGCCTAATATTCACATACATTTATGTAATTTAATTAATTTTAAATGAATCAGTAAAAAGGGTTAGAAAGCTGGAAGTTAGTGGATATATAAGAAATACATACAACCAGGTATAATTCAAGCAGAACTTAAATTGAGAGCTATGCTTAAGGAATTTAAAATGCTACCCTAGCAAGTGAATAGTAACTTGAAAAAATATGCTATCATTTATCATGCTTCTAAATGTGAAGTATAATTACACTTAGATTTTCTTTACAAAACTACCCAGAAAATGTCAAAAATAATTATAAATACATTTGTACAGTTTCACAGCTGGCAAAGTTTCTTTCTGAGGAGTCATTCTATCTGATTTCCAAAATAGTACAGTGTGATATATCCTGCCCATGAAAGATATGCCTTCTGTGGTTTCTTACACTGACTCACTTAGAGGCAAGCCCCTGGGACTGAAGAGCTAAACCTGAATGCTGTTTAATTCTGTTGCTGCTTTCATATTAAAATATCACTACACCAAGGCAGTTCAAAAATGTGACTTTGGTTTTTGGTGCTGTTAAAGCATTTGCTCTCTTTATGACCAGGGCTGGTGAAAAGGATTCTGCTTAGAAGTCAGTCTTTTGGAGTTTGAGTCTCTCCCACACACCCCACCATGTTTCCAGCAAAGGTGGCTGATATTCAGCTACTATATATATATATACATACATGCATACATATACACATACATACACACACATATACATAGGTACATATATATTACATAAAATCAGAATTCATGCGCCCTAGGTGAGCACAGGGAACACAGAGCCCCAGGTATCTATGTCAAGCAAAAGACAGGGTTTGGGCTTGGAGATGTTTAGGAGAGGGTTCCTGGACCACAGAAAATGGGATCTGAAAATATAATCATGAAAAGGTATCTTAGAACGTGCTTTTTAAACTCTTTTCTAGTAACTTTCCTAGTAATATGCTAAATTTCTATTAGAGTTTGTTACTCAACTTATAAATGATTCTGGCAAGTTCAAAAGGAAAAATTCTTCAAAGCTTTTTCTAAGATTTTTAGAAAGAAAGAAGCTTTTATTAAACAGGAGAGCTTCTTTTCCTCTCAAGGGAAGCAGAATGATTCTTGGATGGGCTGATTCAGGGCAGAAGAAAACTGAGAGTTATTATCCCAGCTCTGCCAAGTTTCATGTAGAAATGTGGACTGTTTTTTCCCTTCGTTTTCTTTCCCTTCTTTCTTAAGTCTGTGAAAATTTACATGATTATAACTCATTTCGTTCAAGTTGATCAAACATTCACCATACTGACTAATACTTTAATGTCTTATACATTTAGTGATATATGACTTTAAGGCTTTCTTTGTCATAAATAAAAAAGGCAAATTTTTGTTAATTGTAGTGAATATGGTCAACTGTATGTTGAATATATTTTAGGAAGAAGTAACCATTTTTTAAATAGCTAGCCTGCTACAAATAATGAGGATTTTCAAATTATGTTTTAGTTAAGATAGGAAAAAAAAGTATTTTGCAAAAGTTTAAAAGACTATGTTTGGAACTAAAAAACAATGATTTTTTTTGTCCCCCTAGTTTTAAATCATATGCCAGTAAAATAGCAGTGCTGTGAAAAATGAGTAACAGGAAGCAAATTAGAGCATAAGTTACCCTATGTTGTTTTCTAGTATAGCCAATTTGGAAGAGAATGGTATCTGACAAAACACCTAAACATCAGAGAGGCAGTGTAGAATAGTGGTTAGGAACAAGGTGTCCAGTCAGACTACCTGGATGTGGAATCTGGCTCTGCCACTGACTAGCTTGGGTGAGTTTCTTCATTTCACTTTGCCTCAGTTTCTTCATCAATAAAATGGGGTTGATAAAGATAGCACTTCTGTCATAGATTTCTGTGAATGTTAAATATGTTAATATATGAGAAGTGCTTAGAATAGTCTTGGCACATAGTAAAATTTATGTATTACATTTTATTGTTATATTCCATCATCATTATTATTAACTATGCCATATTTTCAAGTGGTGCTTTATTGCCCCATATTAGGAAACCAGCTTCAAATCATATGCAAACAGGTCACCATAAAATCTATCATGGAATTGTTGCTGTTCCCCACTTGAGACGAAGAACTTAAAAAATGACAGTGTTCATTTCTCTGTCACATCCTGCCAATCACAATAGAGCACATAGTGTATGATACCATTTATGTGAAATGCCCAGGATAGCAGATATGTAGAGACAGAAGTAGATTAGTGGTTACTTAAGGCTAAAGAGTATGGGGTAGGGAGTGACTGCTAATGAATATGGGGTTTCTTTATGGGGTGATGAAAATATTCTAAATTTTTATTGTGATTGTAATACAGCTTCATAAATATACTAAAGCCATTAAATTGTAAACTTTATATGGGTGAACTTAATGGTATGTAAATTATACTTCAATTTTTAAAGAGTATTTTAAATAAATTTTTTTAAAAAGTCAAAGCCTAGTTAACAAAGCCTATAAGCTATGGAGAACGTATGCAACAAAATTAAGTGAAAATACATCCCTGTAAAACCCAGTATAAACAGGATCTGTATGCTGTTTATGTCTATAAGAGAGAAGCCAGGAGAATCATGAAAGGGCCAACAGATATTCACTGGAAAAATGCAGTCACGTGGTTTGAGAATGACAGGTAAAACTGGGAGGGGTTTCACCCACTTTTAGAATAAGTGGGTCCAAGGGGTCTGTGGTTAGGTCTGTGGGGCTAGAGCAGTCTAGACCCCATGAAAACTCAAATGGATCCATCAGGATTCCTTTCTAGGACAGTAGCCCGCATTCAAAAAACAAAACAAAAAATGAACAAACAAATAAAAACATCCCTGGGAGTAGAATCAAAATTAAATAGACTAAATACAGATGAAGGATAGTGAAGACCCACATCAAAGAGCTGGAGGGGAATAGAGCCAGGAAATTTCAAAAAGCAAATCATCATATTTTTTATAGATTTATATTGAATCTATAGACTTATAATCCTTTTTAGGGTCCTAACAGACTACCTCTGAAATTTTTCTTGGACTTTCTGACAACTCTGTAATCTTTGCATAGTTTTTTAGACTTGAAAGTAATGCAGAACAAAGTTTTAAATTGATTAAGAGTGAAAGTGGAGAAGGCAGAGGATATAGATGAGATATATATTTGATGGTTATCTACCTTACCCGCAAATAAGAAAGCTACTTGAGCTTCATATTTATTTTTTACTTTCCATTCAAAAACATATAACTCAGTTTATTAGATAATATTTAGTACATGGCCAACATAAAGCTAGATATACGCTTTTTTATTTCTTTGCATTCTGAACACATCATGGTGCTATCTTCAATTTGCTATCAAATTTATCATATTTTTCTAAAAAGAAAAATAAAATAAAAGAATAGGCATATCTTTGTTCTGTCCAAAGATACATTAAGAAGCATATCTCCTTTTTGGAAGCAAGTAGCTTATTCATTTTTACAAAGTGACATTATGAATTCAGTATTTCCTCTTTTTAAATTCAAGTTGATTTAAAGATGATTTGTACAAAAATCTTATAAAATGCAACCACCATTCTATGGAATAGAAAAGTAGAAAGAGAATTCATATAGAGAGGAAAGGAATATTCCATCACTGTAATTTATAAAAGTGCCAATTCTAAATTTAAATGGTTACTCATTTTCAATCAACATTAGTTATTAAGTGCAATCATTTATTACATACAATCATCCAGCTGATACTTATTGAGTCTACTATTAATACTAAATATCATTTATGTCAGTTTTGCAACAAGACCATTAGGTGCAAATCCTGGTTTACCCACTTGTACCTGCTCCATGGTTTTAGGTAAGTTATGTAATCTTCCTTTGTCTTATTTTTCTCAGCCGGAAAATGGTGAGAATACTGCTTCCACCTCAAAGAACTCTCACAAGGATTAAATCATTTACTTTATATGAAGTACTTTGAAGAATGCATGGGGTACAGAAAGCACTGAATATTTTTGGCTAAAATATAGATGAATAACATTGGCAAAAATCTTAACATTGTTCTAGACACAACACCTTTAAACATATCAACGTTTAAAAGCTTGTTCTGTTCCGTTCACATGTCCAGCAAGCCTTTATCGCTTGGCTAGCCTGCAGAAAACTCTGTGCAATGAACTGTGTGCACCTCCTCGGAGCAGGGCTGAAATGCCTGTGTCACACAGCGTTTGGCTTTCCTGATTTTTCCATTTCCACTCTCACTGCCCCTTTCATGACGCCCGGCATTTCCTCCTCTTCCCCGTGTGCCTCTCCCCCGTCACCATGCCTTCTGCTGCCAGGACTGCTCTGTGAACAGTCTCCAAGACACTGGTAAACCCAGGACCTCAGGGTGGGAGCCAATAACATTATAAGACGTTGCCTTTTCCACTGAAAAATCTGGAAGATCCAACTGAATGATGACCAGTTTTCCATTGGGGGAAAAGGAAGAAATAATTCAGGGACTAGCAAATGCTTCCAGAAGTCAATAAAATCTTCTAAGTAGACAGTAGCACAGTAGCTACTCTGTCTGTCTCTAAATTCATACAGAGCAAAGCACATCATGTTTCCCTAGATAATCCTAAATGTGAAAGGAAGGAAATACCTTGGGGATAAAGTAAGAGAAGACAGAATCATTATAATTTCAGATGTTTAGTACATTGTCTTCACACATAACTTGAAAAGACTTTCCTTTTTATTGTAACCCCTTGAAAACTGTGTGTATGACTCCTAAGTGTACTGTCAGCAGTAATTGATTTGGAGTGAAAAATAGTGGCTTGATGATAATGATTTCAGGGCAGCATCACTCTGAATTAAACTGAACTTGGGAGATCACAACACAGTGATTGCTCTATACAGAGTTCACAAATACATTAATCTATACACAGAACCCTGTGGAGTGACTTCAAAACTTAGTTTCTTCAGTTAGTTTAGATGAAAAGCTGTATTTCTTCTCAACACGTGAGTGTTCCAAGTGCTGCATTTAGGTCTCCCACAGTTTTCTTTTAAAGTAAATGTGTGTCAGAAAAGAAAAAAGAAAGGAAGATGATAGTCAGTAGAAAAAATAAATATCTCACCCTAAAGAAATAATTAAAAGTGACTTTTATTTTTAATAACTAATGGCTAGATAATATGTAGCGCTGTATAATGTAAGGGTACATAAATGATGGATGAATGGGTGGATGGATGGAAGGATAGATAGATGGACAAATAGATGGGCAGACAGATGGATTGATAGAAAACATTTATTCAAATCTTGTTATATGTGTGAAAATTCAGAACAGATCCCTCATTGAGTTACATTCTGCTGGCTGATGCAGACAATAGGCAAAGTAATGTGTAATATTGTGTCATGTAGTATTAGGTGCTGTGAAGGATATAGGGAGAAAGTGAGGGAGAATTATTACCCTGATAGAGTAGTCAGAAACAGACTCTGAAAGTTACAGTTGAGCAAAGGCTTAAAGGTACTAAGAGGCAACCACGCAAATGCCCTGAATAAAGCACTCCAGGTCTCGGGACCAGCAAGGGAGACTTACTAGGAGGGAGCGTTTTGCTGGAGCAGAAGGAAGTAAGGGTGGGGAGATGGCAGTGGGCCTCATCATGCAGAACTTTGTCATCAGAAACACCTGCTCTGTACTAACGATCATCTCACAGCACAGAGGGTAAGCAAGCAGACTCTGGCTTCCTAGGTTTAAATCCTGTCTCTGCCACTTAGGTGCTGTGTGACCTTGAATAAGTGCTTATCAACTCTTTATCTCAGTTTCTTTATGGCAGTAAAAATTGAACCTACTTTATAGGGTAATTGTGAGGATTTCACAAGTTAATATATGCCAAGAGCTTTGAACAGTAACTCTCTTCGTAGTAACTACTCAGTAAATGTTAGACATGATTATCATTGAAATCCTCACCATCATGTTTAATTTAATTTTCATTACAACTCTGGAAAATTGAGGGATCCAGAGGTTACGCTAAATAATACCAGCCAGCTTGATTTCTTTACTGATGCTTAATGGCACAGAAACAGCTATATTTAGCCGTAACAGCATAGAATACTACAAAAATCATGATGAATACTATGGCGTAAAAGCAATCAGACAACACCTGCCACATCTAGTTTGCCAGTAGTTTCAAATGCTCTTGAAAGAAAACAAGCAATATCAGACATATCACTTGTACTCCTAACAATGATGTGTTTTAGTAACACTAGTTGAAATATTTTAAACATGGTATATCCTGTTTTTTAAAAATTTAATGTTCAACCAGTCTTCATTGTTACAGACTTGTTTTATTTTGGATCAGAAAGTTTTTCAGTAAGAGGAGGGAGGGAAAATAAAACAAACTTTATGAACGGATGTTATAGGACTTGAATGAGATCCAGTTCACAGCAGTTTCTTTCTTATCTGATTATATATAACTTTTTATTCTAGGTTTTCTTAAACACCTTTTGTACATAAGGCTAAAAATTTCTGCCAAGAATTGAATGTAATTTTGTTAAATATATTCTATATGTCAGAGCCAATTCATATCTCTAAATTAAAACCTGATACTTTCTGTGAACTTTATCTGTTTGGCTGGTGAAATGCCCAGTGGTTCTCAAATAGTCCTGAAAAAGACTATGAAAATTAGTCTTAACTTGAAGTAACTACTTTACATTTCTGCAAATATCTTTTCTTGATTAACAAAAAGTATCACAGTCATGCTTAAAAATATTCATTATAATTATATATATCCTGATTATATTCCTCTCCCAACTTACATATCAGTATCATTAAGATATCCATCCATACATAAATGCATATTTACTAAGTATATACCATATATTATGCAGAAATTAAGCATTTTGACTTTTCAAAGAAAGGTAACTAATTTTTATTGATTCAGAAGTTTAATTCTTTATCAAAAGGGAAGAATGGTGATCTCAATTCATTGATTTATAAACAAATTATTACAAAATTTTTAAACCTACCATTGTACGTTATAGAGATATTTACTATTTTCGAAATATCAATTTTCTCCCCCATGTGTCCCAGACCCTTTCAGGTAGGTGGATCTGTGTAAAAAAGCTCTGGCCAGAGTGCTGTGAGGAAGTGAGATGTGTCACTTCCAGGTTGAAGCATTTCCAAGCTGGTGTACAACCCACCTGGTCTCCCTTCTGCTGCTGTGGTAGAGGACACCTCACTTTCCAGGTGATGTGTCTACATCTGCCTGGTCCCCTTGAGTTTGCAGAGGAAAGTCCCTCTGCCAACTTGTTTTAGACATATATAGCAAGTGACCCAAAAACTGGTGTTTTTGAGATATGGAGATTATTTTTTAAGTGTCTTATAATCTAGTCAGATCTAACTAACACACCGTGCAATTTCCTACCTTAAATAGAAGAATATTATTTACAGTTAAGGCTATGATATAAAAAATATATGTACCCTTCAGATTCTAATACTCCAAATATATTAAGAGAGAACATCTAACAGCATCCCTAGCTCCAGTCTTACGGGGAAAATAGTCAGAAAATGAAGTCCACACTAAACAAAATTCAAAACCAATAAGTAGAGAAAGTCCTTGTGGCATCAACCCTCTCCTTCCAGTCATTGACAGCTGTAGCCCTCACTTTGCTTTACTGCTTGAGTTGATTTGAGCCAGGCCTCAAGGGAGAGACTTCCTTGTCATGGTCAACCAACATTGTTCTTCATTAAGCCTGAGAGCCAAGTTATTTGCTTCTCGTAAAATCAGGGAATAGATTCTTATTCCTGGTTCCATGACCATATTTTAGACAATAGGACTAAGTAATTGAGTTTATTATATCTTTAATCAGCGATTTTAAATTAAAAAATCAAAACCATGAATGGATCTAATTACTTTAATGTTGTGTTCAAGGCAACCATTATTACATACCTAGAAAATATCAGATATTACTTTATCGTTCAATAATCTTTATAAAATTAGCATTTCAATGTCAAAAGGTCTACATTTAAAGATGTAACTGTAATCATATCATAGTGATAAACTGAATGTTATAATTAATGTGATTATACTTGATTATAATCAAGCACAATGATATAACTTGGCTCGTTCATAATATTAAAAAAAATATAATTACTTGAGCATACGTTTTAGTAAGCCTTAAACAGCCCTTGAAATGTCCCTAGGTTCAAATGAAGGCTACTGTAAATCTGAATCCTAACATTATCCTCTATTCATGAAATTTCTAAGTAGAATTTGTTTCAATTACAATGAACATTTCCCCACTTAATATCTAGGTCAGTAAGACCATTACATAGAGAATTTGTGACAATATGGCATTTCAATTTTTACTGAATTATGTTTTATTAATTATTTTCTAATCAAAATGAATATTAATGTTTATCAATGAGACTTCCATTTTACACTGATATATATATATTTTTTTCATTACACTATTGAAAGATAAACTCTTCAGTCCTGAAACAAATGTGTATATATATATATATATATATATATATATATATATATATATATATATATATATATATGTAGGATATACAAGCTACAGGTGTACTCAAAATAAGTAGATGTGGAACTCAATAAATTTATATCCAGGTGGTTCAAACATAAATAGGTTTCAACTAAATCCACAGGTATTTATACATGCACAAATATTAGGCCAGGACCAGAAACCAATTTTTTATCTATTTGATGAAACACACACACACATACATACACACGGAGGCATGCATGAGTTTCTAAAAAATCTCCTATTTTGAATGATCACATAAAAGGGCTTATGGGAAAACAGGATTAGGTCAAACCACTATAAGCATAGATAACCGAGCTATATAGCACTAGTATAAACAAAAGCAACCATAATAAAAATACAGGCACAGTTTAAAGCATTTTAAAATCCTAATAAATAGAGGAACTTTTCAGCAAATGTACTACTTTACCTAAAAAGGTGGGTAGGGTGCGATGCAAGGAATCTTGATGAAAGGGTGGTGTAAACAAGAGTTTAAGGTTGTTGAATTATGGAGACATGGGAAAAGTGACAAAAGACCAGGAAAAAATTTTAAAAACATACAACAAATAAGCATTTCCAAAAGAGAGCATGTGGAGAAACAGAGAAAAGAAAGACGGGCTGAGGTGCATACTCAACAGCCCATCATTCTTCTGTGGCTCTCCGGCTCAGCTGTGTTAGTGTCCTTCCCTCTCATCTGCTATGCCTTGGAGGCACAAGACATTACTGTAGAGGGAAGAATCATGCAGGCATCCACACAAATTCTGTGTTGTATTGACTTAATTCCTTCACTGATTAGTTGCATACAAACTTCACTGTTTTACAGAGACCTGCGTAGCATACGTGAACTTCAAGACAATAGAAGGAAACTAATATATATTGAACACCTACCATTGTGGTTGACATCATGAAACTAGACCCAGCGCATCTCTTTTAAGAAGGGAATAAAGATGTTTAATACAGAAGGAATTCTTGAGGGATTTGAGCAAAATGAGTCACACACATTGTTTGGAAAGTTACCTCAGAGGAACTGGGAAATACAGTTTTAAACTGTTGATTAAAAGGTCAGGAAGGAGCTCAGCAAAAAAGAAAAAAAGTGTGGTTTGGATTTCTTTCCACTCATTTACTTTTTGGCCTTTCAGTCTTTATACATCCTCATGATCATTTCTGGGAAGCCTCTAGTTTAATTAGGTCTAGTTTAATCGCCAGTAGCGTCAAATATAAAGAGTTTATTTAAGGGTATGAGGAACCTCAGGAAACCCAAGCTCAGGAGCGCAGTTCAGCTTCAGGAAGGTTCTAAAACCAGGGATTGAAAAGAGGGAACTTGAGCTGTGATCTTTCTGTGCCTCTTGTCTCTTTTAACTGCTTCCCTCTGCACATCTGTTTCGGGCCCCTCTCTGTGGAACCAGCTTTCTATGCTTCACCATACATAGGCAGAAAATGTGACTACACTGCAGGATTCAAGAGCCTCAAAACACTGTTGCAAAAACACATTAGTTATATTTCTAAATTCTCTGGTAGATGATTACAATTGACCTATCTTGGGTCAAACAGCCATCTTCAGACTAGTTAACTAGTCTGACGTCAGGGATATGTACAGACATGCCTACTGAGCTCCCACCTTGGTGACCATATGGATGAGGGGATGAGGGGGAGTCATCAGATGAAGGGAGTGGGGTAAACAAGTCCACTCTCGACTCACTGAACACGTATTCTTAGAATAGTATTCATTCAACAAGTACTAAAACAATACCTCCACAAATAAGTACACAGATGAGTTGGTTATTCCAATAGATGGCTGGTCTAATGGAGTAGGTAAAAAGTAATAAATTGCGCTAGAGTATTGCAACAGAAATAGAGAGGGGAAGATGGCTGAATGAACTAGTGGGGGGAGACACTAGTTCAGGATGGATGCTTTAGTTCCAGTCATGATGTCAACCTCCCAGCTGGCAGGAAAAAAATAAGGTAGGAGAAAAAAGCAAAGGGCACATACCAACTGTCCTTTAAAAGGTTTCCTTGAAGCTGTTGCACATCAATTCCACCTATAACTAATTAGCCAAAATCTTGTTGCATGGTCAAACTGGAAGGAAATCTAGGAAATGTGTTTATTCAAAACTAAGGATGAGGAAGGAAATGGACATTTGTTTAGAGAATGACTAGCCTACCACCAGTTCCTACCAGGTAATATCCCAGCCTAAGGGTATACAAAATTATGACTTTAATATATAATGTCAATAAGAATGATTATTAAAATGTAAATTTCCACTGGCAACCCTTCATCCGCTGTTGTTTGCTGTTTCTTCACATGCCACCTGTTAAGGTTGCTTATTGCTTAGTTCTCCTCAGCCTTTGGCCATGTTCGCCTGTCTCCATAATTCAACACCTTGAACCTTTCTTAAACCCCCATCTCTTCCATCAAGATTGCTTTCCCTTTTTAGTTTAGATAAATTAATTTATCTATTTCTTTAAATCCTGCTCAACATCGGTTTTCATTCGATTTCTGCAAGGAGTTTTTTTCTAATTTAGTAGGTGAAATGATATAGCATTTTAATTTACATATGTGGTTAAATAATGCAGTTAAATCTTTTTCTTTAAACCAGTAAGCCTGTCGTTGGTCATTCACATTTCATCTTTTGAGAACTGCCCATTCATTTCCTTGTCAAAAATTTCTGTTGAGCTGTTTGCTTCTTGTATTGATTTGGACATGCTTTTTCTTCACTAATTATATAAACATTCTTTTATAAGATAAAATATAAGTATGCTTTTCTTGCTTTTTATTGTCTTTTGATATTGTTTATGGTACTTTTGATGAAAACATCCTCATCCAATTTATTTAATCTAATTTAATCAAGATTTTACTTTATAAGTTTGCTTTGTTGTTTAGCTTAAGAAACACCCTGAGATTAAATACTCTTCATGTTTCTTTCTGTTTTCCATCTTTACATTTTGGTGCTTATATTTAAATGTTCTTGAACCATACTACTTCATCACCACATATATTTTTATTAACTTTAATTATGCTTTATATTTTTGGTTATTCCTTCTTCCCAAGTGTTCTACCAGAAAGAAAAGTCACTGTAAGATTGTTTGTTTGTTTGTTTGCTTTTTCCTTTGCAACATGCTGGTACATTTTACTTTCCTAGTATTGTAATCTATTCTTTTCTTTTTTAATCTGTTGTACTTTGCACTGAGGGAACACCCTACATTCATTTCAGTTGTTTAGTTCTTAGTGGTTAATTAGGATTCTCTTAATTGTCCCAATCTAGTGGAAATTAAAATGTGGAATTAGGTGATTATCCTGATTATCAAAGACTCATGGGAATTCATTTGGAAGGGTGATGCTTTCATTTCCTTAATTGCTTTAAATATAAGCATAGCCCAAAGTATTAAAAGGGTCTTTTAATCTATAAAAAGCTAAATGTGTTGGTTGAACTAATAAAAAAAAGAAAACAAAAATATGAAAGTATTAATCAATAATTTTATTATTCATTAATTGATTTTTTACTCTTGTTAATATATTTCTAGGTCATTTTAGTGTGTTATTTTATGCCTAGATATATTTTTATGGGTTGAATCATTGAAAGTTATCTCATATATTAAATATTATAAACACATTGAAATGAAGTTGAGTGGAATACAGCTTTCTTTGAGCATTGGATGCAATTGCCCAATACGTTACGCAATGTCTGAAAGAGATCACGAGAACATAACGTATGCTCAGTAAAGCATATGGAGGCCTTCAAAAAGGCATAAAACATAGCCCCAGTGTTTAGATGATCTGAAAAATTCAGAATCTCCAACTTTCCAGGATTGGTCAACCTCTTTCTCTCTCTCTCTCTCTCTCTCTCTTTTCCCCCACTCTTTCTTTTTTCTTTTTCTTTCTTTTTTTTTTAACCAGGTTTACTTCCTATTGTGAAATGCATCAATGTTTGTGGCCCTTAACTCTGGCCTCACACCAAAATCTCCTGGGGAGCTTAAAAGAATATCTCTTCCCAGGCCCCATTCCAGACCAATTAAATCATTATCTCTGGATGTGAGCTCCAGGCATCCATAATTTTTAAAGCTTCAGATAATTCTAATGTGCAGCCAGCTATATGAGCCCTTATTATACATATAAAAGTGTATTTTAAATGTGTATTTTTAGCTTAATATTAAAATAAAATGATTCCCCCAAGTTACTCTACAGAAATTATGCTTATTACCTGTACTTCGGAAATCCTTATATGCACTTCTCCAATCATATATTTTTCCGCGAGAGGAAATCATTACCCTGCCTTTTATGATAATCATCTTCTTGAATTTAATTTTAGTTTTGGCATAACTATATTCCTAAATCATATTATTTAATTTTGTCCAGTTTCATACTTTATGTAAATAGAGTGATACTGTAAAATTGTATGTATTTTTGGTGACTTGCTTCTTTTTTAGCTAAAGTTTTTTTGAGATTCTTCACTACGCATGAAACTGTGACTCATTCGTTACCTCAATTTTATGTATTTATGAATGAATATTCCTAGAATAAGAAAGAATTTAATTCTATTTCTAATTTTTGCTTTTACTGAAATAAGTGCTAAGACACCTTATTCACATAAGATTGTGATGTTTGTTAAGATTGAATTTTGTTACAGCATCGACCTTCAAGTGCTTGAACTGGATTGCCAAAAATATAAGTCAAAAATCACAATATTTTATAATCAAAAATTATTTTTTGAACTAGCATCTGAAAACGAAGTCACTGTTCAAATTTTTGGAAGCGACAAATTAGAAACCACTTGACTTATAAAAGCATTTATTACAATATAGTCAGTAGAATTATTCATTCTCTCAATTTGTGGGAATAATATCCAAGAATGATTTATGTAACAAGACTTAAAAAGACACTATTAGTAATCCTTTTTACTCTTCCATTTAGTGGCTCCTTTTTAAACATAATATACTCAAAGATGTGAGAAATTTGAAACAAATAATTTTAATATACCTTTGTCAATTATTTGTGATAAAATAAGTTTATTCACCACATGATTCAAGCATACTTTACATGTTACTAAACAACCAATGGGTCACTGAAAAAATCAAAGAGGAAATTTAAAAAAAAATACCTGGAGACAAATGAAAATGGAAACACAACAATCCAGGATCTATGAGACATAGCAAAAGCAGTTCCAGGAAGGACATTTATAGCGATACAGACCTACCTCAAGAAACAAGAAAATTCTCAAGTAAACAATATAACCATACATCTAAGAGAACTAGAAAAAGAAGAATAAACAAAACCTGAAGTTAGTAGAAAGAAAGAAATAATAGAGATCAGAAATAGATGAAATAGGAAGTAAAAAAAAAAAGAAAAGATCAGTGAAACAAAGAGCTGGTTCTTTGAAAAGACAAATAAAATTGTTAAATCTTTAGCCAGACTCATCAAGAAAAAAGAAAGAACACCCAAATTAATAAAATCAGAAATGGGGACTTCCCTGGTGGCACAGTGGTTAAGAATCCACCTGCCAATGCAGGGGACACGGGTTCCAGCCCTGGTCTGGGAAGATCCCACATGCTGCGGAGCAACTAAGCCTGTGTGCCACAGCTACTGAGCCTGCATGCCGCAACTACTGAAGCCCGTGCGCCTAGAGTCCATGCTCCGCAACAAGAGAAGCCACCGCAATGAGAAGCCTGCACACTGCAGAGTAGCCCCCGCTTGCCACTACTAGAGAAAGCCCACATGCAGCAATGAAGACCCAACGCAAATTTTTTTTTTAATAAATAAATAAATAAATAAATAAAATAAAATCAGAAATGAAAGAGAAGTTAACAACCAGCACCATAGAAATACAAATGATCGTGAGAGTACTATGAACAATTAAACTCCAATGAAATGGACAACCTAGAAGAAATGGATAAATTCCTTAAAACATACAGTCTCCCAAGACTGAATCAGGAAGAAAAAGGAAATATGAATAGGTCAGTTACCAGTAATAAAGTTGAATCAGTAATAAAAAACAACAACAACAAAAGTACATGAAAAGATGGCTTCACAGGTGAATTCTACCAAACTTTTAAGAAGATATAACACCTTTTCTTCTCAAGCTATTCAAAAAAAAATTGAAGAGGAAGAAATGCTTTCAAACTCATTTTAAGAAGCCAGTATCACCCTGATACCAAAACCAGACAAAGACATCACACAAAAAGAAAATTACAGGCCAATATCACTGATGAATATAGACACAAAAATCCTCAACAAAATATTAGCAAACTGAATTCAGCAACACAGTAAAAGGATTATACACCATGATCGAGTGGGATTCGTTCCAGTGATGCCAAGATGGTTCAGTATCACGAATCAAGCAATGTGATACACCACATTAACAAATAAAAGAAAAAAAAATCACATGATCATCTCAATAGGTGCAGAAAAAGCTTTAGACAAAATTCAAAACAGTTCTCATTTTCAAACCAGCTGGTTTTCATCATAATAAGCCTGAGTATATTTTTAAAATTTACGTAAGTGTGTAAATACACATCCTCCCGACAGCTGTCCCACTTCTAGATGCAATAATTGCTGAATATTAATTTATACCTTATTCCTTATATATCTCTTTTTAAAATATGAAAGTTTAATATCCTAGACAATAGTATTTTCCATTTTAATGGCAATATCCTATATTTTATGTAAATCAAGGTTAAATGTTTTTGGCAATCCAAAGCTTGTTTGTCAGTAAAAATGTTTCCAAATTTAAGCAGAGGATAAAGTCAGGCTCTGCCATAATACCTGCTTCTAAAACAGTGCCTATCAGTAGACAATCGGCAAATATTTTTAATTTTTTAAAAAATTGTGGCAATATACACAGAACATAAAATTGACCAGCTTACTCATTTTTAAGTGTACAATTCAGTAACATTAAGTATATTTACATTGTTGTATAGCCATCACCAACATCCATCCAAGAAATCTTTTCATCTTGCAAAACTGAAACTCTGTACCCATTAAACAATAACTCCCCATTTCCCCCTACCCTCAGCCCCTGGCAAGCACCATTCTACTTTCTTTCTCTGTGAATTTGACTACTCTAGTTTCCTCATACAAGTGGAATCATAAGAGTATTTGTTCTTTTGTGACTGGCTTACTTTGCTTAGCATAATATCCTCCAAGTTCATCCATGTTGTACTATATATCAGAATTTCTCTCCTTTTTAAGGCTGAATAATATTCCATTATATGTATATACCACTTTTTGTTTATCCATTCATCTGTCAATAGACACTTGGGGGATTTCCCTGGCGGTCCAGTGGTTAAGACTTTGCCTTCTAATGCAGGGGGTGCAGGTTCGATCCCTGGTGGGAGAGCTAAGATCCCACATGCCTCACGGCCAAAAAAGCAAAACATAAAGCAGAAGCAACATTGTAACAAATTTAATAAAGACTTTAAAAGTGGTCCACATCAAAAAAATCTTTAAAAAAAAAAATAGACACTTGATTTGCTTCCACCTTTTGGCTATAGTGAATAATGCCGCTATGAACATGGGTGTACAAATATCTGTTCTTGTTCCTGCTTTCAATTATTTTATGTATATGTTCAGAAGTGGAATTGCTGGATCATATTGTAATTCTATTTTTAATTTTTTGAGGGCCAACTCAATATTATTTATGGTGACTACACTATTTTACATTCCTGCCAACACTACACAAGCATTCCAATTTCTCCACATCCTCACCAAAACTTGTTATTTTCTGGAGTTTTTTGTTTTGGGGGTTTTAAAAAATATAGTAGCCATCCTAATGGGTGTAAAGTCACACCTCATTTTGGTTTTGATTTGCATTTCCTTATTTTGAATTAGTGATGGTGAGCATCTTTTCAAGTCCTTCTTGGCCATTTGTATATCTTTTTTGGAGGAATATCTTTCAAGTCCTGTGTCCATGTTATTTGTGTGTTTTTTTGCTGTTGAATTTTAAGCAAATACTTTTAAAAAGAGTAAAGGAATGAATATGAGCAATAAGGGCACCCTTCTGCTTAGTCATTGAGCAGCTATATCAGAAAAAATAAACAAATGTAAATACAAATATATAAACATTTATAAAAATACCTTATTCCCAATGTAACTCCAAATATACTTGTGCAAAAGTGTCTAAATTTCAACAAGCTCTTCTTTGCTTGTTGTAATCTCAGTAGTAACATACCTTTCTTTGCTCTAAGGCATAGCATTATTTTAATCTGCCATGATTTTTGATGCACTCTGTTGAACAATGGCTTCTGCCGTCACATTCATTCATGAAGCACAGTGATGTCATTACAGGGAATCAACTTTCTGATATGCTGAAATGAACATTTAACTTCCGGCTATTCACAGTACATCAGTCATTTTTCTATGGAAGTGCATGTTTCCCTAGCTTCCACTGTGAGCAATGCTAATTTGTATCAAACTTTCACACTTCGATGGGAGCTTAAAAATATCAAAGTTATTTATATTTGTACTTATATATTCAGATTTATTCATTTTAAAATATAGCTTTATTTTTAGTTATGAATGCATTGTTAGTAAATAGCATTGCATGATAAAATTGTTTCATGCTAATATTTTTTCCCTTCAATCTCATGAAACTCCATCAGGCTGAAACATTCTTTGAAAATAGGGAATAAAAGAAGTGAGACTTTAAATGAGCTAAACATTATCATGTTTCTACTGTCACAACTTGCCCGTGTATACTTTTGAATGTCAAATAGAGGGAAAGATGCAAAGCTCTACCTTCTATAAAGCGTGGAGTGTGGTTGTGAAAGAGTGTGTGAAGGAGAACCAAGATGATCATAGGTGCATTCTTGGCACATCAATTTCAGGAAGCTTCATATTTGGAAACGAAGATCTAGAAATTGATTTCCTTAAAACTGTATGCCTTTATCTCCCTTGCAACAATTTTTATGTACTCTCTGATGCACCCATAACTTAGCCTGAAGACTGCTTATACATGATAGATCCATTCTTTCCCTTCTGATGTGCATGCCAAGTCTGCCAAAAATCAAATATCTAAACACATGGGGTTCAATTCTAGGTCTTCTATTATGTTCTCTGGTCTATGAGTCTATCTCTGTTATTCCACACCTCTTATTTATTATAATGTTTAAGTTTTGTTATCTGAAGTATATAGTCTCTTGATTTTGATTTTCTTTTTCAGGAGTGTCTTGGCTCCTGTTAGCCTTTTGTTATTCTGTATAAATTCTAGATTCAGGAGATATATATATATATAGAGAGAGAGAGAGAAAGAGAGAGAGAGCGAGAGAGAGAGGGAGAGGGAGAGAGAGGGAGATCTCCTATAGGTATATATCTATAGAGATGGATAGATAGATAGAGAGATAGATATTCAGGTGATTCATGTACATCTATATCTCCACCACTTCTGAGAGGCAGGTTTATTTCTCATTTACTCTAAAGCTGCAAATATAAACCCTATTGATTCCAGTTTTGTGTGGGAACCTCCAATAAATCTCCTGCCCTGGGTAGTCCTTAGCCCGTGAAGTTATCTCCAGATTTCAATAGAAATTCCAGTTGGCTGAATTCATTTCATTTCTGACTTTGAAGAGTCTTGCATTTGAAAATATATTTCAGTATTTTATTACAGATTGTAGATATTTTCTCTCAGTTGGCCTTAATACAGTGACTAAAATCTCATACTGCCAAAAAAAGGAAGTGAAAAAAAGATTTTCTATCAATATTATTTAAAATATTTTAAAATGTAAATGTAAAATACATTACTAACACAAAGGTATTTTGCAGTGTTTTATAATGTATTTTATGGAAAATTATATCATTTTTTAATGTTTAGCTACTTAAAATGTACATCTTTTCTCAAGATGTCAAGTCCTGCTTTATTCTTTTGGACATAATGTACTATTTGGTGAGTTTATCTTTAAAATAACTTATGCAACATATTAAGCAATTTAAATATTATGTTGAATTTGACAGTGGATCAAGTGAGCTTCCAGGAGTTTCTAGTCTAAGAATTATCTCATATTCCAAGAAATCCTGTATTTTTAAATACTTTTAAACATTTTCAAATTTCCTTAAAATCATGGAATATGCAATTTAAATTATATTCTTTCATCACCATTTTGATTGGAAAAGCAATAGCTTAGAGGTTATATAACATGATAGGCATTGGAATCATTAGCTCAGTTTGAATTTTAACTTCACTGTTTCTCAGGTGTGTGACCTGGGACAAGTTACTTCACGACTCTATGCCTTTTCTATACAATTGAATTATTGTGGAAATCTATTGATTTAATCCTTGCAAAGTGATTAAACCAGTACCCAATCCATTGTAAGTGAAAAATTAATATCTCTTAATACTGATAGCATTTTCTAACACTATTTAGAAAGTAAATGATAGTGTAAAATGTTATTAATGATTTCTCAAGGAAGCGTTTTGTTGTAGAGAGAATGCTGACCTAGGATGACTACAAAAATAATTAGAACTTTTAATATCTCTAAATCAAGGACAGTTTTACCAGCTTTATATGCTTTACCTTCACTAAATCTTGGTTTTTTTACATATAAATTTATTTATTTATTTACTTATTTTTATTTTTGGCTGCATTGGGTCTTCGTTGCTGCACACGAGCTTTCTCTAGTTGCAGCGAGCAGAGGCTACTCTTCGTTGCAGTGCGTGGGCTTCTCATTGCGGTGGCTTCTCTTGTTGCGGAGCACGGGCTCTAGGCGCGCAGGTTTCAGTAGTTGTGGCACGCAGGCTCAGTAGTTGTGGTGCACGGGCTTAGTTGCTCTGCGGCATGTGGGATTTTTCCGGACCAGGGCTCGAACCTGTGTCCCCTGCATTGGCAGGCAGATTCTTAATCACTGTGCCACCAGGGAAGTCCTTTCACTAAATCTTATAAGAACCCACTTTATAGATAAAGACACTAAGGTTCTGAGAGGGCAGGTTCTCAAGAATCAAGAAAAAATTTGGAAAAAGTAACATTAAATAACTAATTACTAAATGTCAAGCATGTACTGAAAACTTTGCATACATGATCTCATTTAATGTTCATACACCTCTGTTATTCATGTTGTAACTTCAGTATCTCCATTTGTCAGATGAGGAATCTGAGCCTCAGAGAGATTAATTACTTTAGCCAAATGACACAACTGGTAGAGATATTACTCAGGGAGATTTTAAGATTTTGTTAAAAAATATCGTAAAGTTTCTTTGTTGTGGCTAAACTCTTTGTAAACAATTAAAAAGTGCATCAAAATATTTTTCTTTAGTCCACAGTAAACTTATTAAATTCTGAAGATTTGAATGAAATATTATGTCAAAAATACAGTGCAAATTAAATTTTTATACATCTCACATATATGGCAGAGTTCAAAGGAAAGGGTCAAAGATAATATTATGCGGTGATTAGACTTACTTGTATTCGTTTTATGCAGAAAAACATAACTTGATCACAGTTTGATGCTGGAATTTGCATGTAAGTTGAAAATTATTTAACAGTGTCCTGCAGTGACCTTACTATACAAATAATAGACAAGACAAACTAATTCAGAAGTCTGAATCAGATTGCTCAGCACTTCAAAATCTCTTATTCTTCATTAAAACTCATTAATGGTATCAATATCAACGAGGTTCTAGAATCTTATATTTTTAGGAGGCCGTATATTTCCTCGAAGTGGTATTGTTTTCCTTTATTACACATATCATTGATTATTGTTGCAGCACTCCTAAAGTAGGACCAAGATAAGGTAATAATAGATGCAACTAACAGTTTATATCCTTTTTTAGTGCACGTACTAGAAACCAATTTTACCAATCAAATAAATCGGGGTCATTTTTTCTAAAGATTCTGGGATGGATCAGAGAATTGAAGAAACAATTGTGTAAGCCATCCTTGAAAAGAATAAGCTCCAAGGACCTAAGTAACAGGGGCTCATGGAAAGTTGCTCCAGTGAAGTGCCCATTAGACACCTGTGCCCCCCAGAACTGCTATTTCTGTGTGTCTTGGTACAACATTCAATCCCAAATGCAATAATCCTGTTGGCTTATCTTTAATCAGTTATCTCTCCTTTGATCAATCAGCTATGTAACACCACACTGAGATTCTGGGTGATGGACATTAGCTGGCTCTTTTCTGTTCTTCCTCACGCCATACCCCGCCCCATTTGGCAAGGAGTCTGTTGAGAGCTAAAAGGACATGCCCACTCAGAGCCTATGTTCCCGGTTCTAAATCTCAGATTACTCTGATCATGCAGCTCCAAGCTGGCTTCAGGGGTCTTTCCTCACCTCTTCCCCAGTTCTGTCTTCTCATGGAGGGACTGCATTGCTGGTACGCATACCCTGAGCTGCAAGGTTAGCTATGAGATGACCATGGAGATGAAGATGGGATTGTACCTACAGACTGGGGTGTCCACTGCAGATCCCATGCATGTTAAAGGTGGACCTATTGCCATAGCCTGCGTCATCACCTTGAACCAGGAAGCTCATTCACCTTGTGTTTATTCTGAACATCAGTCTATAACATATTTTATAAGACCCTAACTATTCATGTTTTATATCCATGTGATATATTCTCACACATTAAACACAGATGATTCATAATCTGCTCTTGGGAGGTATGTACACTTCAGAAATATGTCTCTACATTTCAACACAGACTTCCACATTCTCCATCTCCTTAAACTAAGTTTTTTGCCTAATTATTTTTATGTATTTTATATGTAAAAATGTTAGTGTTTTGGTTTTTTCCAGTTATTCCCACATTTTATTTATGTAGGATCAATGCTGGTAAACTCTTGGGCTTTATACAACTCTTGATTTCTTCATTCTAGTGGAAGTATAGTTATTGGAGTGGGGCAGCCTATAGCTGAGACATTCTACATGAGTAACTTTTAACTCTTTAATGCCCAACAATTTTAATGGAATTTTCATCTTACATTTTAGCTCGTAAGAGAAATGTGCTTTTGGATGGCTGAAAATAATAATCTTAGATTACTTGTTACAGCATTTTTGTACTTGCATTTATATTTTTAAAAAGCAACCAGAGAATTTCTAGTGAATTAACTAAGAAAGTGTCTTTGAGATAGTATTCAAAACCCCTAGAACTTTAATTTATTTATTTACTTATTTTTGGCTGTGTTGGGTCTTCGTTTCTGTGCAAGGGCTTTCTCTAGTTGCGGCAAGTGGGGGCCACTCTTCATCGCGGTGTGCGGGCCTCTCACTGTCGCGGCCTCTCTTGTTGCAGAGCACAGGCTCCAGACGCGCAGGCTCAGTAGTTGTGGCTCACGGGCCTAGTTGCTCCGTGGCATGTGGGACCTTCCCAGACCAGGGCTCGAACCCGTGTCCCCTGCATTGGCAGTCAGATTCTCAACCACTGCGCCACCAGGGAGGCCCAAAACCCCTAGAACTTTAGAGTGGAAAGACCTTAGGGATCCAGAGTGTTTGAATGATTTCATTCCAGGTTACTTGGAGGTTTGACACTGTGGGAACAGAAATACAGCTTATTGCCTCTCAATTTAATGATTATTCTGTCACTCCATAGTAGGTGTAGGAGAACATGAAGCAAACACACATGATAATTACTGACTTGGGTAGTAAGATGTGTAAAAATAGTTGTTTTCAATTTGGTCAAAATGAATCAACTATTATAAAATATATTTAAATAAGCTTGTATCCCTACTATGTATTAATATTTCGAGCAAATCAGCAAGTACTTCTGTATAATTTCTATGCAAAAGTTACCTGAGCAAGGGAAAAAAAATAGTATTCTGAGACAAAAGCTAAACAAGCAATTGCATTTGCCTCCTGTGCCATTTTCTATCAGATATATATGACATTGGTGCTTTGATGTGCAAATTTCCTCTTACACCTCATCTCCAGTGGAATGGAGATAAACTTGAGCAAAGTGTGTACTCCCCTCTTAATACAGCAATTAGAAAATTTTAATTAGGTCTAAACAGATGACATATTCCATCCATTATGGGTCTTCTTCAAGTTAGAGTTGGAATCCAGCATGTAGACAGACATCCTTAATAAAGGGCCACTTGTGAATGATGATTACAATTTCCTTGGGTGAGTTTTTTTCTTTCCTTACAATTTTATGTCTCACACCAAAGTCGTCTTCTTCACAAAGAGTATTTATTGTCTCCATACTCCAGGTTCCTGTGCCTCGCTTCTCTTTAGATTATCTTTGCTTTCTGTCTTGTGTCATCACACACCGTGGGCCTACTTGTCTGTGTAGAAAGCAATAAATTGCATCATTACCTGCGCTTATATAGACTATCAAGCTCACAGTATATATTACATCTCAGAAATTATCTTAGGCAGTGACAATAATTATCCTGCAACCTATTTATCCTCTAAACAGTTTTCAAGAGTTGACAGTTTTCTTGTAACCATTTTTAACTGTGAAGTTCTATAGGAATGATTTTGCCCAATATAGTTTAAATTCATTAAATGTAATTCTTAGTCCTTAGTACTCATAGCATGTTTAGAATTTATTTTATGTTTAATTAACCACCTATTCTGATTGTAGTGGTAAAGTCCAGGCAATTTTACAAATTTAAACACAGTTCAGCAAATGTTACTTAATCACCAAAAGGTCCCTGGGATCTGTGCTATGGTTTAGGGATGTAGTAATGAATACAATATAGATCCTTCCTTTAAGGATTCTTTCCGTTTTTTTCCAGAAGAAACATGTCTAGTTTTCTGTTGTATAGTGGATAAATCCAACAGGAAATGTATCAGTGTACTGTATTTCAATACCACGTGCTATAATTGATATTATCCAGAGCACCAACAGAGCTGGATGGATAAATGGGACATGGAAAGAGTAACACTTAACTTATGGCTTATGGGATTGGATATTTGCGCAGGATGAGAGGAGGAATGGGGTTTATTGGTTGAGTAAAGGCTGTAGTCAAAGCATGAATTCTGGCTTTGCTATGAAGTAGTTGTGTGACCTTCAGTAATTTTAATAAGACAGAAAATTATAGTACCTGCTTCGTGGAGCTATCTTCGGAATTAAATGAGTTTATATACGTAATGTGCTTAAACAGGATGAGACATGCAATCTAGTCTCCTTAAGAGTCAGAGCCACCATATTCATCAACAGAATCATCCTCATTGTATACAAGTTATAGTAGGGGAGGCTACAGCTAGATCACAGTTCAAGTTCATTTCTTATTCAGCTTGCAGTAGTTAGGTGAACAGATTAGGGGGACCACTCTTCTCATGCATTTATTCAAGGACCCAGGCCGGTCTTTAGTCTCTGACCTTCAAGGTCCACCCTAGTGAACATCACATTGTTTCTATCCCGCCGAGAGAGGAAAAGAACGTGGCGAGCTGTGCGTGGAAGTTTGTGTGGCTTTGCCTGGAAGTGGTGACTATCACCTCCACTCACACTCCACTGGCTAGAACTCACCCTTGTGGCCCCACCTGGTTGCACACGGTGTTGAGAAGTCAAGTGCCTGGCTGAGCAGCTGCTACTCAGCAACAACCGTCTGCTGTAGAAATTTGAAGGTATATGTTGTAAACAGCCAGCCATCTCCACCCCACGGATGAGACAGGATGAAGGCGTAAAAACAAGAGTAAGGACCAAAGTAGGTGAGAAAAGATGTTATGCTTCTGTGGACCATCCACAGATGGGCATTGTGAGGTTTAGTGTGAGTCAAGAAATAGAGAAAGATAAAGTAGGAGGCAAAAAGAGAGAAGAAAGTGCATTTTTTGGTCACGTTTAGTGTGTCTGATATGTTATAGAGAAATCCAGCAGAAAATGTATCATAAGTGACTAAACTCAGGAAAAGGGACAGATTGGGTTGTAGATATCAGGTCATCAACCCCCAGATGTCAGGTAAAATCATGACAGTAAATGTGATGCCCAAAGAAGAACAAAGGGTCACAATTTGCTGCATTGGCATTAAAGACCTGAACGGGAAAAAGAGCCAAGAGAGAGAAGGAGGGTTAAGATGTGATGGAGTAGTAGGAATATGGTGGCCAGGAGCTAAAGGAATTGAGGGTCACAGAAAGGAAGACATTTTTGGTATATCAGATGCAGAAGTAAAATCCAGAATGGACACAGAAAGGAAGACATTTTTGGTATATCAGATGCAGAAGTAAAATCCAGAATGGAAAGGGTCAACATTTCTCTTAAAATGGTAGTTAGGAAATTACCAGAAAACGAAGCAAGCGTTCTTTTAATGGAGCATTAGGACCTGAAAAGGGATGAGGGGTGGATGAGGACTTTTGAATCACTAACCCACTAAAAGTGCTTCTTAAAGCGGAAAAGCATACTGGTCATTGTCAAATACATCACTTCTGAGTTTTGTTGATTTTGCTTTATTTTCTTATTATTTCCTTTTCCTTCATTGTAAACCTTCTAAAAAGGTTTTTTGTCTAAACCTTTAAATTAATGATTTAGAAAACTAGATACTTAAAATATATCCAGATCTAAAAAAAGCTAAAGATAAAAATCTGAGTTGCATGTCTGAAAAGAGAGGTTGACATATATAATTTTCTTTCAAACAAATATAGAATCAGTTTATAAAGTCACCTTTTTGCTTAAAAAGCTGAAAAGTTGATCTTTAAGATATTTTCCACTTCGTATACACCTTGCCTCTGTGTAGCACAAGTGGATTTGTATTTTTTATATTTTCCTAAGCTCTTGCTATCCTCTAAGACATGGTCCAGTAACTCTGATAACACTTCTGATAATTTTGGCACAAACTGTACTTTGCTGTCACTGAGCTCACAGAGGTTACACATTCAGATGTGTTGCTCTCAGTTGTCTGATATGTGCAGTGACCTTCTTGAAACCTAGCAATTTTTCTAACATAAGATAGATTTAAACGCTCACCCTGAATAGAAAATATGAAAGGTATTTATTGTTATTTTCTGGACATTTAAAAATCCTGGTCATGAGATATGTAGTCATCAGCAGTGTTGAGATTTCCTTTTATTTGCAAACTTGCCCCTGATCCTATTTCTAGAACAAGAGAGCCGTCAGGTGAAATAAGCAGTTCATCTGTGAAGGAAGATTTCAGGTGCATGATCTTTCCCAAAGTATTTTTTTCTTGAGCCTATTCCCCCCCCCCTTTTTTTTTTTTACCCAAGTGTTATTCTTCAGATAACATTGAATCTTCTGTATTTGCAACATGTGGCCAAATGTACTTGATAAGGAAACTGAAATGAATGGAGTTTTATAAAGGACCTGCTTCTTCTCAGTTGAGTGGTCTGGCCTCTTTTTCTAATTGGCTACATGACAAGCTGAGATGATATGCATTTTGAAAGGTCAGCACTGAATAAATGTATTAAATATTTATTAACATACCAGTGCAAACTAGGGCTACATTTTGTTGTCCTCTGACAGCAAGCCATTAAATATCTTCCATTACAGCACTAAACAGCCTGTTTTACACATAAGTTTTCACTACCAGATTATAAATTCTTTGATGGTAAGAACTATCCACCATGGTGTCTGACAACTGTTCAATATATGTTTCTAGGATGAATAAGTAAAGATACTAAATGGATGATGTCACTAGATTTAAAGGTATAGTACTTTGTATGAGAGAGTGATTACCATTGTTTTCATTTAGAGATTGATAGTAAATGAGTTACCTAAGGTTACAGAGCTTTCATGAGAATGGAGGTTCAGATCAATACATTGGCCACACATATTTTGACTTTCCACTAGCAATCAATCAATATTACTGTCCAGTATTACCAGCTTTAACTAGAGGGAAACTTTTACTTAGAATGATAAAACTTTTGAAGCATACCTACAATAAAGACTATCCAAAGATAATTTAACAAGTTAAAACAGACAAATGACGAGGAAAATGTATATATTAACAAACAGAAAGAAACTATGTTTATGAAAAAGTTCCCTCTTCTAGCCACTACAAATATATCTTTATGTTTCTGTTTCAATGAACACACTCAAATGTTCATATATGTTTACCTTTATAGGAACACAAGATAAAGAAAATGATATATGCCAATTTCAGAGGGTTTCTTTTTATAATAAGGAGCATGATTTGGAGAAAATTGTTTTATGGGACTTTCTTGAGATTATTTTTAGAATTCATGATATAAGGTTTTAACAGTTTTTAAATATTAAATTTATATTGAAAATTAGACTACAGAAAAATTAACAAAATCGTATCATAGGATGTGCTTCCCACTCACTACAAACATATAAAAATATCTTTAAAAAGTACTTATTAATACTCCAAACTGAAATTTGAAAAAGAAAAGAAAATATACCAGTTCCAGAACCAAAGGGGGACTCAAACATAGATCATAGATGGAAGCTAACTTCCCAGTGGCTTAAAGGACTTGGGAACATGGACATAGTAAATGGTATCTGGAGACTGGAAGTTTTAACCCTATATCAGAATAGGAGAGCTAGACATGTACCCTTGCATAAAACCTGGTCCTTTCCAGAGAAAGCCCAGAGAAATTTGTTGTCTGTCCAGGGACTTGGAAAAAATTAAAGAAAAATAGATAAACAGAACAGGAGCTACCAACATGAAACCAAAACCCTAAAACTTGTGCCATACCACATATAGGATAGTACATGCTGTGCAAATGAGAACTCAAAAATAACACATTAATATTAAAATTTCTAGAACCACTGAAACTTCAAGGATAATGCATGAAGCCAGTGTAAATTTATGCTGTTAGGACCACATGCTATCGGGATCATAATAGAGAAAAAGGAAAGCATAAAATAAAATAGGCAGGATACTAAATAAAATAATTAAATTTCACTTCCAGAAATTATAACTGAAATAAATATCAATGGAAAAGTTAAACAGATTAGAGGCACAGCTGAAGGATAAATCATCAAATAAGTGTGAGCTTACTCACCAAAATGCAACACAGCAAGGTAAAGAGAAAAAAAAATATGAACAGAAATTGAGACATTGAAGATAGACTAAGTGAATCTAACACTTATAATAGCAGCCGCATAGCACAGGGAGATCAGCTCGGTGCTTTGTGACCACCTAGAGGGGTGGGGTAGGGAGGGTGGGAGGGAGATGCAAGAGGGAGGAAATATGGGGATATATATATATGTATAGCTGATTCACTTTGTTATAAAGCAGAAAGTAACACACCATTGTAAAGCAATTATACTCCAATAAAGATTTAAAAAAAAAAAAAAAAAGAAAGTTCCAGAAATAGAAAACAGAGACTTAGGGAAAGATAGTACTTGAAGAAATAAAATTGATCATTTTCTGTAATTTAAAAATGACATGACTCCTCAAGTTATCATAGCATAGAAACAATGACATCCCAGTAGCAGGGGGCAACCTAGTACCCAGATTTTGGTTTTTGACAGCATTCTCCAATAAAAGGAACCAGGGCTGCTCAGAGAAATGACTGATGGCTGATTCTAGGACTGGGCTGGGAAAAATACAAGGTAAGGCTGAAGCAACTTATGGTGTTAGAACAGCAAGCAGTGTGCAAAAAAAAAAAAAAAAGGCTACATTGATGGTAGTATGTCAAAGGGACATAGAAGCCAACTGAAAGAGCTCCCCTTTGCCAATTTGAGCAATAAAAAAATAAAGTAGCATTGTATTATGACTCAAATTGTAAAATAAATATCCTTGAGTCCATATTGATATAAATTACTAAATAAATATATAAATGGGAGAGAAAAGACCAATCTCCCATATGTAAGAACACTAATTTATGTAGATTCTCTACCCTCAAGGAGGGAAGCATAGATCTCCACTCCAGTATGTGTTCTGCACACAGTGACTTCCTTCCAAAGAAATATTGTATTTAAAGAGATAGAAAAAAGAAAGTAACTTTAAAGTGGAGAAATATGACAAGAACTACATCAGCCTGGTAGACAAGGTCAACATGAACAGTGACAAGTTGTGTCATAGTATGTGCCCTGGTCATGATGTGATGAAAATAACACTTTACTTCTGTAGTCTTCCTCCCCTACATCCATAATCCTACCTAAATTATAGGGGGGGAAATCAAATTCCAATAGAAATCCTACAAAATACTTGACCAGTACTGTCCAAATTGTAAAAGTTATCAAAAACAAGGAAAATCTGAGAAACTGTCACAGTGAAGAGAAGCCTAAGGAGACATGACGTGGTCATGGTTATTCAGTCTCCTTCAGCCTAAGGAGCCTGAATAACATGGTCTTCAGTGAGGGGGAGTCTGGCCATTGCTATCACGTCTTTTATGTCCTTCATGTGGTAATATTCTGCATGAGAAATAAAGGTGCCAAAAATGTGTGCCCACGGGAAATTTACTGTCTGAAATCCCAGAGCATACTGAATATCATCACTTGAAGGAGATGATAAAACTAGTGTGTACCCACAAATATAATCTGTAAAATGAATATATCTAATTCTATGTAATGAATCCTGTGCACAAAGCTGTTTTAATCCAAAAACAAATTTATATGAGCAAGGATTTCTTTACTGTAACTTCTATTTCAAAGAAGAATAATGTGAGTTTTCAACTGACGTCACTTTAACTTTGGGGACAGTGTATTCAAATCCACAGTGGATTAGTCCTATATGTTCCTCGTGCTTTTAGTGGATTAAATATTCGATTCTTATGGCTACATTTTTTTGCAGACATTTTCTTCTTCCTAGGATTTTTCCATTTATCATGTTTTAGTTTTAGGTCTTTTGGACTCTGTCAACCTTTATTTTTTAAGCTAAAATAAATATTTAGTCTGTTTCATGTGCCGTATTCTGCCAGCCAGGTCATCTTCAACTCGCTTATGAGCACCAATGCTCTTTCCATTCTCATATCATTAACTATAGTATGTGTTAGATTATCTTTCATTTCATATATTTGTTGACCAGGTTAATAGGTACTACTTTTATCATTTTGGCTAAATGACGAAATTGAAAATGGCTAAACACATGCAAGACATTCTCACTAAAATAATGTTCCTCTTCTATTTACCATGCTGTTTTTGCTAACAGCAGTCTGACTGACTATATTCTTGTCTTAAAGAAGATCTACTTTTCTTAGAATTGCAGTCTCTTTTTATTTTTAATTCGTGCAACCCATATACCATAGATACTCTGGTTTATGCTCAGTTTACTATAATTCAAAGCATTGACTTGATTCCTCTTCATGTTTTTTCTATTCTATATTGTTAAGGTAATAATCCTCATTTAGAGATGGAGTCTATTTCAGTCATTTTTTTTTAAACTAAAGAACCAATTATTTAGATTATAAGTCAAAACCCATATCCTCTGTGGAGTAATTTTATGACTCCACAGCCTATGGCATAAAAAAATAAAATAATCTCCAATGCATAGACTTGCATACTAAACAATGTCCACATAGTTCTCTGGGTTAACTGTAAATTCTCACTAGTGTTAATTAAAATTATGTGGCAAAGTTTCTAAATCACTCAAAGAACACGACCTTTAATTCTTCACCTTACTGATACCCACGATCTAATAAATATTGGCTGTTCTTTTAGATGCCCTCTCTCAATCTTTGTATTTAGACTACATTTTACTGGTAAATTATTTCTGGAAATTACTGAGGTTTTAGCTATTGCATTATGGGGATGACTATGGAAAGACTATAGAAATGCACTTTTATGAAATCTGTAGAGTTTTACTATTTTCCTTCATGAAAATACTCCCTAACCTTGAGTAACCTGCCCCCACTGCAGACACCCTATCCTGAACCCATACTAATCTATGTAACAAAGGAATTGCTGAGCTTTATTTAATTTGTTGAATTTGATAAAGATAGTTTCAGACCTTTAATGTATATCACTTTGAAGCTATAAAATATTATCATTAGACTTCATATCAGTTGAAATGATTAGACTTCATATCAGTTGAAATGATATGCCAACATGTGAATTGCTTTGAAAATTCTATGTCAATTTGCTTTTCTAAGCCCCCTTTAGATGAAACCATTATGCCTTCAGTTATTGTAACCAGCATTTATAAAGCACAAATTGTATTATTAGGTGCTGTGTTAGGCCCAAGAAAACACAGCAAAAACTCCTGTGTTGAAGGAGCTTAGAGTCTGGGAGGACAGACAGAAGTGTAAACAGCTCTTATACGAGGTGGTAAGCATTTAATATAGGAATAAAAGTATCCTTAGACAGCATGAAATAGGGAGTGTCCGACCAGAGGCTTGGATGGCAAAGAGAAAGGCAAGACAAGGGTAGAGAGAGAAGTTGTTTCCTTGAGTCCTAAGGTTGAACAGACCACCAAGACCACAAGTGGGAATGAATGGTCAGTACAGGTAAAGGAAGCAGCATTTGTGAACACGTGGCAAAATGCAGACCAAGTGGCATATTTGTGAAGCCCTCAGTCCTAGGATATAGTTTACCTGCAGGTGCTTAAGAGAAGAGTTGCAGAAAATGAGCCTGGAAAACTAAGCTGGAGCCAAAAACCAAACTATTTTTAATGCCTTGATTGGGAGTTTGGGTTTATGGTCAGCCCTTGACTGATTAAAAGATATTTTGGAAGTACAATCTATGTTACTTGCTGAACAGTTCCAGGTGGGACTGAGATGGGGAGTTGTCTACAAGTCTACCTTGGACAACAATTAAAATCTTTAACTTATCTAATAGTGTGGGAACTAAAAGGAGTATTCAAATTTGATGCCGGTATCACCAAATGATGTTTGTGTTTGTTATTTTGTTTTCCCCACAGTGGGAGAGACTTCTGAGATTTGCCCAGAAGCCACTGATTTCTTGTGCCACAACAAGAAGTGTATTGCATCCCACCAGGTCTGTGACTATCAACCCGACTGCTCTGATAGGTCTGATGAAGCTCACTGTGGTAAGTGTATTTGTCTGTTGTAACGCTGCGAGTTCAGCACAGATTTTCACTTTATTAGCAGAGTAACTTATTGGCATTGATGACTGAGAAGAAATGTTCTTTTCATGCACCAGAGTAGATTTAGAATAGACAAAACATTTTTCCAACTTCTCTATGCCAATATTTAAATGGCAGCCCTTCCATCCTTTTTACCACCAGACTAAAAACTGCAACAAATGTATAGCAAATCATGTTACCAAAATTTCCCATCATGTCATTATATAGAACTGTGTGCAGAGTCAGGGTTAAAATTGGCAGAAACTGAACTAGCAGAGCCTACATTTCTTCATCAGTTCTCATTACTGATTCCATTCCTTTTTCCCCCAAAAATAACTGATTTTATAGATGAGGTGAAAAAAGAACACTAAATACTAGTTTAATGATTAATTTTAATAATTACATTGCCCTGGAAAAAGAGGAATACAAGAACCACTTTGGTTTTTTTGTTCAAACTTTGATTCAAATGATTTTAAAATTCATGTATAAAGCCAAGTGTGTAATTTTTAAATATGAACACATATTTAAATCCAAAGAATTTTTTTTCACATATCTTACTGATGAGCATTCATATGGAATCTTGATACCATACAGGCTGCCTGTTGCCGTTAATGTTTGCAGCATAACAAACTACCCTAAGAGTTAGTGGCCTAAACAAGTTTCATTTTGCTTGCAATTTTGTGGATCATTCATTCAGGAAGAAATCGGCTAGGCAGCTTGTCTCTGATCCACATGGCTCAAACTGGTACAGCTGGACCTGGAGGATCACTTCCAAGATGCCTTTATCCCCTACATGTTTGGCACATGTGTACTCTTTGGTTTCTCTGTCTGGATCAACATGAAATCAACCTCCAGGGCAATCCCTGTGGCTTGGGCTATCACAGGTTAGTCAGACATCTTACATGGGATTGGCTTTTACCATGTGTCACCTGTAAAAGAATGCACAACGTAAAAGTTAAGAAGTATGTTTTATTGGCAGACTTTCTGAGGACTTAAGCCCAGGAGGCAGCCTCTCAGATCCCGCTGAGGGACTGCTCCCAAGAGGTAGGGGGGGGGAGCCAAGATATACAGGAGTTTTGCAGCAAAGACCAGGGAGCCCAAACATCAAAAGATTACTGTTAATTAAAGAAAACCAGATATCTCAAGTAAAGCTTTTCTGTGTTTGGGAAGATGCAAGAACCTGTGCTCAGTGAAGTCATTCCTTTGCTATACACCTTAGCTATCTAGGGCCAGCATCCAGGTTTTTCCCATCCTAAGTCCCCTCAGGGTGCAGCTTTGCGGGTGGCTGCAGTGACTGAGGGCTTGATGGCGGGCATCCTGTTGTTTCTGCCCTGAGTTCCCTCAGGGCAGTGGCAGTGGCTGACGGCTACAATGTCCTTTGTTTACTGACATGGCAGGCAACATTCTTCATTCACAGAAAGTTCCAAGAGCCTGAGGAAAAATAGCAAAGAGTTTGTATGACTTAGCCTCAGAAGTTCCAGAATGTCCCTCCTGGCTCTTCCTAATGGTCATTCAAATAACAAAGTCTAGCCTAGATTCAAAGAGAGGAAGGGAATAGACTCCTTTTCTCAGTGGGAAAATATCATACATGCACAGGGAAGGCGTACTACACAAGGCACGTTTAAATGTTTATTTTTAGCTCAGTGTTATTTTTATTCCTCGGGATGTTTGCTTCTGAAGTGTTCATTTCTCTTTCTTGCATTCGCTATTTTTTTTAAATTGTGGTAAAGTATACATAAAATATACATAACATAAAATTTACTGTTCTAACCTTTGTAACTGTGCAGCTCAGCGGCATTAAGTATATTTGCATCGTTGTGCAGCCAACACCACAGCGTCACACTGATGCCAGCTTGCGTGAGTGTCATCAGAAAGGTTTTTCCCTTAGAGGGCATCCAGAACCCATATCCAGAACTTTTTTTATCTTGAAAAATTGAAACTCTGTACCAATTAAACAAGAACCCTCCATTCTCCCCATTCCCCAGCCCCTGACAACCACCATTCTACTTTCTGTTTCTATGCATTTGACAACTCTAGGTGCCTCATGTAAGAACTGTATTATGAATACTACAGTATTATAATCTTAATTTCATAAAATATTTATTTCCTTTATAATATATATATTCTCAAATGAAATTTATAATACATTAAATAATACTTTCTAGTGTTATTTCTAGCTTCTTTTAAGTGAACCAAAAATATATATATATTTTTATATTGACTGTTAGGAATTGATTTCAGTAGAGTTCTAAAACAATGCTCTGAAGCATTTTGAAGTCACCATTTTCCCCACAAGATATAACAAATAGAGCATTTAATAATCACCAGTGAAACATTAGAAACGGGGCCAGATTTATGAAGGTTCTAAAGAAAAAATAATTTGAATGTGATGGCATTGACATACATAATCCAGTGGGGTGAGAAGGACAGCTATCCCATGCATGTGGAAAACTTATTACAGACAGTAAATATCTTCCTCTCATGTAAAAATGTACATATACTGAAAATGTTTATATAAAAATTATACTCTTCCATTTATTCCTATTCCTAGTAGGGCTAGGAACAACTTTCTAAACATTGGGTATATAAAAATGAACAAGACATTGTGTTAGGCTTCAGAAATTCACTTTCTACTGTGGAAAAAAAAAAATCTAGAGGAAAAAATGTATTAAATATAACGTTCTTTGCTTTTTGAAAAGGTAGTTAGTAAATGAAAAGATTCCTGATTATTTTTTAAGTGTAACAAGTGCTTTCAGGAATAAGGTTATCACAGCTTATGTGGGGAGTACATATGAAGAAAAATATGTGTGTGTGTATGTACATCTGTATATGAAATATAAAAATAGACCTAAAAACATCAGAAAGAGTTACAGGTGTTTTGGTTTTTCAAATGTGAATGCTGCCCATGTTCTTTTTGCTTCACTCATTTTTCTTCTCAGAGTACCTTATATGATTTTTATTTTTTCCCACAGCTATTTGAGGTATTGATATAAAACACACAAAGGCAGTTTTGATTATCAGAAACTGAAGTCAGTTACATATCCATGTCTGTTCGTGTTACCCATGACTTTGATGGACAACTGCAAGAAGTATTTGAATTTATTAAAATAAAAGCAATATGTTGACAAATGAAATAATCACTTTTCTTAAAACTTCTTGATAGATTTTGTTCATTTCCAAAAGGAACATTGCATAGCACACAGAGATATACAGGTGACTTATTGATGCTGCAAACTGACTCCATCAATATTTTATATTGATGGTCTTTTGGATATATTGGAGGCATCAGGGCTGGATTCCTGCAGGCAGAGACTCTATTGTGGATAATGGAATAAATTACAACATTTTCAAAGTGACCTTTGGAGAAATATAAGGAAACAATTGACCTTTGGGTTATTAAACTGAAGTCTTCGTTTTGACTTTGACCATCATTTGTTGGGCAATTATTTAAATTTTCACAGGCTCAATTTCCTTATCTATATAGTACATATAATAACATACAGAGTGCTTTGAGAATTAAATGAAATAATGTAAAGAATATATTTGTTCAGTCTTCCAGGATTAATGTTAGCTTCTTCCATGCCATTATTTTTATATTCTCTTGAAATTTGTCAGTCATTGTGAATGCCTTATTTACATGTCCTTTATACTTATCAGACAATAAATGCAGTTATTCCTCATGACTAAATTTTTACCTTAGGTTATGAGCAAAGATAAAATCTTCTTTTGCATCGCTACCTCTTGTTGCAAAAATGCATGGTTGATAACAAATAAGATCAATTCTTTTTAAAAGAAACATTTAAGTTAGAAAATATGCCTTTTTCATGGAGGAAATTATTAGCTAAAATGTAGTAAGTGTGCCTTGTATTCTAGGCTAGGGATGCACAGAATGGGATGGGTACTTTCTCTCCTGCATCTTACAGTGATAAACATCATTAGTCAGTCATGTCACTCTTCCCCACTGTACCCAGATTCTCCAAAATCCTTCTCAGTGCAGCTTTCCAAGAAGGCATTTCACAATGAGGAGAAACCGTTTAATAGTTCTATGTTATGTATGTATGGCAAAATAAGGTTGCTATGTGGATGTGAGAATTAAAAATAATCAATTACGGAGCCATCTCTTTAATATAACTGAGTTGATTAATATTTATACTGACCTACAACAATATGGCTGAATATTGTACCAGTGGAAAAATGCCAGTCGTTTAAAACAGTGTTAGTAATACTTTGAATCCATTCAAGGGATCATAATAAAGATCACAATTTGGAAAATATTTTTTCTAAAGCAATAGCCATTTTGAAAATACTGATACATATTAATCATCAAGATATATTAATATTACAGTCTTCATATCATCTATCATTCAGTAATTAGTATGGAATCATGGCTTATATAATGCAGTTCAATAATAATACCTGATCACATGGAAATGTTTACAGTAATTCAATGGTAAACAACAATTAAGGTGGCAGTGCAAAATAAAGAAGTAATAAGTTGCCATACGAATAGTAATAACTGTGATTACTGTTATAAAACACACACACAGACCCTGAGAACTGACATGATCTGGAAAGAGAAAGATAGTACATAAGTTGGACATTCAAGAAAGAGTATTATTTGCTAGATGGAATGGAGAAGATACATTAATTAATACACTTGTAACAGAAATTCCAACCTTGACAGGTGTAGACATCATAGCAGTCCCTGCTTGTTGCCTGTCCATTTCTTTTTGTTCCTTAGAAACAAAACTGCAGTTTTATCCAGGGCAACGTTATGACTAACCACAGGTACCATCTTCTCCAAACTTCTTTGTAGCCGCCCTTGAGCACTCGCCCGCCAGTGAGATATACGTGGGAATTTGGGGAAGGAATCCCTTTAAAAAAGAAAAAGCACCAGAATAGGAAAACGCTTTTTTCTTCTTTCCTCTTCCCATTCCTTTCAATGCCTTGAATATGTGAACTTTTCAATGCTGGAAGGTGCAGCATCATCTTGCAACCATGAATGAGCCTGAGGGTGACAAGATGACAGAAAGGAAAGATGGAAAATATGCGCTTCACAACTACACATTTGAACTACAGTCACAATGCCAACCTTAAACTGACACCTTCCTGACATATTGTTAATTGAGATAAATGAATAGTAGCTGTTTAAGCTACTATTATTTGGGTTTTCAGTTACTTGAAACTAAATGCATCTCTAACTGATACAGACAATAAGGAAAATGTATTAGCTCAAATAGCAAGAAGTCCAAAAGCAAGGGAGCTCTAGAGTTGGTTAATTTAGTAGCTTTTGTCATCAAACGTATAGAACTATATGCCCTCCTTCATTCTTTATGTTCTGCCATCTTCAGATAATGGATTTTCTTATAAAGTCAGCTCCCCATAGAATCTCTTTAGTCCCAAGCATCGCATCTTTGCAATGATATCCTGAGAAAGGACAAATAGGTTTTCTTCCTTTTGATTTATTTTTAAGAATAAAGAAACCTTTTCCTAGGTGTCTTTTCCCTAGTAAGTCTCATTGTCTAGAAAAGCATCCCAAGACTATCTTAAACCAGTCAAGACAAGGGAAGTTTGAACATCGCATCATGATTGCTTAGATAAACCATGAGCCGCCTCTGGAGTTACAGGGGGCCTTTTCGCTCTTCAAACAAATATCTGAGTGAAAGAAGGTGAATTCCTAGATAAAACTGCAGTTCTGTCCTGAACAAGAGAGGGAAGGAAGGACTGACAAATGAGCATCGAATTGCTAGAGAACATATGCAAAAAAAGAGAGAGAGAGAGAAGTACTTCAACATAAAAGTTGAAAAAAAGTCAGTTTTATTCAAAAGAAATTTTTCTGAAAAATTTCATTGAAGTGGAGGCAGTTTTGGAGACAAGACAGATTTGAGCCTAAAAAAACATTGCATCAACAGAAAGGTTATTGTATTCAAGCCTAGAGGTTTTGAGGGCATTTTCAAATAATGTGAACACCTGAATATTTCGAGCAAGGGAAATAACATGAGAGCAGTCTTAAAGATGAATAATGTGGTTTGGGTGTATAAGGTTGATAGAATGAAGGTTACACTAAAGAAAGAGGCTCTTAACATAAACCAGGGGCTTGAACCAATGGAGCTGGAACAGGGACTATGGAGCTGCAAAGAAAGGAATGAATTAAACAAATTCTCGAAAGGGTAATCTATAGGTGTTGGTGATAGATTAGATATGGAAATAAAGAATGCAGAATCAAAGATAACTTCATAGTTTGAATCTTTAGAAAGAGAGAGAAGATTCATGCTATGAAATTAATCAATAATCTCAGAAAGAAGAACCCATTTGGAGGGATAAATGATGAGTTCATTTTAGGCTTGCTGGTTTTGAGATGATAATTGCATATTCCAAGTGGAATGTTCAACAAACATTGGTAGATAAACACTTGCATTTCATTGTAGCTGTAGATTTGTAGGTCATCTGCACAAAAGTATGAAAGGCTATGGGAAAGAATGAGTGAAGATACATAGAGTGAGACTTTTTTAAATTATGTAATTTTTTAACAAGAGAGGCACCCCAGCTAACTCTGCAATATAAGAAAGGAATTAGTAGAGAATGTGTGATTGAAAGATGTGGAAAAGTTGTATAACTTTGAAATAAATGCAGCTGTGGAATGCTAATAACAGTGTTTGGTAAGCAGTTGAGATCATAAACCAAGGTTAACCCTAGAAAAGGGAAAAGTAAAAGTGATATAATTTGAGTTAGAGAGGCTGAAATGTAAGAGAATGAATCCTGATTGTGTAGATATCTTTAGAGTCAATGATAAAGTCATATATTAAATATGGTGGAAGAGGAAGGACAAGAGTGGTCACAGAGAATAGAAGAAGAACAATTATCGTAAGGCCTATGTGTCGGGGAGTCAGTTACACAGAAATACTATAGAACCTGTGTGTGACATCATTCTAACAAACACACAGTGGCTGTCTTGTTTGTAACATTGGAAGATTCTACATGTTTGCGGTTGTGTTAACTAAACACCTGGAGAACCACATTCCTCACTTTTATCCATATTATATAAGCATGGTATAAACCTATGTATAAGCATGGCATAAAAAGGATATACAGAGCCCATAAATAAGCATATAAAAACCAATGGAGCATAAGTCATATAGAATGAATGAAAGAAATGTATATAATTAAAAACGATTCTAGTTTTTAGGGATAAGATGCAATCATGCCAGAGAAGTAAAATGCTGAGATTTTATGAAAATACTCTTAGAGATCCAGAAAATTTTCTATAAAAATATTAAAGCTTTGTTTTGCCAAATGTTTGGCATCCATTTTAATAGCAAGTTTTTCCTTGCTGACAAAGTTTCTATATATGCTAATAATAGTTTTATGTTAAAAAAAAGTTACGAACAAGAAACCATCTAGAGAAGAAACATTAAAAATAATACAAACTTCATCTTTCTAAAAAAAAAAAAAAAAAAGTCAATGACAATCTCAGTTGATTCATACTGATGAAACCATCCAATAATTCATTCTGTCTCTGTAACACAGTTTTTACAGTGAATGCTCAAAAATAATAACTGCTATGCAAAAAGAAAATTAAAGAAAAATGAAAGCAGTATCAGGGTATTATGAAGGCACTTTTCACAGATGACTAGGTAGTAGACAATCAGTTATTATCTAGTAATTTTTCTCATTGTGAACAACTTAATTTTTTAATGAGTTATGAATCAACACTTTTAGAAGAGAACTTCTTTCATTATTTAGTGACTGACTCTGAAATGTTGTACGTGGGTGATGGGTATGGTATGCTGAGAGAGTTTGCATCCTATATGGTTTACTACTTCTACCAAAGGCACCTTTTCTTTAGCTAATGACTTTTCCTCTCTAATGGTCTATGCTGTTCAAACACCAGAGTGGACAGAGGGACGGAGTTAAACATCCAGACAACTGGAGATATTGATTTATTTGACCTGAATTATCTATATTATCATAATGTTTTGTACATTGTTCATGTGTAGATACAGTTTTATCTATCATCTAAAATGTTATTAGTCAATCCATGTAAATCCTTAATGGCTAAATGACAGTATTCATGCACTGCTTCTAGACCCTGTGATAAAAAAAGTTTCAGTGTACAACTGATATTTCCAATAAGTGCAAATACCCTGGTTCTTTAAATTTTTAAATAAACAGAGTATGCAAATACTAATTTTATTTATTTATTTATTTTATTTTTAATTTTTTTAAAAATTCAATGGAGTTTTTATTTATTTATTTATTTATTTATTTATTTATTTTTGGCTGTGTTGGGTCTTCGTTTCTGTGCGAGGGCTCTCTCTAGCTGTGGCAAGCGGGGGCCACTCCTCATCACGGTGCGCGGGCCCCTCACCACCGCGACCCCTCGCGGGGCACAGGCTCCAGACGCGCAGGCTCAGCAGCTGTGGCTCACGGGCCCAGTTGCTCCGCGGCATGTGGGATCCTCCCAGACCAGGGCTCGAACCCGCGTCCCCTGCATTAGCAGGCAGATTCTCAACCACTGCGCCACCAGGGAAGCCCACAAATACTAATTTTAAATCATCACAAATGTAGTGTAATATCAAGTGTGACATACATTTCCACAACATTCCATTAATATTTTTGTTTCCTTAGGCCAGTATACAAACACAACAGGAAGCTGCAATTTTGAAATAACTTCAGGAAGCTGGACCACAGCTTGCAGTCTTACTCAAGACTCTCAAGATGACTTGGATTGGGTCATTGGCAGCAGAATTCCTATTGAAGCATTGAGTCCAGACCTTGATCACACACCAGGTAAATGCAATAGAGATAGTCAGGCCATGTAGTTCACTGGGCTGGAAATTTGCTTTAACTATTTGAGTGAATGTCAGAGCACCTTCCTTATGTCTTTGTGGGGGTAGAGCTCAATAGCCTTTATGAAAAGAGAGTTAGTTCCTTCCATCTAACCCCTGAATTATTTAATAGACCTAGAACTGATATTGCTACAACAAGGAAATCAATGACTCTATTTAAGAGACTCACAGATTTTATGTACCCTACCCTAAAGGTGGCCTTAAAGTCCCCAGTTGGGGCAGGGACATGTAGGGAACATTCAGATTAATGCATGCAGTAGGCAAAGGTGTACAGTTGGCATGCTGCCACGATGATCGCTAGCTTGCCACCAATTTCATTCCAGACCCTCTGAAGTACAGGGGCAGAGATTTAAAAGGTAAGTGGTGATAAAAAGAATGAGCATCAGCAAACTCTGAACAAGTTTTGCTTCCTGCCTGTGACATGAGATCAATGTAATCTTAAATGGTTTTCCAATTAATAGAGTCAGAGTAGAAGGAAGCTTGTATTCTTGTTTACTTTTACCCTGAAATCTTGCCTGATACTCAGCACTTTTCTTAGGAATCTAACTTTCTTAGGAATTAAAAATAACTTTTTTCAGTGATAACTTTTCTTAGGGACAAAACTTTTCTTAGGGATAAAATCTAGCTTTTCTTTGGGATAAAAAATAATCTTAAATATTTGTGATGGTGAATTTTAAGTGTCAACTTGGAGGGTGTTTTTGGGTGAGGTTAACATTTAAATTGGTGAACTTGGAGCAGATTACCCTCCATAATGTGGGTGGGCCTCATCCAATCAGTTGAAGACCTGAATAGAATGAAAAAGACCAGCCTCCCTGAGCAAGAGGTAACTCACCAACAGCCTGCCTTTGGACTTTATCTGCCCTGTTGGCTTTCTTGGGTCTCCAGCCTGCCGGCCCACACTGCAAATGTGGGGCTTGTCAGCCTCCATAATCACATGAGCCAGTTCCTATAATAAATGCCTCACTATATTTACACAACATCCTATTGGTTCTGTTTCTCTGGAGAACACTAGCTAATACCTCCTCAAAAAAACTGAGGCGTAGAACAGTGAAAAAGAACAAGAACACATGGAGTTAAAATAAGTTTTCATAGAAAAAGTATACAAGATTGGCTCAGCCATTTTATGTCCAGTGAAAAGAGAACAGTAATTTTAGCATTTATATAGTCCATGAAAATATCATGATGTTCAATTACAGCACGGATGTTCATTCTCATTTTAAAGCTGTTTCCTAATTCAGCTTCAGATTGAATATTTCTATTCCTTTCGACCTGTCAAGTTGTATTTTTTCTGCCTTTCATCAAGTTTTTTTTCCTTAAAAAAAAATGAGATTAGTATACACCATGTTATAGGTTAATGGAACAGGACAGAGAATCAAGACACTTAGGTAAGTAATTAAGAGGATTTAGTATATAACAAAGGCCAATTCAGTGGGAAGAAGTTGTATTATTTAATATGATGCTGGCATAGCTGGTTGTCCACCTGGAAGGAAATGAAATTAAATTCCAGTTTTTCTTCTATATATTTCATATACGACATATATTCCAGATGGATTAAAGATGTAGATGTAACAAATTAAAATAATAAAACTCTTACCAAGAAAACGTAGGGTAAACTACATGCAATTTAAAGGCAGTATCTAACTTCCAAAAGCCCAGATATAAAATTATAGCTATGATCTAAAAATTTCATAAACAAAATCAACAGGCATATAATAGATTTGAAGTTTTTTTCTTTACATATTACAGGTAGACTATATATACAGATAACTCTCACAAACTTATTAGAAATGGCAATTTTAACAACCAGGAAAGATTTGCCTAGCCAGTTCACAGATGATCAAATTCAAATAATCAACAAATATATTAAATGATGCTCAAGTTCACAACTCATCAGAAAAATGCAAATTAAAGTAATCAGATGGGAAGAGATTTTCAAAAGCCACTTACAGATGATTGAGAGATGGAGTTGGGGGAACAGAAGGGTACTCATTGATGGTTATGGGAAATTTTCTGTTTTGGAAGGCATTCTGGCCACACAGAAATACAAGGACCAAGACATAGGTACATGTGTGTAAGGATATTTACGTCAGCATTGTTTGCAATTGAAAAAAATGAGAAATAAAATGAACATGCATCATTCATACAATCATTTATTCATTCCTTTGTTCTTTTATTTGTTCATTTATTAAGTGCCAGGCACTGTTCTAGGTCCTGGGGATACATTAGTGAATAAAACAGACAAAAATCACTGCCACAGTGGAGTTCACATTCTGGACAGAGGGAAACAATAATAAATAAACATAATAAGTAAATAAGTTATATGGCCTGTTAGAAGTTAGAGGAAAGAAAGAATAGAGGAAGTAGGATCGGGAAGGCCAGGGGATGGGTTGGGGGAGGATGGCAATTTAAATAAGCTGGTCAGAATAGGCTGCACTGAGAAAATGCCATTCGAAAAATGACTTGACGGAAGTGAGAGAGTGATACAGGTAGGTACCTAAGGAAAGAGTGTTCCAGCCCCAGGGACAGCCAGTGCCAAACACCCTGAGATCAGAGTGTGCCTGGTGGGTGACTCAGCCTGGACACTAGTGATGTTCCGGGTAATCTAATTAATTGTTGTGCGGCTGCCCTGTGCACTGCGTGATGCTTAGCAGTATCCCTGGCCTCTACCCACTTGATACCAGCATCACTCCTCTCCCGGGTGCTGACAACTCAAGATGTCTTCAGAAATTGGCAACTATCCCCAAGGGGCCAAAATTGAGAACCTAGAGGAGCAGCCAACATAACTGGTTACATCCACAACACACAATATCATGCAGCCACTAAAAAGAGAGTTTAGTGCCATACAGCTGATTTGCAGGGATTTCCAAAAGATATTCTAAAAGGAGTAAAGCAACATGCAAAATGATTATATGGTGTGATCTAATATTTCTAAAACAAACAATGACTGCCCCCCCATCTGTGCATATGTATAACTCCATACCTAGATATTTCCAGAATAACTACGTGAACGTGGAAAAGAGGATGAAAAAGGATACATACTCGTTTATTAACGTGAATTACTTGGATGGGTGATAAGGTTGGAGGAGAGGAGAGGAGGAATAAATCCAAAAATAAAAAGAAAATAAGTGAAACCAGGAATCACACCTCAAAGGAAACTCTAACATACATGATGGTAGCACATTTATGTGTGTGTGGAAAATGTGGTGGATATTTTTAAATTTTACTCCTTAAAAAGCCTGAACTATTGTATTTCACTCTTTTAATATTTATTTTTTTCTTCAGTATTTCTTTTCATCAATTTTACATTACTGAGTAATACATCTTTTTCTAAAATTTTAAAAATATAAATAACCAGAAAAAAGAAAACCCTAGTTGTTCCAGTAGAGTAATATAACCACCTTTAAGCTTCGTATTTGTGTATCCTGCCATTCTTTCTTAATGCACATATTGGCCAATAAAAAGAAAGTTTCTATTTGATTTAGTAATTTAAAAAACATAGTTCGAACAAGTTTATGTTATGAAATATGTTTAGCAACATAGTTTTTATTATATCATAGTATTCTACTTGTTGGATATACCACAATTTATAAAATTATCTAATGGTAAATTCTTAAATTATTTCCTAATATTAAACATCACAGTAATCAATATACATTTAGATGGAACTTTTTTTACTTTTCTGATAGTTCCTGAGGATAAATATTAGTTTCTGTTCCTTGAGAAACTGTAAGAAATAAACCAATATTTATTTCCTACTAAGATCCAGACAGTAACATCTAGATAACAAATGCTGGTGGGTTCTTTTGATAACATCTGCAGCAATCTTTCCTTCTCTTAAGACAATATTTGAAAATTACCGAGCATGTCTGCTTGTATAATACTACTAATGGGACAAAAAGTATTGTAGGCTCAGTTTAAGAAAAAGTAGAAGTATAATCGATGGACATGAGAAAGTTTCCACACATTGTCCCAAAAGACAAACATGAGTAATCTATCGATACCTTTTAATGCAACAATTAAGGACTATTAATAGTTGTGTTTATTTTCTTTTTTTGAACTTTTATAGCTTGTGTGAGTTCATTAAAGACCACATGAAAAGTTTTCCATCTGGTTATTTATGCAATATGGTATACAAGTAATGTCATCCACAGATAAGGAAAACTAATCATTCTGACAGAATACTTTATTATCCTCCCTGTTAATCACTACACAAGACAGTATATTTTTGCAGAGTGCTCTTTTCAAAGCACTCTGATTATATCATCCTGGCTACACCACTGCGGCTCACTAAACTTGTTTAGGCATCACTGAGACAATGGGCTGCTAAATAGATTATAAGGACATTAATTAATGTTGACCCTCTGGGAAAAACAAAATTCTTTATGAGAAGGCCAGCAGATTCAAAGAGCCTACCGTCTGTTTCTAAGCATCACAACATCGCTGTTAATTAAAGCTGCATTTATAGATCTTTTCACTTATTGTTACCAAGATGAAGCATTAGATACATAAGGAGGACATTTTCAGTGCCCATCACAGGCCTATTTATGAGTCTTTTTGGAGCCATTGCCGAAGTTGTAGAGAGAAACTACAAGCATTAATCCACTCTCCAGTCTGCACATGAATAAATAGTGTTTGGGCTTAGTATATACGGGATTTAATGGCAGGAATGACATTTGCGTGACATGAATTAACAGAGGTAAAATTCAAAAGGCTGCTGTCTCTTTTTTATTCCCTTCCCTCATAACTTTATTTTCTTTTTAATGTTATAATAAATTAACCATCTCCACAATTAGATTGTAAACTCCAGTAGGGCAGAAGTCACATCTTTTGCTATTTTTATATTCTCTCCAGCATTTAAACTTGAATAGCACTTGATGAATACTTGTGTAGGCCTCATGTGACCTGGATCTATCTCCTTCTGTATTTATTGCAAATATTTTGGATTAATTAAGGCAACGTATATTTCCTGAGTGCCTACTAAACACCACACACAATGTGTTGGGAACTGAATTAAGAAAATGTTTGGAAGGTAACTGGAATGGAATATGCTGCCTGATATAACCCACATGCTTACTGTTGTGCAATTCTGTGTTCACAGCCCAAGGTCAAAAAGTACCCACAAACAATCTTAGTGACACTAATGCTCTAATGTGTATGACAGCAGTTTAAAGTATTAAGTGTTCAACAAACAGAACTTAGTTGGTACTTGGTTGACAGAGCCCTGCAGGCTAACGGGTGATAACTGTGATTCCTGTTGGGCAGACAGGACAGATATTATTATTCCTACACTAGAGATGAGGAACAAGAGCAGTTAAAGGTCTTCTCTGAGCCTGTATACTGAGGAGCCAAGCCAGAAATGAACCCCTGGTGTTTGGAGCCTCATCCAAGCCCATTCCCAGGACATCACTATCTTCCTTCATCCTTATACCGCTCTGTCTGAATCTCCTTAACATCCGTATCTGGGGCCACTTAACCTCTATTCCTTCTAGAATTATATCGGCATCTCACCCTGGTCTCTGATAGAGTAGGGAGGGTGGAGGCTTGATCAGGGATATGGTGTGTTATACACAAAAGCCAGCCCTCGATCACATGTTTATCAGACCACTCACTTTGATCATGTCCACACACACTCATGCACACATACATACACATGCAGAAAGAGATAATAACTGTACTGTAACACATTTTTAAAAGTTCCAATCATTGGACCAGAAATGTTTGAGGTATTCCAGAAGGGAATAAAAAAAAGCTGATGGGATCAGAAAGAATGGAGTAAAAACAGCAGAAATCCCATCCTAGGGAAACATGGTTCACTGCAGATCTTCCCAAGGAAGCTACACAAATATTCGAAGATTAAAATCAAAAGCACTGTCCTGGACAGAATTGTGTCCCCCGCCCCCCAAAATTCAGATGTTGAGGCCCTAACCCCCAATGTGACTGCATTTGGAGAAAGGGCCTTTAAAGAGGTTTTAAGGTCAAGTGAGGTCATAAATTTGGGGCCTTTATCCAGTAGAACTTGTGCCCTTATAAAAAGAGGAAGAGACACCAGGAGGAACCTACACAGCGTAAAGGCCCTGTGAGAACCCACAGTGAAGGTGGCCATTTGCAAGCAAGCAGAGAGGCCTCAGGAGAAACCAACCCTGCCAGCACCTTGATTTTGGACTTTGAGCCTCTAGAACAGTGAGAAAATAACTTTCTATTGTTTAAGCACCCAGTCTGCGGTATTTTGTTATGTCAGCCCGAGCTACTACAAATACCGAGAAACATTATGAAGAATTGTTGAGAGTAACTGACTGAGGAACAGCACTCAGAACACCTGGCTGAGCTGGGAACCTGGCCCCACCCTTTGTATTTCCCTGCCAGGACCAGTGTTTCAAACACAACTGCTCACAGAAGTAGCTTTTTCTCCCAGGATAAAATCAGAGTACTGTCATCTAAAGAAAACTGGGCATCTGCCTGCCTGGGAAAGGATTATCATGAGATAATTAGATCCTGAAAAAGAGACAGGGTCATACATGGGGCTGCACAGGATCAACACTATAGGTTTTCACTACTAGACAGCCATATTCTGAAGCTTCTTGAATAGGAAGAACTTGGTCTTACTACAGAATTGAGTTGAAAATAGTGGCAATCACTGCATCATGAATCTCAAACGCCACCACCCCTACAACCATCACCACAACTGTGACCACCAGCGTGATCATCAGCATGACCAGCGCCGCCACCTGGGCCTTTACGGGTCGTATAAATTGATTTCCTTTGGATGCTCTGCTTTAACAATGAATTAGACGGCATTATCCCCATAATTGGATCTGGTATCATGTGGGATCTCTGAATTTATCTCAGATTCTTTTGAAAGCTTTCTCCGTTCTACTTAATTTTAGAGCTGTTTCTTTGATTTGGCCTAGACAGATCCCTTTATGTTTAGCATAACTACAAAATATTTATGTAGTTATTCTAACTTTCTTTCGTTGTCAATATTTTTTCTTTATGCTCAAGTTATGCATTATAGAATGTATGTAAATTATGAATATTAGTATTTTTTTCTCATTTCCTGCTATTTGTACCTCCTTTTTCTTTCCCCTTTACTTTTCTCTCGTGATGCCCCCAAAACATATAAGCATTAGGTAAAAGGAGACATAGAATATTAGGATAAAATGAGTAATAATAAATAGCATAACATATTTTTCTGACTTAATTATAACTTTTGGTAACCTTTAATATCATCTTCTAAAGGTAGTTTGGCTCTGATATTTTCTAAAAATGTATTAATTCAGTAATTATATACTTTAGAATGAAAGAGTACTAAAGAGTCTACTTTCATACAGTACAGATGAAGAGAGGTTTTTTATTGTTATCGTTTATTTCTTTTTACTACTAAAAATTGATAATTGTTAAATGTAACTAAATAGAACAAGTCTTGTTGTCAAAAATTGTCGTGTCCATGTAGCTGGTATTCACTGAGTGCCGATCACCAGGTCCCTGGCTTTCTTCTGGCTTCCTTGTTTAATCCTCACAATACCTTGAAGTTTTACAGCAGAGGAAATGGGTGCACAGGGAGAATAAATAACTTGCCCCCAGCCACACAGAAGACACTTGTGGAATCCAGCACTGGGACCCATGTCTATCTAAAGCAAAAGCCTACATTTGTAACCCTTAGTCTCTAAGGCTTAACATGACATTCTCAAAACTTCCTGAAATGTAAAATGTGTTGATCAGATAAGTGAAGAATACTCAGTAGTTTCTCTTCTAAAACACAAAAATGTTGGAAGACGGCATTTTATCAGTATAAAATAGCTCAAAGCAAACAAGTATTTTTTTCTATATTTCTTATTGACTCTAGTTGCCATTTTCTTACCACAGTTCAGTATCATTTCTACTCTCTTTGTCTTGTGTTACTTTTTAGAACTACAAACATTCCACTCCAAATATACAGCAATGCCAAGGAAAAAAAACAAGGAGACTTTTTTGGCTGCTGAATCTCAGAATATGTCTTGCAGGTTTAGATTTCTCTAAACCATTGCAAAAAGGCAATGAATGACACTCATCATTTGTTTGTGGTTAACAATTAACAATTCTCTTTCTCACTTCATCTTCATGAAGTGAGAAAACAAGGGCAATTCTCTTCATGAAGTGAATGGTTAAGCCAGGGTTATTCCTCTTTTCCTTATTTTACTCTGAGACAAAGGGTAAACTCGACTTTGGTGATGTTTAGACAGCAAGAACAAGCCCAGATCATCTATAAGTCCTCTATGTGTCTTCAAAAACTCTCATGATCTGACAGTGATTTCCATTTTGTTGCCAAAAAGCAATGCTGGTGATGTTTAGACAGCAAGAACAAGCCCAGATCATCTATAAGTCCTCTATGTGTCTTCAAAAACTCTCATGATCTGACAGTGATTTCCATTTTGTTGCCAAAAAGCAATGCTGGTGTCAAACCTTGAACCACTACCAATCATCCACATGTACCATTTTTGTTTTATTTATTTATTTATTTATTTAATTTATTTATTTATGGCTGCGTTGGGTCTTTGTTGCTGCACGTGGGCTTTCTCTAATTGCGGCGAGCGGAGCTACTCTTCGTTGTGGTGCGTGAGCTTCTCATTGAAGTGGCTTCTCTTGTTGTGAAGCACGGCTCTAGGCCCATGGGCTTCAGTAGTTGTGGCACGTGGGCTCTAGAACGCAAGCTCAGTAGTTGTGGCTCATGGGCTTAGTTGATCTGCGGCATGTGGGATCTTCCCAGACCAGGGCTCGAACCTGTGTCCCCTTCATTGGCAGGCAGATTCTTAACCACTGCACCACCAGGGAAGTCCACACATGTACCATTTGAATCAATACCCCAACCAATTTATATCAACGTTTTTCTGCCTCTGGGGAGAAACAAAATCTTAATTTCTGTTTTTCTTTTCTTTGTCTTTGTTTTGTCTGTGTTCACTTAAAATACTTCCAGGAATACTTAATAATTGTTTCAGGTAGGACCCAGATGATGCTTTCTTTTTTTTGAAATGCCAGGAGGTATCATCTGTGAGACATGGTGTTCAGTGAAAGGCATGTGAATGAAGCAATTCTTTTAGAATCCTGTAGGGCAAGATTAAACCCTGAATAAATAATCTGAAATCTTTCAGGTTAGTTATCATTTTACAAGTATCCAGGAATCATTGTTTCTCTAAAAGGAATTTACTAAATGCATATTTATTTACAGACTTTATTTCTCAATAAAATAATGAACCATTAAGCTTATCCCTTTCTATCTTCTCAGAACCTTGCCTCCTTGTATTTACTTCCTTTTTTGTGTATCCTTAAATTGCCTCTTTATCACTACTTTGTGCCTTCAAGCATCACAGTTCTCTCTTACCTAAAAAAACAAACAAAATGAAATACCTAACTACCTAACCTTAACTTTGTTTCCCATCTAAGTATTATTGTTTTTTATTTTTTTAATCTCCAATTACCATTTCCCACACATTGAGGTCCACCTACCTCACTACACACATCTTCTTTGACTCCCTACAATCTGTCTTCTGCAAAAATATTATTTCTTCAGCATATAATTATTGGTCACTGACTTTTGGTCACTGATGCAAAACTGTAGAGATAATTGTTTATCAAAGACATTCCTGACCCTCATGGAGCTTGTATTCTAGCTGTCTTTGAGGACTTTATTGGTTTCAGAATCATAATGACCTGATTCTTCTAATGCTGCATTTGATCAATCCAACCTTCTTGAAGTGTTCACCTGTGTTTTCAGTACAGTGGACTGTGGTTTTTCCCCCTAATGTTATATTCATATTTTGTGCTTTTTCTTTCTCCTTCTAAGACCTAATTGTGAGTCTCACCCAATATTCTGACTTTGACCTTTTTATGTCTTTTCCTACATATTTTGCTTATTTAGAGGTTTTATTCTCTCAGTGCTCAAAATTTGCTCATTCCTGCATTTATGTAGCCCTTATTTCCACAACCTCGTCCCATATTTTCAATTGCCAGTATCTCCAAGTCACATATTCAGACTCATACTTACCTTCCTTTAAGAAAGAATCTCCCATAAAATAAATGAAATTGAGTTATTTATAGTGAGGTAGGTGGACCTAGAGTCTGTCATACAGAGTGAAGTAAGTCAGAAAGAGAAAAACAAATACCATATGCTAACACATATATATGGAATCTAAAAAAAAAAAAAAAAAAAGGTTCTGAAGAACTTAGGGGCAGGACAGGAATAAAGACTCAGACATAGAGAATGGACTTGAGGACATGGAGAGGGGGAAGGGTAAGCTGGGACGAAGTAAGAGAGTGGCATGGACATATATACACTACCAAATGTAAAATAGATAGCTAGTGGGAAGCAGCTGCACAGCACAGGGAGATCAGCTCGGTTCTTTGAGACCACCTAGAGTGGTGGGATAGGGAGGGTGAGAGGGAGACGCAAGAGGGAGGAGATATGGGGATATATGTATATGTATAGCTGATTCACTTTGTTATAGAGTAGAAACTAACACACCATTGTAAAGCAATTATACTCCAATAAAGATGTTTAAAAGAAAAAAAAAAAGAATCTCCTACTCCTGATTTTATTATTTCAGTTATTGACATTATCATCAACACAGTTAATTCTCTCTGAATTGCAAATTGTCACCTCTTCATTCTCGACTTATATCCTTTTCTTTCTTTGCATGTCCACCTCTGTCATCTTAGTTAACTCCTGGGCTATTGCACATGTCAAGGCAACTCATCTCCATGCAAATATTCTCCTAAACCAGGCCACTCTTCACATTGATGCAGGGTTAATATCCCTAAATAATGACTCCTGATCTCCAAATCATCAGAAGCTCTTCATTGCCTTTTAACTGGCTTTAAAGTTTTCCTATGTTCTTTCCCAAATTGCATTTCTGATTTCATCTATTATTCTTCTACAAACTGTGTTCTTGTCCCTCAAATATGCTTTGGGTATTATAAATGTCAACTTTGGGCCATATCATTTTTTTAGTATGACCTGTAATTTTGTGTCAGTGGTGAACATGATGAATTGGTTTGAAGGAATCAAGGTAAGCAGGCCTGTAGTATAAGGTTTTTTGTTTATCTGGCTAGGAGTAAGGTTGTGTTTACTAGTTACTGCAGCTGTAGATGACAGAAGGTAAAGTTTCCTCTGGTGTCCTTGTTTTTGTCTCCCTTGTATCTTCGTGTCCCAAACTTCTTAAATAAGGTCTGAGAGATGATGCTCTTTCAGTACAGTTCCCTGTTAGTATGTCAGAGCCCTACGGATGTGATGATGGGGTGGAAAGGTGCTGAGTGTAAGGTCAGGGGAATGGACGCATTTTACAGTCCTACGGTTTGAGCTCAGTCTTCTAGTGAGTCTGCGTCCTTTCACTGTGACTACTCTCACCCTACCCAACCCCACCCCAGACCCCTTAGGTGAGATAGGAAATCTAGAATTTGCCAAGAAAATTAGGCACACTTCCAAATGGCTACTTTTTCCCCTCTCCCTGTAAGAAGCAGAGGAGATTTTTCTCTCCAGTCTTCACCGTGAGAACTTGGTAGGGCTCCTGGAAGTAACATTGTTGGGGTGCCCCTAAGACTGGTCCCCCTGGAGTTCATATCCCTCCAGCTTTCCCACACTGAGCCTCCAGCAGTTTGTTAATTACAGTTTACCTTTTCCTCACCCAGTACAGGCTCCAGCCACCGTTCCTTTCCCCAGGTTTCTGTTTTGCTAAGTTATCACTGTCTATATCTGCCTGTTGTCTCTTCAGTTTTGGGGCGGCAGTTTCCCCTGTGATTTCTATTCTCTGAAGGATCTAAGAAGAGTTTTTTGAGTTTTTGTTGCTGTGAAGATGAAACTGATGCTTTCGAAGCTTCTTACATGCCAGACTGGAAACCAGAAGTCTTCCCCCATTGTTTTTTTTAGAATAATCTTTTCCCACTCCTATACAACTTTCTTTGCCTACTTCACCTCCACTGTATTCTTTAATATCCTAATATAATCTACCATCTTTTATGAAGTCTTTCTATATCCACCAAATTTAAGCCATCTTTTATCTGTTGAACTGCATAACAATTATGATCTACATCAATACTTGGTATTATATGCTCACAGTAACCCCAATGAGCTGTATATCATTGTTATTATTATTATTATTATCATCCCCATTTGATAGATGATGAATATGAGAGACAGTGGGAATTTAGTGTTTTGCCCAAAGTCATAAAGCTCACAAGTATCAGAGTATGGATTAGAACCCAGCTAGTCTGACCCAGAGCTTATCTTCTAAATAGTACATATTGTTAGCTTTTATTCTTAGAGTCTTTTGGGTATGTTTCGTATTTTCCCAGTCATAACTTGTCCATCTCCCTAACATCCAAATGCAAGACATGGTGTCTTCTATATAATAGTTATCCAATCAGTAACTTGTGATTGATTATTTAATCAATTATTAAATGATTATTTCCACTGCTAAAATCATATTATATCTATTCTCTAAATTTTTCATGAGAGTAACAATAATTTGCAGCTATGTTCTAAGCACTTTACATGTAGTGTATTGTTTAATCTTTACTGCAACCCCATGAGGCTAAAGTATCTACTATAATTATCTTATTGCTTCTGAGTCCTAGAGAATTTAAATAGGCTGCCCAAGGTCACATACCTAATAAGTGGAAGAGTCAGGATTTGAATCAAAGCCTCCAGTACCTGCAGGCTTAACTAGTGGAATATCCAGCCCACAGTTTCTGCTATTTTTTTATTAAAAGAATATGATAATCCTGTTTTCTGTTTCCATAAAAATAAATATTCTCTTCTTATTTGCTTTCCATGTAATAGATCGAACAAAATCAAAGTTCTTACCATATCTCACTTACCTAAAGAAAAGGGTTTATGATTTATATTTTTATTTTACTTTTTAATCTCAACTTGGCAAATGAAATCAAGTTACAGAAATGCTATTAAGCCAATAATATTTCCAAAGGCATCTTGACAAGAAAAGACACATAAAGATGTTATTCAGTGTTCTTTTAGTATAAGAATTAAGAACTACAGAGTCCTTTGAAATTCCTACTTATAGGAAGAACCAGCCAATTCCATTCATATTTCATCTTCGTGTGATTGAGACATTCTTGCTTCTGAGCAAATTAGAAGCTTTCAAAATAAGATGAATCTACCCTGTGTTGGCATGTCACAACTAGAAGCTTCACTTTTATATCAGAACACTGCATACTGAGGGGAAAAACTTGCAGCACCAAATTTGGTAATAGTAAATAGTACTGAAATGAGACATTCAGCTGAAAAGCGTGTTTTAAAAAATAGGTAATAATGACTCTCAAGAGAATAATGTCTATAGAATAAACTGTTGGAAAGGGTAAAAATAAAGAAATGCCAAATCTATTCATTGCACAGCTCTACAAAAAGCAAATAGAAGTGATATAGTGACAGACAATGTCTGTCAAATACCATGAGAAAATTTCATTTGACTTGAGAGGTGCTGTATCTGGTTGCCATTTTGACAACTTTGAGGAAACTTTTGTTCTCTGAGTATGTTTACATTTCACAGGCTGTAAAACTTGCAGATGCAAATAGCCAGCACCTTGAAAATCTGGGGGTGGGGGGAATGAAAGTAAAAAAAGAGATTGAGGGCATTTCAACTGATAGTCATTATGCACCCTTCTAGTTTAGAGTGAGAGACAGGTAGAAATTATAGAGAATGTAGAGCCCAGCTAAGTAAGTCTGACTCTGAGGAAGGGAGAATTGCTATCTTGAAAGAGAGACATATTGCATCGCATTTAAAAAAAAAACATTAGGCAACTTTATTTTATGAGCAAGAAAAAAAAAAGATGAAAATTGCCTACAATTTAAAACAGGGAATGAATTCAGATCACTTGAAGTGGGAAATTGTCTTTTATGATTTGACCCTAGTGCAAACGAGTATGATTCTGCTGAGGGCACTGGAGCTTTAAAAATACAGCTTTCTTTTAAAAGTATTAACTGTCTATTTTAAAAAGACATGTCAAATTTATTACCTATGGCATAATAACTCAATGAAACATTTTTGAAAACTCAAGATTGTAGCTAATAACATCTAAAAGACAAATTAGAATCTTTACTCTCTACAGACACCAAAGTTAAAAAAGAATGTCCATGAAGCATGGTGATGGATTCTGAATGTGGCTAATATATTTTGGCCTCTAATGTCAAGAAACAGTAGTGATTTGAACAAAGTACACTTTGATGCTGAATTTGCCCTATTTGACACTAAGTCAATTTTTGAAAACATGTCCAATTCTTTGAAGTTTTTAAGGTAAAAAATTGAACATTAATGAGAAATTTCTATCCAGCTCTTATTTTAACTAAGTAAGATGTGAAATATAAAAGCTATACCCTAAGAATCTTAAGAACTTGTAATCATTACACCTGTACAAGCAAAATTGAAGTATTAATCTGAAAATTTACAGAAAATGTCAGGAGGCAGAAAGTATGGGGAGAGGTAAAATTCAGACAATATTTAGTGAATGCCTATGTTCTAGAGTATTACATCTAGTAGTGTTTAATTAAAGTATGATAGATTTTACAAACTTAATTGAATGCATACTGTCTAATATATGAGAGTTAAGTAACATTTTAAATGCCCAGTAGAAAGCTGTGAAACAGTGCAAAATCAAACCAACAAACAAAAAATTCTGCTTCTGTAGAAATCTGTCCCACGAATGAATGTTGTCGATCATTCCATATAGTTACGTTTAAATAAAGCTGGTTTAATGATTTATCATTAAATTCTAACTATGTTGTGGCAGTTGAGACTTTTCAGTTTATTATCTGCTTTAACAAGTTCTGAACTTTGTGTGAGAGGCTAGATTGACCTTCCCCAAGGATTTTGCTACATGTAAATAGGTAATTCTCAATGAAGCAACTGAAAGTTTATAAATGTTGGAAAGCAGGTCTAGTCTGAGCTTGCTAGATAAAGAACGAGTCTCTTTCTGAAAATATAATTCAGTGTAAGGTTTTATAATGTTGTGATACAGTACATAGTTCCTGGATAATTCATAAATTTCTATTAATAATTTTAAGAGGCTAAGCAACTTTTCACCTTGATGATTCTCCAGAAAAATATGACATTGCAACAAGTCTATTCCATTTACAAAGTCAGACTTACATATGCTTGAGTTCTAGAATTTAAAATCCCCAAAGACCAAATTTGCAATGGTGGCTTCTAAATTGCCATGCACGGTTTTGCAATCTTAAACTTTTTAATGGATAAAACTTTACATTTACATGCACTAATACATCACGCAGGAATTGACTTTCTCATTTTTGTGTTTGACTGTGGGATTTTGTAAGACCAAAATTGAATATGCAAATCAGAAGAGGCCAGGTGGGGTGTGCTTTGGAAACTCACCCCAAGTCCCCTAACTAATAATTGGAATTGCTAACTTTGATGTTACGCCGTATATAACATTGTTTGTCTTGTACTGAAAGAAGTATACTGCAGTGAAATGATGGATAATTATCATCCCCAGTGAACTATAGTTTTTTTGCTGTTTTTTTTTTTTACACTGAGTTCCATGATATAGCCCTAAAATAGAAACATCAGATTGTCCCACGTTCTTTTCAGTGATGTATCTTTGCTAAACTGCTTTTCAGTAGTCGCTGTAAGAAAAATTAAGTACTGGGGAAGATAAATGTGAAATAGGGAATGAAGGTGAGGGTGTTCGATCTGATTTCAAGGTTTGATAATGTGTGCCCAGTAGGCACACATTCCAATAGAAAGTAATTGTGGCTAATTAAGAATGAAGTAATTTGTTTTCAGTTTGTGTGTTTTAGTTTTTAGATGCCTGTAATATTGTTGGAATACCAATAAGCATTAAGTTCTTTGGACTTAAATACTTAATAAACAAAACTGCAATATTGCTCCCCACCTGGGCTGCTGTGAAAAAGGTATTGGACACTAAGGATGCTGTGATCTAAGTCACTCTGGGCGCCTATAGGCAATGACTGAGAATGAAGAACTTGGTTAGACTGAACTCAGGTTGCTGGGCAAACTTAAAATTTACCTTTTAAAACTAAATATTTTTGATGAAAATCATTCAAGAGAAACATCCAAATTAGTGACGTTTTAATGTATTTTTGTAGTTAGAGGAATAAATTTACTGAAATACAGGGTTTTAAATCAGAATTCCTAACTTTGTAAAACAGATTAAATTTGTGTCAGTGAACACAATTACTTTTTTCCCACTGCCCTAAATATTTGATCTTCAGCATCAGGTTAGCAGTAAAGCATAGAATGAAATATATTTGCTGTCTGAATTAAACATAATCTGCTTTTGAGTTAGAAGTTCATCAGTCTCATTATGTATGCCATACTATTTAAGAGCTGAGCTACTAAATGTGGAATAGTTTCATACAAACATAGTGAACATTAATTTACCTTGTTTGGCACTAGATCAAGGCTATTTCTTTACATCCAGTATAGGTTGAATAGATTCCATATTTTCAGTAAAGTCTTAACTATATAAAAAAGTAATTATTATAGCTAATTGTATTATATTTCCTCATTCAGGGTAATATTTTAAAGCATGTTTCATAAAGTGTAGTCTAAATGTACTGGAAGTCATCAAGAGTGTAAAAAGTAATAAAATGAAGGAAAACTTAGATGTTCTTGTTTAATCAAAATAGCATGGGTTTACAAGGGGGGAAGGTGACGGGGGTGATGGTGGTGGTGTGATGAATTGGGCGATTGGGATTGACATATATACACTGATATGTATAAAATAGGTAACTAATAAGAACCTGCTGTATAAAAAATAAATTAATTAAATTAAATTTTTAAAAATAGCATGGATTTAAAGAATGCATGTTCTTAATGAATAAGCCACGGTTCTTGGTAGGTTTGACAGATGGAGTGTAGGTGTATCTTGGTTGTGCATGCCACATGTATGTCTTCATTTTCCAAACAAGAAAACAAACAAGTGACATCCTTGCAAAGAAATGTGAAAGAAAACTTAGAAAACTGTTTCATTGCTGAATTAAAATAGTGTGTACAATTTTCCTAATCCAATATTTGCTAGCACATAAAATATATTTCATAGGACAATGAAGATAGAAGACTGTTCACTGATGCAATAGGGAGACTTTTCAACTTTTCAAATTATTTCCACTACCACTCTTTTATATTGAGGAAAATCTTGCTATAATAATTCACATGTCATGTTCCTTGGTTATTTTTCTTGATTAAGATTTTTTTCTTTATTTTGCCAGACATTCTAAGGGTTCTTAGCGAGAGAAATATTTTCAGTAAGGAACATTTTTTAAAAAATAGATATGAGTCACTTTCAGTTTCTCATCTGACATGTAAGTCATTTGGAAGTCATTATTCCCATTCCCATAACAAGACAAAAAGCTGAATAAACTAAAAATCAACAACTCTTCCTGATCTGTTAGAGAATTGAGGCCAAAGGCAAACCACTGCCTCCAAATTGGAGACAAACAGGAGAAACAGAATCACAGCTTCCTGGGGCAGAAGCTCATGAAGAGAAACCTCTGCAGGAATCAGAACTGGGGTAGGAAATCCTAAACTATAACTGATGAATTGTTGCAGACTCAATGTGCACACATTTGAGAGATTAAAAAATCCCAGGGGATTCAGTGTTAGGGGGCTCCACACTTCTGTAAGTTTTAACTTCAGGAGTCCTGCCATTTCTCACAGTGAAGATAGAGACCTCCTCTCTGCTTTGAGCTGGTGGAGGGGAAAAGTAGCCATTTTGAAATTTACCCAGAACAATGTGTTCTTAATAACAAGACCTGCCCTCAAGAGAGAACACAAATAAGTATTGGCTATTGCAATAGCTAAATCCAAATCACTGATAACACCAAATGTGGATGAGAATGAGAAGAAACAGGAACTCTCATTCATTGCTGATGGGACTGCAAAATGGGACAGCCAGCTTTGGAAGACAGGTTGTCAGTTTCATACAAAACTAAACATAGTCTTACTATAAGATCCAGCTGTTGTGCACCTTGGTATACTCACAAATGAGTTGAAAACTTCTGTCTACACAAAAGCTTAACACACTGATGCTTACACAAGCTTTATTCATATTTGCTAAAGCTTAGAAGAAACCAAGATGTTCTTCATAGGTGAATGGATAAGCAAACTGTGGTACATCCATACAAGGGAATGTTATTCGGTGATAAAAATAACTGAGCTATCAAGCCACAGAAAGACATGGAAGAGCCTTAAATGATACATATTGCTAACTGAAAGAAGCTAATCTAAAAAGGCTATGTACTGTATGATTCCAACTATATGACACTCTGGAAAAGGCATACTGTTAACTCACAATTTATGATTTAAGAGCATATATCTCAGTAACAATAATAAATACCACAGGAAAAAAATATTTTTAATTAGAAAATATGTTAATAGCCTTAGTTTAGAACTACAAATAAAATATTTAACATAAGAAAGTGTGTACATATATATATATTTTTTTTTCATTCTCCCCCAGTAAATGCCACGGAGGGAATAATAACTATGATGAATTTTGATGATGTCAGCAGAAAAATAAAATCCAATTGTGTTTAAATGGAGAGATCTTTCACATACTAATGCAGTTGAGAAGAACAGAAGTTATCTATTGCTCAGAAAAATAACGTGGTGACTTTCAGAATTACATTTCACTTTGCAGTTCTTGCCTACCATTCACTGTTACTTTGGTCAGTGTGGGAATCGGAACAACCAAAAATGAGATACAATATCAATCAGCCCCAGCAGCCTCTGAACCTGCTCTACATACAGCATACAAAATATTTTATGTACTTGAAACTGACAGACAGGTTTGAGCAAACTAGGAGAAAAGGAATACACTTTCAGAGTCAACACAACTATTTGATCACTTTATGCACAAGTCACATACCAAGGTGAATTTTATGAATCACATTATCATAGTGACACTCTTTTTAATATTGGTTCAAAGAATTAAATATTATTGATCTATAACTGACAAAAAGAAAATGAGTTGTGTTTAATTTTCTCTGTGTGTGTGTGTGTGTGTGTGTGTGTGTGTGTTTGGGGAAAAAATGAAATCTGTACTTGATTTAAATATATTCTGCCTCATGCTATAAAACATATTTCACTAAATAAAAAATATATTCATCTGTTACAAGGTAGTGGCCAGCACTTCCTGTATGTCAACTCATCTGGCCCCAAAGAAGGATACACTGCAAGAATCACTACTTCTCAGTGCTTCCCAGCAAGCCTCGGAATGTGTACTGTTCGGTTCTGGTTCTACATGGTCGATCCCAGGAGCATGGGAGTATTAAAGGTACAAAAGGAAGATAGAGATTTGTCTTTCACTGAAATATTCAGAGCATGTGTTTAAACATTTTTTTTTTTTTTAGTAGTCAGACAACACCCATCCTGATTCTATTAACTTCTCATTTCTTTCTGGGGCGATGGGACTTTGGCAAGCAGTGCTGTCATTCATCTTAATCTCATTCAAGATTTATCTCTTTCATGGCTGCCACCTGAACTCAATTATGGCTCATGCTATTTAAAAGACTGTCTAGAGATAAAAGATAATGGGCAGATTCTACATATATCTTCTAATAACAACTTAGATAGGGACAATGAAGAAATGTGATGAGAGGGATAATAATGGAGAGAATTTTCTTCCACAAAGTAAAGGCAAAGCACACTTAAGATTATAAATATATATCAGCTCACACTAAAAACAACATACCTGCTTCATTTTTAACTAATTTAATATAAGAATCTGCACCAAATGCAAATGTTTTTAAAGAAACAAGTTGCTGCATTTATACTTCTTATTGCATGAGAGATCAATGAATGAGCTTTTCATTCATTAGGAACCAATTTTGAAATCTTAATTTCTAATTAAAAGATTGTATATTAGAACACAACATGTAGTGTTATTGCTTTGAAATTATACAGTCATTTATTATTGGGATATATACAATTTGGAATTTTTGTCTTTATCTCAAACATTGTCCCTTATAAATAATAACAGCTATTATTAAGTGATTCCTATCTTTCTGGCTGTTCATTTTAACTTTATATGTGTTATCAGTTTTAATTCTCACACTCACCTGATGAGGTAGTATCTTTTTCCCAAATTTTCAGTAAAGAAACTGAAACTCAAAATGGCTTAGTAATTTTTCCATGATTACACAACTAGCCAAAAGTCTGATTTCAAAGGTCTGACATCATTTATCCAGCATTGTTTCTCAGATTTTCTGCAGTATTCAGAGATGTCTAAGGAGAAACATGAGGGAAGGAAAGAATAAATGGCCTTATCAATTCTAGCCATTGATAGGAAAGAGAGCTCTTATCAGGTAAAAATAAAAACATGCAAAGAAAGTGGAGGAGTTATACAGATTCTATTTAAATGTCCATTTTCCTAAAGAGAAGCCAGTAAAAACAACAGAAAAAGAGATTCATTTTTAACAGTTTCAATACATGTGAGTCTATGTAGATCATGAGAAAAGTTTGCATTTTTTTTCATTGTTTTTACATACAGTATGTGAATATTCAGTAGATTAGCCTTTTGCTTATGCTAAATTTTGTCCAGGGTAACTTATAACTACTGATCTTAAAAAAGACTCTCTAACATGTTGTTTTACCGACATTTTAAAACATCGATGCTGCAATTGAAGAGGACACTAGTCAATGGTTATTTGTTACACACGGAAGCAAATAAGAAATGGAAAGGCCAATGAACCATTCAATGGAATGCATGCAGATTCCAGTCACTTTCTAACAAAATGTTGCTTCCTCATTCAAAAACAGTGTCCATATATCCTTTAGCTCTTCACCAGCTGGTCATTCAGTGCTATAGACTGAATGTTTTTGTCTCCCAAAATTCAAATGTTAAAGTCTAACTAAGACAGTCAACTAGTTCAATTACCTAGTTAAACAGCCCACTGCTTTAATCCATGCTTCTACAAATAACCTTTGAAATGGAAACGCTGGCCTCAAGTCTTGATTTCTGATAGCTTGCTTTTGGTGAGTACAGGTTTTTCTCACTGGAGGCCAGCAGTTAAGTGTAGCAATGCTTTTCTACTCTGGGCTGCCTTCAGAGAGGTCTACTGGAAAGAACAGTGGAGGCCAACGGTAGTCAGGCTGACACCCAGGTTTTGTAGAGGAACTGCCCTACCCTACTCCAGATTGTCTTGGTAGGTTTGACTGTCAACATGGCTTTTTTTTTTTTTTTTTTTTTTTACCGCCTCCGTAGATGACCCAAGCGGGGCCAATCATAGTCATTTACAGTATTTGATGCAATGTTTATAAGAGGCTTTCTCTTTCTTCTGTGTTGCAAGTCACAAGGAAGTAGGCTAAATCTGGGGCTATTGGAAGCCATCTTTCCCAATATGGGGAGAGAGATTGTGTGAGAGAGAAGCTAGCACACAGAGGGACATAGGACTAAAAAAAAAAAGGAGGAAACAGAATTGTGCCTGCTTTGTTTAAATCCTGGAGCCTACTTTACCTGAGCCAGTAAAATTCTTTTTGTTACTTGCTATTGAAAAATTCCTAACTGTGACAGACACCCAGGGAAAAACTGTTTTCCTAACGTGTCCTTACGTCTCGGGCTGATCACATTTCCTGTGGCAAGTCTCTTTCTCAACTATTGCTTTTAATCTTGAGTTATTCCCAGACTGAAAAACTTCCTGAGTATGCCATATTTTTATATGTGAGTGAATCAATTAAGTGGAAACCCGTTCTTTTTACCCTTTAAATCAAGGCTTTCCAGCAACATGCTGTTCGTTCACATGCAAGTTAATTCTTTCTTTTCATCTCTAATTTGGGTATAACAGTGTCACATTTTACAACATTTTCTACGGTGGGGTTTTTCCACTGATGTGTTCATTTGAAAGAACCATCTGTAGTTACAGCATTGGCAAGTCTGATGGACAGATAGCTTCTTACAAAAGGTCTGAGAACCCAACTTTGTGCATGTATTTTCTAAATTAACCAGAAGTCCGGCTAATATTATCTGGATTTGTGGTGAGGAAGAACCTCCTCTTTTTCATATTAAAAAGAAATTTTTAAAGAATAAAATAAATGATAATATTCACTGAGGGCATGGATGTGGAGAAATAGATAGTCATTGCTATCAATATGCAATTATAAAGAGCATTTTGGAAATTAAAAGCTTTATAATTTTTATACTACCTACCAAAACATTCCACATCTATAAATATTTATAAAGAAATAAAGATAGATATGCATGATGTTTTATTTATAAGGTTCTTCATCTCACTGTTGTTTATAGTAGGAAATATTTGAAACCACCTGTATGTCAAATATTAAGAATTGGTGAAATATAGTACATTCACTCTTATAATGAAATACTATGGAGAAATTAATTCTATGAATGAATAATTAATGATAAAGAGAGGTATTTATGATTCATTAATAACCAAAGTAACCAAATTAACAAATATGTATTTTAGAATGCCATAGAAAAATATATCTAATTTTGTATATGTTAACATATGAATATCTATATCTATATATTAATTTAATAAATATCTGTATCTGTGTGTATATATATATATATATATATATATATATGAAAAATATATGGAAGGATAGACACTAAAATGGTAAAAGTAATTACCTCTAGATGGTGAAATGAAAAGATTTTTTTCATTACTTTTACTCTTATTTTATAATTTTTCTACATTAAACATGTATTACCTTTTTAATGAGAAAAATATATATTTCTAAAGGGTCTTCATGTTTGAAAAGGTTGAAAGACACTGCTCTAGGATATGCCATAAATAGGTGACTTCTTGAGTTAATAAATAACAAATACAGTTCTGGAGCATGTGGTAGATTATAACTGTGCTAATCTGAAACTATTTCTTACACTGATTACATAAATCCTTTAGAAAGGATATGGCAAAAAAAAACCCTAAAGTGAAGTTTCACGATAGAGTATCTATGAGGCCATAAAAATAACAAGGTATTCCTAAAAGAGATTTCACCTTGCAGATTGTGCGAGAATGCTTTCTTGTCAGTACAAATTTTATGAAATTGTATTAAGTGCTATGTATTCCTTGCCCTTCTGTGCTCTGTTCTGTATCCCAGAGAACTATACTTTCCCAAGTCCTTTGCTGTCTGCATTCCTGAATAAGTTTGGCCAATGGAAGGTACTGGCCAAAGATCTGAGGGCAGAAAGAGGAGACAAGCCTTCCTCCTCTCTCTGTCTCTCTCCCTCTCCTTCTCTCTGTCTCTCTGTCTCTCTTTGTGTCTCTATATCTGTATCTGTCTCTGTCTCTGTCTCTCTGGCTGAGTTTCTGCTGCATCTCATCTGTGACTCAGTTCCCCTAGAGAGTCCCTGCTTCCCTGGCTCCAGCTCCCACCAAGGATGCCTGCCAAATGCCATCTTCTTCCAGCAACTTAGCTTCACTACTCCCTCCCTTTGACCCTCTAGTTTTCAGGTTGGAGACATCTTCCTGTACATACTAATCTAGAGGTTGCCTCATAATTTCCTTGGTAGTTTCTCATCTCTTCCATAAACTTTGTACCCATTCCCTATATTAAAGTTCCTCTATTTGAAATATGTTAGTTTATATTTTCTAACTCAGCCCTGTCTAAGTGCCCACGCAAATGAAAACACAAATCTTTTGAAGACATTAACTGATAAAACAATGAAAAATTTTGAGTGAGCTTCATTCAGTTTAAACTTGTCCTCCTTACATTAACTTATTAAAAACTTACTGTTTAGTAGGGGGGACAGAAATTTAAAAAACACAAATATGAAAACTTCAATTTGTGATACAATACTCTGGAGCAAAGTAAACTGTTTTCTGTTATAAATAATTACTCATGGTCTGCTGAGAGAGTTATTTTATATTGAATGGTAAGAAAGTCTCTCTGAAAAATATGAAGTTTGAATTTAGATTTGAAAAACCAGAAAGATCCATTCTTGTGAATAACTGAAGTAAGAATGTTCTAGGCAGAGGAAACAAGCTAATGGAAAAGCTCAAAAGTGGGAGGTATCTGAAGGCCAGTATAGCTGGCACAAAATAAGCAAGAGAGCGAGAGACGCTAAGAGATAGGTAGGAACCAGCTCCTTCGGGCCTTGTAAGGATGGTAAAGAGATTAGATTTTATTGTAAGAATCACGGGAAGTCATTGGAGAGTCTCTTAGCTTAGCCTGCTATAACAAATTAACAGGGACTAGATCGCTGAAACAACAGAAGTTTATGTCTCACAGTTCTGGAGGTTGAGGAGTTCAAGATCAAGGTATGGGCCAATTTGGTTCCTGTTGTGAACCCTCTTCCTGACTTTTCACTGTGTGCTCACCTGTCAGAAAGAGATCATCTCTCTGTGTCTCTTCTTATAAGGACACTAATCTCATTCACAGGGACCTCACCCTCATGAGCTAATAACCTCCCAAAGACCCTACCTCCCAAAACCAAAACATTGGGAATTAGGGCTTCAATATGAATTTGAGGGGACTCATTAAGTCCATAGCAGAGAGTTTAAAATTGAGGGATAATAACAGCTCATTTGAAAATTTAGAAGATCTGTCTGGCTGCTGAGGGGAAAAAGGACAGGACCTGGGGGTAGGAGGAGGCCAGAAAGTGGAAGTGAAACAGGGAGACAAGTTAGAAGATGATTTCCAGGGGTCTCCAGCAGAGAAGATATGGCTTGGATTAAAGTGGAGTATAAGGATAAACTGGAAAACAATTGCTACAAATAATGAACAAGACTTAGATCTTCACTGGCATATTAAGATTATTTTCTAAATAAAGCACACTTTAATTTTATTAGTATATTAGTGAAGGACATCATATAAAGCTAGTGCAGTCAAAGAAGACATACAGTTGATGAGATCAAAGTGAAATTCAATTATGATGTCCCTATTACTTTTTAGGGTAAAAAGCCAAACAATTCAGTTTTATCCCGCCTGTAAAGTAGAGTGCTGCATGATGGAGGAAATGTTTTACAGAAACTGGAAAGCCTGGTAGTATAATAAGTGAATAATATTCAGGATAGTGAATGAATAATATTCAGAATAATAAGATATCTATACAGGCATCAGTATCCCTTGATTCACAGGCTCACGAATTATGGAACAATGCTACCACATACTTTATTTTCTAGGTCAGTTTCTTTGTGTCTTTCAGTTACCTACCTACATATTAAATTAAAAGCACTCTTTAAAATGGTTCTGGTCTCTTTCTGATTCACATTGCCAAAAGAGCCCTAAGTGAAACCAAATTAATTTCCCATGAGATTATTTAGTTTCAGTAGTTCATCTTTCTAGCTTCTGGCTTGTTCTGATATTTAATGCTAGCTCAGGTGAGTTATTTAATATCTATGGAAAGAGGTAAAGTTTGACACAAGACAAGAGAATGTCTCTGCAAATGACTAATATCCTTTTATTACTCCAGATTCATTTTTTAAAGACACAAAAAGGAAGTGAACTTTTATAATTAATACTTTTCATAATACTTTTTGTAATTTATAGAAATTTCTAATTGCTCAGGGGGGAAAAAGTGAACTATTCCCTAAAACTTCTTTCAGTGTTAACAGATGGGTTAATATATCTAAATGGGCTTCTAGAAGGCTGTTGTTCATATATCAGAACAGTTAGCCACCAGGTTGAAGTGGTCTTTATTTTAAAGTTGAGTTTTAGAGCTACATGATTTCTGCTAAAACCTATGGAATTTAGCATGTAAATATTCCATTCGGGAAGCCATTATTGCGGTGGCCGCATGCTTGTGAATTCTGCTTTGTTTTGTTTTAATGTGATATTTACGAAGCTGGTAAGATCAGAGGAAAAAAAAAAGAAAAAAGCTGAGAATAATATAGGAGGGTTACTGTATGCCGTACACTGAAGTCGTTTACATGTATTGATTGATCTAATCCTCACACCTTCCATGAGGCAAGTAATGACATTACCTACCTACATTTTAACAGATGAGGAAAATGAGGTACAGAAAGCTTCAGGAACTTGTTCAAGGTCACAGAGCTATTTACAAAATGGCTCCAGCATATGCTTTTAATTACTATGCTTACTGCCTCTCAGAACTAGATGGGTTTTTTATGGCATATTTTATTTTCCATATTTTATTATTCAAAATCATCTTTTATTTTCTACCAGTAGTTACTGAAATCTGGTTCTTTAAAAGGTGCTTTGCATATTTCTGGTTCTACATATTGTAGTTTTCAGTATAAATTTGATTTGAATTACAAATGTAACAAAAAACAAAAAAAAATTAGTGTAACAGTTATTTAAATCGTCCTCCTAAATGTGCTCCCTAAATGTGTAGTGTGTGTGAGGTGGTGTGGGAGATGCTATTGGTATTTCTTTTTCCTATAATTGGCTGTGTGACATACCATTTAATCCTTTCGTGCTGCTGCTTTTGATGATTAACTTGTGAATGAGCCGTTCACCACGGATAAGAGCTACCAGAAGACATACATCCTCTTTGTCAAACTGATCCAGGCCTCCTCTGGTCAGTTTCGGAGTCCTCTTGGGTTTGTCATTAGACCTATAGCTGTCCTTTTAGAAGAGTTGGACCTTTCAGGGACCCATTTTCTAGGATAAATGCAGGAGGAACTTCTGTTTATTCCCTGTGATGCTTCCAGGCTCATGAACTTCAGAATAGGAAGTTTAGCAGAGAAGGAAAATAGCCTCACTTCAATTCAGCCTTGTTTCTTAAATGCAGGATGACCTTGGGCCCTCTGGGGGATGGTGCAGAGGCACAATGCACCAGCGAGGGCCAGGTACTACGAGATATTCTGGAAAGGACCTCTGATACCTCAATCAGCAACTACCCTTATCACTATATATAATAATATAATCAGAAATAATTGAATAATGAATCAATGAAATATTGTGTATGAACAGTTCCTAGTTAACAAAGGAAATGAATTTTAGATTTACATTCACTTAATCAGGGCACTGGGTTACCACTTAGCGCAATGAAGTAATAATTTACAAAATGGTAACCTGTGTTAATGACTTGCCCCAAAGGTTCTGGTTATTACCATGAGATGTTACCACATAGATGAGGACCTGGCCCATTTCTTAATTATCACTAGTGCTCTAGAAATTCTTCCAGTGATATGTTGAGTAAAAAGAGAAAGGAGAAAAATGTTAAGTTTCAAAAAGGAAAAAATATATTTTAAAAGTTGAATATGTACTTGTATTCATATAGAAATATATATACAAAATTAAATAGCTACTGGTTTTTATGGCATATGCTTAAGACAGTTTACACATCAGATTTTTTTGTTTAATCCTTTTCTTTATTATTAGTGCTTAATTTAACAATGCATTTTTTATGATGTTATGTTATTGTGAAAGTTGTTGGGAGGCACTATCAGTATTCGGTCAATAATTTTATTCCCTTTTTATATGCATTTTAACTGTCCCAGACTAACCAGTTCTCTCTCATTCCTGTTACATGCTAAACTTCATGGTCATTATTTCCACAGGTGGTGGTACACTGCTTATCATAGGCAGCTTTTGAGAACAACGTTAGATAGTGTTTAAAAGCAGAAACAATAATATATGCAGATATTCCCAGGCATAAAAGGTTGGAAGTATGTGTTGGAGTCATTGAGCATACTTAGCAAATTTCTGCCCTCTAAGCAGACTTGTCGAAGCTCTAGATTATACCCTACATTTGAGCATTTCATACTAATTTAGCATAAACATGGCTAGTAATGTACTAGGGCAGTAATTCTCAACGTGTCACACACACTGCTGTGTTGCAGTCATTTGTAAGATGTGACACAGGTAATACTCAAGAACAGTAGTTAAAATGAACCCAAGTACTTTTTAGTGATTTCCTCCCTTTTTGAGTGTAGATTCAAGATTCTCCCTATATTTTATCAGTATGCTGTATTTAATCTGACAGGTCTTATTGAATAGAAGAGAAGAAAGGTAAGGTTGTATCTGATGTGTCAGGCATTTTGTCAAGCAGTTTGCATGACCCTCAGGACCCTGTGATGAGGGACACCAAGGATAGTGTGTCAAACACAACATATCATCCATCACGTAGTGAGAATCATGAGCTTATGTTAACTTAGCAGAGGTGGGCACACAGACCTTGACAGCAAAGATACTTGGATAGGACAGATAGAGGAAACGATGCTGACATGTGCTGTGTATCTTTTATTGCAGATAATAGAAAAATAAACCTCAGGATGGTAAAAAACACTGCTGCAAGTTTCTATTAAAGTATAAATTATTAGGCTGGGATGGCACTACGTGAAATGCAAAGGGTGACACTCAGGAGAAGGAGCTAATCGAATATGACCTTCAAATTAGACTTTCCCTTTAGAATATAATAAAAGCAGGAAAAGAAAAGTGACCTCAAGTTGAAGAGTTATGCTGCTAAGAATTAAAATCAAGTCACAGTTTTAGGACAGAGACATGGGAATTTGCAAAAGAAGGTATTTCTTACACCTGCCTACAAGCAGGCTAGGTGCAAAGTCACCTTGAGAAAGAACCAAAAGTCAGCTTCGCTTAGATGTCTGGGTCCCAAGCTGAATATTGCTTCTTAAAAAAAAACCAAACCAAACCAAAAAAAAAAAAAACATTTAACAGATTCATAGTTAAAGCAACCTTTCTTTTACATTTTTATTTTGTGAAATCTGTCAGTCTCTATTTTCTTTGTAGATTTTGGCCTTAATGCTTTGCTTAGGAAGCCCTTTCCTGTCATAAAGTAAAATATTCTCATTTTTTTAAAGTTATCTCATAATTTTGATTTTTTAGATTTAACTAATTCGTCCACTTATAACTGATTTTGCATATGTATGGTGAGAAGTTAGAAATTCATGATTTTCTTTCCAAATAGGAAGCTCGTTCTTCCAACATAACTGATTCAATACTGTGTCCTCCCCCTGTTGATTTGACATGCTTTCATAATATGTTAAGTTCATATATGCATGTGTAAATTTTCTACAGATGTATGAAAGAATGATTGTTTCTTCTTTGGATGCAAAGATAGATGCACAGAGAGATGATAGAAACACAGAGATAAATTGAATCATAATCCTCTACGTCCTTACTCACTGTTATCTACTTAATTTGTCAATTTAGGGAAAAAAAGGTATTTTAAGTTCCTCCAGTATAAAGTCTCAGTTTGTCTTTCTGTTCTTACTGGTCTCAGCCCTTATATTTCAAAGCCATATGGTTGAATGCATGAAGATTCAAGACAGTTATAGGTGCTCAAGGAATTATAACTTTTATCAGTATTAAATACCTCCTTTATATTTTCCTGAAATCTTATTTTGTCTGTTAATAATATGGACATTCTTACCATTTAAAAAATAAATGCCCTGGATATATATACACTACCAAATGTAAAATAGATAGCTAGTGGGAAGCAGCTGCATAGCTGAGGGAAATCAGCTTGGTGCTTTGTGACCACCTAGAGCGGTGGATAGGGAGGGTGGGAGCGAGGGAGACGCAAGAGGGAAGAGATATGGGGTTATGTGTATATGTATAGCTGATTCACTTTGTTATAAAGCAGAAACTAACACACCATTGTAAAGCAATTATACTCCAATAAAGATGTTAAAAAAAATAAAAAATAAAAAATAAATAAATGCCTTAACATCTTACTCATCCCTTTATTTTTAACAATCCCATGACTCTTGACTTTAGTTATGTCAGTTATAAACAACATATGGCTGGATTATTTTTTTCCATAATCTGAGCTTCTGGTTTTTTTTAATAAATCAATTCAGTCCTTTCACATATGTACAAAACATTTTTCGTGTGTGTTTTCTATTAGTCTTTTTCTTCTTTCATTATTTTCCCCTTTACCTCTGCCTTTAATTAGAGTGATTGTATTTCCTTTATTCCTCCTTATTCCCAGTGTTTGTAAGTTTTAATTGCTGTATCGTTTTTCTAAAGTGGACATTTAATTTTTAGTAAATCTATTCAAAATATTTATCCATTTTTATTGAAAATTAATTGCATACTTCTAACCTACCCACCCCTCAAATAAAAGAAGACCTTTGGCAAAATTTTACTGACCTGGCTCATCCTCCTAAACAGCTCTATGACTTACTAAAATTTGTTGGAACATTAGGTTCATGGTGTAAATAATTTATCTACTCTCCTGGCAATCATATTCTTTAAAATGCTTTAGACCTCACCGGTATATAATTATCAAGTAAAACTATATGTTTTACAGTTACCTTTGCTCGCTACTCTTTATTAATTCCTCTGCAGTCCACTATATTGGATTCTTTTTGTTTGATATGTATATCAGTTTGCTCAGGGCTGCCATAACAAAATATCACAAACTGGGTAGCTTAAACAGGAGACATTTATTTCCTCACAGTTCTGGAAGCTGGTGGTCCAAGATCAAGGAGTCGGCAGTTTTGATTTCTTCTGAGTCCTCTTTCCTTGGCTTGCAGATGGTTGCTTTCTCACCATGTCCTGGTCTTTCCTCTACGTGGGTGCATTTTTAATAACTCCTCCAATGTACAAATTTCCTCTTCTTATTAGGACACCAGCAAGATTGGATTAGGGTTCACCTTAATGGGCTCCTTTTAATTTAATTATCTCTTTAAAAGCTCTATCTCCAAATACAGTCACATTTTAAAGTACTGGGGTTTGGGGTTCAACATATGAACTTTGGAGGGTCACATGCAGCCCATAGCATGTTTTATTCATAGGTATTTCAGAAACAGTGCATGGCTGGTAAGCTTTTTGAGTTCCTGATTGGCTGAAAGAAACATATCATGGATCCATACTGGAAAGATAGTTTGGGTATGAACTTCTAGGTTCAAAATTATTTTCCCTTAAGTAATTGAAGGCATTCCTGCATTGTATTCTAATGTCCAGTATCTATCTGCCATGTAGAAGACAGCTATCTGACTGATAATTTCTCCTCCAGGATTTTCACATGTCCTACTTTTCTCGCAGGAAGTGGGTAAAATATTCTTTTAATCCCTGGAGTTGATCAATTCTCCTGGGAATTTGATGGGCTCTCATCATTTTTCACCTCTGGGAGGTTTTCATTTGTAATTTATTTAATTATTTCCTTCTAAAAACATCTATTAGACTGATGCGGAAACTTCTGGATCTATCCTTGCTATCCCCTATCATATATTCTCAAAATTTTCATCTCTTGGTCCTCTGACACTGTGGTCTTGGGAGGATCACTTGATTCAGTTTTCCAGTTCACTTTGTGAAATTTAATCTGTATCGATTCTGCTATGCAGTTCATCTCTGGGGGCTTTACTTTAGCAATCATTTCATTAATTTCCAAGAACTCTGAATGCTTCTTTTTCATATTAGTTTGTTCTGTTTTATAGATATGATGGACACTTCAATCTCTCAAGGGAATTAATTACATTTCTTTATATATTTCCCCATTTATTCTATTAGCAGTTGTTCTCGTGGTGGTCAGTACTGGTCTCAATTTAATTCCTGTCTTTCAGAATTTTCCTCAACTGTCAGGTTACTTACTATTGGTTTTCTATTCCTATATGTGGATGAGTCTAGATTGGATAATATTACCACGTGTATTTCATTGCATCAGACCAAGTAAGAAATTTTATTTTCCTAGCAGTGAATATGCATTCTAATTCAAGATCTCCAGTTTTGTTGCTCTGGTGTAAAGAAGGAGATGCATTTTCTAGTGGACTTACATTTCTGATGTACTGCTGGCTTGTTTATTTGTTGAGGGAGGTACAAGTACTTTGTGGCAGTCACAAGGCCACCACCTCACTTCTTTGGTCTCAGTGCCCTTTCGTGAAAACTCCTGTGTCAGATCTCCCACGCCAGCAGTATTTTTTTTTTAAACATCTTTATTGAAGTATAATTGCTTTACAATGGTGTGTTAGTTTCTGCTTTATAACAAAGTGAATCAGTTATACATATACATATGTTCCCATATCTCTTCCCTCTTGCATCTCCCTCCCTCCCACCCTCCCTATCCCACCCCTCTAGGTGGTCACAGAGCACCGAGCTGATCTCCCTGTGCTATGCGGCTGCTTCCCACTAGCTATCTATTTTACATTTGGTAGTGTATATATGTCCATGCCACTCTCTCACCCTGTCACATCTCACCCCTCCCCCTCCCCATATCCTCAAGTCCATTCTCTAGTAGGTCTGTGTCTTTATTCCCGTCTTGCCACTAGGTTCTTCATGGCCTTTTTTTTTTTTTTTCCTTAGATTCCATATATATGTGTTAGCATACTGTATTTGTTTTTCTCTTTCTGACTTACTTCACTCTGTATGACAGACTCTAACTCCATCCACCTCATTACAAATACCTCCATTTCATTTCTTTTTAATGCCAGCAGTATTTATCCACCCTGTGTGTCCTAGGTATGAATGCCTGCATCACTAACTCCTAGCATAAGGACTGATCTGGCTTTTTATGGAGTTCTTTGATTAATTATGAGCTAGTGACACATGCATAGCTTCTTCTCTATTCTGTCCACCTCTTAGAGTTATTCCAGAATTCCACTGGGAACAGTCACTTTTTTGTTGGTCTTTTTTTCACCTGTAGATGTTTGCAAGTTCCTCAGTTTTGTTTATGTAATTTCAACCAACAGTTTCCACTCGGTTTAAAACTTCCAGAAAGTCCTTACTATTTTTGTATGTTGGTAGATGTGCTCCTAATTTTCCTGTGCTTCTGTGGATTTCTTTCAGTATTTTTCCTGTCTCTGCAGTGGAACATTCTTGAGGTGTATAAGTAAACATATGTTTTCAGTTAGCCGTCAGAACCAGGAACCATTTTTCCAAATATTTACAATTTTGCAGAATACACTAAAAAAGTAAACTCCCTTTTTTTTTTTTCTGTTTGCTGTTTTACAGTCCAAAATTTCCTTCATTTTGAGAGAAGATGTTTTGAAGGCATTTTGAAGGTAGTCTGTACAGTGATTAGTTGGGAGAAAAAACATGGAGGTATCAGGCTAACACTGAATGCTACACAAGTCATTTCTACTATTGAGAAACATTTGGTTGGTGCTTTATTTCTGATTACTCCTAAATAGTCTGTCTCTTTCAAAGAATGTGAAGTTAATGTTGTAGAGCTAAATACAAATCAGCCACTTCAATTTCCACATGCATAGTAGCTGTAATTTTTCTCAGTTCTTCTTCCTCTGATACAGCCAGTGATGTTTATTGCAAACAAGTGATGTTCAGGAAAGGCAATCGACTGGAAACCTATGTCCTAGACCCAGCTTTCTAAGTTGCTAATGACTAGAAACTTAGAGAGTTTCTAAAGCTCTCTGGTTCTCATTCTCCTTATTTACAAGCACCCTAGTGATGCATTTGTAAAAAATCTGAAAAACCTGAAATTGTGCCCTGAAATCATTTTTTAAAATCCCATGAATCTGTCAGCTCGTTATGGTGAAATTGCCTAGTTAACTTTCTTATTAACATGACTCATCCTACTATATTAACTCTTTTTTTCTGAATGGATGATATATGATATGTAATAGCAAGCTCTTGAATAATAATAAAAAGGAAATGTATTTAGTCTTGGTACTTACTTTATATACATTATTTTAATTTAAACCTAATAACAGACATCTCAGGAAGATATCAATATTTCTTCCATTTAACAAAAGAGAAATCAAAGCTTGAAAAGATTACATAATTTAGCCTAGGACATCCAGTTAGCATTGGCAGAGCCAGAATTAGAATCTGGGTCCTAGCCCCTGACCATAACACTGTTCAGCCTTCTTATTTATAGGTAGGTAAAACCCTGAAGGAAAGTTATATGCTTTTTAAATATGATAGAGGGACCAGAAATGCCTCCTTTTACCACAAATATTCACCAGCCAATTTGGCTGGTCCTTTATAGTTTGAACAGGGTTTTCATGTCAGTGAACTCATTTAATTTGCTCTGAGATGTTACAGAAAAAACTGGATTCCCTTTTTCTCATCTCCAATGAGAAAGGCAAAGAAAAAAAGAGTGATCTATTTCCTCAGCCTTTAGGGACAGAGCTGAAATGTCGATTGTTCTGCAGTTGAAATTCTGATTGTTCTAAGGTTTTTTTTTTTTTAAAAACAATCATCCATTCCCCTACTTACCTATGGTGTATTTTTAAATTTTAAGACACCATAGCTTATTTATAACTCACTGACCGCCTAACCCAGAAAGAAAATTGTGGTGATGTTTTAGTGCGAACAAGGAACTATTTGTAAAAAATAGTGATTAGGGTATTGCTAGCTCTCACGGCAGTACCTGAATAATCCTGGTTTTTATAAGTAGATATGTTTTCTTTATCAGATAAAATGATGAATTTGCCAAGGTAGAACTTGTGCAGTGAGAAACAATGAGAATGCTGCTTCTACGTCCACCACTGGTCAGCGAGTTACTTGGTCTCTAGTCCCTGTAAAGTTTTTGACTAGACGATCTCCAAGATCCTGTCCAACTCCAAAGTTCTTAAATCTTTAGCTTTTTTATTCTTTCATTCTTTAGCAAATGTTTACTGAGCCCCTATTATGAACCTGGCAGTGTTCAAGGCATACATAAATAAACAAAACTGACAACTCCCTGTTCTCATAGAATTTATGTCATAATGGGGAAACTGCCATTAAACAGCAGGAAATGGGATCAGTGAGTAAGCTGAGCAGTCTTTTTCAAGACTCTGTGACAAAGTAAAGCAGTGTAAGAGGATTGGTGGGGCTGGGTATGGTCAGAGTGAGCCGCTTTAAGGGTGTAAGCTTAGAGCAAACGCTTGAAGGAGGTGAGGCTGTGAGCCACGCAGATACAGGGCCCAGAGTGGGAGAACAGACAGAGAGAAAAAAACAGTGCAAAGACCCAAGTCAGGCGTGTTCATGGGGTTTAGGGAGCTGGGCAAGGGAGTCTTGTGGCTACAGCACAGGGAGGGAGGAGAGAGTAAGAAGACACAAAGGAAGGGGAATGGGGAGAGGTCTTGAAAAAACTTTTATACCATTGCAAGGACATTTTTATTACCTTTGTTGTGGGACCCAGTTCTAGAAAGTTGCTATTACTGAGTTCTTAAGTGCCTCCTTTGATAGCTTAATATACCTGGTACTTTGATAATTCTTGCCTCTGATCAGGCAAAGGAGCTTGGTCTTAAAGAGGGAGTTGGGAAAAGGAGCTGACATTGGCAAGCTTAGAGGTGATGTGCCACCTGACTTTTTTAAATGTCCAAAATTGGAAATAGAAAGTGTGATGGAAAGAGGGTAGGGAGGAAAGAGAGGGTGAATAAATGTGTTTAGAGGACCAAGTGACCATTTGAATAATTGCTTTAATTGGCATTGAAATGGATGAGGCAATTGTGTTTTTCCAACAGAATAGGCAATTGAGTGAATCAAAGCAAATCAGGAAAATTCCACACTAGCTCTGTCATTCTCTACTGTGTATATTTGGGGTTTTTAAAAATATTCTTTAGGTTCATAGACTTTATTTCTTTTAGCAGTTTTAGGTTTACAGAAAAATTGAGCAGAATGCCCAGACGGTTCCTGTATACAGTACCCACTCTCATTACCCCCAGCTCCAAGTTTTCACTATTATTAACATCTTGCATTACTCTAGTATATTTGTTACAGTCGATGAGCCAAAATTAGCTCTTTATTATTAACTAAAGTCCATAGTTTACATTAAGGTTCACTCTTCATGCTGTACATTCCATGGGTTTTCACAAATGTATAATGATGTGTACCCACAGTTTCATACAGAATAGTGTCACTGCCCTAAAATTCCCCTGTGCTCAATCTACTTGTCCTTCCCTACCTCTCCCACACCTCTGGCAACCATTGATCATTTTTTACTGTGTCCACAGTTTTATCTTTTCCAGAAATTCATATAGTTAAAATCATACAGTATGTAGCCCTTATAGATTGGCTTCTTTCACTTAGAGATATGCGTTTATCCATGTCTTTTTTGTGGCTTGATAGCTCACTTCTCTTTTATCACTGAATAAGATTCCAGTGTATGGATATACCAAAGTGTAACTATTCATCTGTTGAAAACCCTGTTGGTTGCTTCCAAGTTTTGACAATTATAAATAAAGCTGCGATACACATTAATATGGAGGTTTTTGTGTGGATATAAGTTTTCAAATCCTTTGGGTAAATATCAAGGAGCGCAATTGCTGGATCATGTGGTAAGGATGTGTGTAGTTTTGTGAGAAACTGCCAAACTGTGTTCTAGAGTGGTTGTACCAGTTTGCATTTCCACCATCAATGAAAAAGAGTTCCAGTTGCTCCTTGAGAAAATTTGGTATTTTCAGTGATTTGGATTTTAGCCATTCTAATATGTGTTATAATTGTTTTAATTTGTATTTCTCTGATGACGTATGACATTGAACATTTTATCCTATGCCTATTTGCCACCTGTATTGCTTCTTTAGTGAGGTATCTGTTGGACTTTTTGTGTATTTTTAAATTGGGTTGTTTGTTTTCTTATTTTTGAGTTTTAAAAGTACTTTATATATTTTGTAATAGTCCTTTATCAGATATGTGTTTTAAGGTATTTTCTCCAATCTCTGGGTCATCTTTTCATACCCATAACAGTGTCTTTCACAGAGCAGAAACTTTTAATTTCATTGAGGTCCAATTACCAATTTTTTCATTCATGGTTCATGATTTTGGTTTTCTATCTAAAAAGTCATTGCAAAACTCAAGATCACCTATAGTTTCTTTTATGTTATCTTCTAGATGTTTTATAGTTTGCAGTTGACATCTAGGTCTGTGAACCATTTCGAGTTAATTTTGGTGAAACATGGACGCTCTGAATCTAGATTCACTTTTTTGCACGTGGATCTAGTTGTTCTAATACCATGTGTTGAAAACACTAACCTTCCTCATTGAATTGCCTTTGTTCCTTTGCCAAAGATCAGTTGACCATATTTATGTGGGTCTGTTTTGGGCTCTATAGTCAGTTCCTTTGATCAATTTGTCTGTTCTTTCACCAATACCACACTGTCTTAATTAACATGCCTCTATAGAAAGTCTTGCAGTCAGGTAGTGTCAGTCCTCCGACTTTGTTCTTCTCCTTCAATATTGTGTTGGCTATTCTAAGTATTTTGACTTTCCTTATAAACTTTAGAATGAATTTGTCAATAGCCCTGAAATAACTTGCTGAGATTTTGGCTGGGATTGAATTCAGTCTATACGTCAAGTAGGGAAGAACTTACATCTGGACAATGTTGAGTCTTCCTCATGGAATATCATTCATTTACTTAGATAGTTTTTTCATCAGTTTTTGTAGTGTTCTTCATATAGACCATGTACTTTATTGTTACATTTTTACATTTATATTTCTTTTTTCAGTGCTAATATAAATGGTATTATGTTTTTAATGTCAAATCCAACTGTTCATTGCTGGAATATAAGAAAATAATTGACTTTTGTACATTAACCTTGTATCCTACAACCTTGCTATAATTGCTTATTAGTTTCAGGAGTTTTTTCATTGTTGTTGCATCTTTGAAATTTTCTACATAGACAGTCATGTCACATGCAAGCAAAGGTATTTTTATTTCTTTATAATCAGTATACCTCTTATTTCCTTTTCTTCTCTTATTGCATTATGTCGGTTTTTCAGTACAATGTTTAATAGAAACAGTGAAAGCAGACATTCTTCTTTGTTCCTGATCTGAACAGGAAAGTCTCCAGTTTCTCACCATATACCAGGCAAAAGTGATTTAAAGAACTCCAATTTCAGACACATATTGAAAAAAACAATATTTAACTTTAAATATATTGAAAAAGAATCTTATAAGTAAGTTGGATAGCACAAATTAACTACTATGGTAAGACTGTAAGACTGAGCTAAGATTTTTCTGCTGTATGTGAAACAATGCCTGGTACTTAGCCAAAACTCAGTAAATATTTATTAACTGAATGAATGAAATGGTAAATGAATGTGTGATGACAATGAAAAACAGGACTCAGAACATAAAACATCTATGTTCTTCATTAAAAAATAAAAATAAAAACTGGTGACATAAAAATAAGAATGAGATTAGCTATAGGTTCTTTGTAGGATGTTCTTTACCAAGTTGAGGAAGTTCCCCTCTATTCCTAGCTTCTTAAGAGTTGTTATCATGAATGGATGTTAAAATTTGTCATATGATTTTTCTGCATCTATTGATAAAATTATATGATTTTTCTTCTTTAGCTTGCTGATATGATAGATTACATTAATCGATTTTCTAATGTTTACCAACTTAACATACCTGAAATAAATTCTACCTCATGGTTGTGTATAATTTATTTATACATTGTTGGATTCATTTTGCTAATATTTTGGAGAGGATTTTTGCATTTATGTTCATGGAAGATATTGGCCTATAGTTTTCTTTTCTAGTAGTCTCTTTGTCTGATTTTGGTATTAGGGTAAAGCTGGTCTCATAGAATGAATTTGGAAATGTTTCCTCTGCTTCTATTTTCTGGATACAACTGTAGAGAGTTGATACCATTTCTTCCTTAAAATTTTGGTAGAATTCACTGTCAAACCCATCTGGGCTTATTGCTTTCTCTTTTGGAATGTTTATTAATGATTGATTCAGTTTCATTAATAGATAAAGGCCTATTCACATTATCTGTTTTTCTTGTGTGAGTTTTCATAGATGTGCTTTTCAAGGAATTGATCAATTTCATCTAGATTATCAAATTTGTGGGCATGGAGTTGTTAATAATTAATAACCCTTTATTATTCTTTCAGGGGATCAATGATGATGGCTACTCTTTCATTTCGGATATTTATATTTGTATCTTCTCTCTTTTTTTCCTTAGGTAACCTAGCTAGAAGTTTATCAGTTTTATTGTTCCCTTCCAAGAACCAGTTTAGATTATTGATTTTAGATCTTTCTTACTTTCTACTTTATGAATTTAATTCTATGAAATTTCCCTGTAAACACAGCTTCACTATCCCACAAACTTTGATTAATTGTATTTCCATTTTCATTTGGTTTGAAATACTTTTAGTTTTTCTTGTGACTCCTTCTTTAGCCCATGTTTTATTGAGAAGCGTGTTGTATAATCTCAAAGTATTTGACATTTTTCTTCAGCTATTTTCCTGTTACTTATTTCTAGTTAAACTCCACTGTGATCTGAAAGGATACATTGTATGATTCTATTCTTTTAAATTTGCTATAGTGTGTTTTATGGCCCAGATGTCTTCAATCTTGGTGAGTGTTCCCTATGAGTCTGAGAAGAATGTGTATTCTGCTGTTTCTGGATGACGTAGTCTACCAATGAATTAGATCCAGTTGATTGATGTTATTCAGTTCAACTATGTCCTTACTGATTTAATGCCTCCCGCTCTGTCAGTTACTTATAGAGGGATGTTGAAGTCTTCAACTGTAAGAGTGGATTCGTCTACTTCTCCTTGCAGTTGTACCACTTTTCAAGTTGTACTTTCTCAGGTATTTGATGTTCTGTTGTTGGGTGCATACACATTCGGGATTGTTGTCTTCTTAGAGAACTGACCACTTTCTCATTGTGTAATGCCCTCTTCATCCATAATAGTTTTCTTTCTCTGAGGTCTGTTTTGCCCAAAATTAATATAGCTTTTCCAGCTTTCTGTTCATTAGTATTAGCATGGTATATCTTTCTCCATCCCGTTACTTCTAATCTACCTGTGTCTTTATATTTAACTTAAGTTTCTTACAGACAATACATAGTTGAGTCTTGCTTTTTAATCCACTCTGACAATCTCTGTCTTTTAATTGGTATATTTAGAAAACTGACATTTAAAGTGATTATTGATAGTTGAGTCAATACCTAGCATATCTGTTACTGTTTTACATTTGTTAACTTTGTTCTTTTTGTGTGCACGTGTCTTATACTCTTTTTTGCCTCCTTTGTTTTAAATGAGCATTTTTTATGAGTCCTTTTTTCTCTTCTCTTAGCATGTCTTCTTTTTAAACCTTTTTTTGTTGTTTGCCCATGAGTTTGCAACATGCATTTACTAATAATCCAAGTCCACTTTCAAATAACATTATACCACTTAATGAGTAGTGCAAGTACACAGTATTCTCAATTCCTCCCTCCCTTCTCATAATGTGCTGCCATACATTTCACTTGCCCAAAAGCTAAAATCACTGAATACATTCTTGTTATTATTATTTTGACTAAACTATTATCTGTTACATCAATTAATAATAAGAAAAGTAAAATATTTTATTTACCTTTATTTATTCCTTCTCTAACACTTTTCTTTTTTTTTTATGTAATCTGATTTTCTGACCATATCATTTTCCTTTTCTCTAAGGAACTTCTTTTAACTTTACTTGCAAGGCAGATCTACTAGCAAAAAATTTCCTCAATTTTTATTTGTCTGAGAAAATCTTTCTTTCTCCTTTATTTTGAAGGATAATTTCACTGGATGTGGAATTCCAGGTTGGAGTTTTTCTTTCATCACTCTAAATATTTTGTTTCACTGTCTTCTTGTTGGCATGGTTTCTGAAGAGAAGTCTGATGTAATTCTTATCCTTGCTGCTCTATAAGTTGTTTTCTCCCTCTGGCTTCTTTCATTAGATAGATTTTCTCTAACCTTTGATTCTCTGCAGTTTGAATATCATGTGCCTCAGTGTAGATAAATTCTAGTGCTGGTATTTATCGTGTTGATGTTCTCAGATCTTCCAGGACCCGTGGTTTGTTGTCTATCATTAAGTTTGGGAAAATATCATTTATTATCACTTTAAATATTTTTTCTGTTCTTTCTTTCTTCTCCTACTGGTATTCACATTATGCATGTTATACCTTTTATAACCATTCAACAATTCTTGGATAGTCTGTTCCATTCTTTTGTTTGTTTGTTTTTTGCATTTCAGATTTGGAATTGTCTATTGATGTATTTTCAAGCTCACTGATTCTTTCCTCTGCTGTGTCCAGTCTGTTGATGAGCCTATCAGAAGCATGCTTCATTTCTGTTAGAGTGTTTTTTTTTTTTAATTTCTAGCATTTCCTTTTGATTCTTTCTTAGAGTTTCCAGTTCTCTGCTTACATTGTCCATCTGTTCTTCCATGTTGTCCACTTTTTCCATTAGGGCCCTTAGCTTATTAATCATGCTTGTATTAAATTTCCTGTCTGATAATTTCAACATCTCCACCATACCTAAATCTGGTTCTGATGCTTAGTCTGTGCCTTGACAGCCTGACATGATGTACTGGGTAAAAATTAGGCCTTTAGAGTGAGGTTTTGTGTTCATCTGGCTAGAGGTTAAGCTGTGTTTGCTGTTTGCTCTAACCGTAGGATCAGGGCTCTAATTTTCCCTCTTGTCCTTGTTTTTGTCTCCTCTGCTGTCTTTGGGTTTCCAGAGAGATTTCTTCCTAAATAAGGTCTACAATGTACTGTTCTTTAAGTTGAATCCCCCTATTATTACATAGAAGCCCTACGTATATGTTGGTAAGTTGTGGGGTGAGAGAAAGCTCTCTGTAGGGCTACGATTAGGTCTCAGTCTTTTAGTGAGTCCTTTACTACCCCTGGGTTTTATTCTTTATAATTTCCCCTCAGATTTTTGCTTTTTTCTCTCCTTAGGTAATACAGGAAGACTAGAGGGAGCTGAATTGGTAATTTCCCCCTGCATGGAAAACTACCAGGGACTGGAGTTGGGTATTTTCTTTTCCCCAATTCAGTTAGGCTCCAATGAACCTAGTCAGTTAAGCTCTTTTTAAATAATTTGTCTTGAGGATAAGCCTTGCTGAGAAGAACAGAATGCTCTAAGTATATTTCTGGGTATATTTTCCCCTCCTCCTGCCAAAAAATTGAGGGAAATTTTTCTGTGATTTTTCCCTGTGAGGACCTGATAGGACTCCTGGAGGTCTAACTCACAAAAGTTTGGCGATCCTCCCCACTGCCCCCTGCCACCCAAGATTTTTTAACTTTCAAACTTGTCCACAGTGAGTCTCCAGCAATTCATCAACTACAGTTTAGGCTTTTTGACCTCATTACTGGTCCCCACAGGGGTTTCTGTCCCTTGGTTTCTGCTTTAGTAAGTTGTGATCTCAGCATCTACCTGTCTCTCCCTCCAATTTTGGAGGCAGCAGTTATGATTGCTCTGTGACCTCAATTCACTGAAGAATTTAAGAAGAGTTGTTGATTTTCAGTTTATTCAGCTTTTCTCTTGTCGTGAGGACTAGAGTAACAATTTCCAAGCTCCTTACATGGCTGTCCTGGAGACTAGAGGTCTGTGCTGTACACATGTAATGAGTTGTTTAACCTCTCTCTACATTTCTAACCCCAGATCTGTAAAGGGAAGTTAATAGTCTTACCCTACATCTACACATGTGGTAGTGTTCATGTAACATAACATATGTGAATGTTCTAAATTTTATTAATATGGGCAATATTATTGTTATTTCTATCCTTTATTAAATGAATGTAAAGCCTATAACCTCCCTTTTGAGGGAAATTTCCCTTTTCATTACTTTTGATTATTTTCTTTCCTCTCATAAAATTTGAGTGTTTTCAAATGAAACCATGAGAAATTGTGCACTGCTAAGGATTAAGCACAGTTCAGTTCATTGCTTTGGCCTATCAGTAGTGATTAAAGAGCAGACACCTAGCAGAACAGCTGAGAGTAACTGAGGGCCAAGTAAAGCCAAGGTTTCCTCTCACTGATGCATTTTACACCCTAACTTTAGTGAGCTAAGTATGTGATGAAATGGATAAATGTTTCCATTATCCAAAAGTGTCCATTCAGAGTCTCTAAATCAGCACTGGGACCTGCCTTCAATGTTTCAGGAACCTGGAGACTGACTAGTTGAAGGAGAGGAACTTTAGGAAAAGCTACTGGTTGAGTTCTTTTAATTCTTTACCTGGACAACCTAGATACATGGATATTGTTGAGGAAGCTGGTCTCTAAGAGTCATACTCTTCTGGAATTTAATCATCATCTCCCATATTTTCTATTACCTGTTGCTGAGTGTTTTCCTCCAGAGGAATGTTCATTCTAAATAAATGCTGAGGAGTTGCTTCTCAAATCCTTGACATAAATTTAACTGGTTAATATTATAATATTTGTATTTAAATGGTATAATATTATTTTATTCTGACTATGTTTTTGATTTAGCAAGTTCTCTTTAAGTTTTTCCTACCCTACATTATAAGCTTGGATTATAATATCACCTTTGAATATAATATAAACTTGATTATAATATCAATATATAAACTTCATTATATCTTTATATATTCTTTGAATACATTTTGCTTTTATAATAAAAATCAGGATAACAATGGTTGTTTTAAGTATATAATGTTAACAATTATTATATTAATGGTGAGTGTTCAACCAAAATGTAGACTATCAAAATAGAAGTAACCAGATTATTTATCTAGCAGTTGATTTTTAGAAAGCTATTTCAAATAATGTTATTATTGCAACATGAATTGCTTTTCAGTAAAATCTGTGTAATAAAGTACAAAATTAGAAACAAACGAACTTAGAATTAATTAGTTTTGAAGATATTAGCCACTTTAATTTTTCAAAGTGATAGTTGTTTAAAAGTTTTTTTAAAATAAATACTTTGCTGAGCATTATCATACACATACACACAAAAAAAATCTCAGGGGACAGTGAGTATTATTTCTGTTGAAAGGCAAAAAATACATACCATAATTTTAGTCTTTAGTGGGTGTCCCATTGGCCATGAATAAAGTCCAGCATTAAAAGGAGTCCATAAATGATTCTTCTAGTTTTTCCATTGGCCATTGTGGCTACAAAAATCACTTTACATGACATGCAGTTGTTCAATTTAATACACTGATGGTTCCATAAATATATATTACTATTGAAACAACTAATGAGCTTGTCAAAAAGTTTTGTTGAAATTAAGTAGTGAGTTAGTAAACTCGACCATAATTAATTTGGACTGTAGTAGGATGAAATAATGGGATAAAAATAGGTTGACATATATTGGAGAGTTAATGCTCATGATGAGAGGGTACAAGAGAGATGGCCAGGAGATGTCATGGTGGGGTTTTGAGAAGTAGAGTAAAAGGAGAATGGAAGGAAAGGGAATTTGTCAAGAGCATGTAGGATCGATTGAAGATTAAAAAGACTGAAAGCAGAGAATAAAATGAAGTGTTAAAACAATAAAAATGATACATTAATAAATAAAACACACGTATGCTAGAGTTTTGGATAAAACCAGAAAAGGTTGTGTTATATTTTCATGAAATTTGGTTTTCTGAAATGATTTTCCCAGAAAAAGAGTTATAAAATAAATAAAATAAAGCTATTTCTTTTTAAATCTCTGTGATGTAATCCAGGATTTATGCAAAAGGAGGGCTCAATTTAGTTTGATTTTGTAGAGTTGTCCTGTTATCAAGGTCAGTCAGAAGCTTCATACATATTTATTTTTAACTTTTAAAAAATGGGGAAGATTTGTATGAATTTGAAAACTAAGTATTCACTAAATCTTGGAACTGAAGACTCTTTGGAGTGAGTGTTTGCTTATGTGTGAGACGGGAAACAGTCAACTGACCCAAATTCCTTTCATATTGAATCTTAGCTTATTTTATATTACCATCCATGAGTTTTCTTTACTCTGAGTCTTAATTTTCCCATGTAAAAGAAAGGATTGTATAAGTGATTGCTGAAGTACCTTAAAACTACATTATATATGTATAATATATATGTATATATTATACATATGTATAGCAACTAAGGAAATGGTAGTCATAAAATTTTGGTGCAAAAAAATGTAGGAAAGTATCTTTTCAACTTTATTTTTTGTTGTTTAAATAGATTTTTTTTGAAGAGCACTAGGAAATGTCTGTTTTGTTTTGTTCTGAATTGTTTTTATTGTTTAAAAAAAGATCAGAACTTGTCACGGTGGTTGGTTTCAAAACAAGCTCTCTTTCTATTTCTCTTCCTTTTGAATCTGTTAGTCCTTATACTTTAAAAAGTCCTGAATATTGACGTTAGTTAATTCACGTAGATTTTTTCTGTCTGTCAAAATGTTAAATATTTTCCACAGATTGCTTTCTGAAATGACTTGTTTACTCTCATATTCATTTACTATGAGGATTTTCTACAGTAACACACCTTAGTCGAGATGGATGAAGTTTTTTTAAGTGGTGAAAAATTCTAGTTGTACACCTCCACCAGCTTTTTAGATACTTGAAATAGTTACAGTTTGGGGCCATGTCTAATTTGGTACACAGAAATCGATATGTCAAAACTAAACAAAGGTCTAAGTCACCAAAGGAAATATAACATCCATAGTCTCACTTTATAACCACAACTTGCCTGAGTATAAGCTGGATCTTGCCCACAATGTTACAGAACAGATTGTACATCAAGGATGATTAAAAGTATTATTATTGAGCTGTTGCATTGCTAGATTCCATTCTTTCATCAACAACCTGGATGCCCATATGCCTCTAACATCCAAACAATGAAGAGTTGATCTTTCTCTGTTTGTTTCTTTTTCTTCCCCATTTTTAGGTGTATACTGTAGAGGAATCTGGACTAAACATCCTGGTGTGGTCAGTGATTGGCAGTAAAAGAACCGGTTGGATGTATGGACATGTACCTCTCTCCAGTAACAGTCCATTTAAGGTGGCATTTGAAGCTGATCTGAGCGGAAAAGAGAACATCTTTATTGCCCTTGATGACATCTCCTTTACCCCAGAATGTATATTTGGAGGTAAGCCATCCCTTCAGAAAATGGGATGTGCAAGGATTGTTTTAAATATCTGAATATAGAAGAATGGGGAATTTCTGAGGCATTGCATTTCTTTTCACGTCCAGTCCTACTCATACATTGTAGAAAGAACAGTATATACTGTAGGAGGTAAAGTTTATCTCCCCATGAAACTTTATCATGAAATTTTCATATCCTCTAGGCAACAAAATAGCTTTGACTAGAATTCTTTAAGAAACCCAGAGAAAATTTAGTTCCATCAATATAGCTTTATTGTCTACTTTCTTTATTTCCAAAGGTTCGCAGCAACTGCACGAGGTAAAGATTCCTCTGTTCACCTGTCATCTTCCAGACTGTCTTTTCCATCCATATTAGCTTTTCCCTTTCCCTGGGCCATTTCCCTTCTGTTTCTACACTACAATCTAGAACTCTTATTCTATTGCATAAAGAAAAAAAAAAAAAAATCTTGTCAGTAACTCCTTTTCTTAGAAATCATCCCCTTAACTGAAATCTGAATTTCTAATGTTTAAGATGCTTCCACTTTAGTGGCTATTTGTTCTCTTATAAATTCTTCACATTATCAACATTAGAGAGTAGGGTCATTGCCTTTCAGACTACTCCATGCCTCTTTCAAAATTCTGTTCTTACAGCCTTTATTCAAAATTTTCTTCTCTTTTAAAGCCACACATCTGGGTTCTTCTTTTTCTCATGGTTTTCCACTGGATTCTAAATCCTGGGCAATCTCAACCTCCAGGTGAATCAAACTGTGTGAAACATTGACCTCTTAAATTCTAGTCACTTTCATAAATATTTTTCCTCATTAACCAACTCCCATAGTTATATTATGAACTTTATCATCCCCTCTGAAAATTTACGGTTGAAAAATATAATCTAATTATTATGTCTTCTACTTTTTGATTACTCCTCCTAAACCTGTTTTCCAACGTAAGTAATAAGAAAAAATACAACTCTAGATTTGCAATGTTTCCTGTTTTTTTCCATAAAACGACCTCTTTATACTTTTCCCCTAATGGTCTCAGATTTAATGATCTAACACCTCAATTCCATTCTTTATCAAGCACTTTGAATTCTGTCCTATTTTTTTTCATTTTAACATAAATTTGGGTCCTAATTATGTGCCAGGAACTCTGCTAAATACTTTGCAAGTATTAACACATTTATTTATCAGACCATTCCTGTAGAATAGATACAAGTATCTAGCTCATGTTCTGTCATAATGGGTTTATCAGTCTTTGAAATTGACTTACAGTAGCCATAGCCATTTGCATTTTCCAAACTGCTACTGGTCATACTCATTGGGACCACTAAAAATTTCAACTTACCACTTTAGCTGGACTCTCAACAGTCCTAGATGCACGTTTAGGACCATTGCCTGGCACTACTTTTCTACAACAATCCTCAAATCCTCATCTCTTCCTTGAACTTTCTTCACTCTGCCAATGTTCTTATATCCTTTGAACAGAAAATAGAGCCCATTTATAACGAACTTCCTTAATTTTCTCTTTCCCTCCTGCAAATGTGCCTGTATCTGCAACCAAATTATTTTTGTCACCATTCGTCTCAGGAAAAAACCCTTGAAAAATCCTGCTGAGAAATCTGCTGATAGCCTTATGGAGGTTCTTTTGTATGTGGCAAGTTACTTTGCTCTTGCTGCTTTCAAAATTCTTTCTTTTCTTTGACTCTTAATGATTTAATTATAATGTGTATCTGGCTAGACTTCTTTGAGTTGATCCTGTTTGGGCACTTTTGAGCTTCATGAGTCTGGATTTCTATATCCTTTCCAAGATTTAGCACGTTTTTGGTCATTATTTCTCTAGGTAAACTTTCTGCCTTTTTCTCTTTCTCTCTTGTTCTCTGGAAATCACATGATGCAGGATTCAAGCCAGGTCACTAGGCTGCCTCAGGGACCATAGTCAGATTGAAGCCAGCAGGCCTGTTACTGGGAGCACACACTGTGCTCCTCCTGGTTCCTGAGTGAGCAGGAACTGAACCGTGGCAGAACAGGGTTGGACCTGAGTCACAGGACAGCTCCAGGGTCCACAGCCAGGACTGACGTCAGCGGGCCTGCTTCCAGGGGCACAAATGTGTGTAGGCAAGACTAACTCCTGGAATGCAGTAGAGCAGGGCTGGAACTGGGTCATAGGACTGCTGCAGGATCTGCAGTCAAGTCCAAGGTCAGCCGGCCTCTTAATGGGGCACAGACAGGCATGGTTCCTCCCACATCTCTTGGCAGGTTGGGCTGGTTGTAGAACTGTGGCCAAGCATGGCTGTAGCTGAGTCCACTGGGAAATGGGGCTACTTTTGGTCTGTATCCAGGACCACTTTCAGTGAACCTGCCACCAGAGCATGGGCCTCCCTTCTCAAAGCAGTTCTCCTTGGTCTTGGGCTTCACCAGAGTTTCACAACTCCTGCCAGGATCCTAAAGCTCCCACGAAGGCACTTTTGTCCATGGATGACTGCTAGTTTGTTGTTTGGGGTTGGAGGGATATGAGCTAGGGACCTCCTATTCTACCATCTTTCTGATGTCACTCTCCTCACACGGAATTTTTAAAGGTTTTTTAAGAAGAAAAAAATAGCAATTATATATTTATGCCTCAGAAACGTTTGGTAAAAATGGTCTTTTAAGTGTTAGCACTTAGCAGGGAAAACTTCATTTCCTAGTAATGCTGTATAAAGGAAGCATTATTATCACATAAAATTTAAAACTGATCAAATTTCAATGAAGTTCCCTCCAAATATTCTATTTTTATTGAATGAAAATGCCCAGGATCGGACACAGTTTTCCAATGGAATATAGTTGTAAAAAAATGTGAAAATTCAGATGGTACAGGGCCTTCTACAATGAATATTTGTTGAACAAAGCAAGAGAAAGATTAGATAAATGTTTCCAGTATTCATCTATGTGTGTCCTTCTTCATTCAGCTCTCAGAGAATGTGAAAAATACTCTACCATCAAAACTATTGAATACTTGCTGCTTCCATCTTTCCTTAATTAGCTCAGTCTCGATTCAAATGAACTAAGCAAGCTAAATTGACTTAGATAATATTATCCAAATCTATAATAAGACATCCAGATTTTTACATTTAGCATATTACATTTTCTGATGTCCAGATTAACATCCTAAGATTAAAAACAGCATCCTAAGATTAAAAACTCTCAACTTCATTTCAACCTCATATTAGGTTTTTTGGTTGTTTTGACCATTCTCCCCACACATCCCCAATAACATACATTCTCCCATAATATGAAGGGATGTAGAAATACAGCATTTGTCGCCATAAGTTACCTGTAGTTTTCTTTCCATTTAGAAGATTGCCCTATAATGGCGACCCCTCCCCTACCCCACAGATCTTTAGTTTCTGCGTTATTACTTCTCTATCCTTCCTTTAATTACTTCAGGCTTCCCAGGGAAACATTTTCTAAATGGATACATCCTTGATGCAATAAAGCATCTCCAGCAATTCTGAGTCAGTAGAGAAATGCATTTATTTGCATAGAGTCTGGTTTTTTTAACCATGTGAGTTTCCAAGGGTGGAAGGTGTTTTCTATTTTTGTTCTATAATTTGAAACAAGAAGGAACACGTTTTTCTCCCTGGTGAAGAAACATTTTACAGGGCTGGTAGGACATTGCTGCCTTTAAAACTATACAAGACATTGTACAGTATTTGAAGTAAGAGTGAGTGAGGAAATGTAGCATACTTGAAGGTATGGTGCATATCTACAGAATTTTTTTCAGGAGTCTAATAAGGGGGCAAATACCAGTAGACACAGCTGGAAGGGGAATGATAGGTAGGAAGCAGATTATTTTGGTGTTCTGGGTTGAATAGTGTCCTCCTCCAAATCCATGGCCTTCCCAGGTCCTCAAAATGTGAGCTTATTTGGATGTAAGGTCTTTGCAGATGTAATTAAGATGCGAGTTAAGATGAGGTCATACTGGAGTAGGGTTGGCCCTTAATATAATATGACTGGTGTCATTCTAAGGAGAGGAGAAGGGACACAGCAACAGACACACAGGAAGAACATCATGTGATGAAGGAGGCAGAGATTGAATTGATGCATCTCTGAGTAAAGGCATGACAAGGATGGCCAGGAAAACCAGAAGCTAAGAGAAAGGAATGGACTGGGTTCTCCCCTAGAGCCTTCAGAGATAGTGTGTCTCTGTCAGCACCTTGAATTTCAGACTTCTGGCCTATGCAACTGTGAGAGAATAAATGTCTATCATTTTAAGCCATCCAGTTTGTGGTACTTTGTTATGGCAGCCCTAGGAAACTAATACAACTGGGAACACTGATGTCTACTTTATAACCAAGAACTGGGTTCAAATTGTCATTAAAACACTTACTAGCCATTTGACCCCATTTTTCTTATCCATGAAATAATTATCAAGATTTAGGAAATGTGCCTTTCCTGAAAAGAGTTGCAGTAACTTTTTTTTTTTTTAATTTTTATTGGAGTATAGTTGATTAACAGTGTTGTGTTAGCTTCAGGTGTACAGCAAAGTGAATCAGTTATACATATACATATATCCACTCTTCTTTTTTTAGATTCTCTTCCCACACAGACCATTATAGAGTATTGAGTAGAGTTCCCTGTGCTATACAGCAGGTTCTTATTCATTATCTATTTTATATATAGTAGTGTGTATATGTCAATCCCAGTCTCCCAATTTATCCCTCCCCCCACTTATCCCCTGGTAACCATAAGTTTGTTTTCTACATCCATGACTTTACTTCTGTTTTGTGAAGCATTAACTACTTCAGTCAAAAAAAACCTAAGAATAATTCTGCAACATATTGTCTTCTACTAATTAACATTCCTAATTGAAATGCACTGAGTCTGATGCTCCATTATTTAAATACACAGTAAATAACAAGGGACGCCGCTATGGATTTTAAATCTAAGAAAACTCCAGTTTTAGGAATTAACTTTATGAACAAACTTTCCAACTAGATTTTTTTGTTAAATTGAAAGAAAATGATCTTCAGGAAGTGAATGTAATTCCAAAGAAAAGAAATATTATCCTAGGGCATCCTTTTTTAAATTGACTTGGTAAATATAAAATGACAGCAACTAGCAAGGTGCCAAACAAATAATGAAATTCATAAGGCATTCAAGGGGAATAAGCAGCCACAAGTTCTCCTTGTTTATATTATCACTGCTAAACGACAGTGGCTCTCACATCATTCTGGAATAGAGATTTTCATTCTTGTTTCACATCTCTGAATTTGAGCAGCAAGTATTATTCTGGAGCATTTCCAGGACAGATATATTCTCTTGAATGCAAATTATTTAAAGATGGAGACATTTGTCTGTTTTCCTCATCTTCATCATTTATATCATCTTCAGTGATGTATTCTACATGCCTAGAAGAGTCCTGTTATATAGGAGATACTCAATAAACATGTCCTATGAATAAAGAAATATGTCAAATGAGTAGATGAATAAGTAAAAGTCATCAACTGAATTTATCAACATATGGTACCTCCTTTCACTACCACCAATGAACTCTGCCTCCAGTCTTATCTTCAAACCCGTGTTTGGGAGGTAAGAGAGACAGAGACAGAGACAAAGAGAGACACAGAGAGAATCCAGTAGATTCTGTGTGGCTATACTGAGTGATAGACAGATGACAACTATACTAAAAATTTGGAGACATGAGTCTAAATCATGACTGTATCACTAAATTCTTGTATAATTTTAAGAAACTAATTTAAACTCCTTAGACCATGTTTTGTCATCAGGGAAATGATATAGACAATCTCTTAAGTCCCTTTCAGGTCTACCGTCTTATGATCACACAGGACTTGGTTTGTAAAAGAGGATCAGGAAGGCAGAAGGAAGGCATAGAGAATGACATAGAAAAGAAGAGAGTCCAGAGAGAATGAGGAGGGAGTTCAAAGGGATCTAGGGTTATGGCAGAAATGTCATTGCAGGAAGACACAGAAGACTTCTTGCTGCTTTCTCTATTTGTGAACTTGAGTAAGTCTGCCCTTCATTTAGTCAAAGCTGAGAATCTACTGTGTGCTGCCCTGGATTTAGATCGGAAGGACATATGTGCCTATAATATTATCGCCAACTCTCCAGGAATTTACAAACTAAGGACATATTGGGATAATGATGCATACGTGGAAGCTTAAAATATTATAAAGTGCATTTGAAACTCTCTCAGCTCTAAAACTATAGTTCTAAGATGATTTCATTTGACTTGAAGGCAGTATCAAGTATATGGAAGTAACTTATAGAGCCATCAATGAATAGATTTTTTTTTAAATAAATTTATTTATTTATTTATTTATTTTTGGCTGTGTTGGGTCTTTGTTGCTGTGCGCGGGCTTTCTCTGGTTGCGGTGAGCGGGGGCTACTCTTCTTTGCGGTGTTCGGGCTTCTCATTGCGGTGGCTTCTCTTGTTGCGGAGCATGGGCTCTAAGTGCGCAGGCTTCAGTAGTTGTGGCACACGGGCTGTAGAGCGCAGGCTCAGTAGTTGTGGCACACAGGCTTAGTTGCTCCGTGGCACATGGGATATTCCTGGACCAGGGCTCGAACCCGTGTCCCCTGCATTGGCAGGCGGATTCTTAACCACTGCGCCACCAGGGAAGCCCTATCAATGAATATTCATGAGAAATATTCAGTGGTGTGTTGGTAGACTAGCTCTCAAGGGGGGAAAAAAATCCCTGATGTGTAGCATTTCCCTATTTCCTTGGTTAAATACCCCAGCATGGTTAATTTCAGGTTGCCAGTATGACCTCACTGAAGGTGTATTTGAGAAGAAAAGCACACAGTCAGCTTTGGTGAAGCAGTACAACAGGCTGCCATACACACATGTCAGAGGAAGGAACCTCAGGGTTAATGATGCTCCCTTCCTCCCAGCTGGACAGAGGAGTGAAAACTATGGCTGTGGTCCAGGGCAAAGAATGAGCACATTTACTTCTCATAATGGATGAAGAGTTTGCTAATGAAAACATCTCATAATAAGGATATTTGTACCATTTGTATGAGTTGATATTTTTTTAAAAAGGCTCAAAAACCTCTTGGTTATGAACAATAAAGAGATGTCATCAATTTTTTAGTGCCTTTATCTTTTTCTCAATATCCACTTTGAAACCAGAGATTCTGCCTTCTTTTTTCCCCCTCAGTTCCATTTTACAGCTCAAACTCTACTTCAAGGCCTTCTTATTACTCATCGGAATCCCTGTTACGGCTGCATAACTGATTTATCTAATTTACACACACACGGAACTACCGACTTAATCTTCTAGCCCCTACTATAGTGTAAGTTCCAGAATAGTAGACCTTGCATTTTTCTTATTCACCACGATAACAAAAAGAATTTTTTATTGCAAGCAACAGAACCTGACTCGGGCTAACTTAAAGGCAGAAAATAAGTTTATTGAAAGAATATTGGATTGCTCCAAAAATTAAATGTAAAACTAAGAATCTAAGACAGAAAAATAAGTGGGAAGTGAGTAAGACTGAGTAAACCAGAGGTTGAAACTACCTAAGTCCACTGCCTATGAATACTTCCTTCAGAGCTGGGCTATCTACTTTCCTGCCACCATTATGAGTAATCTCTAATCGTCACTTTGTCACTCCCTCAAAATTAAAGGAGCTGGTTGGAAGCATACTGTTGACCAAGCCCAAATCATATGTCTACACTTCAGAGTCTTGTAAGTTACACTTTCATTTCTAATTTCCACATCAGCCACCTCTGGCTGACGACCATTCCTCTTCTTTTTTAAAAAATCATAATCGAGCTTGAATATTCTGCAACCATTTGGACCAATTTACAAAGCTGACCAGAAACAATAAATTTTCTATCTATACTCCAATGGTGAGAGATGAAATAAAACTGAGACTAATCAAAATACATAAATTCATACGAGTTATAAAGAAGAAAAATGCTTAGAGGCTCTCAATTGCCTACTGAATATGTTTCTTATCCTTTGTCGCAGCTCCTGTCTTATCTCTCTGATTCTGGTTATGAAATGATCCCTTAAAATAGGACCTCTTGCCTTTCTCTAGTCATGTCCCATATTCTGTCCTCTCATCTCATTGACTTTAATCTTACTGCTCTCAGGCTGGAGATGCCCTGCCCTTTATCTCCTCTTGTGTAAATCCTTTTTCACTTTCAAGGGCAGAGCAAAAGCCACCTTCTTCATGAATTTATCCTTAATATTCCCAGCAGGAAACCAAACTCTGTTCCAGATTGTTAAGGCCTTAAGTTTGCAGCTCTCCTGTAATATATCTTACATGGTATTTTGTGATATGTGTAGCTTGTTTTCTGTCATTTTCAGTTCCTCTCCATTGAAAAATCTCCATTGTCATTATCTTGTCTTTTAAAGAAAATTTTAGTGAGTATGAGTATCTTTAACTTTAGGTTGATTGATAAAAATATAAATTTGAAATAAGTGTATGATATAGAGTAGTTATGCATTTTATATCGGAAGAGATATTATAGCACTGTAGATAAATGATTTAGAACATGATTTTAATGCATGGGTCATTTTTATAATTTTGGTTCAGTTAGTGATTCATGGGCCTAATTTTTAAACAAATAGTGATGAATGTACAAAAAGCTGAACGAAAATGATTATCAGTCAATCCTGATTCGCTTATCGGCTTATAGAATATTATTAGGTTTTAAATCTATTATTGCAGGTCGTGAAGTCCTCCCAGTTTGTCAAATGATGGGATAATTCTCCTTTATTCCTGGAAGGGACATTAGATTAGAAGGAAAAAACACAAGAACTGGAAAATGGCATTAAAAGCTAATACCAAACAGGCTTATGAGAGTAAGATCTAGATTCCCTCTTAACTACATTTGGTGGAGCTTGTCTGTTATACTGTGAGGTGGTTCTTATTGGGTTTCCTGCTGATCTTCAGGCTGGAAGGAATTTTATTGAATTAGGGGGAAGAAATCTAAATGACAACCATGGACAAATCAGTCCCAGTAGGAACCATACTCCATTAGCCTGGGTTTGACAAGTTCCTCATATTGAATGTGAAGATAAACCACAGTTCACTGTCCCAACACTGTCTTAAAGGTGAATGCTTTTATATGAACAATGATGTTTACCACATAATCATATATATTTATGTATCCATAGTATATAAATATATATGTATATTTAAAATAAAATATGGTATGGTGAGTTAGTCATTTCTCTACCGTATAGTCATTTTTGAAAATTATCATAACCTTTGCTGACTCTTTTCTTTTTACTTGGAAATATTCAGCAGGCCAGTGTTTTACCAGACCAAGTGTGTCTGAGGGATTCTGGGAGTTTTTCAATAGCCAAGGTCAATCTGGGCCTGTTTTGTTCTCTTGGGCTATTAAAGTCTACTTCTATTATGGGTTTCCTGATTCCCTGGAACACATATGTTGTTATCTGGAAAACATTCAGACTTTATGAAAACAACCTTGTTTGTTTGTTGCCTAAGAAATAAAATAAGAAAGTGACACTGCTTCACTAAAAAAATCTGTTTTAAGAAAAGTTTTTTTTTTTCATTGAAAACAAGTGACTTCAACAGAATGACCAGTTTTTCTGATAGCATCTTATTGGCATATGAGAACATTTTACCCAGAAAAGACCAGTTACTCTTTGTGGAAATAGTTGGAAATGGGGAAATAGAAAACAAAAAACAAGTTTCTTGGCTTAACAAAGAGTAAATACATAGGTTTATATGTATGAGTTATCATTTTCACTAATATAAACTTGGTCAAAATAGAAAGCATGAGTTTAGAGAAATAACCAGTTTTTGATAAAAAGGGGTCTAAAGGAATGACAGGCCCATGGTTGGTCTTCTCTGCCTGATGGAGCAGATGATTGATCAATTAAGAGGTCAGTTCAAGTGCTAAAATATCCAGATCTTGCATTTTGCCCTTTCTCCTCTTTCTGATCACAATGTAATTAAGGTAATGTTAGTTGGGTATGCCTCATGTAGGGTTTCATATGGGGCAAGATAACCCAACACACATTAATCATTTTTTTATCTTCTCAATAAATCAATTTTTGTTTATTATTAAGCAATGAACGAACTACTATTTCTAGTAGTTCTTTTTGACTTCAAGTGTATTTTTCTTTTTTTTCAGTTTTTATTGGAGTATAGTTGATTTACAGTATTGTGTTAGTTTCAGCTATACAGCTGTACATTTTAAATTATTTTATTAGAAAGGCAGAAATTAGTCTTAAAATTATGTGGTTTTAAAAGTAAAACTAATTCAATCATGTAGAACACTCCAAACTTTAGGTAAAGCTACTTATTCATATTCCTCAGAAGTTAATATTAAGTTAAACATAGTTGTATGTATTTGTCTTTGTGTTTAGTGCCAATGCCCTGTTAACTGGAAGTTATGAGGTATCACAGCCACTTTCTCTAGTTTCTCTTTCATCGAGGCAGTCGAGACAATACACCTGGGAGGGCTCTGAGAGACCACCACGTCTAACTCCTGAGTGGTCTTCTCTACTGCCCACCTCGATATCTCCATCTCAGTACCTGCCACTCTCTCCTTTGACCTGCCTGAGACATGTAAAACAGGTGTCCCCAAAGTGTACTTGAAATTCGGCAATATTCCCTCACAGACAGATTGCCTAAGACTCTTAGATTTCCTTCAATTGTGTATATTTGTGGTGTGTGATGAAGAGACAGCTTCCCACTCTCCATCTCAAGCCTTCTACACTGAGACAAAGATGTAATCATAGGTGCCAAAACACCCACTCATGATATCTGTAAGTGAAAACCTTCCCACTCACAGGAATGACAACAGCGTTCTCCTTCCTGCCCCATCCCAGCCGGCAAAGAGTACAATACAGTCATAATTGAAATAGTCATGATTTCCTCTGCAATTTTAGGCTTTGTTGGGAGAATATAGGTGAGGCTGAGTCAGGAGTTTGGTCATTGAATAACCACAGGACAGTGGACCTTAATCTGGTAAGGACAGCGCACTTCACCCTGTGAGGCATTGGGGAACCAGTTTTGAACAGGATTCTTCCTTTGGGAAATGTATTTTGGAAGTAATGTGAAGCAGGAATTAAAAGGGGAATCATTTAATAATATTGGCCCTAAAGTAGAAGTTAAGAGTTTAACATTTGGGAAATTCTTTGACTATTAAATAAAGTTCAGTTAATATGGAATAGAGCTATCAGTGAACAATAGCATTAAATTAGGTCAAGTACATAACCTGGCCCAACATTACGCATAAAAGAGGCCATACCAGCACAGATATGTCAGACCAGGAAATATAGTGTAGGACCATCTGGAGATGATAAAAGAGGAATGTATCTCTTATCCTCTGGGGTCTCTCTGGGTTCCAGGCCTCATGACAAGAAGGAAATGACCAGCAACTGCTCTAACATTTCATATTTTTGTATATGTTTCCACATTCATGTATGTTTTAGATTATTTGAGGTTATATGAAAGCAGAAAATTCTTCATTTATGCAATTTCAGACACTTGCAGTGGTATCACTATTCATAGTTAGGAAGGAATTCACTATCATTGTGGCAAATATTGATGCTGAGTAACAATGATAACTCTTTGGGGGCCTCTTAATATGTTCTGCTTCTTCAGCTCTTGATTTTCCCTAGCACGGAAAATATATTCTTGATTTTCTTTCGAGTCTGCAGCCTCTGTGTGTTGGGGGACAGAGCGAGCTCCATCACAGCTTCATGTTGTAGGTAACCCAACATCCACTGCCCTGTGTCTCTCCTCCACCCTTTCCATCACTAGTGAAGAGCTTGGGCTAGAATGTAGATTCTGAGGGATATTGGTGCTGAGATTCATACACATACACATTTTCTTTTTTAAAACAGTTTTCAGTTCACAGCAAAATTAGGTGTAAATTACAGAGAGTTTGGGTATACCTGCCTCCCCCATAATCAACCTTCCAGCACCATAATGTTATGTTTGTTACAGCTGACTAATCAACATTGACACATCCCTGTCACCCAAAGCCCATAGTTTACATTAGCATTCACTCTTGGTATTACAATTTCTGTGAGTTTTGACAAATGTATAATGGCATGTCTTAATCTGTTCAGAATGCTGTAATGGAATATCATAGACTTGGATGCCTACAAACAACAAATATTTCTTTCTCATAGTTTCGGAGGCTAGAAAGTCCAAGACGAATATGCTGGCAGATTTGGTGTCTGGTGCAAAACTATTTCCTAAACAGTGCCTTCTTGCTGGGTCCTCACAAAGTGGAAAGGGCAAGAGCCAGTTTTAATAAGAGCACTAATTGCATTCATGAGGGCTCCACTCTCATGACCTAATCAGCTCCCAAAACCCCACCTCCAAATGTCATCACATTGGGAATTATGTCTCAACATACGAAATTTGGGGGGGATGTAAACATTCAGTCTGTGCCATGGCATGTATCCACCATTACAGAGCCATGAAGAAGAGTTTTACAGCTCTAAAAATCCCCCCTTGTTCCTCCCTTCCTTTCTACCATCTCTGGATAACCAACGACCATTTTACAATATCCACTGTTTTGCCTTTTCCAGAATATTATATAGCTGGAGTCAGACAATATGTAGGCTTTTAAGATTGACTGTTTTCACTTAGTAATATGCATTTAAGGTGGTGCTAACCTTTTTCAGGTTATAAAAGAGAACAATTAATATCGTTCATTTTTTATAGAATTATATGAGAAAGACATTAACTGTCTTAATTAGGTAACTCCATGGGTGATACCCAAGAATAAACACGTTAATATTAAAATTTTAGGGAAACCTTCTTAACTTCTCAAAGAGGGTATGCAGTAGAAGGCATTCAATTCAGAAGATATACATAGTACATCTTCCGAGAGTATTCATTTTATTTGAATTCCTGGAGGCAGTCTTTTATAGTGAAAAAGCTTGAACGTCCTATGTCGTAGAATGTAGAATTTTCATCAGATAAAACAAGAGACTTAAAAGAAATGTTGAGCTTATGGAGAACTACTTCTGGCTAAGGGTCTACCTAGACTCCCTTTACGAGTGCAAGTTCAAATTCCTCTTGCATCAAAAGTATTTCCACGGAAAATTTGAGAAGTGATTCGGCAGTGTGGGGAGGGCGTTTAATTTAAAACAAGATGCATTTTGATGGTGGGATAGTATCTTAGGTTCCCAGGGAAGTGAACTCTGAGGCCCTGATTCCTATGCAAAAAGTTTATTGGAAATTGTCCCAGGAACAACCCCTGTGAAGTGAAGGAAGCAGGACTGGGCAGAGGGAGGGTTGAATGCTGATACAGGTGCCATAGGGGGTCTCACGCTGATGCCGTGGGGAGCTTGGGAGCTGCGTTGGTCCTAAACTGATGCCTAGGGGCTGGACCATCTTCCCCAATTCGCCAACGAAGGGAGCCGATCCTGGGAGGCTGTGTGACTTTAGAGGGAAAATCCTAGAGGTAGACTCAGCTGTGAGCTGTCATCTGGTAACCTCCCAGCAGCTGGGGGCATGAGGGCCTTGATCTTGATAAAAAACTCCAGACAATGCAAGACAGAATCCACTACAGACAATAAAGCCCACCAGGTTTCTTGTAAAGAAGGACCTAGAACAAGTGAGTTTGAATATCTTTTGATATAAATGATTCTAGAATTTAACAGAATTACTGCCTCCAAATAAAAGAGAACTTTATTTTGCATATCTGATGTAAGCAAAAATATAAAGGAACACACACATGCAACTCATTTTGAATAAGGCGAGAAGCTTGTCTTGAAATAGAGAAAATTATTCCCTTGTGTTTTGTCACAAAAGGTTGGTACCTTAGCTTAGCTAAGTAATAGGTGTATTACTAAGGTTGGTTCAAGATTTTCATCACATGCAAAACGTTTATTCAGCCTTTTCAACCTACAGTTGACGTTCAGCCTTGAGGTGAGTATATAAAGATGAAAGTTTAGTCCATAAAATATATGAGAAAAAAACGAAAGTAAGGATGTCTGCCCTGTCTTCAATGTGAGATTAATAAAAACAATGAAGAGAAACTATTTGACCATGGTTAAATAGTTAAATATCAAAAGATATATATAGTTATACATGTAAATTTATAAAAATTGAAATCCAATTTACTTTCTAAGTTTGAATTCAGAATGTTTCCATTGGAACACTGCAATTGCATGCACTGCTATGACTTAGGTAGTTAAATAAGAATATGACACAAATGTCTCAAAGTCATACATTTATCCCTCTCCCGCTTAAATATGCTTATTTCCATGAACAAAGATTGTCTTAGATACATGACTTTCATCACAGAGTTTGAATTTAAATATATTCTAGATATGTCACCACTACTGAGTGAGTGGTAAAGGAGAGTAACTTTTAAATTTCATTTCTAAAATGAATTCACACCACCATCCTTATGTATAAAACAAATCATTCTTATATTATCCATAAATAATAGTAGTTTTAAAATGTAAAAAACACAAAATAAGGTATTCCTGAACTGGTCCCCACTACTTTTGATTTTCTTTTCCCTTAAAATACTGATGAGCCCGTCAACATCTGTCCCAGAGACAATATGAAGTATAAGAACTGTTCCACTAATACGAATACTGTTCCACAATACGAAGTATAACAATGTTCCAGCAAATTAGTGCAATCCTGTATGTTCACAGATATCCCCTGACCTCTAGAAACAGCAGCAAGTCAACACTCTTCGCTCATGCTTTAAGTGTTGACTTAAACCATTGCTATGGAATAGTTTCACATGATAAAATCTCATTAAATTTACATCATGTCTTTGGACGCTAAAAATTTATAAGCCTCAGTATCCTCATCTATAAAATGGGTTGGTTGGGTGTGAATCACATTATCCTGAAGATTCTCACTAGTGTAATATCTTAGCTTAAACTATGATTGCATCTGCACTTTAGATATGGCTACACATATCTGCACTTTTTAGACCTTTGAAATGTGATCAAGACTCAAGGGCAAAGAGCAGTGTGACAAAACCGTAGCAGACCTCAGGTCTGTGACTCAGTCCTCCCCAGGTTCTCAGGAACCAAATTCCCCTAGCTGAGGCCACTAAGAAACTGTTACTAAACTGTATACTGATATAATGACATAATGCCAATTTACTTAAATTTTTAAATTGTGATTGCAACTTTTCAAAGTGCCTAACTTACTGTATAAAAGTATCTTTACTCCTCAAGGAAAATCTGATGATCAAATTTAAGAGCATGAATCAAAATTTCTTCTTTAATTTGAAAGTGTCATTTTTTCACAGTAATGATGCCCTTTATATAAATGTTTCTGAGGTTAAGATAAGGTGTATTCTCTAATCATGTTGGCCTGTTTTGTTAGAGTTCATATTACTCCTAATAGAAAATTGATTTACTTAAATTAGCTAAATGTTTCATGTTTATGCGAGATGAGAGTATCCTATAATGTTTCAACACTAGACAGAGAGAGAACTCCCCTAACGTGAAAATGACTGGCTCTCTTTTTAGGTCCTGTCACAATACAGCCGTCACCGTGTGAAGCTGGTCAGTTTTCTTGCATCTACACACTCCAGTGTGTGCCCCTCTCAGGGAAATGTAACGGACAGGAAGACTGCATGGATGGATCTGATGAAATGGATTGTTCTCTCAGCCCCCCTCCTCAGCTCTGCGGTCAAATGAAGTTCCAGTGCTCTGCCAACGAGTGTATCCCATCCCTCCTGCTATGTGATGGCGTGCCTGACTGTCGCTTTAATGAAGACGAATCCGGCTGCTGTGAGTTATTTTCATTCACCCAGTGTGCCAGGGGGGAAATGCTGTTTGGAAATGATAGAGAGAGCATGACAGATAAAACAAAGTTCTCTAGAGTGTTACCATGATCGTATCATCAGTAACATAGTTGTTTGTGTTATATTGCTAAACAAAGCATATTGTCCTTGCTTAGCATTTCTGGAAACATTTTGTTTGTAGTCACACTAATCTCCGTTAAATGTGTCTGATTTCCTTTTTTATTTACAACTGGGTCATTCATATAGGGGATGCTCTTATGTATCCATTATCTTTTTAACAAATGTTTGTGGGAATGGATTGAAGACGTGTAATTATAATTTCTTCCCACCCTAAATGTTCATGAAGATGGCTCGAGCAAATGGGCAAATATCCATTGTAGTGAATAGATGTAGCTAGGGGATGGACCTGGACCTGGGTAGATGTTATGTCATTAGAGTTAATGCAGATGGGGGTCCACCTGCCAGTGCCGGGGACGCGGGTTCGGGCCCTGGTCCGGGAGGATCCCGCATGCCGCGGAGCAGCTTGGCCCGTGCGCCACGGCTCCGGAGCCTGTGCTCTAGAGCCCGCCAGCCACGGCTGCGGAGCCTGCGTGCCACAGCTGCTGGGGCCCGTGCGCCTGGAGCCCGTGCTCCACGGCAGGGGGGTTCGCCGCGGTCGGGGGTGGCGGGGGCCGTCGCGCAGCGGCGGGGACCCAACGCAGCCAAAGATAAATAAATTTAAAAAAAAAACAAAAAACAGAAAGAGTTAATGCAGAAGTAAATCTGTGGGACATTAGGGTTGACCTTATCCTTATCACTTACTACCTGTACAATCTGCAACATTATTTGAGTCAGTCTTACCATCCATGTAATACCTAACTTACACGGCTGTGAAGATTTGAGAGAATGCATGTAAAATTCCCAGTCCTGCATCCGTCAACTTCTGTCTTTATTATAATTAGCCTATGTCAGATAGGGAAGGAAGAGTGTTAATTAAGTAATTATACAAAGTACACAAATCTTTAAGGTGAGCACATAATCATGGTGGAGTCAAAGCATCACTAACATTTTATTTAATTACTTGTTTGCTTGGTTTCACATTATATCATACTGTATTTGGGCTGCAATGATAGAGCTCCATAAGCCCTATGTTACTGGCCACTGTTTTGGGGGTGGGGAGCAGTAAAGTTTGGAAGGTAACTGTAAGAGGGGGATATTGGGAGAAATAGAAGGGTATTTCAGTGCCCTGTTTTGTGTGGGCATCCAGAATTATGATAACTATTGGAAAAGATGTGAAGATGAATAAAGGAAAAGGAAGATGACTTGGATTTTTGAAGGTTTTAACCTTAAATCAGTGAATTTCTTTTGCTGGTTTAGGTTTGCAGATTGGCTTTCTATCTCCCAGTTATTTCCTGCATGTATATTCTTTCTATAATAAAGCCTATTTGTGAGGTATTATAATATTTTCTTAGGAGCAAGTTAAACAAATGGAGGTGAATGAGGAAGAGGAAGCCAAGTTACTTATCCCTGTTCCCATCAAGGCTCTAATGGAATTTGGCTGATAGACATCAGATTAAGTTCAATATAGTCATATGGTATTTGACTTCAAATAACAATGCTATGTAAAGAGAAGCTTAGGAAGGTACTGTATCCTTATACTTTTAGACATATGTTGGAAAATTGGTGTTTGATGGGATAGTAATATACAAAATTCTGCTCCTAAGGGGAAATAAGTCCACATTAGGAATAGATGGCATTGTAAAAGAATTGCTTCTCTCCGTGTCCAAAATATTTATTGAGTTAGGACTCTGTAGGGAAAATTGCATGAAAATAAACCATGGACAAAATGCTAGAGCAAAATTACAGAATAAAAGCATCTGATGGTGACAATTTACCAAACAATTGAAAGCATAACAGTTTTTCCCCCCCCTCTGGGCTCACCTATTTATTTAGAATGGTATTTTGTAAACTCTCCTTCCTTCCTTCCTTCATTCATTCATTCACAAATCTTAATTAAGGATGTATTTTATGCCACATGTTGTATTGGACATTGACGATCCAGATGGACATGACATGGTACAAGCTCAGGTTGTTAGATACATTACATATTAGTGAAGGAGATTAGTGATAGTTGGAATACCATGTGATAAGTTCTGTGACAGAGATAAAAACAGTGTTATTGAATAACATAGGGTACTCCCTAGCTATGGTGCCAGGGAGTCTATAAATTTTAACAAGAAAAATGATTGCAGAGCCAAATTTGGAAAGACAGGTACTCATTAGGCAAGTAGAGATGCTTGATTCCAGTGGAGAATGTTCCAAGAATAGAGAAAAAGTTGTTTGATTGAAACATATTTCATATAACTAGAGTGGAGTTTGTAGTACAGGGACTTTTGCAGAAATAGGTTGGGAGAGATAAGCAGGGACTAGGTCTTGAAGAGTCCACCCCATCATGCCAGGAAGAAGTGTTTAAGTAGTAAATGGAATGGATTGCAGTGAGGACGGGGGACTGGTTAGGAGCTGTTACAGTGGAAATATAAAGGGATTGAGTAGATTAATGGCATGAGGTATGAAGATTATGAATAGATTTAAGAGACATTCAAGTGAAGAGGAGGAGAAAGTAATCGAGAATAGTTTCCAAGTTTCTGATATGGGCAACAAGACAGCTAATCAGCCATTCCTTGAGCTGGGAAAAATAGGAGGAGAAGGACCTCTTAGGGTAAGAATGCGGGTTCATTTTTAAACATGTTGTATTTATGGTATCTGTGGCACATCCACGTGGAACGTTCAGGATGTGTTTATAAATGGATGTCTGGAGCTCAGGAATGAGCTAAAGGAAGATATATAAAGATACATATACATAGCTATCAGCATACGATGATTCAAGCTGCAGATATAGGTGAGATAATGGAGAGAGGAAAAAGGTAAGGTGGCAGACAGAATCCTAAGGAACACCTAAAGGACAGTTAAGAAAAACCAAACATCGAAAGACACGGAGATGTGGTCATAGACATGGGAGGGCAAACAAAAGAGAGTGATGATCTTAAGTCAAAGGTAGAAAGCCTACGTATCAGAGAATATTCAAAGGTTCAAATGTTTCTGAGAGATCATGTAAGATTAGGACTAAAAAATACAGACTGGGAAATAGCAAAAATGGTTGCTGGTGGTCTTGGAGCAAGAACATGCTTAGAGTGGTAGGGCAGAATTGTGATGTCAGTCTTTTGTGGAGAAGATGGGAAATGGCAGAGGGAAACAGGCTACAGAAAACTTCAAGAAGCTGGCATTTCGAGTGGGATATAGGATAAAATAAGAGGTTTGGTTCTTTGGTTTGTTTGTTTTGTGAGGCTTGCACATGTTTAAATGTTGTAGGAATAGAATTCTGAAAAGTTTGCAATTTTGTGCAGGAAGATCGATAGCAATTGATCTTTGAAATCCTTTTATTCTTGCAAAAATACATGTTTAGTGATCAGAATGCTTAAACAAAGCATGTGATGAGTCCAAATTTTAAAATAATTCATATTTAATGTTGTCTTTCCACTGGAAACATGTTTTTTTATAAACTGAAGTGATACTTTTACCAAAAATATTTCCTTTCCCTAAAATAAATGGAAAAATAAGTATGGTTTAATTATATGGGAAAATAATGCAAAACCAGGAGCATTCTTCTCATTGATATTCCTCTGATATTCCTGTTCACCAAGAAGATTTTGATTTCATCAGATGTATCGGTCAATATCCTAGCAAGAAATGGATGGCACGCTGATATTATATAATTTGAGATTGTTTTAATAAAGGGATTATTTATTAGGGAAATAATATGCATAGGGAAACCATAAGGAATAGTAACAGCGGGGCCTTTTATCATCCATAGAGCAAAGGATGTGAGAGGAGGGAACAGTTGCCTGAATCTAGAGTCAAGGAGAGCTACTTGATAAAAGGCGTGGCATTTGGTTACGGAGCAGCTAACCAGTGGTGATCTCACAGTCTCTTCTCTCTGCATCAACCTCTTGCTGGTGCTACCTATCAACCAAACCCAACCAAAGCTAGAAGGCAAAGAAGCACATTGATGTACCCTTAGAGTTCAACCTCCCAGGGCTCAGAGCAGGGAAAGAAGATGGAGAATGGCTCAGGAGAGGCACATTATCCATCAATAATAGAGATAACTGGGAAAAACAGATGGAGAAGTGGATAGTTTTCCTATTATCTAACTTTATGTTCCAATAGTAGTTGATACGTCTTATCAAGTTGAGTGTCACTTCTGAAGATTGGGAATGGATCATGCTCCTAAGACTTGTGGATCAGCCTTTATCATCAACAGTTTTATTATTGGCCTTTCAATTTGTTAGCTATGATCTCAGCATCCTTTGGTGCTTCTCCATCACACTGTAAAGATCATCCACTGCATTTGACAGCTTCTAACTAGAGTGTTCCTCAGTTTACTCAACATTAAAATCATAGAGATTAAGTCTTTTTTACAGAGGTATTGGAGAATTAAATGAATTAATATGGTAAAGTGCATAATACAAACATAATAAATTATTATCCTTTCCACTTTAAATTATATTTATAGTTCTATTAAAATTATTTAAGCTGCTAAGATATTTCAATAAGAGTAGTGATTGATTTTAGTTCAGGGATAGAATACATTTCCATGCTAGGTGTGTGTCTGCCTTGAAGGGCTTGTAGCCTTTATTCCCACGGCCAAGATCATAGTTTCTTTGCTGTTAGAAACGTTAATCTGCTACATACATGAGTTTCATTTTAGTAGTAAATGGATACACACCCATAGTCATACATGCCTTACTTTTGTGTATATTTCTTATGCAGCAACTATAATCTTCAAAAGGGATTTTGCTTTACAGAAGTAACTCCGATGAGCCATTCATGAATTGTTGATCTTTAATGTATCATCTACCTGAGTGAGTGAGCTAAAAGCCATAAAATTCTCTGTGTTACTTGGCTTATTTCGATTAGAAAGAGTATGAACCTCTAGGATGATGACAGATTGAAATAAGTATTTTTATAGACATTAAACCATAATGTTTGAAAGAGAATGTGGCAAAAGTAGGTATTGTCCAGGGCAACATTTTGAAACCTGAGCTTCCTATAAATTTTATTTATAACTGGTTTGGACTAATTTTGGAAAATGTTTTTGTTGTATATGTGTTAATAATGGAGGATAAAAAGAAACTAATGATTCCATTTGCTTTGCTGCGTTCAGTCCTTTGCTGTATAGGTGTCAATAAGTATTAATTGCATACATAATTTATTTTCAACCCACTTTTAAGAGGAAATTAATAAATACTAACTTTAATGTTATACCATTTAAAATGCCACAGAAACTAAGCTTTTAGTTTCAAATTTCATAAAGTGAAAGGCCAATTTTTAACTATCTAAACTAAACTTTCGATAAAAAGGAAAAAGTAAAACTTTCTACAAATGAAACCATTTATTTTCTTATACACTTTTTATGTGTTTCAATGCTGTTTGGGCCATAGTTGAGCATTTATACTGCTTACAAGTTAGAACTCTTCATTGTACAGTCAACTTGAAAATAAACTCTCAGTCACACTGGAAATTAGGTTAAGGAGTATGGATTGGATTAGTATTTCTGAGAGAAGAAGGGTCCAAAATAATGCTTTACAAGTAGATGAGTATCTATCATCTTTGTATACAAATTTCAACACATTATATTGTTTAAAACCATAAAACTATTATCTTGTATGGTCCCTCAGCTCCTTGCAATGAAAAACAATGATAAAAAAATATGAATACATACACATACATGGATATATTGAGACATGTATATATTCACACATTCATTTTTTACAAACATCTCTTCATCTTATAGGAGTTGGAAAATTATTCTATTTCTTAGTTTACTTGGTTTGGAATATTATTTATCTTGTTGATGTATTACATATCCTAAAATTATGTCACCCTTTGGAAAAGCTTAAAGGTCATCTATTCTCCTGGCACCTTAGCCATTTCTACAATCCGGTTTCAGCCTCATTTTTTATATTTGTCTATCCTACCTCTTCACACAGACTCCCCAGTCCGAGGCAAACTGCTTTTACTCACTGTTCCAGTATCAAACTTATTGATTCCCAATCTGTAGACTTGATTCCCACTCTGCTAAATGGCTTTTCTCTGGAAACATTAAAATTTAAAACATATCTCAAGACTCTATTCTTACTTTCACCCTTTACAGACTTCCCTATACTAAAGGAATCTCTTATTTTTATCATACTTATCTATACCAATGCTTTTCTAACTAAGTCTGGCTGTATGACATTTCTCTTATTATTATTTTGAACCATTAATCATTCTTGTATTGTTATCTTGGTTTTGTTGCTGTATATGTTTTGGTTACTGTTTTTAAAAATTTCTCTCCTGCACTCACTAGTGGAAGTGCTAAGCATAATGTCTTACTTATAGTGGCACCTCAATAATATTTTTTGGTGTGAATTAATGTTCTAGCAGGAAGAATTGCTCAGTGAAGAGTAACACTTTAATTTTTCAGATCCAGCATTTTTAGTCAATGGAAATACATACTCTTTTTTAAAAAATTTTTATTGGAGTATAGCTGATTTACAGTGTTCTGTTAGTTTCAGGTGTACAGCAAAGTGAATCAGTTATACATATACATATATCCACTCTTTTTTTAGATTCTTTTCCCATATAGGCCATTATAGAGTATTGAGTAGAGTTCCCTGTGCTATACAGTAGGTTCCTATTAGTTATCTATTTTATATATAGTAGAGTGTATATGTCATCCCAATCTCCCAGTTTATCCCTCCCCCTCCTTATCCTCTGGTAACCATAAGTTTGTTTTCTATATCTTTGACTCTACTTCTGTTTTGTAAATAAGTTCATTTATATCCTTTTTTAAGATTCCACATATAAGCGATATCATATGATATTTGGCTTTCTGTGTCTGACCTACTTTACTCAGTATGACAATCTCTAGGTCCATCCGTGTTGCTGCAAATGGCATTATTTTGTTCCTTTTATGGCTGAGTAATATACCACTGTATATATGTACCACATCTTCATCCATTCCTCTGTTGATGGACATTTAGCTTGCTTTCATGTCCTGGGTATTATAAATAGTGCTGCAATGTACATTGGGGTGCCTTAAAAAACATTTTTATGTTCCACTTGACAATAAATTTTGATAGGCAGTTCTCAAACTGAACTTTATCAGTAACCTATGATAACTCAAATAAACAACTCCTTCCAGCCCATAAATATACTTAAAAAAAAGAAAAATTTGTGACGTAACTGACAATATCTGTGCAAGACCCATGCATGGGGATATTTACTCCTGAGTCTTCTAAACTATCAATTTAGCTTGAGAATTTTGAACTTAATTGTCTTTATTCTAGTAGAAGTAACTTTCCAGATTAATCCTTTTTAAATTTTTGGCACTAGATTTGGGTTAAAATATTCAAATAAGATATTGTATATGAAACCATTAAGTACATCAGAGAGAAGCAGAGCTATTCTTGTTGAACTTGGGGTAAGTGCCAGAAAGCCCTGGCTCTTCACTGCTGCCTTCCACATATCTCTGCAGAACCCCAGGGCTCAAAGAAACAGGAATAGAAATGCAGCTTAGATCAGTATCATTATTATTTAGTGCTTTTGAAATCGATCCAGAAATCCTGACAAGATGGTGCAGTAGGTTCATTCTTTGACACTTTCCCTCTACTCCAAACACATAACAATGCTAGATAGAAGAAATGACCCTAAAAAGGCTCAGGGACATGATTAATATAGGGCTGGAACAAAACTGGAATAGAACCAGGCTTGCTGGTTTGCAGGTTCTGAAGCAAACAGGAGACTGGAGATGCATGATGGTGGCCTGGAATGAAGGGTTCTGGTTTAGCCCTAACTCGTAAAAGGAGTGTAGAACAGTCCACTGCCTTACAGGAAGTTGTAATCCTGAAGAGACTAGAGAGCAAGAGGGAGGAACACAAGAAAACAGTTACAGGACTAAGAGTAGCATCCAAGGGAGGTCAAGTACTTTGCAGAACTAGATTGCCATTGAACTGTCAGTATCATTGATGGGTTCATTGATAAGGACAATTTTCTGAAACAACCAAAGTGCTATGCACAAGACGTATGCTTGTCCCTTGAAATCAAGCCCGCAAGAGACTCTGAAATTAGTAAAATACCTACATCATGCATTGACAATGCTATAAAGGCACATAACTCATATTACGTTGGGCTACAGTGATCTACATCACTACCCAGATCTAACAGATACCCAGTGACTACCCATGACTTATAACCCAATTGGAAAAGGATGAACATTCAAACAAATTACAGTCTCTGTTAGTTCAGTTGCACGTAATATAGAGATGTTAGGGGAGCAACAGAAGTACGAAGAGATCTGCCTTGATATTAAAGTTGACTCTAGTCTAAAATCAGTTTGGACTATATAGTACACACAATGCATTTTATACACACATACATGAATAATACTACATAATGCACAACTGGGAGATGATTCTATTGACAAACTTTTTGTGAAGAAATTTTTAACTTAATAAATTTCAATTTAATAAATTGAAGTTTTCTTCACCAAGAGCTCTAATACATAGTTTAAATGTAGAGCTAGAAAAATGAGGGGTAAAACAATAAACTGTCTTATTATTTTATTAGAAGAAATTTGTTTTTTAAAAACAGTGATAATTATTGTTCTTTTTTTCAGCCAATGAAAACTGTTCTGATGGAGCTTTGATGTGTGCCTCTTCTAACAGCTGTATCCCAGTACACAAGCGCTGTGATGGTTTTGCCGACTGCATGGATTTCCAACCTGATGAGTCCAGCTGCTTAGGTACTGTATATCCATTAAAATTCTTTGTAATATAAGCCAATAACTTAACCTGCACACAATAAAAATATTAAAACTTGAAATTCTAAATAATATCAAGCATGGAATAATTGAATTACTGTTATTGGTTTGGGGGCAGAAAGAATGTTAACATTAATTTGCTACATTTATAAAAAATGTACAAGTATATAATATAATGAATTCATGTATACTGTACATAAACCATGCTCACGAAATAAAAATCAAACCATTTTAATTTAATATAATATAACTTAACATCATTAGCATTTAATAATCTCTTCTATGCAAATTGCTGGTTTCTATAATAGGGAAACCCCTACATGATCTAATATGTTATTAATTTTTTTAAATTGTAATTTTTTCTCACTTCTTCATAAGAGCTCCCTATTTGCATGATCTAGTCATGCTTAAAAGTCAATTTATTTAACTTCAGACTAACTTTTAAACATTTTTCTTTCTTCTGACCCTAGAACATTTATAAGATCTGATAATGTGTTTTTGTGATTATACTTTTATCAAAACTGCTTTAATAGTCTCAATTTATTATAGTCCATTGTTAACATCTCTCCTGAGTAATCGAATTTTTATTTCATGCAGGAGATATATAAAATAAAAGATAGTTAGGGGCAATGTAAATGTCACAACTAAACAATATTATAAATTGGTGATAAAAGATGTATTCAATAATATTTTCTAAATGAATTGGGGATATTTCATATCAAAACTAGGAAAGAATATATTTTTTGTATCTTTCAAGATAGAAGAATGTTGTAAGTGACAAAAGCATGATAATTCAAATAAAATCATAGTGCAAAAAATATCTTTTTTTTATGCTACTAAAAATGAGCACTTGTGCAGCACTGAATTTTATGAGTACAAAGGGAAATCAAGAAGTGCACAAATCTGGGCTTCCCTGGTGGCGCAGTGGTTGAGAATCTGCCTGCTAATGCAGGGGACACGGGTTCGAGCCCTGGTCTGGGAAGATCCCACATGCCACGGAGCGGCTGGGCCCGTGAGCCACAACTACTGAGCCTGCGCGTCTGGAGCCTGTGCCCCGCAACGGGAGGGGCCGCGATAGTGAAAGGCCCGCGCACTGCGATGAAGAGCGGTCCCCGCACCGCGATGAAGAGTGGCCCCCACTTGCCGTAACTAGAGAAAGCCCTCGCACGAACCGAAGACCCAACACAGCCAAAAATAAATAAATAAATAAATGAATAAAGTAGCTATAAAATTAAAAAAAAAAAAAAAGTTTCTCTGCATTTCTAAAAAAAAAAAAAAAAGAAGTGCACAAATCTGATTCCATAAAATATGTGAAGATGAATGCTCTTTGGCATTACTTCTCTACTATGCATGCTTATACATCAGATTAGATACCAGAAAGGAATTCTGTTACTCTCTTCAGAGAGTAAGAAAGATATTAATGAGATAATTCCATTATTTGAAACTATTAAGACACAGCACTTATGTCCAGTACCCAAATGTATTTACATAAAAATGAGATTTTCTTCAGGATAGACCTATATGAGAACAAATATATTATAACATATTACGGTTCATTGTCTGCTTTGACATGTTCTATATTTAAAAATACGAAGAAACAGAAAACAGAAGACCTGTCATTCATCCTGCGTGATAGACAACCTATAGTTAATAATATAGAACACATTTTTGTTGTCCATCATTTCTGTTACTCACCAATTCATTTAGTTCATTTACAAAGTATAGGTCATATTGCCACAGCTATTGGGTTAAAATGAAACAAAGAACTAGTGAAACAGTTCTCAGAAATAAGATCCATATTACATTATGCATTCTCTTATTTATATTTTCTATGCTCTTTAGTTTGTCAATCAAATATGATAAAGTCACTGTTTTTAAGAAAGCCTTTAAGTCTCATCCATGCTGTGCCCATGCACATTCCACCTTCCTCTCTCTTTTCAAGCATCATATTCTTTTAAGGTCAGCATTTCATAGACATTTATGAGGCCAGTCCTTACAGCATCCAGTAATTCTCCCAGTGGTCACACAACAGATGGTGAGCATCTGGTCTCCCCTCACCTCAAGGTTTAAGTCATTAACAAAAACATCAAGCTCAGGCATTGCATGAGTGTTGCAGGTTAAGTATATTTCAATGAGTCCTATCTATTCCCAAATTACATTAAAAAGGCATATTATTTGCAACTTTTGGTTGCTTAGGCAACAGAAAATTATTGAACAGGATACATCCGAGTTAATGTAAATTGAAAGTCTTTTTCCAGTCATTTGCAGTAGTAGAGGTTAATAAAGGTTATGTTAAGGTGATACTATAATTATGATAATCACCTATTTGAAGGAGAATTAGGGAAAGGCACTAAAAATATACAATTATAGGATGAGATATTATTAACTTAATATATGAATAATAACAATATAGCTTAACAATGTTTCAGAAGTTTTTTTGTTTTTTTTTTTAAACAGTGTCCGTTTTAAATTTATTTATTTTTATTTATTTATGGCTGTGGTGGGTCTTCGTTTCTGTGCGAGGGCTTTCTCTGGTTGCGGCAAGCGGGGGCCACTCTTCATCGCGGTGCGCGGGCCTCTCACTATCGCGGCCTCTCTTGTTGCGGAGCACAGGCTCCGGACACGCAGGCTCAGTAATTGTGGCTCTCGGGCCCAGTTGCTCCGCGGCACGTGGGATCTTCCCAGACCAGGGCACGAACCCGTGTCCCCTGCATTGGCAGGCAGACTCTCAACCACTGCGCCACCAGGGAAGCCCCAGAAGTTTTTGAAAACCAAACCAAAATATAACACAAAACTTCTCATACAAGCACTGTGAAGCTACTTCAAGTTTCTGAAATATGGTTAATCCCTCCTGCAGTTCTTGTGCTGGGATTTCAAGATAAAGAAACAGTCCATGCCCACGAGGAATTTGGTTTGCTGCACAAGCTTCTGGTGAACTCTTGTAATCCAGCTCCTGAAACGACATGCAGTTTATTGTGTATATATATATTGAATCCATGACAATGCATAAATACCATACAATTCAAAGGGGTTCTTGATCCCATAATATCAAGAAGCACAAGGAGTGATAGAAATTCTGAACTGAATAATTATTTGACATTTTTATACTAACAGGCTTTAGAATTAGAGGACCAGAATTTAGTTGAATATCTGGTGCTCCCTTGCTATTAACTTGAGCAAATTATATTATTGACCAGTTTCTTCCTCTGTAAAAAAAAAAAAAAAAAAAAAAAAGGGTAAGTATGGGATAGACCACATAATGTTGTGAGGAATAAATGAAGTAACACCAGTAAAACTCTTGGGACAGTCTCTGACATAGAGCAAGTCTTCAGTAAACAGTAGTGGTGATGGTGATCATGAGGATAGAAGAGGGAAAATAAAAGAAAGAGAAGAATTTGGAGAGAGAGCAGTGGTAATAGAAATTAGGTTTCATGGCAAGCTCAAAGGACCTCCAAATATAGAGAGATGGATGAGAACAATCATTTAATACTTTATGCATACCATTCACTAGTGTAAAATTGTTATAAATAAATTTAATTTTATCCTCCCAAGAGTCCTATAAAAAAGGTCACCCTCACTTTAAACATGAAGAACATTATACCTAAAATACCTAGCCCAACGACAACACATAACTCATTAACTAAACTGAGTATCACAGAAGGAAAAACCAGGACTCACATGATTATCAGTCTTCCCAACAGTCCAGCATGGAATAGCCATCACTTCCCTAGTCTCCATGCAATTTAGAAGGAAAAAAAATAAAATATATATGTTTGTGTATGTGCCTAACTGCAAATTATTTAGATTTAAGCTTAAAAGTTGCTTTTGTTTTTATACTGATCACTTGTCCAGCTTATATGTGTTTTTCTGCTCATCCAAAGTAACACACCAGAGTGGGATTGAATGTGAATCCTTTACAGAATGATATTTCCACGTAGTTTACTGTGAGTCCTATTGGCTTCCAGACACATGGTCATAATAACCAATTCAAGAGGGTACAAGGCAGTGAGACAATAATTGTGCTAATTCTAATATTACACTTATGGATTTCTAGGTCCCAACTATTATCTACTGAAAATATTTAATCTCTTCATTACTAGCTAGTGTACCCGTGTCTTTCCCCATTTCATCTGCTCTCTGCTGTAAATTGTTTTGAGTAAATTAAAGATGAAAATACTTGTACTGTGTCTTTCCATCTTCTGGATAAAGAACCTGGGTCTAAGGCAGAAACTTAGAAAAACTTCTCGCAGAGGTAATCTACAAATCTTCTGTCCACCCAAACACCAGGATTCACTCTTTATTGCAGCCAATGCCTGTGTTCTTTCCACTGTGCTCCACTATCTCGTGTAAGAAAATACATATTTAGATTCCCACAGAATCATTCTGATGTAAAGCAAGCATCAAAGCAAATTTTAATGACCCCAGAAAAAAATGTGCAGCTGTGTATATTTTGATGTTGTGCAGTATCAGACACTCTACTGATTTTTTTCTAAAACACAACTCTTATTTGAGGAAGATTAAAATTGTACCTAAGACCCAAAATAACCATAAAATGGTTTCTCTAGCAAGGTATGTATCTATTTATGCTTTATCATATTGATGGGCTATTTTTAGTGAGACCAGCTAATTTCTCATTTATGAAGGCAGTTTCACATCTGCTCTGTTCAGCTGAGTCTGCCCCCGAAGCCTGAGGGCTGTAGGTCTTTACACTCATCTCCAGCACTGCACTTCCCTCTTATGGTTAAATGGGAAGATTTGAGGAAGGCAAGATGGGAAATACACCCCTGGGAAAGCAAAACACTGAAAACTTTTGAAGCAAACAAGATACCAAACACATGGTATATTTCAAGTTTTTTCCCAAAATGCACCCTCCCTCCTTCCCTATTTTCCTCTTTCCTAATGCCTCTTGTATCCCCTTCTGAACATTCAGAGACTGGCATGACAATCTGACTCTCTCAAGACGCCCTATCCTCCCACGTTTTCCTTCAATGAATATTGCCTACATAATGTTTCTATTTCTCCTCTTTACTTTCCTACTATGCCTCACGATCATCATTCTTCCTCTACCCAAGTAAATGGCTTCTCTCTGTGTGTTAATATTTCATCTTGGCTTCAGACCTACAAATCCTGCCCACCGAATACTTCCACTTGGATGTCCCTTAGGCACCTACAGCACAGCATCTTTCCCTTTAAAATCTTCCTTTCCCATAAATCCCCCAACTCAAGGAATCGAGCCATCAATTAACCAGTAGCCCGGTCAGAAATGTGAACATCATCCTTGACTTTCCCAAATAATCACCAAGATGTTTCAATCCCACCATTTAAATATCTTATAAATTCCCACAACTCTGAATGCTCCCACCCCATCCCTTTCATTCAGGCATTCCTGGATTGCTACCAAAGACTTAACTGTGTTCTCAGATTTTACTCTTGGCCCTTCTGTTGACTGTAAACTCTGTAGCCAGAATTATCTTTCTAAAGCACAAGGCATTACTACTTCCCTTCTTAAAATCCTGGTCTCCTAGGATAAAGTTTAAACTCTTCACTGAACCCAGATGATCTGGCCCCTGTGTGTCTCTGACCTTCTCTCATACTTACTATACTTCATATTGCCAACAATCCAACCAGGCTGAACTTCCCTCAGTTTCTCAAGTACACCACACTCTCTTCTCATGCCTCTGTGTCTCTATGCTTACCTTTACACACAGGTACGCTCATACACACACACACACACCTGCCCAAATAAAAGTTTTTCTGGAAAGCTTTTCCTTATTCCCCAAATTTGACTTATGTGCTCTCCTTGGTGTTCCCATTACCCTTGTTACATTCGTCCCAAATTAGACTACTTTTAATACTGTATTTTAATCCCCTCGTCACTTTTTTGCATCCTCCATGAAGGTGGAAGGTCAATGAGAGCAGAGACTGTGCCTATATTATTTTTAGATCAACATTTCTTAAACACATACTATGAGCCTAGTGTTCTAACATTCTCAACAGCCCTGTGAGATAGGTACTGTTTTTAACCCTGTTTAACAGAGAGAAACCTGAGGCACAGAGAGATTAGTTACCTTACTCGGTATTACACAGCTAATAAATTGAGCTGAAATTTCAACTCAGGTGGTCTGGCTCCAGTGCCCGCAGCCTTAACAGCCGTGTAAGCTTCCTATATTATTTATCATTCCATATCCAGTGCCTAGCCAAGTGCCAGACATTGAACAGGGACTCAGAATAGATGTGTTGAATTACAAATTAAAGGCAGTGTAGGTTTCCATCAAGTATTAGAGTTATGGTAGCCTAACCAGGGAAGAATGGTCTCCTACAAGAGAGGAGGTATTAAAAAAGCCAAGAAGAGTAACTAGGGGATTAAGTAAGGAAATTGACAGGTCTTAATGGATCAGGATTTTGTAGTGACAATACAAGGAGACAGTGTAAAGGAAAGAGCTGAAATCACTAATCACTTCTACAACCGTGACTACGTGAAACTATTTAGCTTCTTTTTAACCTCTAAACAAACCACCTTTGAAAATAAATGTTCATGCTAACCTAAAACTCAGGAATATACGAGCAGCAAAATAAGCAGGGCCAGGGCATCGAGGATCCATTTGAGCTGTGCTGACATCTGTCACGGACGTGGAGCTAGGACAAGAGCGTGCACACGAGTGACATCTTGTCAAAATGACAGTCACCCATGCAAAGCATTTGTCTGCCGTGGTACAGTGACTGCAGTGTGTAGCTGAAGAAATGTTTCAGTAAAGAAAACATTTCAGTGTAATCGCAAATATGTCATGCAGACATTCTAAATAAGTAGATTTTACCTAATCCACGGGAGAAAAAAGTCTCTTGTGGTCAAGCACTGCGCATGTAAAGAGAATGAACACGTCCAGGACAGCAGATGGCATTGAACAAATTTAGGGGGTACAGGAAAGTAACCTAAAAGAATTCTGTGCTTTTAGCAACTAGAAGCAATTGACTCTCCATGATTAGATTTAATGCAACGACTAACAGTAATACATTCTCCTTCTTCCTAGTAATATTTATAATTAACTGTGGGTTTTCAAATGCTTTGTTTTAGAGTGTCCAAGAGGTTACTGCAGAAATGGTGGGACTTGTGTAGTGGAGAAAAATGGTCCTGGGTGTCGGTAAGAACCATTGCCTTTTTTTTTTTAACATGTATTGTTGTCGTCTTATTTTTCTTGAGGCTGATCTAATGAATGAACATGTGGTTATTAAGGTAAAAAGAGTGGATAATGACACCATTTACACTTATCTGTCTCAATAAGAGAAAGAAAGATGTGAGTGTATTTTAGAAAAATATCAATTATTTCACATGATTTTATGTCTCTCAGCATTTTATATTGTATGGGATATATGGCTTTAATAGTACTCATTATTTCTTTTTTTAATATTTACATCAGGTTATAAAAATGTTTTATATGGGTATCATCCTATTTCAGATGAGCTTAGTGTCTGTATTTCCTATCTCCCTTTTTATTTCAAATTCCATATTTTTCTTTTCTAACAAGGATAAAATTAATTCATAAATAAAACCTTTTTCCGTTTTTTTCAATGGATGCTTATGAATAGCTAAAGTTAAGGTACAGATAAGGAATGTACTTGCATACTTAAAGCAAAAATAAACAAAAACAGTCCTTGTGATTTCTTCTGGGAATTATTTATATTGCATATCAAAGATGGCTTGATTTTTTTTTCCCTCACCCTTTAGGAAATTGTGCAAACTGTTTCATAAATTCTAAAGGAAATGATGCATATTCCATTATATTAGTGTTTATGACTTGTTAATCTAACAGACTGATGGATATATTACCTTGCTTATTAGACAAATGGTTTCAGGTTGATACTCAAGTCATAACAAAGCACGCAGAAGTATCTGGAAAAAAACTGATTAATAGTTGTTTAGATTCTTATATCCTTCTGAGTCAACACTCATATTTTAGGAAAAGTTGTTTATCCCTAAAAAAAGCAAAAACCTCTACCAAGTAAAACAATAACAAAAAATTTTATGATGAAATATAACACTGTTTTAACATTGTTGAAATGGAAATATTAATGGGTTTTTCAAAGTATTTGGCTCTCAAATGCACTACATAATTTATCTCACAACATCTTAGCAAAATTATACTTTTCCATGGAAAAGTATATTTCCATCGGTTTCCATGGAAATTAACTTAGCACAAACTACAACTTGATGGAAATACAGAATAAGTAATATTAATTGCTAAAAATCTCCTGGAAGAAATTGAGAATGATGGCGTAAATGTTTATTAAACATCAACTGAGTGGGTAATGTTATTTAGTGTCAGCTGTTTACAGTAAGGACGTTTGAATTTTTGTCTTCTCTAACCCTGATGGTTAGACAAGAAAGCTCCCAACTGTACTTAGTCTCAGCTGAGCAAGCAAAGAGTTTTGCGTTCTTGGCAACGTCCTCATGTACTTAAATAAACTTTAAAAATTGAAATCCAGATGGTGATGTTCGAAACTTCTTTCTCTCAAGTGAGAAAACTCTAATGTGGGGAGAAGATGTGACAGGAGGATTGACAGAGAGATGGACCAAAGAAAGGAAATTAATGCAGCAAAATGTATAAAGGAATTCACTAACCAAAAAGCTAATGAAGTATTTTAATATGTTACTTTTGATAGTAAATAATACTTTGCAAATAGCTAAGTAACTGTAATTACCATCAAAATAACTGTCTGGACTGAGTGCTATCCGCTATGTAGGGGTGAAAAAAAAAGACTTTTGAACATTTTTTTCATAGTATAATATGGTAGTCTCTTCATTCAGATTTTTATTTCTTTAAATTGTGAACTGCAAAAGTGATACATGTGTATTGCAATAAAATTTTTTAAAAGCATAAAATAGTGTATGAGGCAAAAAGTAGAAATCCCAACACCTAAATCCTACTCTTGAGTAGTGTGGCTTATATCCATATGGCTTTCCTTTCACAAACATGCACACACGAGCACACATTTATTTCTTACCAAAATGTGAATTACACTTTGCAATATACTTTGTGCTGTGTTTTTTTTAAATCTCTTCATGAAATATCATGCTGTTCTTCCACGTCAGTAAACATGACTCTAGATCCACTACTTACCAGCTGTCTAATATTGGGTAAATCCCTCAATCTGACTGTGTTTCTGCTTCTTCTTTGGTAAAATGGAGAAAATAACGGCACTTACCTCATACAGCAGTTATGAGACTTAAAGGGGTTAATATATGTAAGACATTCTGCACAGAGCCTGACACGTAAAAGACATTACAGGAATGCTAGCCATCAGTATTACTATGCCACTGTTTTAGGCTGTGTAGTATACGGTATTTAATATATGGGCTTGTCATCATTTAATTAACCCCATTAATCCTACTACAGGTTATTTGGTTCTTATTTTTTTTAATAAATTTATTTATTTATTTATTTTTGGCTGCGTTGGGTCCTCGTTGCTGTGCGCAGGCTTTCTCTAGTTGCGGCGAGCAGGGGCTACTCTTTGTTGCAGTGCGCGGGCTTCTCACTGCGGTGGCTTCTCTTGTTGTGGAGCACAGGCTGTAGGCTCGTGGGCTTCAGTAGTTGCAGCACGCAGGCTCCGTAGTTGTGGCTCGCGGGCTCTGGAGTGCAGGTTCAGTAGTTGTGGCGCACGGGCTTACTTGCTCTGTGGCATGTGGGATCTTCGCAGACCAGGGATGGAACCCGTGTCCCCTGCATTGGCAGGCGGACTCTTAACCACTGCGCCACCAGGGAAGTCCTGGTCATTTGGTTCTTAAATATTTTGTTTCACAGTATCTTGCAATACCCATCCTTTGACTTGTCCTTGCACAATTCCTTACTTTAAGCATAATGTGTTTTACTGAAATGCCAAATAACAATGAAATTATTTCTGATTGCACTTAGTGTCAGATTCATTTCCAGTTAAATTTGGTGTCCAGTTCATTTGTCACATACAGGTAGTCATTTTTGGATTTAAGGTTAAGTGAAGACAGCTTTAGAATATAGTTTTAGAGTAACTATGGGGCACTGTGGAAAGGTATTAGCTTTATGTCAAGCCCTATTCTCTTATTCCCAAGAGTGGGAATTCATTGTCTTTGTCACCCAAAGAAGTAAGGACAGAAGGCCAAAGCCCACCTCTCATCCAGGCCATTGTGAATACAAGAATTTCATGGTTTCCTGCGGAAGCCTCTCACAACAACCTTTGGATTTCCTCTTGGAATCTAAGGTTTTATCTATAATCCAGAGGAGAGAGACTTTATAAGGTCATTTATGTTGCTAGGAGCTTGTAATTATCCACAAGAGTAGAAACTACTAGGCGAACCATGGTTTTCCATTACTTGAGAAACATTAACAGCTTGGCATGTTTGAGGGCTGAAGACGCAAACCGTGAGCCGAAAGAGGTAAATTATTCCTCACTTAAGGAGGCTCGATCATTATTTCAATTATACCAATATGTTTATTAGAAAAATAGAGTGAGCTATGTAATATAAATTCCAAATTAATATGGAGGGCAGGAAAGAGGTTCCAAGAAAGAAAAGAAAATCAAGTTAGCCAGGCTAAAAGAGAGACATAGGAAGCAACATCAGATTTAAAATACATATATAATTACATACATATATAGAATTTTACTATATATATTTATTTCATATATATTCTTATTACATAAACATTTTATATTATATTTATATTTCATGCATGATTTCATTTTAAACAAGAAATATATCTAGAAGAACTGAAACAAAAGGTAAGAAAAAACGATTTGGCTAATAAAAATAAAAATACACAGTAATGACCTTATTAATATCAAAAACCCCACAGAATTATAGTATAAGCACATTTTTAAAAGGCTATATCATTAAATTAAAATGATACACTCTAAAAAGTTACAACAGGCAAAAATCTCTATGTATCAAATGACATAGTAACAAAATACAGAAAGCAAAAATTCCTAGATATCCAAAAGAAATAAAAAACAGACGGGTGACAAAAAAAAAATACCTTTTGGAAATTTTAAATACCATTTCTAGGAAGCCCTTATATTAGAATGGCACTTTAACCTGGAATTTAAAAGGCAATAAAAATGGTAATTTCTCATTTCTTACCTTCTCTACATGGGAGTATTTGAGAGTGAATTACCCTTTTCCTTTACCTGATTTTGGGGATATCACTGGCCATCACTCACTTTTCTTTACTTGTTCCTTCTCTTTCCTGCAACACTGTAGTGCTCCAATCCTCAGTGCTTGAAATTCTTCTCTTTTCTTCCTACCCTCACTTACTATATGATCTCATCTAAGCTTGCGTTAATTTATTGGCTTTGAATATAATTTATCAGCAGCCCAAACCTATTCCACTAAATTCCACATTCTTAAATTCAGTTCCCCAAAAGACACCAGATCGCATCTGGATATCTAATAAGCATCACACATTTAACATGTCCAAAAAGATCTTTTGCCTTGACAGGCCGTCTTCTCCTCTTTCTCCAAGCTTTGCACACACTGTTCCCTCTGCCTAGAGTTTTCTTTTTCTACCTTATTTTCCCAAAGGATGCCTTTTAATGCTTAAGATCCAATATAAATGGCATTTTCTCTGGGAATCATTTCCCATCCAACCAGGAAGAATGGCTCATTGCTCCTTCTGGGCTCCGCTATTGCTTCCCTCATTATGTTTTTTTACAAATGTTTGTTTTACAAAATTACCTATTTAAAACCTGCCCTACCTATCCTATTAAGAAATATATTTCCAATGCAATTTTATTTTTTATGACTATCAAAATTTGTTTTTCCCAATTTTTACTAGTTCTATATGTAAGGATAAACTCTTAGACAGTTATGCTCACTGAAAATTTAAAAAAATAATCTGTAATATGAAGGATAAAAATCAGTTGGAAAAGGAAATCAAAATACTAGTTTAAGGAGGAAAAGGAACTATTAAAAATTCTAAATATTAAAGGCAAATGTCTTCATGTATTTTTTGTTGGAAGATGATGTGTATCCAATCACCATGGTATTTACATTTCAGTGTCTACATTTGAGCGGTCTAAGAGTTTTATTTATACTAGCCTGGAGAGTGCATCCTTTGCAATTTCTTAAAGTTAAGATGAAAAAAATTTACCTTTGACTTAAAATTAAAAGGACTACGAAGTTTTTTTCAAAAACTCTTTTGGGGTGTGTGGGCAAACATTCTGAAGACCATTGTCTTCAAAAGGTATGTTTTCCATACCTTTTCATGACTAGTACCAAATTCATACCTGACATTGTAAGAACCATTTCAATGATATATTGAATGAAGGATGAACAAATGAATACAAATAGAAAGTTCTGAAGTTTCAAGGAAAAAATATCAATACTTTTAAATATGTTCTTAAATTATTGATATGAGCGTATGGCCTCACCATAACCCAAACTATCAACCACAGAGGAACTATTGGGTACTTTCTATGTGTGCTGCAAGAAGTATTGGGTTGGCCAAAAAGTTCATTTGGGTTTTTCCATAACATCTTACGGAGAAACCCAAACTAATCTTTTGGCCAACCCAATATATTGAGTGAGCCTATGATGTGCTCATTATACTAAAAAGAAATTACTCTCCAGTTTGTAGGACAGCATGGATACCAAAAAAGAAAATTGTCACCCATTAAAGAAACTCTGGGAATTCTACAATGACAGAAGAGGGTGCTCTTAAACTAGGAATCTTGTAAACTACCTCAAATCTACAGCCCTAGGCTTGAAATGAAGAATAAATGCAATTTCCATCTCTACAAAACCACTGTTTAAAATAAAATTTAGCTTATGAACACTCTCCTTCCCCCACCAAAAAAAGAAAGAAAGAAAGAAAGAAAGAGAAGAAGGAAGAAAGAAGGAAAGAAAGAAAGAAAGATGAAGCAAAAAAGAAAATACTCTAAGATCCCAACTCCAAAGTGAATTAAATATTGTCAGAAAAAACATTTAGGGATATTGGAAAAAAATTCTTAATTGAGAAATTCAAAGTCTAAGTACAAATGGACAACAAAACAGTAAGAATCGAATAAGAATCAATGAAACTCAGGAAAGAAATTAAATAAAAAAGAAAGAAACACTAAATTACAGTTCTCCCAAGGGAGGACATATTCAAATTAAATTTATTAAGGAATTGTGAACAAAGGTGGGGAAATAACCAAGGGAATGAAAATGACATAAAGTAAAAAGAATCAAAGAGAAAGTATTTGAAGTGGAAGACAAAGAATATGGATGTACAGTTGACCCTTGTACAACATGGATTTGAACTGCACACAACTTATATGCAGATTATAAGTCCACTTATATGCAGATTTTTTTCCAAAAAAAATATGCACTACAGTACAACACGTTTCATGAATGCTTGGATCTGAGGATGTGGAACTTCAGATACAGAGGGCTGACTGTAAAGTTATGCATGGATTTTCAACTGTGCAGGAGTTGGAGTCCTTAAACCCCAAGTTGTTCAAAGATCAACTGCAGTTTGAGTCCCTAAAAAGGAAAAACAAAACAAGGGAACAGAATTAATATTTAAAACTATAATCCAAGAAGACTTTCAGCAATGAAAGAAAACCTGAATTTACATAATGAAAGGGCCAACAGTTACCTGGGAAATTTGACACAAACCTAGCAACTCCAAGATATAGCCTAGTAAAAATATTAAGCTCTAAACCAAAGAAAAATATCCTCATGACCTCTAGGGAAAAAGACCAAATAATAAGGAAAAGGGATTAGTCAAGCATTAGACTTCTGAAAGCAGAGAGACAAAGAAACCTATTATGATTTTCTCCAGGGTTTTAAAAAAAAATCTTAAGTCTTTTCAAAAAAAGCATTAAGGAAAATAGGAATTGATATCCAATTGATGCTTCCTTAATATTATAAAATATAAATTCATTATTCCTAAATTCAGTATCTTAATAGAGAATCACAAAAGGCATTTCCATGAAGATGTTAGGAACAAGGCACATATGACCACTATCTTCACTGATATTTAACATTTTTATGAGAGATAGTAGTCAACACAATTTGACCAAAAACAAAACAAGACAAAAAAACAAAAAAAGATGCATAAAAATTAGGAAAGAAGTTAAATTATCATGATAGTATACCTGGAAAACCTTAGAAAATAATCATAAATTTTAACTCAAAAGTTAAAATCAATTCAATAAGTTTGGAGGATATAAAATTAGCATTCAGAAATCAATAGTCTGTATACACAAAACTAGAGGAAAAAGTGGAAAAGGAAGCCCTACTCACAACAAAAATAAAAAGATAAAATATTTAGGAATAAATTTAAAAAATAAAAGCAAACCTGTATGTTTAAAAACAATCCCAAAAGTCTTAAACAAGTAGAAAGACATTTTCCTTTTCTGGGTAGCTGATGCAACATCTTAAGGACCTTGGTTCTCCCTCGGTTAATCTATAAATTTAACACAATCCCTACAAAAATACCCACAAATTGGGGTAAACAATTTGGTACTAAAGTTCCTATGGAAAAATAAACGTGGAATTAACTGGTTAAACACTGAAAAAGACAAGCTACTAGAGGCTGAGTAGCCCAACTAGTATAAACAGAATTAAGTCCTTATTATTAAAGCAGTGTGGTACAGGAACTTCAATAGGCATTATAGACATTTCAGACTAACAGAATAGAGTAAAACTTCTAGAAATATATCCAATTGCACATGAAAATTTAGTAAATGGTAAAGATGGCATCTTAAGTCACTGAACAAGATAGACTTTCAAGCAGTGTTGGGGCAACTAGTTAGCTATTTGGAAAAAGATAAAAATTAGAACCATACCTCACGCCATACACACATAAAAATAAACTTCAGGTAGATCAGAATTCAAAGTGAAACTATACATGCTAGGGTGAATTTAAAACCATTTACATACATGGTGAATTCCTCTATAATCTGGATGTAAGAATAAAGCTTTTTTCAATGACTCAAGTCCAAATGCAATCAAATATAATACTAATAAATTTGACTACATAGAAGTTTGGTTAGAAAGAATCTTTTGCTTGGCACAAAATATACAATATGCAACATCAAAAGGCAGCTGGCAATCTGAAAGAAAATGCTTGTATTATTATATATCTCAGAAAAATGAAAATGTCCCTAATACTTAAAGAGCTGTTTTAAAATATGGGGAAGTCCAAACATCACATTAAGAAAATGGACAATGATTAGTTTAAAAATATGTAAAATTATGCTTAAACATATGAAAATAATTCTACTTCATTCATGAGATAAAGACAAATTAAAACCATACTAAAATGCTATTCCCCACCTCTCTGATGAGCAACGTATTCTGTTGGTAAGGATATAAAGAAACAAGCACTTTGCTAGTAGAAATGCAAACTGGTATAATTTTTATGGAAATGAATTTGGCAACATCTAAAAAAACTACGTATTCATTTACTTTTTGAACCTAACAATTCCACTTCTAGAATTTATACTGTTGGTACAATTCCAGCACTATGAGAATGAATGTCCACAAGGTTACTCACTGTAAGCATTTTTATAATTTCAAAATATTGGAAACAACCTAAATGCCCACATATAGGAGAGTGGCTGAATAAACTATGGTACATCCACACAACAGAGTACAATTGGAATGTGGGACAGTTAAGGAGTGTCCCTTCTACCAGGTGTGGGGCAGGTGTTGCCTGGGACAGGCTAAAGGAAAATGAAAATATGTAGTCATAGTTGCTAGAACCACCCTATGGCTTTTCTTTCATTTGACGCAAATGTTAAAAATCTGAGGTATGTTACTGGCACACATCAGGCACCTCTTAAGTGTTTGACGTGCCTTTGGCCTTCACATAAACCTACAGAGCAGATGATATGGTGCCTAATTTGGCAGGTAAGGAGATGAGACCATGAAATTAAGTAATTTTACCAAAGACAAAGAGCAAGAAAGGTGGTGGAGTTCAGGTTTAAACCTCAGTCTTCTGGCCAGCGTCTGTACTCCTAAGTTATGAACCATCGTGGTATTTTGCCTCTTTGGGGATTTGACTAGGTGGCTCGTGATTCTATGATTGCAAGATTCAATGAGTATAGATTTGAATCAAATGCCTGAAGAAATTCTAGAACTAAGCTTTATTTGCATTTGGCTGTTTTCTGTTCTTTAACATACTGTGCACTTCTAGTATTCTTATGAGTGTTCATGTTGTTCCTTTTTGCCCATATTACTCTTTCTCACCTTGACTACCTGAAAAACTCCAGATTTATCTTTTATGTCCCAACTTGTGTAGAACCTCCTCTCTATTTTCCTGAACCCACATGAATATGAGCTGTATCCTGTATGCAGTATACAAAAGAGGACAGGGATATGACCCTAAAACCACGTAAACCTGGGTTTGGGTATGAACTCCATCCACCATTTACTAACTCCATGACTTTGAATAAATTACCTAACCTTTTTATAAGGAGGAGGGGAAAATGAACGTTCGCTAAGAAACCAACATTCTCCTCCATGATGGAGCTGTGAATTGAAAAGAGCTTTTGTACTGCTGAAATGTGTAATTCATAATCATTTTATTTACTTAAGAACACTTTTTAAAATGTATCTAAGTGGGAAGCACTAGTAATCCGTTTGCCAGTTTCTTATTTAACATTGTTGAAATCATCTCCATAGCAACCAACAATAGTTCTTTACTGGTGGAATACAGAACAAATGATCAAAATTTAACGTCATGGCCTCTGTTTATTTTTTTCAAACATAGTACTCAAGTGCTAAGGACTAACAAATATATTTATAATAACACTTGAATGTTCTGTAAATGAAAATTATTTCAAAGTTTCAAGAAGTCAATTTAAAGAGGAGGGCATTTAGATATCTTTTGTGTAGTAAGCTTAAGAGGCCATGTGGTTGTAGTTTTTTCATATCCAACACATGGAAGAAACAATTTTATGGGAAAATATAAATTACCAATATTGGCCCAAGCAGAGGTATTAAAGTTGAGTAGCTTAAATGACACAATAGAAATTTTAAAAGGCAAAGATGTAGTCCCTCTCTTCCAATTGTGAATCTATTTTTAAAAACTGAAAGTATTTTCCCTTAAATCCAGGAATAAGAAAAAAAGGATCTGCTGCCACTGAGATTATTCTATTTACTCAAGAGGTTTTAACCAAAGGAATAAGGAAGAAGAAGTAAGAGTGAGACATATTGAAAAAGAAGAAAGACAAATATTATTGCAGATATTCACAGTCTAGGAAATTCAAGCAAATTAACTGTGACACTATTAGAATGATAAAAAAGGTTCAGCAAGGTAGATGGATACAAGATAATATGCAAGACTAAGTAAATTTCCTTTTCATCAGTAGGAAAAATAATTGAGCAAGATAATTAGAAAAGAGCTCCATTCTGAAATAGCTGTGTTATTATAATATATACAGGCCTACACTTAACTGTAAATGTTTAAGACCCACATAAAGAAACTGAAGGTACAAATGAAGGACACTCAAAGACCTGATCAAATGGATAAGAAAGAAGCAAATGAACTTACTTTCTAGAATTAACCATATTCAGTAGTGTACAAATGACAGTTAACAAAGGACATTTTTAGTGTTTTAGATTTTTATTTATTTTTTGAAATAGACCAATGGGTCTTAATGTTCACCAGAAAAATAAATATAATATTTAAAGACAAAATTAAGGATTGGTATTTGCTGTACTTCATAGTAAAGCTTGTCATAAAGTCATGGTAATAAATATTGTGGAGCTGGGACAGAAAGAGACAAAGAGACTATTGGAACAGGTAAAGAGTCTACTAATAGGTTGATGTAGCTATGTGAAATTAATGTAAAATAGGTGGCATTTCAAGTTGATGAGAGTGGATGGGTTGAAGTATGTAATAATTGGTGTTAGGACACCTGGTTAGCCATTTATTTAAAATATAAATTGTTATTGACATTATACCCAAGGAATTAATCCCAGATTTATTAAAGGTATAAATAGGGAAATCTTACAAAAATTCTTAGAGAAAATATACAATAAGGGAATAGCTTAAAATCTTGACAAATGGAAGTCATTTATAAGCTTACTAGCAGCCATAAAAGAAAAGATGAACAGCTTTGGAAATTTGACCACATGGATGGTTTCTAAACAAAAATAAAACTGCAGTAATGGTGAAAGACACCATAAACAAAATTTTTTAAAAACACAGTTACAGGCCACAAGAAAGATATACCGTATATACTACAGATGGGGATTAGCTATACTATGTAGTGTTCCCTCAAAACAATAAAAATTATACAATAAATGATAGACAAAGATTATTCACAGAAGAAGGAATATAAATGGTCAACACATATCTAAAACAATTCAACCCTCTTTAATAAATAAGTGCAAAGTTAAACCTTTGAAACCTTGGTTTAACCTATCAAAGTGACAAAAAAAAAAGTTGAGTAATATCTACTATTTGTGAGAATGTAGAAACACTGACCCTCTTTTACACAGATTATAAGAATATAACCCGTATATTTAGGAAACTAAACATACAACATTTAGGAAAAGAAACTTGTAGGAAAGACAAAGTGGCAATATCCATTCAAGATTTTTAATATTCATACTCTTAAACTCAGCCACCTCAATCCTAGGAATCTAGCCTACTGTCATATTAACAAGAAATATGCAGATAAATGTGTTGATTTTGATATTGTGCAGTACTATGTGGAAAACAAATTTAAATGTAGGATACTATGTAACAGTTTTTTTAATGGAAATATAAATCCTGACATAGGAATGTGTCTGTGTTGTTAGGTGAAATGTGCAAATTCCAAAATAATATGCGTATTAAAATACTATGCAGGGGACAGAAAGTATGTGAAAATGCAAAACAAGTTTAACAGCATACACCTCAAAGTATTCAGAGTTGTCAGTGACCTGTCTAGAAGGAGGCTGGCTCTGGAGGAAAGGGCAGTTTCATATTTTAGTTTCTGCATTTGTATTTTAACAAGAACTTTTTTTGTCCAAAAAGATCTTAAAAACGGTTACAATATTTAAAAAATAACAACACCTCTTACAGTAAGAGGCAGAGCCAGCTGGCTGCTTTCAGCAGCGGCTCTGAGATGAAATGTGCCTGTCCCTCGGTTTTCCTCCCCTGTTGTCAGAAAGCATTACACACTTTGTGCCTCGTGCAGAGTCAGACAAGCCAGGCAGGCCAGGAATGCGATTGAAGATGAAGCAAATAACCTCTCTCCCCAAGCCTCCCTCCCTGCCTCACTCCCAGAGCTGGATTCTTCTCCGCTCACATACGCCCAGAGAGTCATGAAAATCAAAAGCACAGTAATACCTAATTTTCCTTCTCTGACCCTTTCCCAGAAAGGAAGCCTCGTGATGTGTTGGTACACTTAACTGTCCAATTGTTTTTAGACTTTCCGTGCCAGCCGTAAGCTTTCACAGCTGAAAACGGCATTGCTTTGACAGTCTGATGCAAGTGCCTCTTGAATGACCTGTGGACTCATCCAGGGAGGACATCCTCCAAGGAAGGACATGGCCCAGATTTCGTTCACTGGTCGTTGCTGACAGGGATTTGTGATCCAGATATTTTCCAAAGTCTCTGGTATGACCTGACTGTTAAGTAGATATCTCTCTTCTCCTGGAAGAAAAGTGGTGGGTTATTTCTGGGGCAGGATCTAATGCCAACGGACTGGCTTTAAAAGAGAGAACAAGAGATAGCTGTCTATGTTGTGAAGATCAGGAACTTGGGAAAGCTCAGTACTTCACCAATCCTAAAATAGCTGCATAGGAAAATGTTTCCTGTTAATCGACACAGGTTTTACTTTATCACTTTTCCTAGCATATGCACAATTGAACCTTAATGGGGTAGTCATTGATTGGAAATGACATCTTTTCTTTCTTCACCGTGCGTGATGCGTGTGTGTGTGTGTGTGTGTGTGTGTGTGTGTGTGTGTGTGTTTCCAATGCAGTCTATTGAATGGGAGAGAAAGAGCCCAGCAGAGGTGCTCAGAGACGTGAACTTCGAAGAATGCTGACAAAAAGTCATTCCTCAGACTGAATTTCACAACTTCCCAAACCAGACTCCCTAGTGGCACTGGAACTACAGGCCATCCAGTTCTGCCCTGATCCTACATAGCTTTTCTTCCTGCTCAGCCAGCATGCGTTAAACTATGTCAGAGTGGAATCTTTTGTGGTGTTGCTAGGTGGCTGATCTCTGCCTTACAGAAGCAAAATCTAGCAAATGAGGTAGAACTTTTTGAACTTTTCCCTCTTTCTAGTGAAATGTTGACACATCTAAGTAGTTCAATGCATTTTCATTTTGAAACCCCCGTGGGACTTTTCTCATCCTCTGAAAGCCCTAGTTTATGTTTGCCATTGCCTTAATCTGCTGTCCATCTGTAACTCTGAGATGTAGGGCATCCCTTTGTATTCTTCAGAGAAAGACTTTGTTTATTTTCCTTATTTTTGCCAGGAGGAAGAAGGAGGTAACGGAACTTGTTTATGTCTCTTAAGTTTAGGATTAAATTATCACTACTCATTATCAGTGGCTAGATTTTATATAAGCTGTAAGTCTATAGGTCCATAGTATCCTTCTGTTTACTATGTATTGATACGTAAAAACTTGTGAGAGTCAGATATATGAAAACTAGAAAAAGTAACACACAATACGGAACAAATAATTTTATGGAAAGTATGATAGTGTTTGTAGACATTCTTGCCTTTTCATTCTCTATGTGGGCAATGACTGACCACACAAATACACTGGAGTAAATACCAAAGGAGTAGCAAAAAAAAAGATAAAAGAGAGAACAGGCATTTTGGTATTAAAGAGAAGTGTATCCCTTTTGAATTTATTGCTTGGGGATCCAGAATGAAAACATATAAGATCCCTTCACAGCAAAACTTTCGTTTTAGTGTCACCACTATCTGACAATGTAGAGGACTAAAGTGACATGCTTTCTGAATATATATGGGGAATTCTAATTTTGGAGTAAGAATATTTTCTAATAATTGCTTTCTTCATTTTGTAGATAAAACTGAAAAACACTATTCTCTTGTTAGAATGTCAGAATGAGAATGTGTTTAGTTTGACTAAAGACTTCAATAAAGGAAACAAGGCTTTACATATACTATTCTTTTCCATTTTGTTGGAATTTAAAATGATACTACAAGAATTTTCTCTGTAGCAATGTAAGTTATAATACATTGTCTTTTCCTATTGGTTATGGAGGGACACAAGCTCTATACAAAAAAAGGTATATGTTGATAGATGATATATAATATATTCTTTTTATGGTATATTTTTCACTAGGATAAATCACCCTAGGGAACAAATATATATCCATGTTGACAAGTATTTTGCTATTTTTTAAATTTATTTTTATGGTAAAACATCACAATACATAAAACTTAGTCATTTATTCAATGTCAAGTATATGAAATATTGTGAGGTATAAGAGAAGAAAGAGTGGACTTATAATTAGAAGATCTGCCTTGACTACAATTAATAATTATATAGCAGTATTAGTCAGGAGTCTATCAGAAAAGACAATTCACTCCAGATGGCTAAAATAACAAAACTTTCAAGAATACTTACTTTAATGAAGGTATAGGCAAGGTTTAAGAAATGACAAGTGATGTTGAGACTCCAAGAGACTAACAGCAGTAGAAAGGCTACACTGAGGGAACAAGGAGTAGGTCGTAGATACCCAGTTCCTGGTGAGAGCTGGAACTGTGGGGAGGGGGCCTTGTAGCAGGAGTGGGAGTTGTGGAAGCAACTGCCTTGGCAGAGAAGCCGGAGGAAACAGATAAAACATATGCAAATTCTCTCTTCTCCCGCCCTTCAAACTCCAACTTCTGTCTCCCCTTGGCTAAACCCAACAGAAAGCCAACCAGGGACCATAGATAAGGAAGTAACCCATAGTGGTTCTTATCCCAGGCCACAGATAAGGACGTAGAAGGGAGTGACCTGTAGAGTGACCTCGGTAAATCTTTTAACCTCTCTCTATCATAGTGTAATAGGGGAGAACCTTTTGTAGTATTCTATTAACAAGCTAATTACTAAAGGAATGTTGCCTATAAGCTTAAATTATACATAATGGCCCATCTCTGGGAACCCTGACTCCCAGGTAATGAACATTAAGCTAAAATACCTTTGTTTAGCTCACAAGAAACATCCTGACCAGGCCCGCCTGTGAATGACTGCAGGGAGAAGGAAATGAACACATCTCCTCTGGAGGCTGATGGGAAGCAGGAAGTGTTTGATTTACTCCCCTTTTAGCATAAAAGGAGCCTGAATTCTAATTCAGGCAAGATGGTTCTTTCGGGCATGAGCCCACTGTTTTTTCGGTTTGCTGGCTTTCCAAATAAAGTCGTTATTCCTTGCCCCGACAACTCATCTCTCGATTATTGGCCTGTCATACGGCAAGCAGTACGAGCTTAGACTCAGTAACAATAGTATATGTATCAATTAGAAAGCCCATGCAGTTTCTACTAATACAGATCTGACTACAGTGACTTAAAAACCTAAGGACAAAAAATATTTTTTAATAATAAAAATCCTGGAGATAAATAACTACTGGCATTGTTTCACTTCTTCAAAGATGCCAAAAGCAAATCTATGATTCTTCTGACCTTACATTCTGGGCCTGGTCCTCCATCATGACCCCTTTCCAGACAACTCAAAAAAAGATAGGACAGACGGGGAAAAGAGGCTTAACCAGAAGCCCCACCTAACAATTTCCACATCTGTCTCATTTTCCAAAGAAATGACCAGTGACAAGATATTCAGTGGCAGTTTAGATTAAGGGGTAAAGGTCAGTAGGATTATCAAGTTGTTAAGATATTGTGATTCTTTTAGACACCTTGTGCAACACTGAGGCTATTAAAATTGTTGAGAGGGGAATTTTGAAGGAGTGGATTTATGAAGATTTCTTGGCTATGCTGAGTCCCACTCCATCCCTCAAGGCAAAGCACAGTGAAATTGGCTTCAAAGAGACCTCTTGGAGAGCACTGATATGTTTCCTATCGTTTAAGAGCTCATAGACTGGAGTTTGTCATGCACATGAGATACCTACAGGTGGTTGGTAGTGGCTGTTGTCCTACAGTGTCAGGGCAGAGTGAAGCAGTAGAGGGGACATCGGAAAACAGCTGCATTCCTCCTCTTATAAGTAAGTCAAAAGTATACAAATCCTGGAGACAGAATGTTCTACTCATGTTAGTAATGTCAGCCTAGTGGTTCTAAAAATGGTTTCCTCAAGGTGGTTTTGCCAGAAGCTGAGGGAACCCCAAAGAGAAAGGACTGCAAAACAGCCTTCTGAAAAATCCAGATTCTTTAAACACTTGCCAGGCCCAGAGAACTGGAAGAACAACTCAAGTAAGAATATACTTTATCTGTTTTCCCCTGGCCTTCCCCAGACTCCCATGCCAGGTAGACCAGAAGCAGCTGGGAGAGGAGGAGCTGAGGGAGAAAGAAAATGCCAGTTCACCTTTTCTCCAATGGGGCAGCCCTCTTAAAGCTGGCCCCTGCTAAGGGAGGGGAAGAAACACAAGTTTAAGTTTGGGGTTTTGATTATTACATAAGATTAAGCATTCAAATCACCAAAACAAGGCACTGAAAGTGACCATCACATTATTGATTTACCTAAAGTGAGTAGGAAAGTCATGAGGGCTACTGGAATTTTTATTTACCTGTACTAGATTTAAAGACCATGGAAGACAAAATGGATTTTATTTTTATTATATTCCAAAAGCCATGCTTGTGCAATGCACAGGTTTACTAGTTTTCAGTTGGGCATTTTTCAGGGTTTTGTTTGTTTGTTTGTTTGCTTTGGAATGAGGAGAGAACAGATATGGTGCCCAGAAGTTTCTTCTATAGAACTCATATGCAGATTGAACAGGATGAACTAGACTCAGGGTCCTCAAATATGACTGCACAGCTATGAGAAATAATATGCTATTAAAAGGCAAGTAAACTATAAAAATTTAGTAAGAAGAGTTTGGTTCCAGAGACTTATTTGGTGAGAGCCAAATAAAAAGTGCTATAAAATGGGCAAAATTGACTGGACATTTAACTCCTGAAGAAGAATCAGTACCAGAAATACTTCCAGTTTGGTGGAAGAATATATGAAATGAGATATGAAAGCAAGATTCTGCACTCATGAAATTAGGATAAAAGAAAATTGCAGTTGTGGCTTTGATCTGCACCTTTTATAAAGCTGAATGCCTATCACAGCAAAGAGCACAGATTGCCTTGCATCTAGTACTTGGGCCAAGCCACCTATGGGAGCAAGAACTACAAATTTGAGATCTCTGGTATCATGACAGCACAGTAGCCTTGAAACAATAAGACTTGATAGGAGAATGAAAGGCAACCTAAGAAAAGTAACCTAAAACCACTACACAGGGGAGAATCATGAGAGAGAACTCTAATTCATGATGAGCTCACCAAATAACACTCTAAGGCAATAAGAAAACCTAATCATAAGAGAGAGAGTAAGGAAAATCAACAATTTGGAAATATACTCCTGGTGAAATAAAAAAGCAATTTAAAATAAATTTTAAATAGGTATGTTAAAGAGCCTCAAAAACCTAAAGGAAGAAGTATGACCCACAAAAAAGCAAAATAATTTTTTTCAAGTAAAAAGGCTACTATGATTCAACAAAAAATGAACTGAAAACTAGTCATGGAAATTTAAAATAAAATCCAATTCTAAGTTGAACACAGTTGAAGAGAGAATAAGTAAATTGGAAGATATTATTAACAAATTAACTCAATACAACACAGAAAAACAAAAAAATTAAAGATATGAAAGAATAGTTGTGATATATGAAGGACAGATTGATGAGCTTCAATATACACCACTATGATTTCTAGAAACATAGAAAAATAGAATATTAGAAAAGCAATTTTGAAAGAGTAAAAATGCTAAGAACATTTTTCATTTGAGTAAAATTGACTTCAAATTTAACACATGAAGTACTACACAATATGAAAAACAACACAAAAAAACAAAATCCACTCCTTAATGAGTCATAGAAAACTTGCAGGATATCAGGGGAAAGAGAATAGTTTATTGATAAAAGCATTTGGAAGAAAAGATACAAAGTACTTATAAATCTTTAGCAATTAAATTGACCATGGATTTCTCTCAAGACTAAGGATGCCAAATGACAACAGATGGAAAATGCCGAGGGAACATAACTGTCAAACTAGAATTTCATGCCCTAGTAAACTCTTTAAAATAAGGCATGAGTGAAATAAAGACAGTGTCAGTCATATGAAGATCAGGAATATTTATTACCCATAGACTTTCCAGTAAAAGAAACAATTCCTTGGTAAGTACTTAAACAAAGAGAAAACTTTATCCCAAAGGAAAAGTGTAGATTCACAAAACAATGGTGATTAAAGAAGTTGGTAAACCCTTCTATAAATTTATTAACTATTAACTCTAAAAATAATACTGTTTTTAAAAGTCAGAGCTAAAATCTGGAAAGGAATAACATTAAAGAGGAAAGAGAGAGTTCAGAAGGTAGTTATATGGGCTAAATTCTTTTTTCATTTCAGAAGAAGATAAACATTCCAAATTACTTTAGGATTTGCTTGAGAAATATTAGTTATGAATATATTTTTTCATAGTTTTATTGTGGTAAATATACATAACATAAAATTTAACCAAATTTTAGGTGTAGAGTTAAGTAGTATTAAGTATATTCACATTGTTGTGCAACCATCACTACCATCCATCTGCAGAACACTTTTCATCTTATAAAACTGAAATTCTGTACCCATTAAACAATAACTTCCATTCTAACCCCATCCCTTGGCAACCTCCATTCTACTTTCTGTCTCTTATATATTTGACTACTCTAGGTGCCTCATATAAGTGGAATCATATTGTATTTGTCCACTGGCTTATTTCACTTAGCATAATGCCCTCAAAGTTCGTCTATATTGTAACATGTGTCTCAATTCCCTTCATTTTTAAAGCTGAATAATATCCCATTATATGGATATACCTACCACATTTTGTTTATCCATTCATCCATCAATGGACCCTTGGGTTTCTTATACCTTTTGGCTGTTGTGAATAACACTGCTGTTAACATGGGTATATAAATATCTGTTAGAGTTCCTGCTTTCAAACTATGAATATATTTTAAAATATAAAGATAGCCAGCAAAGAATAAAAATAAAATGTGTACTTCCAAGAAAAAGATAGAAGAAAATAAATGGCAGTCTACCAACCAACAAAAACCATAAGAGGAGAAAAAAATGAAACAAATAAAAGCAATACTAAACAGGAAGCACAAAATAAAATAATAAAAATATTGAAACATCAGTAATCACAATACATTTAAACAGATGAAAATTGACTATTTAATGGTATCAATTATATTATTGGTTTAAAAAATATCCAATTATGTGCTACTTAAGGGGATATATACAAAAAGTTTGAAGAGAAAAAGGGGGGATGTAAAACACACCCAGGAAAAAAATAATAAAAATAAAGCTGCTATAGAAGTAAACTAAATAAAAATGAGGCAAAAAATTAAAATAGGAATGAAAAGGGAAAAAAGTATTATATAGGAATAAAGGTAAATAAAAGAATAATTCCTCATGAACCTAAATGCACATAACAAGACAGCATCAAAATACATATAGCAAAAATTGATCAAGTTACAAGGAAACTTCATTTCCATGATTGAATTAATTTTTTAGAGTATGAGATTACTATGTTGCATTGCTAATACCTTTTTAAAAATATATAAAATTGGGATTTATCTCAAAAAATTAAATTTCCAAAAATGACTTATGAAGAAACAAAAATAATCACCTTAGATAAATCAAATAAACAAAAGGTATTCCCATCAAGTGGCCATTGAAACCAGACAAGTTTTTTTCTTTCCTCTTTTAATGTGAAATATATCGTATATTTAGAAAATTGAAGAAAACATATGTTAATTTAAAAAACAATTACAAAGCAGATTCCCATATCTGATGGTTTTAAAAATGAGCTTTACCAAAATTTCATGGAAAAATTATCCCTATTTTATACTAATGATTTCAGAAAAATAAAAGGAAATAGAAAAACCATCCTATTTACTTTATGAGACTTAGGATAATATTGATACCAATGATGGATAAGGACAAATCAGAGGAAGTGTAGAGCACGTTTACTTCTAAACACAAAGGCAAAAATCAAAAGTGAAATACTCATAAACTGAATTTATCAATTGTTACTAGATAAAGTAACTTATTCCTAGTGAGGTTCAGGAGATTGCCACTGTGCTAGTGCATGACAAAACTGGATATCGGGTCTACCTGGTTCCAGATCCAGAGTCAAAGGGGAGTCATTGATGGTTTATAACCACATTAGTCATATGGTCAAAGTTCTGTTTTAGGAAGGTTAATGTCCCATTTTATTTACAGAAATAAGAAATGAATCAGCAAACATACCAGCCACATGCTGGGATGGGCATGTGGGGTTAAGTCACAATACTAGTATGCCAAGATGTAATCTCCAAAACAAATTTGGGATCACTTTCCCAGAGAGGAACCACTCAGTATGAGAAAGACAGCATCACATAACAGATCAAAGAATTCAGGAGAGAAGGCAAAAGTTTTAGTCCTAAAGATCAACAAAAGGAAAGCCAAGGATATTTAAAGCTAAATGTTTAAACAAAGGCAGTGAATAAGGTCATATGCCAGTGGACACATTTTTTCCTCTATTGATTTCTCTCCATGGACTATGAAAACATGTTAAGTGTGTTAAAGGCACAGGACAAAAAGTTAGGTGGGGATGAAAGTGGAGAGAATGCTTAAAGAGACTGAAATTAATCATAAAAGTTACAGACACACCATTCACCTAAAAGTAAAGTGATACTGCATTAAGGGAGTAGCAGAAAATTAATTTTGGAAAAGAGATTTTAGAACTTACTAATTAATTAACTATGAGAGATAGATGATAAAGAAGAAGGAAGAATGAAAGATTACCCTAACCCTTTTTAACAACTTGGAAAGTGGTGGTACTGTAAACAGGAACCTGAGAGTCTAGAAGAGTTGTTTTCAAGAGAAGAGACCTACTATTCTATTAAATCTTCAGAAAGTATATTTCCAGCTACTTCAGGAATGTGAACCAACCAATCCCTCCCCAGAACTAGGGTTTGTTTGCAATTATTATGGCATTTTTTTTAGCCTTTGCTCTTAGATTCCAATGAGGTCACCTCCCACAAAAGATTGTCTGTGGAAGCTGAGTGTTTGGCAAGAGTCCTAGAGAAGGAAGCCCAGACTCAAACCATAAGAGACATGTCAGCAAACAGTTTAACTTCCTTTTTGTCATGTGGGTGACCACAGTAACAGGAAGGCTAGGGTTTTTTCTTCTTAATTGAAGCCTCATGAAAACTAAATTCTTAAACTTTGCTTTATCTGAGGGGGGAAAAAAAAAAAAAGAAATAGCTCAGAGCTCCATAAGGTACACAACTATACAGAAAGTAAAAGTTAGGATGTCGAAGTGAGGAATGGTCCAGAAGTTCAAACATAGAAACAAATACAGTGTGAAAAATATACAGTGTTATTCTCCTTTAAAAAATTATATAGCAAAGAAAAACATTTAATCTTGATACTGCACTTTTATTTTAGAGAAAGCATCCATCGCATCACCAAATAGAGTTCAATCCTACATAGATGGATGAAACTCATGTGCTTATTTGTCTCTAGGATGCTGGCAGGATGTAGTCATCTTTACATGCCCTTGAATAGAAAAATGGCTGAAATGAAGTAGTTCAAATTCAACAGGCACTTGTCTTTGATCCCCACAAGAATCCTGTAAAATAACTCTGCCCATCACACATGGAGGTTCCCATACCCTTTAAAGCAACTTTTCCCCAGCTCACACCATAACGTTTGGGAAATACGCAAAAATAAGTAAATAAATAACACTTCAAAATCGAGTTTGACCCTCCACAGTATACCTGAAAGGGTCACTGACATCTACTGAGATCAGTGTTCCATTCCTTGAGTGCACAGGAACCTGAGCATACATCTCTAGTCTTCCACCATAAAATCAGTGTGAGAAATGGCAGATACAAATTATTTCATTGGCAGAAGGCATTAAATAAGAGTATGAATATACAACCATCGAACATTTATATTTTCTCTGATCATATTTGCAATGTATACACATCTGGCCAGCAGCTAACCACCATATTACTTTCAGAATACAGATAATTTGTATGTTTTTAGCTTAGCAGGGTAGGATATAGTTTGAGTCACCATTAAATAAACCTCAGAGTTGCTATTGCCCTAAAGAGTCAATGTGTGGTTTTGTGTCTATATATCACATATATCAGAATATATAGGATGTTTTTTAGGAGTGATGGTAGTAGAGATGGAGGTGATTTTCACAGTAGAGCTGGGCAAATTAAATGAAACTAGCGCAAGTCACCTCCCCTCCCCTCAACTTGAAAGTATTGCAGTAATTCCCCCATTGAGTATGATGCCCACCAGGGGGTACTGCTTCATTGTGTCCTACTCCTCAGCTGCTATTTCCTGAAGTCCTGTTGCGGTATCCAAGGGTGTCTCCAATCCTGAGAAAGAAGAAGGAGAAAAAGAAAGTCTGTTTTAATTTTTTAAATAGATAAACGTCTATAGGGTCTTTCAAAAACCACAATTGAAACTTAACACTCAACATATTATTAATGTTCCTTTCTACCCTAACCATATTCTGTACTTAAAATATTCTGATACTTTATGGATTCTCATAACACTAGACTATTTTGGAAAATGTGGTATCCAACAGCATCTAATTCTAATTTGTATCTCTCTGGGTCACTGTTACTCTGTGGTTAAAAAGTTCCTGTCATTTTGTTTCTTGAACTTATCTAGTTTCCCCCTTTCCCCTTTCTACACAATCCAGAAATAACTGTATTCATGGTATTACACAGCAAAAGAGCTGAGATGTGGAAATTCTATAATAATTTTTTGTTTTTCATATGAAAAGGAAAAGAGATGAAGAAGGAATTTGTCAGAATAATGGAGTTTTGTCTTTGAAAAAAAAATTAGTGCTATGTGGTTTTCATTTTATTTTCATATCCAACTAGAAATCATTTAGGAATTGCTTTCTACTCATATTATCATCTTAATGCCATCTGTGTTTTTTATCTTAGACATTCATTTTTACTAATGGTCCCAAAGGAAGATAAAAATAGGTTTAAATAAGAGAAAAAAAGAGAAAATGATCAGATTTAAACATCCCAAAGGTATGTTTAATGTAGTATAAATCCTATGATGGTGGGTTATATTTTTATATGATAGCATATATAGTATGATGAATCTTATAGACAGCAAGTAATACATAAGGACATTCTAGAATTAACATTCAAAATCTTATTGTTAGATAAAATGGTTGAAGTGAATAATGAATACCACTAAAGATATTATAAATAAACTATATGTATTGCAGTACCAAGCAATAATTATATGTACACCCATTGCTTTTTGATGATCAAAGGCTTTACATTCACAGGGAAAAGTGAATTCTGAAATACAGAAAGGAAATGGCAGTGGATAATACTTTATAAAAGAGTATGGTCTTAAAAGCAAAGACAGCATCTTAAGACATTAATAGTTTTGTTTTACTTTTTGACCAAATGTTTTTTCCCCAGTACAGTATTAGACTTTGTTTAGAACTTTTGTTTGTGGGGCTCTAATTCTCCATTACAGATTACTTATTGGATCCAACAGACAAATTATGGAAAAAGTAAGACCTTTAAGGAATGATAGAAACCATTTGTTATATTCTTGGAGTGAAAATACTTTGTTAGGAGAGAATGAGCATTGTAGCTACCTTACAATCTAATGTGAGTTTGCCTGTCTCTTATGCAAGCTCATCAGTTGATTTTTAATGCCTGGTACAAAATTTTATTACAAGTATATATACAAAATATTTCCCAACCACTAGACATGACTTCCTCTGAGTTAAACTGTAAATTCAACATATATTAAATGACCCAAGTTGTATTACAGTCCATACATCTAAACCCTGTCCTTTTGTTATTGATAATAACAAGTAAGCCCATAATGGTAGGAACTGGAGATTATCTTTGAGTGAATAAAGGTTAAAGCATACTTTTCCTTAAAATTAAAACTAATTGTCATCATTTGTGGCACAGTTTTAAGATATTTTTGAATGATATATGTCAAACTCAACCCCAGACTAAATTTATTGAAACTTTACCACATACTTTGTTTTTAAGGGTTAGGCCAGCAAAACAATGTTTTTGTTTGTATATTTATGCATCTCCCTATATTGGCTTGAATCATTGTAGAAACAGGATAACAGACTATTTCAGAAAATCTATTGGACTGTCTTAGTGGCTAATCTTATCACTCTTCTGTGAAGGTATATTGAACTCTGTGATCTTCAGAATTAGCAAAATGGATACATTTTTGACTGGGGCTTGGTGCCGCTTCTTTTGAAATCCATTTAGAGGTATAGAAATTATTTATAAAGAGCTAATCTAAGCAACCAAACATATTGAGGGTTTTTTTTTTTTAATTTAAAACTCTACCTACCTACGTAGTTGACTCTCCTACATTGTTACTTCCAATTTTTCAGTAAAAGTAAAAAAAAAAAAAAAAAAAAAAAAAAAAAAAAAACAAAGGTAAAATAAACAATATAAAAACAAGCTAGAAGAAGTTTATTGAATAGAATGGCAGGGGAAAAAGATCAGAATAATCAGTACTGTAAATACACATATAATCCAACTGAACAAACCTATTTCTAAGGCTAGGTGCAATAGTCTGAGTAATTTAGAAAGAGCTAAGAACAAAAAATATATAATCTGCACAGAAATCCTCAAGTTCAATTTAGGTAACATTCCTATGAGAAGATCTGGGCCTTTTAAAATTTGAAGTCCTCGGTTAGATGCCTCAAGTTTGAGAGTCTAGAGTGGAAGAACTAAAGATAATTGGCACCCATGTATTACTCAGCAAGGGGATATGGCTGTGAGGTTAGAGGGAGCTTTCAAGGAGTGGTCTCAGAGTTATGCAAACAAAGCCATTGCCATTGCCTCCGGAAAGCTGTCTCTTCAGGCTCTCACTGAACTTGATTCATATTGTGACTTAGTAGCTGTAAGAATTTTGTAGTTAGTTTGAACATAGCTTCTTATCATCTCCTTGTGGGTAATGGTCAAGTCTAGTTTGCCTTTGCATTTCTTTTGTATATTCTCTCCTTTGTAGGAAAAATTTTGCATACCAACTAGTATGGTAATTATTAGTCGTTTGGGTAAGATAAAATGATGTAAGTTTTTGTGAATAAGACTGTGCATATTATTTCTTCAGTTAACCAAAATTGTACTTGATTAAATTGTCCAATAAATTTAACATACTTTTTAATGTAATCTCTTATGAATTCTGTTAATAGAGGGGGAAAATCAGCACCCATTCTTCTTATTTTGGCCCCTGACTCCACTAACAGATCAAATTAAATGTTTGACATTAGGATTTTTTGAAAAGAGGCGTATTTATTAGTATGCAGTGTCAAGACCAGGAATACTTGCATATTCTGTCCCCTCATTGCAGCACGTATTCCACTTGCCCCCATATCTATTCTCCACTCCCTGTTCCCACGCTCTGTTCTGGCGATGCTGACCTTCCTGGACTGTGTCAACAGGCTCCCTTGCCCTTTGGCTTCTAATTGAATTCAGCTGTGGGGATGCACTGGTAGAGAGCGGAGAGCAGAAGGAGAATGAGATTATTTTCCTGGACCCCTACCTCCTGGGTTGTTGCAGGCTGGCTGTACCTTCTAAGACATAGCTTCTGACCAGGAACCCTCCTCTGCTACAGTTCTATTTCTGAGCTCAGGAAAGAGCTCTCTCCTCTTGTCCCTTCAGCTTCCTACTGTTAATTGTCCTGATATACAGCTCTATCCCTGTGGCTTTGCCTAAGCCTTGCCTTCATTTTTGTAAAATATCCCTTTACTAAACTCTCTTCAGTGAACCGAAAGGGCTATGTCATCTGTTTTCGGCCAAAAGCCTAACCGAACACTTCCCTTCCCAAATCTTGATTTTAAAAGGGGAGAAGACTTAAAGGTAGTGCTCTGTAGGCTTATAGGTCCTGGAAGTACACGAACCAGGGATCCTGTGGGATACTATCTTCTGAGCTCACTTTAGGTAAGTGATCTAATAAAGAAACCCCATTGTTATTCATTTGAAAGAGATAAGGCTTAGGAGATGCTCACCACAACTGCCTATCAATCTGCTGTGTTGAAGGGAACTTACCCTTCCAATTGCTCTGCTTGTGGACATCAGAGCAGTTCATTCAACTGGATCATGTGCGGTGATGGGGGAGGGGGGTGGGCTCTATGTAAATATATGGCCTTTATGTTTACAGGCAAGACAGCATCTGATTCTATGTAATAAAACAGAGTTCTTAAGTGAGCATCACCTTAAAAATTAGCACTTAGCAAGGTCTTATCTCATGACAAGAGCTCAGGACAAGACCAAAACAGTTGTGTTAGTGGATACATATTATCATTTAATAATATAAATGGCCATCACTTTTGAATTCTATGGGTCAGGTACCACTGTCTCTTTTAATTTTAAGAATAGAAAGTCCATGAGGGTGTTGTTTTCAGATGATGAACCTGAGGATCGAACACATTTAGTGGCTTCCCCAAAGTCATGCAGCTAACAAGCAACAGAAAGTAAACCCATTCTGACTATAAATAATATTCTCCTAACCCTTAACCCTTATAATTAGCCTTCTGGTGCATATGTAGAAAAGCAACCATTTATAAAGCTATACGTTGTCTTTGGGGATAAGTAAAAATTGTATTTTGATAACAATATATAAATAATTATCTTGTACTGATTATAACTTGGAATAAACTATGTATCAGTTCTAATTGAAGGACATTATCAGATAATTTTCCTCCTTTTTTCTTGTTTAACGGTGCCATTATATCTTGTAAAATCTTAAACAATGATCTCTGAATTCAGTATATTAAAAAATGGGTAGGAAGCAAATTATTTTCTTAGCTCCCAAATAGTACATTAAACAATGGTGTATCTTTTTTCCTACAAAAACAAATTCTGGTTTTCCTTTATTGGCGTTTTCTTTGTTGACTAAAATGCAAATTTTGTAGCTCATGTAAACAAGGAAAAGCAAAGTTTTGCTAAGTTAAATATGGATCCAGTTTTCACCAATTTTCTTTTCTTTTCTTCTTAAAAAACGACAGTTTCTTCTTTTGTTTATCTTCTCTGAGACACATCCAAAGGTTAGCATTTCCTTTTTCAGCAGTTCATTAGGGAGGCTGCTGGCATGTGGCCGCTGGCTGGGATTATTAATAGGAAAGCTCATTCCACGTCTCAGCTACTGCATTGTTTCCAACTTTTGGTTAACCAATGGCCCAACATATTTGTAGAATATAAAATATTTTAGGTTTAAAGTAGGTTTTAAAGCTTCCCTCTGTTATTTTCTCAGTTACAGAGCTAAGTACTGTTTATGTCTGTGTCCCTGGCACTCAGGGCACTGTTGGCACATGCATGCTTTAAAAAAATAATAAAGCAAATGATAATACATTTTTTTCATAAAGCCATTGGTTTGTTGAATGGGGTTACCTATGAACGGCCTTTCACTTGTCCTGGTTCAGGAGTAAAAAAGGACAGAAGTGTGTGCTGCTTTATTGTTTAAGACATAAAATGTGCTGGATATATATGTAGTTCTTTTTTTTTTTTTTTTTTTTTTATTTGGTTCAGCTGGGTCTTAGTTGCGGCACGCAGAATCTTCATTGCAGCATACGGGATCTTTAGTTGCGGTGTGCGGGATCCTCAGTTGTGGCATGCAGCATGCAAACTCTTAGTTGTAGCATGTGGGATTTCGTTCCCTGACCAGGGAGCGAACCCTGGCCCCCTGCATTGGGAGTGTGGAGTCCCAGCCACTGGACCACCAGGGAAGCCCCATATATGTAGTTCTTAACAGAAAACTTATAAGAACCGTGCTGAGCACTGAGTGATAAAAGACCTACGGGCAGACAGGGGAAAGGCACAGACAAGATTTTTAACAGCTGGATAAGGTTTGAAAAATGTCCTCAGGTGACCTAGTGGTAAGTGTTCCTCAAATTTTTCATCAAAAAAGCCCTAGTAGCAGAAAGAAACAAAAGCATATCCCTGGAGAAGTTAGGAGTACAGCCTGTAGAAGCTTACTGCAAATGTGACATTTTCTGATAGTCTGCTGCTTTATCTTTAAAAAGTTAGCAAAATTTGAGATGCATACATGGTATATCTCTATTTCCATATACACAGCAATGTTTTTCAAGATTATTTTAGTATAATTGATGCCCATAAAATTAGGTATAGCATTTCTATCATGTTTTGTGTTCTCCTTAGCACACCACTATTATACCAACCTAAAGGAGTTTCACATGCCCATTCTCCTTAGGAGTACATGGCAATTTAACTTTCCATAGGAAAGTCACTATTATGGATTGGCTGTACCTGAACAGGGATGTATAGGTGGTAAGTAAGGTGACCACATAATGTATTCTCATAACTGGAACATGTTGGAATGTGAAAGTGGGCACAATTTAAGCAGGATAAATTAGCTAAGACTGCTCCAGGTAAATCAGGTCTGAACTGTCTTCACTCACAACACTTCTGACACCAGCTGTTGTATTTTCCTGACACCAACCACTTCTCCAACTCTCAAGAGATCAACTGTGTGTCCAACAATTCAATTCAATTCTAATACCATCTACCTGGAATTAGCACCAGATCCTACAAGTTAAAGGGCTCAGTCCCACAAGACAGCCCCCACTCCAGGTACCAATCACAAGTGCTGGGCCTCCCATACTTCTGACCAACCAGCTATAAATTGGGGCTTCCCACAATGTCCTCCTCAAATTCAATCATTTCTTACAGCAGTTCACAGAACTTGGGAAACCGCTTTACTTACTATAACCAGTTTATTACAAAGGATACCGCTCAGGAGCAGCCAAATAGAATGCATGTCTTAGACAAGGTATGGGAGAAGGACCTGGAGTATCCATCTCTCTCTGGGCATGCCACCCTTGCAGCACCTCCATATGTTCACCAACCTGGAAGCTCTCCAAACACCATCATTTAGGGGTTTTTATCGAGGTTCTAATACCTAGGCATGGTTGATTAAATCATTAGCCATTGGTGTTTGAACTCAAATCTGCAGCTCCTCTCCCCTTCCTGAGGTCCAGGAGTAGGGCTGAAAGTTCCAACCATCTAATCCAGTGGTTGGTTCCTCTGGCAACCACACCGAATGCTGACGCTATCTAGGGGCCCACCAGGAGTCACCTCATTAGCATAAACTCAGATGTGGTCAAAAGGAGTTGTTATGAATATCAAAAGATGCTCCTGTCAACCCTGTTACTAAGGCAACTCCAAAGGTTTTAGAAACTGTGTCAGAAACTAAGGACAAAGACCAAAATACATATTTCTTACTGTATCACACCAGGACGTAGAGTAATCTAATTTATATATGGAAATTCAAAGTAAATTGGGCAACTGGTAAAGCAAGAGGATTTAGCCTGGGATATAGATATCTTATGTATCAAAAATACTGCAGAAATATACTAAATAGAATATTTTAATCAACAATATAAAATATTAGGACTTTTGCTTCTAGCTATTATGGAGTAACTGATACCAGACTAACCATCTCATTGTAAACAATGATAAAACTGGGTAAAATACATGATGCAAATATTTTCAAACATTGGACTAATAGGCAGCACAAGTCTGCAAACCCTGAGAGAAGGGACACTCATGAAGCAAGGCTCACAATTTCATAGACTCTCTGCCTGGACATAATTTCCCAACTGGCACAGAAAGCAGGTGTTTAAGCAGAGCATGATGATTAGGGCAACTGAGGCTACTGGAATTTGCAAAGCAAGGCACCAGTTAGAAGGAAGCTATGAAGATGAGAGGTCCGGAAGTCTGTGAAGGTTGGGCTCTACATGCACAGTGTGAAACTACTCAAGGATTACCAGAGAACAAATGTTATGAGGTCAAAAATGGAAAAGAAATTCTAGAAGTCAAGGGTGGGGTGTTGGGAGTCCAATTCAGTCACAGTGGGAAGACCTCATTAACACCTTGTTAACACCACTGTTATTCATCTGAGATACGTAAAATCAGACATGAGATAAAGCCTCATTTTAGGATTAAGGACCACATCTCAGAATAAGGCCTAATCTAAACCATCCCAACAGGGCCTAAAACCAAACCTTGACAAATGTGCCAAGGAGAGAAAGTTGAAGGTTGAGTCATGCCAAGTTAGAGGAGCTTGGGGAACTCCTTAGGTTTCCCACAGATCAACCATAACACATAACACAGCTTAAAATCAAGACTTAATGAGTTTCAAGGTAATCAATAATTGAGCTGTCTACTAGGACAAAAAAAAAGCAAACAATACTCTTCAGAGGGAGATGACCAGAGTCTCATCAATATATAATCAGCGGGGCTTCCCTGGTGGCGCAGTGGTTGAGAATCTGCCTGCCAATGCAGGGGACACGGGTTCGAGCCCTGGTCTGGGAAGATCCCACATGCCACGGAGCAACTAAGCCCGTACGCCACAACTACTGAGCCTGCGCGTCTGGAGACTGTGCTCCGCAACAGAAACCGCGATAGTGAGAGGCCCGCGCACCGCGATGAAGAGTGGCCCCCGCTCACTGCAACTGGAGAAAGCCCTCGCACAGAAACGAAGACCCAACACAGCCAAAAATAAATAAATAAATACAAATTAAAAAAAAATATATATATATATATAATCAGCAACACCCAGTATACAGATATGCAGAGATGAAGAAAAAGGTAACTCACAATCAAGGGAAAAGTTAGTCAACAGAAACCAACCCCCAAATACTCCATTTAACAAAGACTTTTGCATTTAACAAAGACTTTAATGCAGCTATTATAAATAGGTTCAAGGAATTAAAGGAAAATATGGTCTTAATTTGTAAGCAGACACGGCATCTCAGCAGCGAATATAAAAAAGAACAGAATGGAAATTATAGAATGTAAAAATCCAATATCTGGAATAAAAAATTCCCTGGATAAGATTAAGAGATTAGAGGTGGCATAAGAAATATTCAGTCACCTGGAGTATAGAAATTATCCTATCTGAAAAATGTGGAGAAAAAAAGATTGACAAATAAAGTGAACAGAATCTTAGGGATGTGTTAAATAGTATAACATATGAAATTATCTAACATATTTATAAGAAGAGCCCCAGAAAAAGAACATAAGAATTGTCCATAAAAATATTTAAGGACATAAGACCAAAAAATTGCCAAATTTAGTGAAAACCATCAACTTATAGATTCAAGAAACACAGCAAACCCCAAGCAAGATGAATATGAAGAAGCCCACATTTAAACACATTGTAGTAAAACTGCTGAAAATCAAACTTAAAGAGAAAAATCTTAGGGGCTTCCCTGGTGGCTCAGTGGTTAGGAGTCCGCCTGCCAATGCAGGAGACACGGGTTCAAGCCCTGGTCCGGGAAGATCCCACATGCCGCAGAGCAACTAGGCCCGTGCGCCACAACTACTGAGCCTGCGCTCTACAACCTGCAGGCCACAACTACTGAGCCCGTGTGCCACAACTGCTGAAGCCCGTGCTCCTAGAGCCTGCACTCCGCAACAAGAGAGGCCACTGCAGTGAGGGGCCCGCGCACCACAATGAAGAGTGGCCCCCGCTCGCCCCAACTAGAGGAAGCCCGGGTGCAGCAATGAAGACCCAATGCAGCCAAAAATAAATAAATTAAAAAAAAAAAAAGAAAAATCTTAAAAGCTGCTAGAGAAAAAAAAGTATGCATTATGTACAGAGAAACAAAGAAACAAATGAAGGTTGACTTCCTGTCAGAAGCAACAGAAGCAGTAAGACAATGGACCAAAATCTAAAGTAATGAAAGAAAAAGAAACAGTTCAGTAAAAATACCATTCAAAACAAAGGTGAAATACAGTATATTGTCAGATAAACAAAAACCAAGAAAATCTGTCATCAGCAGCTATGTACTATAAGAAATGCAAAAGAATATCATTCAGGCTGAAGAGAAATAATATGAGGTGGAAACTTGCATCTATGGGGAAAAAATAAGGGCATTAGGAGTGGCAACTAAGTAGTATATATAAAAGACAAAGTTTCCCCCCCACCTCATTTTTCTTTAAAAGACAACTGACTGTTTAAAGCAAAGCAGTAAGATTATAAGTTAGGAAATAAGAGATATACAGTGAGGTAAATAACAATAGCAAAAGGACCAGGTGAGGCAGGTAAACGGAGTTGTGAGTTTATTACATTTGTGAAATGGAAATAGGAAATTTAATTGAGAAGTGGAAGTTGAAGTATCCCTAATTAGAAATTGGTAAGTTAAGGATGCATATTTGTAGGCCTAAACAGCTACTAAAACAATTTTTTTTAAAGGTATAGCTAAAAAGTCAATAGAAGAACTAAAATGGACTACCAAAAAATATTCAGTTAATTCAGAGGAGGCGAAAGTAGGGATGAAGCATTAAAAGAACCAAAAACAAAACAAAAAGAAGGAACAAATGGGAAACAAATAACATTATCAGTAGTCACATTAAATTACATTAACTGGGGCTTCCCTGGTGGCGCGGTGGTTGAGAGTCTGCCTGCCAATGCAGGGGACGTGGGTTCAAGCCCTGGTCCAGAAGGATCCCACATGCCGCGGAGCAGCTGGGCCCATGTGCCACGGCTGCTGAGCCTGCACTCTGGAGCCCACGTGCCACAACTGCTGAGGCCTGTGCGCCTGGAGCCCATGCTCTGCAACAGGAGAGACCACCGCAGTGAGAGGCCCACACACCATGGCGAGGAGTGGCCCCCACTCACCACAACTAAGGAGGGCCTGCGCACAGCAACAAAGACCCAATGCAGCCAAAAATTAATTAATTAATTAATTAATTTTAAAAATTACATTAAATGTAAATGGACTAAACATTCAAATTAGAAGGAAGATTCTCAGATTGGATGGAAAATCAAGACCCAACTCTATCCTGTCTACAGGTGATACTCAGTAATTTAAAAGACACAAATAGGTTGAAAGTAACAGAATTGGAAAAGATGTACTATACAGACAGTAAGAATGAGAAAGCTTGGTTCTATTAATATCAGATAAAATAGACTTCAAGACAAAAAATACTATAATAAAGAAACACATTTATAATGATAAGAGGGGGATTAACTAAGAAGATTTAATTATCTAAATACATATACAACTAATACAGAGCTTCAGAATTCATGAAGCCAACAGTGGCTAAACTAAAGTGAGAAATAGATAAATTCACACTCTGTAAATGATAGAACAAGTTGACAAAAATTTAATAAGTATAAAGATTATTTGCACTACACTATCAACCGACTTAACCTAAATGATATTTATAGAATGCTATACCCAACAACTGCAGAACAGACATTTGGAACCTATACTAAGTTAAAAATTCGAGATGGACTAGATAATAACAACAAGTAAAATGCTCAACAGACTGAAAAGTCAACAACTCTTTTTGGAGCTTAAAAGAGGGGAGGACAAGGCAAACTGATGCTCCCAAGATTGCAGAGACAGGCAAATACAGGCAGTCGAGGTTTACCCAGCAGAAACCACTGCAGGAACCAGTGCTGGGGTAGGAAAGCCTGAATTTTAATTGACAGATTTTCAGAGACTCAGTGTGGACCGGTCTGAGAGTTGAAAACTTCAGAGGGACTCAGTCACAGGGAGCCCCCACAATATTGTGAGATTTATCTCCAGGAGCTCAACAAGTTTCCCACAATAAATATCAGAGAAAGATCCACACATGCTTCCAGCAGAGGGAGGGGAAAAGGAACTATTTTGAATACTCCAGAGCACTCAGTCCTTCTTAATAAGGCCTGCCCTCAGGGGAAACTAGTTAACCAGAGCCTAACTGACCAGGATGAAGGGAAATAGCTAACTCCAGCCATTTCTAGCTATCCTGTCTCACCTGGGGGAGAAAAAAAAAAAAAACCTGAAAAACACTTGTGAAGTTCACAGTCCAGAGGTATAGATTCACTGAAAGACTGAGACCTAATCATAGACCTATAGAATGCTTCCCATCCCCCCACACCTTACTACCACATTACTAAAGGCTCATTTATAGCAGTTCCTTTTACCGTGTATTATGCCTGGCTATCAACAAAAAAATTACGAGGCATACCAAAAGGCAAAAATCACAATGTGAAGAGACATAGCAAGCATCAGAGCCAGAAATGGCAGAGATGTTGGAATTATCACACTAGGAATTTAAAACAACTATGATTAATGTGCTAATGGCTCTAATGCATAAAGCAAACAATATGCAAGAAGAGACGGGCAATGTAAGTAGAGCGATGGAAATTCTAAGAAAGAACCAAAAGAAATGCTAGAAAAAATAAAAACAACACTGTAACAGAAGTGGAGAATGCCTTTGATGGGCTCATTAGCAGACTGGAAACCGCTGAGGAAAGAATGTCTGAGCTAGAATATATATCATTAGAATCCTCAAAAACCAAAAAGCAAAGAGGACAGACTCAAAAAAAACAGAACAGAATATCCAAGGACTATGCAACAACTACAAAAGGTGTAACATATGCATAATGGGAATTCTCAAATACTCAAAGAAAGGAACAGAAGAAACATTTGAAAAAAACAAATGGCTGAGAATTTCCTAAAATTAATGCCAGACACCAAACCATAGATCCAGGAAGCTCAGAGAACCCTAAGCAGAATAGATGCCCCCAAAACTACACCTAGGCATATCACTTTCAAACTACAGAAAATCAAAGATAAAGAATTCTGAAAGAAGTCAGGGGAAAAAAAAATACCTTACCTATAGAGGAACAAAGATAAGAATTACATCTGACTTCTCAGACACCACGCAAGTAAGAAGAGAGTGGAATGAAATAGAGTGTTGAGAGAAAAAAATCACCAACCTAGAATTCTGGGTCCCATGAATTTATTCTTCGAAAGTGAAGGAGAAATAATGATTTTCTCAGACAAACAAAAATTGAGGAAATTTGTTTCCAGAAGACATGCCTTATAAGAAATGTTAAAAGTCCTTTAGAGAGAAGGAAAATAATATACATTAGAAACTAGGGTCTTACACAAAATAAGGAACAGCATCAAAGGAGGAATAAGTGAAACTAAAATAAAAACTTTTATTTTTCTTATTCTTAATCTAACAGATGACAGTTGAAAATAATAGCAACAATATATTTGATTATATATGTTTATATATAAGTGAAATAGGTAACAGCAATGATACAAGGGGCAGGAAAGAGAATTAGGATTATTTTGTTATTAAAAGATACTCACACTACTCGTGAAGTTACCACTTACTGTTATTCGAAAGTGGACTTAGATTAACTGCAAATATATACTGCCAACTGTAGGGCAACCACTAAAAAGAATTTTAAAAGAGTATCACCAATATGCTAAGAAAGGAGAGAAAACTCAGTTATTTAAATGTTTAATTAAAAAGGCAGAAGCGTAGAAGAAAAAATAGGGCAACAAAGAATAAGGGCAAAAAATAGAAAACAGTAACAAATATGGTAGATATTATTCCAATACTATCAATAATCACTTTGAACATGAATGGTCTATATGAACCAATTAAAAGATAGAGATTGTCAGAGTGGATCAAAAACAAGACCCAACTATATGTTTTCTACAAGAAACCCACTTTAAATATAAAAACACATATAGATTAAAAGTAAATGAATAGAGAAAATCATACCATGCTAACACTAATCAAAAGAAAGCAGGAGTAGCTATGTTAATTTCTGACACAACAGACTTCATTCAGAGCAAGGAGAATTATCAGGGATAAAGAAAGGAATTTCATATTGATAAAGGGGTGAATTCTCCAAGAAGACATAACAATCCTTAATGTATTACGCACCTAACAACAGAGTGTTAAAATACATGAAGCAAAAACTGATTGAGCTGCAAGGAGAAACAGGTAAATCCATTATTATAGTTGGAGACTTCAATACCCCTCTATCAGAAATGTACAGATATAGCAAGAGGAAAATCAGAAGGACATATTTGAACTCAACAACACCATCAATCAACTAGATCTAATTGACATTTATAGACTACTTCATCCAACAATAGCAGAACACATTCTTCTCAAGCTCACATGGAACATTCAACAAGATAGACCACATTCTGGGTCATAAAACACACCTTAAATTTGAAAGAACAGAAATCAGTAACAGAAAGATAACTGGAAAATCCCAGAATACATGGACATTAAACAATGTGCTTCTAAATAACACACGGGTCGAAGAAGGAAACTCAAGGGAAATTGGGAAGTATTTTGAACTAAATGAAAACAAAAATATAACATCAAAATTTGCGGGATGCAGTGAAAAAAATATAACATCAAAATTTGCGGGATGCAGTGCTTAGAGAGAATTATAGCATTGAATGAATATATTAGAAAAGAGGAAGATCTGAAATTAATAATCTGTTTCTATCTTAGAAAACTAAAAAGAAGAGCAAATTAAAACCAAAGTAAGTAGAAGAAAAGAAATAATAAGAATTAGAGCAGAAATCAATGAATCTGAAAACAGAACAATAGAGAAAATCAATGAAAAGATGGCCTTTGCAAAAATCCATAAAACCCAAAATCCTCTAGTCAGGCTAATTAAAGTTAAGGTTTAATTTACTTTTCTGTTTTTAAAAAAATGAACAATATAAGTAGATGGTGAATATCCTTGTGCATTCCTAGTTATATTCTGCCAACATATTCTGTTGGTTTATTGCCAACAGGGATTTTGTCATAGCTCTTTCTAAATAGTGAGCCTTCCATTTAGAATAAGCACTCTTATTATTAATGCTGCATTAAGAGTGACAAGAATCCTTTCTACATGAGTTTTTTTAAAATACAGTTCTGATAATATAGGTTTTTATTTTCAGAAAGCAGACCCATTTTTGTTTTCCTGGAGGTTATCCATATGATTTAGATGGTATGATATTTTTTTTAGAGTTTTTCAGTGCCAGGCATTTTGCTGGGCACTTTTTATGCATTATCTCAACTGATTCTCAAAACTCCTCTGTGGAGTAATACTATAGATATCCTCATTTTATGGATGAGAACGTTGAAAGAAGTCACAACATTAGCAGCAAACAAAGCCAGGATTTGACATCTTAGCTGCCATGGAAACCGGAAAAGCAAAAGTCTGGAGTGTTCAATTTCTATAATGGGATGTGGGATGTGTGCTGTGCCTCTCACTTCTTATATGAAGTGCCTTTGAGGTGAATCTTGAAAAATAAATTGATGTTTACTAAACAGGCAAGGAGTTACATATTCTAAGAAGAAGGGAGCAAATGTGTAAAGACGTATTTACCCAATGTGCTGATCAAGTACGTGGCCCATGTGAGAAAGGCGTAGGAGCTAAACTTCTAAAGGCAGACAGTATCCAGATCACGAAGGTTCCTGTGTGCCACATAGGAGGGTAAGCCTGGGAGAAATGGGAAGGGACATTCTTGGATTTGAATGTTACACAAATCCCTATGCACAATAGGGGTTGCTCTGGGAATAGAATGTGTGTCAGTGGTACACTGAAGCAAGAAGGATCAGTTAGGAGGCCACTGAATTAAATTCAGGCGGGGAAAGATGAGGGCCTGGATGATGGCTATGGCTCTGAGAACAAAGAGGAGGCTACAAAAATAAAAATATGTAAAAGAGAAATCAGCGAGACTTGAAAACTGATCAGATATAAGGATGAGTGAAAATGAATAGCTTAAGATAACACTCAGAGGACTTCCCTGGCTGTCCAGTGGTTAAGATTCCACACTTCCACTGCAGGGGACACAGGTTCGATCCCTGGTTGTGGAACTAAGGTCCCACATGCCTATGGTGTGGCTAAAAAAAAAAAAAAGATAACACTCAGATTTCTAGAACTAGGTTGCAAGGAATAAGAGTCTCTGAACTAAGAAAGGCAAGTGCATTAGAAGGTTTTGCAGGATGTTGTTGAATTCCACCTTGGATATGCTGATTCTGAAGCACCTGTGGAATATCTATATGGAGGTATCCTCTAGGAATTCAGTATGAGCGTCTGGCACTTAGATGAGATTCTTGATCAGAAGCAGTGTGGTGGGAGGGCTGGGGCTGAAGCTTTTGGACAAACTGTCTTTGGTTTGAGGTACCACTCTAGTAATTAAAAAATGTTATCACTCTACTAATTGTCTAGGTGTATGACCTAGGCAAGTTACTTACCCTCTCTGAACCTCAGTTTTTCAATTATAAAATGAGAATAATTTCTACCTCTAGGGTTCATATATATAAAGAACAAGATAATGTGTATCAATCATGATGTGCAGGTAGTTCTCAACACTTAGAACTAGAGGTTTTAATTTTGGAATCATCAGTACATAAACACAAAGGATGGGCAGAATGCAGAAAAGAATACAAGGAAGAATCTGAGTAAGGACGATATCTGGGAGAGTTGATGTCATGAAGTCCTAGGGAGGATTCAACCAGAGAATCTTAGAGAATTTCAACCAGTGTCGTCTGAACTGTCAAATGGTGAAGAGCCCAGTAAGATAAAGCCTAGAAATCGTCCACTTGTGAACAACTAGAATGCTACCAGCCACCTTACGTAGAGCAGGCTCAGTGTATTGGGAAGGTACATGAGATATAGACCTGACAAGTGTTTCAAAAATAAAACATATGGGGTAAATATTAGAAGCTAATGACACTTCTTAAAAATGAAAATTACTTTCAGTTTAGAAATGCAAAGAATCCTCTGATCCCTAGCAAGAATAAACCTAAACAATTACTAAATATGATTTTTCCTCAAAGTTGCATTTTCCTGTAGGTTTAAAAATGGGGAAGAAAAGATAGCAGAGAAGAATCCTTGGGAAAGAGTTTAAAGTTCATTTGCCCTCCTCTATTCATGTTTACCTTTGTTAATTTCTTTTCTTTTTCTTTGTACTTTAAGAAGACTTTGTTCTTCTTTACCTCTATGCAGATAATTCAAAGGTAACTTCTGAACAGTCTGTCTACACTTCAGAATAATATCTAGGTTATTCTTTGGTGGTCCATGGTGATCCATTTTAATACAGTTTTTCCATTAATAATAAAAAACTTTTGAATTCCACAACATTGCTGGTGGCTCCTAATTATCATTATGAATATATATGCAAATGTATGCAAGATAAAGTTTTCAGTTGTCTAAAGACTTTAGCTAGTTTCGTTTGCTGTGGAACCCTTTGGATATTCTACAAATTATGAGCATCATTCCCTTAAACCCAGGTGCCTCTCAATTCACTGATGTAGCAGCTAACCATGAAGATAAATGTGACTTTTTTTCACCATTACAGCTCTCACAGTCCAGGGTTTAATTAGCCAATTAATTAATTAACTAACTTTATAACGAATGAAACAGGATAATAGAAATACAGAGAAAGACGTGTATAGATTATAGAAAGGAACCTAAAATATCATATAGGTCTTTTCTCCTTCCTCTATTTTTTTTTTGAATCCTTGACGGAGAGAGATTTGAACATGTCTTTGTTGCTGAGAAACGATCCTTGATTCCAACAGTCACCCAGATGGATAAATCCAAGTGGGACCATAATCTCATGTTAACAGTTTAATGAATATTTTTGTTAACAATGAGCAAGGTTATCATGGATATACTGAGTGGCTTCCTGACATGTACAGCATTAAGAATAGGCAGCCATAGACTTTACAGCATAATATTGTCTCCTGTGGGGCAGATGAATTTGTGATTTCCTCAAAATGACAAAATGATTTATCACCTCCCATATGCACTGCCATCCACCTGGCAGGAGTAATGTTTCTCCTTGCATGCTCCCTCCGGTGGGAAGAAACAATTTTGATGGATAAAAGACTAAACCAAGATTAAGAAAAGGGAAAGAAAAAAATTTCATCAAAAAATGGGGAGTTTTTTTTTTATGCATCTTATTAGCAAGATGTGTAGCATAACACATTTCACGAAGCACAGTCATCGTTCAAGCCTTTAAGTGAAGGCCTGTTTCATGTTATTCATGCTTTGCTGATTTATATGGTAAGCACCAGGGAAAACAGATATAAAGGCTGTCTTTGGCTGGGACAAATGACCATTATCCATATTTCTACGTAGGTGAACCCAAAAGGAGAATCATATTAAATAGTGCAGTTTCTTGTTCTCACTATATTTTGGAAAGGAAACCTTTGTTGTAATAAATGGCTACATTTGTATGCTTTCACTTACTCCCAATTGCAAACAAATAACTTTCAGGTGAATCTAAAATTCAATGTTCTTAAAGTAAAAAGAGGTTAGGGAACAAAGTTCCCAAAAGAAACTACCTCTGTCGTTGAATACAGTAAAAGAGAAAATGAGGCAGGATGAAAATTGAAGCTGAAAATATCCTCATACAGAGAGGAAATCAGAAAGTGACTATCAAGAGAATCAGATGCAAGCAAGAAATGTAAAAGATAGACACAGCAGTGTGTGCTGGGATTGAGGGCTTGAATATTTATGGACTGTTTCAGCTTCCTGCCCCACCTGCTACACGAAAGTCTTATGAAGATTTGAGGTATTTGGCTTTGGTAGAACGTAAAGAACGGCAACTTTTTTCCTGTTTATTTAACAGAAAGAAATCAGTCCTCCACTGGTAATAACTTTACAATAATCACAGAATTTATGTGAATCTAAAGACTCATTTTAAAGAACAAAGAACATGACATAGTTGGTCAATATTTTGCCCTGTTGTGTGGGATAAAAATTACAAATAGTGGGAATTTGTAGACAGAATAATGCTGCAAAAGTTACAGAAGCTGCATCTGAGATCAAAAAGAAACGTGTGCCTCAGTTTGGGGGTTTGTTGTTATACTTCTCCCTCAGTCTTCTGGTCAAATTAATTCTAAAAATGAAATGCAAATTGAAGGACTTTTAAATTTCTGCAGTAAGACTTGGAAGGGTCTGTTTCTAGGATTTTGACCTTTGTATGCAGGAAGAGGGAAGTGATTTTATAAACCATTTCTGGCCTTGATTTCTCCATATATTTACTACTCTGAGCCTGACTTTCTTCAATGTAACTGTTGATGATTTGAAGATACACTTGACATCACAGAACCTAGAGATCCCAAGATGGCACGTGCATTTGTGGAGATAAGACAATAATTTTATCCACAATTATTCCCATTATACCTAACTGTGATAAAATGATTGCTCTGTGAGATATATCTAGACATATGTCATACCCATTGCTGAAAATAACACCAGTAGGATAAGGCAATTTTTTAAGGTAGGTAGTGACTCTAGTAGGAAGACCTGTTACCGCCTTTCTGATTTCCCTTCTTACAGTTTTCCGCACACGTCTGCTCCACTAGAGGGCCACTTACCTTAATTGTGTGTGAACTTGATTTGAGACAGTACAGTGTCATGATTAAGTGTATAGAATTTAAGGTTCAGGGTGTCTGAGTTGATATCTTGGCTCTGATACTAGCTGGCTGCAGGAGTTTGGACAAGTTAATTACTCTCTCTTCACTATTTTCATGTGTAAATTGTAGATTGTTACAGCACCTACCTCATCATGTAGGTATAAAGGTTAACTGGGCTAATACTGATAGAACATCTGAAACAATGCCAAGTACATAGGTAGTGCTGGATTCTTGCAGCTATTATAATTATTTGGTAGATTGGCACTAAGAAAAAACTCTATCCTTTAACAGAGCTTATCAAAAATCAGAGTATCTGACGTCTTGACCCAAATATTAAACCTCATATATATTGGAGTGTCTAAGCATCCCAGGTCATTTTTATGTTTAATTATGCTAACCATTTATCATCTCATATTTGAAAAAAATATCTATAATAGATCAATTCTTTTAGAATGCTTTATTTGGTATTGTCCACAAAGGCCAATATATAGCTTTTATAGTTAATATTTTTTGAGACAATAATGAAACAGATTCACCTAAAGTTCCAATTTACTATTCTATAAATAAATGTTTTTCTTTATTAAATAGAATATTTAAAATACTATTAATGGCAAATTTCTTCTTGCTGAATTGCCACCATTCATTCTCTGTATTCCTTTTGCTCTTGTGATCTAGGGAACTCTGGCAATGTTTCACACACCAACTTTGTTTTTTCTGTCTGACTCAGAACTAACCTCCAGCCTCATGCATTTGTTTATCTGCAACCTCCATGTAATCTTATAAAAGCTTCCCAAATAGATAGAAAATTGGCATTCTAGGAAATGTTTCTAAGCTATATACCTGCTTTATGTGTAGCATGATGATTTTACAGCAGACAACAATGTATTCATTAGGGTTGTCCATCAGATTGCCCAATACTGTTCTTGACCTTGTCTTCATGAACCATTTTCCTTTGGGACTCTTCTCTGTATGACATCCTCAATCTTTTTTGCTCAGTTGGTTTTCCTCAATCTGCTTACAAACATTTGGAGTTCTAGTCTATTGTGAACTATCTCTTCAGACTTTTTTTAATTTATAGGATCTAAGAGAATAGTTGCTGCTGAATCAATATATAATACTAGTATAGATATGGATCAAACAATGTTTGGCCAAAATGGTTAGTGATGTTTTTATGTATCTCCTACCTTCCGTCACCAAATTTCTCCATTTGTACATTCAACCTGCTATCCTCATTCCCTCCCAATCTTTTCATACCTTTACCCCGTGTCTTTTGGTGTGCTGGCACAGTTGTTCAACCACCCTTGATCATCTAATCCAATCCTTTTTCTCTTTAACCTGTCTTCAACTTTTGCTTTGTTGACTGATTTGGCCTTTGCACTAATTGGATTTTTATTTTTCATTGAATTCATTCCCTCTTCCACATCCTAACAATGTGCATTCTCCCACACAATCCTCAGACCTTTGCTTCTCTCTTTCTTGAGAATGCAGAGTTCAGGGTGGCTTCTCCAGAAAACCCAATGAAAGCATTTTCCAGTGTCCACATCTGGGACCTCTGTACTGGTGGTCCAGATACCTAGTCAAGGTGAAGCCCCACCAAGCCCCACCTTGGTGATTGAAATACCTAGTCATTTCAGTCACCAAGAAATGACTGCAAGGACAAATGAAGAGCTGTTTTTGTTTGTTTCCTTTAGAAATAAAGGAATTAAGAGAGAGGAATCAATATTACAGATTACATACACATTTATTCAACAATCGGTTAAATATACCACTACTTTCAAAATGTACACATCATGAATCATTAAAAACCTTCATGATCCCCCTCACTAAGAGTTTAGGTGACACTTGTCTTCTGCTATTATTGCTTGTGAGACTTCTATAAACACTCATTTCTCCATCTTTAAAATGGGATGACAATGTTCGTCTTGACTGCTTCATAGGGCTATTTTGAGAACTGGACAAAATAATGTAGATAGAGATCTTGATATTGAGGGTCAAGAGTTGTGGGCTGTGATGGCTGCAGTCCCAACTGGGTCATTTCTATGCAGTTAATTCACTTCTCTGATCTCCAATTTCCTTATATATAAATGGGAACGGGGACAGCAACTTGGACCAGAAGAGCAATAAGGGCCCTTCCAGTGCGGATTTTTACCGCCCTCTCCTATTTACCCACCATGGTACACGGCACAGCCTCTAATTTCATACCAGTTATTTTTCACTGTCATGTTGACCACACGTGAAAAAACTCTACATGTCTCTTGGTAGTTTACCTGTGTAAGTAATCATATTGCTGCACTGCTTTGTTAGAGGAATGCCATTAAAAACAATCATGATTTTTTTAAAGAACAAATGAAAAATCAATTGAGCTAAATGTTTACTCTGGAAGACAAATGGTTTGATATCTTGTAAGTGTTTTAATCGGCAAAGCAGAAATCTGCCTGTTTGCTGAACTGACTATAACAACGACTCGTCTGTGTATTTTCCTACTTTTTACTCTTTAGCCATCAGTGTCATGTTAGGATAGGGAGCTCTTTCCTATCTATTTCAGTCTTTTGATATTTGCTCTGCTAGTCGTTTGATTAACTTTTCATCAATATGTCAGTTGCTTTAGCCTTTATATTTCTAATAATTAGCCCTGCACACTGCATATATTAGGAGCTCAATAAAATATTTGTTTATGATAATAGCTAACATTCACAGAATGCTTAATATGTATCAAGTACAATTATAAGCACTTTGACATATATTAAGTGAGTCAAGCCCTAAGGTATATAGGTGTTATTATGTTTATGTATTTTACAGATGAGGAAACTGAAGCACAAATTAAGTAATTATCTTTATCTTCTACATACTGGATGAGATTCTCAAATTTATTTTCTTTATCAATAAACTATTTTTTGAAATGCCTATTTCTATATTCATTACCTCCAACATATAATTTAATTTTAATTTTTTAACTCTTTTGTTTTAAATTTCCACATACTCTTCCTTATCTTATCCCTGTTCATACTTATTTCATTTTCTTCTCTCTCCACCACTTGTCTGCTTCATAGAAGCCATTTCTTCTTACAGTAGATCATTCTCTGGATCTTTGGGATAATGTTCCTTTCACCTTTTCCTAACATAATATTTAAGGTGGCATATTTATTTTTCCTCGTGGACTGAGGTCAGTAAACAGAGTATATCAGGCACCCACGTCCCCAGTCCCCTTCTGCCTGGGTGATATGAAGCCCGTCTCCAATCGAATGGGGAGTTTGGTGATGGGCACAAGCCAACCCATTTTCAGCTCTCCTTCATGATGCTAACTGGCCCTTGGATCTGCCGACTTGATGAATGTGTTGCTGACTTGATGCTGAATTGTTTAAGATACAATGCACAGCATAGCCTGAGCTATTAGAGGATTTGCTACCTAATTCCATAGTCACCTTCTGTGACTTGCTGTGAGGGCTTTATCTCACAGGACATAATGTGCCCCAAAATCAGTATCTTTGGGTCATGGTACTTTCTGGGGGTTCCCTCCACTGAAAAGACATAGAGAGATGAAAGCACACCTTGGCAGTAATAAAGTGACTCCTTGTTCTCTGCTAGGCACAGACTAAGCTTACAATTAAAGTCTGCTTACACAAGATGTCGAAGCTTGGGTATGTTTGTTGTAATCTGCCTGAATTGTTATTTGAAGAAATTTCTCCCAGTCTCTGGCAACAGGTGGACCATCAATTTTAGTTTGGGATTTCTGAGTTTTCTTCTTTTAGGGGTTCATCAGAGATATCCATACAAGAAGTTATAAGCATCCAGCATAGTTTAATTCAAAACGTGTGTACTGAGTGACCACAAAGCGCCTCTTGTCCCAGGCTGCAGATAAAGCAGTGAACAAGACAGTCATTACTGCTGCCATCCTGGGCCTTGGAGGCTGGGAGGGAAAAGACACTCTTAACTAGTTATTACATATTCGTGATGAGGGTATGAAAATGGAAGAAGAGGATACCAGGTGTATTTACCGAAGTCAGGTATCATTTCAAAATGCTCAAATTATTTTATAAGCTACCTTCACCTTTCTCTCTTTGAAAAAAACAGTTTTGTTTTTTCTTTGGTTTACTTTGCTTTTGAGAGTTCACAGTAATTGTAATCACTTGAAAGCATCAAATATTTTCTCCCATAAGCTCCCAATCAAACAAAATAGCATGCTATGAAAATAGTGGCCTTAATTCTAGAAGGTTTTTCTACTTCCCTACGTTTTCCTAAAAAAGGAAACTAATTAGCTACAGTGATCATAGTTCTTTAAAGAACTGTTTTACAATTGGACTTTCTTGTTAAACTCTCTTTCCCCAGGTTCTTTTGTTTCCATGTGGGAGGAGGTGGTAGATAACATCAGTTATTCCAATGCCATCATTCCTAACACACTAACAATTTTTCTTTGGTAGAAAGGAAAACAAATGACAGATTGATATTAACAACAATGTAATCACAGAGAGCAAACCAAGGGAGACAGCCTCTCTTTCTATTGTGAGAAGCAGTGCATATACCACTGTGGTACCATGGCTGGCACCACAATGGACAAAATAGGTGCTTCAGATAGAAAATTTGAGGTTTTGAATTAACTTTCCAACCTACAGATGGATTCAATGCAACACCCATTCCTTCATTATTTCCTTTAAAAGAAAATGTATCTTAAAAATGTAGCATCTGTTAATACAATCACAGACTACTTTAATATGAAAGAGTATAATTAGCACATACTGTTCTAAGTCCTAGGGAGAAAAAAATAATCACCAAAATATCAACAAAGAATAAAAGCCATATAAATCCACAAGGACGAGGCAGTGATGAATAGACAACAAAAGATAGGAGAAGTTGATAACATTTTAAAAGGGAAACATAGGTGAAGGATGACTTATCTGAGTGGAACAAGCTGACGCCTAAGCACCTGCAGAAGGGGCTTCCAATGAGGCATAAGTGCATTTACCCCATAGACACCCAACAGGGCCCAACAGTTGGAGAACTGAGTACCTCAGTGGTAGAATGGAGCACTACGTTGGAAAATAACTTGTTGAAAGCCTGTAAGGAGTTGTTAGATATCCAAACCCCAGCTGTACCCACCCATTCAGGAGGTGTATTCTCTGGAGAAATTGTGTCACTCTGGATGCAAGAAGAGTAGGTTCAGCAGAGAACAGCCATGAGCTGCTGCTTCAAGAATTGCCAGTTTGCATTTTTAATGATGAAAATCTTGTTTTTCTTTTCCTTTTCCTTCACAGCCCCCAAAACTCCAGCAGTTAATTTTATATCTTCCCCATGCCAAACTTCCACCACCACCACACAGTGAAAGACTGAAGTCTCGCTCAATTGAGAGGCTAAATGACACCAGAATAAAGACGTACAAATTCTATAATAGGGCAGTGCCGAGAAAAGGAGGCTTGTTGCCTTAAAATGTAGCCCATTAGTCAACCAGTTCAGCCCATGCTAGAGACCCAGTGATGATCTTTTCAGGGCTTTACTCTTAACACCTAGAAAGCTAAGAATAACCAAATGTAGAGGAAAGATGCTAATATAAAAGACAGATAAAACTAAGAAATCAAAAGATTCACGTAGAAAAATGGAATTCATATGAAACAGAAACAGTGTGGGGAATCTAAAGAAAAATGTTTAATTCTATTTAATGTGCTCAGAGAGTTAGGAAATATATTATACCCGGTGTCTATAAAAAATAAATAATTAGAGAAAAAAGCTTAAAGAAATTTAAAATATCTCTCAGAATTTTAAAACATTAATAAAAATGTTGGCAGATAAAGGCAGAGAATTCTCCTAAAAAATAGAATATAAAGACAAAGAAAATATGTGATAAAAATAAGAAAATTTAAGGATCAATTCAGAAGGTTAGTATCTAAAAAATAAGAGTTTCAGAAAGAAAGAACAGAGAAAATAAAGTAGGAAGAGAATTGTAAAAGAAATAATGCAAAAACTTCCCCAGATTGATGAAGTGTCAGATACAGTGAGTGAAAAAAGAACCCTACAAAGACTCTCCATGGGGGAAGTTCAGAAAACCTGGGGATGACAACACTCTCCATGAATGTCACTGTTCACATACAAAGAATGAGGAATAATCCGAGACACACTGGAAACTAGAAGAGAATGGAGGGATCCAGAAGACAGTACATCTTCTGGCTTATTTATTAGGTAACATGATGTTCAAAACTGAGTTCCAAAGTAAAAATTGAATATGAGTGTAGTATTTCAAACAAAAGATCTCAAAAAATGAACATCCCACATAGTCTGTGCCCTTGCAAAATGAAGGAGGAAACCAAGGAAGAGGAGGAAATGGGATCCAGGACACCGGGGTGATGTTCAAGAGAAGTCCCAGGAAAGTCCCTGGAAAGCAGGTCTAGAGAGTAAGCAGTCCAGGTTGGCCCAAAGAATCAACCCAAAGGGGACTTTGGAAGTCTCCAAAAGAAATAGTGTATTAATAGTCTGTCTGATATTTTAATCTAGTGGAAAATTGTATTTAGAAGTTATTGGAGAGATTAAGGATCAGCCATAAAGCCTAGAAAACTTAGCAAATTAAAAGAAATTGGATAATTAGCTCCAGGAAAAAAGCAAAAAAAAAAAAAGTAAACGGATGGTTAATTTTCATACACTATTGGCTCAGCAGTTAACAGCAATATTTATGTAGTAATAATATTATAAACCCTGAATATGGATTTAATTATATGGAGTGGTGGAGGGAGGGCTCTAAGAGGCAGTGAGTAAGGAGCTGCTGGTTTTATAACACAATGAAATTTTTAGCTATAACAATAAAATAGATAAAAACCACCACGTATGTGTATCATTAATAAAAATAGAGGTTCACACTAGAAGAAACAGTTAAGGAGATTGAAAGTATTTGTCTTAGGAGCTTAAGACTTTTAGTGCAACTTGAGTTTTTGAACCATATGCATGCAATACTGTAATGAAAATATAAATATAACAAAATCCCCCTGATCTCACACACACACACACACACATATACACACACTAACCCTAACCGTAACCCCAACTGTTTGAGGTCATATTTATGACCTCAAATGAGCACTCAGCACTGCTTGAACATGCTGTTATATGTTTCTAGATTGAGTGCTTTTTGAGTCAGAAATTACTCCAGTTTCACGCATTTTCCTCTCTTCCTCAAGCCCCCCACCCCAAAGTACCATCTCTGCCAATTAATTACCCTCAAATTTCTTTATAAGATTATAAGATTTTCTAATTTTCTAATTTTTTCTAAGATTTTTCTTTATAAGATTTGTTAGCAGAGAACTCCCAAGTCTTTCCATCAGCAAATGACCCATTCTTATCCATATCCTCTCTCAGAAAAGACCCTGTTCCCCATGGGCTCTGGAGCCCATTCCTTCTCCACACCCCAAGAATTTCATCACCCCCCCTCTCTCTATCAGACAGAAACCTCTCCATATCTACTGAATTATCAACAAACATGCTCTGTAGCTATACCCTTAAAAAAGAGAAGACAACACAACCCTCACTTGTTCCCACTTGCTATTCCAGCTCCCAATAAATCCATCTTATCCTCTTCAAAGTGTTGTCCACGCTCACTGTCTCCAACTTGGTCCTTCCATTGGCGCTGCAACCTCTCTAATTCCACCATAAACGTAGTTACTGATATATTTGCTTATTGTCTTTCTCTACAACCCCCTCCCTCAATAAAATGTACACTTTGTGAGGGCAGGACTTTGGCTTTTATGCTGCTATCCCAACACTTTGGACATAGCACCTGGCCCTCAATAAATATCTTCAAACAAATGAATTAAGTATCAAATCTTTGTTTCAAAACAACACAATGATTTTTTTTTAATTAATTTATTTATTTATTTTATTTATGGCTGTGTTGGGTCTTCGTTTCTGTGCGAGGGCTTTCTCTAGTTGCGGCAAGTGGGGGCCACTCTTCATCGCGGTGCGCGGGCCTCTCACTGTCGCGGCCTCTCTTGTTGCAGAGCACAGGCTCCAGACGCGCAGGCTCAGTAATTGCGGCTCACGGGCCCAGTCGCTCCGCGGCATGTGGGATCTTCCCAGACCAGGGCTCGAACACCGTGTCCCCTGCATTGGCAGGCAGATTCTCAACCACCGCGCCACCAGGGAAGCCCAACACAATGATTTTTAAAAAGATATTTTAGTGCATAATATATGGTACACAATACTGGACATACAGCGTGACAATTACTTGAATACTTTTTTAAAAAACATTTGATTTAATACAAATATGCAATGCAAATCAAATGAAAAGATGTATTTAATTATTTTGCACTAATCTGTGTTTATATTATGTATATATAAATATAACATCCCACTAAAATAGTTAAATATTTAGTAATGTAATCACAACCAATACATGCTGCATGTCAGTTCTAATTGCTTAAAAATTCCATTTTTAGTGCATGTTTATCTCCTTGCAAATGTAGTAACGTGCTCAGAAATAATTTAAACTATATATATATTTTTAAAATTTAACGGGAAATGCTTATTGCTCTGTGGATGGGGTGTCACAAAATCATCTAATATCGGGATTTATTGTAACAGAAACTGTTGAAACCTAAGGAGAGATGAGGCAACATCTCTTTGGTAAAGATCCATCAGCATCACCAGTTTGTTCTTGCCCTGACTTTTTCTTTTTTCCAATTTCTCCTGCTATGTACCTAGAGTATCCCAAGCCAGGTGGTTAACGACCTATTATCCTTAAAATTTATGAGATTTTCACAAGGTGAAATAGCCTCTAACAGAGTCATTTTTCTTCCGTTGCCAGCTGCACCACCCTATTCTTATTCAGAGGTTCCGCCCACAGAGGCGGTCATCCAGAGCTCCATCCTCACCAGGTGTTACACATGAAGGACCATCATTCTTCATTATGTCTAAGGGTGTGAAGTTTTAAGAGATCATCACATACTCTAACAACAAAGATATATAAACAATGGAAATATATGTGTTTGTGTAATAATTTTTTTCTGTATTGTATTTGGGAATTTTTGCATATCTTTGAGTGAGATCGATCTATGATTTTGTGGGTGTGCTATACTTGATTTATGTAGCAGAGATATGTAACTTTATGGAACAAATTAGTTAACCTTCCTTTTTCATATGTTTAGAAGGGAATTAGAAATTTTATAAATTTCTATTTACAAATCTTATAAAGAAATTTGAGGGTAAGTAATTGGCAGAGATAATTAGCTGGGAATTATCTGTTTATTAAACATTTGAGAGAATTCACCAGTAAATTGATCTAAACCAGGAAATATGTTAGGAGATTTTTCATTAATAACAGAATGGTTCTATTGTTATTATCCATTTTCTATGTTTAGAAGAGTTTATATAACATGAGGATTATTTATTCATTAACAACTTTAGAAAGTTCATCAGTATAGTGATTCAGAGATAGAAACTTTATTGAAAGGAACCTGTGGATAATTTAGAACAATAGGTTCTTCTACTATTTTTACTTCTCTCTCACAGGGTCCTCTGCTTCTTGTACAGATTGATTTGCCTTTTACCCATGAGTTAAAACTACATACCCAGTGAAAAGCAAGTGTTTAATAAATCTTACAGCACAATGTACTCTTATATTCAGATTGCTGGTAATTTATTTAGGATTTTGGCATCTATAAGTGACATTGCTCCCAGGTTTTCTTCTGTGTATAATATTTTTTGAGGTTCTGTTACCAGACAAGCATTAGATCTCTGAAGTAAATTGGGTAGCTTTTTATTCTCTGAAACGGCACATAAAGCATGAGAATTACCTTTTCTCGAAACTTGGAGAGGACAAAACAGCCAAATAGCCTGGTCTTGAAGCAGTTTTTAAGGCTTTTTCAATATCATATGTGTTATTGAACTACTCTAGATTTCTACTGCTTACATTAATTGTATAATTTATAGTATCATTGCAAAATCATTCATTTCATTGAGGTTTTCAAGTTTCTGTTTATAGAGCTTAGTATATAAATATGTATGTATATACACATAATACATAAATTTATTTTATATACATTATATATAATCTATATATATTTACACTTACAAATATATGTTAAATATACACACATGTATAATATATATGCTTGTGTGTGCATGTGTGCATTAAATTTGAATAGTAACAAGTGCAATGAAGAAAAATCATTAGGGTAAGCAGGTTGCTAGGAAGGGACGGGGAAGGGATGATGGCAGTGATGTATTTTAGATAAACTTGCTGATTAAGGCCTCTCTGAGAAGGTGTAATTTGAGTCAAGATCACAATTCCATGAAAGTTCAAGCTATTCCAAGATTTGGGCACACTACTTAACTGTCAGGAAAAGCAGAAAACATGAAGTCCCCGAGGCAAGAACAAGCTTAGTGTGTTTAGGGAAGAGCATTACCAGACAACATGTGGTCTAATAGATTATGATGCACCTAGAACAAGCATACAGAAGGTGTTCAATAATTACTCACTGAGCAAAGAGTGCAGGGTTTAGACTTTTTTCTCAGTTGACTGGAAAGTCATTAGAAGATTCTTTGTTTTGTACTGAGCAAGTAGAGGGCCTTGTTACTTCACCAAAAGGTCAAAGTGAGTCCTAAACACCTGTGGATTCTCACCCTGGGCTTTGTGAGTACTCTGGTTAGTGGACGTTCCTTCCAGAGGCTGACAATTCATTGTTTGTTCTTTCTAATTTTCAGCCTTACCATCTTGTGTGTTTTCGTATGTATTTCAAAGCACATATATTCAATGAAGGAGAGAAAACAAGAATAAAGCCTTGCTGGAATTAAGTCACAATCTATGTTTTAAAGGAAAATTCTTTCACACTTCATAGGATGACAGGAGAAAAAGTTCAGAAACCTATTTCTTGCTAGTTTACACTCCACAGCAAAACTTTAATGCCTTTATCTTCTTCATCTTAGAACAAGACTGGTTTCTATTGACTTGCAGCCATTTTCAGTTGCCCAGTTTGTGAATTATTTAGTTTCTTTTCTATTTCTTCTTTCTTTTTGCCCCCTTCCATCCAACTCCAGGGAAATAATGCTTCATAACAGTTGCGAAAAAAAGCAGAAGTGGGAAGCTCAAAACATCAATTTCGGGAGTTTTCTGGGGGTTTTTTAGTGTCACATCAGCTATCTGTATGAGCAAAAGGGAAAAAGAAGGACAATTTTTATCTGCTTTATTTCGTCTCTGAAGTAGTTAAAGTTGTTTCTATTGTAATAATTTGAAATAACATGAATGTGCTTCCTTCCTACATTTGCAATTCTGTGCAACTTGACTACCAATCCAAGTGGAAATAGCAGTAAAAGACACACAGGAGCATGTGATTTGTATTTTCAAGTAATCATCCCCTAAGGACAAAATCTGATCATATATACGCTGCTTTTTTGTTAGGAAATTGAATATAGTAAGAATTTTACAAATATTCATATGGTGCAATGACAAGAACATAGGCGAAGCAGTTTCGAGAACCTGAATTCACCACTTACAAAACCATTGCTCTCTGAGCTTCCATTTCCTCTCTGTACATTGGGAACGATAACACTTAACCTCAAGGGGTGTTCTAAGGCAGTGGTTCTCAAAGTGTGGCCTCAGACCAGCAGATCAGCGTCACCTCAAAAATTGTTAGAAATGGAATTCTGGAGTCACCTCAGACTTACTGAATCAGAAACTCTGTGGATGGGCCAGCAATCTGTTTTAGCAAACATTCCAGGTGATTCTGTTACATACTAAAGTTGTAAATGACTGTTACCATGGTTAAACAAGATACCATTTGGACTATTTGGACTTTAATTAAAATGAATGTGCTTTGATAACTGTAACACATTATCCACTTAACTACCGTTATTGTGATGACTGAATATTTTCAGTAAATATCTATGAGCAGGATTGTGCTCATTAGAGCATACAAGAGTATAACAGGTATAGTCTTTACCTTAGAAAAATTTATAGTCTAGAAAAATTTGTAAGGAAACCGACAATTAACAGTACTGTGTGTTAAGTGCTGTCACGGGAGTTTGCAGAGTGTCCCAGAACCAAAGATGGTCCATTTAAGTTAGGCAGGAGCATAAAGAAGGCTTCCAGGGGGACATGTTATTTGGTCTGTGTCCTTAAGGATAAATATGAGTTGGCTAGATGGATAAGAAGTGAAGCCATCTTCCAGCTAATGAGAATGGGTGTCCTAGAAAGTCCTAGGAGTGTGAAAGAGTATCTTAAGTGAAGGGGTTTCAAATAAGAGTAAAGGGTGTGTGAGCAAAGGGAGAATTGAGCACCTGCTGTGCCATCAATAGGCCCTATTGGAGTAGAGCCTCTGTATGAAACCACTTCATCTAGACAGGATTCTCACAGCTGTGTAAACGCAGTGACGGCGTAGAATCAGGGAAGTTACATGATGTGACATCAGCCTGTAGGCAGGAAACCCAGTTACGGACCTGTTACAGCACTGGAGCCATGAAGGCCTTTGGCCATGTGGCCAAAGCAGGATGGGGCAGGAGGATGTATGTATGAGATGTCTAGCAGGTAAATTGATGAAATTTTGGTGATTGAGATGATGAAGTGGAGAATGGATATGGGGATTCAGAAACTTTTAAACTTATACATCTTTTTTTTTTTAAACATAAAATTCTTATCTCTTTCTGATGCTTGGAATGTCATATTTCAAAATAAGATTAAGATTCCCTTTAAAGGGTTTCATAATTGTTAGGAAAAATGCAATCCAGTGTGTTCTCCCCATTATCCTGAATCAGTAAAAAGTATTGGATCAGGTCAGCTAATTAAAATCCAATGTATTCTTCCCATTATCCTGAATCAGTAAAAAGTATTGGATCAGGTCAGCTAATTAAAATCTAAAGTTAAATATTCAAATATCAACATGCTATGAAATAACTGACAAATAAAATTTGTCTTTTGTTACTTTACACTTATTTGAACAATTCAAGTAGTTTAAAAAGGACAGAGTAAACCCTCTGCTGGTTCCCACCAAATTAATCCATGAACACATTCTTAGAAAATGTGTGGCTCCTCATTTGTTTTTCCTGGCAATGAGACAGATGAACTGGGACCTGCACACAAATGACAGAAAGGATGGGAGATCTTTTTGTTCCAGGTGTTAGTAATGAATGGGTGTTCCCAAGCACACCCAGAAATAAGTTGTTATTTTATTATAACTCCTCACTTATTACCTACTAGTAGCAGAAGACCTGTTAGAAGTTAGGAAAGATTAGGGTGTTGGCTCTGGCTGAAAGAGTCTAATCACATTTTATTTCTCCCTTTCTCCTGTTTGTGTTAAGAAAACAGGCCCTTATGCATGGATAGAGTGGGAAGTTTATCTTTCTCTTTCAAGAGGGCTCTATCTAATACTTCTATATGTTATAAAATATGCTGCAGCTAATTAGTCAAGGAGGAAATTAGTCCAAGCAAATTAATCACTGGTACTCAATGTGGAATTTCAGTGCTTTGTGACTCAGAGATTATTTAGTGGCTTCTCCTGCTTTCTTGTTTTCTGTTAAAATGAATTCATCCATGACAACAAGGATGGCCCATTAGGGGCTACCTCAATTGTCCCACTCCCCTTCTGCTGGCACAGGCTCAGCCTAGGGATCAGAAAGTACTCGGTCTGAGCTGATGCTTTCATGCAAAGTTGGGACGGCACTACTTTCTCCCCCTTGGAGTACTTCCGACGGGTAGAAACCACAGAGGATGGGGCGGGGCGGGATGGGGGGAAGAAATGTTCATCACAAGCAGCGAGCATCCTAAACACCTGCTTTCCCTTCCCCTCCCTGTATAACTGGCTCAAGAACCTCCAGGCATATTCAGATGTAAAAATGCTTTTTAAATGGCATAATTAATAAGTCATGAAAACAGAAGCTGTGGCAATGTCTTTTCACTGCTCCCTAAGTCTTACTGATGCTCAGGCAGGGATGGAGACAGGGCAGTTGTCAAATGCCAGCTCCCTGGAGGGCCAGTATGTTAGGGCAGGGCATGGTCAGGACCATGATTTACACCAGAAAGCAAAAGGCTGGGTATCAAAGAGCCTGACACAGATAACACTTTACAGTTAACAATGTACTTTCACATGCATTGTTTTATTTAATTCTCCTACACATCTTGTTAGGTAAGTTGTAATTCTTACTGTTTATAAATAGGAAACTGAAGTGATTTGACTCTCCTAAAGCCACATAGCTAGAAAGTGGCAGAGTCTAGCCTGAAATCCAGGTGCCCTGACTCTCATTACTTACTCTTTTCCCAGCTCTACATCTGCCTCCCCTACACCTAGATATTTCCAAGGTAAAGCTTAATGTGATAAATGGGAGTTTTCAGACCATGAGGCTCAGGAATATCCCCACTGTTTCTCTCCTAACAGACAAAAATTGCGAAGTTGACTGCTATTATAAACAACTATATTCCAACTTTAGGAAGACCATGGGAAGCAAAACCGTGTAGTGAACAGAGCATAACACGAGAGCCAGAGATGTAGTTTAAAGTCTAGTTCAGAGTGTACCTCTGGTGACTTACTGCTCATCCACTCTGGGCCTTTATTTCCTCAACTATGAAATGGGGAAATAACTCGTATCTTGTAACATTAGTGTTTCACAAGTAATACATTAAAGCATTTAGAATATTGTTTAGCACACAGCAGGTGTTCAATTCAATCTCTATGGGGCTTAGTATATTGTAGTTTTCTGAAGCATGAATGTCATTGTAGGATGATATTGGTTTCTATAAACAAAAAATGATATTCATGATTTTAATAATCATAACGTGTTGCTGTAAACATGCCTAATAAAAAGAAAAACAAGTCTACTGCTCTAATGCTAAATGATAAATCTAATCTGGACTATATTCAAAATGCATGCTCCTTATGAAGGGATTTTCCTTCTACAGACATAAAAAACTATAAAATTAGAGTAAGTATGGCTAAAATAATATACTGCAGTAAAGAATTGGGAAATCCAGAAGTTAGTTTAGCATCCCATTAATAATCTGAACATAATTCAAACATATCTCTCGAGATCCCATCAGTCATAGATGATTTCTATATACTTAGATGACCATTTTTCTCTGAAACATTGTTATATAATACATACATAAATTTATAATGCTTTGGAATAAATATAACTTAATATATCACCTGTTCCGTTCATGTCTAGTTGAGACTACACATTTTTTCACTTTCTGGCTCTGGAAAAATAGATTCTTGAAGCTATTTTTTTCATCTTCTTCTTTAGCACTTTTCTTTACCTTTCTTATACTTCATATATTTTATTTTCTGCTTTGTCTCTTATTTATTTTTAAATGTGTTTTTTATCTCCCAAGTTTATGCTCCTACAAATTCTCAAGCATGTCTTGCCCATCCTTTTTATATCTAGCAGACCACCTTGTACATAGTAGACATTCAATAAATATTTTTTGAATAAAGGATTATTGATTTAATGAGGAGAACTTCAGGGATCAAAATGAAAGAGTAGGAAAACTGGTTTTGTGTGTGTGCTCGTAATAGAAGACCAAACTCAAACTGGCGCAGACAATTAAAGAATTTATTGACTCATGTATCTAAAAAGTCTAAACCCAGAGCAGGCTTGAAACAGGAATGGATTGAAAAGTTTTCAATGCCATTAAGTTTGTTCCTCCATTTCTCCATGATTTCCTAGGCTCTGTCTTCCTGTTTGTTTTATCCTCAGGCTTGCTTTTGTAACAAAATGGTAGCTTCACAGGGCTATACTCTTCCTTTTTCACATCAGAGTTGGGCAGAGGATATTTCTTACCACAAATATCCATCAATATGTACCCACTGGTGACAAAATTCTTACTGGACAAACTTACGTCCATGTCTCTCTATGAACCAATCACTGTTGATTAGGAATGCATTGGACAGGGTCCTGAGGCAAAAGACTACACCAAGGAAAATGAGATTAACTCTAGAGGTCAGGTTGTGGTTCCATCCCAACCAAACCATAGAAATGCTTATGATTTGGTGGAGGGAAGGGAAGGAGTGTGGGTGGTTAAATGAATCTGGGGGATAATTAAGTGGTAGTGTGAACTTCCATCATTCTAAAAATAAGGCTGAAATTCTCCAGTGTTAGACTTACACTCATCAGGTATATGAAATAAGTGATAAAACACACAGCCTCAGATTAGCTCAGAATAAATCAAATTTTCCTTAAAAGCTTTTTCTTATGGGTGCTTTCTGAATAAAAACAAGTCATTTTCTTCCCTTTTGTCAAGCTATCAGTTAATTTTTTTTCATTAAACCGATTCTTATGACTCATTATGAAAAAGACCTGCAAAATAATTTCATCACATCTAACATTTCTTTTTTCCTGACATTAAAACAAAACGAACATGCATTCTAATTTAGACTGAGGTATCCTAGTCTTTAGCACAAATATTATAAAATGTTTATCGTCCTTATGGATCCTTTTGGATTACACAAGAGGTGGAATCACCACTGCATTTGATCTTGTTTAATCATAAAATAGCTAAAACATTACCTAAAAAGCGCTATCTAGTCCTTAATTGTCAAGCAAATAAGGTGAATCTCATTGCCCCATTCTCTTAGGGACCTCACTCTTGGCACCAATTATGCAGCACTCCCCACACCCACCGGACTCTAACAGCCACCCAGCTTTCCCACTGCTGTGGCTGGAATGGCCACTGGGACTGGTCTGCTCTGGTTGGCTGGCGTCCACTTAGCCAAAGCACACCCAGTTCTTCCCAATATCTCATCCACTTACCCTATCTGATTTCTCCCCACAAGAGCCTTCGCCCTTCACCCCCAACAACTATAATATTACCCAACACGCTACCACTAAAAACAACAATCTTTGCATTATGTCTTCAGGAAAAGTCAGTCTCTTATTTTTCCTTTGGTATGCTAATATTGCTGATTTGCTAAGGAGAAATAAATAGTTGAGTGAAATGTCTACGCTTCCCTACCCAGATTGCCTGTGAAAAGTAATAGAGAAGATGACTAGCCTTTTCTTTTTAAAACGTCTCAGTGATCTTTAATACAGATCTGTGGTCACCTTGGAGGAGATGAGTCCACCAAACTGTAGAGCAGACGGGATGCTCAATTTTCACTTCTAGCTTGCAGTCCTCAGGGAGATGGGACCAGAGAAACTCCTTTCACTGCCATTGGTCAAAGCGAAAGGAACTTCAGTGTGCCAATTCTAGCATACCATCACTGCAGGTCTCCGTGTTCCAAGACAAGCATTGAGGACCCACCCCATTCAGGAAGATTTTAAGGGAGTCCAGGCAAAATGTGAAGGACTTACATGCAGATTCACATTGCCAACCTGAGAACTGATAAGGAATACATATTAAGGTTTATGAGAATAAAAAACAAATACTCCAATCTTAAACATTCTAATTTATTTTAATTTGAATGTCAGAGACATCAAAAACAATCAAATTATCTTAAATTTCTACTTTTTAAAGAGTATTTACTAAGGAAAGAAGGCATTCTTATGGGCCTCCTTGAACCACTAAGCTTTTTATATTTAGACAAGCTATTGCTTTTTTGAAGAAGTTGCTATTGGTCATTCAGATTTTCAAATTCAAAAGAGAGACAGAAAAAAAAAATTAACTGTGTGCTGAAGAAGCATTGCTTCTAACACACCACTTCTAAGCACACACGTTCAAAAGCTAGTTTTTAAACCTATTTTATAGCATGTACCATGAATTTGGCAGGAAATTCAACCAAACCCTTCTTAATTTGTATCCTGTTATTTTTGGTAAACAAGAATGTATACATAAGCTTTCACATTCATATGCAAACACATTCGACCAGAGAAATTCTGACACATTCACTGCTTAGAAATAAACCTCGTCTCCCTTTGAGGCACAAGCTAGTCTCCAATTCTGAACTTTCTGAAGGCCATCCATATCAGAGGAGATGTCCCTAGTGTTACAAGTTTCATCACGTATGTCCCTAAATATAGCAGAGGTAGTGAAATCCTCTAGGACTGATGGTATATCCAATTTGATCCTTAACCTGATTCCAAATCTATGAACTTGAAGGATCATCCCCTTGTAACGAGAAATAAAAATACTGATTTATATTTATGTTAATCTATAATTTGAATATTCTCTATTGGTATCTGAAAGAACTGAAATCCATTCACTGTTGAAAAATGTGCTAGCTTTTGAGTTTGAGTCAAATGAAAAAGTAAAGTAATATTTGACACTGGTGAAAAGTGAAGTCAATTCTTGAAAACAAGAAATTAGCCTTGTTCTCACCTTATAGATAAAGAAATCAAGTCCCCACCTTACAGATAAAGTTAAGAAGGGAATAAATATTAAAAAAAAATCATCTTACACAATAATGTAAGAATACAATTTAATTATCTTTTTGCTTTGGTTTAACATTTTTGGTTTCGTATCAAAGTTACCCACATTCCTGGTATCTCACTGTTTATTGACATTCATCATTTTATTCCATGACAATACTGCTAAAATATGTTTCCACTTCTTTTTTTGCCAACTATTACATTTTATCTCATTTCCAGATGTGGACAAGGATGGAAGGGAAATCGTTGCCATATCAAGGTTAACCCTCCCATTGCTGATTTCACGGACACTCAGAACAGTAGGTTACATTGTGACCACAGTCACTTGAGTTTTGGAGTCTCTAATATTTTTCACTGAATATTTACATTTTTCATTGGTTTGAAATTCCAGATATATGGACGCTCCTGGGTATTGGATTAGCTTTCCTGACGACTCATATAACAGTAGCGGTCTTGTGTTTTCTTGCCAAGAGAAAAGTACCAGTAAGGTAAGTGATGCCTTTGATTGCTGTGGCAGACCAATTTTCTGAAACATTTCATTTGCTATATTTTCTTTCACCCCATATTACATACTGGTAACTTTAGTTTTCCATACTTTATGGATTTATTTTTCTGGGTAGAAAGCAAGAGCTACTTAATGATAATCACTCTTGTTTTAAATAAGAAGCATTAAGTTTACTTTTCCAATTATATTAGGAACATTTTTGATGACACCAGAAAACAGAATCCGACATTCTCCCCAAATTAAAAAGGCATGAGGCGATGGATGTCCCACTTTCTGGTAGCCCCTGGGGAAGGCAGCAGAACTGCCAAAGGGATCCTTTCTTGACTTGCTTAGGGAGGCTGGCTCTAAGCACCAGTGTTCCAGACCAAGACTCCCATGTTCTAGCCAACATACAGAACAGAGGCCAAGAGCTGCTGCACCTGGAGGACCTCTGTGGGCTGGGCTCATGCATAACTAAGACCTCACAACCTACAGTGCCCTTCAGGACCCTGGGGCTTCCTACCCAATACCCATCTTCCCATCACCTGTATGGGAAACACATCACCCCAATAATGAAAGCGATTGACTTTCCCATAACCTGAACAAGGTAAGGGCTAAGAATAAGATTTAATGAAATTTTTTAATGGATCTTTATTGGAGTATAAATGCTTCACAATACTGTGTTAGTTTCTGTTGTACAACAAAATGAATCAGCCATATGCATACATATATCCCCATATCCCCTCCCTCTCGAGCCTCCCTCCCACCCTCCCTATCCCACGTCTCTAGGTCATTGCAAAGCACCGAGCTGATCTCCCTGTGCTATGCTGCTGCTTCCCACTAGCTATCTATTTTACATTTGGTAGTGTATATATGTCAATGCTACTCTCTCACTTTGTCCCAGCTTACCCTTCCCCCCCTCCATGTCCTCAAGTCCATTCTCTACGTCTGTGTCTTTATTCCTGTCCTGCCCCTAGGTTCATCAGTACCATTTTTTTTTTTTTTAGATTCCATATACATGTGTTAGCATACGGTATTTGTTTTTCTCTTTGTGACTTACTTCACTCTATTGCAGACTCTAGGTCCATCCACCTCACTACAAATAACTCAATTTCACTTCTTTTTATGGCTGAGTAATATTCCATTGTATATATGTGCCACATCTTCTTTATCCATTCATCTGTCGATGGACACTTAGGTTGCTTCCATGTCCTGGCTATTGTAAATAGTGTTGCAATGAACATTGTGGTACATGACTCTTTTTGAATTATGGTTTTCTCAGGGTATATGCCCAGTAGTGGGATTGCTGGGTCATATGGTAGTTCTATTTTTAGTTTTTTAAGGAACCTCCATAGTGGTTGTATCAATTTACATTCCCACCAACAGTGCAGGAGGGTTCCTTTTTCACCACACCCTTTCCAGTATTTATGGTTTCTAGATTTTTTGATAATGGCCATTCTGACTGGTGTGAGGTGATACCTCACTGTAGTTTTGATTTGCATGTCTCTAATAATTAGTGATGTTGAGCATCTTTTCATGTGCATGTTGGCCATCTGTATGTCTTCTTTGGTGAAATGTCTATTTAGGTCTTCTGCCCATTTTTTAATTGAACTGTTTTTTGTTTTTGTTTTTTTTTAATTTATTTATTTACTTATGGCTGTGTTGGGTCTTCGTTTCTGTGCGAGGGCTTTCTCTAGTTGTGGCAGGCGGGGGCCACTCTTCATCGCTGTGCGCGGGCCTCTCACTATCGCGGCCTCTCTTGTTGAGGAGCACAGGCTCCAGACGCGCAGGCTCAGTAATTGTAGCTCACGGGCCCAGTTGCTCCGCAGCATGTGGAATCTTCCCAGACCAGGGCTCGAACCCGTGTCCCCTGCATTGGCAGGCAGATTCCCAACCACTGCGCCACCAGGGAAGCCCTGAACTGTTTTTTTGATATTGAGCTCCATGAGCTCTTTGTATATTTTGGAGATTAATCCTTTGTCCACTGTTTCATTTGCAGATATTTTCTCCCATTCTGAGGGTTGTCTTTTCGTCTTGTTTATGGTTTCCTTTGCTGTGCAAAAGCTTTGAAGTTTCATTAGGTCCCATTTGTTTATATTTCCATTACTCTAGGAGGTGGGTCAAAAAAGATCTTGCTGTGGTTTATGTCAAAGAGTGTTTTTCCTATGTTTTCCTCTAAGAGTTTTATAGTGTCTGGTCTTACATTTAGGTCTTTAATCCATTTGGAGTTTATTTTTATGTATGGTGTTAGGTAGTGCTCTAATTTCATTCTTTTACATGTAGCTGTCCAGTTTTCCCAGCACCACTTACTGAAGAGGCTGTTTTTTCTCCATTGTATGTCCTTGCCTCCTTTAAATGCATCATCTCTTGCACACCTGAGTTTGTGGTCAGAGATTTAGATTTGCTGCAGATCACTGTGTCACAGAGCACTGGATAACTGCATTTTCGTTGGTGCCAACTTGTATGTGCTCCCACTTGAATTCTCCTCAGATGTCCAGTCTGCAATCATGTTAATTAGCAGACACCAATCTTGATATCATCAATTAAGGCAAATTTATTACAGAATTATAGTGTTCATTAGAAAAAAAATACAACATTTTAATCCATTACTATTAAGAAGATCTTACTCATCTATTAATTCTTTTTTTTTTTTTTAATTTATTTGTGTCTACGTTGGGTCTTCGTTGCTGCACACGGGCTTTCTCTAGTTGTGCTGAGCGGTGGCTACTCTTTGTTGTGGTACGCGGGCTTCTCATTGTGGTGGCTTCTCTTGTTGTGGAGCACGGGCCCTAGAATGCGCAGGCTTCAGTAGTTGCTGTGCGTGGGCTCAGTAGTTGTGGCTTGCGGGCTCTAGAGCACAGGCTCAGTAGTTGTGGCACACTGGGCTTAGTTGCGCCATGGCACATGGGATCTTCCAGGACCAGGGATTGAACCCGTGTCCCCTGCATTAGCAGGCGGCTTCTTAACCACTGCGCCACCAGGGAAGACCCCTATTAATTTTTTAGTGCTTTCTTATGTGCCTAAAATATGTCAGACAGTGTGGATACAAATATGAATGAAAATCAGTCTGGACTTAACGTAGTGGGGAAAAACAGAAACAAAGCTACTAAGTGAAATACTGGTTTTGTGCTAGGAAATACATGTATTAGTCAGCATTCTCCAGAGAAACAGAAAGATAAGATAGATAGATAGATAGAAAGCTAGGTAGCTGGTTAGATATCCTATTGTTTTTCTCTTTCTCTCTGTGTATATATATATATCTTTAAATATCAAATACATAATATATACTTAATGTATAAACATAATATATTATGCAGTATATATCATTAATACATTGGTTATTGTTATATTACTATATTGTCTTATCATGTTTAAATATATCAGTATATAATATATAATATATAAAGATATCTCAAATTAACATATATCTCTATATAAAGAATTACATATTCATATATTACATTTATGTAATATTAGTTACATAAATTATATTTATTAATATTAATGAAATAATTAATCAATATTTTAATTGTATTAATAAGAAAATTAATACTGTAATATATTAAGAGAGAGGGATTTATTTCAAGGAGTTTGCTCCTGTAATAGTGGGGACTGGCAAGCCTGAAACTTGCAGGACAGGCCTGCAAGCTGGAAATTCAAGTAAGAGCTGATGGTGCAGGCTTGAGTCCAAAATCTGCCAGACAAGCTATCAGACTGGAAACACAGGTAGGATTTTCTGCTGCAGGCTTGAGGCAGAATTCTTTCTTCTTCAAGAAATCTCAGTCTTTTCTCATAAAGCCTTCAAATAAGTGAATGAGGCCCACCCACATTACGGAGGGTAATCTGCTTAAAGTTTGCTGACTGTAAATGCTAATCACATCTGCAAATTCCTTCTCAGCAACATCTAGACTAGTGTTTGAGCAAACAGCTGAGCTCCATAGCCTAGCCAGGTAGACACATAAAATTAATCATTGCAGTATATAAATAAGCTGTCATATTAACACAACCAGTGGGAGTCCTCAGAAACAACCCTAAATTTCACACCTTCTCCAGATTCCTATTGGACAGCCTGTACCGTCAGGGCTATGGAGAGACCTCTCAGGCAAACGTTGGTGGCAGCACAGCCCAGCCTGACAGAGCCACCTCTCCTTTCTCTCTTCCATTTCTGTCATTCTTCTGTAAGTTTACACTTTCTCTTCCTCTTTGCTCCTCACTGCTGAGTTACCGCCCTGCCCTCTTCTCTCTCACTAGTACCTTCTCTTCTGATTTCCAAAATCTCAAGATGGTGCTTTTATTCCCTATAACTCCCCCAAACAAATATCACTCCAGATAGTGATATTTGTATTTCTCTTGTAAGTGATCTCCTGAATTGTTCACTGCACACCCTGCCCCAGAGGCCACAGTGAGGAAGTTCCTACTTTGGACCTGCCTCGGCCCAAAGGTGGGGAAGACCCAACCCAGAGCTACCACCATCCCTCTGCCAGTCCTTTGGACTGGGGGAGGTTTACCCTGAGGCCTCAGAGACTTCTCAAGGATTTGTGGCACAAATAGTTTCAGGGAGTCAATTTACAGATGCTCAAACTTCAGAGGTTCTCTTCTGGCTAAGAAAGGTGCATTTGGCCCCAGGGCATTGCCTCTCTTGTTGCTTCTTTCCCAGATGTCCTCATTACCTTACACTTATCCTGAAACTTACCAAAAAGAGATCCCTGTAGCAAAAGAGATTTGAGATAAGCAATATTGAAAGGGGAACAGGAGATGAATCTTTGCCAAATTTATCTTCTCAGTTTCCCAATCTTTCTCTGTCTCTCTTCCTCTTTCTCTCCTTTCCCACTTAGATTTTGAAATCATGATTTCTTTTAATTGAGGTATATTGTTTTACAATGTTGTGTTAGTTTCTGGTGTACAGCAAAGTGATTCAGTTATATGTGCATATTACATATATTCTTTTTCAGATTACTTTCCATTATAGGTTTTTACAAGGTATCAAATATAGTTCCCTGTGCCATACAGTAGTACAGTAGTACAGTACAGTATTTTGTATACACTAGTGTGTATCTGTTAATCCCAAACTCCTAATTTATCCCTTCCCTCCACCCTTTCCCCTTTGGTTTATTTTCTATGTCTGTGAGTCTGTTTCTGTTTTCTAAATAAGTCCATTTGTACCATTTTCTTTTAGATTCCCTGGGACACATTTTAACATATGCATCTGAGTTTAACAATGAAGTCAGTCTTTTTCTGAAAATTAAGTTTGATTTGGTTGATTGGATAGTTAGCAGGACTGGCTTTGTCATTTAGATGAGATGGCAGACAAATTCCATAATTTTAAAGAACTCAATATAAAATATTTCAGAAATTATATTCTTTTCAACCACTAAACTTATCATAAAAACTTTAGATATTAACATGAAAATGTAAGAGGAGATGCGTATTTTTCTAAATTATTTTAGGGAAAACTCAAGTGGCAGGGTTCAAAGACCACCGCACCAAGTTTAATTTTCCACCATCTGCACCCTCCACATACACCCTAGCCTTGGGAAAAGTCTCACCATTTCCCCAAAGTGCATGGCTTTTCACACCCTCTGCCTGGCGGAGCTATACAAACTCATGTATTTTTGATATTAAGCAAAAATATCCTGGCATCCCTTCAGGGTTAGTCACTGAGTTGTCAGCATGTTATCCTAAAGAAGACAGTTATAGCTCCATTATGTAGTGTTACTACTAAACTATTTCCATATTAACCAGTTCTTATCTTTACATCCCCAGTTTCTAGCATTGTATGCATAAATGATACCCAATACACGCCCACTGAAGGCTATCTATACTTTATTGAACATTATCCATACTTCTGACCATCACCAAAAACATTGCTCCTGTCTACTAATTACTTTTAAATTAAAATGTTGCACGTTAACTTTTAAAAAATGTCTTTTTGAAAAAAAAAAAATGTCTTTTTGCATGAAATCTTTTAAGCCCTAAAGCAAGTTAGAATGCTTGGCCAAGAGATGGCTAAATGATAAAAATGACTCACCTTGAAAATAATACCAAAACTTTGAGATAGGCAGGAATTAATGTAAGCAGGAAATTCATCATCCTTTCTAAATAAACCTTAACCTTAAGATTTTTCATTAGATTTTATAAAAAGAATCTGTAGCATAAGAGGCCCTTCGGTGACTTGAAAGAAACGTTTTTGTATTGATTTCTTAAAAACATAGGATGGAGCACTGCATGCTCAGACAATGCTAAGCACAGCAACGAGACTCTTAAAGTTGTTTTTAGAGATGCAGTTCTTGGATTTTATTATACATTCTCTGACCTTTCTGTTAGCTACTTGCCATTGAATGTATTAGTGAGGACACTCTGATTGCAGGGGAAGAAAGCATCTCAAGCACCTTAATCAAAATAAAGAATTTAGTGTAACAATGCACATGTCTTCCAGAGCACAAGGGTAGGAATAAAGAGATCAGACCTCAGGAAGGCCTGGACCCAGCAGTATTCTTCATCTGCCTCTCATCTCTGCTGCTTTTTGCTTCATTCTTGTTGGTTCTCTCTCTGAAGACATACTTCCTTTTCTCTCTGTCTATATAAGAAAAAGGTGTGGACTAGAGAATGGATGTTTGTTACTCATTATGTCCCCAGATCTGTGGAGAGACTATATCTTTGTTTTTACGTCTCCGTTCCATATTCCAAAGGATAACCCTCTGATTAGCCCACTTGGGTCAAGATCCCATTTCTGGTCAAATCAACTGTGGGTGAGCTATGGGGCAGGATCAATAGTACAAACATGGCTGCTGGGTGGGTGGGTGGGGTCATCATGAAAGGTCTCTGAAAGGTATCCACTACACCTGTCCCCATGGTCCAAAATCCACCAGATTTTTACTCATGACACTTTAGAGGAAGCAACAAATGTAGCTGCCTTCTAGAGCTGTTTGTGGTTCATACGAAGTAGATGTGACAATCCAGCCTACACCTAGAAATCTAGATTAAAGGATACAAAATAAATAGTGGACTATTTATTCTTAATTTGCTGAAGCCACATAACACCCACAGCTTTCCTATTTTGGATTATATCATCTTTGCCTGGGGGAAAATATGCAATAAATTGCTGTTTATTATGCTGCATTGTGGCACTTACTCCTAAAGAATTGTGTTAATTTAATAAATACACTAACAAAAGTTAAAAATTAACAAACCTATTTCATTCAGTTATGCTGAGAAATAAGATATGTCTATGTCTTTTCTAAAAATTTTCTAAATAATTTCATAGGATTGTATGTATGTGCAACAGTAAAAAGATTGCTGATTAGGAAATTATAAGACCTGAATGTGATCTTGGGAATGCCTCATTATTCAATGCCACAAACATGTGCTAGTCTTGAGAAAGCTCAAAGGTATATAAGATTATCATCTTATATGCTTTCTGACTCGTTACTCCATTATAATATGTATTTGACTATGGCATGTGTAATGGTAGAAATGTAAAACAAAATACTTTGGGGGTAAAATGGAAGGAAAGAAGGATCCAAAGAATGACTGTTGTTTGTATTTCTGATAAGAAAGAAGGTTATTAGGATCCCAAAAGCTATACCAGCTGCCCATGAGGATTACAGGTGTTCTTGTTTGAGATTTATGAATAAGTGGCCCTGACTTCCAAATAAAATATCTATCTCTATAATATTATTCTTTCTCCCAGACCCTTTCCCACTGCTGACACCCTGTATGATAATGTGGCTCTTTGGAGGCAGAAGTTTTGCTTCTCTTCCAGTGTGAGATCCTGGCATAGACCTAACCTGGACCCAGCGATGGGTATTTATTCTTAGTCAAAATCAAAACCTTACTTACTCTCTGCCTCAAGGCATTCAGCTGCTCTTGCAGCTAGAATGTCACTAGTGAGCCTGTCCTTGGTCCCTGAAATGAATACTTAGTCTTAGCAAACTGGAATTCCACTAGGGGCAATGACCAAGGTCGTCTCATAACGCTTGCGAACATTTGCTCTCTCCACATGTGCATTTGCCCTCAAGAAGTACAGCTGTTAAGATCCACGAACCGAACTCCCCAGTCTCAGTCCTTTGTGCATACATTGGCCATGCTCCGCCAAACCCTGCTAAATGTTTACTTTGAGCTAGAAAAGCCAAATGGAGAGCAGGGTTTCGAAATCTTCCCCTTAAAAATGGGATTGGACCATGTGTGATAATGATGATTTCTCCTCTTCCTCCTTCTTTTTCTTCTCTCTTTTTTTTTTTAAATAAGAATCTTATGCAGCCCATTCTTTTATACTTTTCCCTTCATCCTCACCTTTGTTTGTTTGTTATTTTATCCTGAAATGGTAGAACAGGCCCATAAAAGAGGCCTCAGAGGAAAAAGAGTCTTTGTCCCAAAGTGATCACATCTCTGCTCCTCTCAGAAGAGTCCCATTCCCTACCCTGTGGCCGGGAATTTCATGAAGTCAGAACTCCTCTTATTCAGAGTGGAGTGAGTAGTGCACCGGGGCAAGCCTTGGCATATCACATAGAGGTGATATATTCTGGGGAGCCAGCAATTCAGATGGATGAAGAGGGCTGCAAAGGGAAGGTAGCAATCGTATAAAGACTTGAAGGATGGAGAAGCCAGGCAGAGATGAAGAAAGAGGGTTCCTGAAAATAAAAGAGAATGTGGAAACTTATAGTTTTCAAATTGGCTGACATAGCTATAGAATGGGGGTGGGAGAACAAATTAGATTACACTTAGAAAAGGATATGGTAGAGAGGTGGTTAAAAGTTTTGAATGCCTATTTTAAGGAGATTTCAACTTATTTTAAAAAATTGGGCTGAGTGCTGGCTATCTTCTGTCTGTCCCCCCAAGTCCACCCTCTACACTTCTCCACCAAACAGGATGGAGAGGGTAGAAGGTGGATCTGGAGACCTGACCTCTATGCACTGCATTAATGGGCTGAATTTATATTCATCTGAATTTATAATATGTTTGGCCAAAGTGGAGCACCTTGAGGGAGGAAAGAGAGAGGGGGCTGGGTATTCATAACCCTGGCTCCTGCCTGCAGCATGGTTCCAGGTGGCTGCTGGCAGTGACAGGTCCATGAGGAGCCCCTATGCATTCCACAGCTGTACCCTTCTCAGTCTGCCTCCTTCCAGCCTAGGGTGGTAACAGGCATGATGTCATTGGCCCAGCCTACTGCACCATTGCTACTGGTTTCTTTATATTCTGGCCAAACCTTTGCAAACTGTCACTTGATCAAACGCACCTCAAATTTCCCAGTTTGAGTATGTCAGCTATTTCCTGCTAGGGCCTTAACTGATGCAAGCCAGGGAAGTGTTTTAAGAATGACAAGAAGTGTTTTAAGAATGTAAGAAGAATGACAAGATCATATCTATGGTTAAAAAAAAGAATGCAGAGCATGAGAACAGATTAGGAAAAGATTAAGAGAGCAATCTGCAGTCTAGAGGACATAAGCCTGTTTGAGAGGTTAGATGAGAGACAGTGAGAACTTGAACTTGAGCAGTGGTGACTGACCTAACATAGGAGGTGAGGAAAAAGCAGGGGTCAAAGTTGATCCGAGGATGTCATGTCTAGGCAACTGCACAGCTGGTAATGCCACTAACAGAGATCCAAAAATCCAGGAAGAAAAACAGGTTGGGCAACAGGGAAGAAAACTATTTTGACATTCTGTATTTTCTTATACATAAAATGAGGAAGTTGAACTAAATTTTTCCCAAATGTGTGTCATGTATATAGGCCACATCCACAATTTAGGGCATGACTATATATTATGTTTACTATTCTTTTTATTTATTTACTTATCTTTAAATAGACTTCAGAGTTTGGTCCTTTGGGCCCTGAGTATTCCCTGGTTGTAATGTAACTGCATTAAGCCTTTCAGCTATTAGAGTGCCTTTTACCTGACTGAGTAGTGTCCTACCTTTATCTTTGCATTCTGAGAGAGTTAATGCTTATTTTTAAAAAATTTTAAAGTATCTAACTTACGATATTAAACCAGGCACTTGGCAAATCTTTCTGTATGGTGGTCTTGACCATGCAACTGACTGATGGTTAAAAACAGCAATATCTGGGACTCGGTTATAATTCTATCCACTGATAAAATCTCTGGGAAGCAGAGACAGCAGTGTCTGTTTACTCTGCTCCTTGCCTAACACACAGTGTGCATTTCATAAGTAACATGTAGGGCAGATGAAAAATAAGATGGCTAGGATCTGTAGATTTGCAGTAATACATCAAAGTCTTGGAATTCAGGCTCTATGGGCTGATTATGCCCAAGACATTGAATGAGTGGTGCCAGCTGCCTCTTTCCAGACTCTAATGGCCAAGAAGAACTTGTTGATCAAAGGAAGATAGAACAAATTTTCAGAAGTGCTAGGCTTACTTCTTCCTTTGCCATAAAAATAAAACATAAAAAGGGAAAACTTTCGCAAAGGCTAACCACAGAAGTTGTGTCATCTGCGAATTTTCCGAAGTCATGTTGGACAAAAAGTAAGCACTCCTACCTCTGAGCTTCCAAAGCGCTTTGTTCTCAGCCTTGTTTTTCCCTCGTCACATTGACTTTTGATTTGATGTCTCCCATAACAGATTGTGAGCCTCTTAGTGGTAGGGTCCTTGTCCTATTTATATTGATATTCCTTAGAAATTCATCGTAGAAAATATCTGTTAAATCAAATGTCTCAGCCTGTTTCCAGTAGGATGTTTGAGCCCAAATGAACAATTTATTTTCCAAGAAATATTTTACTCAGCCTCAATGCTCCAGGATTTATTCCTACTAGAATACTCACAGATGACTCAAAGTTAGGATATCATTGTTCGGTATTCTTGAAGAATTTCAATCTAACTTGATTGACCTTCATGCCATTCTACAGAAGCTGAAAGCAAATAAAGGAATCCCAAATGAGCCCTACATGTATGGCTCTACATGTACCCTTAGCAAAATCATTATTGGGGTCCATGATGGGCTACAAAATCAGCCCATAGTCAGAAGCTTACATCCTAGAATATTAATGAAGGACATTAGAGAATACCAAAAACCTACAAGTATGAACATTCATAATCTATGGAAGAAACTGGGCATCAAAACACCTGGGCATGTCAGGGAGGCAGGAAATTCAATTTACTTTAAAAAGTGACGATATTCACTCCTCTCAATATTGTCCTCACACTATACCATTTAATTTGGATATCTATATGTGTGACAGATTTCACCCTGAAGTTTCTGAAAACAGTGCCTGGCATCTGACAATCGAATCTAATCAATATAACTGGTAATCTAATTACCAGTTTTATTAATAAGGATATTATTACTCTCATTCTACTTTCTTTCGTGAGTACACAGATTAACTCTTAAAGTAATAGTCATATTTATCAAATGAACAAAATTAGAAATTTCACATGAATTTCAAAATGATTTGCTATTTTTACTAAATAAGTAGTAGCCCTTTAAATAACCAGTTCCCTGGTCATTTATTATATTATTTGACTATGCAAAATCAGCTTACATGCAATGTGTCAGGAATATAAGTCTGGAATAATGCAAGCTTCATTGGTGTGTACGTGTGTGTGTTGTCACTGCAAACTCTCCCAAGTTGTTTCAAATCTATTGTCATTGGATACAGACTCCAAATAGTCTAAGAAATAAATTCTGTGTAAAAAATATAAAGAGCACTTTACTGTATAATAGCCCCATGTTCTAATTATTTGATCTGAAGATAGCTATTTGGCCATTTTAATACAGGTGACTATTTGGCAGAAATAGTCCCCAGGGCAGGATTCAAGGCCCTTTTCAGCGTCTTCTCTCTGTTCACTATAAATCTTACATTAGCAGGAAGACAGCATTTCAGTCCTGAAATATTTCAGTGTTGCATGTGTTTCTTCATATCCAAGCAATCAGAGTAGAAGAATGTGTTGTAGGAAATCAGAGTTGCTCCTTGAAAGACGTAACCTGTTTAAATGAGGAAGGACAGGAAGGCAGTAAAGAAAAGCGTGCTATTAGCAAATCATTTAGCTCTGCTATGGCATGTAGCAAATACATTTCGTTCCTTTTGCTGGAGAATCAGAATTCTAAATGTTGTTCTTTATTAATGTTACTAGAGGGTAGGGAATTTCAAAGAGGGGAAGATGGGATCAGCTTCATAATTTTTCTTCATAACTGCTTTGCCATCCTCCTGATAGACTCTTTTCTGCTTTCAATTATGTTTCACACAATTTCTCCTTAACAGCATCCTTAGGGACACTCTTACAAGTTCAACAATCTGTTTACTGTGTTGGAATTTCTAGTTCACTAATGAATCAAAGGACAGAATGACAAGAGAACTTGAAAGACCAGCTTATTTTTGTCTTTGTGAAAAGAAACATATATCAGAAACTCTCAACGATTCATTTATGTACTTGTTGGCAAAAATTTATTAAGCATCTATTATGTGCTGGGCACTGTGCTAGTCACTGAGAATATAGAAGTCAATGATAATTTACACTCTGGTGGAGACAGCATATAGAAAAGCAAATAATGTCAATTCTTCAACAAGCATATATGAAACACATGCAGTTGCTTCCTACAAAGTTCTGGAGAAACACAGGTAAAAGAGAGGCCAAGTCTCTTTCAGAGGTGAAAATAATATGGTGGGGAAATTGAGGAAGGATTTAGTGAGTATATGCTGCATCACTCAAGTCTGAATTCATGGATTGAAATCCCCAAGATGAAAATGAGGAAGCGCAGACAGAACAGCTTGTGTCAAGGCACAAGCTGTAATGGAGAATGGTGTGGTTAGTGTGAATAAAACATAGGTCAGGTAAGGAAAAATGATAGGAAATTTACTGAGAAACAACAGGGATAGACTATTTTTAAGAAATCTATATAGAATGCTAATCATGTGCTTGTGTACTTATAATTTCTCTTTATGTTTTAAAAATAAGTTGTTCTAAAATAACTACAAGAAAATGCAATTTTATTGCTTTTTTTCAAATTTTAAGTATTATAAGCTGAACTAATTCATAGACCAAAGAGAGTTTTAAGTAAATGTATTAATAAATCCAAAATAGGGTATATTTAAAGGAATTTGTAGGTATTTGTAAGTCATAATGAAATAAGTAAGTTTTTCTAGATAGATTGTCATATCGTGTTGTCAACTTTAGATTGTCTAAAATGATTTAGAAAGAAGCAAGTTGCTAGGTGACTGCTAAGGGAAATCACGAAGACTAATAATTAACTTCAACATTGCAATCAGTTTCAATCAAACAGATTATGTGTCTATGGGAATTCAATAAGAGAATTAGAGGGTGTTTTCATATAGAGCAATTTACATGAAAAAATATTTCATTCTGATCGAAGAAAGTTATATAGTACTTGGCCCTTCCCAACTGTGGGACTTTGAGGTATTACATTCATTCAAAGAGAAAGGAAGAGAAAATATTTTCAGAAGAGGTAGCTAGCAAAAAGTTAGCCAGGCAAATGTGTATTTACTCATATTTGAACACCCAGTGTTAGTAGAACAGAGCCAGCAAAACTATGTGTGATGAAGGACCGGATGTGTTTTGCTTTGTTTTGTTTTCAATCCATCACATACCAATGCTTTTGTAAGAAGTATTGGAAAAGTGAAATTAAAAGACACACAAAATACTAGTCTAAATTTCTTATTCTGAGCCTCAACAGACATAAATTTACTCTGTCAAATAGCTACAAACATTTCTAAACACCTATCCTCAATTTTTGTATTTATCTCATCACGGAACCATAAACAGAATAAGACCATTACCATACATAAATCACACTCTCAGTAGCTCTGCAGCAGAGTACATGGCACATATTTGGGACTCAAGTAACGTTTCTGAGATAAATTGGAAAATAAAGATTTTATCTCTGCCCATAGGAAGTTAGCATTCAAGTGGGAGAGACATGAATGTAAATAGATAAATGCAACTAAGTTCATTTTTGTAGACAGATTCTTACATAGCGTTGTCAACTTTAAATTGTCAAAAGATTTAGAAAGAAGCCAGTCGCTAGGTGATTAATAGGGAAAATCACAAAGACTGATAATTAACTTCAATACTGCAATCGGTTTTTAAGCAAAGAGATTACGTGTCTAAGGGAATTCAATAAGGAAATTAGAGTGAGTTTTCATATGGAGCAATTTACAGGGAAAAATATTTCATTCCAATTAACAAAAATACCATATATCCTGATAGTAAAATGCACACTGCACAGGGGAGTACAAAGAAGAGAAATGGTTTATCTGGCTCCAGAGCTGGCAAAGGCTCTGGCCAATGAGGAGGGTATTTAAGAGCAAAAACAGGAATTATGACCTACTTAAAACCCCTAAGAAGTGCAGCAGGGACGGCAGGTAGACGTTGAGAAGAAATGCTGAAAAGAGAGGAGCCAGGAAAGATTGCGGTAGGGATCTTACCTTTCAGGCAAATGATTTACAAGGAGCCAGGGCAGGGTGGAGGCGAGGAGCTCGTGCAGGGGAAACACCTCATGATCTTTTCCAAATTGTAAAATCACCACCCCACTCCCAAGATTCTGATATACAGCAGCCTAATGAATAGAATTTGGAAAATACAACAAAGTGCCAGAAAAGAATTAAAAATTACATTGAATGTCACTACCCAGAGATAGAGATTGTTACCATTTTGATGTGTCTTCTTCCAAACTTTTATCAATGTGCACACATGTACATGCACCTTTCATCTTGAAAATCTGTGTTCCACTGTGTGTCCGGTTCATGTTAGGTGGTTGTGCATGTGCTAGAAGTCAGTGGAGACTGCCCTCCCATTGGCAACATGGGGTCTCCTTAGGGTTAAGCTACAGGAACCTGGGTCAGCTTTATTCATACTAATTGCTTCCATGTTCCTGGGCATGTTCCCATGTAAGCACTCTGCCACAGCAAGATCGTATTAAACAGTGACATGTTTTGTGGTTAGTGATATTTATTTCTTGCCTCAAAAGAGTAGGAGAAAAATATGGCAGCTGGTGTATCATGTGAATGAGTTTAGCAAACTTTGGTGTCCCAGTGGTTTGGTTTTGTGACCCCGGATGATTAATCCTTTCCTCTCCCTTTTGGGGCATTTCTGGTTATATTTCCAAGCCCAATTCTTTCTGAACTTTTTCACCCAAAACATTTGGTTCAGCTTCTTCCTTAAGGACTGGGAAATGAAAACTTGAGCTCATGGACATCCCCCCTAAATTATCCCTGCTTTTTCAAATTGACTTGCTTCTTTTCTTTCTTTCTGTCCTGTGTTACAGATTGATGTTGTAATTCTTTTTTTAAAAAAATGTCATCATCTTGCCAAAGGTAGAGACCATTATATAGGTGAATATTTTTGTTTACTACTCCCATGATGTCTTCCCTTTTTTCTTCAGCAGTGGTCAGGTAATACAGTATTTTACAGGAGTATACATTCAATGAGAAAAGGATGATTTATAGACTCAGTTTATTCTTTCTTATAATGCTTTATGATGTGCAATTTTATTCTATCTATAGATTCTTTTTTTTTAACTGTCCTTTTTATTTTTAACTTTTAATTTAATTATAAGTGACACACAGTATTATATTAGTTTCAGGTGTAAAACACACCTGATTTGATACTTTTACACATTAAAATATGATCTCCACCATAAGTCTAGTTACCACCTGTCACCATTCAAAGTGAGTACAATAGTCTTTTTTTTTTTTTTTAACATCTTTACTGAGTATAATTGCTTTACAATGTTGTGTTTGTTTCTGCTGTGTAACAAAGTGAATCAGCTCTATGTATATATATATCCCCATATCCCCTCCCTCTTGCGTCTCCCTCCCACCCTCCCTATCCCACCCCTCTAGGTGGTCACAAAGCACCGAGCTGATCTCTCTGTGCTATGCAGCTGCTTCCCACTAGCTATCTATTTTACATTTGGTAGTGTTTATTTGTCAATGCTACTCTCTCACTTCATCCCAGCTTACCCGACCCCCTCCCCGTGTCCTTAAGTCCATTCTCTACATCTGCATCTTTATTCCTGTCCTGCCCCTAGGATCATCAGAACCATTTTTTTTTTAGATTCCATATATATGTGTTAGCATATGGTATTTGTGTTTCTCTTTCTGACTTACTTCACTCTGTATGACAGACTCTAGGTCCATCCACCTCACTACAAATAACTCAGTTTCGTTTCTTTTTATGGCTGAGTAATATTCCATTGTATATATGTGCCACATCTTCTTTATCCATTCACCTGTCAATGGACATTTAGGTTGCTTCCATGTCCTGGCTATTGTAAATAGTGCTTCTATGAACATTGTGATACATGTCTCTTTTTGAATTATGGTTTTCTCAGGGTATATGCCCAGTAGTGGGATTGCTGGGTCGTATGGTAGTTCTATTTTTAGTTTTTTAAGGAACCTCCATACTGTTCTCCATAGTGGCTATATCAATTTACATTCCCACCAACAGTGCAAGAGGGTTCAATTTTCTCCACACCCTCTCCAGCATTTATTGTTTGTAGACTTTTTGATGATGGCCATTCTGACCAGTGTGAGGTGATACCTCATTGTAGTTTTGATTTGCATTTCTCTAATGATTAGTGATGTTGAGCATCCTTTCATGTGTTTGTTGACAATCTGTATATCTTCTTTGGAGAAATGTCTATTTAGGTCTTCCACCCATTTTTGGATTGGGTTGCTTGTTTTTTTGATATTGAGCTGCATGAGCTGCTTGTATATTTTGGAGATTAATCCTTTGTCAGTTACTTCATTTGCAAATATTTTCTCCTATTCTGAGGGTTGTCTTTTCGTCTTGTTTATGGTTTCCTTTGCTCTACAAAAGCTTTGAAGTTTCATTAGGTCCCATTTGTTTATTTTTGTTTTTATTTCCATTTCTCTAGGAGGTGGGTCAAAAAGGATCTTGTTGTGATTTATGTCATACAGTGTTCTGCCTATGTTTTCTTCGAAGAGTTTTATAGTGTCTGGCCCTACATTTCGGTCTTTAATCCATTTTGAGTTTGTTTTTGTGTATGGTGTTAGGTAGTGTTCTAATTTCATTCTTTTACATGTAGCTGTCCAGTTTTCCCAGCACCACTTATTGAAGAGGCTGTCTTTTCTCCATTGTATATTCTTGCCTCCTTTATCAAAGATAAGGTGACCATATGTGCATGGGTTTATCTCTGGGATTTCTATCCTGTTCCATTGATCTATATTTCTGTTTTTGTGCCAGTACCAAACTGTCTTGATTACATAGCTTTGTAGTGTAGTCTGAAGTCAGGGAGTCTGATTCCTCCAGCTCTGTTTTTCTTTCTCAAGACTGCTTTGGCTATTCGGGGTCTTTTGTGTTTCCATACAAATTGTAAAATTTTTTGTTCTAGTTCTGTGAAAAATGCCATTGGTAGTTTGATAGAGATTGCACTGAATTTGTTGATTGCTTTGGGTAGTATAGTCATTTTCACAATGTTGATTCTTCCAATCCAAGATCATGGTATATCTCTGCATCTGTTTGTATCATCTTTAATTTCTTTCATCAGTGTCTTATAGTTTTCTGCATACAGGTCTTTTGTCTCCTTAGGTAGGTCTATTCCTAGGTGTTTTATTCTTTTTGTTGCAATGGTAAACAGAAGTGTTTCCTTAATTTCTCTTTCAGATTTTTTGTCATTAGTGTTTAGGAATGCAAGAGCTTTCTGTGCATTAATTTTGTATCCTGCTACTTTACCAAATTCATTGATTAGCTCTAGTAGTTTTCTGGTAGCATCTTTAGGATTCTCTATGTAAAGTATCATGTCATCTGCAGACAGTGACAGTTTTACTATCTATAGAATCTTATAACAGATTTAATGTGCCACACTGTAATTACACACTACAAATTGTAATCTTGGTGCTGGCTTTTTTATGATAAACACAACCATATTAAGATGCCCCTCATGGGAATTCCCTGGCTGTCCAGTCATTAGGACTCCTTCCTCTTACTGCCAAGGGCTGGGTTCCATCCCTGGTCAGGGAAGTAAGACCCGACATGCTGCACAGTGCAGCCAAAAAAAAAATGCTCCCCAAATCAAATTCTCTAACACACTGTTGTGCTTCAAGTGTTCCATTTAATCCCTCTCCCTTCTTGCTACCACCCTCTCCTAGATAGTTTTACTGAGGCACACTTTGTCATAGTCTCAGTCTGATATTTTGAAAGATATTTATTGAAACAACCTAGCGAAACCCATTGCTGGTCTTCCTAAAATAATGTTATGGGCACTTGTTACCTTTTTAGCCTAGAGTATGGTGACAGGATGCATACCATAAAAGTCTTCTCTCCTGAGTTGGTGAAGATGTGCTTCTAAGCAACGGGGTTTTTTTTCTTGTTTGTTTGTTTGTTTTTTGAAAGTGTGACCTATGTGATTGATTCTTTTGTCCTGCTTAAATTTTAATTGGAGAATCTTAAAGTCAAATTTGTATCCTACATTAAGTAAGTAAATAGACTCTTACCATACCGATGTCATATACTGTCCCCATCTCTTTCCCTCTGGCTCAACTCTATTTTCCAGTTCTAAGAATTCTTTTCTCCACTTCCTATCTGTTTCCTATTTTTTAAAAAAATTTATTTATTTTTGGCTGTGTTGGGTCTTCATTGCTGCGTGTGGGCTTCCTCTAATTGTGGCAAGCGGGGGCTACTCTTCGGTTGTGGTACCCAGGCTTCTCATTGCAGTGGCTTCTCTTGTTGCAGAGCACGGGCTCTAGAATGCAGGCTCAGTAGTTGTGGTGCATGGGCTTAGTTGCTCCGCAGCATGTGGGATCTTCCCAGACCAGGGCTTGAACCCATGTCCCCTGCATTGGCAGGCGGATTCTTAACCACTGCACCACCAGAGAAGTCCCTTCTCACTTGGTTTATATTCTTCTATTGTGCTTATCTTTGCAAACTGCCATAAAATTGCTCTCATTACAAAAAGGACAAAGTAGTGTCTAAATTAAAAAATGTGTGATACCTCTCCTTAAAAACAGTCTATTCAGACAGGCTAAAATTTGGATTGGAAACAGTCAGAGACCAGGTATAAAATAAAACTTGTCTAAGGTTTTGAGAAAAGAAAGATGATGTATGTCAATCGTTTGGCACCGATAATTGCACAGGAAATGCAGTGCACCAATCGCCTCCTATTACTACAAGTTAAAAATGAACAAACCAAAAAAAAAGAATAACTCATTTTTATAGGTTCTAAAATCAGGAAGCAAAAATTAGAGCATTACTCATTAATTTTTATAATGAGACAGAGAAAAAAAAATTATTAGTACCCAAAGAAACAAACATTTCTAAAAAGATCTCTTCTTGACAGAAATATGTTTAATGAACATTAAAAATAGGTATGAGTAAAAGTGGGGACCAGAAATATATTATTTTTGTTAGGATTTTATAATGTATTTTCCCTTTATGTGAAAGATTAGCACACTCAGAAAGACTTCATAGAAAGTCTTAGGACTGGAAACATTTGGGAAAACCTAATTGAAGAGTTTAAAATGACATAGGTGGAAATGAGTAGAGTAGAATTGAGATTTACTTCTCTGAGACACTCCAGATTCACCATTTATCAGGCTAAGCAAAATTTAATATAATAGGCATGACTCCCAGAATAAATGGATTCCATTTCCACCAGTGAAATGATTGTATTTCATAATTTAGATGGGCCCTTTTTTAAAAAAATATGTCACATGTACTTTTATGGTTAGAAAACATTTTTCCCCAGCAGTAACAAATCAAATACTTCATAGCCTGAAAACTCACATCAACCCCTGATATTTATACATGGATATTTCATACCTCTTATTTTTCAGAGATATATATGAGATATAAGGGACACAGACCTTTATTTTTCAAATATTGTAAAATGAGTTACTTGTACCAAATTAATTTTTCTCCAATAATATGACTTTTTCAGTTTCCATGTAATGAAATAGATAGAAGGACCATCCCTATTCTATTATACTCTGCTCATCTTCAGGAAAGCCCCCAGGCTGCTCCTCTGGGCTGGCACTTAACCAGTTAAAAAAAAAAAACAAAAATGGAAAGAGACAGAGGTCAAAAGTAGGCTCCTGGCCCACTAAAAGTCTTGGGCTAAGTGGAACAGAAATCTAAATACAAATGTGACTCCATGGTAACAATAATAAAAATGAATGTCTTTTCTCTCTGAGTATTGATGATGTATATTGCTGGGAGTAGGCATGGAAGAACAGAGTAGAGAGCTGGTTAGTGGCTTTTTTTCCATCATTAAGCCTTCGGACTATGTGCATTCATTAAGGTATCCTTTCTATAAACATTCAGTTGATTCCTGCCGCACTAGGTACTGTATTAGGTGCTGTGATTAAGAAAAGAAGGTAAAAGAATAGCACTGGACTGTTAGTGGGCATCTACTTGTGGTAGGCATTTTATAAATGTAATTTAATCTAAGAGACAGAAATCTAGCAAGCTGCCACCCTCCAAAAGAAATTCTACAGGCAGGAACAAATAATGATCAACTTCGTAAGTATAGGACCTAACACAGTGTTTGATAAATAGTATGTGTCCTAGAAATGTTGGATAAATTTAAATAAACATGAAAGATGATAAATAACATAATCAGCATTCTAGCATTTCACCACCTTAAGGAGTGAGTCACCACATTATAGACATCATTTTCCTTCAGGCCCTTAACTCAGGACAGTTATTTCTTGGATCTTAGAATGTTCTTCAGCATTTAGAAACAAATATAGAAATCATTTCTTTAGTGGAAGCATGAGAGCAAATTCCTCCACACACACATGCACAGCAAATATCTTTTGGTAAATAAATTATCATGTTTATCTCTTCAAATCACCTTGATAGCTGCATTAGGATTACCCAATTTCAGAAAGTGTTGTTCTCCATACTTTTTAGTAGACAGGTTTTTACAGTAGAGTTTTATAATGCAATCCACCTGGATGTAACAGGAATCATCATGCATGGCCATCTTAAATGGCATACCACCTTACTTTTATAATTTGTGCTAAAGTTTTGAGCTCATCTGAACATTTTCTAAGCCTATTTTTAAATACGAATACATTGTGACAGATTTACTCCCATGAGATGGTAGTGGGGACTACCACTTGGTGTTTGGTGGATTTGACTAAGAAGTGTGAGTAGTTTCTCAGACACACGAAATGACATACCAGTAAATTGGAGAAAAACATGTCTGTTCTTAACAGAAAGAAAGTAAACCACTGATGGATAACCAAAACAACAATTAATTTAGTAAATAAAATTAATAATTAATAAGACATACTCAGTAAAACAAATTATAAAAGCTGATTAAAATTATTAATTAATAAACTTAAAATATGTGTAAATTGATGTTTCTTTTGAAGTATAGACTTGTCAATAAAAACAATTCAGGCATTGTCTTGTCATTCTTTCTTTGTAACCCTCCTGATAGCCATTCTTCAACATGCAGAGTGACACCTATGCTCACTGTCACCTTGTTTTTCTTTCAACCTAGATAAAGGTTTATTCACTTATCCAGTCTAAAGGTTTCACATTAAGTGACAATCAGACTCTACCCAAAACTGTCCAAACGTTGCCATAATAATTTGCCTCATACACTAGCATTACAATTTATTTTTATATTAATGAAGGTTTTATAGCACCACTAAGCTAGAGATAAATGTGTTTACCAATAAGGAACCTTAACCAGAGCAATTAGACAAGAAAAAGAAAAAAAAAGCCATCCAAATTAGAAAGGAATAAATAAATCTATTACAAATGACATGATCACGCATATACAGAAAATCCCAAAGAATCCACCAAAAAGCTACTAGAGCTAATAAATGAATTCAGCAAAGTTGCAATATACAAAATCAACACACAAAAATCAGGTGTGCTCCTAAATACCAGCAATACAATCAGAAAAAAAAATTAAGAATGCAATCACTTTTGAGAATAGCATCTAAAAGGATAAAATACCTGGGAATAAATTTAACCAGGGAGGTGAAAGATTTCTACACTTAAAATTACAAAGCATTACTGAAAAAAATTAAAGAAAACCTAAATAAGTGGAAAGACATTTCGAGTTTATGGATAGGAAGACAATATTGTCACGATGTCAATACTGCCCAAAGCAATCTACAGATTCAACACAGTGCCTATTAAAACTCCAACAGCCTTTTTTGCAGAAATGGAAAATTGATCCTCAAATTCATATGGAATTGCAAGGGCACCAAAAAGCCAAAGCAGTCTTGTTAAAGGATCAAGTTGGAGGGCTCACACTTCCTGATTTCAAAACTTACCACAAAGCCACAGCAAACAAAACAATATGGTATTGGCATATGAATATACATAGAGACTAATGGGTTATAATTAAGAATCCAAATATAAACCCATATATCTATGACCAGTTGATTTTTGACAAGTCCATTCAATAAGGAAAGAACAGTCTCTTCAACAGGTGTTGCTGGGACAACTGGATTTCTACATGCAAAGGAATGAAATTGGACCCCTACCTCATACCACACACAAAAATTAACTCAAAACAGATCAAAGACTTCAATATAAGAGCTAAAACCATAAAACATTTAGAAGAAATCATAGGAGTAAATCTTCATAACCTGGGATTTGGCAATGCATTCTTATATATGACACCAAAAGTATAAGAAACAAAAGAAAAAAATAAATTGGACTTCATCAAAAACTTTCATGCATCAAAGCGTCTTAAGAAAGTGAAAAGACAGCCTACAGAATGGGAATATTTGAAATCATATATATGATAAGAGTTTAATACACAGAATATATAAAAACTCCTACAACTCAACAAATCGACAGACAACCCAATTAAAAAAAATAAGCATACTTGAATAGACATTTCTTCAAAGAAGATATACAAATGGCCAATAACCATATGAAAAGATGCTCAACATCATTAGTCATTAGGGAAATGTGAATCAAATCTATAATTAGATACCACTTCACACCTTTTGGGACGGCAATAATAGTAATAATAAAATAGAAAATAACAAGTGTTCGTGAGGATGTGGAGAAATAGAAACCTGCATACATTATTTGTGGAAATGTAAAATGGTACAACTGCTATGGAAGACAGTTCGGTGCCTCCTCATAACTTAAAATAGAATTACCATATGACCCAGCAATTCCACTCCTAGTTATTTACCCAAAGGAGTTGAAATGGGGCCCAGATACTTATACGCCAATGTTCAAAGCAGCATTATTCACAATAGTCAAAAGGTGGAAACATCTCAAGTGTCTATCATCAGTTGAATGAATAAACAAAATGTAGCATATGCATACAATGGAATACTATTCAGCCATAAAAATTATTGCAGTTCTTATACATGCTACAGTATGGATTAACCTTGAAAACATTAGGCTAAGTGAAATAAGTCAGACAAAAGGATAAATATTGTATGATTCCACTCATATGAAGTACCTAGACTAGGTAAATTCATAGAGGCATAAAGTAAGTTAGAGGTTACCAGGGGCTGGAAGAAGAGGAGAACAGTTTTTATTGTTTAATGGCTATAGAATTTCCTTTTCTACTGATGAAAATGTTTTAGAAATAGGTAATGGTAATGGTTGCACAACACTGTGAATGCAGTGAATGCCACTGAATTGTACACTTTTAAAAAGTGGGTAAAATGGCAAATTTTGTTATATATATTTTACAGTTTTTTAAATTAATAAAATTAATTTTATTAAAAAACTTGAATTATATTCTTTAAATGGGTGAAGTGTATGGTGTGTGAAAGTCATGTTTACTGGATGCAACATAGATAAGTTTTATTTTTTGTTTTTCTTCATTGCCCATCTACAGTGATTTCAGATATCTATTTTAAATACTTTCATGTTTTTAATCAACACTAAAACAATTTTGTTAGTTAATAAGCCATGAAGTCAATTCCTTTAGAGGTGTTCATATGCTCACTAAATTTAAATTGGAAACTTGCATCAGAAACATTTTCTCTGTTTAGCCCCCTCACAATGCCACCTTATACAGTGCCTGCACATATTGGATGCAGCCAGAGCTTAATAATGATTTAAGTGAATTCATCACAAGTTAGGGGAGGAAAACTCATGTGATGCATGCAGCTTCCTTTCCTCTACTCTAAGCTTCTAAGTCAATGCCTTGCTGGTTCCTAGAGGTCGCTCCATTCTTCGAGACCTCAGCTCTTAAAGAGCTGTCTGCCTAATGACAGATACAGTAAGTTAAACAAGCATTTTTTATCCTAATGCAGACTATCATTGCAGCATACAGTGTTAGAAGTGGTAGAAAACTTCATAGTCAAACATTTTGTTTTCCTCATATCAGGATCCATCATTTTAAGTAAAATTGTTTATGTTTGAATTTATGTAATTGATGAAGGTGGAAAATTATATCATAGAACTTGAAATGGTAAATATATGGAGTTGACATTTAAAATTTTTCTTAATGGAAGTATCTATGGGCAGTGGGTAATATTTTACCTTTTAAATAGGAAAGACATTAAGAATTAAGCCCAACAATTCAGGGATATCCAATGTTGGGAGACATACACTTGATCTGGGAAAAATAAAAGTTTGAGATTACTAATAAACATAATTTGAAGTAAACAAATTTGCTCACCTTCCACTACTCCTACTGTGACCCTTTCTTGTTTTATTACAACTCCGTATCCTGACACTTATGTATCACCCTTCTTTCTTTATAGTCACCCAATCCCCAAAGGCTGGCCACTTAATTTTAATAGAAAATTATTTAAGACTTAAAATCCTTCAGACGAAAAGTAGCTTCAATAGCTGAATCAATAGGGTTGGAAAATTGATCAATTTACTTGGCTTCTGCCTGCCAATATTGGTTTAGGTCATCTGGGGTCTCAGCAGTTCAAAGCCAAAAATAATCACCTCATATCGAAATCTTTTGTCTTGCATGTGCCTCAATTCTATCCACCTGACAGCCGAGCCTGTCCCTCCAGTTCCTGGTTGCCTGCCCAGTCTTTGGACCATCTGTCCTGTCTAGTCTTATGGTTTGGGTTTCCTCCTGTTTCCCGATTTCATGCCTGCTTTCAGCCAAGAATAATTTTTCTGAGCTGTCGGTGTTTGTGGCTGTCCCGTCTTTACCTAGTTCCTAATTTCCATTTTGTTCTAATCCTCCCTCTCTGCATGTTGTTTCTCCTGTACCAGCCTTTGCTTTCACATTTTGACATATTTCAAAACACCACTTCATGTCCCACCCAGTCTCAGTTTTGAGAGCAGCACTGTCTAGGCTCTTGCTCTAACTATGCCAATTACTGAGCTTACTACTCTGAGAACGTAACATTGACTAGTCTTGGAGAGAGAAAAGGCAAAGAATCAAGCACCACTCATTCAATTTAATTAGAGCAACTCATAAGTTTTCAATTAGTGGTTAAGGAATTAACTTGTTGCCTCACCATTTAAGAGTATATCTATGATTTTTTTTTTTTTCGCAAAATAACTCACAAAAAATGGCTGCTATGGCCCTCTTCATCAATAACCAAAACGTAGATGCAATGAAGGTGAACTGGTTAAACTACTGAATATTTAAGCCAATTACATAGAAACAGCGGAGGTCAGGAAGCTTAGAAGACACTGAATCCACAGGAAGAATGTATTGTCAGCCAAACACAATTACCCTGATTATGCTATTGGGCTCACGAACACTGTTATTTTTTAGAAGAGGACCATGCGGTTTGGTAGATGAAATAAGAGGTCATACCTCTGACAGTTTCTTTTCAAAGAGTAAATCAGTAAGACTTCCTCTTTATTATCTTTTCTCTTAGGATTTAAGGGTACATTACTGACAAACATTTATTGTCATTATACTCTGATTGGGCAAAAATAGTCATGCATTATATATTTTTTCTTCCTGGTTGCCTCCTCAAGACACTGGCAATCATCCTGGAATCGGTCTTCCATTCTCCACTATGTGTATGTGTACGTGTGTGTGTGTATGCATGCATGTGTATGTGTGTGTGTGCATATTTGGGATTTTCCTTATATCTTCAATAGGATGTATTTAGTTATCTGGTTATATTTATTTCTTTCCTGTGATGAGCATTTTTTCTTCATCAGTTGTGACCAGCTATACCAGGGCTAGTTGTCTTCTGATAAGTCTATTGACTCTTAAGTAACTGAAGTATAAAAAGGAAATGATCATTTAGGAGCTCAGTTAATCAGAGTAAATTATGCAGATCTAGACCAGTATGTGAGATTACCAAGGACATGCCTCTATGATCCATGAAAGGAAATACTAACATAAAGATCTCTTCAAAATGCTCATATTTAAATTTGCTGTTTAAAATGTTAAATACTATGACATGCACTACATACAAATCTCTATGACAGACACTGTCATGGAAAATAGTCCTCAGGATGTGGTGGGTTTGGCAACTCTTGGAGTCGATGGGACTTCAAGGTGGCCTTTCCTTATAACCAATTCAACTTTATATAACATTGTTCTTTCTAATCTTGTACACCTTGGTATTACTTGAATAATATTTAAGCAATCAATTTTAAGAACAACTTTTTTTTATGTGCTTGGGTTTTTTTTGGATTTAAATATTCAGAGGTCAAATTACATTTACTTTCAAGAATGTGTTTGCCTTGGCATCCTGCAAAAAAGTCTTTACTTATGGAAATACCTTCATAAAAATAAGTACACTGGCTAGATAATGTGTCTCCCAAAGATTTCTATCAGATAATAGCCTGAAAATGTCCTGTGGTGCATTTTAATACTTACTTTTCTTTTTGTGGCCCTGGGTGCTTTAAGGAAAACGAAAAGAAGTGTTAACTGTGCACTTGTTAATCCAATTTATGGGAACTGGAGCAACCCAGAGAAAACAGAGGTAAGTGGTAATGAACTGTATTGTTTCAGAACGGGGAACAAGCCTGCACATGCATGCACACACACACACACACACACACACAGTGTTGTCTGGACATGTTCCCATATCATGGTTAAAAGATGTGTTTTAGTGGAGTTATTTCTCCACTAAAGAGGTGGGATGGGAAGGAGTTTCAGTCTCTCTAAATATGCAATGAGAATTTTCCATTTCAGGATGGTTTCAATCTGCTTGTAGAATCAGTTCACTGTTAAATGGCTTTGTGGTCACTGTTCATACCCAAATAGAGCTGACAAATCTGGAAAATATCAGTTTAACCCACAAAGTATTAGTCATCTACTCACAGTAACTCTTCATTGACTGTTCTTCATATTTTATTCCCAAACACAAAAGGGAGAATAGCGTTCTGTGCTCTCTTTCAATTCAGGTGTGGGCTGTGAGGGTCGTTACCTGATAACTTAGAAAGAGAAAGGAGAAAGTGAAGTGTGTTACATCTTTCTTGGCCTTTTTTAGGGCTACTCCTTATCAGTGCAATATGAAGTAGGCTAGAGAGAAAATGGCAAGTATAATAAAATCTCTCTCATCCCTTTCTTAAATAGGTAATATGAGCATCCATCTGGGTATAAAACAGGATTAGGCATAACACATCACTTCTTCTGTATGAAAGCTTCCTTACATCTGATTTTAGAAATATTGTATCAAATTCATTCTCTTGTGAAAGTGAACAGGTAGAAAGCCAGCTTTCATTTTCTCCTATTATTCTTTTAATTAAAATCCTCCATAAAACAGTTGTTACTGTTGCTGAAACCGAGTAGCAAAGGTTTCAGATCAGGTGGTTTCTAGTATTTTTGAGTGATGTGGTTGAAGTCTAACACAACCCTTGACTTTTTTATTTCTGTTACCTGATAACTTAAAAAGAGGAAAGGAGAAATTAAGGGCATTGCATCTTCAATAATGATGTCATATACACTTTTAGTATTGTTTTGTTAGGAATGAAAGGAAGAAGTAAGATATTTCCCAGAACACAGAGAGAATTAATTTGGATGATTTGCCAAGTCAGTCAAGTCATAGACTAAAAATGAAAATGTAGCCCTACTTAATGGATAATAAGCAAATAAATAAATGAATATTTAAGAAACAAAATGTAATACATCTTCTTGACAAAGTAGGAAGGTGTAATATAAACCTATTTTCATTTTTACTAAAGAAAAGAAAACTTAATCTTTTTAATCTTTAGCTTAGTTTAACTTTTAGTATCTGAAAGTTACAAATGATGTAAGGAATTAAAATGTGTTTTAAATTTGACATTTTTATATTTATCATTCCTCTTTCATGTTTTTTTCTTTCCATTAAGAATGGCTAAGGAAGAAATCCTGTCATAGCTCTAGACTTTTGTTGCTATTTTGATTTCTGTTGTTTCAGAAACAAATGACTTTGTATTAATTAAACTAAGTGCACCTTCCCTGACATTGTAACAGAAAAATAGACTTCCCCGAAAATACTCTTCTGAACATTCTTAGAGAAAATTCTCATATTCTGATATAGAAATTGAGAGAATAGTATAATGAAAACCACATACCCATCAGCCAACGTCAACAATTATCAACCTGTGGTCATTCTTGTTTCACCTCTACTGCCATCTATTCCCTTCACCCACCAGAATGGTGGTGATATTTTTTAAAATAGACTAAATTTTCTTTAGAGCAGTTTTAGGTTCAGGGCAGAACCTAAAACTTTCCATATACTCCCTGCCCCCACCCATGCATAGCCTCCCCCATTATCAACATCCACCACCAGAGGGGTAGATTTCTTACAATTGATGAACCTACACTGATATGTCATTATCACCCAGAGTCCATAGTTTACATTATGGTTCACTCTTGGTGTCAACCAGAGTGTTTTTAAGCAAATTCCAGATATCATTTAATTTTACCTGTACAGACTTCAGTTGTACCAGGATAAGAACATAAAAAATATGTAACCACAGTAACACGCTTAAATATTTAATAATAATTCCTTGACACAATCAAATATTCAATCAGTGTTCAACCTACCCCAATTGTCTCATAAGTAAGTAGGGGGTTTTATACTTTGTTATTGTTGCTATATTTTTAAAATCATGATCCATATAAGGTATATGCATCCAAATTGGTAGACATGTCTCTTAAGTCTCTTTTAATCTCTAGGTTTCATTTTCTCTCTCTTATTTCCCCCTTGCAGTTTATTTGTTGAAGAAATGAGGTTGTTTGTCCTATACAACTTTCCATGTTTTAGATTTTCTAATATACACTGCAAAATATAATTCTCTGAGCTGAAAGCTGTTGGTTGTTGTTTTTTAAAAATTTTTTGTTTTGTTTTGTTTAACCTAACTATAATCAAAACAGCAGACTTAGAGAAACCAGCACCATAGAAAGAAGCAGTCAAGATCCTGGCCACTACATTCCCCCATCCCACCAGAGGTGAGGATGAGGCAGTGGCTCCTATGCCACCAGAGGACGCTGGGCATACACCAAGACTAGGCCTGTGTCAGTGGTTCAGGCAGTGTGGACTGGAGGTGCTGAAGTAGGAGCTGGCGATGCTCTAGTTATTACTGCAGTGAAAATCCATTAAAAATTCACCTCAATCTGCATGATCTGGAAAGAAGTCTCTTATTTTAATGCCTAAAATCGTAACTTTTTTCAATGTGTTTTTCTTTAGAGTTCTATATACTCCTTCTCAAATCCATTATATGACACAACATCAGGAAGCCTGGAGACTGTATCTAATCATCTCAAATAGTACCATCAAGATCAAGTATGCTTGGGACTTCCCTGGTGGTCCAGTGGTTAAGACTCTGCGCTTCCATTGCAGGGGGCGCGGGTTTGATCCCTGGTTGGGGAACCAAGATCCCACGTGCTGCATGGTGTGGCAAGAAAAAGAAAAACCAACCAACCAACCAACAAACAAAAAAAAGATCAAGTATGATCTTGTATTCCAGTCCGTGAAATCTGATAGAAACTCATGCAATAGTAAAAATAGGAGGGATTCAGAATACTACTCTAATTATTACATTTACAAATAAATTTTCTTATGGAATATATTGAATGTTTTCATGGAATCTGAATCAGAACCTTATCTTCATTACATATGTGAATATTTTAATAAAATGTTCCACGTAAGTTTCTTGTTTTCCTTTCATTTTATTATGGTTATTTTTTTAAAGGATGAATCAAATTGTTTCAGATCCTGAATATAAAGAAGTTTTAAAATGCTTATTTATATGCCATTGACCTTAGAAACAAAGTTGAACTGACTTAGTATACAAACTAACTAGCAGGAGTGGGTGGACAAATCATAGTAATCCTAACAACATAACCATGAGTAAAATTTATTTCTGCATTTTGGAAAAAATGTGATAAATTATCATCCTAAACTTCCTTTCATTCAAATAATCATTTAACATCTATCCTTACATAGATATAAAAAATATTGCTAAAATATATGTTAAGAAGCTTTGTTGTTCTGAACCTAATAGCCCAGAAATAAACCCACACACTTCTGGTCAATTAATCAACAACAAAGGAAGCAAAAATATACAATGAAGAAAAGACATTCTCTTCAGTAAGTGGTTCTGGGAAAACTGGACAGCTACATGTAAAAGAATGGAGTTAGAACATTTTCTCACACCATCGACAAAAATAAACTCAAAATGGATTAAAGAAATAAATGTAAGACCTGAAACCATAAAACTTCTAGAAGAAAATGTAGGCAGAGCACTCTACGTAAATTGTAGCAAGATTTTTTGGATCTGTCTCCTAAGGCAAAAGGAACAAAAAGCAAAAGTAAACAAATGGGTCGTAATTAAACTTAACTTTTGCACAGCAAAGGAAACCATTCACACAATGAAAAGACAACTTACTGAACGGGAAAAAATATTTGCAAATGACATGACCAATAAGGGGTTAATATCCATATCCAAGATATATAAACAGCTCATACCACTCAATATCAAAAAAAAAAAAAAAAATAACCCGATTAAACAATGGGCAGAAGATCTGAATAGACATTTTTCCGAAGAAGATATACAGATGGCCAACAGGCACATGAAAGGATGCTCAACATCACTAATCATTAGAGAAATGCAAAGCAAAACCACAATGAGGTATCACCTCACACGGGTCAGAATGGCCATCATCAAAAAATCTACAAACAATAAATGCTGGAGAGGGTGTGGAGAAAAGGGAGCCCTCTTGCACTGTTGGTGGGAATGTAAATTGATACAGCCACTATGGAGAACAGTATGGAAGTTCCTTAAAAAACTAAAAATAGAACTACCATATGACCCAGCAATCCCACTACTGGGCATATACCCTGAGAAAACCATAATTCAAAAAGAGTCATGTACCACAATGCTCTATTTATAATAGCCAGGACACGGAAGCAACCTAAGTGTCCATCAACAGATGAATGGATAAAGAAGATGTGGCACATATATACAATGGAATATTACTCAGCCATAAAAAGGAACGAAATTGAGTTATTTGTACTGAGGTGCATGGACCTGGAGTCTGTCATACAGAGTGAAGTAAGTCAGAAAGAGAAAAACAAATACTGCGTGCTAACACATATATATGGAATCTAAAAAAAAAAAATGTTCTGATGAACCTAAGGGCAGGACAGGAATAAAGACTCAGACGTAGAGAATGGACTTGAGGACACAGGGAGGGGGAAGGGTAAGCTGGGACGAAGTGAGAGAGTAGCATTGACGTATATATACTACCAAATGTAAAATAGATAGCTAGTGGGAAGGGGTGGGATAGGGAGGGTGGGAGGGAGATGCAAGAGGGAGGAGATATGGGGATATATGTATACATATAGCTGATTCATTTTGTTATACAACAGAAACTAACACAACACTGTAAAGCAATTATACTCCAATAAATTTGTTAAAAACAAAACAAATATAATCAGGATCTTTGCCTAACCTCTTAAAGAAGCAGTGAATTAAAATTCAGGTATGGTTTTAGTAAAGACCTCAAAGCTACTGCATGAAAAATGTAGAGAAAGTGCAAAAGAGATAATAAAAATGATTATCCAACTTAAATTGACTTGTTTTATAGGAATATTGAGGGAATTCATAACATATGTAGCTCCTGATTGAGACTAATGACAGAAAATCTACAGAGCCTAAAAATTAAGATACTCTTAAAAGTGTTCAAAATTTTCTTCGGGAGCAAGTTAAATGTGCTCTAAAATATTTAAATCAAATATGGCAATTCTATGATACTAAAAGAATAAAATTGATTTTGCTTTTCCAATAAGTAGAAGAGGTAGATGCTTATGTTGTTTTCATAATTTAATGTAAGATTTAGAAAAAAATTTATTTTTATTTGCATATTTCTTCCTCTGAAAACTTTTTGATATAAGTCCAGATTTGCACCATTGTGATTTTTAAAATAGGCAAAGGAAGAAGAAAAATAGAGGAAGGGACAACAGGAAGTATACGAGTCCACAAAGTATAGAACTCAGCTTTAGTCATAAAAACATCTCAGAATTCACAATGGACAGAGAATCTATTGAAAACAATTTTTTTTTTAAGCTGGTGGATGTAAGGAGAACAGATACTATGAGTAGTGCTGACAGATTCTTAGGACTTTGAGTGCACAAATACTTAAGACAATATCTTATTGTTAACTGGATTCACGTGACCAACCTGCTCTTTCCCAAAATATACTTTAAGCATATTAATAACAATAGCAACATTAATAACAAGCTAATAAGTACTAATTGTCTGCCAAATGCTGTTCAAAGTAGTTTATGTGTTTTAACTCACATACATGGAAATAATGTGCTGTATATTATGTTACCCACATGTGGATATTTAATATGAAATTTAAATTAGCTAAAATTAAATAAAATTTAAAAATGCATTTCTTTAGTTGTACTAGCCACATTCCAAGTGCTCAGTAGCCCCATGTGGCTTGTGGCCACTGTATTTCACAACACAGAGAACATTTCCATCATCACATAAAGTTCTCTCCGAGAGCACTGGCTTAGAACAATATTGAAATATTTTCCTGTAAATAGCACAGCAGTAATCCCTATAAATCTAATAAGCACTAAAAATATTTCCCAGTATGTATATTTTAACTAGAATCATCCAAATTTTAGCATAGTAATGTTATAAATAAGACAAAGCATGTTTAGCTGTAAGCAAACTAGCAAATATATGTGATAAAGAAGCATATTTTAATAGTGCTTTCTTGGCATATAAATATAACATATCATTCTGTTATACCCATATCATCTTTGCCTACTTTTTTCTACATTTAGATGGCATTTTGAAAGAATTGTGTAAAAATTTGCTTTTCCCTTTTCATCTTCATGACTGTTATTTTTCACATTTATCACACCAAGAACTGAAGATTCATGACTCCTTTAAATAATAACCGCCTTGTATTTTGCATCTAAGGGCATGTACTTTAGGTAAACCAACTACTATATTCATGGCAATGTCTTTCGCAATAAGTAGTCTTAAACTTTATTCTTAAAAATAAAAACCAGGGAACATCCATAAAAGGACTCTGAATTTTTTTCCAAAAAGCCTTTTAAAAAATAAGATTTCAAGTATATATTTCACTGTCTGAACAATGACAACTTTGTGAGTCTTAAAAGTAGTTATTCTGCTTTTCTTTGTATCAACTTGCAGAACGCTTGGGATTTCTTTGCTATTGTATCTAGAAAACCAGTTCAAGGGTTAATGTCTAAAATAAGTAATCATCAAATTCAAGACCTTGCTCTTTAAATAATTAGAGGTGAAAAGACACCACTTTCTACAAGCACCCACTTTGTGAAATTTCAGTGAAACTGGTTACATGCCATATCTTGAATTAAAGAACTCATTAACTATGAATCAAAGTATGCATGCAAATAAATAAAAGAATGAATGAATGACTATGATACTTAAAGATCCACTTAAAAATTCACACTGATACATGTCATTAAACATTCTGAGAGAGTAAAGAACACATTCTCTTCTCTAGAATGTGGAAGCAATAATAAAGAGCTTTTTATTCTAATTTTTTAAATGTTTATTTATTTAGGCGTGGTTCTTGCCCCTTTCAAGACAACTTCCTCAGAGTTTTATAATATTTTCCCAGAGTTGTGTTACTAAGAAATCAGCTGAGGAAATTAGCATAATTATCTGCAGTCAGTATATAATTTGGGGCCAATAAAAGAAATGTCAGCATAAGAGATCAGGAATAAGAAACCTTGTTTCTCTATCTAGCTTTTTATTTTTTATTTTTAATAACAGACAATTAGTCTATCACTAACCATAAACTAATAGCTAAAGAAAAAAACTAGTCACTGTAGGATAACTATATTGTCATTAATTTGTTCAACAAATATCTGTAAAGAAATATTTACAGTGAAAGAAGTGAGACAAGGCAGTGAGACAGTGAGAGGAGAGGTAAGTAACAAACACTCTATATAATGTGGATTCATCCCATCTGGGACTTCTATCCTCCCCTCGATGCTGATCTCATAACTCTTCTCTACATTGTTAGCACCCCAGTTTCTTCAAATATCTAAGGTAAGAAATTAATAAAATAGAAAACATATATAAAATGAAGTGGATCAATAAAATTGTGTTGTTTCTTTAAGAAGAGTAATAACCCCCTGATGAAACTTTGGGGAAATAAAGCATAAAATGAAAAAGCCCTTAGGAAACAAATCAAAGAAAAAAGATAATGTACAAATAGCCAGTGTCAGAAATGGAAATGATAAAATCATTACAGATACTAGAAATAAGAGGGTAATGACACTATTGTAAAAAAAAAAAAAAAAAAAAAAGACAAAAGAACTTTACAACCAAAAATATAAAAATATCAAGCTCTAGAGGAAATAAACAAATTCCTGGAAAATTACAAATTTCTAAAACAAACTTAAGAAATAGAAGACCTAAGTAATCCTATACCAGTTAAGGTAACTGATCCATACTTAATCTTCCTTCAGAAACTCTAGGTTCATAAGATTCACTAGCAAATATTATAATACTTCAAAAAAATAAATAATGCCAGACATATAAACACTTCAAGAGAACAGGAAAAGAGATAATGCTTTCTAACACATTTTATGAGGACAGCAAAATTTCGATACAAACTCTGACAAAGACATCACAATAAAGGAAAATTTTAGGTCAATGTTACTCATAAAAACAGATGTGAAGTACTAAATATATATTTTTTGTTATGAATATAATATATTACTGTTTTCATATTTATTCCATGAATCTAAGTTTAACTTTAAAAATCAATCATTAACAGAATGAGAAAAAAAGCACATGGTCATTTTAATATATGCATAAAAAGCATTTGGTCACTACAACATCTGTTCATAATAAAAAATATCTTAGAAGACTAAAAAGAGAATTTTCCTAATGTGATAAAAAGCGGCTACAAAAATACTCACAACTATACTTAATGGTGGGATGTTGATTTCAATTTGGTATTAGGAATGAGCCAAGAATGGCCACTATTACTGCTTCTTTTAAAATATTTGAACTGTTTACTGGTGATCCTAGTGAGAAAATAAGACATGAAAAAAGAAAAATATATATATATAAGTATTAGAAAAGAAAAAATATATTGTCATTATAGATAGTATAACAAGTTTGTTAGATACAAGAATAATATATAATGTTCAATTGAATATATATCTTGAACAAACAGAAAACAAATTATTTTAAATGAAACTATTATAATAAATTTTAAATACATTGGAATAATAAATCTTACAAAAGACATATATGGCCTAAAATATTGAGAGATACTAAAATAGGCCTATAAATAGATACAATATTTGATTTTTCCAAATTGATCTGTAAAGTCAATAAAATCCCCATCAAATTCCTGTCAGATGGTTAAGACCTGAGAAGCTGACTCAAATTTATATGGAAACACAGTGGGCCAAATTTAGCCAGGAAACTCTGAAAGAATATGGTCTGAGGAGTTCTTTACTGTATATCATATACAGAGTTAGAATAATTAGTGCATTGTGGTGTTGGCATAAAGATAACCAAATCGACCAATGACACAGAATAGAGATCCCAGAAACAAATACTATATATATGGGTACCTGACTTACCCATGTGGCATTGTGGAACAGTGCAAAAAGGAGGACATTTTCAATGATAGGCTCGAACTTCTGTTTCAATTTAGAAAAATAAGGGCAATCTGACTCCCACTATAAACTTAACATGAAAATCGTCTCTAGGTGGATTTTACTGTATATGTAAAGGTAAAAGGCACAACAATTAACCTCCCAGACTGACCTAGAATATAATATATAGAAAAATGTGATTATTATCTCCAAGAAGGGAAGGACTTCTTAAACAACCAAAAAATTAACCATAATTAACAATCAATAAATTGGATGACATTATATTTAGAAACTTCTGCTCAACAAAATTGAGACAGTGAAGAATGAAACACAAGGTGTGAGAAGTTATTTGCAGCCCATAAGCCCAAAGAAAGAACTTATATGTCTAATATGTTTTAAAACATTATAAATCAAAAAAAAAAGAAAAAGAAAAATTGACAAGCCACTTGAATAGGAAGTCTACAAAAGAAAATGAGTCTATAAACATATGAATAAATCCTTAACCTTATAAGTCATCAGGCAAATCCAAACTAAATGTGCCACTAGGTAACACTAGATGTTAGGCTAATATAGATTGCTATATGCAAGATAGAATGGCTGAAGTTTTAAGACTGACAATACCAAATGTTGCTGTTGCGGACTGAATATCTGTGCCCCTCTCCCGCAATTTAGTATGAGGTCATGAGTGGGGGGCCCTCATGATGGGATTAGTGACTTTATAAGACAAGAAACCTGAGAGCTTGCCCGCTCTCTCTCCTCCCTTAAGCATACAAAGAAGAGATCATGTGAGCACGAAGTAAAATGGTGGGTGCCTACAAGCTAAGAGAAGAGGCCTCAGAATGAAACCTGCCTTGCTGGCACCTTGATCTTGGACTACTCAGCTTTCAGAAATGTGAGAAATAATGTTTATTGTTTAAGCCACCCAGTCTATGGTATTTCGTTATGACAGCCTGAGCTAACTAAGACAGTGAGCAAATACCAAGGACGCTGCCTATACAAAGTATACAATGACAAGGAAATGAAGCAACTGAACCCTTCATACTTGCTGGGGATGTGTGTAAATTTGTTTGTAATTATCTACTAAGGCTGAGCATATTGCATACCCCATAACCCAGCAATTCACCCTCTTCAGGAATTGCATACATATGTGAATCCAATAAATATATGCATCCAATAAAATGTACAATCAACAAAATTGCATACATATGTGCATTAAGAAATGATGATTCTTGCATTATTTGTAATAGGGAAAATTCCAAATAATCTTGTCCATTGTATATACATATATTAAATAAAGTGTAGCATATTAAGCTAGAAAAATATATAACAATGAAAGAACAAACTATAGGTACTTTCAACAACAGTGGTGAATCACATGAGCATAATGTTGAGTAAAATAGGGTAGATGCAAAAATATCATATATATTAGGAACAGTATTTAGGTGTGAAAGTCCAGAAGGTAAAACATGAAAGGAGATATGCAATATTGGCAATGCCCTACTCTTTTTGACTTAGGTGCTGTTACACAAGTATGATCTTTGTGATAATTCATGAACTATGCATTTTTAAATGTTTTTGAGATATAATTCATATACCATAAAATTTACTATTTTAAATCATAAATTCAAAGGTCTTTAGTATATTCAACTACTATGCATTCATCATCGCTCACTAATTCCAGAATATTTCTATCACCCCCACAAAAGAAATTGTATGCTTTTTAGCAGGTCATTCCCAATTCCCGGCTCCTCAATCCCCTGGCAATCACTTATCTACTTTCAGTCTCTGCAGATTTGACCTGGATACTTAATAGAAATGGAATCATACAATATGTGACTTTTTTATGTCTGACTTCTTTCACGTAGAATAATGTTTTCAAGATTATCCATCATGCAGCATGTATAAGTACTTCATTACTTTTCATTTTTGATTTATATTCCATTGAATGGATATACCACATTTTTTTATCCATTCATCAATTGATGGACATCAGGATTGTTTCCACTTTTTGGCTTTTCTGAGTAGAACTGCTATGAACATTCATGTACAAGTTTTTATGTGAACATATGATTTCAGCTCTCTCTTGTATATACCAAAGAGTGAAATTGTGGATCATAAATTAACTCTGTTTACTTTTTCAGGTACAGCCAAACTGTTTTCTATAATTGCTACATCATTTTACACTTCTACCTGCAATGTTTAGGGTCCCAGTATCTCCACATTTTCACGAAGATTTGTTATTGTCCATATGTTTTTTATAGCTACCCTAGTTTTTATGAAGAGGTATCTTATGGTTTTGATTTGGATTTCCTTAATAGCTAATAATGTTGGGCATCTTTTTATGTGCTTACTGGCCATTGTATATCTTCTTTTTTTTTTTTTCTCCTCTGGTTGTTTGTGACCTAGGTGAAATAGGTCAGACAGAGAAAGACAAATACTGTATGATCTCACTTATATGTGGAATCTAAAAACAAAATAAAACAAAACAAAAATGAACTTATAGATACAGAGAACAGTTTGATGGTTGCCAGAAGCTGGAGTGGGAGGTAGGGGAAATAGGTAAAAGTGGTCAAAAGGCACAAACTTCCAGTTATAAGTAAGTTCTGAGGATATAATGTACAGCATGGTGAGTATAGTTAATAACACTGTATTGCATATTTGAAAGGTGCTAAGGGAGTAGATCTTAAAAGTTCTCATCACAAGAAAAAGAACTGTAACTATGTGTGGTGACAGATGCTAACTAAACTTATTGTGGTTAGCATTTCACAGTACACACATACAGCAAATCATTATGTAATACACTTTAATACAATGTCTTATGTCAATTATATTTTAATAAAAGTGTAAAAAATATAATTATTATAAAAAAGTAATTTGTATTAGTGAATATTAATGAATTTGAAAACCTGGATAAAATTAATAATTTTCTAGGGAAATGCCAATTATAAAAATTGATTCAAGAGATCACAAATAGCAAATAGCAAAGAAAAATACAATTTTGACTCATGTTAGTTATAAAAATTGATACCAAAGTCCTGGATTAAATTTTACCAACTCTCAGGCAGGCTAACTGATTTTTTTCTGATGGGAATTAGTCTATTAAGCAATATACCTTTGTCTTGCTTAAGTTAGTCAGGGTAAGTTTCTGTTGTTAACAACCAAAGAAAACCAACTGAAGCATAAATTGGGGCTTGCCTTAGTCAGCTTGAGCTGCTGTAACAAAAAATATTTTAGACTGGGTGGCTTAAACAACAAAATTTTGTTTCTTACAGTTCTAGAGTCTGGGAAGTCCAAGATCAAGGAGCCAGCAATGTAGGTTTCATTCTGAGGTCTCTTCTCTTGGATTATAGGCAGCTGCCTTCTATCTGTGTGCTCACACAACCTCTTCCTTGTGTTAGGGCAGAGACAAGGAGAAATAAACTCTCCTTGTGCCTTTTCTTTTCCAGGCATTAATCCTATAATGAGGCCCCACCCTCATGACCTCATCTTAACCTAATTACTTTCCGCAAAGCCTTATCTCCAAATACCATCACATTATGGTTAGTGCTTTGACATGTGAATTTTGGAGAATACAAACTTTCAGTCCATAACAGTGCTGTTACATGGGACCTGCAATGGTTTTTTGTTACATTTTTCATAGATCATAGGTGTGGGAAACATATTAAGAATTGGCTGAGAAAATAATAGAATAAGAATGTAAAGTTCAGATCTTCATTTAGACAGTGACCTGTGATTGTAGACCAAGAATGGATTACAAAATCTATCCCTTCAGCTTTCTAGTAATTCCTTCATTCCTTTTTACAGATACAGTCTGTATATTGTCCATTATTAGGGATTAATCATATCAATGAAAAGTTGTTTTAATAAAAATATCATTAAAGTAATGTAAAATATATTTTTATAGATTTCAGAAAGCATTCTGTGATATGAGAAACAGACTGTAAGAGCAGGATGGTTAACTTTTAGAAACTTCAGTTTTTAGAAACTTTTAAAATGAAAACTCATAGAAGGTTAATTAACACTGAGTGAAATTTTTGAAATTCTTTAAGTCATGACGAATCACAAAAAATGTTTATTTGCCAAATTTTTCATAGATTTGATATAGTAGAACACAAGTCCTCTTAACTTTGCCAAATTGTATTTGTTCCCAATGAACACAGTTCCACTTAACTCTGACTTTCCTAATAAACATTTCATGGCGAAGATTAGGAAATATATTATTACTCAGAAATCAATTTACACGGCCTTACTTTTATTTCAGATGTAAACATTTTAATACTGAATTGTATTAGACTTGGAAACAAGATAAATAAAATAAAGGTCTCAATATTATTCATTATTAATCTTCACATGGCAACAATTTTCAAGAAGTGGAGGGTATTTAGTGCTAAATTAAAGCAGACTTATGATAGAACTTGACATTATAATGACATTAGTATCAAGGATGATAATAATTTATTTAAGTGTGTCCACAATTTAGTACTGATTTCCCAGTGTACTAAGTAGGAAATGTATTCATTTAAATGAGATTAATTCTGTCCAGGTAGGTAAGTAGCATACTCAGGCCCATGAATAATTCTGTCCTGTGTCTGTACATAGGTGTTACATTGTATGGAGAGAAAGGAACCGTCCTCAGTCCAGACAACATGCAATTCAATAGATTTGCAATGATGGAGCAAACAAACTATTGATGCAAGTTAGGCTCTTAAGAACAATGTAGAGATAGAGATAGAGATAGAGATAGATGTAGATAGCTATAGATACAAATACAGATGGGTGTATATAGATGTGTGTGTGTATATACAGAGAGAGAGAGAGAGAGAGAGAGAGAGATCATATCACTCTGGTTTGTGTCAAATCATAAGATTGAGGCCTTAATCCTTTCTTTTGCTACCTTCTCTACTTTATCCAAATCTAAGACAGCCTTACCATGGCCATCATGGAAAGAAGTCACCTCTCCACACCTGCCCAGCTGAGCCAAGACAGGGAGTGCTTCTAGTGGTCAAATTCTTAGGTGACCTCCTCTCTGTCTGCACAGTTCTTGGGTTCAGGGGGCTCTGTTCCTCAAGAAAACCCACTGCAACAGACTGGAGGCAGATCTTCCCCTCCGTGTAAAAAACATTAGGGAACTTACAGAGAAGCTATAAACTTAAAATCGGTTGACTTACATTTTTAATAATGTGCCTATCAGAAAATTTATGGGTTTTTTGTAGTGCCTATAAAACTATAAAAATCCCCCTAGTTTTTAATAAATTTTTACATCTTTCTACAAAACGAATCCCCTGGGAAATTTTTATTGAAAAAGACTTTGGAATTTCACTTTTTGAAGCACATTCGATGAAGTACAGCATAATCAGAGATATTATATTGTAAAATTAAGTAGAATAAAATATTGAACATTATCAATTAAGATTATAAATGTTAGCAGGAGAAAATGGTGCGAAGTATCCAGTGCCCTAAGTATAAAGACAAGACAAATTAGGCCTGTGCCAGGTAGGATTTTCATGATCTAGAGATTTCTGAAAACGAATTTCAAGACTCTCAAGAATGCTAGACATTTTGCTCTTAATGGATACCTATTTGGCAGATCCCCATTTGCAGCTCCCTGAAGCATTTGCATTTCTCCATACTTAAGGTGCTTGCCAGATATAAATATGAAAATAGACAATTTCTAATTCAAAGGAGTGCCAGTTCCATGCTTGGTATTATACATTCCAATGCTTGGTCATTTAGCATTGCCACCGCAATTAAAACCAATTCTTTGAAACTGGATTACTCATTTGATGTGCCTTACATTAACCGCAGCACCGCCTACCATACTGAAAATACACGTCCAAAAGAGAGAGGATATCTTTCCCAGGAAAGCCTGCCTCGGAATGATTATTTCTAGCTGATGTTACAGAAAAAGCTTCGACAATAGGCACATATCAATTCCGCACAATTCAGCTCGTCCTTCTATGATTGATGCATAATGGATACTATTGTAGCTGTTCCAAACACTCTTGTTCCTCTTCGTCACTCTCTATCATACCATGACTCGAAAGACAATGAGCATGTTGCTGCTTTTGAAAAGCTTTGATCTACTGCAGCATCTAGAAGCAGAACTGAAAAGAAAGAAAGGGGGATGGGAATATCAGAAAACTAGCCCAGTGGCTGCTCATTCTGATGCAGAGCATAAACCATTAGCAACCCAAAGATTAGAATGAATGTAGTTCAATTAATGCAAGAAAACGGCCAGTGCTTGATGTGTTTCTATCAATCATATTACAGCAATAACTATAATTTGGAAGTTGAAAAAATAGGAAGGCTTATATTAGGATTAAAAGCTCAAGTTTTTTTGTTTTGTTTTGTTGGAATGGAAATGTGTTTTATGGCAACTCAAAATACAAATATTCTATTTTCCCTATGCTTTTGGATCCAAAATATCAGCATAAATGAAAATGAAGTAAAACGTATTAGGAACAAATAAACAATGTTATTTCCAATAAAAGCTCTACATTTAAAATTCCTCTTATTGTCTTGGGCTCTTCACACTGTCTGGTATATTTTGAAACATGATACCCTGGAAGGTGATTTTATAATGCAAGTTTATTATTTTTCCTACCATGGTAAGGAATAGAAAGTGGAACATTTCATCTTATTGCTTGTTGCTTAGAATAAAATACTTTTAAACTTCCACTACTGTGTTCCATAGTGCTGAAAGTATATATAGAACAAAATATTGTCTACCTTGTCCTTGTCTTTACTATATTAATCCCAGTTATTTTATATTTGTATTTGTAAAGAGAAAAAAGATAAAGTTTACTGACTTTAGGATTAAACACTTAAAATATATTTGTTCTTTCAATTTATAGCAAATGCTTTATAAGAAGAGGGCATCAGTCTTCATTAATTAACAAGATTTTTTTTAAGTATAGCACTTTTTATTCAAGAGATTTTCTGTATTATATAGGTAAATTATTATATTATTTTTAAGTGATTGCTGTAGAGTTTAGAATGTACGTCAACCTTGAAATATAATTTCATGTATAGTGTAAGAACCCTACAATAGTATTCTTCCATTCCCTCCCTCTTAATCCTATATGCTATTTTTGTCATAATTTTTACATCTATATATGTCAAAACTACACAATGCACTGTTAATTCTTCTGCATTATCTTTTAAAGCAACTAAAATTATGAAAAAAAAACTACTGTAAGTTACCATTATTTTTACCCTTTCCACTCCACTATTTCTCTAGGTAGGTCTCAATTTCCATCCGACATCATACTTCTCTGTCTAAATAACTTTCTATAACATTCCTTTTAACACAGGCCTGATGGCCATAAGTTCTCTCAGCTTTTGATTCCCTGAAAAAAGTCTCTATTTTGCATTCACTTTTTAAAAGATATTTTTGCTGAGTATCAAAGCCTGTGTTGAGAGATTTTTCTATCATTACTTTGAAGAAGAGTGAAGAAGATGCCATTCCATATTTTTCTAGGCTGTATAGTTTCTAATGAAAAGAGCGGTGACATTATTATCTTTGTTCCTCTTTATGTAATGTATTTTTTTGTTTGTTTTTTCTGTTTGCTTTCCATATTTTTCTTTTTATCATTGAGTTTTAGCTGTTTGACTCTAATGTGTGTAGGTGTGTTTTGGGGTATTTATCCTTTTAGAGGTTCTTTGGGATTCATGGATCTGTGGCTTTTTTTCATAAATTTTGAAAAATTTTCTGGCCATTATCTCTTCATTCTCTTATTCTATCTCATTCTTTCTCTCTTCTTTCGAGATTCAAATTTCATATATGTTAGACCATTTGATATTGTCCTGAAGTTCTTGGGTGCTCTGTTCTGTTTTGAGTTATTTTTTTCCCCCAGTTTTTATCTCTGAGTTTCTCTTTGGATAATTTCTATTGATGTACCTGCAAATTTAGTTATTTTCTCAGCTGTGTTTGGTCTGCTGATGATACCATTAAAGGAATTCTCCATCTCTGACATTGTATGTTTTATTTTTAGTATTCTCATTTGAGATTTAAAATAGTTTCTTTCAGCCTGCTGAATCTTGCATCTGTTCATACATGTTATCAACTTTTCCAGCAAGATTTGTACTAATTATAGTTATTTTAAACTCTCTTATCAGATTAACATCTCTGTCATTTTGAAACTGGATCTTCTGATTACCTTGATTATGGATTGGCTTTTCTTGCTTTTTTGTCTGATAATTTTGCATTGAATGCTGGATATCATATGTAGAATAGCAGAGACTAAAGTAAATAGTATTTATGCCTGAAAATGAGCATACCTCTTCTTTTGTCATGCTTCTATTGTGTGGGGTTGTTATTCTAATCAGGACTTGGCTTGTTTTGGGTTTTGTTGCTGCTCTCCTAACCTTTTCCCACAGACTTCAAACACATATAGCAGTTGGTTATCATTACCTCATGCTTAGAATGGGAACAAAGGTGCCAGAAGTTCTCCGTATTCTTGCTCCCCCTTCATGGTCAACAATATCAGCATGATTTACAAATATCTTCTGCCATCTTGGCGGGTGTCTTTTCACTTTCTAGATGGTGCCCTTAGAAGCACAAAAGTTTTAATTTTCAAGAAGTTCAATTTATTTATTTTTTGTCTTGTTGCTCCTGCTTTTGGAGCAGTCATATCTGAGAATCCACTGCCAAATCCAAGGTCATTAACATTATCTCTATGTTTTCTTCTAAGACTTTTATGGCTTTAGCTTTTACATTTAGACTAATCCATTTTGTGTAAATTATTGTATATGGTGTGAGGAAGGGGACCAAATTCATTCTTTTGCAAATGGATATCCAGTTGTCTTAGCCATTTTTATTGAAAAGGTGATTGTTTTCCCATTGAATGGTGTTGGCACCCTTGTTGAAAAGTAGTTGACCATATATAGGTTTATAAACCTATAAACCATAGGTTTATATCTGAACTCTGAATTCTATTCTACTGATCTATATGTCTATCCTTGGTCCAATACCACACTGTGTTGGTTACTCAAACTTTGCAGTAGCTTCTGAAATAGGGAAGTATGCATCTTCTAACTTTGGTATTCTGTTTCAAAATTATTTTGGCTATTCTGGGTGACTTGAAATTCCATATGAATTTTGGAGTCAGCTTGTTAATTTCTATAAAGAAGTCAGCTGCAATTTTTATGAGGTTTGTGTTGCATCTGTAGATAAGTTTGGGAAGTATTGCCATCATAAAATATTAAGTATTCTGATCCATGAACAAGGAACTTTTCCAATTATTACATCTTCTTTAATTTATTTTACTATTGCTTTGTAATTTTCAGAGTATAAGATTTATATTTCTTTTATTAAATTCATTCCTAAGTATTTAATTCTTTCTGACACTATCATAAAAAGATTTTTAAAATTTCATTCTTGGATTGTTCATTGCAAGTCAATATAAATAAAATTGATGTTTGTATATTGATAATGTATCCTGCAAACTTAACTGAACTTGTTTATTCTAATTGTTTCTTTCAGTTCACTTGTTTGTCTTGTTATTTATTAGTTCTAATTCTTTTTAGTGAATTCGTCAGGATTTTCTATACATAAGGTTATGTCATCTACAAATAGAGATAGTTTTACTTCTTCCTCTCCAATCTGGATGACTTTTATTTCCTTTGCCTGCCTAATTGCCCTTACTAAAACCTCCACTACAATGTTGAATAGAAACAGTGAGGAAGGATATCTTTATGTTTTTTTGATCTTAGGGGATATCCAGCTTTTTATCAGTAACTATGATATTAGCTGTGATTTTTCAATAGATGCCCTTTGTCAAGTTGAGAATGATCCCTTCTATTCCTAATTTGTTGAGTGTCTTTATTATCAAAAGGTATTAGATCCTGTCAAATGCATTTTTGGCATCTAATGAGATGACTATGTGACTTTTATTTTTTACTACATTGATGTAATGTATTATTTTCAAATGTTGAACCTGCCTTGCATTCCTGGGATAAATCCCATTGTCATGGTGTATAATTCATTTTTTATGTTGCTGGATTTGGTTTACTAGTATTTTGTTGAAGCTTTTTGAACCTATGTTCGTAAGAGATACTGGTCTGTGTTTTTCTTTTCTTAAAATGTTTTTGTCTGATTTTGATATCAGGGTAATACTGGACTCATACAAAGAGTTGGGAAGTGTTTTCTCCTCTTCTAATTTTAAGAAGAAGTTGTGAATAACTGTTTTCCATTTTTCTTTAAATGTATGGTAGAATTTAGTGGCAAAGCCATCTGAGTCTGGGCTTTTTTGTTGGATTTTTAAATAAACTATTTCCTCAGTCTCTTTATGTTATAGGGTCCAGTCAAATTGCCTTTTATTTTTTGGAGTCAATTTCAGTAGTTCACACATTTTAAAAATTTTGTCCATTTCATCTAAATTATCTAAGTTGTTGGCATACAAGTGTATATAGTATTCTCTTTAAATCCTTTTTATTTCTATAAGGCAATGGTAATGTCTCCTCTTTCATTTCTGATTCTAGTAACTTGAGTCTTCTCTCTTTTTTTCTTGGTCAATCTAGCTAAAGATTTGTCAATTTTATTGATCTTTTCAAAGAACCAGCTTTTGGTTTTCATTGATTATTCTCTATTGTTTGTCTATTCCCTATTTCATTCATTTCTGATCTATTCTTTATTATTTCTGCTTGCTTTGGGTTTAGTTTGCTTTTCTTTTTCAGTGTCTAAAGGTGAAAGTTTAGGCTATTGATTTGCAATCTTTCTTCCTATTATAGGCATTTACTACTATAAATTTACCTCTAAGCACTGCTTTAGTCTCATCTAATAAGTTTCAGTACATTGTCTTCATTTTTATGTATATCAAAATATGTTCTTATTTCCTTTTTGATTTCTTCTCTGACCCATTGCTTATTTAGGAGTGTGTTGTTTAATTTCCAAATATTTATGAGTTCCCCAATTTTTCCTGCTACTGATTTCTAATTTCATTCCATTGTGGCCAAAGAACATACTTTGTATAATTTCTGTTCTTTTAAAGTTATTGAGGTTTGTTTTATAGCCTAGCATATGGCCTATCCTGGAGAACTGTCCACGTACACTTGAGAAGAATGTATACTGTGTTATTTGGGAGTGTTCTATAAATGTCTGTTAGATCTAGTTGGTCTATAGTGTGGTTCAAATCTTCTGTTTATTTGCTGATCTTCTGTCTAGTTTTTCTATCCATTATTTAAAATCAGATATTCAAGTTTCAGATGATTATTGTTGAATTGTCTATTTCTCCCTTAATTTCTGTCAGTATTGCTTCATGTATTTTAGTGAAGTGTCATTGAGTGCATATAAAATCATTATATCTTCCTGATGGATTGACCCTTTCATCAGTATAAAACATCCCTCTTTATCTCTAATATCATCTTTTATTTTAAAGTCTATTATGCTTGATATCAGTATAGCCACCCCAGCTTTTTTGTGGTTGCTGTTTGTTTGATACATCTTTTTTATCTTTTTTCTTTCAATATGTTTGCATTTTTGAATGTTCACTGTGGCAGTTTCTTAAATCAAATCTGAAAAATTCCTACCTTTAATTGGAGAGTTTAATTCATTTGCATTTAATGTAGTTACTAGTATGATAGATTTACATCTTCCATTTTTCTGTTTGTTTTTTATATATCTCACCTCTTTTTTCTTCTATTCCTCCTTTATGACTTTTTTAAACATTAAGTGAATATTTTCAAATGTAGCAATTTTAAGTTCTCTAATGGTTTTTTTTTTTTCACTACATTTTTTAGTTGGTTGTTTTTCTAGTAGTTGCTCAGGGCTTACCATATATATCTAAATACTACTCCTATATAGCTCTGTTCTCTTTCCCTTTTTTGAGGTACTATTTTTATACTTATTATATCTGTTAATATTACAGACCCAACAATACATTGCTACAATTATTACTCTACAATCTAGTCATTTCCTTAGCCCAAAACACTGTTTCTCCCACTCACCTCCTTTGTGCCGTTATTGGCACATTTCTTTATGTTATAAGCCCAAGATTACATTATGCACATATTTTATTATTTTATACAATTGCTTTTGAAATCATTTAAGAGAAAAAAATATGTATATCTATTGTCTTTTACAACTACATAATTATGTTCTCTGGTACTCTTTGTTTTTTCTCATGTATTCAAATTACCACCTAGAGTCACTGGCTTTTGGCTTGAAGAAGTACCTTTAGTATTTCTTAGAAGGTAGGTTTGCCTGAAACAGATCATCTCAGTTTTTGTTTATTTGGTAAAGTCTTTATTTGGACTTCATTTTTGAAAGATAGTTTTTCTGGATATAGTATTCTTGGTTGACAGTTTTTTTCTTTGAGTACTTTGAATATGTTATGCCATTGCACTTTGGTCTCTCTTGTTTCTACCATAAAGTCTGTTTTTAATCTCATTGGGGTTCCTTTTTAAGTAGTGAGTAGTTTTTCTCTTGCTACTTTCAAGATTTTCTCCTCGTCTTCAACTTTCATCATTTTTACTATGACATGTCTGTTTGTGGCTCTCTTTGGGTTTATCCTTCTTGGAGTTCATTGACCTTCCTAAATGTGTATAATATTGTTTTTCAATAAAGTTGGGGAGTTTTCATCCATTATTATTAATCTTTTTGCATATATTTTTCTGCTCCTTTCTCTCTCTCCTCTCATTCTGGTACTTCCACTACATGTTTGTTGGTATACTTAATAGCCTCCCACATTTCTCTGATTCTTTCATCATTTTTCCTCATTTCTTGTTCTTCAGCTTGCATAACTTCTATTGACCTATATTCTAGTTTCCTTATTCTTTCTTCTGCCTGTTAAGCAAATCTAATATTGAGCCCCTCCAGTGAATGTTCTAATTACTGTACTTGGCAATTTCATAATTTCCATTTGCTTTTTTATAATTTCTATCTCTATTTTTATTATATATTTTATGTGGCATACCTTGTTTTACTTCTTTAATCATGGTTTCATTTAGTTCTGTGAACATGTTTGTAATGGCTACTTTATAGTCTTTTTCTGATATATTTGATATTTGATCTCTCTCATATGCAATTTCTATTACCTGAATATTTTTCCAGTGTATCGGTTATATTTTCCTGTTTCTTTACATGTCTCACAATTTTTTTTTGTTGGAAACTGGACATTTTATATAATATATTGTAGCAACTTTCAGTACTACCTCATTATTATTATTTATTTGTCTAGTAACTGATTGGTTCATTTCACTGAAGTTGATTTCCCCCCACCCTCAGTGTCAGCCTCTGACATTGTTCCTCAGGGTGGTATAACTTTGGGTATGCCCACAACACACTGGGATGACAGTGGCACTGGTAGGATTCTTTTCATGTCTTTTCCCTGACTACCCCTAACTATTAAACTATACTAATTACCAGCTGATTGCTCTAGCATTTTAAAATAATGCCTTGGGGCATTATTAAACCAATCTAATAAAATGTGTCCCCTTTGAAGGACTAGTTTCTGATATGAACAGCTGGGTTTTTGTTCTGAAACCAGGAGGACTCAACCCAGCTGTATTATTTCCTACTTCTCTCCTTCAAATTATCTGACCTACAGTTTAGCCTGAAGCTGGAATCTTCTCCCAATTGCCTTCACCACAACCCGAACTCTTCTTGAGAGTGCCTTTAGGCTGGAATTTCTTCACTCTGTTGCAAATGAAGGCAATTCCTTGGAAATAAATTAGTAATGATTTGTTTTTTTGGCCTGTTTCTCCCCCCAGGCAAAATCTCTGAGCCAATGTTCTGGAGTTAGGGCTGGGGACAATTGCAATCTTCTGAATGACATCCTGCTCTAGAAACCCAGAGTTCAGTGGGTGGGGTCCTCTTGCCTTCCTCTTCTAGTGTGAAACCACCACTTTGTCAGGGCAAGAGAGATGAGAGTCCCATTTAAGCATGCTGCACCAAGGTAGAGTCTCTGTTCCATGAATGGGGCTGGACAGAAGAAGATAGAGAACTTAAAAATTTTTAAGACTTAATAAAGGTGATAGCAAGAGCTAAGTCTGAAGAATGAACAAGAGTTTTTAAAGCAAGAAGTACTGGGAAAGTACAGTAAGGTAAAAGCCAGAACAAAAGTGCAGAAATAGAAAAACACTGTAATTTCTAGGAGAGTGGAATGAGTGTGAGGCGTGAAATACACGATACAGAGGCAGGAAATAAGACCAGAAACATAAGTCAAGGCAAATTAATAAAGGATACTGTGTCTTGATAAGGAGTTTGGATTCTAGCCTATATTGGCCAGAATACCTGTGGTGGTTATTTTAGCAAGGAAGTGGCATAACCACACTTTTTCGAAAATTATTATTTTAGGAAAATAACTCTGGTTTCAGTGTGGTAGATGGTTTTGGATAGGGCAGTGAGACCAATGTAAAGGCTGTCATATGTACCAACAATTATTTGGATTTGGAGTAAAAACATGGCTCTGTAGATAGAAAATTTTTAAGACTCACTTTTATGGTATAATTGGCAAGTTCATGATTATTAGGCTACAGTAGGTTAGGGAAATGAAGGAATGTAAAATGAACCTTGGCTTCTGACTTGGGAAGCTAAGTAGATATTGATATAATTAACTAAATTAGGAATGCCAAAGAAAGAAACTGATCTGGGAAAGAAAATAATGAGTTTAGATTTAAACATGTTAAATTTGAGTAACCTAGATATCCCAGTGAAGAGTCTAATAAACAGTATGTAATATGGGTCTCCAGCTCCAGGACAATGTGAAGATGAAAACAGAAAATTTACATACTGGTTTTCTTAAACAAGTTATTTAAATTTCATTTTTAGAATGCAGATAATACTAGTTACCTCATAAAGTTTGTAGTGGGTAATTAAATGAGATATACACAGTGCCTCAATAAATGACAGCTCTGTTGCTATTTATTTTTGAAGTTATTTGGATTAACAGAAATGAATTAAATCATCCAGAGGGAGTACATAATGTATCTGAAGTTAAGTCCAAAGAAGTGTTTCAAGGTACATTTTCTGTGGGTTAGCAAAATACTCCAACTTCAGGTTAAGTTTGATACTTTGGATAGCAGATCAAGAGAAAATCTAGAGCTTAAAAGTTGTGTAATTTTGCACTTTTCAAAGTGCCTTCCCGTGTAGCATCAAACTCAAAAAAGTCATCCTTTGAAGCAGATATTATCATCTCAATTTTATAAGGCTTATGACTTAACCTGCCTAAGATCAGCCACAAAGAATAGTTATGAAACTGATCTTGCAAGCCTGGCTTCTGACTCTTTGCCTACATCTCTCCCACATCAAATCTGCCACTCAGTGGCTCAACATTCATCCTCTTACTGTGGAACTTGCCCTGGACCTCAATAAAATAGCTCTGTGAAATACTGTATTTGGAAGGCAGCCCTAATAAACAAGCTTTTTGATCTTGAAAGCACATCAGTAGTTTATCACCCCTGTTAAAAAAAGAAATCTCCAAGAGGGAGACAAAGGTTCATAAACTACAACCAAATTAAGCTGTCAAGTGCACAATTCAATTAAATATTTTGGAGATATAGGTGATGTTGATTTTTTGCAGAGTCAGTGTTGAAATTCTGATGCTGTTATGGCGTTAAATCAATCAAAATTTTAAAAGGTTACTGTTATCTCTAAAAATTTAGCCATACATATTCAGTGCTGTCTTGAATACTACTTACCCTTACAGAAAAACACACATCTTGTTAACTCTATGCCATATGATAAAGTTTAAAATGAAGCAAAAAAAAAAAAAAAGTGCTATAAGACTTTTTGTTTTTACCCTTTTATCCGTTCAACACTAAATTTTTTTCTTAGGTTTAAAAGATAGGTACTCCTGTTATATGAAGAAAGTTAAGCATAGGAACAGTATTTTGTTACCAAGTGTATGATACAACATTTCTTGAAAACCTACTCTTTTAGTGGCATTATTCGTTACCATGTGAACAGTCAGTTTCATCATCTGTAAAACGGAATTTATTTTTTACATGAATTAATAGTGGCATTTGGCAGTTTGCTGTCTTCCAGGAACCTCAACTGCTACTTTTGCTATTATAAGAACAGTTTCTCCTCAAGCTAGTTTCTTTTTCACTCTCATCTTCCGTGGCACAGGATGACGGGAACTTAATTCTGTTCAGGCACATAACAGCTCCAGCCCATGGAAAATAACAGCAATAGATCTGAGATTCATCTAAAAGGTATAATTATGTATTAAATGATCCAGTTTATGTTGGACATCTGCAGCATATCATTGTAATTAATCAAGAATGGGTAAGTGTAAAAATATTAAGTATGAGGATAAGCATGCTCTGTCTCTTGTTTTTTTTCCCCTTCCACTAAAAGAGAAAACAAACCTCCTGAAAGTATCAATAAATTAAGAAAAGTTTTATATAAAAGAAAAGCTTGAGTCTTCAGAGTTGTCATAAAAATAACCTTCAGGAAAATTGGTTCTAGCTAAAACCTTTATTGATAGGTCCAAAATGGAAAGAGTAAAGAGGGAAAAAAAAATTATGATGGATAGAAGAAACAGAAAAAGAAAATGGAGGCAAAGAGCATTTTGGGGGAATTTCAGGCTAGCTGTCATCCTTTGAGGAAAAGTTAAATGGTCAAATATGATTCTAACATTCTATGTCTACCCAGTCCTAGGAAAAACTATTAGGTTTTCAGAAAGATATGGGGAAAACACTCCAATATAAGTCCGAACATTATGTGCATTTTATGATAAGCATACTTGCCCCCCCCCCCCAAAAAGTATAATTGTAATGGTAGAATTTCAGATGCTCTGACATCTGCACAGAAAAGGAATTTAAATCAGTAAACAACTACAGGACCTACCATATTACCTGTGCTGTTCCTGATCCTGGGAATACAGAGATGAGTAATTCCTGGTCCCTGAATCCAGGCAGTATGTTAAAGCACACCAACCAACCAACAAACCAGCAAACAATCAAAAACTATAATAAACTACTAATAATATGAACAAATTATCATCAGGGCACAGAGAAATAAATGCTTAGCTCTTTAGCCTAGAGGAAGCAGAAATGCAGAATAATAAACAGCCTCTCAGAGAAAGTGGCACTTAAGCTGGCATTTGACAGTTGAATAGTTGTCTCCAGGTAGGCCTGGGGAAGAGGTTCTCTGTAAATTCTAGATACTCTTTGAAGTACTTAATGTCACATCAAACACTTTTAAAATGTGACCATATCAGACACTAAAGTGTACTTTATAATTTATACATAATCATATGAGTTGGATTGTATTTGAAGATGCTGTAAGGCCACATTTTGGACAACAAATGAAATGTTTATTAATTCAATTTTGTGATTATTTTTTCTTATATATAGTATAATATCTTTTTCCCATTGACATTTTTAGACTCTTGGGAAACGCATAGTCACCAAGCACTGTTCCTGTGGTGCCTAATGGAAAATGATGCCTAAGGAGAAGGCATACAAGCCACAGGATTCAGTTTGAACAGAGGCTCTGGAAAGATGTATATTTGAGTCGGAAAACCTCTCCAATAGTAAGATCACTGATTAACCCTTTATACATGAACTCATTTCCACACTTGGAGAAGCCATTCTCTCTACCCTGTGGTCAGATGTCATCAGCATAGTGCATCAGTAAGGGTTCACTCTGAGAATTTATTTTCCTATTGACTCTGTGATCGTGGATGAGCCCCTCAACCTCCTGAGCCTTTTTTCCTCCATTCATTAAATAAAGATTGTACTATAGCACTATAAATGTGACGTATTTGAAGTTTCATATGGGAGACTTTCTAGAGATGTGAGGCATTATAGCAGCCACAATAACCAACCCAGTGCTTTTTATCTAGCACTCTTCTTCGACCTTAGAAATGGCAAAAGTTCTTAAAGTATTTTCTTCACTAGAAAAACAATATGTAATAAGACGATGAAAAGGACTCTTCTTTAAGAAATCATTGAAACAGAGCTTTTCTAAAACAGAAAACACTTGAAAAATGTTGATTTTTGTGAATTATCATATGCAAAATCATGCCTGACTGATGTATGGATGCTGTTGACTTTGAACACTTTTTTTTTCCCCAGCAAGGTCTCCTTTTACTCATTGGGGTGGGTTTTTGAAATGCGATGCAATTTACAGAAGGTGTCAAGCCTGCGGTGCAGAGAAGCGCAAGAGGCTTGTGTAACTTCCCCGCCTGATGGGCACCCTCATCTCACCGTGGCCACACCTGCTGGCCTGGAAGGGGCCAAATGGACCTTAGAATGAGATCTGGGTACCTGCTCCGTCGGAAGCTCACGACCACGTCCATCTGCCCTCCTTATGTACAACGGTGCGCAAAAATACCTGAAAATATCTTCACACAGGGTCACAAAATAGGCTCTGCTTGGCATCTTTCGGCCTAAGAAGCGTTCTAGCCACGCAGGAAGGGTCAAGCAGTTTCCGTCCTTCCAAACGCCGGGGCATCACCAGCTGCCTCTGCCCCTGCCAGCCCGGCCTTCTCATGGCATCTCCTCCGCCGCCGCCTTTTTCAGGAGTCCAGACGCCAGCGAGCTGAGCTGGGTGCCTCGAAGCCATGCATATCCGGGCTCTTCAGCGCACTTTCTCCACTCGGAGCACAGCTGGACTTGGCAGCGGAAGGAGACTGGCGTCAGAGGCTGTAAGCGGCGTCAGAGGCTGTAAGCGGCGTCAGAGGCTTGTAAGCGGCGTCAGAGGCTGTAAGCGGCAAAGAGGCCCAGGGTGAGGCGTGAGCCCCTGGCCTCGAGGCGGAGGCGGAGCCGGAAGTAGCCCGCGCCCCGCGCCGGCCCTGCCAGCGAAGATGGCGGCCAGTGGCGTGAAGAGCTGGAAGCGGGCCTGGTCGCAGCAGAGTGCTCCTTTGTGCGAGGCCCTGGGGCCTTCAAACCGCCTGTGAGGGGCTGGGCCACTTCTCCGCCACAAACACCGTGTGGCAGAGCTCCAGTAGCTGGTGGTGGACGAGGAGAGCCACCTTTCTGGACAGCTCTCGTGCACTGGGCCCAGCGGGCCGGTGCATCCTGCAGAGACCGCAAGCTCTCCCCCTTCGCTCCGTCCCGGCAGATCCGTAGAAGGGCCCGTCTCTTGGCGCGTCAAAGGCCTGGATGCCGGTTGAGAGGAGCAGGCCACCCTTTGAAGTCACCTGCGCGTACTGCCGTGGCCTGAGGCTCTTGGCCTCCAGTACCATGGAAAAGGCAGGGCTGCCGGAGCAGTCGCTCTTCCTCATGGACGCAGGGAGCCTCGTGTCTTCAAAGCCTGACGGTCCTAGGAGCCTGAGCCGTGGCCGGTTGCCCACGCACGTCCCTCTTCTCCTCCGGGTCCCCTCTGGCTGCAACGAGTCCCTAGCACCGCTCCGGCGCCTCCACCTGCGTCCAGACACCAGTTTAGTATGCAGAGCGGTAAGTTATTGCAATACATTGAGCTAATGCAGCAGCCTTCATAGTTGAAGCTGTGAGGAGTTGGGTTGGTGCTTTTCACTCAAAGGGTGACGGCATTAGGGTTGAGGTGTTTCCCGTGGGGAAAGATGGCCGATGGTGTTAACGTGGCAAATTAGTGAATATTTAAAAACATGGTAAGAACAAATTTTGAAAATGCATACACTGAATATTTTATGGAAAAAGTCCACAATTGAAGTTTCGTGTCTAATTTACACAGATTTAACCAGCAACTTGTGCTACATGTTACAACTCTTACATAGCTCTGCTCTAATAATCCTAGAGATTGGAGAACAATTTTTTAAAAATTTCCAGTTATGTTGTTATTGTTGCTGTTACTAGGTATTATTGATTGATGGACTGCTTGATTGATTGTTAAGGGTCTATACTTATGTGCTTCAAAGACCAAAAAGCATTTAAAAGATAAACAGTGAGAAGTCCTCTCCCGTCTCTGTCCCCCAATTGCCAAGTCTACACCCCTCTCTCCCATGTCCCCAGCCCCCCCTACTCCACCCCCTCCTTCCACACACACACACACACACAAGTAGGCACCATTATTAATGCTGACCTTAAACACCTTGGTTAAATAATTAGAATTTAAACATTTAGTCACTTGTAGGAGAAAACTAGTGGACATTTTTGTCAATTGAGAGAATATAATTGTAGAAGAAAAGTCCTTGAGAAGCAAGGAAGGAAAGGGATGTAGGGAACAAGCAGAAGGACCATGCCTTCATTAGAATCTATTTCCTTTAACAAATTCTTCCCTGAGAAGGAGCTATTGCAGTTAGCCTTGTGTGTGCCTGCAGCCGTAGTTTTTGTTTTTTCAAGGAAAATCCAAAAACACTGAAAACTGATGGGATTGGGTTATGCCTTGAGAAATTCATGATACAAAATTTTCTCACAGGATGTAATGTCAGAATTCTCTCACCACCTTTTTCTTTTGTAGATGAGGGAAAAGGAGCTCATAGATATTTATGAGACTTTTATTCCTTTCCTTCTAAAGGATATTTTGAAACAGTTGTATGATAAGTTTGGTCACCTCTGTAAAATAGGAATAATCAACATAATTTAAATATTCTGCATTGGCAAGTATAAAAATGTATTTGTGTAGTGTAATTAACTATGTATCAAGACAGATTCAATATTAATAAGTCAAGGTAAAAAATATTTTCAGGTTTCTTTGGGATAAAGTACATATAAATGGCAACATTCTTCAGTTATCAGAAAGACGTATTTAAATTTTTCTATTGACTGAGCTATTCTTCGTTTCAAAACCAGTGGGTGTTTTGATTTCGTTGTTGAAGTATAGTTGATTTACAATGTTGTGTTAGTTTCTGGTGTACAGTGAAGTGATTCAGATATATATAGATATGTATCTGAATATATATATTCTTTTTCATATTTTTTTCCATTATGGTTTATTACAGGATATTGAATATAGTTCCTTGTGGTATACAGTAGGACCCTGCTGTTTATCTATTTTATATATAGTAGTTTGTATTTGCTAATCTCATACTCCTAATTTATCCCTCCCCCACCCCCTTTCCCCTTTGGTAACCATAAATTTGTTTTCTGTTTCTGTTTCAAGAATAAGTTCATTTTTGAGAATAAGTTCATTTGTGTCATATTTTAGATTCCACATGTAAGTGATATCATATGGTATTTGTCTTTCTCTTTCTGACTTACTTCACTTAGTATGATAATCTCTAGATCCATCCATGTTGCTGCAAATGGCATTATTTCCTTCTTTTTTATGGCTGAGTAGTATTCCATTGTGTATATATACCAAATCTTCTTTATTTATTCATCTGTTGATGGACATTTAGGTTGCTTCCATGTCTTGGCTATTGTAAATAGTGCTGCTGTGAACATTGGGGTGAATGTATCTTTTCAAATTAGTTTTTTTTATCTTTCCCGGATATATGCCCAGGAGTGGGATTGCAGGATCATATGGTAGCTCTAATTTCAGTTTTTTTTTTTTTTTTTTTTTTTAAAGACTATTCTTTTTTATTTATTTATTTATTTATTTATTTATTTATGACTGTGTTGAGTCTTCGTTTCTGTGCGAGGGCTTTCTCTAGTTGCGGCAAGTGGGGACCACTCTTCATCGCGGTGCGCGGGCCTCTCACCATCGCGGCCTCTCTTGCTGCGGAGCACAGGCTCCAGACGCGCAGGCTCAGCAACTGTGGCTCACGGGCCCAGTTGCTCCGTGGCATGCGGGATCTTCCCAGACCAGGGCTCGAACCCGTGTCCCCTGCATTGGCAGGCAGATTCTCAACCACTGCACCACCAGGGAAGCCCTAATTTCAGTTTTTTAAGGAACCTCTATACTGTTTTCCATAGTGGCTGCACCAAGTTACATTCCCACCAACAGTGTAGGAGGATCCCCTTTTCTCCACACCCTCTCCAGCATTTCAAACCAGTGTTTCTTTTTTTAATTGTTATTTATTTATTGGGATGTATAATGACATGAACGAGATGGATACACAGAAATAATTAACTTTCATCAAATTTTGGCACATGTGAATGAGGAGATATGCCTTGAAATTTGAGAAGGCAGAAACTTTATGAAATATCACTTCAAAGTTTGCATCATAAAAGAGGAAATAGATTCAAAAAATAAACATATTCTTACAGAGCCATTTTGTCCCACAGGTGAAAATTATATATGTGTTGGGACATAAATATCCAAGTTCTATTACGTATAAGTTCATTTCACTCTTTTAGAGACCTCCCCTAGAGGAAATGCAAGAGGTCAGATTCAGAGCACCAGGTTTTGTTATGTACACCTTATTTTATTTTGTTGAAGTATAGTTGATTTACAATGTTGTGTTAATTACTGCTGTGCAGCAGAGTGACTTAGTTGTACATACATACATTTTTCTTCATATTCTTTTCCATTGTGGTTTATCACAGGATGTTGAATATAGTTCCCTGTGGTATAAAGTAGGACCTTGTTGTTTAATGCATTTTATATATACTAGTTTGCATCTGCTAATCCCAAATTTCCAATCCATCCCTTTCCCACCCCCTCCCCCTTGGCAACCACTAGTCTCTTCTCTATGTCCCTGATTTTGTTTCTGTTTCATAGATAGGTTCATTTGTGTCATATTTTAGATTCCACATATAAGTGATATCATATGGTATTTGTCTTTCTCTTTCTGACTTACTTCACATAGTATGATAGTCTCTAGATCCATCCATGTTGCTGCAAATGGCATTATTTCATTCTTTTTTATGGCTGAGTAGTATTTCATTGTATATGTGTATATACCACATCTTCTTTATCCATTCATCTGTCGATGGACATTTAGGTCATTTCCCTGTCTTGGCTATTGTGAATAGTACTGCTGTGAACATAGGGGTGCATGTATCTCTTTGAACTGTAGTTTTGTCTGTATATATGCCCAGGAGTGGGATTGCTGGATCATATGGTAATTCTATTTTTAGTCTCCTCGGGAATGTCCATACTGTTTTCCACAGTAGCTGCACCAGCTACATTCCCACCAGCAGTGCAGGAAGGTTCCCTTTTCTCCACACCCTCTTCAGCATTTCAACTCAGTGTTTCTTATTCCAGCCAGAACGCATTTATTGTTCGTATCTGCCCCAGCTCCTGCCGTGGAGCCTAGCATGTAGTAGGTGCCAAATGAACATTTGTTGATTGGCAGACTAATAATAATATTTTACAAAATTATTTTTAGTTATTTTTCATTTGATGTTTAGTATTGTCCAGTACTTTAAGATGGTTTATTAATATATAATTAATAAAAATTATTAATTAATAAATTATTAAATAATAAAAATCATTAATATATAATATAATTAATATATAAAGCTAACATCCAAATTGGAAAATGTTATGAAAGCTGATTTTTCAGTTTTATATTCTATTAAATATATAATGCAATTAGAAAATTACAAAAATAAACAATTAATAGCATTGCCAGAATGATTTTATCCCACAGAGCACTGCATGTTTCTTAGTTTGAGATTTTTCATACAAAAGAAAAGTGGAGAATGGATGAATCAGTCAAACTGCAATACATTTCCCCAAACCTACCTTGTGCTCTCAATAAAACTTCCTTTTCATGTTATCGCATCCAGTCTTTACCACCCACAAATGCACTGCCAAGTTACTGATAGAACTCCCTATCCTGTCTTCATGGCCGTCCAGTGCCTACTCTGTCTTCAGTGTCCAGGTGAGGTCCTCCCTCCTCCTGGAAGCCTTCCCTGCAACACTCAGCCTGCAGTGAACTCTTTCCTCTGAACTCGTATAGGAGCAATAACACTTGTCACACACTTAACATTCTTTGTATTTTTACTTTATTGGCTAAATTTCCTGTGTATGTGTTTGACCATTCTAGTTAGGTTGATTTTAAGGGTAGATACAACCACAGAGGTGTGTCAATTCAGTCCTGTTGTAGGAAAGTAGAAACTGAAGCCCACCAGGAGACATTAAGCAAATGGCCCAAGTTCATAGCTTTACTGTATACCTAGACAGTACAGGTTTTGCATACCTTTGTGTCCACATCAATGCTAAGCATGGTGCCTCGTGTATAATACATTTTGAGTTTTTTGTTGTTGTTTTGTTGTAAACTTGATGTAGAACATCTATCCCACTACAGATTTTAAGAGTATTTGCTCAGTGATTTGATAGAGAGAGGTTTGTGTGAATGTGCTTTCATATGGTGAACAAATACTTGTTTTTTCAAGGTTGTTTGACGACAGTCTATTCATATATTTGACAGTCTTACCACAACAAACTCCTCTGGCTAAACAAGTTCTGTGTTGATACAGACAGAAAAGTGGGGTGGGGGGGAAGCTTAGAAAATTGAGTTAATTTACAATTTGTAAAGAAAGATAAAGGTGTATTATTTTTACCCCATGCCTACCCTCTCAACCCCACTCAGGAAAAAGCTGGATATATGTGTGTGTGTATGTATATGTGTGTATATATATATATATACACATATATATATTCAAAACTGTGACATGGATCAGTGCCTACAAAAGAACCTAAAAGTATATGGGAAGCAGGGAGGAGGAGGAAGGGGTCCTGGCAAAGAAGAGTTCATTGTTGTACAATAAGGTCATTTATTTGAATCTGTATCCAAAAAGGTGTTTCCTTTTAAATATTCACGAAATGTTCTGTCATTATGAGCCCAAAAGGGAGACCTTTATCAGATGCTGGGTGAGAACCAGGACTTCCGCCCTTCACCTTCCGTTGGTTATGCATCCTTTCGGTAATATATAACCAAGGAGAGTATTGTGTCCTAAGTGCTTGAAAACAAATCACCCAAGTTCCCTGTTTTCACTACCTTTAGTGAAAGTCAAACTTCATTAAGTCTGCACACCTTGCAGTTTCCCTCCTGAGGTGGTATTTTTCCCTACTATAAGTCTTACCCTGAAATCTTTGGCAGAAGTTGCATAGAGTCAGAAACTCAAGCAGATAGTGAGGTTGGCCTTACATCCCTTAGCTACCCATGAAAGGCTTGAGGCATCTGCCGTCACCTAGGGGTAGGGGGTGGGGAGTTGGGAGCAGGGAGCTGCTCACAGAGGAGATGGCGTAAGTTTGACAGAATATTGTTAAAACTCCTTAAAGTTGTTAGCAGGAAGCAAGACTCTGAATATGTGGCCAAGTTGTCCTCCAGTGGCCTCACCTGGGTCCTCTGTCCCATTGCTCACTCATCATCATACATCTCTCACACCACCTGGCCTCAAGGTGTTACCTCTCAGCCTCACAGTGTTTTTCTCTCCTTTTATGTGGATAGTGGTTAGAGACGTCTCACTGAGGTTTCCCATGTCTTTTCCCACTGTGCACAAGAAAGAGTTGGGATGGCCTTACTGCTAGTAGAATATCTCCTTTAAAGACCAGGAAGTCATGGGGAAGACCTTTCTGGATACTGATTCTTTCTTCCACACTCAGCCCCCACAGCAGCCCTGGTTTCCAGGATGTGTTTTGATTTCTTGAATCCATTTAATTATGACTGACTGTCCTTCTTTCTTAGAACAAAGTTTGTAAGTCTTTGAGCTGTTCCTACTCTTTGGGTTACACAGTAATAGTAATGAAAATAACAATGAGGGTAATTAACACTTACTGAGGACTTTCTAAGTGCTAGATAACATGTATTAACTTATTAACCCCTGTATTAGGGTTCTCCAGGTATATATCTCCTCTTGGTTTTGTTTCATATTATGAGGAATTTGATCATGCAATTATGGACGCTAAAGAAGTCCCCATGATTTGCTGTCTGCAAGCTAGAGACCCAGACCCAATGTGAAGACCTGAGAAATAGGGGAGCTGATGGTATAAATCCCAGTTCAAGGGCAGAAGAAGAAACGTGATGTCCCAGCTAGAGTAGCGAGGCAGTAGAAGATGAATTCCCCCTTCCTCCTCCTTTTGTTCTATTCAGGCCTTCAGTGGGTTGCATGATGCCCACCCACATTGGGGAGGACCATCTACTTTACTGAGTCTACCGATCCAAATGCTAATCTCATCCCTAGATATCCTCACAGCATACCCAGAAATGATGTTTAATCTTGGCACCCTGTGGCAAGTCAAGTTGACACATAAACCATCACAATCCCTATAGATCTCTGAGGTAGACACATTATTATTTCCTTTTCACAGTTAATGGTTTTGCAGGCCAGAGTGGTTGAACAACTTGCCCAAAGTCATAGCTTATAAGTGGTGGAGGCAGAATTCATACAGTCTGGCTCTAGAACTTGTGTTCTGAACTATGAGGCTTAGCTGCCTCTCAAGATGTGTGTTCCATTATAATACTGACAATGATAAATGGCAATATAGATACCCATTGATAGGACATGTGCTTTGAGCTGTTTTTTCAGTGAGTTTAATGGTTGCACTGAGCTAAATCCTTTACACTCCTGGTTCCTCTGAATAGGAGCATACTCATGGAGGTGGCTACCTGGAGCTGGAAGAGTGGTCTGTAGCTATGGAGCATTTGGGATTTTGTTGTTGTTGTTATTGCTGTTAAATCTCAGGCGATTATTTATTAATAGCCTCTTTAGATGTTTGAATGTTTATAGAGTGTTGTTGCAGTCTGAGTCTGCTTCAAAGTATAATTGAAGGTTCAGATGATTTCCTTCTTTCTCAACCTTGTCATAATGAAGAGTATCCACTCTTTACCTGCAAATAGAAAACCTGAAATTTAATTGTTATTTATTACAGGAAAGGAGAACGTAAAAGTGCATATTTGGTTTTTTTCCTTTTCCCTTTGAAATCCATCTCCTTTCTTTACTGTGGAGACAAAAGATTAGAGAACTCTTTTTTTCATGTGCAATACTTCCTGTCTTTCTTTAATATTTCATAAATTTGAAATGTCCTGAATTTTTATGGCTCAGTAGTTCTTGAGGAAGTGTTTTTCTGTTTATTTTTCTGAGAGCATTTAGAAGAAGGAAATACTTTAACTCTCCATTTGTTATGTTGTAACAGTTCCTAAGCATTCCAATTTATTCATTAGAACCTCCTGTTAGTGTGAAGCTGGAAGCCTTATTATTTTAGGGACATTTTAAGCTTTATTTTTCTCTCCTGGCACCTTCTAAAACTTCCAGAGCTAACTTTAACATTGCATTCCTGAAATTCAGTGAAAGTCATTTAGGACTTCGTTATCCCCACTAGAAACCAATTTAGTGACCAGATGTACGTTTTCATTCCCGTTACCTAATTTGTTTGTAATCGTCAGGGAAAAAGATAATGTGAATAAGAAGATTTCCTGGGAATTCTCTGGTGGTCCAGTGATTAGGACTCTGCACCTCCACTGCAGGAGCATGGGTTCCATCCCTGGTCGGGGAACGAAGATTCTGCAAGCCGTGTGGTGCGGCCAAAAAAAAATCCAGAAATTACTAATTTAAATATTTAAAAATTTAAAAAGTATAAAAGTGTTTATGGTTGACAAACATTTCCTTGCTTTAAAAAGGATCTGTGAAGCATAAGCGAACCACTTTTGGTTTCTCGGTTTCAGTAGAGATATATATTATGGAGTGCTGAAATAATATAACAGCTATGATCTCATTTATAAGGCTTCTCCCTCTCATCTTAAATTCAACAAAACTTAGTCAACAAACAAACATTTAGTGCAAACCTATATAGTATTTAACCCTATTCTCAGTTGCTAAGATTGCAGAAATGAATAAGACCACCTATGTAAACAGCACTCAGATCAAAATATAGAACGTCACCAGCCCTCCAGAAACCTCCCTCATAGTTTCTCATGATTCTCCCAATCATTACTCCTCCCTTCTTCTCAAAGGTTAACTACTCTTTTTATGTCTCACACCATATATGAGTTATTGTACTTTTTAAAAATGAATAGTAAGTATGTATTCTCTTGTGTCTTGCTTTTTGTTCAACACTGTATTTGTGAAATTCATTTTGTTGCATTTTGCTACAGTTTTCATTATTGTCAAGTATTGGCTCTATGGATATTCTGAAAATTATCCATTCTACTGTTCATGGACATTTTGGTCTGTTTCTAGTTTGGACAGTTTAGAGTTATATAAATAATGCTGCTATGAACATTCTTGGACATGCCTCTGGGTAAACAATGCATATATATGCATTTTTGCTAGGCGTGTACCTAAGAACGGAAACATGCATGAGGATATATGAATGCTTACCTTTAATACAAACTGCCAATGAATTTTCCAAAGTTTCTGTATCAATTTATTATCCCACCAGCATGACAGATTCTGTTGTTCCACATCTTTTCCAACATTTGGAATTGTCATTTTTAAATTGCAGTCATTCTATTGTGTACCTCATGTGGTTTTTACTTGCATTTTCCTCCTGTTTAATCACGTCAAGACCTTTTCTTATAATTTTTGGTCATTTAGTTAAACTCTCGTGAAATTCTTAATCAGATCTCTTGCTAATTTTTCTATTGGGTTGTCAAACTTGTCAATTTGTAAAAATTATTTGAATATTCTTCATTACAAACTCATTGTTGGATATACCTGTTGCATATACTTTCTCCACTCTTTTACACTCTTAGTAATCTTTTGATGAACAAAAATCTCTGGTTTTAATGCGGTCCTCTTTCTTTTTTAGGGCTAGTAAGTTTTGCATCTAATTTAAGAAATATATTTGTACTCTGTTGTCATAAAGATTTTCGATGTTACCTTCTAGATCCTTGATTGTTTTAACTTTTACATTTAGCTCTCAAACCCACCATTCTATTTTTTGTGAGATGGGTTAGGTAGGGGCTAAGTTTCATTTGTATTTTCCAATTAGCCTGCACATTTATTGACAAAACCATCTTTTTCCCACAGCACTGCAGTGTTACTTTCATCATCAGTTACTAAATTGTGGCTTCATGTAACAGCATTGATAAACATCAGAAAAATACAATTAAGCCAATAAAATGAAGTTGTAGAATAACATAAAGACTGAATTCATTTAAACATAGATTAAAACTTGCTATGAACACGTTATAAATAGTAACTTTTTTGGGGCCACAGCTTTAATGAAGCTATTAAGTGAAGGTAGTAATAACACTTGGGAAAGGGGTTAACTCTTAGCAAGGAGGGGAAAGGGTAGTAAAAGGGGCTCAGAGGCGACTTGAAAGGTATTTGTAAGTGTTCATTTTGTTATGATTATTTTCATATATTACAAATACTTAATATTTTTGTTTCTATTCAGTCTTTAAGAAAAATTTAAATGGTGATTGGCAAATTACCCAAGGGCAACCAAACAGTTTTAGTTTCAGCTTGTTCCTCTTTAACACCTCTTCATTGTCTACCCTTCAGGATTCTCCTTAGTTTCTTGTAGCTTAGCTACCTATTTAAGAAGGTGTTTTTTGTACTTTGTCCAGTATTTCTAAGTTTTCTGTTGGGAGGCTTTCCAGGATATGTATTTTTCCACATTGCAGGAAACTAAAGCCCTCCCATGTACTCCTTCTACATTGAATTCAATTCTCTACTGAATGCATTCAGTACAATTGACAACTCCCTATATCTTAGTATATTTTCCTTCCTTTGCATCTATGAAACCACAATCTTTGAATTTTACTACCTCACTGGACTCCTTTTCTCAGCCTCATTCTCTGGCTCCTTCTCTTGTGCAGATACCTAAATCTGGGTGTCCTAGGGTTCAGGACTAGGCCCTTTTCTATCTATATAATCTTTATCAGTCCCATAGCTTTAACTCACCAGTAGCTCCCAAATGTATATCTCCAGTGCTGGTCTCTCATTTTAGGACAAGATTTCTATATTCAGTTGTTTATTTGACATGTCCATTTGGATGTCTAATAGATACCTCAACTTAGTGTTTCAGAAATAGTTCTTGATTTTTCACCCCTCTCCTCAAGCCAGTTGGTATCAGTGGAGATTGAATTCAGCTGCAAATAAAAGAAACTATCAGTAAAATGACTTAAAAATATAAATTTTTTCTCTCTTTTATATGAAAGAGGGCTGAAGGTCTTCATTCAAAGCTGTTATGAAGGCTCCTTGGTCATCAGGTTTCTTTTTATGTTTCTGAGTCACACTGTCTTGGCAGGTGCCTCCGTCTTTCAAATCATTTCAGTATCCATCGTGGTCTTGGGACACCACCCATCATGTTCAGGTTTCAGGAGGAAGACGGGAAAGATAAAAGAGTGAAAAGGGAACATCACTTAGCTTGAAATAAATTTTCCAGAAATCTCACGTTATTTCCAATTATGTTTTGTTGGCCAGAACCCAGCCAATGGGCACACACCTAGCTGCAAGGAAAAGAAGACAAAAATATTTTTAGCTGGACCCATTTCCATCTTTAATATAAACTCTGAATGTTGTTACCAAAGAAGGAGGAGAGAAGTGGAACTGTGTGGCAGGTAGAGGGATCTTCCACACTATTTCTTCTTCAGTTCTTGCCATCTAAGTAAACAGAACTATTGTCTACCTAGTGATTCAGATAAAAATCCTAGGGTCATTCTTGATTCCTCCCCACATCTAATCTATCAGCCAGTCTTCTTAGTTTTCTTTCCACAGTACATCTTGAACCTATCACCTTCTCTCCCATTCCTCTGCTATCCCTTTAATGTAAGCCGTCATCATCTCCTGGGTAGATGTATTATTGCAGTGAACTCCCTATCAGGTCTCTTTTCTTCCGGTTTTCATCACCCATTCTCTTTACAGCAGCCAGTGTGCCAGTGTGGTTTGCTTTGGTTTTGCCTTTATGTTTGTTTGCTTTTTCTTCAATAAAGCCACATCGGCTTCCTACATAAGAGTTTTCAGTGGCTTCCTATGTACATAAAGACTCAGCTTCTTAACAATGGCCTGCATGAGCACCTGCATGTACCATCTCACCCTTTGCTTACCTTTTCCAGCAACAAAAGCTTCATGCATATCAAGTTCTTGCCATTTCAGAACTTTTGTGCCAGAACATGCTCCTTCCAGCAGTTTTGAATTTTGTCTCTTGTCTGTCTCTGGAACATAGGCTCTGTAAAGTCAGGAGGAGCTTGTCATAACTTTTCAGCCATGTTACCCACACCTGGAGCAAGACCTACCTAACTCCTGGTGGTGTTCAATATTGTTGAATGAACAAATATTCTTATTTGTGAGGCCATATGAAAATTTTATTTCTTATTATGGCTTATACTATATTCTAAATATTCTGAATGTTCCATAACAAACATGAATTCCTTTTGAATGTTAAAACAGTTTATTTTAGTGACAACATTAAATAATTTATAGTGTATAATTTGTAATGTATATAATTATTAAGTCTGAAGTTAACTAATTATTAGTTAAATTTACTAATATTTTAGAGCAGCACTTATAATATGTAAGATGTGGGCTAGGAACATCAGGTAATGAACAAATCAGGCACTCGTAACCTTAAGAAGCTTACAATTCAGATATGGAAACTAAGAAATAAGCAATTTATATTCTAAACCACACTTCAGTAAGTACTAACAAAGATACATAAATCGGATGTGAGTTATTACTATATATTGCCCCACCCCCAACTGGTACAGGTAGTATACTGTACTGTATAAACATGGCCTCTCATGCAGCTGTTATATAGACAAATTCAAGTTGTTACTTGTTCTTACAGCAAAAAGTTTCTTCCATACTGATTCACATTTTTATTACTTATTTCAAAAGCAAAACAAAAACAACCAGAAACAAAACAAGTAATAAAAAGTACCACTCCCTGAAGCAAGTTTCTGAGTGTACTTGCCATTGCTATGCAGGTATTAGGAAAGTTCTTTTTCAGGACTTGGCCTACCTTAGAGATGCTACTTAGCATGCTTCAGAAAAACTGAGCAGTGTACTCTGTGCTGCTTAATCTGCTTTTTTATTGGATAACAGCCTCAGGGAAAGGCACCATTAGAAAATCGAAGCAGAAAAACTTTAATGCCTCCAAAGAGCTCTAGAGATAAGGTATAAGTGAATTAAAAAAGGAAATATTAATAATCTTAGTTTATCTTAAAGAATAAATGCCTCATGACATTGAGAGATGTTCAGTAAGCTGTTTATTTATAAGAACTAAGACTAATATATTAAGCATTGTGAAATATAGTAATGTTATGGTGCTGTTTAAAGTTCAGTTTGATGATTCCTTTATCTTTTATTTTCCTAATTCTTGAGAGAGGCATTCGTAGTTATAGTTTTATTAATATGAGGCATCCTCAGAATTCTAAATATAAACTACTTAATAATAATTATTATTATTACTATTATAGATACCATTTATTGTGCAGTGTACTCTGCAAAGATTGAGAGATTTAATATGTTATTTTTCCTATATTCTTTTAAAGCCTAAACATGGCTGGGTTCATCTTAAGTATTTAATACATATTTGTTTATTTTACTGTAATGTTGAGAAAACACTGTATTGGGAATTATAAATAAAATATTACTCTTAACTGTGTCACTTGCTAAATGGAATACCTTGGCTGGTTTTTCATAGACTACATAATTGCTAAGGTTTCCCCTAGCTGTAAATCCTATAGTTTTCTTTCTTTCTCCCCCACCTTCTCTTTCTCTTTCTTGTTCTATCTCATTCTTTCTCTCTGTCTTTCTGTATCTTCCTTTCTTTTTCCCTTCCTTCCTTCCTTTTTGGGTCAACGAACAAACTTTCCCAGTTATAGATATAGATATAGTTATCAACAAGCGTTTGTTGAATGCCTACTGATAAAATACCAGCTGTTGTTTCACTTACTGGAATTCAGCAGTTAAGATAAGAACAGTCAGTGAACAACCAGTCTTTGCATTCTTATGGAGTTCAGAGTTTGTCTTCCTTGAGGGAAGACTCTGCCTGATTCATTCATATGTTCTTCCATGGTGTATAGAAGAGAGCATTTACTCTGTTGATGCTTTAAGGGAAAAGCTAATGAATGTAGAGCAGAAAGAAAGAGTGAAATGAACTTTTGACCCCTTCAGGTTTGAAAAGGCAATTCTGTCCTTGATGAAGTGTAATTAAGGAAACACTGGATGGCCTCAGAGAGTTTGAACCAAGGAGACAAAAACGTAGGTAATTAAAGGCATTTCTGTTTATGTGTTCATCTTCCATAGCAGTTTAATTTTCACAAACTATCCACCAGTGTCCCTAAAAACCCTTCACTACTCTGAATTTAGACCTTTATGATTAGCTGACAGACATTTTAAGCTGTCACAAAAAAGGAACTCTTTCAGGCTGTAGTTCAATTTCAGTAACATCACCATTTATGTCTACTAGTTTTTGTAATTATTTTAATATCTTACTACATTTTTTATCCTTTTATGAAAAATATGAAAACTGGAAAACACTCCGACTCAGAGAGCAAAAAGTATGACTCATAAGCCTACTCTATTTTAAATAACATTGGAAAATGTTTGAAAAAATTATATTGTAACCAGATTCTCACTAGATTTAAGCAAGTATACTATGCATTTGACTGTCAAAACAAAAAACCAAATTTAAGAACGTGTATGGAATGTTGGAATTTCATCATTGACGATTAGGTCTAACAAAAAAAGATAGCTTTTTTATTCTTCAGACTCTAAGAGAAACTTCCTGTATTTGCCTAATATTTGACTGCTTTACATGAGACTTTCACACATTATCAGAAATGCATTAAGTGTTAAAGTGTACCCACAAATGGGGGTGTCTGGTAGCCAGTTGGCGGTAGTATTCCCACTCCTCACCAAAAGCATCCTTCCCCTTCATTTCTCCTTTTCTTTCTCTTTTCTTCTTCTGTCACCTTTATTGTTCCTATGTGCATTTTCTCTGCTTCTGCGTTAGTCCTGTTAGTGACACCTAAAGGGACCCGCAAGCATTGCAGACCTCATGATAGAGCTAGAGAAGCTAGAGTGGGTTGACTTCTATGAATTTTAAATGTTTGGAATTTTTGGCACCTGTGGGCTTTTCCTCTTTTTTTCAATAATGTTTCTGAGAGTTTGAGGAGACTTGTTAACCTTAGAAATGCTTGACTGGCTCTGCATGGCATAGTGGAAAATGTGTATGTGTACGAACCCTGGATTAAAAGCTTGGCTCTATCATTAATTAGCTACATAACGCTGAACTAGTTACTTATATACTTAGAAACTCAGTTTTTTCATTTATAAAATGTGTATTAAAATATTGATCACTTGATATTATTGTGAAGATTAAGTATAGACATATATAAAGCATGTGCATATAGTAGACATTCAATAAATGGTGTTATTGTCATGAGGACTAATTACAGTAATTATTTGTTCTATTATATTGGAGTAAATTACTTTTATATTTAAAACATGGATACAATTTAATGAAAGTAAAGGTTCTCCGTTTAAAAATACCCTTAAAAGCAAGGCAGAGACCAAGATGGCAGAGTAGAAGGACGTGGAGCTCACCCCCCCCCCAACAAACAAACACATCAAAAATACATCTACATGTGGAACAATTCTCACAGAAAACCAACTGAAAACTGGCAGAAGACTTCTTATAGAACCGAAGCTGCAAGAAAGATCCCCACGTAACTGGGTAGGACAAAAACATAAAAGCGTCAGGACAGGACTGGCAAACCTGGAAGGGAGCTGTGAAAAAGGAAAGGTTCCCTTGCCCTGGGAACCCCTTCACCATCTGGGAGGCCTGCTGAGACAGATAGGGAGCTGAAGGGGTCTGGTCTCTGCTCGGAAGGAGTGTGTGCTTGCTGGCTTGCTAGCAATCAGGGCAGAAAGAGACACATGCTGACGGCTGCCACTTTGCTGCACTTCCCAGCCTGAAACACGTGCCAGGTGGGGCTGCTAGTATGTGCAGCAGCTAGGTGCTGAAACTCAGGCTTCAGTGGAAGGACTCTGAGAGAGGACTTGGTCTAGCTGTGTAGGCAGCCTGAAAGGCCTGGAGTGTGGTCCAAGCTGCCATTGTTAGCGCATGCAGGGAGTGGCGTGGCTCTGTCATAGGAGCTCCATTGTCAGCATGCTCACAGCAGGGAGCAAGCAGCTCTGGTGGCAGGCTTTGTGAGTGAGCACACGGTGGGGATGTGGATGATATCTAAGCCTATTTTGAGTGCTCCCACAGTGGGGGTGGGTCCAAGGGTGGGTCCAGCAACAGCCACTTTGTTGGTGCACACACCGGGTGGCGGGCAGCATCACAGAATCATGTGTACTCTGCGGACAGCCCCTAGGGAGGAGTATACAGTGGGCCCTTTCCCAGTGGAGTGCTCCAGTCCCACCTACTTCACACCACAGCTGGGAGCTGGATCTGGGCAGACAGGCCCTGGGAGAGTCCTACCATAGAGGCAGCCCAGGTTCTAGGAGGCAGCACAACCACCTCTATTCCTGCAGCCACAATGCCTTAGGCCCTAGGACTAGCCTAGCATTATCTGGGATGAACACAATGGAGAAAGGGATGCAACACTGGGCTGCTTCTGGGTAGAACTGAGGATACCTGTATGGTTGTGCATAGGTTGTCTTTGAACACACAGGCCTCACTTGAGTGCTCACCTCCTTGGGGACAGAGCACGCACACAAGGGCAACAGAGCCTTATCAAACCTGACCCTCAGGGGCTCTACTCACACAACGGGGGAGCAGACCCCACCCCTGACAGGTCTGTGACAACCACACAGCAAAGAGGAGGCTGCACCCAATTCCAGACCAGGCTCCGGTCACCGCAACACTAATCAATCACACCCCCTATCAAAGGGATGACAGCCACCACACCCTTTGGTATGTATGTCTGCCATGTCTTTTTTCAAACAGCCCTCACACCAAAAATATTGGACTCACACAGTTTATACAGGGACGCTCCCACATAAAAACAGCCCTTCAAGACCACAGTAGTTAATGTTTCTCCTAAATCCATAGAGACAGAGAAATTTGAATAAAATGAAAAAGCAGAGGAATTGCTCCCAATTAAAAGGACAAGAGAAATCCCCTGAAAGAAGAAACAATGAAACAGGCCTCTCCAGTCTACTAGACCCCAAGTTCAAAAAGGATGTAATAAAAATGCTAAAGGAATTAAGAAAGATTATCGATAGAAATGCAGGTCACTGCAACAAGGAGCTAGAAGCTATAAAGAGGAACCAAACAATGTTAGACAACTCAATTGCAATTGAGTTGCCAAGGTACAAGTCAAGCTAAAAGCAATGAATGGCAGACTGAATAATGCAGAAGAACGAATAAATGATATGGAAGATAAAATAGTGGAAACCATCCAATCAAAACAGCAGACAGAAGACAAATCTGAAAAAATGAAAGCAACATGTGAGATCTATGGTATAACGTGTGTCAACCTGTCATCATAAGGGTTCCTGAAGGAGAAGAAAGAAAAGGGGATCAAAACTGTATTTGGGAGAGGCAGAGATAAGATGGCAGTAGAAGGATGTGAGTACACCTCTTCTTACAAAATCACCAAAATGACAAGTAACTGCTAAACAACCATCAACAAAAAAATGCTTAAACCTACCAAAAAAGATTCCTACATCCAAAGACAAAGAAGAAGCCACGAGATAGTAGGAGGGACGCAATCATGATAAAATCAAATCCCATACCCACCGGGTTGGCAACCCACAAACTGGAAAATAATTATATCTCAGAGGTTCTCCCACAGGAGTGAAAGTTCTGAGCCCCATGTCAGGCTCCCTAGCCTGGGGGTCTGACAGCAGAAGGAGGATCCCCCCGGGAATCTGCTTTGAAGGCCAGTGGAGTTTGATCACAGGAATTCCACAGGACTGGGGGAAACAGAAACTCCACACTTGGAGGGGACACACAGGGTCTCGTGTGCACCAGGACACAGGGGAAAAACCAGTGACCTCATAGAGGCATGGACCAGAACTACTTCCTGGTATTGAAGTGTCTACTGCGGAGTGGGGTGGGGGAAGCTGTGGCTCACTACAGGGACAAAGACACTGGCAGCAGTAGTTCTGTGGAGTACTCATTGGCATGAGCTCTCCTGGAGGCCACCATTTTCTCACCAAAACCTGGCCCCACCCGACAGCCTGTAGGCTCCAGTGCTTGGATGCCTCAGGGGAAACAATGAACAGGGCAGGAACACAGCCCCGCCCATCGGCAGACAGGCTACTTAAAGACAGGCTACTTAAAGTCTTCCTGAGCCCACAACTGCTCACTAAACACACCCCTTGACACGGCCCTGCCCACCAGAGGGACAAGACCCAGTTCTACCCACCAGTGGGCACGAACCAGTCCCTCCCACCAGGAAGCCTGCACAAGCCTCTTAGACCAGCCTTATTCATCAGGGGGCAGACAGCAGAAGCAAGAACTACAACCCTGCAGCCTGCAGAACAGAAACCTCAATCACAGAAAGTGAGATAAAATGAGACAGCAGAGGAATATGTCCCAGATGAAGGAACAAGATAAAACCCCAGAAGAACAACTAAGTGAAGTGGAGATAGGCAATCTACCCAAAAAAGAATCCAGAGTAGTGATGGTAAAGATGATCCAAGATCTCAGAAAAAGAATGGAGGCACAGACCGAGAAGAGAAAAAAATGTTTAAAAAGACCTAGAAGAACTAGAGAACAAACAAACAGAGATGAACAATACAATAACTGAAATGAAAAATACCCTAGAAGGAATCAATAGAATAAGTGAGGCAAAAGAATGGATAAGTGAGCTGGAAGACAGAATGGTGGAAATAGCTGCCATGGAACAGAATAAAAGAATGAAAAGAAACGAGGACTTCCTGAGAGACCACTGGGAAAATATTAAATGCACCAGCATTCGCAATATGAGGTCCCAGAAGGAGAAGAGAGAGAGACTGGCCCTGAGAAAATATTTGAAGAAGTAATAGCTGAAAAATTCCCAAACATGGGAATTGAAGCAGTCACCCAAGTCCAGGAAGCACAGAGAGTCTCAGGCAGAATAAACCCAAGGAGGTACATGCTGAGACACATAGTAAGCAAATTGACAAAAAATTGAAGACAGAGAGAAAAATAAAAGCAACAAGGGAAAAGCAACAAATAATATACAAAGGAATTCACATAAGATTATCAGCTGATTTCTCAGCAGAAACTCTGCAGGCCAGAAGCGAGTGGCATGATATATTTGAAGTGATGAAAGGGATAAACCTACAACCAAGAATACTCTATCCAATAAGTCTCTCATTCAGATTCGATGGAGAAATCAAAAGATTTACAGACAAGCAAAAGCTAAGAAAATTCAGCACCACCAGACCAGCTTTGCAGCAAATGTTGAAGGAAATTTTCTTGGTGGAAAAGAAAAGGCCACAACTAGAAACAAGAAAATTACAAATGGAAAAGCTCATCGGTAAAGGCAAACATACAATAAAGGTAGGAAATCATCCACACACAAATATGATACCAAAACCAGCAGTTGTGAGGAGAGTACAAATGCAGGATATTGGAAATGCATTTGAAATTAAAAGACAAGCAACTGAAAACAATCTTTGTGTGTGTGTTTGTGTGTGTGTGTGTGTGTGTGTGTGTGTATATATGTATAGACTGATCTGTCAAAACCTCATGGTAACCACAAACTGAACATCTACAATAGATAGACAAAAAGGAAAAAGGAATCCAAACACAAAACTAAAGTTATCAAATCACGAAGAGAACAAAAGAGGAAGGGGAGAAAAAAGACCTACAGAAACAAATCCAAAACAATGAACAAAATGGCAGTAAGAACATACATATCAATAATCATGTAAATGTAAACAAATTAAATACTTCAAAAGACAGAGACTGGCTGAATGGATTAAAAAACAAGACCCATATATATGCTGTCTACAAGAGACCCACTTCAGATCTTGGGAGACATACAGACTGAAAGTGAGAGGATGGAAAAACGTATTCTGTGCAAATGGAATTCAAGAGAAAGCAGGAGTAGCAATACTCATATTAGACAAAATAGACTTTAAAATAAAGACTGTTAAAAGAGACGAAGGATACTACATGATCAAGGGATCAATACAAGAAGATATAACAATTGTAACTATACATGAACCCAACATAGGAGCACCTCAATATATAAGGCAAATGATAACAGCCATAAAAGGAGAAATCAACAATAACACAGTAACAGTGGGGGCTCTAACACCCCACTTTCATCAATGGACAGATCATTCAGACAGAAAATCAATAAGAAAACACAGGTCTTAAATGACACATTAGAAAACATAGACTTAATTGATATTTATAGAGCATTCCAACTGAAAGAAGGAGAATACACATTCTTTTCGAGTGCACATGGAACATTTTCCAGGATCATATGCTGGGCCACAAAGCGAGCCTCAGTAACTTTAAGAAAATTGAAATCATATCAAGCATCTTTTCCGACCACAATGCTATGAGATAAGAAATCAACTACAAGAAGAAAAAAGCTGTAAAAAACACAAATATGTGGATGCTAAACAATATGCTACTAAACAACCAGTGGATCACTGAAGAAGCCAAAGAGGAAATAAAAAAATACCTAGAGACAAATGAAATGGAAACACGATCCAAAACCTATGGGATGCAGCAAAAGCAGTTCTAAGAGGGAAGTTTATAGCAATACAAGCTTACCTCAGGAAACAAGAAAAATCTCAAATAAACAACCTAACCTTACACCTAAAGCAACTAGAGATAGGAGAACAAACAAAACCCAAAGTTAGTAGTAGGAAAGAAATCCTAAAGATCAGAGCAGAAACAAATGAAATAGAGACAAAGAAAATAGAAAAGATCAATGAAACTAAAAGTTGGTTCTTTGAAAGGATAAACAAAATTGATAAACCTTTAGCCAGACTCATCAAGAAAAAAAGGGAGAGGGCTCAGTAAAATTAGAAAAGAAAAAGAAGTTACAATGGACATCACTAAAATACAGAGAATCATAAGAGACTACTACAAGTAACTATATGCCAATAAAATGGAGAACCTGGAAGAAATGGACAAATTCTTAGAAAGGTGCAATCTCCCAAGACTGAACCAGGAAGAAATAGAAAATATGAACAGACCAATCACAAGTATTGAAATTGAAACTGTGATTTAAAAACTCCCAACAAACTAAAGTCCAGGACCAGATGGCTTCATAGGCAAATTCTATCAAACATTTAGAGAAGAGTTAACGCCTATACTTTTGAAACTATTCCCAAAAAATCTGCAGAGGGAGGAACATTCCCAAACTCATTCTATGAGGCCACCATCATTCTAGTACCAAAGCCAAACAAAGATACCACAAAAAAAGAAAATTACAGGCTGAGATTACTGATGAATATAGACGAAAAAATCCTCAACAAAATGCCAGCAAACCTAATCTAACAATGCATTGAAAGGATAATGCACCATGAACACATAGCATTTTTCCCATGGACACAAGGATTTTTCAATATCCACAAATCAGTCAGTGTGATACACCACATCAACAAATTGAAGAATAAAAACCATATGATTGTATCAATAGATGCAGAAAAAAAAGCTTTTGACAAAATTCCATGGCCATTTATGATAACTCTCCAGAAAGTGGGCATAGAGGGAACATACCTCAACATAATAAAGGCCATATGTGATAAACCTACAGCTAACATCATACTCAACAGTGAAAAGCTGAAAGCATTTCCTCTAGCATCAGGAACAAGACAAGGATGTCCACTCTCACCATTATTCAACATAGTTTTGGAAGTCCTATCTATGGCAGTCAGAGAAGAAAAAGAATTACAAGGAATCAAAATTGGAAAAGAAGAAGTAAAACTGTCACTGTTTGCAGATGACATGACAGTATACATAAAAAATCCTAAAGATGCTGCCAGAAAACTACTAGAGCTCATCAATGAATTTGGTAAATTTGCAGCATACAAAATTAATATATAGAAATCTGTTGCATTTTTGTACACTAACAATGAAAGATCAGAAAGAGAAATTAAAGAAACAATCTCCTTTATCATTGCATCAAAAAGAATAAAATACCTAGGAATAAACCTACCTAAGGAGGTAAAAGACCTGTACATCGAAAACTGTAAGATACTAATGAAAGAAGTCAAAGATGACAGAAACAGATGGAAAGATATAGCATGTTTTTGGATTAGAAGAATCAATATTGTCAAAATAACTATACTTCCCAAGGCAATCTACAGGTTCAATGCAATCCCTATCAAATTACCAATGGAATTTTTCACAGAACTGGAACAAAAAATATTAAAATTTGTATGGAGAAACAAAAGACCCCAAATAGCCAAAGCGATCTTGAGAAAGAAAAATGGAGCTAGAGGAATCAGGCTCCCTGACTTCAGGCTATACTACAAAGCTACATTCATCAAAACAGTATGGTACTGTCACAGAAACAGAGATAGAGATCAATGGAACAGGATAGAAAGCCCAGAAATGAACCCAAGCACCTATAGTCAATTAATTTATGACAAATGAGGCAACACTATACAATGGAGAAAAGACAGTCTCTGCAATAAATGGTCCTGGGAAAACTGGACAGCTACATGTAAAAGAATGAAATTAGAACATTCTTTAACACCATACACAAAAATTAACTCAAAGTGGGTTAAAGACCTAACTGTAAGACCTGACACTCTAAAAATCTTATAGGTAAACAGAGGCATAAACACTCTTTGATATAAATCTCAGGAATATGTTTTTTGATCTGTCTCCTAGAGTAGTGGAAATAAAAACAAAAATAAATGGGACCTATGTAAACTCAAAAGCTTTAGCACTGCAAAGGAAACCATAGAAAGACAGCCCACAGAATGGGAGAATATATTTGCAAGTGAAGCAACTGACAAGGGATTATTCTCCAAAATCTACAAACAGCTCGTGTAGCTCAATATCAAAAAAACAGACAACCCAATCAAAAAATGGGGAGAAGATCTAAATAGATATTTCTCCAAAGAAGGCAAAAAAGATGCTCAGCATCACTAATTATTAGAGAAATGCAAATCAAAGTACAATGAGATATCACCTCACACCAGTCAGAATGGCCATCATCTAAAAGTCTAAAAACAATAAATGCTGGAGAAGGTGTGGAGAAAAGGGAACCCTCCTACACTGTTAGTGGGAATGTAAATTGGTACAGCCCCTATGGAGAAGAGTATCGACGTTCCTTAAAAAACTAAAAATAGAGCTATGATATTATACAGCAGTCCCACTCCTGGGCATATATTCAGAGAAAACCATGGTGTGAAATGATTCATGCACCCCAGTATTCACTGCAGCACTATGTACAATAGCCAACACGTGGAAGCAACCTAAATGTCTGACAGATGAATGGATAAAGAAGATGTGGTACGTATATACAGTGGATTAATACTCAGCCATTAAAAAGAATGAAATAATGCCATTTGCAGCAATGTGGATGGGCCTGAAGATTATCATAGTAAGTGAAGGATGTCAGACAGAGAAAGGTACACATCATATGATATCACTTGTATGTGGAATCTAAAATATGACACAAATGAACCTGTCTATGAAACAGACTCACGGACTTAGAAAACAGACTTATGGTTACCAAAGGGGAAAGGTGTGGGGGGGGTGGACAAATAAATTGGGAGTTTGTGATTGACATGTACACACTACTATATTTAAAACAGATAACCAGCAAGGGCCTACTGTATAGCACAGGGAACTCTGCTCAGTATTCTGTAATAACCTAAATGAGAAACAAATTTTTAAAAGAACAGATATACGTATATGTATAAATGAATCACTTCGCTATTCAACTAACACAATGTTGTTAGTCAACTACAATATAAAATACAACTTAAAAAAAAATTAAAACAATAAAAATTTACAAAAAATGGAACTCAAGCATAATACAAAAGAATACCATCAAACCGTAAAAGGAAAAACAAAAGGAATAAACACAGAAGAACTATAGAATCAACTGGAAAAGAAGGTTTAAAATGGCAACAACTACGTACTTATCAATAATTACTTTAAATATCGGTATACTAAATGCTCTGATTAAAAGACACAGAGTGGTAGAATGGATAATAAAAGAAGAACGTTCAGCATGCTGCCTACAAGAAACTCGCTTTAGGGCAAAGACACACATAGACTGAAAGTGAGAAGACGAAAAAAGTATTTCATGCAAATGGAGATGGTGAGAAGGATGGTTTAGTGATACTTATATCAGATAAAATAGGCTTTAAAACAACACCTATAAACAAAGACAAAGAAGTCCACTATATAATGATAAAGGAATCAATACAAGAAGAGAACATTACACTTGTTAACATATATGCACCCAATATAAGAGGACCTAAATATATAAAACAAGTGCTGATCAAAGGGAGAGATTGACAGGAATACAATAATAGTAGGAAACTTTAATGCCCCACTGACACCAATGGACATATCTTCCAGTCAGAAAACCAATAAGGCAAAAGAGATCCTAAATGACACAGAACAGTTGGACTTAATTGATACCTATAAGACACTACGTCCAAAAAAATACATTCTTTTCAAGCACGCATAGAACATTCTCTAGTATAGACCACATACTAGGAGACAAAACAAGCCTCAATATATTTAGGATAGAAATTATTTCAAATAGCTTCTCTGATCACATTGGTATGAAACTAGAAATCAGACACAGAAATAAAAATGAGAAAAAACAAATGGAGACAAAACAACATGCTACTAAAAAACCAATGGGTCAATGATGAAGTCAAAGAAGAAATCAGAAAATACCTCTAGAAAAACGACAATGAATACACAACCTTACAACATCTATGGAATGCAGCAAAAGCAGTTCTAAGAAGGATGTTCATAGCAATACAGAGATTTCTCAAGAGACAAAAATCTCAAATTACCTAACCTACCACCTAAAGGAATTATGAAAAGAAGAAAACAAAACCCCAAGTAAGCAGGAGGAAGGAAATAAAGATTAAAGAGGAAATAAATAGATATTAAAAAGAAATAGAAAAGATCAATAAAACAAAGAGCTGGTTTTTTGAAACAATAAGCAAAATCTACAAACCTCTAGCCAAGCTCACCAAGAAGGAAAGAGAGAGGACCCAAATAAACAAAATAAGAAATTAAAGAGGAGAAATAACAACCAATATCACAGAAATACTAAAAGTCATAAGATAATACTATGAACAATTACATGCCAACAAATTGGAGTACCTAAAAGAAACAGAGAAGTTTCTAGAAACATATAGCCTGCAAAAATTGAGTCAAGAAGAAACAATAATTTGAACAGACTGGTCACTAATAGTGAAATAGAATCTGTAATTAAAAAAAAAAAACTCCCCACAAACGAAAGTCCAGAACTGTATGGCTTCACTGGGGAATTCTATCAAACATACAAAGAAGAACTTATAGCTATCTTTCTCAAACTATTTCAAAAAACTGAAGCAGAGGGAACTCTCCTAAAGTCACCATATGAAGCCACCATCACCCTGATACCAAAACCAGACAAAGACACTACAAAAAAGAAAATTACAGGCCAACATATTTGATGAATAAAGGAGCAAAAATCCTTAACAAAATTTTAGCAAACTTACTCCAACAATACATAAAACAAATTATACACCATGATGAAGTTGGATTCATTCCAGGGTTGCAAGGATGGTTCAGCATACATAAATCAATTGGTGTGGTACACCACATTAACAAGAAAAGACAAAAACCACATGATCATCTGAATAGTTGTGGAAAAGGTATTTGATAACATTCAATATCCATTCAAGATAAAACCTCCCACTGAAGTGGGAACATATCTCAACATAATAAAAACCATTTATGAAGAACTCACAGCCAACATAATACTCAAGGGTGAAAAGCTGAAAGCCTTCCCACTAAATTCTGGAACAAGACAAGGATGCCCACTGTCACCACTTCTATTCAACACAGTATTGGCATTCTTAGCCACAGCAAGCACACAAGAAATTAAAGGTATCCAAGTTGAAAGGAGAGATAAAATTGTCATTATATGCAGATGTATAGAAAACCCTAAAGATTTCACACAAAACTATTAGAACTAATAAATGAATTCAGCAAGGTAGCAGGGCACAAGATTAATATACAGAAATCATGCATTTCTTTATACTAACAATGAAATATTAGAAAGTAAAATATATATATACCATTCAAAATTGCATCAAAAAAATAAAATACCCAGGAATAAATCTAACAAAGGAGGTTAGAGACCTCTAGGATGAGAACTATAAAACATTGATAAAGGTAACTGAAGGTGATTCAAATAAATGGGAAGATATCTCATGCTCTTTGATTAGAAGTATTAATATTGTCAAAATGGTCATACTACCAAAAGCAGTCTTCAAATTTAATGTGATCTCTGTCAAATTACCTGTGACATTTTTCATACAACTACAAAAAATAATCCTAAAATTTATATGGAATCACAAAAGACCCATAATTGCCAAAGCAATCCTGAGGAAAAAGAACAAAGCTAGAGGCATTACCCTCCCAGACTTCAGACAATACTACAAAGCTACAGTGATCAGAACAGCATTGTATTGGCACAAAAACAGACATATAGATCAATGGAACAGAATAGAGAGCTCAGAAATAAACCCAGACAACTACGGTCCATTAATCTTAAACAAAGGAGACAAAAGTATACAATGAAGAAAAGACAGTGTCTTCAGCAAGTGGTTTGGGAAATCTGGACAGCCTCATGTAAATCAGTGAAATTAGAATGCTCCCTCCCACTATATACAGAAATAAATTTAAAGTGGTGTATAGACTTAAAAGTAAGACATGACACCATAAAACTCCTGGAAGAGAACAGAGGCAAAACATTCTCTGACATATATTGTAGCAATATTTTCTTAGATCAGTCTCCCAAGGCAAAAGAAATAAAAGCAAAAATAAACAAATGAGACCTAATCATACTTAAAAGCTTTTGCACAATTGACATATATACACTACCAAATGTAAAATAGCCAGTGGGAAGCAACTGCGTGGCACAGGGAGATCAGCTCAGTGCTTTGCAACCACCTAGATGGGTGGGATAAGGAGGGTAGGAGGGAGATGCAAGAGGGAGGGGATATGGGGATATACTTATGCATATAGCTGATTCACTTTGTTATACAGCAGAAACTAACAACACTGTAAAGCAATTATACTCCAATAAGGATCTTAAAAAAAAAAAAAGCTTTTGCACAGCAAAGGAAGCCATCAAAAAAACAAAGAGAAAACCTATGGATTAGTTGAAAATATTTTCAAATGATACAAACAACAGGTGTTAATTTCCAAAAATACAAGCAGCTCATACAACTTCATATGAAAGAAACAAACAACCCAAACAATGGGCATAACACCTAAATAGACATTTCTGTAAAGAAGACATACAAATGGCCAACAGGCACATGAAAAGATGCTCAACATTGGTAATTATTATATAAGTGAAAATCAAAACCATAATGAGGTATTACCTCACACTGGTCAGAATGACTATCATCAAAAAGTCTACAAATAATAAATAATGGAGAGGGTGTGGAGAAAAGGGAACCCTCCTACACTGTTGGTAGGAATGTAAATTGGTGCAACCACTATGGAAAACAGTATGGTGGTTGCTTAAAAACTAAAAATAGAGCTACCATATGATACAGCAATCTCACTCCTGGGCATATATCCAGAAAAGATGAAAACCCCAACTCAGAAAGATACATGCACCCCATTCTTCATAGCACTATTTACAGTAACCAAGACATGGAAGCAACATAAGTGTCCATCAAGAGATGCATGGATAAAGATGTGGTATGTATACTCAATGGAATACTACTTAACCATGAAAAAGAATAAAATAATGCCATTTGCAGCAACATGGATGGACCAAGAGATTGTCATACTGAGTGAAGTAAGTCAGACACAGAAAGACAAATATCATATGATATTGCTTATATGTGGAATCTAAAAAAAAAAAAAAAAATGCAAATGTACTTATTTACAAAATAAGAGTCACGAATGTAGAAAACAAACTGATGGTTACCAAGGGATAAGGTGGGGGAGGGACAAATTGGGAGACTGGGACTGACACATAAACACTGCTACATATAAAATAGATAACTAGTAAGGACCTATGGTATAGCCCAGGGAACTCTACTCAATACTCTGTAATGGCCTATATGGGAAAAGAATCTTTAAAAAAAAAAAGGGTGTATGTAAAACTGATTCATTTTGCTGTATAGCAGAAACTAACACAACATTGTGAATCAACTATACTCCAATAAAATTTTTAAAAAAATATTAAAATAAAAGACTTTTAAAAATGGAAATATAAAAGAAAAAGTAAGTTAATTGTTAAAGTAGATCTTTATTTAAAAAAAGGTAATGAACAAGATTTATAGATTTCCTTATAACACAGAGATACCAAAATGGTACTAAGTCATGACCATCCTCATTATCTTTAATTAGTGAAACAAGAAAACTCCCAAGAATGAGAGGAATTCAGAGAACTTATACCTGAAAATGAAGCAACAATCAGTGCTGAATGTCTGTTTCTTTTCACTTATCTAGCACTGTAAAGGCCTTTAAATAATTCCAGGGAGCACACAGAGTAGCCATTAAAACTATCAAAAACCAACAGCCAAGAGAAGAACATGAATCATTTTGTTTCTTTAATATACTTATTGCTTTAATACATTTCCTTTCTTCCTCCCCAAATCATTTTTTTCCTTCTCTATCCTATATAGTGACTTCTTTTGTCAGAATCTCAAAACTCTTCTTTCCACTCTTTTTATCCTCCCTCATGATTGTTTTCATTTGTAATCTGTTGATTGTACACTGTAAGGTATAAGGACAACTTATGAATGTGCTGAGCTTAGTACCAACATTATTAAACAGAAAAAAATATGAGTTCTGAAAAGCAAATCATGGGCATGGAAACTGTTGGGTCTTTTTGTTTTTGGCTGCATTGGGTCTTTGTTGCTGTGTGCAGGCTTTCTCTAGTTGTGGTGAGTGGGGACTACTTTCGTTGTGGTGTGCGGGCTTCTCACTGTGGTGGCTTCTCTTGTTGTGGAACACGGGCTGTAGGCACGCAGGCTTCAGTAGTTGTGGCTTAGTTGCTCCGTGGCATGTGGGATTTTCTCGGACCCCAACAGGGAAGCCCCGTTTGTCTTCTGAAAAGCAATGTGCATGTAGAATAAAGTTCACATTCTCTGCTAGGGTTTCTGTCATAAAGGTGATGGGTTAGGTCTTCAATAATGGATAGGATAAGAAATGAAGATGTAATAAGGAGTTGGCTGTACATTTTGGGTAAAGTTAATGACATGAGCAAATAGGGACAGAAAGAATACAGGTTTTAGCGTGCAGAGTAAGTCATCGACTTCCAAGGCTACTGAAAGAAGAGGTAAAAAGTTGGACAATACTGAGGATAGCTTTGAATGATAGTCCAAGGAGGCTGAACCCTAGTGAAGGTTTCTGAGAGGGAAAGAGCATAACATCTCCAAGAAATTATTCTGGCAACTGAGTGGATAAGAAGCAACATAGACAGAAGTGTGGTTTACTAGTAATTATAAAAAATCCAGGCCCAAGTTTGTAAGTGTCTGAAATATGAAATTTTTAAAGTGGGGAACAAAATAGAGGTCGAATGGAAACAAGAAGAAATAAAATGTATGAGGTCAGAAACAAAAACTTCTCAAACTAGGGCCTCAGTGAATGGTATTGGTGTTAATAGAAATAGTGAAGTCAGAAGGAGCAGTTTAGGGGTGAGGAAAGGGAGATAAGTACAGTGTGAGGTGTAATGATGTTGAGATATCAACAGAATAACCAGGTAGAACTGTAGATTTTGGGAGAATTGTGGTAAAAAGATGATCTAAACGTATTTTCCTATGTGGTGAACAAGAGTTTAATAGAGCCAGTGTGGTTTTTTTCTTCATTGTGAAAATCACAGTAACAGTGAGGGTGAGGCAAGAAATAAGCGGGGGTATTGATCTCCAACTTAAAAAATTAAGCAAAGAGTTAACATCAAGCTACGAAGTTCTTGACTTAACACTAGAGGTAGAAGGATCTGTGAATACCTTTAACTTAAAACATCTGTATTCCCACATAGGAAAACAGTAGACATTTGGGGTATCCTTAAAACAAGGCCAGCTCAAAATTGGCGCTCAATAAATATTTGTTGAGTAAATGCATATTCATGATTTTTAAGGTTTATTTGTTGATGTAGGGGGAGAAAACAGAATTTCATGGCCCCCTATTTTCTTTCTTTTTTTTAATTGTAAAATATACATAATATAAAAGTTACCACTTTATCTTAAATGTACAATTCAGTGGCATTAATTATGGTCACTGTGTTGTGCAATCATCACTATTGCCATAACATTTTCATCACCCCAAACAAACTCTGTACTGACCACTTAACTCCCCATTTTTCCCTCAGCAGCCCCTGGTCACCTCTAATCTACCTCCATTTCTATAGATTTACCTATTCTGGACATTTCATATCAATAGAATCATACAACCAAATAAGTTTTTTTTTAAATAGTGTTAGGAATACTTAACATGACTATCTTCTTAACAAATTTCAAGTGTACAGTACATTATTGTTGACCATAGGAACAGTGTTTTACAGCAGATTTCTACAGTTTATTCATCTTATTACTTAACTGAAACTTCACTCCTGTTGGTTAATATCTCCCCATTTCTCCATTCCCCTAGCCCCTGGTAACCACCATTCTAGTCTTTGGTTTTATGAGTTGGACTATTTCAGAGAATCATGCAATACTTGTCTTTATGTGTCACATGGCCTACTGTTTTCTAAGGAGAGGTAATATGGAAGAAAAAGTGGGGGAGAGAACATTTTAGTTACACTTAAGCTGAGGAGACTTATGTAAGCACTTAATATCTTATATTTTATCTCCAGTTGCTTTAGAGTTTACAGCATGCCACCAGATTATGTCATTTTTACAACCCCTCTGTGAGGTTGGGCAGGAATTACTATCTGCATATCAAAGATGAAGTGATGCTCCGAGGTACTGGGCAGCTTGCTCTGAACATGTAAGTTACAATTAGGTCTTTTGGTTGAAACTGGAAACAGAAGAAACAGAAGAAAGGAACACACACACACATCACTATCAGCTATTTAGAGGTATTAGTAAATACTTCTTTAAAAGTATGTGGAGTTTAACATTTCTGTGTTCAAGCAAGACACAGTTTTCATGTAAATCTATAAAATATTGCTATGTAAAAAAGTATAAATTTACCCAATCAGTAGTTAATTGTACTGTAATAACATTTATGTTATTGAGTTGGGAGTATAACCAGAAGTTATCTACATCTGAAAATACAAAAATTGTAGTTGATGATGAAGCGAGCTAGACTTTACTAACATTTCAAAAATATAAATAAATGTCTTCCCAGATCTTATTTTTATGAAGTCCTCCAAATAATGAAAAAAATGATTAGTAGATTGTCACAGAGCAAAAAATCATAAAATAATGGATGCCTTTTGAAATATTACATTATTTTCAAATGGTTGATTAGCATTTGAGGAGAAATTGGACTTGCATATATTTTTCTCACAAAATGTGAAGGAAAGTCTTGGTGAATGTTTTAAAACACCAAGAGGACATGATTGGTCATGGTACCCATATAGTTGAAATTTTAAAAATACAGTGTTTTAAAATGTTTACACTTGTTGGGACTTCCCTGGTGGTCCAGTGGCTAAGGCTCCATGCTCCCAATGCAGGGAGCCCAGGTTTGATCGCTGGTCAGGGAACTAGATCCCACACGCTGCAACTAAGAGTTTGCATGCCACAACTAAAGTTCCCACATGCCGCAACTAAAGATCCCACTTTCCGCAACTAAAGATCCCACATGCCGCAACTAAAGATCCCTCATGCCGCAACTAAAGATCCCACACGTGGCAGTGAAGATCCCATGTGCTGCAACTAAGACCTGGCGCAGCCAAATAAATAAATATTTTTTAAAAAAATGTTTACACTTGTAAATTGCAATAAAATATTCATTGTAATAGAAAAAAGTAAAATGGTTTGGGATAGTACATTAAATTATCTAGTTAATCTCATCTTTGGGAAGCCTGATAATCGAGATCAGAAAGTTCCATATCAACCATTTGGCGTGTTTTGACCCTGCATTCTCTGATGAAAAAAAAAAGTTTGGGATGATGCAGCATCAGCATGTTTATTCTAAAATAAGAGTATTTTATACATAGAAAGAAAATGGCAAAGTGTAAAGCAAAGATTAAAAATTCTGCTTACAAATAACTGATTTCCCCTGCTTTGCTTTATTTCTGAAGATAGTAGTGTGGTGTCGTGCAAAAATAAATTGAAAAATCCCAGCCAGAACTCTCCTGATAATTGTGTCAGGATTCCATGTAACATACTGAAGGATGCATTTAAGACAAAGGTTTATACTCAATGCAGCTTAAAAATGACAGTCAACAAGAAAATAATTTTTGAAAAAGGCTAATTAGTTTTGAGTCAGTTTTATCTGAATATGTGCATATATGTTATATGTATATTTGTAAAATGATAGAATGTTTAAAGAGACATTCTAATTCCCCACTGGTTTATTCTGTGACCCTTAAAACAAATTGCCATGTTTTGTTTTGTTTGTTTTTCGGCACCCACAATTAACAACTACATCCATTTGAATTAATTTCCCAAACAGCAGTGAAACAATACCCAGTAATTGGGACAGAAGTATAGGAGTGGTAAGGGTGGGGATGGTGTGTAAAGAAAGCAAGGCTAATTAATAATTTCCAGTCTTACTACTTCTCATCTAGTGTTTTCTTCTATCTCGTCAACATGGGGACTTGAGTGTAGTAGATTTTGAGAGACTAGAGAACTTGAAAGCAAGTTCCAATAAAGGAGATACTCTGTCAAATTTACTGATATGATCTTAGTGCCTAGGATGTAACGTGGCACATAGTAGGATCTTATTAGTCACTTGTTCAGTAGCTGTTTATTGAGTGATTTCTATTTGCCACGCATTTTTCAAGGAAGTGAAAATATATCATTAAGCAAAACATGTAAGATTCCTTGTCCTTTGGAATCTATATTTCAGTAAGGGGTGAGAAAATACAAGCATAATTAATAAAGCATTTAGAATACTAAAAGGTGATGTGCTGTGTAAAATTAACAAGGCTGAGTAAGAAGAATTTGGAACATAGAAATGATGGAACAGTTGAGATTTTAAATGGAGTGCATAGGGTAGGCCTCAATGAGGTGATATATGAGCAAAGACTTGAAGAAATGGGGATATGAAACATATGAATATCTGGGAGAAGACTATTCCAGGCAGAGGTAACTGCAAGTGAAAAGGTCCTGAGGTGGTAACACGACTAGTGTTATGAAGGAACATTAAGGGGCCAGCATAGCATACAATCTGATTTATGTTTTGAACACATCACTCTGGTTGCTGTGCTGAGAGTAGATGGGGGCAGGGATAGAAGCAGGGAGGCCTGTGACAAGACTATGGAAATTAACCAGGTAAGAAATGATAGTGGTTTAGATTAGACTGTGAAAGCAGTGAGAAGTGTGCCTATCTACCCATTCATTTTACAAATCATAATTGATGGTGTTTTGTGTCAGGCATTATTCTTTTTTTTTTTGGCCATGCTGTGCAGCTTGTGTGGGATCTCAGTTCTTGGACCAGTGATTTAACCTGGGCCACAAAAGCCCGGAATCCTAACCACTATGCTACCAAGGAACTCCCCCAGGCACTATTCTGAACACTTTAAATATTCACATGCCTTTATTTGCTTAAGTAGTGTGGTAGCTGGATAATGGTCCCCCAAAGATGTCCACATCCCAGTCCCCAGACCTGGGAATATGTTACTTCATATGGTAAAAGAGACTTTGCAGATGTGATTAATCATGTGGGGATGAGTATATTCCACTGGATTATTCTGGAGGGTATGGTGTAATCACAGGGATCTTTATAAGAGGGTGTCAGAGGGTCAGAGTCAGTGGTAGAAAGATGTGAAGATGGAAGCAAAAGGTTGGAGTGACGTGAGGAAAAGGCCAAGAACCACTGAATGTAGAAACCTCCACAAGCTGAAAAATGCAAGGAAAAACAATCTCCCAGAAGAAACACAGCCCTACCAACATCTTGATTTTTCACATTTAGACCCATTTTAGACTTCTGACCTCCACAACTGTAAGATAATAAATTTGTTTTGTTTTCAGACACTAAGTTTGTGGTCATTTCTTACAGCAGCATTAAGAAACTAATAGGGAACATAAGATGTCCAAATAAATATATAACAATCACATGACTCTACTATAATTTATTTAACCATTCCTATATTGTTCAAATTTTAGATTGTTGCCAGTTTTTTCTTGTTATAAATAATGCTGAAGAGAATATCCTTATGGATAAATCTTGGAATGGACTTCTGATAATTTTCATAGGTTTGGAAATGGAATGACTGCTATAGTGATTACTTTCTCTCTACTTTAAAATATAAAAATCAGAGACCGTATTCACACACCAAGATTTACTTTATTAACACCAGTGTTTTATATAATAAAATAAATAAAATACAATTGGTAGAGGTTAAGTACCCTTTAATCTCCTTTGCCATCCTCCTTCCCCAACCCTATCTCTTCCAAGACAAAGACTGACAAATAGGGAATGACTCACAAACATGTGAACCCTCATTGCACTTTTAGCTGTGTTAATCTTCTCTGTGCTGTTCCAATTTTAGTATACATACTGACCAAGCAAGCACCAGAGTATACTTTTAATCTTAAAAAAAAATTGAAACATAAAGAATATCTTACAACCTTGGTTATGTCAACAACACAGACTAAAAATGAATCTTCATAGAAAGGAAAAGTCAAATACAAGCATTAAGAGAAAGAATAATACATAACATTTTATTCAAAAGGAATAGAATACACATTCTTCAAGTGCACATGGAACATTCTCCAGGGTAGATCATATATTAGGCAACAAAATAGGTCTTAACAAATTTAAGAATATTGAAATCCCATCAGCCAGGAGATCTGACCAAGATGGCAGAGTAGAAAGACCTTAAGCTCACTTCCTCTCACAAACACCAAAATCACAACTATCTTCAGAATAACCATCAATGAAAAAGACCGGAACCTACCATAGAAGACCTGCCACTAAAGACATAAAGAAGGAACCACAACGAGCCATGTAGGAGAGGCAGACTCGTGATATAGTCAAGTCCATACCCCTGGGGCAGGGGTGACCCACAAACTGGTGAATAATTATACTGCAGAAGTTCTTCCACAGTAGTGAGAGTCTTAAGCCCCATGTCAGGCTCCCCAACCCCAGAGGTCCTGCACTGGAAAGACAAGAACCCAGAGCATTTGGCTCCGAAGACCAGTGGGCTTCTTTCCAGAGACCCACAAGACTGGGGAAATAGAGTCTTCTCTCTTAAAGGGCACACACAAAATCTCACATGCTGACACCCAAGAGCAAAAGCAGTAATTTGATAGTAACATGGGCCAGACCTGCCTGCTGATCTTGCAGAGTCTCCTGGAGAGACGGGGGTTGGTTGCAGCTCACCCTGGGGGACATAGACACTGGAGGCAGCCATTCTTGAGAGCTTCTACTGTGTGGATACTGGTGCTGGCAGGTACCGTTGTGGAATCCTCCCTTTAGCTCATTAGTACCAAGACCTGGCCCCACCCAATAGCCTATAGGCACCACTGCTGGGGTGCCTTAGGCCAAGCTACTAACTGGGTGGGCACAGCGTCAGGCCAAGCAACTAGTAGACAGGCTGCCTAAAGATCTCCTGAGCCCATTGCCACCTCTAGACAGGCCTCTAGACACAGCCCTGCCCACCAGAGGTCCCAGGACCCAACTTTACCCACCAATGGGAAGGCACCAGCCTCAGAAACCCCTGGGCCCCTGCCCTCCACTCCAGGAAGCCTGCTGTAGGCTCTGAGCCAGCCTCACCCATTAGGGGGTAGACACCAGATTCGAGGGAACGATAATCCCGCATCCTGGGAACTCAGTCTGTTCAGATGCTGTTCTGAGACCAGCTGAGCCCTCGCCCTGCCCACGAGAAGGCCAGCAGATGCTTTAGGACACCCCAGACTCTGTACCCAATGTGTCAGGAAACTTGCTCCCCCCACCCCACCCAGCAGTGACCTGACACCAGCTCTGAGGTCCCTGGGTTCTGCAACCAGACTCCAAGACCCACCTCTCCCTGCCAGTAGTCCAGCACTAAGCCCAGAACATAACTTCACCCACCAGTGAGCGGAGAACAATCCTGGGGTCCTCTGGATCTTGACTCTGCCCTCCGGTGAGCCAGCATGAGTCCCAGGGCCCCTGGGGTTCCCTAGTTAGCTGCAATGTGACCTAGTCCTGCCAACCAGAAGATGGCAGCCTCTGCAAAAGGCAGGGCCTGGCAACCAACCAGATCGGGGGCCAAACAGACCTGCCAGATTACCCACATACTCAGCCCACCACAACAGAAGGACCCATGGAGCCCTCATAAGGGTAATCCCTAGAGCATATAGCTTGGGTGACGAGAGGGGAGTGCTCTGCTGGGACACACAGGATGTTTCCTACAAAAGGCCACTTCTCCAAGATTAGGAAACATAACCTACCAGATATATAAAAATAACAGCAACTTGTCAAAATGAGGCTACAGAGGAATATATTCCAGATGAAGAAACAAGATAAAACCCTAGAAGAAAAACTAAGTGAAGTGGAGACAGGCAGTCTACCAAAGAAGGAGTTCAGGTTAGTGATCATAAAGATGATCAAAGAACTTGGGAGAAGAATGGATGCACAGAGAGAAGTTTTTAACAAACAGAAAATATAAAGAACAACCAACCAGAGAGCTAGAATACAATAAGTAAAATGAAAGATACACTAGAAGGAATCAGCAGTAGATAAGTGAAACAGAGGAAACTAGAAGACAGAGTAGTGGAAATAAGTGATGCTGAATAGAAGAAAAAAAAGGAATGAGGACAGTTTAAGAGCTGTTTGGGACGACACCAAGTGCACTAATATTCACATTATAGTGGTCCCAAAAGGGGGGGGGGGCTGAGAACGTAATTGAAGACATAGTAGCTGGAAACTTCCCTAAACTGGGAAAAGAAACAGTCATCCAAGTCCAGGAAGCACAGAGAGTTTCATAAAGTATTAACCCAAAGAAGAACACACCAAGACACACTATAATTAAAATGACAAAAAATTAAAGATAAAGGGAGAATATTAAAAACAGCAAGGGAAAAGCAACAAATAACATACAAGGGACTCCTGTAAAGTTATCAGCTGACTTTTCAGCAGAAACCATGCAGGCCAGAAGGGAGTGGCATGATATATTTAAAACAATGAAATAGAAAAGCCTACAACCAAGAATACCCTACCCAGCAAGGCTCTCATTCAGACTGAAGGACAGATCAAAAGCTTTACAGGCAAGGAAAAGCAAAAAGACTTCAAATCACCAAACAAGCTTCACAACAAATGTTAAACCTCTCTAAGGGAGAAAAAAAAAAAAAAAAGGAGACTTGATCCTCCCCCAAGGGTTAACGTGGGAGCTAAAGAGACCTGCTGCTGCATAAAGCAGGTTCGACCCGGAAACAAAATCTTTTAAAAAATTACACTCTGCAGGGGTGGGAAGAATTGACGTGTCAGGAAGACTGGATGGCTTCACAGGTTGCTAAGCGATGTGGCAGGAGAGCACACTCATGCACGGGCTGCTGTGGTGTACCTGAGGGATGTTCAGGCAGCTCTTAGGTTGAGGGGACCTAGTCAGCATGCCACATTCTCCTGGGTCTTTATTCCCTAGCCAGGGGACCCTTGCCCTGGTAGTGTCCGGTGACAAGGTGAGGGGTTTGCAGGGACAACCTCTCGGAGGTGGCCAGGGGTCATGCATCTTCCCCACTCTGGAGGCAGGATCAGAGGTGGAGAAAAGATGGCAGAGTAGAAGGACAACCATTGACAAAAGAAAGCTGGAACCTACCAAAAAAGATACCCTACATCCAAAAACAGAGAGGAAGCCACAGTGAGATGGTACGAGGGGCACAATCGTGATAAAATCAAATGCCATACCTGCTGGATGGGCAACACACAAACTGGAAAATAATTATATCACAGAAGTCCTTCACAGGAGTGAAAGTTTTGAGCCCGACATCAGGCTCCCTGGCCTGGAATTCAGCACCACCAGACCAGCTTTGCAACAAATGCTAAAGGAACTTCTCTAGGTGGAAAAGAAAAGGTCACAAATAGAAACAAGAAAATTACGAATGGAAAAAGCAAAACGTACAGTAAAGGTAGGAAATTATCACCACACAAATGTGATATCAAAACCAGCAATCATGAGGAGAGTACAAATGCAGGATATTGGAAATGCATTTGACATTAAAAGGCCAGCAACTTAAAACAACCTTGTATATATATATAGACTATTATATCAAAACCTCATGGTAACTGCAAACTGAAAATCTACACTAGATACACACACACACACACAAAAAGAAAAAGGAATCCAAACACAACACTAAATAAAGTTAGTCATCAAATCACAAGAGAACAAAAGAGGAAGGGAAGAAAAAAGACCTACAAAAACAAATCCAAAAGAATGAACAAAATGGCAAGAAGAATGTACATATCAATAATTACCTTAAATGGAAATGGATTAAACGCTTCAACCAAAAGACAGACTGAAAGTGAGGGGATGGAAAAAGGTATTCCATTGTAAATGACAATCAAAAGAAAGCTGGAGGAGCAATACTCATATCAGGCAATATAGACTTTAAAGACTCTTACAAGAGACAAAAAAGGACACTACATAATGATCAAGGGATCAATCCAAGAAGAAGATATAACAATTGTAAATATATATGCACCCAACATAGGAGCACCTCAACATATAAGGCAAATGCTAACAGCCATTAAAGGAGAAATTGACAGTAACACAGTAATAGTGGGGGACTTTAACACCCCACTTACATCAATGGACAGATTATCCAGACAGAAAATCAATAAGGAAACACAGGCCTTAAATGTCACATTAGACCAGATGGACTTAACTGATATTTATAGAGCATTCCATCTGAAGGCAGGAGAATACACATTCTTCTCAAGTGCACATGGAACATTTTCCAGGATTGATCATATGCTGGGCCACAAAGTGAGCCTCGCTAAATTTAAGAAAATTGAAATCATATAAAGCATCTTTTCTGACCACAATACTATGAGATAAGAAATCAACCTCAAGAAAAAAAAAAAACTGTAAAAGAAAAAAACACAGACATGTGGAGGCTAAACAATATGCTACTAAACAACCAATGGATCACTGAAGAAATCAAAGAGGAAATAAAAAAATACTTAGAGACAAATGAAAAGGAAAACAGAACGAAAACAGAACGATCAAAAACCTATGGGTTTCAGCAAAACGTTTCTAAGAGGGACGTGTATAGCAGTACAAGCTTACCTCAGGAAACAAGAAAAACCTCAAATAAACAACCTAACCTTACATCTAAAGCAACTACAGAAAGAACAAGAAACAAAACCCAAAGATAGTATTGATAGAAGGAAAGAAATCATAATGATCAGAGCAGTAGAAACTAAAACAAATGAAAAGATCAATGAAACTAAAAGCTGTTTCTTTGAAAAGAAATAAAATTGATAAACCTATACTGAGACTCATGAAGACAAAGGAGTGCCCAAAACAATAAAATCAGAAATGAAAAGGGAAAGTTACAGCTGACACCACAGAAATGCAAAAGATCCTGAGACTACTGTGAACAACTATATGCCAAGAAAATGGACAACCTAGAGGAAATGGACAAATTCTTACAAATGTATACTCTCCCAAGACTGAGCCAGGAAAAAATAGAATATATGAGACCAATGACCAGTAATGAAATTGAATCATTAATTTAAAAACGCCCAACAAACAAAAGTCCAGGACCAGATAGCTTCACAGGTAAATTCTACCAAACATTTAGAGAAGAGTTACCACCTGTCCTTCTGAAACTATTCCTAAAAATTGCAGAGGAAGGAACACTTGTGTACTCCTTCTGTGAGGCCAGCATCACTCTAATGCCAAAACTAGACAAAGATATTAAAAAAAAAAAAAAAAGGAAAGAAAATTACAGACCAATATCATTGATAAACATAGGTGCAAAAATCTTCAACAAAATATTAGCAAACCAGATCCAACAATACATTAAAAGGATCAAACACCCCGATCAAGTGGGATTTATCCCAGGGATGCAAGGATTTTTCAATATTCACAAATTAGTCAATGTAATACACCATATTAACAAAATGAAGAATAAAAACCACATAATCATCTCATTAGATGCAGAAACCACTTTTGACAAAATACAATATCAGTTTATGATAAAAACTCTCCAGAAAGTGGCCATAGAGGGAACATTACTTAGCATAATTAAGGCCATATATGATAAACCCACAGCTAACATCATACTCAACAGTGAAAAGCTGAAAGCATTTCCTCTAACATCAGGAACAAGAGAAGGATGCCCACTCTCACCACTTTTATTCAACACAGTATTGTGAGTCCTGGCCACAGCAGTCATACAAGAAAAATAAAGAATCCAAATTGGAAAGGAAGAAGTAAAACTGTCGCTGTTTGCAGATGACATAATTCTATACACAGAAAATTACAAAGACTCCACCAGAAAACTACTAGAGCTCATCAATGTATTCAGTAAAGTTGCAGGATACAAAATTACTATACAGATCCTGTTGCATTTCTGTACACTAACAATGAACTGTCAGAAAGAGGAATCAAGGAAACAGTCCCATTTACCATCCCATCAAAAAGAATAAGATACCTAGGAATAAACCTACCTAAGGAAGTAAATGATCTGTACTCTGAAAACTAAGAAACTGATGAAAGAAATTGAAGATGACACAAACAGAAGGAAAGGTATACCATGTTCTTGGATTGGAAGAATTAATATTGTTAAGATGACCATAATACTGAGGCAATCTACAGATTCAGTGCAATCCCTATCAAAATATCAATGGCACTTTTCACAGAACTAGAATAAATAATTTTAAAATTTGTATGGAAATACAAAAGACCCTGAATAGCCAAAACAATCTTGAGAAAGAAGAACAGAGCTTTAGGAGTCACAGTCCCTGACTTCAGAGTTCACTGCAAAGTTACAGTAATCAAAAACAGTATGGTATTGGCACAAAAACAGATACATAGATCAATGGAACAGAATTAAGAGCCTAGAAATAAACCCATGCACTTAGCATCAATTAATATATTACAAAAAGGCAAGAATATACAATGAAGGAAACACAGTCTCTTCAATAAGTGACACTGGGTAAACTGGACTGCTACATTTAAAAGAATGAAATTAGAACAATCTCTAACACCATATACAAAATTAAACTCAAAATGGATTAAAGACCTAAAGGTAAGACTGGAAACCATAAAACTCCTAGAAGAGAACATAGGGAAAACACTGTTTGACAGAAATCCTAGCAGTATTTTTTTCGATCTCTCTTTTAAGGTAAAAGAAAACAAAGCAAAAATAAACAAATGGGACCTAATTAAACCTAAAGATTTTGCACAGCAAAGGAAACCAGTGATACAATGAAAAGACAACCTACTGAATGGTGGAAAACATTTGCAAATGATATAAGGGGTTAATATTTAAAATATATAAACAACTCATAGAACTCCACATTAAAAAAAAAAAAAACACTTAAAAAATGGGCAGAAGATCTCCATAGGCATTTCTCCAAAGAGGACTTGCAGATGGCCAACAGGCACATGAAAAGATGCTCACCATTACTAATCATCAGGGAAATGCAAATCAAAAGTACAACAAGATATCACTCTCACCTATCAGAATGGCTATCATCAAAAAGAACACAAAGGACTTCCCTGGTGGCTCAGTGGTTAAGAATCTGCCTGCCAATGCAGGGGACACGGGTTCGAGCCCTGGTCTGGGAAGATCCCACATGCCGTGGAGCAGTTAAGCCTGTGTGCCACAACTACTGAGCCTGTGCTCTAGAGCCTGTGAGCCACAACTACAGAGCCCATGTGCCACAACTACTGAAGCCCACGCACCTAGAGCCAATGCTCCACAACAAGAGAAGCCATCGCAATGAGAAGCATGTGCACCATAATGAAGAGTAGCCCCCTGCTTGCGGCAACTGGAGAAAGCCTGCATGCAGCAATGAAGACCCAACGCAGCCAAAAATAAAATAAATAAATAAATAAATTTATATATTAAAAAAAAAGAACACAGAGAAATGCTGCCGAAGATGTGGAGAAAAGGGAACACTGGTCCGCTGTTTCTGGGAGTGTAAATTTGTGCACCCACTGTTAAAAACAGTCTGGAGTCTTCTCAAAAAACTAAAAGTAGAACTACCCTATGACCCAGCAATTTCACTCCTGGGTATATATCTGAAAATAGTAACTTGAAAAGATACGTGTACCCCACTGTTCATAGCAGCATTATTTACAATTGCCAGGATATGTAAGCAACCTAAGTGTCCATAAACAGGTGAATGTATAAAGAAGTTGTGGTATATATATACAATGTAATACTACTCAGCCATACAAAGAATGAAATTTTGCCATTTGCAATAACATGGATGGATTTGGAGGGCATCATGCTAAGTGAAATAAGTCAGAATGTCAAATACTGTATGATATCACTTAAATGTAGAATCTAAAAAATACAAACTAGTGAATATAACAAAAAAGAAGCAGACTCCCAGACATATAGAACAAACTAGTGGTTATCGGTGGGGAGAGGGAAGGGGGTGGGATAAGATAGAGGTAGGGGATTAAGAAGTATTTAGTATTATGTATAAAATGAGCTACAAGGATATATTGTAAAACACGGGGAATATAGCCAATATTTTATAAGAACTATAAATGTGGTATAACCTTTGAAAATTGTGAATCACTATATTGTACACCTGTTACTTATACAATATTGTACACCAGCTGTACTTCAGTGAAAAAAAGAAATCATATCAAGTGTCTTTTCCGAACACAATGGTATGAAACTAGAAATAAATTATAAAAAGAAAAGTGTAAAATTCACAAATATGTGGAATGTAAGCAACATGTTACTGAACAATGGTTCAATGAAGAAATCAAAAGCAAAATCAAAATATTCCATTAGACAAAAGGAAATGTAAATATACCATACAAAAACTTGTGGGATGCAGCAAAAACAATTCTAAGATGGAATCAATGCTTACCACAAGAAAAAAGAAAAATCTCAATTTAACTTTACACCTCAAGAAACTAGAGAAATAATTATAAATAAAGTTCTAGTAGAAGTATGGAAATAAAGATCGGAGCAGAAATAAATGAAATAGTAAAAAGACAATCGAAAAGATCAGTCAAACCAAAAGCTTGTTCTTTGAAAGGTTACATAAAATTGACAGACCTTTAGCTTGACTTATCAAGAAATCAAGAGAGAGGACTCAAAATCAGAAATGAAACAGGGGATATTACAACTGATACCACAGAAATACAAAGGATCATAAGAGACTATGAATAATTATATTACAACAAATTGGATAACCTAAAGTAAATGGATTAATTCCTAAAGACATACAGACTTCAAAGACTAAGGAAGAAATAGAAAATCTCAATAGACTGATTATTAGTGAAGAGATTGAATCAGTAATTTTAAAACTTCCTAGAAAAACTAGGCAACTTCACTAGCAAACTCTACCAAATATTCAAAGAAGAATTAATACCAATCCATTTCAAACTTATCCAAAACATAGAAGAGGAGGAAACACTTTCAAATTTATTTTATGAGACCAGCATTACCCTGGTACCAAAACCAGAGGATACCACAAGAAAAGAAAATTACAGGCCAATATCCCTAATAAACACAGATGCAAACATTCTCAATAAAACATAAGCAAGCCAAATTCAACAGTACATTAAAACAATAAAACACTGTGATCAACTGGAATTTATTATAGAAATGCAAGGATGGTTCACTATTTGCAAAAATCAATGTGATGCATGACATTAACAAAGCAGAAGATAAAAATCATATGATTATCTTGATGAATGCAGAAAAAGCATCTGATAAAATTAAACATCTATTTACGATAAAAATTCTTATCAAAGTGGGTGAAGAGGGAACGTCCCTCAACATAATAAAGACCATATATGACAAGCCTACAGCTAACATCATACTCAGTGGGAAATGCTAAACACAATTCCTCTAAGATCAGGAACAAGACCAGTATGCCCACTTTTGCCACTTTTATTCAACATAATATTGGTAGTACTACCCAGAGCAATTAGACAAGAATAAGAAATAAAAGGCATCCAAATTGGGAAGGAAGGAGTAAAACTATGCAGATGATATGGTACTATATAACCCAAATCCTAAGGAGTCCACCTAAAATCTGGTAAAGGATTTCACTAAAGCTACAGGATGAAAAATCAACATACAGAAATCTATTGTATTTCTGTATGCTAATAACAGAAAGAGAATGCTATCAGAAAGAGAAATTAAGAAAACAGTCTGATGTACCATATCATAATATAAATAAGATACCTACGAATAAATTTTACCAAGGCAGTGAAAGACCTATACACTGTAAACTTGTAAGACATTGAGAAAAGAAATTGAAGAAGACACATTAAGTAGATATTTTGTGCTTGTGGATTGGAAGAATTAATATTGTTAAAATGTCCATACTACCCAAAGCAATCAACAGATTCAGTGCAGTCCCTATTAAAATTCCTATGGCATTTTTCATAGAAATAGAAAAAACAATTCTCTAATTTGTATGGAACCACAAAAGATCCTGAAGAGCCAAAGCAATCTTTACAAAGAAGAAGAGGCATTGTGCTCCCTGATTGCAAACTGTATTGCAGCTGGAGGCATTGTGCGCCCTGATTTCAAACTGTATTACAAAGCTATGGTAATAAGAACAGTATGCTTTCAGCATACAAACAGACATATTGATCAGTGGAACAGAATAGAAAGCCCATGAAATAAACGCACACGTATATCGTCAATTAACTTATGACAAATTACCAGAGAATATACAATGGGGAAAGGACAGTCTCTTTAATAAATGGTGTTGGAAAAACTGTACAGTCACATATAAAAGAATGAAATTGGACCACTCTCTTACACCACACACAAAAATTAAATGGATTGAACGTATGACCTGAAACCAAACTTTTAGAAGGAAATATAGGCAGTAAAGCTCTTAACATCAATCTTGGAAATCATTTTCTGGATTTGACATTAAAAGATATAATAAAGAAGTTGGAGTACATCAAAGTAAAAAGCTACCACATAGCAAAGAAACCATCAAGAGGTGAAAAGATAACCTGTGGAACGGGAGAAAATATTTTCAAATCATGTCAAATAAAGGGTTAATATCCAAACTGTATAAATAACTTACACAACTCAAGAGCAAAAAATACCCCCAAACAATTCAGTTAAAAATGGGCAGAGGATCTGAATAGACATTTTTCCAAAGACGACATACACATGTCCAACAGATACATGAAAAGATGTTCAACATCACTAATCAGGGAAATGCAGATCAACACTGCAATGATATAACTGCACATTTGTTAGAATGATTATTATCAAATAGAGAAGAAATAACTGTTGGCAAGGATATAGAGAAAAGGGAACCCCTGTGCACTGTTGGTAGGAATGTAAATTGGTACAGCCTCTATGGAAAACAGTATGGAGGTTCCTGAAAAAATTAAGAACAGAACTAGCATATGATCCAGAAACTCCATGTCTGAATCTTTATCCAAAGAAAATGAAGCACTAACTCAAAAAGATACATGCACCCCGATGTTCATTGCAGCATTAATTACAGTAGCCAAGATATAGGAAACGTATGTGTCCATTGATATATGAAAGGATAAAAATACACACACACACACACACACAAACACACAGGAATATTATTCAGCCATAAAAAAGAATGAAATCTTGATGTTTGCGACAACATGCATGGATATTGAGGGCATTATGCTAAGTGCGATAAGTCAGACAGATCAGACAGAGAAAGTCAAATAGGATTTCACTTATATGTAGAATCTAAAAAAAAAAAAAAAAATCAACTAACCAAGTTCATAAATACCGATAACATGTTTGTGGTTGCCATAGGCAGAGGGTCACGGTTGGGTAAAATGGATGAAGGGAATCAAAAAATACAAACTTCCAGTTAAAAGTAAATAAGTTATGGTGATGTAATGCACAGCATGGTGACTATACTTATTAATATCATTTTGCATTATTCAAAAGTCGGTAGGAGAGTAAATCTTAAAAATTCTTGGGACCTTCAAGATGGCAGAGGAGTGAGACATGGAGATCACCTTCCTCCCCACAAACACATCAGAAATATATATACATGTGGAACAACTCCTACAGAACACCTACTGAATGCTGGCAGAAGACCTCAGACTTCCCCAAAGGCAAGAAACTCCCTATGTACCTGGGTAGGGCAAAAGAAAAAAAGAAAAAAACAGAGACAAAAGAATAGGGACGAGACCTGCACCACTGGGAGGGAGGTGTGAAGGAGGAAAAGTTTCCACACACTAGGAAGCCCCTTCACTGGCAGAGACAGGGGTGGTGGTGGGAAGCTTTGGAGCTATGGAGGAGAGTGCAGCAACAGAGATACAGAAGGCAAAGTGGAGGGATTCCCACACAGAGGACCAGTGCCGACCAGCACTCACCAGCCCGAGAGGCTTATCTGCTCACCTGTGGGAGAGGGTGGGGGCTGGGAGCTGAGGCTCGGGCTTCGGAGGTCAGATCCCAGGCAGAGGACTGGGGTTGGCTGCATGAACACAGCCTGAAGGGGGCTAGTGTGCCACAGCTAGCCGTGAGGGAGTCCGGGGAAAAGTCTGGAACTGCCTAAGAGGCAAGAAAACATTGTCTTGGGATGCGCGAGGAGAGTGGGTTGAGAGCACTGCCTAAACGAGCTCCAGAGACGGGCACGAGCCACAGCTATCAGCGTGGACACCAAAGACGGGCATGAAACGCTAAGGCTGCTGCTGCAGCCACCAAGAAACCTGTGTGCAAGCACAGGGCACTGTCCACACCTCCCCCCACCCCCGGGAGCCTGTGAAGCCCGCCTCTGCCAGGGTCCCATGATCCAGGAACAACTTACCCAGGAGAACACACGGCATGCCTCAGGCAGTTGCAACATCACGCCAGCCTCTGCCACCGCAGGCTCGCCCCATATTCTGTACCCCTCCCTCCCCACGGCCTGAGTGAGCCAGAGCCCCCTATTCAGCTGCTACTTTAACCCCGTCCTGTCTGAGCGAAGAACAGATGCCCTCAGGAGACCTACACAGAGAGGCGGGTCCAAATCCAAAGCTAAACCCTGGGAGCTGTGCGAACAAAGAAAAAGGGAAATCTCTCCCAGCAACCTCAGGAGCAGCGGATTAAATCTCCACAATCAACTTGACGTACCCTGCAACTGCAGAATACCTGAATAGACAGTGAATCATCCCAAAATTGAGGCGGTGGACTTTGGGAGCAACGATATATATATTTTTTTCCTTTTTCTCTTTTTGTGAGTGTGTACGTGTATGCTTCTTTGTGTGATTTTGTCTGTATAGCTTTGCTTTTACCATTTGCCCGGGGGTTCTGTCTGTCCATTTTTGGTGGATTTGTTTTTTGGGTTGGTTGCTCTCTTCTTTCTTTTTTTTTTATTTTTGATAATTATTTTTTATTTTAATAACTTTATTTTTTTAATTTATTTATTTTTTCTCCCTTTTCTTCTGAGCCGTGTGGCAGACAGGGTCTTGGTGCTCCGGCCGGGTGTCAGGCCTGTGCCTCTGAGGTGGGAGAGCCAAGTTCAGGACATTTGTCCACCAGAGACCTCCCAGCTCCACGTAATATTAAATAGCGAAAGCTCTCCCAGAGATCGCCATCTCAACGCTAAGACCCAGCTCCACTCAAAAACCAGCAAGCTACACTGCTGGACACCCTATGACAAACAACTAGCAAGACAGGAACACAACCCCACCCATTAGCACAGAGGCTGCCTAAAATCATAATAAAGTCACAGACACCCCAAAACACACCACTGGACGTGGTCCTGCCCACCAGAAAGACCAGATCCAGCCTCATCCTCCAGAACACAGGCACCAGTCCCCTCCACCAGGAAGCCTACACAACCCACTGAACCAACCTTTCCCACTGGGGGCAGACACCAAAAACAATGGGAAGTACGAACCTGCAGCCTGTGAAAAGGAAACCCTAAACAAGGTAAGTTAAGCAAAATGAGAAGACAGAGAAACACACAGCAGATGAAGGAGCAAGATAAAAACCCACCAGACCAAACAAATGAAGAGGAAATAGGCAGTCTACCTGAAAAAGAATTCAGAGTACTGATAGTAAAGATGATCCAAAATCTTGGAAATAGAATGGAGAAAATACAAGAAACGTTTAACAAGGACCTAGAAGAAGTAAAGAGCAAACAAACAATGATGAACAACACAATAAATGAAATTTAAAATTCTCTAGAAGGAATCAATAGCAGAATAACTGAGGCAGAACAACGGATAAGTGACCTGGAAGATAAAATAGTGGAAATAACTACTGCAGAGCAGAATAAAGAAAAAAGAATGAAAAGAATTGAGGACAGTCTCAGAGACCTCTGGGACAACATTAAACGCACCAACATTCGAATTATAGGGGTCTCAGAAGAAGAAGAGAAAAAGACAGGGACTGAGAAAATATTTGAACAGATTATAGTTGAAAACTTCCCTAATATGGGAAAGGAAATAGCTAATAGCTAATCAAGTCCAGGAAGCACAGAGAGTCCTATACAGGATAAATCCAACGAGAAACATGCCAAGACACATATTAATCAAACTATCAAAAATTCAATACAAAGAAAAAATATTAAAAGCAGCAAGGGAAAAACAATAAGTAACACACAAGGGAATCCCCATAAGGTTAACAGCTAAACTTTCAGCAGAAACTCTGCAAGCCAGAAGTGAGTGGCAGGACATTTAGAGTGATGAAAGGGAAAAACCTACAATCAAGGTTACTCTACCCAGCAAGGATCTCATTCAGATTCAATGGAGAAATCGAAAGCTTTACAGACAAGCAAAAGCTAAGAGAATTCAGCACCACCAAACCAGCTTTACAACAAATGCTAAAGGAACTTCTCTAGGCAGGAAACACAAGAGGAGGAAAAGACCTACAATAACAAACCAAAAACAATTAAGAAAATGGTAATAGGAACATAAATATCGATAATTACCTTAAATGTGAATGGATTAATGCTCCAACCAAAAGACACAGGCTCACTGAATGGATACAAAAACACGACCCATCTATATATGCTGTCTACAAGAGACGCACTTCAGACCTAGGGACACATACAGACTGAAAGTGAGGGGATGGAAAAAGAGATACCATGCAAATGGAAATCAAAAGAAAGCTGGAGTAGCAATTCTCATATCAGACAAAAGAGACTTTAAAATAAAGACTATTACAAGGGACAAAGAAGGACACTACATAATGATCAAGGGATCAATCCAAGAAGAAGATATAACAATTGTAAATATTTATGCACCCAGCATAGGAGCACCTCAATACATAAGGCAAATGCTAACAGCCATAAAAGGGGAAATCGACAGTAACACAATCATAGTAGGGGACTTTAACACCCCACTTTCACCAATGGACAGATCATCCAAAACGAAAATAAGTAAGGAAACACAAGCTTTAAATGATACATTAAACAACATGGACTTAATTGACATTTATAGGACACTCCATCCAAAAACAGCAGATTACACTTTCTTCTCAAGTGCTTATAGAACATTCCCCAGGATAGATCATATCTTGGGTCACAAATCAAGCCTTGGTAAATTTAAGAAAACTGAAATTGTATCAAGTATCTTTTCCAACCAAAACGCTATGAGACGAGATATCAATTACAGGAAAAAATCTGTAAAAAATACAAATACATGGAGGCTAAACAATACACTACTTAATAACCAAGAGATCACTGAACAAATCAAAGAGGAAATCAAAAAATACCTAGAAACAAATGACAATGAAAGCATGACAACCCAAAACCTATAGGATGCAGCAAAAGCAGTTCTAAGAGGGAAGTTTATAGCAATAAAATCCTACCTCAAGAAACAAGAAACATCTCAAATAAACAACCTAATCTTACACCTAAAGCAATTAGAGAAAGAACAAAAAAACCCCAAAGTTAGCAGAAGGAAAGAAATCATAAAGATCAGATCAGAAATAAATGAAAAAGAAATGAAGAAAACAGTAGCAAAGATCAATAAAACTAAAAGCTGGTTCTTTGAGAAGATAAACAAAATTGATAAACCATTAGCCAGACTCATCAAGAAGAAAAGGGAGAAGACTCAAATCAGTAGCATCAGAAATGAAAAAGGAGAAGTAACTACTGACACTGTGGAAATACAAAGGATCCTGAGAGATTACTACAAGCAACTCTATGCCAATAAAATGGACAACATGGAAGAAATGGACAAATTCTTAGAAAAGCACAACCTTCCAAGACTGAACCATGAAGAAATAGAAAATATAAACAGACCAATCACAAGCACAGAAATTGAGACTATGATTAAAAATCTTACAACAAAGAAAAGCCCAGGACCAGATGGCTTCACAGGCGAATTCTATCAAACATTTAGAGAAGAGCTAACACCTATTCTTCTCAAACTCTTGCAAAATATAGCAGAGAGAGGAACACTCCCAAAGTCAGTCTACGAGGCCACCATCACCCTGATACCAAAACCAGACAAAGGTATCACGAAAGAAAATGACAGGCCAATATCACTGATGAAGATAGATGCAAATATCCTCAACAAAATACCAGCAAACAGAATCCAACAGCACATTAAAAGGATCGTACCATATCAAGTGTGCTTTATCCCAGGAATGCAAGGATTCTTCAATATAGGCAAATCAATGTAATACACCATATTAGCAAATTGAAGGAGGAAAACCATATGATCATCTCCATAGATGCAAAAAAGCTTTTGACAAAATTCAACACCCATTTATGATAAAAATCCTCTAGAAAGTAGGCATAGAGGGAAATTTCCTCAACATAATAAAGGCCATATATGAGAAACCCACAGCCAACATCGTCCTCAATGGTGAAAAACTGAAACCATTTCCACTAAGATCAGGAACAAGACAAGGTTGCCCAGTCTCACCACTATTATTCAACATAGTTTTGGAAGTTTTAGCCACAGCAATCAGAGAAGAAAAAGAAATAAAAGGAATCCAAATCGGAAAAAAAGAAGTAAAGCTGTCACTGTTTGCAGATGACATGATACTATACTTAGAGAATCCTAAAGATGCTACCAAAAGCTACTAGAGCTAATCAATGAATTTGGTAAAGTAGCAGGATACAAAATTAATGCACAGAAATTTCTTGCATTCCTATACACCAATAATGAAAAATCTGAAAGGGAAATTAAGGAAACACTCCCATTTACCATTGCAACAAAAAGAATAAAATACCTAGGAATAAACCTACCTAAGGAGACAAAAGACCTGTATGCAGAAAACTATAAGACACTGATGGAATAAATTAAAGATGATACAAACAGACGGAGAGATATACCATGTTCTTGGATTGGAAGAATCAACATTGTGAAAATGGCTCTACTACCCAAAGCAATCTACAGATTCAGTGCAATCCCTATCAAATGACCAATGGCATTTTTCACAAAACTAGAACAAAAGAATTTCACAATTTGTATGGAAGCACAAAAGACCCCGAATAGCCAAAGCAATCTTGAGAACGAAAAATGGAGCTGGAGGAATCAGGCTCCCTGACTTCAGACTATACTACAAAGCTACAGTAATCAAGACAGTATGGTACTGGCACAAAACCAGAAATATAGATCAATGGTACAGGGTAGAAAGCCCAGAGGTAAACCCATGCACATATGGTCACCTTATTTTTGATAAAGGAGGCAAGGATATACAATGGAGAAAAGACATCCTCTTCCATAAGTGGTGCTGGGAAAACTGGACAGCTACATGTAAAAGAATGAAATTAGAACACTCCCTAACACCATATACAAAAATAAACTCAAAATGTATTAAAGACCTAAATGTAAGGCCAGACACTATAAAACTCTTAGAGGGAAACATAGACACAACACTGTATGACATAAATCACAGCAAGATCCTTTTTGACCCACCTCCTAGAGAAATGGAAATAAAAACAAAAATAAACAAATGAGAACTAATGAAACTTCAAAGCTTTTGCACAGCAAAGGAAATCATAAACAAGACGAAAAGACAACCCTCAGAATGGGCGAAAATATTTGCAAATGAAGCAACTGACAAAGGACTAATCTCCAAAATTTACAAGCAGCTCATGCAGCTCAATATCAAAGAAACAAACAACCTAATCCAAAAATGGGAGAAGACCTAAATAGACATTTTTCCAAAGACGATATACAGACAGCCAACAAACACATGAAAGAATACTCAACCTCACTAATCATTAGAGAAATGCAAATCAAAACTACAATGAGGTATCACCTCATACCATTCAGACTGGCCATCATCGAAAAATCTACAAACAATAAATGCTGGAGAGGGTGTGGAGAAAAGGGAACCCTCTTGCACTGTTGGTGGGAATGTAAATTGATACAGCCACTATGGAGAACATTATGGAGGTTCATTTAAAAACCAAAAATAGAACTACTGTATGACCCAGAAATCCCACTATTAGGCATATACCCTGAGAAAACCATAATTCAAAAAGTCACGTACCACAGTGTTCATTGCAGCTCTATCTACAATAGTCAGGACTCAGAAGCAACCTAAGTGTCCATCGACAGATGAATGGGTAAAGAAGATGTGGCACATATATACAATGGAATATTACTCATCCATAAAAAGAAACAAAATTGAGTTATTTTTAGTGAGGTGGATGGACCTAGAGTCTTTCATATGGAGTGAAGTAAATCAGAAAGAGAAGAACAAATACCGTATGCTAACACATATATATGGAATCTAAAAATTAAAAAAAAGATGGTTCTGATGAACCTAGGGGCAGCACAGGAATAAAGATGCAGACATAGAGAATGGACTTGAGGACACAGGGAGGGGGAAGGTTAAGCTGGGACGAAGTGAGAGAGTGGCATGGACCTATATACACTACCAAATGTAAAACAGATAGCTTGTGGGAAGCAGCCACATAGCACAGGGAGATCAGCTCGGTGCTTTGTGACCACCTAAAGGGGTGGGATAGGGAGGGTGGGAGGGAGACGCAAGAGGGAGGAGATACGGGGATATATGTATATGTATAGCTGATTCACTTTGTTATAAAGCAGAAACACACCATTGTAAAGCAATTATACTCCAATAAAGATGTTTAAAAAAAAAATTCTTACCAAAAGAAAAAAATCTTTATGTATGGTGATGGATATTAACTAGAGTTTTTCTGGTGATCATTTCACAATCTATGCAAATAATTGAATCATTATGTCATCCAATTGAAATTAATATATGTAAATTATACCTCAATTAAAAAATAAATTTAAAAAGAATCATAAAGGTGGAGTTAATGAACTGATTATAGTCTTTTCTACATATGCATTTATTTTATCTCACAAACTATTAAACATATGGAATCTCCAAATTATGCACTTACAAGCCATTTCTAGTTTTGACACAGTTCCCAAATTATCCAGATTGACCCATGTCATGAAATGGAAAGAAAAGGGTATTGTTTCTTTTACTGTAATTCTACTGTTTTACTAGAGTGTCACAGTGGCAACTTTCCAATCTAGTTTTGAGAATAGATCCCTTTGTCAAGCTTGGTCATAATTTGGGCAAACCCTCTACTTAAGCAGAACATAACTCAGTTATGAGGATAAAGATTCATTCGTGTTTGTAGGATATCAAAAATCCAGAAGTTTGACGTAATAGACTCACTGAATAAAAACTTTCAACTATAAAATTTTGTCAAGGTCTGTAACTTTTTAATACCTTTTACATTCTAATTTGCGTATATGCCACTATCAGTTTTCACTGAAACAGTCATTCTGATTCATTTGGAAGCACAATTGTTTTACTCTGGGCAATCTGAATATTTCCACACAAATTTTTAGATAGTATAATTTATGTAAGAACCACAAGGTGTAAATTATTGCCATTGAAAAGGCAGTAATTTTGAATTCCTATAATGTATTTTAAATAAGCAAAAGTCTGTAAGGCTAAACAGTAGTATTTGTGCAATACTAGAAACAAAATGTTTTATTTCTTACATCTCACAAGAAAACTTGTACTATCTTCTCAGATAAAGCTACAAATATGGTTTATTAATTTCAATGATAAAAATTTTTGTGTAGAAATGAGCAATAAATAGATGTCTGTCTATAGAGTACACACACAGACAATGAGAGGTTGTATTGGTAATTAAAGGGCTAATTTTCCCAGATAGAAATTTTCTCTTTAAAATAGTAAAAACATGTGAAAAATGAACTGCCCCATATATTTTTAACTTATTCTGATCAATGAAACAAGGAGGGGAGTTCTCACAAATCTCTCTAAAAGGCCCTGTAAGTGAAACTTGTTTTAGAATCAAAAGGATTTAAGCTCTGATTATTAACTCATAACCAAGGAGGAACTATTTAATGAGATGGGCTTGTCCTCAACTTGACTACTACTTTCTAAATTCTGAATTACAACCTCATTATGTAATCTGATTTAATCATAGAGGAATGTGCTTTATAATTTTTAATTAATGCATCTTACTTTCTAATCTAATAAAACTGCAGAAATTTATATGTTAGAGAAGACTTTTTTAAAAAGCATGTATTATTTTATGGTCACTTAATTTTACTGTCACCATGAAAAATTGAGAGAGAGTAAAAATAAAATGCATTTATACATACATGTATGATGAAACGTCTCTGTCATTCCTTTACTCTATGACAGTGTTCTCAAAGTGTGGTGTTAGGATGACTTGAGCCATTTAATCACCTAAAGAGCTTGTTTAAAAATTTGTTTCCCACGTTCCACCCCAACTCAGACTCATTGACCGAGAATCACCAGGCAGGGGTGTGGATCAGAAATGCATACAAAACAAGCATAGTTGGTGATACTGATGGAGCTAGTTCAAGGAGTGACCTTAAAGTGGCCCTGCTTTAGGGGCTATCGTCACATCTAAGATGTGTTCTATCCAGCTTCTTTAAAGTACACTTTAATGTCAGATGTGCATCTATTGTATATTTTGTGAGACTTCTTTTTAAATTGATGATTGGTAATTTGTGGGACTTCCCAAAATGATGGCAATAATTATGGATTTTAAAATATCACTAAATTAGTCTTAATTCTTGCTTTGATAGTAGCCCAAAGCTACTCAAACGTTGACTTGAACACACACCTGAGTGACAACACTGGATTAGTCATTATACAACACTAATATTTTCTGCTTCATTTCATGTCCTCCATAACATAAAAATCTCACTTCTCATGAAGATTCTGTTATGACCCCTGCCAGTGTGTGCCCTCTGTAGCTCAGCTCCAGTTAAGGATCATGATCTTTTTTATATTCCCATTAGCTGAGAAGATGTTATTTTTTTGTAGTTTGTGTTTTAACAGGTAGACTTTTGTTTCCCACATACAAAACTATAACATCAATTTTTTCTACACAGCCTCCTTTTCCCCAAACATCCCCCACAGCCCTGCAAGAAATATGAACACACCCATCCTGTTGAGAATCACATTTCTGTTAAGTACCATCATGTTTCAAATGAAAGTTCAGATATTGATTCAAGTTGCCATTATTAATCTATGACCCAACTTAACAGCTTTACAAGATTGACTCCACAAGTCATGAGGCTAGTTCATGATGCTAGGACTCTGGGTTATCACTTGATATGAAGAAAGATTATCATGTGGTTGTAACTACATGACTGTCATTTGATGATGTTTTCTCTATCTCTCTGTCCTCTCTCTGGAATCATTCTTTGGTGGTATCTATTTCTGCACAAAATGGAAAGTTTAATTGGTCTTTTCAGGATCAATACAAAACATTTTGTAGCTCATTAAATAAAAAGTAGCTAATGATCATCTAAATCTAACACATTAGAAAACTTGTACTTCTAGGTGTCACCGGATTTAGGGGTTATGGAATATTTACAAGCTATATATTGACAATATAGGGGTAAGATTTCTTCTTTGGAGGAGATGCTCATTTAATTGAAGGTCCCAAGTAGATATAGAAATCCAGAGACATGAAAAGCATGAAGGATAAGAAATAGAGAAATGAACTGAAACTAAAATGCTATTAGAAAATTTAAGAAAGTCACAGTAATATTTTCAAAGTGACATATTGGGAAGAGAAAGTAGCAAATAGCTAAAACTACTGAGGCAGTACCAAAAAGTCAATAAGGAGAAAAATCTTCCTAAACATGATGGATGATTTAATCAGGACAACTAGAATTAAATCAGAAGGAGAGAATGCACACAGGTAGTAAAATATGTCAGACCAAATTCTGTAGAGCTAGGAAAAAAATGGGTTATTGGATTCTTTAATAATAAGTGAAATCCTCTAAGTATCAAAAGAAACTAATAGACTTTTCCAGTTATGTACAAAAGGCATTCATTAACAATAGCACATTAGCATTTATTAAAGTTTTTTTGATGTTCTAGAAGATTCTAAAGCTTTCATTCGCTTTTTAATACAAATTATCCTGTGATTTCTGTCATTTTAAGTGGGTCACAGAATACCTAAATTTGAATGTTCCTTCATTTTTCTGCAGAATTTCAATAAATATTGTGTATTTCAATGAATCAACCACAACTAAATACTGATGTTCTACCACAAAAGTACAATGGCAACAAAATTATATATATCTGAAAGTTCCTTACTCTGGCAAACTCAACAGGCGTATGCAGGAAATCTAAAAGTGGACAGTATTACTTGAAGATTACCTTAGTTGCTCTTGTAGTTTATGTCTTATTATTAGCAATACAATATTATCCCATGTATTTCCATGTTATGTCCTTTGCACTTTGTTTAATTAATAGGATATTTTTAGTTACACATTTAATATGTAATGCTAATGATTATGTTTCTTTTGACAATCTTTTTCTGAAATAAATACACTTTCAGTATTACGAACTAAAGTTAGACTGTCCTGGCAACTTATTGTGATATGTTATAAGGAATGTTAATGCCATAATATGTTTGCTATAGGAATATTTGTTTGAGGTTTAAAGTTTTAAATGGCAGAACTGGTCCTTTGTAACACAGGATATTTGCATCTTCCTCTCTTTAAAGATGCTGGCTAGAGCCACTTGGTTTTAAAACATTATGAAAGGAGTCATATCCAACTTGACCATAGCATTTCCATCAACTCTTTGAAAGCTACTTTAAACTTCTTTTCCATTAAAATGAGGATTGCCCATCAGATTACTCTGAACTAGCTTCCTTTGTATTTGTCTACTAATCCCTCTAGTATAATAGAATTTTTACAGTATTTAACAAGCAACAGAAATAGTCATTAAATATTTGAGTCCAGATCTGCCGAGGGTTCATGTGAAGTGAATATGATCTCCTGAATTTTGGGTTTATTCTGACCAAAAAAGGGGCACAGTTAAGAATCCCTGAGATGACTGTGGTTGACATTAGCCTGTTTATGTGGGCGTGTGGAAACTTGCTGGAGCCATCAAGTTTCAGTTGACTGTACAGCTGAGTTTTCACCACACCCTTTCACTTCTCAAGCTTTTGCATCACACTGCATGAGCAATCCTGCCTCTTGTATATGTTGATTTTAATCATCCACATCCCATGTGAGGGTTGGACTTCATTCCTTAGTAAAGGTTGTTGTACTTGTGATAACCTATTAACATTTCTCAAATTTAAATAGTACATTATCTGTAATTGTGTTATTAGTTTTTCCTCCTACCAGTAATGTGTTTAGAGTTGATTCACTATATGGTATTTTCTTATTGGAGAAGAAAAAAGAAACTAGAAATGAAAATACAATTTCTAGTTAGAAAAAAAAAAGTAATATTTAAGGAAGCAAAGGAGACCTTAACGGGGAAGCCAGATCTCCAGGGAAATTCTGAAACAAGTGACAGCGAAGCCTAGGTTAGAATAAAGGCTAAAAGTAGACTAACAGGATACAAAACATGCTTATTGCAAACAACCAGTGCCATAAAAATCAGTGCCATAAAGGACATATTATCAAGTATTCCTTACAACTTTCGGTATGTGTTATGTTTTATGAATCTTAATGTTGTGAATAGAGATTTTTATACAGTATATTAACATGAAAAAAAATCAGGTAAAAGTTAAATTTCATGCAGCATTTGGTATTTTATCCATGTTTAGGTAAACGGATGAAAAACTCAATTTTATCTACATACTAGTCATGTAAATGTGGCATACTACATGCATGTATTCTAAGAGATTTATATTTAATTTTCACTTGCTGAAATTTTTTTGTATTCAGTTCTTCTTTGTTCATATGGATTATTATTGTCCTTGTTGAAATAATTTCAAATGTCTGTCAGTGGACAAATGGATAAATAAGTGTGATATAAGTTATGTTGATAGTTATTATTCAGCCTTAAAAAGGAATCAAATTCTGATACATATAATATGCATAAACCTTCAAGACATTATGCTAAGTGAAATAAGTCAGATACAAGGACAAATATTGTATGATTCTACTTATGAGATACCTACAATAGTCAAATTCAGAAAGAAAGTAGAATAGTAGTCATCAGGGGCTGGGGTAGTAGTGAGGGTGGAGAAGGAAAAATGGGGAATTTTAAAGATACAGAGTTCTAGTTTTTGATGAAAAAGTTCTGAATATGGATAGTCATGTTGGCTGCACAAGAATGTGAGTATACTTAATGCCAATGATTTGTATACCTAAAAATGGTTAAGATGGAAAAATTTTATATACATTATACCACAGTTTTTTACAAAAGGAGGTTAGAGAGCTTGAAACATTTGGGAGTCCATTTGGGATCCTAGTGTCACTTCGGGGACACGGTGAAATCGAGCTAGAAAGGATGTTGAGAAGCACAAAATAGTGGGCTAAGATCAATATCAATTAGCAGTAAAATAGCTGTTATCTAATGTAATTGATCATTTTAATGACTCATTTTAGTCAACATTTGCATATAAAGACATATAAGGAAAATTCTACTTTTAAGAAATGTTCAGAATATTATACTTCATTCTTTCTGTTTACTTGTTAAGACTGAACAGACATGAATCAGTTGAAACAGATTTGTTTACAAAGAACTTCAGAAAAAGACAAGTGAGAAAATAAGTTCAGTCAAATTATATGCTGAGATTCCTAACAACTCAAGTCAACTTCCATGTACGTTGTTTATTTCTATTTTAAAGATTAAAAGTGAATAACTCATTAGTTAAAAATTATGCAAAGGGGAACTGAGGAATAGATGACAAAGCTGTTTTAGGTAGGAGCAGGCTTCATGAGCTTAATGAGTTGAAAGATATGACTATTTTATGCTGACATGTTAAATTTTTAAAAGTGAAGTGTATTAAAAGTGAGAGAACCAGTGTATTTTGTAAGTCTCTTAAACTTCTTAAAACATACAAATGTTATACTATTCTCTTCTACATTTTCAAAGAATTAAATTAGATATTTTAAACTTTACATATTTTTCTTCCTGTGATTCTCTATTTCTTTCAGATTTATTACCCTCCTAATCCCCAAAGTTTTCAGACTGTTTTTAAAAAAGCAGGGGTGGATGTCAGCAAAAATAGTAGAGGAAGGACCTCTGAACATTTGTTCTTCCATAAAAGCAATTGGCAAAATTATCAGAAGAATCTTTTCAGAATTCTGGAAATTAACCAAAGGCTTGCAGCAACCCAAGGAGTATTAATGCAAGAAAAATGGTTGACTCTCAAGAACAGTGAGCTTTTGGGCATTTTATCATGTTCTAGCCCTATGCTGCTCTCCAGCTCAGTGGTAGCTGTAATAGGTAACATTCTGCAGTCCCGGTGCAGCACGGCATCTACAGCAGTGAGCAAGTAGAACTGGATCTCTTTCAAAGCCTTATTTCCAAAGTATGGTCATTATTTTACCTGTCTGAACGGTCCCTGGAAGACCCACTTTCAAGGCTGACTTGTAACACACCCTATACTAAAAGCCTTCTTCCTTACATTGCAGTGAAAACAATTAGTCAAGTGCTTTATCTTTGCAGCTGCCTGGGGAGATTGATAACTATTGGGGAACACAGATTAACCAAACATCTTAAGGAAAACCTGAAGAATGAGATGCCTATAGTGGCTCTCAAAGACTCAGACATATATTGCAGGGAATCTAGAAGGCCACATGCATGTGTAGAGCTATGTGCCTGCTGAGGAAAGACCTTAGAAGACTACAGTGCCTCATCTTTGGCTGACCATAAGGCCATGGTCAGCAGAAAGTGGGAACTTACAGTGTAGCTGAAAATTAATCTGGCTGAATGTTGAAAGCATACAAAGTACACACAAGCCCCTCAGCAAAGACAGAAAATTTGGTTCCAGTCCTTTAAGGAAACCTGATCAGCAACTGCGAGGCCAACCAAGTAGAGACTTAAGTGGCCACATGTGACAAAGAATACAGATTTCACATTAGTACAGGAAAATCACTAAACAAACAGCAGTGGCTATAGAAAACAGCAACAACAAACCCTGGGTAGAGGATATCATCTGATTTACAGAGTTGTCACATTATTCGAAATGTTCAGTTTGCAAAAAAAGAAGTTTGCCAAGAAAAGAATAGCCCACGCATGGGGAAAAGCAATCAATAGAAACAATCTGAGGAAGTGCAGATGTTTTCATTAGATGAAAACAAAACTTTAAATCAGCTGTTTTAAGTAATGTTCAAAAGAGCTAAAGGAAAGTATGCCCAAATGAGTTTTTATGAATTATGAAAATGGTATCTCAAATAGAAAATGTCGATTAGGAAACAGAAATTATAAAAAGGAACCAAATAAAAATTCTGGAGTTGAAAAGTATAATAACCGCTTGAATAATTTACTAGAGGGGTTCACCAAACAATTCTCAGTAAATTTTAAAATACTGAAATCTTTTTCTGAACACAGTGGTATGAATCAGTAATAGGAGGACAACTGGAAAATTAACAAAATGTGGAAATTAACACACTCTTGACTAACCAATGGATCAAAGAAGTAGTCAAAAGAGAAACCAAAATATATCTTGAAACGAAAATGGAAACACAATACACCAAAATTTATGGGATGCGGGAGAAGCAGTTCTAAGAAGGAAGTTTATAAAGATAAAGGCTCTATTAACAAGAGAGATCTAAAATACACTACCCAACTTTACACCTCAAGGAACCAGAAGAACAAAGTCCAGTTAGTATAAAGGAAGGAAATAACAAAGATCAGAGCAAAAATAAATGAAGTAAATAGAAAAATAGGAAAAAAAAATCAATGAAACTAAGAAGACTTTTTTGAAAACAAACTTTTAGATGACTTACCAAGAAAAAGAGGACTCAGTTTTATAAGTCAAAAGGGAGACATTGCATTGGCTACCACAGAAATACAGCAAGTTGTAAGAGACAACTATGAGTAATTGTATACCAACAAATTAGACAGTCTAGAAGAAATGGATAAATTTCTAGAAACATACAGCCTACCAAGTTTGAATCTTGAACAAAATCTGAACAGACCAACAGATTGTATCATTCATCAAAAACCTCACGACCAAAAAAAGTCTATAATCAGATAGTTTCACAGGTGATTTCTACTGAACATTTACAGAATTAAACAGCAATTATTCTCAAAAAAAAAAAAATTGAATACAGTAGGAGAAAACACTCCCAAACTATTTTAAGAGGGTAGCCCTACTCTGATACAAAAGCCAGATAAGAATAGTACAAAACAATAAAAAATAAAAAACTACAGACCAATATCTCAGATGAATATAGTTGCAAAAATACTCAAAGTATTAGCAAACTGAATTCAACACATTTAAAGGATTATACACCATGATCAAGTGAGACTGATCCCTGGAAGTCAAGGATAGTTACCACATGAAAGTCAATAATTGCAATACACCACATTAGTAGAATGAAAGAAAAAAACATATGATTATCTAAATTATCTTAAGACAGTTAGTTAGATGGTTTACAATCCTAAGATTCATATGGAACCACAAAAGATCCCAGATAACCAAAGCAATTTCTTCTTAAGCAGGAAGCATCACACGTCCTGATTTCAAATTACATTACAAAGCTATAGTAATCAAACCATAAAAAGACACAGACCCGTGGCACAGCATCAAGAGCTGAAGACTCTAGTTACCACTATCAGGAATGAAAGTAGACATTACTACCAAACTTACACAAATGAAAAACAAGTTTAGGGGGATATTATGACCAATTGTATGCCAACAAATTAGGTAACGAATTGATACATTGTGAACAAGATACAAAATACCAAAACAGACTAAAAAATGAAATCTGAACAGTCTAATAAAAAGTAAAAACACTAATTAGTGATCAAGATAGCTTTCCACAAAGAATAACCCAGATCCAAATGGCTTCATTGGCGAGTTCTACCAAATGTTTAAGTACGAATTCTTCAAACTGTTCAAAAAAAATAGAAGAGGGAATACTTCCTAACTTAATGAACATAGTTTTATCCCGATACCAAAATTAGACAAAAGACAATATCACAAGAAATACAGATCAGTATCTCTTAGCAGTATGGTTGCTATAATTCTCCAAAAATATTAGAAAATTGAATTCAGAAGCTTAGTAAAAGGAGTATATCCCATTACCAAGTGGAATTTATATCATGACTACAAGGTTTGTTCATCAATATACTATACCAATAGAATAAAGGGAACAAATGCACACTCATATTGGTAGATGTAGAAAAAGGAACTTGACCCAACATCCCTTCATGATAAAAAAAACACTCAAGCCAGGAACAGAAGGTACCTTGCTCAACCTGATAAAGGGCATCAACGATAAACCGACAGCTAACATTACACTTAATGATGAAAGAACTAAAGCTTTCCCTCTAAGAACAAGACAAGACATCCATTCTCAACACTTCTATTCAACATTGTACTGGAGGTTCTAGTCAGGGTAATCAGGCAAAAAAAAAAAAAAAAGTCCAGTCATATTCAAAAGAAAGATGTTGAACTATATTTGCAGATAACATGATCTTACACATAAAAAACTATAGAATCCATACATATTAAGAAACTATTAGCATTAATGAGTTCAGCAAGGTTGCAGAATACATGACTAATAAGCAAAAAATCATTTGTGTTTCTCTATACCAGTTGTTACTGGCTGAATTGTATGCCCTCCAAATTCATATGGTGAAGCCCTAATACATAGTACCTCAGAATGTTACTGTTATTTGGAGATCAGTTCTTTAAAGAGGATATATTAAAATGAGGCTGTTAGTGTAGGCACTAATCCAATCTGACTGGTGTCCTTAATAAGAGAAAATTTGGACATAAAGAAAGAGCGACTTCAGGGATGCACTCGCACAGAGCCAAGATTATGTGAGGGCACTTAGAGAAGGCAGCTATCCGCAAACCAAGGAGAGAGGCCTCAGAAGAAACCAAACCTGCTGACACTTTGATCAGTTCCAAAACTGAGAAAATTTATGTTGTTTAAGCTACTCAGCATGTGGTATTGTTTTGGCAGCCATAGCAAATTAATATGCTAGCCATGAACAATTTAGAAGTGAAATTTAAAAATTCCATTTATAATAGCATAAAAAACACTTAGGAATATATGTAACGAAAGTAGTACAAGGATAGTACACTGAAAACTACCATTTTGAAAGAAATTAAAGACCTAGATAAATGGAAAGACATTGCATTTAAATGGATTGCAAGATTTTCAAGATTTCTTATTGTTAAGATGGCAGAAGTCTCCAAGTTAATCTACAGAGTAAATTTAATCCCTATCAAAATTCCAACTACTATTTTTGCCCAGTAACCAAAATAGCTTGCTACTGGCACTAAGATACACATATAGATCAATGTGATAGAATTAAGGGTCCAGATATAAACCAGTCTATGGCCAATTGATTTTCAACAATGATGCGAAGTTCATTCAATGAGAAAATAATTTTGTCCAAAATGGCTGAGACAACTGTATATCCACATACAAAAGAATAATTTTGGTCCCCTTCCTCACACTGAATACAAATATTTAAACAAGATGAATCGGAAACCTAAAAAAATTTAAGAGCTAAAACTATAAAACTCTTAGAAGAAAACAGGGGTGTAAATCTTTGTGACCTTAAATTAGGCACGGGTTTCTTATATATGGTGCCTAAAGCAGAAACAAAGAAATATATTTAAATTGTATTTAATCAGAATTTTTAAAAGATGTGCATGAAAAGACTATCAAGAAAGTAAAAAGGCAGTCCATACAATGGGAGAAAATGTTTGCAATTCATATATCTGACAAGAGCTAGGGTTCAGAATATATGAACATTTACATCTCAATAATGAAAAAAAACAACCCAGTTAAAAAGGAGCAAAGGGTTTGGATAGGCAGTTCTCCAGAGAAGATACACAAATGCCCAGTAAGCACCTGAAAAGATGTTCAATATCAATAGTCAGTAGGGAAATATAAATCAAAACCACAATGTGATACTACTTCACACCAACCAGGATAGCTATAATTTTTTTTTAATGGGAAATAACAAATGTTAGTGAAGATGAGAAGAAATTGGGCCCCTCATACATTGCCAAGAATGTAAAAAAGGTGTAGCCATTATGGAAGACAGTTTGTCATTTCCTCACAGAGTTAAATAGAGTCACTGTATCATCCATGTATCCACATATACTGTGCAAGTTGTACATGATGTTCATAGCATCATTATTCATAATAGCCCCAACGTGGGAACAGCTCAAATATCCATCAACTGCTGAATATATAAAGTGTAGCATATCCATTCAATGGAATATTATTTGGTAATAAAAAGGAATACAGTACTGATATATGCTACAGCATGGATGAACCTTGAAAACATGGTAAATGAAAGAAGTCAGACCCAAAGTCACATGTCATATGATTCTTTTCATGTGAGGGATCCAGAATAGGCAAATCCATAGAGACAGAAAGTAGATTAGTGGTTGCCAGAGTCTGTGGGGGAGGGGAATGGGGAGTAACTGCTAATGGGCATGAGGTTTTTTGGGGTGATGAAAATGGTTCTGGAATTAGATGGTCCTATGAGTATACTAAAATCCACTGAATTGTATGCTTTAAACGAGTCTAGAGCTATGTCAATTATAAATCAATAAAAAATTCATATGGTGAAGATGAAAAAGAGAAAAAAGAAAACAAGATGAATGCAAGGTGAGGAAAGGAAATGCAGTAGAAGCCATCAGGGTTGAATATTAGTCATGTGGTGGCATGTGGTGCAGAGCACTTCAGCAGTTAACACAAGGCCCATGATCTGTGCTAGGAATAATAGCCTCCACTAGGGGCTCTGCAGAAGCACAACTTCTGCGAAACGTATTTCCTGTGGTTCAGACATTTTTTAATCAGTTCAGAAAAATCTCGGTTGACAATGTCCACAACAATCAGCATTTTCAGAACTTTTCTGAGTGTTCCATATTAGGTATTGTGCAGCATATTCCTTAATATGTTTCATTTATTAATGCCCTTACCCTTTTTAGGTGTTGCTAGGCTGCACCATGCAGGCCTGTATACCTTGTAATTACCCAGACCCGAGACTGAAGGAGCCTGAAAATGGCAACAGAGAACGATATTGGATAGGGGATCTTACAGGTCTGAAACAAAGGGTCCTGGAGCAATACCTCACCGTGTACAGCAGACGGGACAGTGCAGCCATCTTCACTACTCGGGGAAGGAGGAGGCTACCATTTATAGGGGGAATTGACGTCAGGTTTGTTCATCAGTTACCAGGGAAACCAGCAGCGTGGGCACGTCTTTTACAGCCCCTCAGGTTAATGAACGTCACAAGGGCAGATGTTTCTCTTTAATAAATGAGCAGGCGGCGCCGTTCTGGCCTAAGGATTAGAACAATCACTAGCTGGGGGAGAGGGCAAGCAAGTTCGTATAAGTAGGGTGCAGGTGAAGTAGGGACCGGTGGACGAGGGGATGTAGAAAAAGCAGGAGAGCAGCCGTCCTGAGTGGCCTGGCTGTACACTCCACCCTACATACCCCACACCACCTTTACCATCTTGGTCCACCCCCTTCCCCAGTATACCTAGGTCAGGTGTGCAGAGGCGTACTGCAACCAAGTACCACAGAGACAATACAGACAGAGTCTAAGCGGTGGGCAAACTTTGGAGCCAGTCACTTATTGGCTCAATTTTTCATGGACGTCCACAGGAGGACGACAACGGCATGTTGCCATAGACCCTGCAATCAAATTCATTTGGCAGTGAGGCCATCGTTGTTACCTAGCCCACGAACAGATTCCCTCCACTTAGATGAGAGATGAAATGTAAGGTATTTAACAGGCACAATACAGGGATCATGACCATTAAGCAAAATACAAGCAGTAACAGCATTCTGAGATAATACCACACCTACCTGTGGCTTTTGTCGCGGCCTGCAGTACCACACCACCCGTCCACACTCAGTCCGCACAGTTGATGTCAAATACTGGAGAGGCGGAGTAACAGACCACAGGTTAAAATAATGGTGCTTTTCTCCATTATGGGGCCCGGATTAATTACCTTAGTAGTCTTAGGCGGGGCCGGGTGGAAGACAGGTGAGATCTGTAAGTCCCTTTTGTAATTCTATTCCCCACACAGGGCAGCAAACCCAAACTATTGAGGACTTACTTGCCAGTCCCAGGGCCATTTTATAATGTGTTTCTCGGTGGGTAGATTCTGTGGCAAGGGCAAAAGTGAGTCATTGTCCTGACCTATAATCAATCGGCAGCGGTCCTTTGGTGGTCAACAGTTGAACTTGGATGGTGTTGACTAGTTGTCTCTGGGTTAACGTGGCGTAGGCACTGGGATGATTGCTCCTGGAATGTTCGGTTATAGATTTCGCATCTCAATTGTTGTTTAAGTAGTCCTTTCATCCTTTCAGTTAGCCCAGCAGCAGTGGAGTTGTAGGGCAGGTGGAAATGCCAGCATCTGTCATTTTTAGAGGCCCATTCCTGCACTTTGTGGTGGGTAAAGTGGGTTCCTTGGTCACTATCAATGTCGATGGGAGTCCTGTATGTCGTGCACAGCTCTTCTAGACCCTGAATAGTGGGTTTTTTGCATTGCTCGATGACTTACGTAGGCCTTTTATGTCTTCCACCTGTTGTAATGCATTGTAGACTGCATATAGCTGTTGTTCGCTCACACTGTATCGTTGCTCTGACCATTGCCATAGCTATGACCAAAAAAGGGTAGTCTTATCATTTTGCCATTGTCACAGGCCCCAGCGAAACCTGGGTAACTGGCCATGTCTAATTCACAAGTCTGTTCCTGAGTTATTATCCCTAAAGCCTGTGTCTGTAATTGTTTAGGGGCGGTGGGTCAGGGGTATGCCTGTATTTTGTAGATAATCCAGGTCCTTGCGTTCTGTCTGTATTCACCAGCCATCCCTGTGCAGTCAAGATGAACCATGAGCACGGGGCTGCTACTCTTAAACTTGAAAGAGACTCTGAGGTTAACAGGCTATTATCAACATAAATGGAAGAGAACGATCTCTCTCATGGTCGACAGCTGCCGGGGGCACGCCCACGCTAGTGGACGGCCGCCTCGGGATTGCCTCTCACAACTTTGGGGCCCCACGTGCTAGTGGACAGCCACCCCAGGCTTAACTCCACAAGTGTCCATTCCCTGTTCTTATTTCCCAACATCTCAGTGCTCATGGGAGTTTCCCTGGTGTCCTGACTTGTTCACCAACTGTTGTGCTGCGCTCTGCAGGCCTGCAAGCCTTGTATTGTAGTTGCACAGCCTGGACACTGAAGAAAGAGCCTTGAGACAGTGACAGAGATCAGTAATATTGGATAGGGGATCTTACCTGTCTGAAATAAGGGTCCTGGTGCAATGCCCCACACGTACAGCAGACAAGCCACAGCAGCCATCTTTACTGCTTGGGGAAGAAGGAGGCTACCATTTATAGGGGGAATTGATGTCAGGTTGGCTCATCAGTTACCAGGGAAACCAGCTGGCGCATGTCCCTTACAGCCCCTCAGGTTAACAACCATCATGAGGGCAGATGTTTCCCTTTAATAAACTAGCAGGTGGAACCAAAGGATTAGAACAATCACTAGCTGTGGCAGGGGGCAAGCACTGTTCACGTGAGTAGGTGAAGCAGGGACCGGTTGAGCGGGGATGTACGAAGAGCAAGAGAATAGCCATACTGGGTGGCCTGATCATACAGGAGTGTACAATTCCATTTTAATAATTTGATTTTACTATTTTGAGCTGCACATTTTTTGCACTTTGCTATTTACTGGTCAAAAAAACTTCAGCTTATTAAGATTCAGAAAGAAGACAGTATAAACATGTATGCCATTTTAATGCAATATGTTATTTCATTATGAAAGAGGCAAATATAATTATATTTTAATTTCATCTAAATAGTAAATGTACTATTGATATGAGGATAAAAGGCATTAAGTATTCTTGCATGCTAAATGTCCCTGTAAACAAAGAGTGATATTAGCTGTTATGTAATTTTTTAAAATGCTTATTTCATTGAAAACACTCTATTCATAAAATTTTTACTTAAGATTATGAAAGAGCAAAAAGCTGAAATATCCATCAATAGTATAATGAAATCTTGGTTGATTCTGAAAGTCAGCCAAGATGAAGGAATGAGTCTTGTAATTGAGTACCAGAGGTAAAAAAAATTAGCCCTATTAAATGAGGAGAAAGAGGAAATGCCTTAGACCTAGAGGAAAGGTCATAATATTAGATTAGGACTGAATAAAAGCAGTCCACTACTAGCAATTTCCCTTTACTTGACAGCAATTATAGAAAGTTTTAACAAATTCTATTAAAATGGACAAAAACTATCTCCTAAAATAATAATAGATTACAATAAATACTAAGTACTCCACAGCCTGTATTACATCTCAGTTTTTTCAAAACGAGCTTGATGGTTTCTTGAGTATCCTGTTAGCCAAGTTTCAATTTGGGAGAGATGATAGAATTGGAGGTGGGATGAGATGGGTAATTGTAATTACCTTTATGCAGATAGTATTGCACTTGGAATGTGTAGAAATGGCTTTGAAGGTTGGTGTAGATAAGGGGTTGCAAACAGGTTGGAAATCTGTGCAGACTTTAGCTCAGGTGCTAATGTCAGCCCAAAAGTTCTCTGTTGGTGAGAATGATTCTGATATAAAATCTTAAGATCTTAAAGGAGGGTGTTCAGTGAATTCCAGACCTTTGTCATGGACAAGGAACTCAAGTGCTGCTCCTTTGTGATTCCTGATTCATTTGTTCCTCGAGAGGTTAGCTAAAATTAAGCCAGTGAGTAAAAAACAAACAAAAAACCCCCAGCAATTCAGTTCTTACAACTATAGTAAATAGAAACAAAGCTCACTCTTTATAACTCTTCTCTTTAGTCAGATGGAAGATGAAACTTTTTCCACAGAGATATCTTAATTTCTCTCCATGAAAGTGAAATAGATTATTCTGTGGTGAAACATATATGGCAAACTTAGATCATTTAGGCCACAAAGTATACTACTTTTAATTAGCCAGGATTTTATATGAGTAATAAACTTTCCATTTCACGCTGAACATACCATCCTATATACATTTTAGTTGTTACTTGCTATAATGTAAAGGGAAAATAATTTTTTTTACAAATAATTATTGGTTGACATTTAAGGCAATGTACCAAAGCCTAACTTTATTTTGATGTTGTTCTTTCTTACTTAGTTCTGAGCACTAAATCATCATGCATGATTGATTTATGCTTACCTGCGTCTTCTCCCATACTAAAGTATTTTCTATGTGGACAGCTCTTCAGAATAAGATTAAGATATGAGTAAAATGAAACAGGACCAGTGAGATAGACAAAACACATAAAAGCCTCTTCAGACTTACTCTGAATTACCACTTGACTCCCTTTCGATTTTTGGCGTCAAATTTCCACTTAAGGTATAAAGCTTCAATCAGGAGGGCAAAGCATTGCTGACAACAAACAAGAAACTAAACACTGCTAATTTGCACATATAATAATAAAGGAGAAAAGAAAGAAAATGATACCAGGGAGAGGCAGGGACTTGTTTCTTCTAAGAGAAACAGGAAACACCCGTTTTTCTACTGTGAAAGGGGAGGGAAATATTCCAGACTAAAGAAGAGTTGCTTTCTTGAAATGGCTCCTCCCGGGTCCCCATAATTTTGCATATAAATGGGAAATGGAGCTGTACTGAACGTTTTAGGAAGCTTTCTGCAAGGATTCGTGAAGTAAGCGAGGTCAGTAGGGATACAGACCAAAAAAATCGACGTTAATTAAATGACAATAAGATTTTGATAGGAAGATTCATTTTTCCAACTTACTGTTAAATAAGTATCTCAGGCACTCAACTTTGGATGTAATGTTACATAGAACTTAACTCTTGGTTGAGCATAAGTAAAAGAACCAGGTTTTCTAAGTAAGGTGAGGAGGGGGAAATCACCTGGTTGGGAGAAAGCTCAGGAGAGAGGAAGTAGCATTAAAGAGTGTGTATCCATGACGAGTTTACATATTCCAAAATAAATAGCAAACTGAGTACTGGATTGAGGAAAACATGCTACACTTCCTGTTTCTCTTCTGCTCACCAGCTAAGGAACCATGAGAAAGGCATTCTTTCGGCATCAAATTGGCAAGAGTAGTTTATCTGGATCCACTTCCAGTGGGTACTGAGACAAAATTAAGGTGGTATTGATGGCACCCATACATTTTTTAGAGCATGGAAAAGACTGGACAAGAATAGACTAACAGGACCTTTTGCTCTTAGAACACTGAAGCAAATTCTCCATTTGATTTAGGACACCCTCTCTCTTCCTTTCCCTCTCTTTAATTTAAGAAGCACAAAGTCATGTACTTTGTGCCAGGCACTGTTCTCAATTCTTTAATTATTCAGTGTTAACTCATTTAATCCAATACAACAACCTTATAAGGGCATAACTACAATTCTCCCCTGATGGATGGGGAACTGAGGCACTAAAAAGAATATTGCTCAAAGCCATATAGCTATTTAGTGGGGGAGGTGGAATTCTAGCCCAGTCTGGTTCTAGAATCTGTACTTTTTTAACCAATATGCTGCTTTCCTTCCTTTCTTTGTATTTACCCCTTTAAAATAAGGTTAACTCTGCGAAATAAGGTGTAAACTTTCTGAAAGGGCTGGAAAGGGTTAACGCTGAAGCACTTCCGCGAGCTGAAAAAACAAAAACAAACCAGCCAGCGAAAGCCTGTTAAAGCCCCCGTAGGAAATTCAGTGGGCCTCCTGTTTCTTTAAACTCTCGCTTTCGCTCCCGCTGACACTTTACAAAGCCGCAGCGGCGGGTCCAAGCTGCCGCGCGCCACCTTCCTCCACCCGCCCGGCGGGCCGGGGGTCCGAAGGGGCTCCGCAGGGTCAGTAAGCGAATACGGGCTCAGGTTTGCATTCTTCACACCCCAGCCGCCGCCGCACACGCCCTCCCGGGAATGGCGAACTGTAATTAACCCTGTAGCGCCCAGGAAGACCCCACCGGCGGCGAGCGCCCGCAGGGTCGGCTGCTGGGCCGCGATTCCCCGCAGGCGGGAGCGAAGGCGGCCCAGGGCCAGGTGGGTGTGCGGGCACCGCTGGCCCGACCGCCAGGGGTGCGAGCTGGGTGCGGGGATGGCGCCCGGGCAGCGCAGAGGTGCCGTCCGGCGCGCCCCTCCTAGCTCGGCTTTCTCGCCTCCTCTCCCGGCGCGCCAGGCCGCCGGCTGCCGGGGGGCACGCCGGGCTGGAGTCGCCCTCTCACTCCCCCTTGCCTTGCTCCCCCGGTTTAATCTCTCGGCGACTCCTCTGCCAGCCCCGAGGAAAGTGCAGCCATTGGACAGGTCGGTGCTAGCTGCCGGTTTCGGGGAGGAAGGTGGGAGAAGCCTGGAGGAGCAAGGGGGAGGGAAGCGGGGGGTGGGGGGGGAGGATGCAGCGGCAGATCTGGCAAATTGCGAGCTGCCTTCCCTCCCCAAAGTGTGGAGCTGGAGTGCGGGGGAGCGCGGCGGCGGCGGCGGCGGCGGCGCCTCCTCCGCCACCAAACTCCGGGGCTCGGCGGGGCTTGGGGCCACCTCCTCCTTAGCCAGGAGGAACCCTCTCCCGATAGGTTTCAGCCTGACTTTTCCCTCCCCATTTCTTTCTTCTTCCTCTCTCTCTCTCTTTTTTCCCCAATACATTTTTCCTGCCTTCGGACCTCAGACTGCTGCAGCCCGAGCCTTCCCAGGGCTCAGCTCTGGGGCTGCTCATCCCTCCGGCTGCGAGCACGGACGCGCGCCCAGCGTCGGGGCGAAGAAAAGAAGAAAAACTTGTCGGAGGGGTTTCGCCATCCCACAGTGACACCCTTCCCGCAAACCCAGACCTTCCGCGGGGGCCACCCTAGGACTGGGGAAAGTTCCTTCCGAACCGACAGCCCTCTTGGATTTGGACAGGCACCCGCGCTGGCTGAGGAATTAGATCTGTTTTGAACCCAGTGGAGCGCGTCGCGGGGGCTCGGAAGTCACCGTCTGCGGGCACCGGGGTGGCGCTGCTTGTGCGAAACGGAGAGTTTGCCAGCCCCAGCTCAAGTGGCCTTTCGTCTCCGCAGTTGTTGTGTGTCTGGGGTGAGGGCTGCGAGTGTCGTGGCAAGTTGTGAAGAGAGACCTGGAGGTCCGGAGAGGACCGCGCTCCCCTCGCGCTCCCTTCTTCCTCTTCCCGGCTCCCGGGTGTGAAGTCCCAGAGAAATTTACAAAGGCCTCTGCATCCCGCCGAGACCAGTCTGCAGTGTTCGGCCCCGTTGTCCCCGTTCCCAGCGGGAGCCCCGGGGCACAGGGTGCCGGAGAAGTACTGGCGGGGAAGGGGAGGGAGGTCGCGGCAGCGGCATGGCGAGGTTCCCGAGGGCCGACCTGGCTGCTGCAGGAGTTGTGTTACTTTGCCACTTTTTAATGGACCGGTTTCAGTTCGCTGAAGGGAGGCCTGGAAACCAAGTCAATGGTAAGATGCACTTTCGCTTCTTACTTTTGTGCCCAGCTGAAGACCTCTCTGGCACCCCGTTGTCAACCCACTCCCTCCCTACCTATGCCCTTGGTAAAGTTGTTGCAATTGCATTTCGACTAAACTTGGGCGTCTCAAATGGGCAGAAGAATGTTGGCTGGATGAGTAGGGTGGTAGGGTCTGGGGGTTAGTTATCTTAAGGATTTACCGCTTGCTTCACCTGAGCGGCTGGCAGGGAGTGGTCCTGACTCCCCGGACGCGCCCAGAGAGCGCTCTGGTGTTAGAGCAAACCTTCCGCGGATACCTCGCCCAGGAGCTGGCAGCCCGGGCTGTGTCCTCCCCGGCTCCGCCTCCTTCCCTGCTGCCGGGATAAACTGAGGGAGTGCGTGATGGGGGCGGTAGGTGGTGGACGTGGTGGCAGCCGGGGACTGCAGAGCTCCCCTCTGCTGGAGAAGATTCCCTGGGGCTGCACCTTCCTCCCCCAGGCGATCCCCACCTCAGCTCCCTCTTGCTGTCGGGGGCTGAGCGGGCGCTGCAAGTGGGGCGGGGTGGGTGCAGCGGGACGCAAAGGAAGGAAGGAGGTGGCAGCGGTGGGGCGGGCGCCCCTCGGGAGACCAACCACTGGCCCCATTGTCCTCCGCTGGCCGGCTTCGCAGACAGGCCTGAACGTGCAGGGCCTCCTCCGAGTGGCCTGATATTGCCCCCACGCGGAGCCCCGGCCCCGCACGTTCCCAGGGGTGGCTGCTGCAGCCAGGTGCGCGTCCCTCCGGAGCCGCGCCCCCCGGGCCGAGCGCGGAGCCGGCGACGCCGCCCTGGGCCCGCCGGCTCCTCCTGGCGAGGCGCTGCTGAGCCGGAGGTCCAGCTGCCTTCCGGACCCTGCCCACTGTGAACCGGGTGCCTGCTCCCCGTTTCTGCCCCTCGGGAAGAAATGGATAGACTTCGAGAGGAGGTGAATGAGCAAAAACACTTACAGGGAAAAGAAAAAGGAAATAAAACCTTGTTGATGAGGCTAATCAAGGTTTGCTTTTGTCCTGTTTTAATCCTGAGGAGGGGATTCCTCAGGAAGTATACTGGCGTCCGCAAATGTCAAAGCTGCCAGTCGCAGATGGAAGGCTAGGGAGAGCACCTGGGGATTCCAGGTGAGGTGAATCTTGAAGGGAAGTCCTTGAATGAATGTTACCGAGCTGAGACAGCCGAAACACTGTGTCTGCCCCTGGTGTAAATTCTTATGGAGAAAGCACAGATTCTGACTCTGCTCCAAATTATGATTGGAGGGTGTGTGTGTGTGTGTGTGTGTGTGTGTGTGTGTGTGTGTTGGGGAGCGGGGGGAGGGCAACAAGATGACAACACTTTTAAAGCTGTGAATAAAACGCAAGTTTCCTGGATGTTGATTTGTCTTTATCACATATAATGGCTCTGCATAGATGGACATAGGTTGTTCTTGACTAAGTATTATTTATATCAATAGATCATACCTTCTGTGTATTTCTCTGATACATTTCATTGGTTAAAAAAAAAAAAAGACTTGTCTGGGAAGCTGCACATGTATTTTAAAAAGTGCAACAGTAGTTTTCATGGGCATCTTCATGAAATAAATAAATGCTTCAAGAAAGCAATTTACTTCTTTCCAAAGGAGGTTAGAGAGGTGCGTGTGCCAAAAATGCATCCCAAGTTGTTTATTTGAAAACCTCTTCGGCACTGGAAGTAAATAATGCATTTACAGTAAAAAAATAAATAAAAGGTCAGCAAATGTTTATTTTTTTCCTGAACTTTTTTTCATTAATAATATGTTACTGAGAAAAGAACAATACATACAATAAGTTTACTATTCTGAGTTCTCAAATTGAGGATAAAATTTACTCCACTCTAAAATTGAACATATAGTTAAAAGCCTTTGCTTTGGGGAATATGAAATACATAAGTTGTTCAACATAGATCTGCAGGTATTATAAACCAGTATTTCTGGTGGAAAACTAGAAGCCCACATCTTTACAGGATTGAATAAAAAAGGAATAGTTTTATATTTCTCAGCAAATTTTTTGAGATTTATTACAAAACGAAGTAACTTCTTTCCTGGATATCAGTCTGCATTAATTTTATTAAATAATCTTGGAATTAAATGGTTAGCCTACTGTAATACCTAAAATACAGCAATGAAATGGAAGAAAAAATATAGTTTCCTTTGTAAAATAGTCTAGCTAAGAAGTTCAATGCAGGAAAAATTTTAAAAGTCCGACAGTCTTGGAATTCGGCATGTATCAATCAGGATTTTTTTACAGACATTTTGGCGGGGGGTGGGGGCAGGGGAGTCTGATTTCATAAAGGACATTTTTTATGCATTCCTTTAGAAATGCTGCAGTTGACTTTGTTGCCACCAGAGGGCAGAGAAACCACTAATTTCCTTCCTATTCTCTCCCAAACCTGAGATGAGTGATCCTCAATATTTTGTCTTTCCTATGTGTAGTATTTTTTGATATTTCAACTTAACATTCGTAAATGAGTGGCAGTTTAAAGCAATGAGAGTTTATTATATTTCCCATTTTCGTTGGAATTAAATATTTATTCATTTAATATTTATATAGTACTCCCTACATGTAGACTTACACCACACGAATGTATTCAAGGTATAATAAGTACAGTGGAAAACCCCAAGTACTCTCTTTCGCATCACTGTTGGCAATTATTAACACGTTGTGGAATTTCCAAGAATATACTTTAAAATTATCTCTCGTGATTGAAAGTTCATTATATAGTGAATTTTCTTTTAGGATTGAATGTATTCTATGTATATCTGAAAAGTATTTGCCCACGCTAAATAGAATACCTCAACCAATGTTTAGAGAAAAATAAGCTTAGAATAATGTTAAATTTTATGAATCTCAAATCATTTCCATATTGTTATACATTCATCTTTATACCCTGAACTGATTGAAAAACAGTTTAGTAACAATGTCAAAGGAGAAAGATGCAGTAATATCTTGTAGAATTCTAAAATTTAAATCAGGAAAAAAGGCCTAAAATATGTAGTTATATTTTGGCCTGATTATTGCTCTTAAATGTGATTTAATGCAACAAGGAAGTTCATGACCACTATAGAGAGAGCAATAATAGTTTAGGACCCCAAGGAATTTTCACTTTTTAAACTTTCTAATATTGCTGTGTTCTAGAAACAAGTAGTTTATTTTTAGCAGATCGTTTACATTTAGTTGTTTTTCTAGTTGGATATTTTCCTATTATTTTCTGCTTTCATTAGAGTTAAAAAACTTAGTTTGAAATATTACTAATTTGTGGAGTTTGCTATAAGAGTATCTCTGTTGAGACTTACTGTCACTAGTATAAATTTTCTAACTATATGCAGACATACCTGGAGCAAAAGATTAAGACGGGTTAATTCAAGAGAACATCTCTATAAAATGGACATGGGTCAGATTATTGGAAAATCACAGGTTTTTTTAAATCAATGACTCTTGACTGCATACAGAAATTTTTTAAATATAAAATGTGACAGTCTCTTTCCTTTAGAGGATAGATAGAAGTTGAAGCCTGAGGTTGGGTAAGTTTGGAATGAGACATAACTGTGATCTAGAACACTTAATTCAGAAATAAGGTTTGAAATTCATGGATGTTTGCAGAGAGATTTGGGATTATTACAATTAGGACAGTTTGTGCATTTCTTAAGTTTGATCTTTAGAAACAGGTTCTTACCAAGGAGAATATGCCTGAGTAAAACTTAGGAATGGAAAATACTAATTTGCTCCCCACGGATTTCCTCTCTGCAAGAGTCAGATACTTTCATGCAGAGGTGTAGATACTATGGATTCTTTTCAATAGTTTTGGTCTCAGTTTTTTGCTTCCTAAAAGGTATCTCCTATTGTAGAAACAGTATGTTTATGAAGATGAATGAATTGGTCAACTGTGACCATGAGATCTAAAGTCTTGAGTTGGTTCCCCACTACATCAATACAGTCTCTTCACCATGGCCATTACCGTGAGGCCTCAGACTGCTTTTCCACCTCACCCTCCCCTGCGTGTTTTTAACAGTCTAGCCAAATGAGGCTCCTTGATGTTCCCAGAGTATGTACCAGGTGCTACCACCTCCATGCCGTTCCTCCTGCCCTTCCTTCCGTAACCCATCTCTACCCATCCACCTTCCACTTTTTCTTACAGGCTTATCTCTAGTGACACCGTCCACAAAAGGATGAGGTGCCTCAGAACCCTCCGAGAACTCTAGGGCTTTTTTAAGGCACTTGTCTGACTCTGCTTGGTATCGTAGGAGTTTGTTTCCTTCTCATTTCGGCATCTCTTTTTCATATATTCCTTTAGACCATATCAGGCTCTGTTGTCATTCGCTTGTGAATCCCCTGTGGCATCTACCACACAGGCATGCAATAAATAGTTGTTGAACTGACTGAACCGACTGGAATTACAGTTCAAGCTGGACTGTGGACTAGACTGTCACCTTGGGAGACTTTCATACTTCTTGCTCTATTTATGACTTTCTTCCATAAGTAAGATGGAAATGAAAATACAGTGGGCTTCAGAGAACGATAGTTTAAAATGAGAGAATAGGATCCAGAGGTCTGTCATAATGGTTCTGCTGGATGATATTTACCTTAAACCTTCTGTTAATAGATAGAACTTTCAAAAAATTCATTCTGCCATTCTGCTATACTTCTGGTTTCTGACTGTATTTTCAGAAACCAGAAGTATAGTTCTTAATCTAATACCTTAAAGTACAGTGTGTGTATATATATGTATATGTGTGTATGTATACATAATATGTATATATAGTGGTGGTGCTCTGTTTTCAGTGGAGACGAACACCATTAAATAAGTTTGGTTCTTTGTGAAATTACTTTTGTACTGAATTGTGCTTAGGCCTCATGCCATTAACCTACACTGAAGGTGGCTTTAAAAATATAGTCTCCTAGAACTTGTTATGGTGGCTGTTACTGGGGGAGGTGGTGTGGTGCAATGCATTGCACAGTATCTGCTCCCCAAGTAACAGAGAGAGACAGACAGACACAGAGAGAAAGAGCTTGTGTCTTAATAACAGATATAGTTGGTCTTCTGCAATGGTTTGTTTGCATCTTCTGGACATTATAAATATTGACCAGAAAGATTAGTTTTTAAAAAATGTGGTTTTTTGAAAGCTCAGAGCACAATTTTGTGGCCCACGTCCAACAAGTATATACACCTTCTGGCCTGCATTTTTTGTACTGGTTTACCTGGGTCTTCATCTTATCTTTCCTACTCTCACTTAGCTTTGTCCAGCTTTTCTCCCTTAAAATCTTGTATTTGTTGTAGAGATGGGAAATAAGTAAATAAAAAGCAGTCACCATAATACCTAAGGTTGTATATTACGAAGTTGCTTTTCTGCTTTCTTTTAATCTAACTCCAGTCCTTTGCCTTCATTCTGAGCACATATTTATATTTCGCAAAGCTTTAATTATCTCTTTACAGTATTCCACTCTGAGAACTCTTTCTTCTTCACTGAGGTTCACACAGGATGTCTTCCCTCACTATCCTCCAGACAATGATTCTGTTCAACTGAGGAAGTTGCTGCAGAATGACAGACTAAGTAGTGATGCTTTTACTAAGACAGTTTCTCCCACGATTTATTGTGTCATATATTGCCTGGCCAAATGAACAGAATAATATCTGAGAAAAGAATAGAATATAAAGTATTCTACATTGTACTGTAACCAGACTTTGAACCCATTGCATATTTTTTCTTTGGTTTGTTTTTAGTTTGCCCTCTTTAATTAAAAAGGTGGTAAGATATGGATTGATGGTACAGATATGAGTATTTAAATAGAATTAGACGTCTTGTCAGGAGCCTGTTAAGAATTGTAGATCTGAACATGGGGTCAGAAACTGTGTGACCTTTCTTGAAATACAGTCTTGTAATCCCTTCCTCCAGAGGCCATCCAAACATATCTAAGCACTAGTAACTCTCCTTACCCTTCCAAATTAAAATCAGCTGTCCTCACTGTTTCTGCTTCAGGCGTTATAGTAGAAAGTGGCCAGTGATTTTGTCAAAAGAGGGTCATAAAGGCAGGGATGCAGAATGACTTCCATTTTACTTTTCTGGAATCTTATGACTTAGTTCCTCCCTCTTCCTCCACCTATTATTTTTCATTCATTAACTGGAAAATTTCCCTAGAATACATATTACTCAAGGTCTCATCCTGCTTAGCTGATTGAGGCTATGAGACTATAGAGAGACTAATGAGAATTTGCCCTGCGGATAAACTGCATAAGAATCAGAATATTTAAAAGCCAATTTTCTACATATTCTACATTTTCTACATATTCAATTTTCTACATTTTCTACATACTGGAGTGTTCAGTGATAGGAGAAGTCTACATAAAACTGATAAATTCTCTCTCAGCTTGCTGCTTGGTAAGTACACCCTGGTTTATTTAGATGAGGATGATGTGTTCTTTGGTCCAGTTGGAATATGGAACATTCAACATGCAATGATGTTTTTTAGATAGTAATAATATCCTTCTGTGTTTATATGTATCTGTTTGTAGCAGTAGCTCCCAACTTTTTCTCTCTGAAACCGTAATTTGGACCCAATAAAATATTTATTTCCCTAAACCCTAAAAGGGAAGTAAGACAGGCAAAATTTATCATTTTACAGTGTGGAATTCATAAGCAATAATGATTTTCAAGAGGTAAAGTAGTCCTGTAGGTGCATTTAGGGTATAGCTCATGCTAAGTCTATATACATTAACATACATATTTGCATAATTCTCTCCAAGATACAACTTAGACTGCAGCTACCACTGACCCCATGAACCTGATTATTCAATTGGTATATTTTTGTTTGTTTGTTTAAAAGAGCCCATTGACCTTACTGCAGGCATAGCAGTATCTGACTTCTTTTGGTTGCCCCCTCCCCTTCTCCTTTTGTTATCCATTTCCTTCAATACGTTGAAAAAAGGATCTATGAAGAAATTACATCAGTGTAATCTGCATTGCAAAATATTCATGAAAAAGTGTATATGAAGTAATTTTTGCTATACTAACTCATATTTTAAGTGCACATGGGTTCCTGATATTTAAATGAATCCTGTTCTGAACTTTTAATTAAAAAAAAACCTCTTAATTATTTTGCTAGTCCATAGTTTTATGTTTAAAATTAGGTATAGTGACTACATATGCATACTTCTTTCAAGAATTACATCATCTGATATTAGCTATTTAATTTATTTATTTTAAGTGAAGTATAGTTGACTGATATTAGCTATTTTAATTGTGACTTTTTTATTTTATTTTTTAAAATTTACTTATTTATTTATTTATTTTTGGCTGTGTTGGGTCTTCGTTTCTGTGCGAGGGCTTTCTCTAGTTGTGGCGAGCGGGAGCCACTCTTCATCGCGGTGCACGGGCCTCTCACCATCGCGGCCTCTCTCGTTGCGGAGCACAGGCTCCAGACGCGCGGGCTCAGCAGTTGTGGCTCACGGGCCTAGTTGCTCCGTGGCATGTGGGATCTTCCCAGACCAGGGCTCGAACCCGTGTCCCCTGCATTGGCAGGCAGACTCTCAACCACTGCGCCACCAGGGAAGCCGCCTGGAATTTGTACCTTTTAACCACCTTTGTCACCATACAAAGATGTTACATTATTATTGACTATATTCCCCAAACTGTACATTTCATCCCTGTGACTCATTCATTTTGTTAACTGGAAGTTTGTACCTCTTAATTTCCCTCACCTGTCAGTGCTGTTTTGAACATTGGTGCTGTAAATATCCTTGCCTACATCTCTTCACGTTCATATGTAGGACTTCTGTTTAGAGGTAGAATTCATGGGTTATTGGGGCTGTGAATGTTCTGCTTTAAAATATAAAACCTGGGATAAGCCCTGGTAGATCTTCCAAGATAAAGTACTTCAAAGATAAAGGCGTGTGGGACCCTGGTAATTATCCCTGTGCAGATATCACAGTCTTAATTACTTTAGCTTATAACAAGTCTTTACGTCTGGTGGGACAAAGCTGTCCTCCTTCTTCTTGATCTTCAGAAGTGTCTTGGCTATTCTAGAAGGCTCTTTGCTTTTCCATATCTATTTTAGAATAAACTTTTCAGGTTTTGCTAAAAACTCTGTTGAACTTTTGATTGAAATCACATTATATCTCAGGGTCATTTGGTAAAGATTTCAATTTCTGAACAACTTGGAGACGATGTAATTTCTTTTCTACAACAGCTAAAAGCCAGAACAAGTACCACTGTGCTTCATAACAAATTGTTAATAGCGGTTTTTTGGCAAGTGACCTTTTTTCATTGAAATTATGTCCTTAGATTGAGTGCTAGTGCTGTTTTCCTGATCACATCATGATACTAACCATACATCTAATTGTTTCTTAGGAAATAAGAGGGGAAAACCATAGGTTAATTAAAATGAAGAACCCAACTAAGGAAAAGAATGTTAATTCCTAACTTCTTAGAAACTACCACACATGACAGGTGGTTGCCAGGCAAATAAACATGGAAATGACACTTCTACAGGGTCATTCTAGTAACCTATCTCTGGACCAGCATAGCCGTACCAAGCAAGACTTTAAATTTGCTGCTTCATAAGAATTAGCTCTGATGAGAATGGTGAAATCCTCTGGATTTAGGATTCTCCTTCATGTTTGCTCTTTAGCTAATTAATATCAATTCCATGGCCGATTTACATTGAATGAGAGTACACTTTACAAATTGCTACCATTTAAAGATAATAGATTTATGATTTTATTTAGACTGTAGGCATTTATAAATTAAAGGTTTGTAATTTGCTTGATTTGAAATTCCTAACTTCATCTCCATCTCAGCACAGTTTAGAACTGGCCATTGCTCTGAACTCATGCATACTGATTTGGATATTTTTAAATCAGGAGTAAATGGACAAGCCAGGCGGGCTGTTTCATTTCTTTGTTATTTAACCTTCATTATCTTTTTAACATCTGTGTTCATTTCAGATATTTTTAAAAACAAGCATGATTCAAAGTCATTTGCAGATGATAGCCTCATTGTCTGGACATTGCAAAACAGCTTTATGCAGGAAGCCAGATTTGTGCAATCTCAGTTTTCTCAAGCTGTTTTTAGAAGAGCCGTTTGTAAAATAGGCACAGCCAATATGAAGCTGATTTTTCTAAAACCAAGCATGGATGTTTGACTTGAGACTGTCTTTCTGTATCCCCAGTTCCCTTATCCTTGCTCTGGCAGGCACCGTCATCTCTAGCCTAGTTCATTTCAATAGCTTCCCACCTTCCCTCCAACATAGTCCTGCTGGAATCCATTCTTCATTCCATGGCCTGAAAGATCTTTCTGAAATGAAAATCTGTGTCACTCCTCTGCTGAAAATACTTTCCTGTCTTCCTAAGGGTCTCGCCCTAGAGGTCAAAGCCCTCAGTAACCTGGTCCTGGTTTACCTCTCCAGGTTCAAATGCATCACTTCCTCCGTTATACTCTCCCAAGTTTCCCATACTCTTTCCCCAAGAAACTGCACATGCCATTCCCTCTTCTTGGAGCACCCTTTCCTCCTCTTCTTGGCTATTTGTCCTTCAGGTCTCAGCTTCATCTTGATTTTCAGCATTATTGAATCATTTCTCAGTGTTTCTCTGCCAGGTCCAAGTCTGAGATGAGTACCTTGCCAAAGTGCACTCTACACCTCCTCATCCTGTCACTTATCGTCAGTGGTGTAACAGGCCGTGCCTGCACTTGACTGTGAGCGGCCCAAGACAACAGGCTGTATGGGACTGATCACCACTGTATCACTAGCTCCAAATATAGGAAGCCCTCTTTGAAAATTTGTAGAATGGAGGAATCTGATTAGTGTTCCACTTTGTATGATGGTACTACGTTTGTTCAGATTTATCACTCAGGCAAAGAGTTTTGTTTGTACCTTATTTCTACATATTTCTTTGGGCAGAATTTCTCAGTCATAATTTCTTTAACATGATACCTGGGATTTAAATACCCATGATTAAAATGTGTAGAGAAACCAGAGATTGAGTGGCTTCAGAGTAAGGGAATTTGTCACATGCGTTTGTGAAGAACTGAGAATTCATTTACAAATGATGGTTTAAGAATGATCAAGTCACATAGTAAGCTGGGAAGAACAGAGAAAGGGATACTTTAATGATTTATAATCCAGCAACTTGAATTGTCTGATAAAGTATTAAAATACATTCATTTGTTTCCTTGGAGAGAATTCCATAGTTAAAAAAAAGACGTATGGATAAACAATGAATGAAATAGAAATTAGAGACTGAACTATGAAATTTGCATGAACAGCTTTCCAGGTATTTCAAAGCTAAAGATGCAAACTGGGAAATGTTCCCTGAAATTAGATACTTACAAGAGTTCCAGATACAAACCATTGGGCGGCCTTTGAAACATTTTTTCAGCGAAAGAGTCTTAAAGGTCTCTTAATACTGCATACATCATAGCTTTTGTTAGGTCATTAATCTGTACCCAGAATGTGAATTAACTCATTGATGTGAGTTAAGTCTTTCTGAGGTCTTGAACATGACCTACTTGCTGAAGTTTTGGTCAGAATTTTTCATATACTCAACAACTTGTATTTGTTACTCTCCAAGCACATTTTTCTCACCTTGCCTTTTTATTTACTGCTTTCCTAGAAACACTCCCCCAAGTTCTTCCTATATTCCACACATTTTATGGAGTGAACATCTGATAGTTTTATCTGCTCAGTATCTCTTACCCCCTTCTTCTGGTAACAGTACCTTCTCATTCTTTGGGAATGTTCAGTCTTCTAGAAACAGCACATCACCATCATTTAGGAATGTCACCTCTCTGACTCTGTGTTGTTCACCTGGGCCTTTTATCATAATGTCATGCTTCTCCAGACAGTTCAGCATGTGTCCCAAAGGTGGATACTCATAATAACCTTTCATCTTGGACCTCAGGCCAATTAATTCTTGCCTAAATGTTATCTACACATTCTAGAAGAGAGAGGGTCTTTTTAAAAAAATTATTCTGGGGGTTGCTGCATTGGGAAGATATACATCTAAAGCCATCTATAGATAGTCTTAGACTTTCTGATAGCATAAATCAGAAAATTACTGTTTTTAGTTGAGATGTATTACTTGCCACTGAAAGAGTCTTATTTTCAATTATATTGTCAAAGTTTTCAATTATATTGTTATGTGAAAAATTATTTGATTGAGGACTATTTCTCCTACTAGATTGTAAACTCTGTGAGGGTAGGAACCCAGTTTGTTTTACTTTTTTGTTTTCTTAGCACTTTTCAGAGTGTTTGGAATACAGAAGGTACTCGATAAGTATTTGTTAAATGAAATTTTTGAGTAAGTTCATTTGGGAAGTGTCCTCTCAGTGACAGTTAAAATAATTCAGTGCTTAGACATTAGGTGAGATTTATCAGATGAGTCAAAAGTTGGCGACTGCAATCGATTTTTCCCTGTTGGTTTTCTTAAGTAATTTTTTGTCCCTTTCTCATTTTACAAATTAAATTCTCTTACCTGGGTCTTATTTTTCTACTCTATCTTCATGTTTAATTTGGTGTCTTCCTTTTATTTTCCCTGCAGTTCCTATTATTTTATTTTTCTTATGGATCTAGATATACATTCCAGGAAGTAGAAAGGAGAAAACCTTAACACATCATAGCTTTTGTCAGGCCATTAATCTGTACCCAGGATTAAGAGGCAAAAAAGCGTTAGGCAGAAAATAGTTGATTCACAGCCAGTGCTTATTCATTTTATTTTTATTTTTTTATTTTTAACTGTTTTAAAAATTTATTTATTTATTTATTTTTGACTGCATTGGGTCTTCGTTGCTGCACGCGGGCTTTCTCTAGTTGAGGCGAGCGGGGGCTACTCTTTGTTGCAGTGTGCGGGCTTCTCATTGCGATGGCTTCTCTTGTTGCCGAGCACGGTATCTAGGCATGTGGGCTTCAGTAGTTGTGGCTCGCGGGCTCTAGAGCGCAGGCTCACTAGTTGTGGCACGTGGGCTTAGTTGCTGTGCAGCATGTGGGATCTTCCCGGACCAGGGGTTGAACCCGTGTCCCCTGCATTGGCAGGCGGAATTTTAACCACTGTGCCACCAGGGAAGTCCCATTTTATTTACTTAATATTTTTTTATTGGGATTTTCCAGACCATTAAAAATTTAAAAAGAAAACAAGAATAGTAAGATTACACTTCAGCATAACACCCAGCACATAGTAGCTTCTCAATTTAAACTTGGTTGACTTACTTACTGAATAAAGGCCCCCAAAGTCTGTTTTACTTCTAATTTTAAAATGCATTGACTCATTCCTCTATCTATTCACTTATTCAATAAGTAATCAATTTTTTAAAAAGTGAATGGAGGAATAAATTGATGCCTTTATTAGAAGTGAAATAGGCTTGTGTAGGTTAATTGGAAACCTAGCCATTCTATCTCACATTCCTTACCCGTAAGTTGGGGACTGCCATATATTACACATTTATGTGTGATGCCTGCTTAAAATATATGACATTTCCATGATATGATTGAAATCCATTTATAAAGTTCTGTTCGCCTAGTAGTTTTCATATTAGTTCAGCTGTTCCTCCAATGGGATAATTTTAGTTGGAAGATGTTTTTGTCTAGTCAATTTAATTTCATAATTCACTGTTTTAGATAAAAGTAAAAAACGGTTTCTATTCTTAAGTGATGTGATCTACAGGGAAACACGGACATGGACATAGCATGAGTCTAGTAGGAGAACTACGGCAGGGGTCTGGCAGGGGTGGGCTTGGGGGCAGACAGCATTTGATTGCCTTACGGTTGTGGAAGGAAGCTTCTGTTGCCAGACAGCCTTGGCTTGGGTCCAAACCTTGGCTCACAGTTCACTGGCTGAGTGACCTTGTACGAAAATATTAACTCCTGGAGCCTCCATTTCTTCATCTGTAGTAAGGGAACAGAATTACTTATCTGCAGTGACAAATTTCTGTTCTCTGCAGGTTTGGTGGGGTTGCCACAGAAATATAAGGAAGTGTGGAAGCAGTAGGTTGAGGGAAGACTGTAAATAAGGGGAAAAAAGGAGGGCAGAGCCAGGGAAGGAGTTCTCCACAGCATGGTGAGCCGACTGAGGAGGCTTTCAGCACTAATTCAAGATACTAACTACTGAGGTATCCATGTTTCAAACTGCCTGAGATAAAACCATAGCATCTTTGGTACAGTAGTAATCACAGGCAGTGGCACTGTTGCAGGTGTAGGAAGAATTAAGGCCAGTTAGCACTTCGGATGGCCACGTGAGCAGCAGATGGCATGCAGAGGCCCCTCCAACAGGCTTCGACTTGCACGACTAGGTCCTGGAATACAAAGCACTGCTCTTTTCTCGCAATCCTCCCTCTCTCTCAGCCGTAGCCTAGGGGAGGCTTTGGATTTGAATAACATTATTCCAATAAAACATACATTAAAAGAACACTCAAAGAATTTATTTTTAACAAACTCATGCTGTGTAAAGTGAGATGAAGCTCCCAGAAACAGTTTTCTTTTCTCGGCCTGGGCTGAGGACCCGAAATAAAATTCTACTGTGTCATCTACTTAGAAGCAAGAAAATAATTCTTTGACCTTATTAACATACTTGCTTCTAGGGATAAATAAACTGCTGTATAAGATCACACAACACCCTTGAATGAATGACCAGTTAACTTTTTTGGATTGCGATGTTCTATTTATGAAGAGACCCAAAATGCTACGTGTGTCTTAGTGAATTTATCTGAAAAGGTAAGCAGTATATGTGTAAGAGCCTGACAGCTATCCTAAGATTTCATCAGTGAATGGAAGATAAGAAATGTCAAAATTAGAAATGAATAAAAGCCTTTAAATATCCAGAGTTCCCTGAGCAGTTCCTATTTAGCATTTTTCCACAGAACTACATGGAGGCCTTTGGTGTTTTTGTCAGGACAGCCCTGCATACATGGGCGGAAGAAGTGGACACACTCACGGTGCTATTTGAGAGCCATGGAACAACTCCTTGTTCCTATACTACTGTCGCCTACACTAGTGTGTCAGTGGCCGTTAACTTTAGAGAGTCATGTTTTGGGTTGAGGTAGTGTGTCTTGGAAAATATCAGTATTAAAAGGAGGAGCAATGGTCACCGATGGCCTTTCTGTTTGAAACCTTGTGGAACAGAGGTGGTAAAGAGACAGAGTGTCCAGGTTCAAACAGACCAGACAGGCAGGCCCCTGGTTAGACCAACAACAGCAAGAAGTCATTAAGAGTGTGTGTGGGCATGTGCATGCCTCTGTGTGTGTGTGTGTGTGTGTGTGTGTGTGTGTGTGTACGTGAAGGTGTAGGGGTTACAGAGGCAGAGGAGCAGGAATGCCAAAGGGGGCCTGAGAGAGAATTGCTAAAGAAAGGTGGGTGGGCTCTGAGGACCAAACCAATATACGATGTCTCTGTGTGTGTGTAGGGCATAGTGCTTAGGGTACCGTTTTAATACATGTCTGCTGTTACAGTGTTTGCTCATATAATCAAAAGTGAATACAGTTTTTCAAGATACCCAAATTACACAGTTGGATTAGCCTATAAACTGGAAGAAACTGGCTTAATTATATTATGATTAATAGGAACAAGGAGTTGTTCCATCACTCTCAAACAACACCATGAATGTGTCTTATATTATGAATTACATTGAAATTAATATGCCATGAAGTTGGTGTTGATGAAGTTTAGTTCGCAGAAGAATTATTTATTCATTTACCAAACATTTGCTAGATGTATTCTATGTGCCAAGCATTGTGCTGCAAAGAGATAAAAAATATAGTCCTTGCCAGGTAGGGGTTACAGTGCATTATTCAAAATAGGAAGGTAAAGAGTAATTCTCAGAAAATGTGGGGTGAGAAAAAGAGGGAGGTCCGAGGGGGAGAGTAGAAATGTGCTATGGATGAGCAAAAAAAGGACTATAGGATTTAGATGAAAGGGTCAGGGAAGGCTTCCTGGAGGAGCTGCTTCAGTCTTGCTTTGAAGTGAGAGTGAGATTTAGGAGAGTGGAGAAGATAGAAATACATTCCAAACAGAGGGAATAGCCTGGAGGCAGGAAACAGCATGCTCTCTGGGAACTGCCATTGCCTGTGGGGAGAGACCGTTGAAAGACCAAGAAAGGTCTCCTCAACCATAGAAGGTTGTTGAACTCTTTCCTGAAGGTTACAGCTGGCCAGTGACAGATTTTTGTCAGCTGCGTGACAGACTCAGATGGGCCTCTTAGGAAGGTCTCTCTAGTATTGGTATGGAGAGCAGATAGGAAGGAGCAGACCTGGAGACAGACCAGATTTAGAAACTACTGGATTAATAAGGGTGAAAAGTGGTGAAGGCTTCCAATAACAGGAGAAAGTCTAAGATAACGCCCAAATTCCCCAGGTGCTTTAGGGGATGGAAAGATGAGTTCAGCTTCAGACTTGTGGAGTATTGAAATGGTTATGGGGCATCCCAGGGGAGATACCAACTCTACCAGGTGGTGGTCTTGGACAAGATTGAGATGTTGAATCATCAATATATAAGTGATTGTGGAAACCAGCCAAGAAGCATGAAAAGACGGAGAAGAGCAGAGGGTCAAGGTCAGAATCCTAGAGAGGTGGTGTCGGAAGGGTGTGTGGAGGAGGGCGTCCAGGAGGGAGAATGAGGAGAAGGTACCTGGAGAGGGAGGCTGAGCTGCTGGAGGAAAGCAGGTCATTAGAATTGGCAAGGAGGGGCCTCTGGGAATTAAGACTAAAAATTTAGCTGGGGTGGATGAATGGGGGCTTGCTTTTGCCAGATTTCATAAGATAAGTGATGAAAATATGAGAAGGTGGTAACGTGGATGAAACTACAGTCTTTAAAAAACGCATGTCTGGGAAAGAATGGATGGAGAGGAGGCAGCCAGAGGGGAACCTAGTGGCAAGAGAGGGTTTTGCCAGAATGGGAGATTTGAACCTGCTTATAGGTATGGAGAAGCAGCCAATAGAGAGCTAGGCAGATTGAGAATGTAACTGTGCTATAAATACAGTAAACTATGTTACAAGTGTTGTCTCTGGGAAGATGATCACAGCTCTCCCAAAACGTAGCTTGACTCACGGAATCCTTTATTATATCACATGTAAGAAAATTGCTGTGGCATCTAATAAAAATTTAATTAAGGCTTGAATGATTTCACATTTATGTAACCTGAAGTCATCAAGTCCATGAAACCTCTGAAATAAAATAAAGTTTGTTGGAAAGAGAATTTTATCTTAAGAAGTAGCAGCAGGAAAAATGAATGTTTCATTTATTTTATCAGTTTAGCCTGGGCTACAAAATGTTTGTAACATGATAACGAGATAAATTACGTTAGAAAAAAGGGCATTTAAAATAACTTGTTTAATTTTCATGCACTTTTGATTTTAAGCCAACATCACACCCTGAAGGAAAAGGGAGTAATGACTTCATTGTTCTTTTACCAATAGGTAGACCAGGAATTAAAATAATAAACTAAGGAAAGAGAGTTGTTTTTCCTTGCTGTAGTTCATTTTTATGGCTGTTTTCAAGGTGAATTTTTATAGTGATTAAAAAAGTGCCTGGCACATAGTAGGTACTCAGTAAATAATTGTGAACTATGGGTTTTCTAAACTTTATTTGTATTTAAGCAATCAAGGAAATAAGATCAAAATATTTTTTCATAAAAACTTTGGAGCTCTCTTCTCACTAAGAAATGGTGAACTCATAAAAGAGGTATTTATTTTCTCCCAATATTGCCTTCAAGGCAAGTTAGAGTTTTATCAACAGTTGTTTTATAAAATTGTTAGAAGACTTTAAAAGGACTGATTGTTATCATCTGTAACATGATATCCGGTAAGACATTCCTAACCAGCTTGAAGTTAAAAAATAAAATAAAATAAATTATCGGCCTTACGCAAGTTTGAAATTAAAAACAGGAATAAAGTTAAAACCAATAAAACCTTCTTAGCTGTAGGTTATCTTTCAGGAAAGATTATAAATTTGTTTCTCTTAGTAATTGGAACATTGCTCCATGCCTTCAGTGTGTGTATGTGTGTAGGGGGGAAGGGACAGGGGAAATGAGTGAGTGGGGAAGAAAGTAAAAGATGAAAAATGACATGGCTTAGGTTGGGTTCTGATAACTTAATGGTATTTGTGGATATACCATAAGGTAGTTACTTAGTTTGTGCTTTCGTAAATTATCTGTCCAATTTTAACTTTGCAATGCATTGCAAAGACCAAAACAACAAAATGCAAAATTAGTGAATTTGTTTCATAAGACATGCAGAAATGCTAATGTGATTATAAATGTGCCTCCATCTACAGTGATCCTTCAGCTTGTAACTGAACTTGTTAGGTCATTTATCATTGTTCGTCTATATAAATGGCTTTGTCATATGCTTTCCTGTAAATCAGAAACACAGGTCTCTCCTTTTTGTTTTTTTAAAATTTCTTGTTCACTTAAAACTCTTTAATATTTAACCTGACAAGATATTAGTAAAAAGTCACCAGCATAAAACCATTTAGTCTTCCCATCACTTGTATTTTGGTAAAACAAGAAGAAAAAAATAGTTATAATTCAGTGAATTTATGTCACTTTTTCTTAGTAAAACTTCCAGGCTCTAAATGCCCACTTGCGTGTCTAGAATAGATGATGTAATGCTTTGTTAATGTATAAAATAATTAAAACAGCACAAATTTTTGATATTTTACGTATTTTTTGTTAACTTTGACTCTGTAGTGTTTTCTAACATGTAATAATAAATACAGCGTTTGAAATTTGTCATCAAGTATATTTAAGTCCAAATAAAAAAGGCAAATCAGCTTGTTAGCCTCCTTAACTTAATGGAGGTTTTGAAACAGTTTTGAGAAGTGTAAGCTCAAATGACCTTAAGTCAATTATTTAATCCTATAGAGCAAAGATTGAAGTATTAGACTGATACAAAACAACTCAACTCGCAGCTTCCATCACTACCAGAAGGTCCTCTGTGAGGTCTTGCCCTGAGTTCCTGCATGTATTGCGTGCACCTGTTAATCTGCTGATGAGTTGTACATTTCACTTAATAATTGCTGCCTGTGTTAAGTCTTGTTTCTCTGGCGTTTGCTCACCATTTTGCAAGGAGAGACGCAGGTATCCAGCCGAGTCAGTACTTGTGAACTGATTTACTTTTCCTTAACCCTGGAGGTTAAGGGACCCTATATTCTTCCGTTTTCAACAATAGCAGTTTGGAAAGAGTGAACTGCAGAGCTGACTTTTGGTTTGCCCGCTGCTGGTTCTTTCTCCCGTTCTGCCTGTGGGCACTCCCAGAGTGGGCAGAGGGGTCCCCTCCCACCATGTGCTGGGTCTGGGTCACAAGTGGAACCCATGAGTGGTGCTGATTGGTAGCCGGGATGAGGGAGTCAGATATGGATCTGAGCTCAGCCCCACCATTTCTTGGGCTGTCAATTGAGCACCTGCTTCATTGTTCTTCTTCTTAGTTTCTTTCAATAATGCACCAAAGGGTTATTGGAAGATTTAAACGAATAATGTATGCAGACCACTAGCTTTTTTACAAAGACTACTAGCTTTTGATATAACCCACAACTACAATAATCATAACAACAATAATAGCATCTAATTTAATAAAGTTAGGACTCTTATCATCAAATGAAATCTAGCTTGAACTAGCTTAATCAAAGCAGGAATTTGGGGGGAAGCCTCACTGAGCCCAAGAAGAACAATGTGGGTGGGCTTCAGGGACAGGGGTTCCAGTCAGAGGCTCTCTCTCCATCTGTCATTCCTGGACCTCTCTGCCTTTCTGGTCAGACTTCCTCTGCTTGGCTGGTCCACATGGCAGGACACACAGTGAGTCTCATCTTCAGGCCTCAGCCACTGTGGACCACTCCGGAAGGGCTTAGCCTGATATATTCCCAGTCTGGAGTTTAAAAGTCCTGTCAGAGGACTTCCTCGACCACCTCAGGGCCATGGCACTGTGGCCAGGAGGCCAGGTTCCATTAAACTTTACCTTTGTAGAATATGAATGAAATCACGCGCTCCCTTGTTTAAAGCCTTCCAATGACTTTCCATTGAAGTAAGTGTACAATCCAGTCTCTTTCCCGTGGCCCACAAGGCCCTGTGTGGGCAGCACACCCCGAGCCCCGCCCCGCCTACCTGTCTGATCTCATCACAAACCACAGTGTTTATTATTCACTTCCTCTCCCCATGCAGGTCCTCCTGTTTCCTTTTTGTTACTCAGGTCTCAGTTCATATGTCATCTTTTAATAGTGGTCTTGCAGACCACCCAGTAGACAGTGGCCACTCTCTGAAATTACCTTTTTTTTTTTTCTCCATTAAAACATTTGTTTCTTTATCTTTTGCACATAATGTTCTCTCTGTTGCCATTAGATGGCGGGGACCTGGTCCACTGTTCGTTGCTGGATCCTTAGCCCAGGGCTTGGCACACTGCAGGTTCTCAACCACTTTTCATTTTAGGAATGATCTCTCTTCTTGCAATGCAGATGGAGCCAGACTGGGATTAGGGGCAGCTCCATTTCCGGAGGGAGAAGAGGGGATGGTTTGGGTAGGCAAACCAAAGGGCCCCTACACACTTACGTGGCACTTTAACCCTATGAAGAATTTTACCATATAATATTTCATTTAATCTTCACACCCACATCAATATTTTCCCCCAGATTTTAAAATTGTGGTAAAATACACGTGACATAAAATTTACCATCTTAACCATTTTAAGTGTACAGTCCAGTGGTATTAAATACATTTATAATGTGATCACCACCATCCATCTCCATAATTCCTTTCATCTTGTTAAACTGAAACTCTGTACCCATTAAGCATTACTGATTTTCCACCCCCAGACTCTGGCATCCACCATTCTACTTTCCATCTCTATGATTTTGACTATCCTAAGTACTTCATGTAAGTGGAATTATACAGATTTGTTTTTATCTTTTGTGACTGGCTTATTTCACTTAGCATGATTTCCTCAAGGCTCATTCGTATTGTAGCATGTGTCAGAATTCCCTTCCTTTTTAAGGCTGAATAACATTCTATCATATATACAATTCATATTTTGCATATCCATTCATCCATTGATGGACATTTGGGCTACTTCCATGTTTTAGCTATTGTGAATAATGCTGCTATGAACTTCTTCCCAATAAGGGAATAGAAGGTCCAGGAGATGAAGAGACTTGTCTAAGATGACACAGATAGTGAGAATAGGTAATGAAAGTATGATTCCAAAGTTCAAAATTGGTCTTCTTTCTGCTGTGCCACGGACAATTATTAGTGAACTTTCTCTCTAACCTGTTCCAATTATTTGTATAAATTTGTGTTCTTGATCATAGTTGAGAAATTACAATTTTCTTGATTTCATATATCCTTAGGTGAACTTTATCTAATTTTTACTATATTAGTATTATAAAACCAATAGCTTATACCATTTACTTTATAACCTTTTACTCAGGAGCATAGATATTTTTTGTTTCAAGTGAGCCTTTTCCAATAAAGAGGTTTACTTATGACATCAATTAAGATTATTATTCACTAAGGATACTGATTGTCTTTGGCTTAGTATTTTTAAAAATTGGTAAAAATATATTTATCTTTTATGTGCATTTTTTACACTGTAAATTTACTAGTTTCCTTCAGTGATTCTTCATTTCCAGAATGGAGAGCAAAATGCAGATGACTCTAGAAAATACAAAAGCCTTCAATTACTCTAGGAGGTTTTTTTTAACCATTAACTACATAATTCAGCTATATACATGCTGCATTTAACACTGGTGACAAAATTTTGTTATCATTGTTCTGTTTTGGATTTCCAGTGTTAAGATGTATACAATCACAGCTTGTTCAAATAGCTCCATTTGAATTATACTTAATTGGAATTTATATTCACGGTCATTTTGTAATTGGGCTCCTAGGATAAGTTAATATGATATAATTGCTGATTTTTACAATCTGTTGGTTGATTAGAAAAGTGGTGACAAATGCAGACTGGATTGTGGAGATCACTAGTGAATTCTGATGACTCTTGATGTTGTAAATTTAAGCTAAATCTCCTCATAACCAGGGCTTAAGATCTGCTACCTTCAACTTAGAAACGAAGTAGAAAAGTCTAGACTCAGCTCACAGGGGCCTGAAAGATCTGGCCTGCATTTAATTTCCAGTTCCATAATTTGCTAATCCTGTGATTTTGGTAACATTGCTTCACCCTCAGTTCCTTGGTTTTCTCATCTGTAAAATTGCAATGATAATGCTCACCTCAAGATATTTGTGAAGATTAAAATTTAAAGTATGCAACATCCTTAGAACCCAGTCTGGGGGATAGAAAGTTGTCACAAATGGTAGATGTTACAGATATTCACGTAAATTAGTGTGCTCTTCTGAATGTAGACTTTGGACATATATCCATTTACTTTTTTGTCACAAGTTAAGGTTAAGTATGTATTAGTATTTTATGATAACAGCTTGAACCAGTCTGCTTCCATTTGCTTAAAAATAGTCATTCAGATCTTCAAAAAGTCTAAAATTTCATAGGGTTTGAGTAGATGAGGCAGTAGAGTTTTTTCAAAATGATTCCTGTTAGAGAGAAATAACTGAAAACAAATGCAGGAAGTTGAGATGACTTTCAGAGGTCCCAACAGTAGTCATAGAGGCAGGATCAGACCTAGAATATTCTTTCTATTATACACTTATTAAGCTAAATTTAACACTATAGCTTAGCAAGTTCGCAGGTCCAAGACCGAGTTCCCTGAATAGTTAGCTTTGATAATAAAGATGTAAATAGAAACACAATTTATTGACAAATTGTACTTCATTATGCCTTGAGCAACAATATATACATTTTATTCCTTGCTCTTTCATAAAGGACCTTATCATTTATATGGCATCATAAAATTATTGAAAATAAATTACTTTGAGAAAGAGTTGCCCTATCCTCATAATATACCATATATCATATATATAATATCATATGGCTGAAGAGAATTTGGTGCGGAGCACATATAATTGGTATACAATTTCATTTTTATTTTGGTGAAGCACTGAGCATTACTTATTAGATATGTACCGTCCATGCCATCGCTATTATCAAAGAACTGATTATGACAGGGAAACAGATGTCAGAAAGCAATTACACTAATAACAACATGATTACTGCCACCAGTTTAATTCTAGAAACCTGCCTGGAATTCTTACAAAGCAAATAATTTTCCTCAGCTGCGTAGAATAGGCACTGATCTCTTTCCCTTTCCCCTCACAGTTTAAAAGAAAATGTGCATTAAACCGTCTTTGATTAGATGTACCAAAGAATAACATCAGCTATCGAATCCTTCTCTAAATATAGATCTTTTTCAAAGTAATTTAATTATTTTCTAAAGCATACTTTCACAGATGGTGGGGTTTTTTGTTGTTTTTGTTTTTTTAATGGTTTGTTTGTATTTATTTGACCATGATTACAGTTTTTGTGTGCATTATGACAGAATATGTCATGCTCATTCTTTATTTTCCAGCTTACGTAAGTTTCTACCTTGTTTCTCAGTATTGTCTCTTTTTGTTTTTTTTACCTTTTCTCACTAAATTACAGTATTTTAATATTTTGTGCTTTTCCTTATTTCTTCCAAGTTATAAAAGCAATCCCTACTATAGATATTTTAGAAAATACAAAGCAGTACACAGAGGAAGAACCTTGCCCATTACTCAGTGGTCCAAAATGACCAATATTAGAATTTGTGTTTCTTTCTGTTTTTTGTTTTTTTAAAAAAATCCTTATGTATCTATCCATCTATTCTGGCTCCACCACTTACTAACTGTAGACTCAGACAGACCTCTGTGCCTTACTTTTCTCATTTATAAAATGGGAATAATAACAACCCCTACCTGATAGGATGACTTTGAGGATTAAATGAATTAATTCACGTAAAGTGATTAGCAGAGGGCCTGGCACATAGTAAACTCTCAACAAATGCTAGTGATTTTTATTCCACATTGCTTATTTGTATCTTATTTGCCTGTACTGTTAGTGTATACATTATAAAAGAGAAACAAGATAGAAATGAACAGGAACAAGACACTCTAACGGATGGCCTGCCATGCCCCACATTGGAGACCACTTGGGATAGGACACTGAAAATTTTCTGGGAGGATAAATGACAATATTTACAGATATCTTCAGATGCTACATTTACTTTGAAATTTCAGAACTGGGGTAGGACTCCAAAGTTATTTTGAAAATTTGGTACTCTCTAAGTGTAATTTATGTCTTCTTACTGAAAGAAGATGGGATTTAAGGGCATCTTATGATGCCTTAGTTTGAAGCCTCTAAAATAACCACAGGCATGTAGCAGCAGGTTTAAATGCTGGGATTATTTTTCAGAGTTCAGCTAAATTTACCCATATCCCACCCCTGCTCCTTCATAAAAGTTTCCTGACAGTTGCAGCCCCCAATATCCTTGCTCTCTCGATTTCTCTTTTGTTCTACCTACTTGAACTTTGACCATTTAACTGCCTCATTTTTCCACCTGTGTACATCATGGCATAATGAATATCTTTAATAAATAACATGCAAGCTGACTTCAAATGTACTGAAATCTAGAGCTTAGAGATGACCTTCAAAACCCAAGTTGTTAGAAGCTCTTCTCTAGGTTGAGCAAGGTGAATTTGAAGGTAGCTTAATATGTTTCAAATTTAAAAGAAGGCCATAGATTGAAACTTTCAAATAGGCTTTTAATGGATATCTTTTCAAAGTTGTGCATTCTTAGTAATGTATACCATAAGTAGTGTCATTTCTTCTTTGTTGCATAAAGTCTTTCCATCCTCTGATATCATGTTTATATTACCTGATACAATGTAAATAAATCTGATGAAGTAATTTTTCCAAAGCAGTGCAGAGCTGAGGTATAAGTATATTGAGTTGTTATTAGAGAGAGAATTTCCCTAAGTAGCTTGACTTAAAAAAAGTTTTTATTCTCTATGGTATATGCTCCTTCTTAGTAATGCTTTTTACTTATGACACTTCTTTTTCTGTAAAACTCACTGAACTTTTAATGTCCATATAGTTATGTATTATTTCTGCCATGGTTTGAGGGTTTTGATTTCCCACCAATGTTGTTTTAAATCATATTAGCACAATTAACTTATTTATGAATATTGTTTGAAAATGAAATGTTTGTGTGGTAAATATGGGGGGTTGCTGCATTTTAGAGGATGAGTTGCATTTAAATAATTTTTTTATGTTTCACAAACTAAAACTAATGTTTTAAATTGATAGTTATTCAATACTTTATCCTCATTTTCTATATTTGCAAAATTTCTTCTGAATTTCAAAGAGTCAACTGCTGTTATGTCCAGAATGTCTCCATAAGAACTCCATCCATGGGTACTACTAAGGACTTCTTATTAAGATATTTTCTAGGAGAGAAAAAGTTAGAAAACAAAGAAGTGGGAAACATAGGGGAAAAAGTGAATAAAGAACAGATAAGGCAGAAAGACAACAGATTTGTATACATAGAAGACAGAGGTCCCAACATAAATTGCCTCAGTTTCTCTCTTCTAGAGTATTTTACATGATTGTGAAGAGCAAAAGCACAATTTAGGAATAAATCTGATTCTTAGTGGTGAAACAGGATTAACATCATAGCTTATTTTGTAAATGTATTCTTGAACCAACGTTTTCTATGGCTGTGGATAGAGACTTCCAGTCAAAATTACTAACTAACAAAATTACTAACTAACATCTTGCCTTAGAAGATGAGAGAGGAAAGGGGAATTAAACTATTTTCATGGGTGCTAGCTGAAGTCTATGCATGACTGGCTTTGACTAACTCAGTCAAATGACCAACTACTAACTACCAACACTCACAAATAGAGGAGGATCTTGATTCCCAAAGGTTATAGAAATGTGGGATTTTCTATGCTGTTTTAAGGTCATATACAATGTCATTTATTATCTCCAAAATTCAGAGTTCTGGACATTGGAATTAGGAATATAAGCTTAGATTTGTTTTCTTTCAGTATTTTCAGAATCTAAGTGTGCCAGGAAATGTCTTGCTTTGGTTTATTCTGGTTATTTATCTCTTATGTGTGATAGGTACTTACTAGGATGTAATGCAAGTTCTTTCTTAGCAAGGTGACTGGTCCTAGACATGCTTCCCTTGGTGAGCCTTCCACTCTCAGCGTGGGGAGCAAGTCACTTAACCCCTCTGTTTTTCACGTTCCCTGTCTATATAAGAAGGCCCTTGCACCAGTTCTGACTCTCTCACCAGGGGTGCCATAGCACAAGGCTCTCACAGGTGTCTAACAAATTGTAATAAATGTGTAGGATTTATTTTTTGCTACACCTTTGGAGAGGCAATTATGGTGACTTCTTGTCAGATGAAATGTTAAGCCAAGCTGTGAAGAGTAGGGGCAATTTATTGTAAGCAGGCGGTGAAGTGTAATTTTAAGCCCTTGCCAAGAGGAGAACAGGTGTTGTTGGAACCTGTGGGAACTCTTCTCCTGCTTGTCAATCAGAGAGCCAAGCCCTCAGGAGAACTGACAGTAAACAGTTCTCCTCAGTAAGTAACATGAGGTTGGGAGTGGCCAAATCAATAGGACTCCATCTACGAAGCCCATTTATTTAATTCCTTCAAGTCAATTCTCTTATTTCCCAAAGATTCTGACCATGCCCCAAATTTACCAAGCTGCACTAGATTTTATGAGTCAGACCTCTCACTTCTTGCTGGGTAGCTCCAGTGTAGTCATGGCAACCGCCCTAACAAGTAAGTATAAACCTGGTGCTTGTGCCAAAGGTGAGTAATTTGGATCTGGGTAGTGGCAGGAAAGCTATTTTTAGGGCAGGAGGAGGAGAAATGAAAGGAAAAAGCATTAATTATCTTTCTTCTTTATTTTCTTGTGACTCAATAGAAGATGAGAGGGGAAAGGGGAAATGGAGGCTTTGTGAAGTAGTTGAATCTAGAGCAAGGGCAAAAAGAAAGTTAAGTGTTACTGAATCAGCTTCTCCTTGAGTCTTTTAGCTTTTGGAGGACAGTGCTAGGGATATGAAACACTCTATTCATCTTTTCTTCATATATAATAGTTCTCTTTATAGGAGTAAACCTTATTGGGAACAGTTTTTGTCCACAGAAATATAGTTGAGGTTTTCGGTTGGGTCCATAATAAGCCCTGAATGGCAGGCTTCCTTTATCTCCCCAAACTTTTTCAGAGGGTCTAAAATCAGTTAGTCTTCAGGGAACCAATGTCAAAATGCACTATGTGGGCAAGAGGGAAGAGGAGAGAAAATTCTCTGAGGCAACACCCTCAGGTACAGCACTGACTTGGTATCAGGTGGCCATTTGAAAACTGTGACAAGCCTCCCCACAAAAAGAATTTATTGGTCATTTTGTTCCATTCTAGTTCAAGTCCTTACTGAAAATAATAAAATGTTTTATAGCTTCTTGTACCAAATATTTGAATATACACGCTTTCTCTTTGGCCCAAGGGTAGAGTTCAGATTATTTCAAACAGCAGATTTTCATATGTGGCAAAAATATATTCTGAGTAACCATTATAAATATATGGAGCACACATCCCAGAAATTCAGAAGTACCGCTTTGGTCTTCGTGCAGATCTGTAGAACACATTTGGAGAATCACCCATACAAGTCGTTTTCTCAGGTGGAAAATGCCTGCCTGGTGTACACTGTCTTAACTCAGTGGTTCTCAAAGTGAGGAACATCAGCTTCGCTTGAGAACTTACTAGAAGTGCAGAGTCTCAGTTCTCCACCCAGGTCTATTGGATCAGAAACTCTGGGGTGGAGCCCAGCAAACTGTGGTTTAACAAGCCCTCCAGGAGACTCTGATATACACTGAAGTATGAGGATCACTGCCTAAACTGACCCTTCCTTTAGGAACCCCACTCTCATTTCCTAATAGTCCCAAACTCAATTTGTTTCAGCCCAGCGCTAACCATAGCTAACATACTGTGTGCTCTAAATTGTATCATAGACTTGCCAAGTCCTTTACATGTATTATCATGTTCTCAGAACAACCCTGTAACATAGAGTCTATAATTAGCTTCATTTTAATGATGAAGTAATGGATGCTTATGGAGAGAAACTTTCCCGAGGTTACACAGTTAGTGAATAGCAGGGGCTGGGATCCAGACTGTTTGACTCCTAAACCTGTGTACCTAACCAACAGAACTATATCTCTGGTATATTTATTGAATGCAAAGTAGTTGAACACTTGGGTTAGAATAAAATTGTCGCAGACCCAGTGGGATCCCATTTTATGTTGGAAATTGATCTGTGTTCGCTGACTTCCTCTGTGCATACTGTTTCACCTAGAAAATATTGCTTTCCTTCTCCCTTAATCCAGTTCCGTGGCTGCTGTTAAAATCAGACTCAAGACTTACCTAACTCCTGGAGGCGGTCCCAGATTTTCTCTATGGGGTGAATCATTTGTTTAGGCATTTGCTCTCAGTTTTTGTGGTCTCCTGTTCCTGCAGGTTGGTGGGTTTGCACTGTTTGCATGCCTCCTACATGAAATCCACTCTAATGAATTGCAAATTCTTCCAAGAGAGGAACTGCATCTTTTATTGGTGACTCCTCTCTGTTTCCCAGCAGGCTTCTGTACCTGGTAGGCTTCCAGCAAGGCTTGTTGAATAACAAGGATGTTTATAAAATCTCTTCCTAGTCCTTGAATACAGTTTGAGGTTGGGTTAAGGAGGAGCCCACCTGAATGAAACATTGGAGGGAAATAGCTGAAATGAGTTAGAAGTGCTTGGTAAAATTACCAAAGGTAGAATTTTAACTTGAATTTCCAAACATCTTCAGTGCAGATTAAGAAGAATTTCAAATGTTTCCATGAAGTACCCACTAGTATTGCTGTAGTCCTTCCTTTCACCATTGCACCCACAGGCTGTTCTTTTTGGCTGCACTTGAATTTACTGAAATGATTCTGTTTGCCTCAAAGGGTTTTGAATGAGAGGATGGCAGATTTTTTAATGAAGTCACTTTCCATCCTATGAACAGAAGCTTTCAGAAAAGACGATTTCACTTCATTGTTATAGTCTTAAGTAATGGTACAAAAGTTTTAAACTTTAAGTGGTAATTAAGATTTTTATCATATGAAGAAGGAATTCCTACTAATGCCTTATTAATATCTCGTTACATATATTTATGCAGTTTCTCATTCCTTTATGATCCTTAGATGTCCATGCATTTTTGTTTAAATATAGTGATTTGTGGAATTTATGTTTTTCAACCCAAGTACACATATGTATAGTATTTTAAATGAAAAAAAATCTTTTATTACAAAAGAAACATGTTTATCTTAGATAAAGGAAATAAACAAATAAAAACACAATAAAATAATCCAAATGCATTTTTCTTTCCCATGTGGTAAACTTATTGATTTATATTATAAATTAGCTTACATGTATACAAACAAGTTCTCTCTCTCTCTCGCATACACAAACACAGAGTCATAAAGGGTTTTTAATGAAGACCTGATTCTACAAAATGAAGTCTGATATATGTTACATGTTATACGTGTTATCCTATTCCAATGGGTGGGATAGATTATTGTGCAGTTTAAGAAATCTGAAGTGAAATATGCACCTAATAGTAGGAGAAAGTACAGGAGAAGATAGTTTTGTAGATTTCTTCCTTAAGGGGAGGACTGCTTTGCCTGTGGAATGGGCACTGAGGACAGGCCAGGCAGAGCAGTCTTTGGGGGTATCAAACATAGTTCTCTAAGTTACACTCTCTCCCTAAATTATGTTAGAGTAATTTGATAACCTAAGGTAGTATCAGTAATTGCCACCCCACTTCAGCAGCTTTCATCAATTATTTTTTTGCAACTTCTAAACAGAGCAAGAAGGAGGATATGCTTAGTGCTAACCTCACTGCCTAGCTTCACGGGCAATAACTGCTTTCCTTGTCAGTTTTCTTGCTCTGTGTGGTTAAATTAGAAATATCCCTCTCTTACCTAGAAGAAAACTGCACCTGCCGAGCTGACAGATTTCTCAGACGCACACACACTATTTGAATAAGGAAAAATTGAATATGTAATTTTGAGTACATAACACTAATTTTTTTCCTTTAGTAAAAGTCTCCCTGCTTTAAAATTTTCAGTGAGAAGTCAGCTGAGTTGTTTATAGATGCTATGTCCTAAAACCTTTGAACCTCTACTCTTTTATGGGATATTATAATTAAATGGCAAAGTACAAAGCAAATTTGCTTAAAAGATTAATATCTCATGGATGTTTAATCATGAAAGACCCGTCTAATCAGTTCCTACAAGACCACTAGTTACACACCCCATCCTGAGAGATTCAAAAGCAAATAATCTGCATTTGAATTACTATCTGTTAAATTCTTTATAAGGGCCACCAAAATATGCATTTTAAATAAAATATCCTATATACCCACTTTAGGAAAGACATGAATTTTAATGAATTTTTGAATAGCTGATAAAAAAAGCAGATTATGGCTTACTCAGGATTCTTGACTGAATGACAAGCCTAGACCCTAGAGCTAAATGAAAAGTGGTTGCTGCTCTGAAGCTCACAGTGCTTTCTGCTGGATCTAGAGGAGGGGTATCTTGTTCTGGGATAGCAGACCCTCTATATCATTCAATTTGGTTTAACAAACATTTGATGAGTGCTTACAATATACGAAGCATTCAGGTATGTAACCCCAGAAGACTCAAAGAATAATAAGACCTATTTCTTGCTTTTGCAAGTTTTTAAAAATAAAGGATTTCACAATAAATGGACAAAGATAGACATATAAACAAAATATGACACTGATAAAGGTTATAAAAAGTGGTATTTTTACAGTGCTGTGTTCTGGGACATCAGTGGAGAGCAATTATCCTCGCCAGGGATGGTCATATTCCAAACAAAGGACTGGTTTTCTCTTGCTTCCTTGTCATCATCCATTAAGAATCTTGTAACATCACAGCCTAGGGCCTTTCCTGTAATAATAGCTCAACACAGACGTTGCTCAGCCAACCTGAATTAAAGTGTTTCTAATTCTTGGAATTTTTAGGTTTTTTTTTTTAGAAGTGGTCACACTTACAATTTGTACTTCTTAAAGAGGTCCCACTTCCTGCCACCCAACCCTCCTAACATGTCTTGGTGCCCCAATTGTCCCTTTCCTCAGTTATCACTCGTGACTGTGAGAAGCAGTCTTTGGTGGCGCCTATAACCAAGAGAAAAAGCATGTTTTCATTCAGCTTTTTTCTCTTATTCTTGGAGAAGCTAAGTTAGTCAGACATGGGTGAAATAGCAGATGGTGACTACAGTAGCAATACACTAGGGGCGATTTTAGTGACAAAATAACCTGATATTTAAGTTTAGGTACAAGAGGAAGGATTGAATCAGGCTATAAAAAGTTAATCTGGATTCTTGTTACTCCAAGTGCGGTCCATGAATTGAGAGCATCAGGCTCACTTGAGAGATTTTTAGAAATTTGAAATCTCCCCAGACCTACTAAGCCAGAATCTGCATTGTAAAAATATTCCCACGTGGTTCTTTCATACATTAAACTTTAAGAAGGTCTAGTCTAGAGCCAGTGAAAAAGAGGATAAATCATTGAAAAGTAAGAAATACAAATGGATTCGAGAAACAGAAGTTTTTCAGCCATGGTGATACTGTTACATTTCAAAGTCCATCTAATGTTCCTGGACTATAGAAATTACAATATGCAAGTGATGGAGAATCCAGACCTCAAAACACATATTCAGTAAATTGGACAATATTTGTACCCTCCAGATAATGAAAATTTGTGGTTTTATGAAAGAGTTTATTATTTTGTTTAGTCTATAGAATGATACATATCACAAGGCCCTTCTGAGGTGAGTAAATTACTACGAGTCAATTATTAAGCAAAAGAATCTGATTATTAAGAATATTTTTTTTTCTCATATTGTTGTGATAGTTTCTAACTCAGTCATATTCTTAGGCTGGCACAATAAAGCAAACAATGTAATCATCACCAGGCTGAGAGTGAAAACACTTTTTTATTAATTTTACAGATGTGAACTAATCAGAGTAATATGAATCTTGGACACAATTCAAGAAAGCCATTTATTTAACTACTCTGTGATGTGTGTGTGCTTTCAAGTGCTCCATAAAGGCTACAGATACAGAAAAGACAGATAATAAAAGCTACAATTTAAAGTCTAAAGGATTGGACAAGGTATCCAGTGCAGAGCCCTTTGTTATCTGAACTCGAAGAACTTTTGTTCTTAGGTTATTTGTCATGTTCATTAGAAGCAATACTGGTTATACCTATACTGTTTAATTAATAAGAACTGCAGAGAATGTGCACATTGTGTAATTAGATTTTACTACTTTGCTGTAACAACTTTACCTCCTCCTTCTGTTTCTCCTTCTATTCCTTTCCCTCTTCCCTTTTTCTTTTTAGCTTCTGTCTTAATGCGAGCTTGAGGCAATGTTTTGTTACTGCTTTTTTGAGGGATGTGCAATCCCTGGAAAGCAAGAGTGGGGGCAAAGGAAGGTGAGGAATGAAAGCAGACAGGCCAATAAAAAATGTTGTTGAAATGACCACAATTTCACAAGAAAACATAGCTGGATGCCTGGTCCCACAAGTTGTGCCTGAGAGGTTGTCTGAAACTATAACATCTTGCAACAGATTTTTATCTGGATCAGTTTGTTTCCTGGCTTCTCCCATCTTTTGTTTCTCTTTGATCAAAACTTACCCTAAAGGGCTTTGACTCTTCTGCACTTCACCCCTCCTGGAAGCCTCTGCAGGAGCCAGCATCTCCTTGGGTCTGGTTGGGTCAAACCTACACACTGGAGATGTTCCTCCAGCTATGGTGGGTGCAGTGGGATCCACAAGGAAGCCTGGCCCTAGACCCCTTGGAGGCCGAGTCCATCTGGGACGATAGAAATCAAGGCCACTCCAGCAACAGCTGGTGCTTTACACCAGTGGACTGGCAAGAATCCCTGAGGAAGCTCTGGCCTGAATCAAGGCAAGTAGCCGAGGCTTGGGAGGCAAGTGGGCTGAGCGGATCTGGGACATCACGTAAACTGTGTTCTGTACAGTCTGTATATCACTGACTAAAATGATAGTATCTTAAAAGAAAATACCCATTTGTCTTTCCACAACAAACTAGCCTAAAATACAATGGCCAGAAGGCTTAGATATGTTGTTTTTAGTATAAATGAGTGGCTGTCAACCCAGGGTGATTTTGCCTCCCAGGGGACCTGTGGCAATGTCTGAAGACATTTTGTATTGTCACCACTTGAGAGGGTGCTACTGGCATCTAGTGGGTAGAGGCCAGGGACGCTGCTAAACATCCTGGGATACACAGGACCACTCCCACCCCCCGAAATAATTATCGGTCCAGAATGTCTTGGGAGAAATGTTGATGTAGGCAAAGGATGTAGTTTTTTATTATAGGGTTAATTTAATATTTTCTTAAGCAATTGAAGTAAAAATCTCAGCTCCTGTCCATTGGACACTGGCTGGGGATTCTAGCTTAGTCGGGCCTTCTAAAAAGCTCCCGTGCCTTTGGGTTCAGTCCATGCCCAGGGCTAGAGGGGCCCCAGAAGCTCCAGGGGGAGCTTCTGGAGAGTACCAGGGACAAATTTCACCTGTTTAAAAATGTATGCTTAGCCATCTACACAGTGAAGAGAGGTTAAACTTTGAACTTTTCTTCCTTCTCCTCTGTTGTGCATTTTTATGACCACTGTTTGAGACCAAGAATTCGGACTAGATTCTTTAAGTCTCTATAGTTCTGGTAGTTTATGGCATAAGCATACATCTGTGAGCCTAATCGCCATTTATAATAGCTTTCCACTGGGGAAAAAAAATGTATTATGTTACAAACATACATATAATTCAAATACTACCCATGAGACATAAATTGAGGCCTTGGGGGCATTAGTTATAATTAGTCTAGCATTCATTTAAAATATTTTTATATATCACAATTTGAAGAAATTTCCCACAGTTTATAGAATCACTTTTGTTATTACTATAAATAGATTATAATGGAACTAAAGTGTAAACTCCATAAGAGCAGGGATCTGGGTTTTATTTATGAATGTATCCAATAAGCTTTAAATTGTGCCTGGTTCATATAGTAAATATTTGTTGAATATAATTTTCCATCTGTAGTAGTAAAAATGACGTTTCTGAGAGGAATATACAAACACACAAGTAATTAAAACTCAAATACTGTTTTTACCCTTTTTGTTTGAGTTCACTAATATAACAGACTCATCAGGCCCATGAAAAGTCTGGTGTCGTTTCAAATTATTATCAGCTCTTGGCCTTTGAAGTTCTTGGAACAAATATTCTTTTTTTTTTTTAAAATAAATTTATTTATGTATTTATTTTTGGCCGCGTTGGGTCTTCGTTGCTGTGCGCGGGCTTTCTCTAGTTGTGGTTTGTTGCGGTGCGCGGGCTTCTCATTGCGGTGGCTTCTCTTGTTGCGGAGCACCGGCTCTAGGCATGTGGGCTTCAGTAGTTGTGGCACGCGGGCTCCAGTAGTTGTGGCACACGGGCTCAGTAGTTGTGGCGCACGGGCTTAGTTGCTCCGCGGCTCGTGGGATCTTCGCGGACCAGGACTCGAACCTGTGGCCCCTGCATCGGCAGGCAGATTCTTAACCACTGTGCCACCAGGGAAGCCCCTCTTTTTTTTTTTAAGAATTTTTAAATTTTTATTTTATATTTTATTTTATTTTTATTTTTACTTTTTTTTGGGCTGTGTTAGGTCTTCGTTGCTGTGCACGGGCTTTCTCTAGTTGTGGCAAGTGGGGGCTACTCTTCATTGCAGTGTGTGGGCTTCTTCTTTTTTTTTAATTGGTTTATTTACTTATTTATTTTGGGCTGTGTTGGGTTTTTGTTGCTGCACGCGGGCTTTCTCTAGTTGCGGTGAGCGGGGGCTACTCTTCGTTGCAGTGCGCAGGCTTCTCACTGCGGTGGCCTCTCCCGTTGCGGAGCATGGGCTCTAGGCGCGCGGGCTTCAGTAGTTGTGGCACGTGGACTCAGCAGTTGTGGCTCGCTGGCTCTAGAGCACAGGCTCAATAATTGTGGCGCACGGGCTTAGTTGCTCCGCGGCACATGGGATCCTCCTGGACCAGGGCTAGAACCCGTGTCCCCTGCCTTGGCAGGCGGACTCTTAACCACTGCGCCACCAGGGAAGCCCAGTGCGCGGGCTTCTCATTGTGGTGGCTTCTCTTGTGGAACACGGGACCTAGAGTTCACAGGCTTCAGTAGTTGTGGCGCGTGGGCTCAGTAGTTGTGGCTTGTGGGCTCTAGAGCACAGGCTCAGTAGTTGTGATGCACGGGCTTAGTTGCTCCGTGGCATGTGGGATCTTCCCGGACCAGGGCTCAAACCTGTGTCCCCTGCATTGGCAGGCAGATTCTTAACCACTGCGCCACCAGGGGAGTCTGAAATGAATATCCTTTACTAATTCTCCTTAGATATTTATATTTATTGAATCAAGCAGACCTTGATCTGAATCCTGGTTCTGCCTCATACAGCTACGTAACTTTAAGAAATTTACTTGAACTTTCTAAGCCATAGTTTCCTCTTTTGCAAAACGCACAGTGTTAAGTGAGTTAATGGAATGGGCTTGGTTTAGTGCCTATAATAAACCAAGTACTCAGAAATGTTGCTACTATTAATACTGTATGCTGCTTAAAAGTTGGACATATCAGGTTTTATTATTTGAAGGTATTTTGTCAACTTACTATATTTACTACTAGTAGCACAGTCTTGTATTTTTGTGAACTATATATTTTTCACAAGTGTTACACATGCTTTGGCTGATTTTTTTTTTTTTTTTTTTTTTTAGCAGAAAGACATCTTTTTTAACTCTTTTAACCAGAATCTTACTTCGGGGTCTTTAGACTTTAGCATGAGAAAATTATACTAAAAATAATATGGTTTTTATTAAAGATACCTAATAATTGAAGCTTTTACACACACACACACACACACACACACACACACACACTCTCACACCACGTGTCAACATTTCCTCATAGTGAAACGAGGTTTGACAAACATCATTGTCTGCCAATCTGATGATCTGTGATAAACTTGGAACCAGAGCTGGGCATTGAAAACTTTGTCCACAACATTCACATGGAGTTCAAGAACCATTGGTCAGTCACTGAAAGCTCAGTGAGAACTAGAGCTTTGCGTGATTTTAATGCTCATTTCATCTCTTTACATCCTTGTCTCTCCTGGCCCTGACAGCTCTGCTCTGGCATTTCACTCTTTGTCTGCTTTCCTCCCATCCAACATGAACTGTTTCCAGGCACACATGAAAAAGGGAAATAAAAACAGTGTGTACTGAAATTCTGACAGTTTTGAAAGTTTTCAATTTATTTTTCCTTACTTCTTATTTCACCATTATTCTTAAATATGTTGTTTAATAGCATCCTTCAAGATATATTACACCATGGTGATGAAAGTAAAGAAAACAATGATTACTGAAATCATTTCCTCATTGAAAATTATCAGGGAAAGTAGACATACAAAATAACTGGGACTGTGCAAATTGAATTTCTACTGTGGCTAACATTTTTTAAAACGTAATTTAGTAAGCATTTACTATATGCCACACATTAAGGCATGCATTTTACATGGATTATTTCATTAAACTCACAACAAGCTGTAAATTACCTAATTTACAATTGAGGGAACTAAAGAATACAAATATTACGTTACTTGCCCAAAGTCCTACAACTAGCAAGTTACAGAGCCAAGCAGACCCTTACCAGAATAGGGAATCATTTTGTTATTTCAGTTTTCCACAGTGTAATTAAAAGTATACAATTCATGTATTTCAGTGACAGGAGAAAACAAAGATTGGCTAGAACGAAATCTGTCTCTCAACTTTAGTATCATAACCTACCCACTTTTTAAAGCCTGTATTAATAGTAAAAGTCACAATCAATTTAAGGAATCAGATAATTCATGCTCCTAATTAGAACTTAAAATAGGAATTAATCACTCATTTTTGTGTCCTTTTTTTGGCTAAGAATCATTCACTTACTTAAATATTCTTCTCAACACTTTAGAAGATATCTGGAAATGATACAGAGGGGCAGTTATCATTTCCTTTAGTGTTTAATAGGGAATAATCTTCTCTAGTGGCAACTGTCTGAAAGTTTCCCTTCAGACCATTGTTTTTCTAATTTGTAAAGTTTTTATCCATGGTTGGAGACATGTTGTATCACAATTCAGGCTTCACACAGGAAATCTACAAAGACATCAGAGATGTTGTACTTTAAATATATGCCTCTTCTCCATTCCTTTCAAGGGTTGGGCAAGCTTAAGTTCTAAAGAATTATGTAGGCCAAACAATACCCACAGAAATAGATGTACAAAAGTCGTGTTTACCCAGTTTGTAATGAATCAATGAATCCATGGCCAATGGGTTATTATTAGAATATTTTAGATTGCCTATTTTCCTCCAGAATTCAGAGTTTAAAATATTTTAAATATGTTTGTTGGGGAGGTGTCAGCTGTTGAAGGGCATTTCCTCATTGGACTTGTCTGTTCTTTGACTTACTTAAACATGGCCTCAAAATTATAAAATATTACTTCCCCTCCTTTTGTTTGCCTTTATTACTATTGCTTTGGGAGCAACATGCAGACACACGGTCAACCAGCCAGCTGGCCTCTTGGAGGAATCGATGCAGAGGTGGAGAAAGAAGGGAGATAGGAACAACAAGAACAGTTTCGAGCTGCTGATTTCTGAGGGCAAATTTTCAAGCAGAAAGCTCCCTGGCGGTGGCTTTGGTCCCCTAAGTTGTCTTCCTTTGCCACTCCTCCTGTGGTACGTCATCTGCCACCATGTACCGTGCAGTTCATCTGCTGTCTCCCACTGAACTATAGGCTCCCGAGGGTGGACCATGTACTTCCTTTTTCAAAGTGAAATCCACAATACTTGATGCATTGTCAAGCAAAAATAGATTCTCAGTAAATACTTGTTGAATACGTGAAAGAATGATTTTTCGAAACCACTCTCATTTTAACTTTAGGACTGCAGTTACGTTCCATCATATCAGTCATTCATTTGAATTAGCCACCATGACCCTGTAAAAATATAAGCATTTTTGATAAGATCAGGGGCTCTCAGGTTAATGGGAATGACTTAATTTAGGTGTCCCTCTTGTCAACATCTAATTGGAATTAGCTTCACTGAAGAAACGTGAGTTTAAATTGAGGGTGGAGGGTACAGGGGAGAGTTTGGAAAGAAGGAAAGTGAGTAGTTTTGGGGATAGAGTATACTTTGGGTTGTAGAGTGGTCCACTGGGAGAAGAGGGAACAAAAGGCATCACAATGGCAGTAGAAGCCACTGGAGGGAAGAGAGATGGATAAATAGAAGTCTAAAGGATGCAGGGTAAATAGAAGTCTAAAGGATGCAGGAGAAAAGGCAAGGGTGCCCAGGAATTAGCATAAAATGCTTCAAATCTTTCTCTGCCTTTCCGTGCCAAAAATTTTCTTATTCCCAAGGCTCATATTTCAGGCCATACCATTAGTATTATATTTCAGACATATTATGGGTGAAACAAGTTGTAGCGGGTTGATCCAGGGGCCTGTTACCATTCGTTAAAGTCTCCTATGGGGAAAATGCAAGGATAACATTTTAGAATTTTGAGAAATCTTAGAAATCTTCCAACTCAATGGGTTTTTAACTTAGATTCAGAAACCTTTTTTAAAAAGGAAATCTTACTCTGAGGTGAGATGTGCCACACAGATGCAAGCTGGGGTGATCACCCTACCCACTCAGCACTTCTTCCTTTTCTCCCTTTCCTCCAAGGTGGTCTGGCCTCTGCAAAGAGCTTGGGCTTTGCAGTGCAGTTTGCAGTCAGTGATCTAAACACTTATGCTTGTTTACTGGTGAAGGAAATCCAGTGACATTTAGAAACTTGGCGAAATGAATTAAGAGCAGGCCAAATCTGGTCACCAGTGCTGTGTGCTTGCCGTGCCACCAAGATTCTCTGGCAGTAAGAGCATCTGGCAGAGTATCTGACACAGAAAAGAAACTTAATAAATAGAGGTTGTGCAATGAGTGAAAAAAGTGAATGAATGCGCTCTGAACTCGAGATTAAATGGGTATCCAAGTATGTGGTGTTCTGACTCTTTTTGAAAATTGTTTGAGAATCTCCTATACTTGGGAAACAAACCAACAGAGAACTAACTGATCAAAAGTGGTGTTTCATCATTTTCTGAGGGCACCTTTCTCTCTAGTCAAGATCTCTCTTTCCACTGTGAGAAACTCTCCTTCCCTGAGGGCAGGGAGCATGCCTGTTTCGTTCACCATCAATACCTACTAGGCCCAGTGCCTAACAGTGTGTGGGACAAACCAGATGCTCAACACATATTTGTTGAACACACTGTTTACTAGATCCCTCCATATGTATGACTTAACTGAGTAATGAACGTACTTGAAACTAAACCCATTTCCTTCAGTGTTTCTGGTATCGGTTAAAGGCATCATTATATACACACTCTTCATTGCCAGAATAAATCTGAGAGCCAGTTTTATCTAATCTCCTTTGCTTCACTCCTGTGACCACACGATTGTCAAAGTCTGATAATTTTACCGTCTATGTATTTCTTAAATTTTTCCAATTCTTTCTGGCCCCTAGGTTACCCCCGAAGTGTACTACCTTAGTATTTCTTTTCTGGACCACTTGTTTTTGCAGTAGCCCTTTACCAGCTCTGCTTCTTTCCGTCAATGTCTTCTTGCTTCCTTCCTCTTCTTGCCTGATTGGTCTTTTCAAAAGCGAAATCTCACTTTGCCACCTCCTTGCTTAAAACATTAATGTCTCCCTAGGTCTGAACCCCTTAATTAGCACAGCATTCAAGTAACCTTTTTAGCCTCATTTCATGCCACTCTGTTTTCAGCTTCCCCTTAATTACCTGCATTTACTTAATGCACTGTCCTCTCTCATATGCATTCCCTGTTCGTTTAGTCTGTGGTGCCCTTCTGCCCCTCTTTTTAGCTTTCCAATTTCTTACTCATCTTTTAAGCCTCAGTTCCAATCTCCAATTTTTGACCTTTCCTACAGCTCTCCTGACCCCCAGCTCCACCTCAGTTAGAGTTGGAGCACATCTTTTATAACTCTTCTGAATTCTACGATGATTGGCTTCATGCTAGTGTCTCTATTGGACTATGCCCTTGATGGCAAAGAAGCTTTCTTACTTACCTGGACGCTGTATCAAGAGTCTGTTCTTTCAGACAGAGAAGGTTTTATTTGTGGATTACTCATACTGATTAGTAAGTGGTGTTCATGTAAAACTCCTAGAGAAATGCTAGAGTCTTCAACTCTAAATATAGGAGATACAGATCTTCCTTGACTTACAATGGGGTTATGTCCCTATAAACCCATCGTAAGTTGAAAATATCATTAAGTCGAAAGTGCATTTAATACATCTAACCCACTGAACATCATAGCTTAACCTAAACTACCTTAAACGTGCTCAGAACACTTACATTAGCCTGTAGTTGGGCAAAATCATCTATAACGAACCCTATTTTATAATAAAGAGTTGACTATCTCATCTAATTTATTGAATGCTGTACTGAAAGTGAAAAAAGCAAAATGGTTGTTTGGGTCCAGAAGGGTTGTAAGTGTATCAGTTGTCCACCTTTCTGATCACGTGACTCACTGGGAGCTGCAGCTCACAACTTCTGCCCAGCATGATGAGAGAGTATCATGCAGTATATCACTAGCCCAGGAAATGATAAAACTTCAAAATTAGAAGTACAGTTTATACTAAATGCATATTGCTTTTGCACCATCATAAAGTCAAAAAATCATAAGTTGAAACATTGTAAGTTGGGGACTCTCAGTATATTAAATGATGACACTTAAAGATACTCAGGTCTAAATATGGGAAATGATATTAAAGATGTTCCAAATGTGTATTTCTTCGTAGAACTTATAGTGGCAAGATATTAATAACGACTGTAATAATTAATGCATAGCATAGTCTGACTTAAGGAAATTTAAGCAAAAGTGTTACAATTCAACTAGTTTTGATTAAATAGCTTTAATTATTTGTCTTCTCTACAAAGCTTGGGATACTCTTTTGCCTAGTACTTACATGGTATTTATCTAGTATTTTAAATAGTAATTATATATAAATATATAATGTGTATAAATAGATTATTTATATATAATTATAAAGTATAGTAATATGTAGTATTTATGTAGTGTCCAACTCAGATGTAGTGCTTTTGTGTAAAATATGAGATTACGTAAGTAACCCCATTCAGTCCAGAAGCAAAGATTTTATGCAGCCAATATTAGCTGAGTCATATTATTTATTAAATGTTTACTGTTTTCCAGACAATGGAAATTCAGTGGTTAACTAAAGAGTTGCAATAAAGATAGAATAGAATCATGGGAAGGGAGAACAAAGGGTACTTTTCTCTTTACTTGGGTCTTCTTCAAGTTTAAGAATTTGAATTGGCTCATTAGTCATGAATGATAAAGTTTACTTGCTTTATGTATCGCTATTAAAGGCATTTATAATACCTACAGTACCCAACGCCTACCCTACAGCAACTCATTTTTCTTTTTTTTTTAACACTGAACTTTCCAATCAGGGAAAATAGAAGCAAACTGTGTAAGATCTATTTACACCCTGCCAAGAGTTAGCCAAGCTTCTTAGACTTACTGCATCCGTTTTCTTTTAATTGCCATTAGTCCCTGGGGCCCTGATCTCTTATTTCTTCAGAATCTAGAAGTGAGAGATGTGAGCTGTCTGGCGCCCCAACTCTATTTAAATCTTCTTTGAGGAACAGCAGAAGTTAGGTTGTGAAGAGCTTCCTATAATCCACTGGAGTGGTTCCTGTTTTACATGAACTCTTTTCTAGTTTTCTTTTTAAGTAACATGAACAAAGTAACAAGTGGAAGCCTTTTTTTTTTCCCCACTTGTGTTTTTAGAGGATAAGAGGAGGTGATTTTGATCTTTACAATCTAAAAATGAACTCACCTCTCTAATATTTGAGTCTTCATGTCGTATTTCAATTTTTAATGGCATATGAGATGCTAAGGATATGAATATTATGCTATTATGTTTTGGGCCCTTTTTTCCCTGCAGTTTTATTTAGATGAATCTTGGATCTTGGGTAGATGTTCTTGCAGAAGTTGTGTTGACAAAGACATCTGTGCAGATCCCAGTTCAAAACAATATTTTAGTTTTGGGAATTGTTCTGAAATAGCTGCCAGCTGACATTACATTATAGAAGTGTTTGCAGGGCTGGTACACTGCATGTAGCATTTTACATTTGCCACTTATGAACTGACAGCTGGGCTGCTTAGGAATTATATTTAATGCTGTGAGGAGCAGCACATCAGGCAGGACATCCTAGGATACAGATGTGCATCACTGCCCCACCCAAAAGCCCTGGATTGGTCCTGCAGCAACTCCTTGTTTGTATGCTGTTTTGTATAGATGACTCCAAGAATGGAATTATTGTTTTCATGTTTTTCTTCAAAGGATGAATGAGTTAATGATTCAGTACCTGAAGGGAACAAGAAATATATCCCTGGGTTTAATTCAGTATCATTTTTTTACATATTGTTGTTATGTCTCTCTGCAAAGGGTTGCTATTTCAATATTTTTAAGAGAATAGAGTCCAAGGATTTCTATAGGTTTTATATTAAAAACAAGTAAGCATATTTTATTTTGGTTTGAGATAATTGGCCATATATTAGCTAAGAGAGAAAGCAAAAACTGTGTTTTTTTGTAGAAGGTATAAACCAAACATACTTTTCAAAATGTTATTTAAATATCAGAGGAAGAGAATATTGGGCCTGCTAGATATGTGATTTAAATATGATAATTCATGAAATATATGTTGGAGCTCTGACCAATTCAAATTAGTTACTCACACACAAATGATACAACACATTATTTTCTTAAGACAGCGACCAAAACGAATGAATTGAAGCAAAATGCTATTTGTGATAAATCAGGGAAGATTTTTTAATTTGAATATGAGAAAGTATGCTTTCATGCTGATTAATCATATTTTTGTTTTTAGGGCTGAAATAGGCACCTATCTGACACACAATCTTAGGTAAAATCTGAAAATAGCACTTACAAAACCTTCTTAGTATCCTGATTTTGACTGGATTTTGTTTACTGATTTAAATGTATCTTCTTTAAGAGCATTTGAAGTAAATATCCCCACATATATTTTAGTTGCTATAATTTACTGTAAAGTTTTATTATTTATGAATATTTTATATATTTAATTGATTTGATATATTATTTTTAATTTAGTAATAATTATAAATTCTGTCATATGGCTTTATGTTTAACATCCTCTTGACTAGTAATGTGGCTTGTGCTCAGAATTAGATGTCCTCATTTTCTTTGCCTTATATTTTAGCAGGAAATTATATTACAACTAGATTTGGTAGGCCAGACCAATAACGTTTCCCCCAAAAGGCAAAGTTATATTTTTGCTTTAACACTCTTATAATATATAGGCCAAATGCCATTTTTTTCTTAAGCCTTGTATTCTTTCTGAAACTATCTCAAGTATAAATAATTTGAAAATCAAAAAATAGAATAATTTTAAGGAGTGCTTTTTATCAAAATAATGTGCCTTTCTGCTAATGCTAAACATAATGGTGAAAGTGCTGATGAGATGTTGATATTTAGAAAAATGGGAAAATGGACTTTGGATGAGAATTAACTAATTTATACTTGCAATGATTATTCATTATAATTCAACTATTATATGCATGGTGCTAGGCAATGAATGTGCAGTGATGAATAGGATACAAATTCTTCAAAGAGAGTACAGAGAAGTATATTAGATAAATATGTAAATATATTCTCAGGAGAGTAGGGAAAGAACTCAGGAAGGAATTCACATTTGGGCTGTAGTCACATATGAGAGACACCTAGTGTAGGTTTGAAGGGTGAGTCAAGGGGGACTTCCTGGAGGCGGTGACACCACTCCTGAGTTCAGAAGGGTAAGTGAGAGTTGGGGAAGCCAGGAGGACAGGTATTCCTGGCAGTGAGGGTCAGTTTAATCAATGCCCCATGGAGAAAGAGAGGATGACGCTTGGAAAAAAGGCCACAGTTCAGTGTGGCTGGAGGAGATTGTAGAAGAAGGAATAGAGAGGTGGGACTGATTTTTCTTTAGGTGTTTTACCAGCAAAGGAGTTGTTTTTAGATAGTCTGTCAGTGTTGTATTCCACATAGATGCAATGTTGATTAAAAAGGGGGGGGGAGGAAGAAAAAAAAAAAGGGGGGGAGGGAAGTCGATCTAGTTATGGGAGCCATTTTTCCTCTGAAAGTTGGAACAGCTCTGGAAACCTCAAGGGCTCTTTACCTGTGGTCAAAGTTAAATCTGTACAACGGAAGGATTCTCTCCTGGGTACTCTACACCATAGGGAGCTTGTTTACACTCTGGGTTAAATTCTTTTGCTTTCTTCTGCGCATAAGAATTCAGAAAGCTGGTGGAAAAACTTAGCTCTTTTTCATTCTTATGAAATGTATTTTCCCAGAGGTAGAATCGAGCTGTGCTTCACTTTGCAAATTTAGAAAAAAGCTTTTATATGCTCTGAAGGTCCTGCCTTCTCATTATTGGAATGAATGGACCAAAAGATATCCTCTTTGGCTTTGTGTTTTTAAGGCTTTCTTACATCATTATCATTTACTTTGCTACTTCCCTACCATTTATCATCCCAAAATACAATAAGGAGGGAAAAAACCTCTAAAATACCTCCAAGTACCTGAATATCCCCATGGAAGTTGTAACTGAAGATTGTTACTTTCTGTTTCAGCCTTAGTCATCTCAGGAAGCTCTATAAAGAACTGAAACTTAAAAAAAAAATGGAACACTTAGAAAGAACAAACCATTGTGGCAGTAGTAAGCATAAGGTGGGTTTTCACAGTTGCCTAACACATCTTTTTAAGCCATCTCTCAGGAAATGCACAGCTTTAACTTCCAGCTGCCGGACACATGATGAACACCTACACATTGATGCCCTTACACCCTCCTCCCTCCATTTCCTAGCAGGCATCCAGCGTGTATTACTGCCCTGCTGGTTATTGTTATTTCAGCCACACCAAAGATGCTTACACTGTCCTGTCAGCTCCACAAATCACACCTTCATCCTTGTTTATACTTTACTGCCAGTGAAAAAAAGGATTATTGGAATGGGCTCACTGTAAAAAGCATCTTGCTGAGCTTTGTAGTTTTCTTGGCTCTTAGGTGATTAAAATAAGAGGAAATTGAGGTGAAATTTCCTGGATAAACTGGGTAGAAAGATAATCATATGCAGTCTCTGGGTATTCTAAAATGTGGAAATAATGACCAGGGTGGAGGTAATTCCCTAGTTCCATCTAAGAAAATCCAAGGAAAAAGAATATAGTTAGTATCTATAAATCTATCTTTGAAAACCCAAAAAGAGTGACCATATGAAATTTGGTTGATTGTTGCCAATATTAGTAAACAGAATTCTCATGAAATCTATAAACAACATTAAAAACTAATAGAAGTTCTCAGCTATCTTTAAACTTATCATCTGTAAGTTTGCAACATTTAGAAATTAAAACTGTTATTCAGGGTTTGAGAATCTGTTCAAGTATAATTGTTGTTTTTATACATAGATTGGAAAATCTTATTCAAATTGTATTCATGTGCATAAGAATAAAGGAGATTATGGTACTGAGGATTTCCTCAAAATTTTTTCCAAACTTTTGACACATTCTCAAAAATAAAAACCAGTGTTTTACACACACCGTGCAGGATCTGAATTTAATGTAGTCTATCCATTTTCTGACTATAAAGTTTGCTTCAAAAGTAAGTTCAAAGATAGCACTATTAAAAGGAAATATGCAACCATCATTTTTTATTCTTATTTAAACAGTTGTTCAGTTAATAGAAAAAAATCTGTTGATTTTTGAAAACGCATCCCTTTTACTTACTGAAACACCTTTGTTATCCTAAAAATAAGTTCTGTAGTGGTTTTATTTATTTTATCAGCCTACATTTTTTTTTACCTTTACACTATTCTTCAAATATTATTTCAAAGCGTAGCGATCGTTTAGGAACCACCAGAATGAAGCATATTTGTGGTTAATTCAAAAGTTTTAATGAGAAGCTGCAAATCTTAGGTTAAAACATTAAGATATTTTTGTTTCTTCTGATTTTTTTCCTGTCAACACTTGATTATACCCTTTGATAATTTTTTTTTAAATTAATTAATTAGTTTATTTTTGGCTGCGTTGGGTCTTCGTTTCTGTGCGAGGGCTTTCTCTAGTTGCGGCGAGCGGGGGCCACTCTTCATCGCGGTGCGCGGGCCTCTCACTGTCGCGGCCTCTCTCATTGCGGAGCACAGGCTCCAGACGCGCAGGCTCAGTAGTTGTGGCACACGGGCCCCGCTGCTCCGCGGCATGTGGGATCTTCCCAGACCAGGGCTTGAACCCGTGTCTCCTGCATTGGCAGGCGGATTTTTAACCACTGCGCCACCAGGGAAGCCCTGATAATTTTTAATTATATAAATGCTAGCATCTTCTACCTTATCCTATAGATTATTACCAATAGATTAGAATAAATTCATACAGGCATTTTGAGTCAGAGAACTCAGGGCTCAAGATTTGGTTATGCCCTTTCTACCTTTAGTAATTGTGAAAGTTAATTTAATTTCTCTAAACCTTTCTCTAAACATTCTTCTCATTTGTGTAAAATATTAATTATTATATCACAGAATTCTTGAGAGGATTAAATGAGAGCAAACAATATAGTTATTATTATATTACTTTTTAATGTTTAATATTAAGTTTAAATGTTTAAGTAATATTTTATTACTTTTATTGTATAGTAGTGTTTATTTGTATTTAATTATCTATAATGTTTAATTTTTACTTTATTTAATATAATAACAATGCATTATATTTCTGAACATCCTGATTATGCTAGAAACATATCTATGTTATTGTTCTTAAAACAAGTGAAAATATATTTTAAAATTCATGGTGGAGGAATATGCAAAAATGCAGTGATCATCAAAACGTTTAGTAAGCCATAGTGAGTATGCCATTTGGTATTGCTTTATATAAGCATTCCTGGTGGTTTGGGGCATCTCTTGAAACATCAAGAGATCAAAGGTAAGTGAAATGCACATGATTTTAAAGTAAAGGTGATTTCTGGTGAGACATTCCCACCAGAGGAATGATGAGAGAAAAGCCAGGAGGCTCATTAAGAGAGAGTAAGGATTGCTTGACAAGGTTTTGCACAAATGTGGCAAATGAAACAAATCTGGGGTCTTATTCCAAATGCCTATTAGAAAATTATTTACATTAATGAGATGCTGTGGAAAATCACTAAAATTAAGAAAAGATAGGAAGGAGAAGAAATGCACTTCATAAGGAAAAAGTTGAAACTACTAGAGCATTTCAGTAAGACTGAAAGTGGAAAACATGGCATCTGTTATTTATCTCTAACTATGATTGAAGGTGATAAATTATTGTATGTAAAATACTTAGGTCATTTCCTGGCGTTAATAAGTACTCAATGAAGATTAGCTACATTACTGCTATTCCTACTCCTATTTCAGCTTCTACTTCTGTCATTACTATGATGTTAGATTGCCAGACTGGTTTAGTGTTAGGCTCAGATGAGGAGGGAAAATCTGTCCTGTATAATTTATTGACTGCTTACTGTGTACTAGATTCTGCGTTAAATGCTTTTTATGCACTATCTCATGTAATATACACAGTAGCCCTGTGAGGTCGGGTCTATTATTGTCTCCTTTGTGTAGATGAACAAACTGAGGCTTAGTCTGAGTTGCCCAAGATGAGAACTGGGATTTGCACCCAGGCAGCCTGGCTACTAATCACCATTAGGATCTGACTTCATGCTTTCTCACAGTGAGGGATTTCAAATGAGAGAGACGGCAGGTCTGTTTTATTCACTCCTATATCTGTAGGGCTTAGATGCATGCCTGGTACATATTAGGCATTTAATAAATATTTGTTGAACGAATGAAAAGTACCTTTTCAGGGATAATTAGGCTGAAATGCTCATTTAGAATAATGGGCGGGTTATTTTTCTTTAGAAGGAGCTGGTGGTTTTTTTCAGAAAATCAGGAATTTCTGGGACCATAAGCCATGAAATAGTCCAGAAAGTGAACAAAGGCATCTGTGAAGACAGCTCCGATGAAGCAGAGGAAAAATTGCAGAATATGGCCAAGGCAACTTCACCCCTGAGGCGAAGTTCAGTCCTTTAATGCAGAGCTCCCAGATGTCAACAAAATACTGAGAGCAGGTTTGGGGTGGTCACAAAACATCACTAACTGGGCAGTGGTGACAGCCCTATTCGAGGATGGAATAGGCCAGAGGAGCATCTAAACCTGGCAAGAATGAAATCGGGACAGGGAATTTGTGACTTCATAAAGAGAAATCAGCCCAGCAGAGATGGTATCAGTCTTTAGTTCTTTTGTCATAAGAACACCCTGTACTTATTTCTGTGTTTTTGTAGTTTTGCCCTTAAATGCCTAGTGAAGTTCTCTAAAAAATTTCGACATTGGCTTAGCTCAACTAAGTAGAGAAGCGTCTCAGCCACACCTAGACAAATGTGGTCTGGAGCATTGGAGTGCTCCAGAGGGAGGGGGCGCAGCTGTTGAGTTGGGAAATAGGGCGGAGTGAGGGGCTGCCGGGCAGAGACTCAGGAACAAGGTGGGGGTAGTTGAGGTTGGGTAAACGTCCGTGATCTCCCTCCAGGGTGTTCTCCAGCCATGAGGCTCTGTGGTCATGGGACATAGATTTTTTCTGGGCTAAGTCAACCCAAATGTAGAAAACTTCATTTTGTTGTACCCTGAGAAATGCTTTCAAAGTTTCCCTGGGTCTACTTGAAGGTCACCAGTATGCGGGAAAGAGCCTGGGACTGTTTTGTTAACTCCCCTTTTCCACATGTCTAATCTTTATGCTGATTCAAATGATTGCACAAACTCCTCACAGAACATTTTGGCTGTTTACATGACACCAAAGAATTGTTTTGACAGAAAACCTCCTAATATAGCAAAAGGGTCGTTACTGGTTCAAAACAAGGGTGTTCATGCAGTGTTATCATGTGTGCCAAAGTGCACCGTAGTTCAGTGCTAATGTTTGCCCATGGAGTTCCCAGGGTTCTTTGCTGCAGTGATTAGGATGGGGTGAGCCAGAGAAGTGTTGGGAACAGTAAAGCTTTGCTCTGCGGAAAGTTGCTGATTCTATGCTTATTGTATTACACATCCAGCAGAGTTGTATGCTTGTTTGTTTTCTCTTTTGTAGAAGATCTTTCTGAACTTAGAGGTAATGTGGGTCTAACACTGCTTCCCACTAGTGGAGAATCACTTCTTTAATCCAATGTTTTTCAATACTTGCAGTGATTCTGGACTTGATCAAAAACGTTTATTTAAAAACATTCATAAACAATGTATAAACTTTGCTCTTTCATTAAACATTATAAGGAATTCCGTTTCATTTTTTGGTATTACAAAGATCTATTTCCACTGCAAAACGGGATTAGGTAGGTGTGTGGGGACCATGTGGTATTTTTACTGCCTTAAATGGTCTGGAGTGAGAAAGAGTTTTGAGAGTCAATTCTTGGAACCAGTTTGTAGTTCTTATGAGGATATATGGTAAAAGATCTGTGAGGGTTTTTCTTTTTTAAATCATGGAACCAGGTATCCATATTCTTCAAATTTCAGACCTGCCTGTTGGTAGCCAAGGATAAGGCAGTGAAGGAGAGAGCAAGTGGTAGGACAAATGTATACAACTTTTCTTACTGAAGGTAAGCTTAACCCAATAAACAGCTGGTTTGCAGAGTTCAACACACTTACGATTGCAGGTGGTTATCTCTGCTCACTGCAGCCAGTGAAATCAGTGAAAAGAATGGTCCTACCAATGGGCCTGAAGAATGAGTGGCATTTTCTGGGACAGTGGCAGAAAAATGGCATGAAGTGGAAAGCATGGGGAGTACTGAAGATAAAGTCTTCTCTTCTGTTTAGAAACAATTTATATTAGGCAGACACAGAAGAAATTTCTTTGAAATTTGGATCTCCTCTTACTGGTTAGTGTCGAGGGGGGCAACTTACTTTTTCTGAAATTTCAGAAATTTCAACAGGGACACATCATCAACACTCTCTCTTTCCTGCCCTACTTGTCTCCACAACCTCGGTTGTTGACCCTTGAACCTGTTTGATACAAAAGACTTTGTGGCATGTAGAAATGGCAGGCAGTGCACTCCCTGCCCTCAGAGAGCTGTACGTCGAAGAGGGATACGTAAGACACATATCTAACACTCAAAACACAGGGCGCAGCATGCTCAGTGCTAGAGGACAGGTGTGCGTTGCTGAGGCGCGCAGGGAGCCAGGTGCAGAAAGGGGGTTTGCTGTTTGGGAGCTGGGGCAAGACGAGGCAAAGGCCCCTTGAAAGAAATACCACTTGAACTGGGCAAGGAGGGGCGGATGTGATGTCGTTAGCAGGCACAGATGGAGGCAGAGCACGTTTCGGGCAAAGGGACTGCAAGCCAGAGAAGCGGAGTGCTTGTGCAGGGTAGTGGGGAAGGCCGTCTCCAGGGTGACTGGCGTTAGGGGATTTGTCAGAGGTGAGGCTGGGCTTGTTCATCGGCACTGTTCTTGGAGGTTCTTGAGCCAGGCTGAGGAATTTAAACTTCATGCGATCTAGGAGAGTAACTGTCAGAAATGCTGGGGAGGGGATCTCTCCAAGGGGTAGATGATTATTCTAAATGACTTCTCTGGCACCTTCTAACAGTATCACCCTTTGAGTCAATCATATTGTTCTAATGAAACATTTCAGATTGAAGGTCCAAAAATTATATCATAAAGCCAAAGCGGTTCCCAGGTGCTTCGTATTATACGCTCAGCCATGTGTTTCTGTGGGATTTAACAAGGAAAGTGGTGTAAAAGGCAGAAAATTGCCATGTTTGTTTTTCAGTTAACTTTAGAAGATGTAGCAGTGGTGGAAAATAAACAGGAAAGAATGCTGAGTGTAGTCAATGGCTCTTGTTCAGTTTCACTCATTAATTGTGTCATGAAGAATAAATAACCAAAAGTTGAACTTAATATCATGGAGGTAAAAGAATAATATGTGTGTGTGTGTGTGTGTGTGTGTGTGTGTGTGTGTTTTAAGAAAGAATAATCTGAGAAACTAAAAAGGGATAATGTTAGTTTTTAGAAATATTTTAATTGGTAAATTTAAAAAACAAGTTAAGTTTAAGCCAGCTAACAACATTGGTAATTAATAGTCATAGGGGCAGTAAAACATCCAAAATTTGTCAAGGAAATGAAGAATAAGTGCAATATAAATAAAGATACTCTATAGTGTGTGTGTGTGTGTATGTGTGTGTATGTGTGTGTGTGAGAGAGAGAGAGAGAGAGAGTGCATGTGTGCACAAACTAATCTCTGTTCAGTCTCTTCCCAGAATGCTCAGCTGAGTGCAAGTAGGATTTAGAGTTCTTGCTGTGAATTTGTGTCTTACAGTGGAGATGGAAATATGAGTTAATGTAATTAGTTCAACTTTTCTAAGAAATCAACAGCAAAATTTCTGTTTCCTTTAGCTGTATAATTTCCTTCAAGATAAAATAAAATTCGAATTTGTCTGAGAATCAGAGAAGTGAGCGATTTTGTCATCTCTCTCCCTTTCGATGTCATATGAAATATGGGGCATTTTAATTAAGAGGGAAAAGCTCAGCATGTTGATTTTCTTGATATATGCAGAAGCACTCAATGCAAATTTACTCCTGAAATTTTGGGTAACCTTTGCCTTCTGACAACAACAACAAAATCTTAGCATTTACTTGGAGCTTTTTCTTCCGATGAACTCCACAAAGTTAGATGATAATCAGTGGTGGGGGTTATGAGTCCAAATGCTGGTCCATAATTGATCCTTCTCCATTTCTTATTTTCAAGTCTTGTTTGCACTATGGTTCTGGGAGAGTGGAAAAGGAACCAGGAGGGAAAATAACATAGGTTAGGAGGGAGGGATTTAGGATTACAGAGTAAGAGATCTTTTCCATTTGTGGCAAAGTGAGTTTTGCTAACTTTAGAAGATATTTTGAAACCAATAAGAAAAACTTGTGCATCAAGATTTGAAAATCTTCATAGAAACTAGATATCTTCCCCAGCTTGACTGTGGTGAAATGTATACAAAACTGTGATGTCTAGTTTCTCAACCAACATTGTACTGTGGGGTCTAGTTTCCTCTCTAAACGGAAAAGATTTTTAAAAACAATTCTTTAAGAGGAACCAAAGCATCAGTAAATCTGAATAGTTATGACAGAATCACTCCTGAGTGTGTCTAGTTATAGCAACCACATATATCAGGGGGTTTTTTCCATTTAATTTCACAGTGTTTCTCAGATTCTTGATCACGACATTATCTCTTGGCAGATAGACGCATTTCTGCCTCTAACAACTGTTCGCTGTTGTCAGGTTAAATATTATTAGCTTTGGCTAGGTTACAGTTGTGAAATTCGGATTTTTCATCAGTGATATTATATTACAGGTGCTTAAAAAAATCTCATACAAAACATATTTCATCTTTTGATAATTAAATTAGTATTAGCCATAGGTTGTCAAATTGAGAGAAATCTAGAAAACAGGTGATTTTGTTTAAAATGCAAATTCAGTCAAGGATGTGAAGATGACCTCAAAAGTTGTTTGAGTCCCACTGAATATGAAAAGATTGAATTCTGCGGAGATAAAACGACATTAGCAACATTGTGATTAAAACTCTTTAATCTGTATGACTAAAATCAGGAAGAGAGAGAGAGACAGAGATTAAATGACTTCTCCAATGCGTGCAGATAGTAGTATCAGAGCTGGGACTATATCAAGCTTTCCTGGGTTACCATTATTTCTATTACATTGTATTCAAATCCAACTGTATAATTTGCTTTTTTCCCATGAAATTCATTCTCTATTTCTTCCAGAGTAAAACAATTTTGAGTTGGGCATATGGCTACCTAGCTAGTAATGATGTTTTTCTTACCCACTTATGCATCCAGGTATGACCATATGACTAGGTTTTTGCCAATCATAGAAATGATGTTTGCAGTGCCTAGAATCATTGCCTAGAATATTGCTTCCTCTCCATGGGGGCTGGAATGGAGATCTGGTGACCCAGCTTCAACTAGGAATTCAAGGACAAGGCCACAGTGGAGCGATGAAGTGGAAGGGAGCTGGGTGACTGCATGACTTTATGCAGCAAAACCACTCTCTGACCCAGAACTGTGGCCTACCTCTAGTTCAGTGGTTAAAATATATTCTATAAAGCATTAGCGTGTTTTCCTTTCTCTTCCTTGGGCTTCAGCGTGGGTCAGCATCAGCGGAAGAATGTACGCCACTTAACATAATGCCAGCAAATACCGTGGGGTGGGAGGAGCTTAAAGCAGCCTCAGGTAACATTGCTGTAGCAGATAACTACCTAAATCAACCTTGCCTTTTTGGGAAGATGCATTGGAGAATATGGGTAACGAAGATATTTAGAGTGGGGTCGAGCAAGAAAGAATTTGGCAAAGGGTTAGAATTACTGCTTAATAAGTTATAAATGTATTTCTTACAAAATATTGACTATAAGATATGTAAATATAAATATTTGGAAAATATCACCTGAGCATCACTTGTAGTTTACATCAGACTCTTGAAATTTTATCATTCATGGGCCTATCTCACCTCAAAACAGAAGACTGGAATTATATTATTTCCCCACTTTGAAAATGTTTTTGAATTTTTATTTACATCTTAAAGAATTTTTTAAAATATACATTTATAATATTTAACTTTATAAATGCTCTTTCCGGGCTTCCCTGGTGGCACAGTGGTTAAGAATCCGCCTACCAATGCAGGGGACACGGGTTCGAGCCCTAGTCCGGGAAGATCCCACATGCCGCGGAGCAGCTAAGCCCGTGGGCCACAACTACTGAGCCTGCGCTCTGGAGCCCGCGGGCCACAATTTCTGAAGCCCGCGTGCCCAGAGCCCGTGCTCTGCAACAAGAGAAGCCACTGCAATGAGAAGCCCACGCAACGTAACGAAGAGTAGCCCCTGCTCGCCAGAACTAGAGAAAGCCCGCGTGTAGCAACGAAGACCCAACACAGCCAAAAATAAATAAATAAATAAATGCTCTTTCCCACCTCTTAGATTTTAAAATAAATATATATTTTTTGAAAAGGGCATAAACATTTTAAAAACTTTGCAAATTGCACATTGCATCAATAAATGCCGGCTTGAGTCGAGTTTAAGTAGAATACTTTTTCTGGGAATGATAGAATTCCCAAAGAAAATCTTTGGATAACTAGAGTGCTCAATTCTAGGCAAACTCCTTTAACGTGCTCATTGACATTTGATAATTTAATCCGTCAGTGAGCTGTCCTTACCCCCAATAGTTAATTGACGCTAAAATGGTTGAAAGTCTTTCTGATTTATTAATTGCACTGCATACTTTTCACAGCTCAATTTGTTTTTATTGCCAAAGCAAATTATTTTGTCTTTTTTCTGCTAATGTTTTTGAGTTTCAAATCACCCTGTCATCTTCCACACATTAGAGAGGACTATGAAATGAACTCTGGCTTCTTCTGAGTGTCATGCTATTTTGAAATGGCTCTCAATAGGCGTTTGGATTTTCTCTCAGAATTGACAGCAAACTTGAGTCACAGCATGGGGAAGCTAAACAGAGGGCTTCTTCCCAACACATGTAGAGGATGTTTCCTTTTTATTGTATTGTCTGATTCTAAACTTCCTTAGTTTTTATTGATGCCACTGCCTTAGGCATGCTGACTGGTCTTTAAAGTCAGGGAGCTATTCTTATCTCTGCCAGTAGTATTAGCCAGTGAATCATTGCAAAATCTGGGGATCCAAATTTCTTCGGCACCTGTAATGAAAAAAAGTAAGATCCCTTCATTTAGGGGATTAAAGCAATAAGATGACAGCTAATTAGAATTCTGTGAGTTACAACTTTTCAGAACACCATTAAGAATAAAATGCAAAGTATAGGCATGATTATACTTGAAATTTTTAGGCTGTCGTTAGCATTGATGACCTATAAAATATTGTGTGGGTATTATAGTGCTGGGCTTATAGAATGCATTCAGCTGAGGTTTGCTGATTAATAGGCAATTTCTTATTTACTAGAATATTTAGATGCCATTTTGTATGAATTCAGGCAATCCATGAGTTTTGTATCTCTATGTGTGAATATACATGTATCAAATTATTCTAATTATTAAATTTTAAATGCCCATTATATGCTGGGACATTTTGCCAGGTGCTTGCATTTTAACAAATATAGATGTTTAGTGATTTATATACAAAACATGTTACTGTTTGAAACTTTCTTTTTCCATTCAGTTATTTTAGTATTGTGTAGGGTAAGTCTATAAGGTACTTGGAAAAAAAAAAAAACCGCGGCTGCAATGAAAGTTTAGACACCATGTTATTTACAAGCACCAAAGGACTTACTCTATTGCGAGCAAAGCATGGTCTTTTGCCTTAAAGAGAATATAACCAAATTATGGGTTTATTGAATTACTTATGCCTTATCTACCTTCCAAAAGATATTTAGGGCAGAGAGGTCACATTGGTCTACGGATGCAGGTGAGGGAGAGGATAAAGGATAGAAGGATAAAAGATGGAACAAATAGAATTGGACACAGAGTAAGTAAGCAAACACTTTAGAAGCTGAAGTGTACTCTAGAAATACAAAGGTTGAAGCCACCACATCTGGTCAGAGAAATTACAGCATCTTCATGGTTGAGAAGCCAAGTAAAGGATCACCCTGGAAGGAATCTGTCTCCCAGGAAGAGATGGCACATGGAATCAGTAGAAGTGTAAAAAAAAAGTGCTAATGCTGTTAAGTGCAGTCAGCATGCAGTGCCTATTTTGTGGGAAGGGAAAACATTATCAAAGGTATAGTTCTGGGAAACTGTGATGTGTATTTGACAAGTAAGAATTAGTTTAGAATCGTGGACTGTAGTGTAGACATAGGGGTGGGATGAGGGACTCTGAGGCCATGAGCTGCTCCATGGCCGTATTGTAGAAGGCCTTGCATTTCCAGCTGAGGAGGTTATAATTACTTCAGTAGGCAGTGAGAATCCACTGAAGGCATAAGATTAGAAACATGCAGTAAAAGTGCATTTAGAAGGATTAATTTAGCTGTGTTCTCTAAGATGGGTTGAAGTATGAAGGAAGTGAAAGTGGGTCACCAAATTGGAACTTACTGTGGGCAATACAGGTGACAAGTAGATCATGCAAGATTGTGGCTGACCTACCTCTGATTTTCATTGCCAGTAAGCTGATTTAGTAAACTTGACCATAATGAATATTTAGAAACCCTTAATCTAGGGGCTTTTTATTTCCTTCTGTTGTGCAGTTGAAAAATAAAAATCTTCCTATGGGGAGTTTTGAAACAAATTTTCAGTTGCTTTGATTCATGTGGACTGAAATTATTCTGGAATAGCAGAATCATTCTGCTTAAGAAACCACAACATGAGATAATACTTTAGACCGTGCTTAAGGATAAAATGTGTAGGCACGGTTTAAAAACATTAAAAGCACAATGTGATAATCAGTACTTTAAAGCTTGGATGACCACTTTTTGAAGTATGTTAACGAGTTATTTTTTGGTATTCTGTGGTATCTATTACACGGCCAACTTGAATACTGTTTTTTTTATTATTCTTTTCTATTTGAAATCAGTGAGAAAAGTATCCTTTTTCTTTCTTTTTTTAAAAATTAATTAATTAATTAATGGCTGTGTTGGGTCTTCGTTTCTGTGCGAGGGCTTTCTCTAGTTGCGGCAAGCGGGGGCCACTCTTCATCGCAGTGCGTGGGCCTCTCACTATCGCGGCCTCTCTTGTTGCGGAGCACAGGCTCCAGACGCGCAGGCTCAGTAGTTGTGGCTCACGGGCCTAGCTGCTCCGCGGCATGTGGGATCTTCCCAGACCAGGGCTCGAACCCGTGTCCCCTGCATTGGCAGGCAGATTCTCAACCACTGCGCCACCAGGGAAGCCCGAGAAAAGTATTCTTGATTATATTTACTCTTAAAAACACATTATTAATATTAGTAATGTCACATGCAGTGTGTTAGGCAGAGGGCTATTCTGGAATTCTCTATGAAATAAAGCATCCAAAGCTTTTTATGAATTGTCTATCTTCTTTCAACTTCTTCTATCTTGACTCTCATTCTCTGTGTAGACCTTATGCCCCAGGCAACTCATACTATATTTGTACTTTAATGCTTCTCCCTTGTTTCAAGCTGTTTTTACCCCTGGAATGTTCTTTTTTTTTTTTTTTTTTCTCAATTTCTGCTTCTTTAAGTACCATCTAAAATACTATAGAAGTCAGCAAAATAATTTTTAAAATAACCTCATATATTTATATCAATAGTTCTTAGGAGTTTTCAAAACATTTTCCTATCAATTATCTCATTTGAATTTTTATAATAAAAGATTCCAAATATTATGTTTACACAAGAGTAATTTAAAATGAAGTTGTGCTCAAATGAGCTTTGAACCTGCTTAAGTCTTCAAATGAATTAGGTTTTTTTCCAGTATCTTAGATACCTCCCATTTCTCCTGCCTCCGAACTTTAGGTATAAGATGTAAATTTCTTTTAAGAATGGAGTCTTTCACTTTCTCCCCCAATGTCTCCTTTACATTGTGAGCCTTTTAATGCCTACAGCTTAGACTAATTACAAAAATAGTTTGATTGAATTAGTAACTGTGAGGCAACTTTACAATTTTGTGAAACGGCTACTATATTTACTGATTGATATCAACTATATGGTGGCAGATGACAGAGTTTCTAACAGAGTTTTTCTACTTTTCCACAACTTGTTTTAACATCCCATATACAAAGTCTTACAAAGCTGCTCTCAGTTGCTTGATAAGGCGGATGTGACGACAAAAACCTTAAAGATCCATTACAGTATTGGTAAATGAAAAAGGTTAAAGAACTACAGTAGTTGATTAAAGGGCTAAATGAAATAATTTATAAATTTCTCAATTATTGAAACTGCCAATAAGTGTAGATAACTTCACTAGTGTGGTGTTGAAGAAGGCATTGTAATTAGCAGTTTGAAGTTATTGCGTCATTACATTTCATATATTTGATATATCTTATTATTATACAGAGCCCATATTTAAATATTTACATTCTACAAATTATCAATGTTGTCTTTCTGATTAGGCTGAAAAACTCCCTAGCTTACCTTAATGTTCCAGTTACTTCTTCATGTAATTATCTTATGCTGGTAGACATTCATTTTGGCAAGGTTTTGACTGCTGGTTCCAGTTCAAGTTCACATATTAAAATTCAACATGTTTTAATTAAAGTTGATATTGAGTAATTTCTGAGTGCCTGCTTAAGTGACTAGCAGACTTTTCTTTTGATGGATTCCTCATTGTGGAACTTTGGCTGGTACTGAAGCAATTTGAATGTTTATAATAAAATTTGGGGTAATACAAATTCAGAGTTGCTTGCTTTTCATCACAAGATCTTAAAAATTTCATTTACATTTATTTTTGCTACAACTTCACACACACATTAAACATCAGTTCATTATTCTACAGTAGAGATGTTCCCCTGAATATAACAATAAAGACTAAGGGATCAGAGAATTTGCATTCTTTAATTAAAGAGAACAAGAAACCCAGAAGGTCAATATTAGGAGGTCAACAGAATGTTTGGGCTAATAATGGAAAGATGGAGGAAGAGGTTAGGCAGGCTTTGGAGAAATCAGATAGTCAACCGGCAGATCCAGGACTAAAACTCAGTTCTGTCTGACTCCAAAGGCAGGCAGTTCTTTTCCTGCTGTCCTGCTTCCATAAATAGATGTCGTGAAGCCGTGTGGTAGAGCTAAGTCAGTGAATCAGATATAATAGTGTGAAAGGCTTGTAAAACCAAATATTAAATTCTGCACTTGGATTCAAAGATACAACTGTGATCGAATGGATGAGATGTGGATAAACAGTAGCATATGTTAAAAACATTTGCTTAATGTAAGTTCAGTATTAGCCAACATTCTGACAAGGCCAGCTGAGACCCCTTGACCAGCATTAAAAGAAGCACAAAATTAAGAACAAATAAGATGAGAGCCCCATTTTATATTGGTTGCCTGTGCTTGAGTCCTGGTTTCTCTGTTCATCTTTCTTACACTTCAAGGGAACTAAAATTTATTAAGGACAAAAAAAGCAGTTGAAAGTTAAAATGCTTGGCTTACAAGGAATGATGAAAAGAATGGAAGGTGTTTAGCAGTTGTGAGAAAGCCTGGCTGGTGGTGATAGATGTCATCAAAACTTGATCTTCTTCTTTTCAATGAATAGATGTATTTTGTTCAGATTTAAAATCCATAGCATGACACTCAAAACTGAAAATTATCATGTTCTGCCTGTTTTACTTCTGTGTAACTTACTCTATGTCCTACATGGTGTATAACAGTTTACCTTGAAGGGCTGGTCATTTACCATAAAGAGGAAGAAAAGAATGCTGAGAACTCACTTACGTCCCCTATTTTTTTTTTTTTCCTGGAATATTGCAATAGTTTAAATAGTGCTCTCTAGGATCAATATTTTGGCCTCTCTTTTCCTGCAATTTCTTTCTTTCTTTTAAAAAAACTTTTTTTTCAGACTTGAAAACAATCACAGGGATCAAGAGAGGAAAGTGAAAATTAAAATTCAGTTCAATCATCTGGCCTCAAATTCTATGCGCGTCTCAGTCATCCAGCTTCTCCCCCTCAAACATGTCAGCGCTAAAGAAGCTCATCTTCATTTAGATCAGTGATGCTCAAATGTTTGATTCTATCTCAGGATCCCTTGAAACTTTTAAAAATTGCTAGTAATTTGTTTATTGTGAGTTATATCTCTCTATATTTACATTAGAAATTAAAAGTGAATTAAAAATATTTACCTAATAATTCATTTTAAAATAACAAACTCACTCCATGTTTACATAAATGCCATTTTAATGAAAAAATACTATATTCCTGAAAACAAAACACTTAGTAAGAAGAGTGGCAATATATTTTCCATTTTTGTAAATTTCTCCAATTCAGCTTAACAGAAGATGGCTAGATTGGTCCATCTGCTTCAGCATTCAGTCTCGTATGCTATTACACATCATATAACCCCTAGAAAATCCCACCGTAGACTTATGAAAGATTGAGAGTGAAAAAGACAATTCCTTTCGACCCTTGAACAACACAGATTTGAACTGCACAGGTCCACTTATATGTGGATTTTATAAAATAAATATATTGGAAAAAAATTTGGAGGTTTTTGACAATTTGAAAAAACTCACATATTAATCACGCAACCTGGAAATATTGAAAAAATTAAGAAAAATTAGGTATGTCATAAATGCATAAAATATATGTAGATATACATATAAGATACAAAATATGTATAAATTGGTTATTTGTGTTATCGGTAAGGCTTCCGGTCAACAGCAGGCTATTCCTAGTTAAGTTTTTTGAGGAATCGAAAGTTATATGAGGATTTTCAACTGAGTGGGGGTCATCACCTCTAACCTTCATGTTCAAGGGTCAACTGTAATGTCTCAGTAGTAGTATGAAAATAGTTTTGACCGCCTGGTCCCCTGAAAAGGTCTCAGGAACACCCATGGGCCCACAGAACACACTACTTTGAAGAGAGCTAGATATTGTATGTATATTTTTTCATCTTTAATTATGTCTCTTTGGTAGTTACAGATAATGTGTTCATTATAGTCTGGATCACTGACAGTCAGTGACACTCTTCTCATCAGAGAAGCTAGTGATTGAAACTTGGATTTATCTGAGCAAGAGTTTGGCTCAAGAGTGAGGAGGCTAAATAAAAAGTGTGTGTGTGTGTGTGTGTGCACGCACATGTGTGCTTACAGGTATACACTTTACATGTAAAACATGAATGTGTTCCTTGTTAATCAATGGAGAATGAAGTAATACAGACCACTCAAAAAAAAAATAGCAATGGTATCAAAGACAGTATTTGCCCCTGGCTTAGATGTTAAAATGTTAAGACTTAGGTTATTTGACACAAAAGTAAAAATAAAATAGATTATTGCTTGAAATAGGATGGACAGCTTTTTATAATTACATAGACAACATCAGCAGGATATAAGTCATTTAAAGATGACATTAGTGCTGAGCCAGCCAAAAAAGGGAAGAAAACAAGATTTTGAATTACTTCTGCGCAGCCCACGTTCTGTCATGCGTAATTGTTTAACTGCACTTTGAGGGCGCAGTCTTGGGGAGAAGAATACGTACTACTCTGCTTCTGCCAGTGCAAGAGGCTTTGGTGTCCACCTGTGGGAAAGTATTAATGGATTTGCTATAACTAAAGCATTTGCCATCGAAAGAGCTTTCCCTTCATACTTTTATTTTACTTGAGATTTAAAAAGTAAACTAGCAGACTGAGTTGTCAGCTTTGCCAAGAGAATGATAAGCAAATATTGTTTAGTAAATATTTATCTGACCAAAGGTGATACGAATTTTACTCCCTGAGAATTCTGGGAGTATTAAAATTATTGGGAAATCATATATTCACCTGTATTCACCTGTATCTAGGATTTGACATAACTTACAGATTTTATTTTTCAGGACAAGTCCTTTTTTTTTGTTGTTATTGATCTCCAGCAAACTGTTGGGCAGCCTTCAAAATAATGATTTAAAAAATGAACAGGATTGGATTACCTACAGCAGAGTGCAGTGGACTGGGGTGAATTAGACCTATTATTAGATTGATATCTAAGGGAGGGAGAGGTAGCCTGAGGAGACTAGGAGAAGAGCAGGCTGGGTGACAGTATTATAACTAGAGCATGGCAGTAGGTCACAGGCAAACAGTCCCCATCAGGGAAGTGCAGGACAGGTGAGGGACACATCACATCAGGCAGATGGAACAAAGACACAGACAGTATTGGAACAGACCATTCTGCATTGATGCAGATGGCCAGTCGACGGGCTTCTGAGAAGTGTGTCAGACAACGGGGGTTTTGGGTAGGTCTGGCCATACCTGGGTAGATAGGGAGGGGTAGTAAAATCAATGAAAAGCTCAATTACTAAAAATACCATTAAAGAGGGACACCTGCTGCAAATCAGGCAAGATCCTGTACCACCTGAGTATGTAGACCAAGAGTGGTGGTTTTCATGGTGCCAAATGGCATTCTTTGGAGCTGTCTCCAAAGGAATTTTGGCTCTTATGAGTGTTAATGAAATACTTTGGAGTAATTTGATATAAATCTTTCTTTTTTGAGTTTAGCCCATGGTTTGATCTTACATTCTGCAGAAGTTAGTTGAAAAACTACCATCTACCTCTGGGAAACATTTTTATGATAATATAATAAAGCCTGAATTTTGACTCATTGCTTTTTTAGAAGATGGTTCAGTGCTAGTGTTCATTATTCTTCTATGTTAGGACTTATTTATAAAATGCTTGAGAACCATTTGAAATTTTTTGGAAATGGTAGACCCCCTCTTTTTTTTGGTATGCTCTTTAAATTTATATGGTGACAAGCTCTTTTGATTCTTTTCATTGCCAGTTACCTTTATTTCTCTTAATGCCCATGACACTCCTGTTATTAATTGTACACTTAAGGTCATGCATTAACTCATTCAAGCCACTTGGGCTCCTCCAAATATACTGGTGTTCGATTTATTAAATGACGCGTTAATTGTTTTCAAACCACTAGGGCCTCATTTAATAACGTGCTGAAACCTGCAATTAAGTGGTGTCCCAGTGCCCTCAAAATGTATCCTCATTTAATGACTCAGGCACTCTTGAAAAGGGAATTTACTAAGTGACCACAATTGTGCCAGAGTTGTGAACTGAGTTACTTTTCTGGGTTCCTTTTTTATCCCTATCTCTATCTGTGGCCCTCCCAATGTCTTGCTGAGGTACCAACTGCAAATATATATTAATGTCACTAAAAGCTTGTAATTTTGCAATTTCAAGACCTAACGCATTTCTCAGCCTTAATTTTAGACATCTCTAGGCTGGAAAACCATAGACCAAGACAGATCTTATACCTTGTGCTCTGAGATGGGCTCCATAATAGTGTCAGCAGGTAACCCGTATAATTTAAACTGCTATGTATAGGCACTGGGCTAAGTCTTTAGCTCCATTTTCTCACTGAATTCTCCAAAACTATGGGTTGTAGGTCTTTATATTCACCTAGATTTTACAGATGAAGCAATTGAAGCTAGAGTAGTCCCAGAAAAGCAAGTGGTAGAGCTGGAATCCTAACAGAGCCAATAGCCATTCCATCTCCACATTTCAGGGGCCTCTGTCATTCATTCTTTAGTGCATTCATTCATTCATTCATTCCTCCTACAACTACTAATGCTCACTCTGTGACATATTTGACGGCTTACTGAGAGTGAAGGGCAGGGAGTCTATTATTCCAAATTTCGGGGTAACTCTGAGCTTCATCTAATGCCTTTAAACTTTATAGTCATGATGGAGAACTGTTTTTTAAATAAAGAATGGATGAGTCCCAGTTTTAAAACTCAATTATGCATAAGCATATAGCATATGTTTACTTAATAAAGTTTAATGTTCTTGTACCTGTGAAACAGATGTATATGTATATATATATAACGAATATGAGTGTATCTCTCATTTATGCTGATAATCTCCAACATATATCTGCCCTGTGTGTAGAAGTCTAAAAGACATGTAACCTCTGGAAATATTCTGCTCTGGGCCATTCAATTCCCCCCACCCCCCTTGCTGCTTTACTTTAGGATTCCTTTCTTTCTGACTTTCCCACTATTTCTTTGGCAGCTGTAGGTTCAACCATTGCCCTTGCTTCTTTCCCACTATTCTGCCATGCATTCTCCTGCCCTGCCATTCTCTACACCTTCAATGGTTTCTCTCTCAAATGTTTCTGTCTCCGAGCCACCAGAAAATATAACTACACAGCTAAAGCACTGAGAAGATAACACAATATGCCCTATTCTCCTTTATAAAAAATATTGGGTAGTTAGTATTTCTCTTCCCTTTGTGGTAATACAGAAATGCAATATTATAGTGGTTTGTGGGTCACTCGCTCTAGATCAAAGTTTGTTATTTCTCGGCTTTCAGTTTTTCTTGTCCTGACTTAAAGTATACTCGCACCTGGATCTCTACCCCCTTCTTCCTGCACTTCTCATCCCCTCTTTCTAATTTCTCCTGTTTCCCTTCCACAATCTCCTGTAATTACTGTTCACATCTGTTAAATTGCCTTATAGGCTTTTGAACAGCATAGCCACAGAGTCTAAAGTGGGAAATTGTATTTTCTGCTCCCTACTCCTCAAGTGCCTACTGCAGGCTTTGTTAAATGAAAACCACAGGGTCCCCACCTCTTCTTCCTGCTTAAAAGCTCCCTGCATCTTCCCTACATAGAAATTAGGCCTAATTTTAGACCCGCTGCCTTTGGAAGTTGGTCACCTCTGGGGTGATTTTAAAGCTAGTTGTGATTAAGGAAATCTCTCTTTTACTTCTAGACTAATTCCATTTAGCTATTCCATTTAGTTATAACTCATTTTTGAAGTAAAATTCAAGTCCAGTAACCCAAAGAATTGGTTTTACTTTCAAAATCTGAACAGGGTAAACACCAAATGATCTTACATGGGAAATTGCTTCCTTGATTTAAAAAAGAATTAGATTTTCATTTTCATAGGATAAGTTAAGAGATCCTTACTAAAACAAAAGGTAGCATAGCTTTATTCTCTTGTTAGATTGTCCTCTTTTAACCAATTTGCTTGTTTATGGGGAAAAAAAGAACTCATGCAAAGAGACACTTCCTTGTTTTAGAGGAAAACAAGGAATTTTAGAAATACAGAATGTTAATACTTCAGTGCAAAGAAATTTCAGGCTACATTAATATTTACTATATAAGAGTCATATGCACCTGGTACTGGGTACTTGATAAATATTTATTAAACAATAATAATAGCTAATACTTAGTTCTTTTATGTGCCAGCCACTGTCCAAAGATTCTTAGTTAATTCTCACAACCACTTAAAGAGGTATGTTCTATTATTGTCCCTGAGTTACAGATGTAGCTCTGGGGTATTCTGAGGTTAAATGATTTAAACTTGTTCAAGGTCTCTCAACCAGTAAGGAGTTGAGCTGGGATTCAAACCCAGACAGTCTGGTTCCTAAGGCTTGCTCCTGCCCCCACTGTGTACACTGTCCTCCAATGTAGATAAAGACAAGGCTTGCACATGACATTGTATACCAAAGGTGCTTGTTGAAGTAACTCTACTCATGAAAATTTCAGACGTAAACTTACAACTGTGACTGCAGTCAAAATTGCTGGATAGTATGTACATAATCAGTCATATACAGGAATATCAATTGCTAAGATTTCGTGACTCAGGCTAGTCCTATTACTTCATCTTTGGTCCTAAAAGCTCAATCCTTTGGTCAGAATTTTATTTAAAGGAAAAGATAGCTTCTATAAGTAAAGATTGACTTCTTATACTTTGAAATTCCTTCCACCCTCTCCCCCAAACTGCCTCCACATTTGATGGTCACTTTATGCAGCAGTAAGTTTTGAGGTTCTCTGGTGTGCTGATACAGCAGTAAGTCTCAGTATGGATTTGTTTACCTCCAGATAAAACCCTTGGTGTACAGAACAAACTAAGGCCCAAGCCAGACAGCAGGAGGAGACTTTCTTCCTGACTACTGCCTTAGTTGCAGTGCCCTTTGCCACCGTAATGATTCACCATTGGCGTCACAAGGAGTAGTTTCATCCAAGACAGGTCAATTCTATAGCGATTTAAGATCTAGGTTTATTTTAACTTACATCCTCAGGGGCTGGCTCCAACTTTCATCAGTGGGGCTGACATACATAATCATATTTTACTAATCAGTTTATACGGGCTATCAGGGGACTCCTAGGTGTGGGGAATTGATTTGATGCGGGACCTACAATGGTTATGGCTATGACAAACCTGCTTTGCTAGGAGTTTGGTGTTTGTGATGAAAATTGCATATGTATCCATATAAAAGTTTATTGTTATTCTGAATATTAAGCCCTACTGCGTATTTCCAAGGCTGAATATACATCAGAAGTGTCTAACATTTGTCATGTTTGTTGCAGGAAGCATTAAGTAACATTTGGAGGAAAAAAAGTACCATATTCTATTACTTCAACAGTTGAGATAGTTGAGAGCTTATAATAAAGTGATTTGTGAGCTACTTAATTTTTACATAATGACTGCTTATACATGCATTTTTATAATGCTAATCCTCAAAGTCCCAAATGCCTTGAGTAAGTCATATAATATAAATAAATTGAGGGAAGTATTCCTTTATTCAAGAATGGCCGTAAAATCCATCTGAATATTCGAAGGCTTGTTTTAAACCCGGTGGAAGTTCTGTGCCAAAAGATGTGTCTGTGTCCAACATAATAATGGCTTCCTTTGCAAAGAAGCAATCCTTCTGAAATAAGGGCAGTGCTTTAGAAGTGTATATAATAAACAGTTGAAAATAATCTTAGAGACAAAGCCCAAGTAAGTGAAATTTTGTGATTAATAAAACAATCCTCCAAGGTCTTTATACCATTCCATCAGCATGTCACAAGAGCAGATGGCAGCTGGGGTCTGATCAACTAATAACACAGCCCTTCTCAGGAATGTTTCCTTTCTTGAAGCCTCATAAGTGAACTTTGAAGAGGAAACCTTAATATTCATGAATAGGATTTAGTAAATGACTTGAATGGCTGGGGAGTCAATCATGCTAACAGTGAACCCACTCCAGTGCCCAGGGGTTGGACCTGATGGGGTTCCATTCCTGAAAGTGGGATAAAGTCAAAGAAACACACTGGTCCCAAGATCCCAGAGGGAGTCAAAGCCTAATCTTTAGAAGGAAAAACTAGCCTGGGCACAGCTACACAGGCCGGAGGTGCAGCAGGAACCAGGACTGTGAGAAATCTTCTGGAGGAAGATAAAGGTAGATCTTAATGAGAAAAGAAATTTCCAAGGTGTCCCTGCAGTTTACAATCCCAGGAATCCCTGGGAAACCCAAGGGTTGGTACTTTCCATTTTCTATCACAATCCTAAGAAGTTAATTTGTTCCCCTAAGTTTTCCATAGCATAGTGTATGCTTCTATGTGTCATAGAGATTCATTTGAATTAACCACTTTTCAGTTTCTGCAATTCATACGTTCCTCAGAGGGCAAAGTGAGGTGAGGAGGGTATTCATTTGTTCATATCTCCTTGTAGATCCTCTTCATTGGATTACTTTTCTTAGCAACTAGAGGAGGTCGTAGCCTGGGGAATCATGGTCATCCGTAGGAGGACAATGATAGATCTCCTTCTGCAGATGAGTACAAGACTTGTTTTGTTTAGAGATCCTCTATACTCCAGAATGATATGAGAATACTATTTCTTTTTGTCACATCTCTTCCATGATTCTCTTCTTTAGTATTATCAAGAGAAAATATGGAAAGTGCTTTAAGGAACAGAAAATATAATCTATGCTTCTTATTGTATTTAAAAAATTTTAACATGTTTATTTTTTAAGAATAGGCAAAGTGGGAGATATTTTAGAGGTCATCCAGCCCATTATCAGTTTAGCAGGTGAAAGCACCAATACCTTGAGAAATTAAATGATTGGTCAAAGTCACACAGCTAGTTAGTAGCAGAGCTAGGAATAGATGTTAGGTCTCCCTAATTGGAATATGTATGATTATATATGATAAATCTTCATATATAATAATACATATGCAACAGGTAATTCATTATTAAATAATATATAATGTCATAATATGATTTTCAAGTAGGATGACTAGCTGAGAGCTTTGTTTTTGCAAAATCAGAAATTATGCTATCAGCTACCATGCATTTCCTCCTCTGTAGTCAACGAAACTGAAGAATACCCTCCCCCTGTAACATCAACTCATTAAAAAAATATTTTATCTTTACTACCAAAGAAGGACACTACATAATGATCTAGGGATCAATCCAAGAAGAAGATATCTTTACTACCATACCCTGAAGTTCTATTTATGATTCATTTTTAAGTTGTGAAGATAAGTAACATTACTTTCATATTTCAGATGACTTGAAGCTTATCCTTGAATCATTCACTCAATAAATACTAAGAATAGGGAAGACAGTTCAAACTTGACATCAAAGAGTTTAGATATAGAAATTATCACCGTTAGTTCTGGCTATGTGTATGTAACCACTTCTCTTGCTCACTTAAGAATTTTACTGCTGTATCATATCTGGAACTATTGAAACAGGTCTTAATCTTAATTTACAATCTTGCAAGCACAACTGGTAGAAAATTAATAGCAACAACAAAATTTAGCTTTAATTAAAAACATCAACCAAAACTGACTTTAGATTAGTCTGGCATGAACAACCAGTAGAAAATTAACAGCAACAACAAAAGTCAAGTGTAACAGCAACAAGAGAAACGGACTTTAATTTAGGGATTAGTAACCATAGCCTGCAAACCTACATCCCTTCTTTTCTTTACCTCTGTGGTCCTGACTCTTGCCTGGAACAACAGAAGATGAGGAAGTTTCCTTATCAGTCTAGGCCGAGGGCTGTCCCACAGTCAGATCACCGCTATTATCAAACCCCAAGTATTTGCTGTTTGCCATTTAACCTATAACAGTTCCTTGCACGCAGCAGGTATTCATTAAGCGTGTTAAAGCATGAATGATTGAGATAAATAAGTATATACTTAGCAACTGTAGTATAGCCACTAGGCTGGGTTCTGTATACAAAGTAATTGCCCTCAGGAGTTTTACCCTCAGCATCTTGTCTGGTGCTACAAAACAAAGAAAACTCAAAAGATAACCCATTAACCACATGCAGAATTCACTTAGACTTTGCAAGGAGGAAGGGAACTTAGATTTTTCTCTTGCTGTCTCCTTCTACTGTCCTTCCCTCTCGCATTTGCTTTTCCTTTTCGTCACAAAGAATCATCCCCAGTCTCCTCCGAGACCTCTCATACCAGTTGTTTCTCTGCAGTTTGCTCTTAAAGTTGTTTCTCATATTTTTTTACATTACCTTGTGGAAGATTTGCATACTTCATTGATACATTAAATACTTAACGGATAAGAATAAGTAAGCATGATGTCCAATTTCCTTTCCAACCAGATACTTTATGTAGATCAAACAACCTGCTTGCCCTCCATCTGCTGCTTGAGCTGGTGGTGATCTGGCAGTTAAACATTCTGGCCTTTAAAGTACCAACTGCTGCTTAATTAAAACATCATTTCTACAAAATTATTGCAGGAATTTTGATTGCACCTATTAATATGAGAATAAATACTCATGAACCATATCAAGCAGCTTCAAAAAGAACCTTGTAAGCCCAGGTCACCATAATCGAAGTATAGAAAGGAGCAATGCTGTGCTAGTAGGTGTAGCTAGATAAACATATTTGGTCTGAAAGTATCACTAAACTCTTACTATTGGGGAAAGAAGTCAAATTTTAAAAAATCTGCCAAAATTAAATGTCACAAATGCCAAAGGTGAGAAGGTGGTAGGATCCTGAGTTAGTTGTGTAAGAACACAATGTGTGTTGAGTATTTTAGATTTCTTTAAAACCTGCATTCATGATATAAAATAGCTTAATAAACTTACAGTATTTTTATTAAAATCTCTGGCTCACCTGTTCTGATTTTATTTTAATTTCAAATCTTTATATTTCTTGGACCAAGAACTTCTGATTATTCAACTTTTTGTCATATTATCTTAGATGGTTAGAGCATGATTTTATTCAAAGTCTTCTGGATACATCATGATGGGAAAAAAAGATATAAACATAAAATTAGGAAATATGTCACACTTCCTGGGGATTTGAATTTGGCCACAATAAAATTATTTTTCTCTGTCCCACTGATTGTTTCCAAAGGCCACAGCAAATGTGATTTCATTTACCTACTTAGTTTAAATATCTGTATCATTGAATGAAGGGCTTGAAAAGCAACGAGGTTGAAATACAATAGATGCAAATGAGAATTAGAGAAAATATGGGGAACAAAAGGTCAAGTTAGGACTAAGAGGTTGGAAGTGGTACTTTGGAATGATAATATATATAAGCTACGTATTTCTTAACAATCATTTAGTTGAAATTTTGGTTCTGACCTTCCTGATGACTAAAGCCAAAAGGGAAACAAGCAGTTAACGTGATTCACAGTTGTCCCCTAGGAAAATGCATGCCATTTCTTTAAAAGAAACAAAAACTTTTCTTAGATAAGAAAAAAAACATTAAGCGCCATGTCTTCAGATAAAATCCTCTACAACATCCCTATAGTTTTGGAAATAATGGGCACTTCAGGGCTTCCTATGTTAGAGTGGTTCAGTGTAAGCCAAGGACATATACCATTAGGAAAAAGATTTTAAAAATTAGGTAAGTAAGAATCCTAGATTTGAGGTAACATCTTTGAAATCTATAGACAAACTCTTAGGAAATTAGACCCTCTCAAATCTCCATTCCAGCTGGTATCATGAGGAATAGGAACATCCTACTGTCAGGAATATTGGCCAGTCTTTTATTTTTCTCCTTCTTTAGCTTTATTGGGATATAATTGACAATGTTATTGTACAGTGTGTTGATTTGATGTACTTATATATTACGAAATGATACCACCATAGTGTTAGTGAACACCTCCATCAAATCACATAATTACCATTTCTTTTTTTTTTGTAGTGAGAACATTTAAGATCTACTCTCTTTGTAACTTTCAAGTATATAATACAGATTTATTAATTATAGTCACCGTGCTGTACGTTAGATCTATAGAACTTACTCATTTTATAATTGGAAGTTTATATCTCTTGACCAATATCTCTCCATTTCACCCGCCCTCAGCTCCTGGTAACCATCATTCTACCTTTTTTCTGAGTTTGGCTTTTTTAGATTCCACAGGTAAATAATATACAATATTTGTCTTTCTCTGACTTATTTCACTTAGTGTATTGCCCTCAAGCTCCACTCATGTTGTCACAAATGGCAGGATTTCCTTTTTTCTCATGACTGAATAGTATTCCGTTGTGTGTGTGTGTGTGTGTGTGTGTGTGTGTGTGTGTGTATATATACATACACACACACATGCCACATCTTATTTATCCATTCATCTATTGATGGACACTTAGATTGTTTCCATATCTTGGTGCTGCAATAAACATGGGAATGCAGATATCTCTTCAATATTCTGTTCTCATTTCCTTCATATATATACCCAGAAGTGGAATTGCTGGATCATATGGTGGTTCAGTTTTTAAGGAACCTCCATACCATATTCCATAGTGGCTGCACCAGTATACATACATTCCAACCAAAAATGCACAGGGTTCCCTTTTCTCTACATCCTTGCCAACACTTGTTATCTCTTGTCTTTTTGACGATAGCCATTTTAACATACATGGAGCAAAATAAAGCAGGGAAAGGGACTAAAGTGTGTGTGTGTGTGTGTGTGTGTGTGTTTTAAATGTAGATTTTATTATTACTCATATAGATATAGTGTGGCCAATAGGTTAAGAGTCAATTACCATTGAAAACATAGTTTGTTATATTATTAAACAAAGGGCCAAGGGAAGGCCTGAGCAAGAGCCTTCATTGTGGTTTCCAGGGAAAAGAATGGGCAAGGCAGGGTAACAGGCTTAGAACTGGCTAGCTCAAATGAGTTCCACAGGCCATAGGTGTTGGGACAGTCCCTGGGTATCTGGTATGCGGCCCTGGGGTGATTAAGGCAAGAGTCCCTGAGTGTGAGAGCTCTACAGAGGAAGTGGTTGACAGTGTGAGCTCTGGATCAGTTAGTCTGCATATGAAAGGTATACTCACAGGCAGTGGTTTCCTACTTCTAGGAATGGCTAACCCTGAGAGGGGCAGTCCCTCCAGGTTCAGCAAGGCTCCAGAGGTCAAAGCATCAAAAATGCAGAAAATAAAAGGCGTGCTTAACACAATGTGTGTGTGAGTGTTGCTGCTGTTTTAAATAAGGTGGTCAGAGAAGGTTTCACACATAAAATGACATTTGGGCCCAAACTAATAGGAAACTAGAGAATGAGCCATGGAGATGTCTTGGTTCTAGGCAGACAGAATAGTATATATGCAAATGTCTTGAGGCAAGGGCATGCATGGTGTCTTAAGGGAATAATCCAGAGACCTGTGTGTCTGGAGCAGAATCAGTGAATGGAACAGTCAGAGATGAGGTCAGAGAACTAGGGAAAAGGGGGAAATCACATACGCCTGGTGGACCCTGTAAGGACTGGGGCATTTGTTCTGCGTAGAGTGGGACCACTGGAGTGTTTTGAGCAGAGAGGCAACATGATCTGGCTCACACTTTAGTAAGATCATTCTGGCTGCTGTGCTGAGAATAAACTACAGTGGGGATAAGGTGGCAGCTGGGGGTCTGAGTTAAGAGGCTATCGCTACAATCCAGGCATGAGATATGGTGACTTGGGCCCAACGGGTACCATTGAAGGTTGTGAAAATTGATCAGATTCTGGATCTGTTTTGAAGGTAGAGCCAGTATGGTTTTCTGAAGATTAGATGAAAGGTGAGAAATCAGAGCCAGATAAAAACAGGCTACTATTAGTCTATTTGCACCTTTGTATGAATAAGAAAAAGATACTCCCTCTTGGACATTACAGCCCTGGAGATCGTAGTTGGATGGCAAATGCATGAGTTGGATGTGAATCCCTCACTTGAGCTTCTTAGCCAGGTATATTTGGCAGTGCACAAACTGCACAGTCATGTGTGGTAGCCTGTCTGCCACCTATTAGAGGATTCACATATTTTCTTTCCTTTCCTCTTGCCTGCCCCCCACCATTAAGGGAGCATGCATTCAACTCATGAATAATCAAAGTTGGTTCAGCCTCAAAGAGATGGCAACATAACCACTAGAAAAAGTTTACTGTAGCCTGTGGACCTTTTTTCCCATGGAAATGTCTTTATTAAATTTGCTTTTGATTTTCAAGAACTAGAATTTTATTTTCATGGGAGCTGGGAGCCTGAAGTTCTGGTGCTAAATGGTAGTGGTAACTCCACATTACCATTTACATTTCCATTCTAGTTCCAATGAGTACTTAAAAAAAATGGAAGTTTTATCCATCTGTGTCCCATTACCCAGAGGCCATCTTTGACCATTCCATTGTTTTCTGCAAGACATTTCCTTGTTTATGATGTCCTCACCATCTCCCCATCTCCACAGTATACTGGAGAATCAACAGGATAGCAATGGAATGTGGAGAGGGATGGTGTTCTGGGAAAAAAATTATGAAATGGCAACCTGAAAATGGATGACGTAGGTGATCTGCAAAACAACAGCAAAATAACCATACCTGGGGAATAACATATAAATAAAATTAGTGAGGTCATGGAATGTTAAAACACTAGACCATAGTAGCACACCTAACTATATTAGCTTTCCTGAAGGGAAAGATTAGGATTAGGCTGAGACACTGACATTTTCAGTGGAAAATGGTTCAATGGAAAATGGGTGATCAGTTTACCCCAATGCTCTTCCAAGTTTTTTCTTGTATATTCCTTACAAGAATTTGGAAACTTACTTATATCTTCTGTCACTTTAAACTTGAGACATAAAATACTTCATGATAACTTTCAATTGCTACCATTGCTAAAGAAGTAATTTCTGGCTGTAAAAATGAATCCACTGTGAGAAAAAAAACACTGTAACAATCTGTAATTCACCATTATTTATTTTTTAAAAAGTGAGATCTTAAAAGTCAGAATTTTATATTGTTCTTTTTACCCTTAAAACCATATTTCTATTGTAATTCCCCCACAGAAGTTTTCCCAACGTAATGTGTTTTATTCTTGAAAACCTTTTACTGATCAGTTTATTTTAATTTTCGCAATACAACGTTTAAAACAGTTTTCTGTGACCATAATTCTCAATATATTCTCAATATATTGAATTATTTCTCTGTATTGAATTATCATTATAATTTTAGAGTTGGCTGATTGATCAAAATGTCATAAGTATATTATATATTATGATAAATAGGTATTAAACATAAAAAGCAAAAATATTATTGAAAATGTATATTGAAATGTATCTCTAAAAGAGATGGATGGGGATGGGTGTTGGTGGGTGTTGGTGGGTGGGTGTACTTGTAACCTGAAAGAAGGTTACAAATACAAATCTACTGAACCTGCAGGAAAATATACACATAAATGTACAGTTTACTAATTCTTTCATGCCCTTGTCCCTGGGGTTCTCTGTTGTCAAGGGGTTCTCTGTTGTCAAAGATGTTGCCATTCCACAGTGATGACTACAAAGATTGCAACATCACTCTGTACCCCTCAGGCCCTGTGAGTGTGTGTGGCTGGTTAGCAGGGACACAGACACTGATTTTATGTTCTTCACAAAATATTTCCTTTAAAAGATGGGATTAGAATTCCAGGGTCGGGGGGAGGGATAAATTAGTAGTGTGGGATTAACAGATACACACTACCATATATATTTAAAATAGATAAGCAACAAATATTTGCTGTATAGCACAGGGAACTATTTCAGTGTCTTGTAATAACCTATAATGGAAAAGAATTGAATAATAATAATATAGATATACATGTATATACGTATAACCCAATCACTTTGCTGTATACCTGAAACCAACACAATACTGTAAATCAACTATACTTCAATTAAAAAAAGAGAGAGAATTCCAGGGTCCTAACTACAAGTGGCACCATAATATGACATCTTAATGAGTCCTCTAGAAGTACATAGAATGTAAATCACATTTCATAGCACTTAGAACATCTGAGTTTTAGGAACTCTTAGAATAGCACCTAGCTTGTAGTCAGTCTGATAGAAGGATCTGTCATCATCATCATCATTTTTGTAATGACTTATACCTGTCTATTCTCTCAGCCATTCAAGAGCAAGCTTCCCAAAGTAGGGATCATGATTTATTCTTCTTGATATCCCTAGTATATTGAATACTGCTTGACCCCATAAGTGTTTATTAATAAATGAGTAACTGGGCCTTTCTCACCTTCTGAGATGGCCCACACTCTGCCTGTGGAGTGTGTTTCTCTCTAAATAAATCCACTTCTTACCTATCACTTTGTCTCTCACTGAATTCTTTCTTTGATGAGACATCAAGAACCTGAGCTTCATTAAGTCCTGAAACCAGGTGCATTTTTATAGTTTCCTGTTCCTTATTTTATTTTTTCTCCAATCAGAAGTGAGCTTTCTCGGGCTTCCCTGGTGGCGCAGTGGTTAAGAATCCGCCAGCCAGTGCAGGGGACACGGGTTCGAGCCCTAATCCGGGAAGATCCCACGTGCCACAGAGCAGCTAAGCCCATGCGCCACAAGTACTGAGCCTGCGCTCTAGAGCCTGCGAGCCACAACTACTGAGCCCATGAGCCACAACTACTGAAGCCTGCATGCCGAGCCCGTGCTCCGCAACAAGAGAAGCCACTGCAATGAAAAGCCCACATACCACAACAAAGAGTAGTCCTCACTCACCACAACTAGAGAAAGTCTGCACGCAGCAACAAAGACCCAACATAGACAAAAATAAATAAATAAAATAAATAAATTCAAAGAAAAAAAAAAGAAGTGAGCTTTCTCCAGGAATTTGTTTTTAATACCTCTACCCCAGCTATTAAAACAACAACAATATAGTAGGCATAATTGTTTTATAGCCTAGGTCTCATAATTCAGACATCAGAAATCTGTGAAAGTCTTTTTATGTTGTCTATTTGTTCTGTTGTTTTAAAAGGTTCTTGCTCGTGGTGCCTTGCTTGTGTGCTTGATTATATTTGACTGTGTGCTGCTGACCATTTGAAGAACTATACGTGGGATCCCTTGTGGTCTAGGATGGAGGTATTTTCCTCTAGGGAGAATATACATTTGATTTTGCCAGGTGCTCAAAGGCATTGACAATTTGGAACCATTTGAAAATAAATTTGGGGGTGGGGGGAGGGATAAATTAGGAACTTGGGATTAACATATATGCACTACTATATGTAAATAGATAAACAACAAGGACCTACTGTATAGCACAGGGAACTGAACCCAATATTTTGTAATAACCTATATGGGAAAAGAATCTGAAAAAGAATAGACATATGTGTATGAATATATATAAAACTGAGTCACTTTGCTGTACGCCTGAAAGTAACACAACATTGTAAATCAACTATACTTCAATAAATAAATTAATTTAAAAAAAAATAAAAAAAAATAAATGAGTAACTGAATACCTAAATGAATGAAAGAATGAATGAATAATCAAATAATTGAGAGCGAGCAAAGAGAGGAAATAAATTTGTTGGTCATATTCTATTCTCCCCTGGTCATCTGATCAGTCCTCTAACCTCTTGCCAGGCTGCTGTCAACTTTGATTTGTGACTTTGGTAAAATATATGCTGGCTTCTACAAGCTTTATTAATCTTTTTCTTCTTGCTAACTTGAGTTTGGATTCTATAATGCTGAGGTGGTAAGACTCCAGGATTCACTTTATTTTTTCTATGAACCAGAAGTAAAGACTAGTTTAGGCTAGATAAAAACAAATCTAAACAAAGAAATGAAATTAGCGTCATGATCTTGTGTGTGTGTGTGTGTGTGTTTGTGTGTGTGCGTGTAAAATTCTGCCACACAATAGTTACCAACATTTCTGAGATTTTGATTCAGGGATTGTTAGACTTGCTGAGGCTAATACCTTATTCACAGGTCCAGTCCAGAGCTTCAGTTCTTATCCATAGAATCTGGGTTATTGTGCAGTAACTCACACCATGCAAATTCTTGAGAGGTTGACCTACAAAATAGAATGCTAATAGTTACATTACACACACCATAGGAACAGTCATAAAGATTGCTTTGTTAGTGTATTCCTTCCTTGAAGGGAACTTTATATGGTGATAAAATTATAATAAAAAAATTGCTTAATGATCAAAACTAAGACAAATTAAATTAGCTGATCTTAATAATAGCAATGCTCAACAAAGAAGGGTAAGACTATCTTCCTCACTGTAGGAATAGAGCTTTCAGTGTCCTCTCTCTTGAACACCCCATTCCCTGGAAATGTAGGAAAAACTATGGTCAATATCCTGAGGTAGTCTTAAAAGACTTTTGTGAGGAATAAATGAGATAATATATGTAAGATGTATCTCCAGGTAATTAGTAGTTACTCTGTATCAGCATTCTTCAAATTGGGTTATGTGTACCTCTGATGGAACACAAATGCTTGCCATCTTGATCCTGAACTTCAATACTTATTATTCCTTATAACTGATCCCTTTTACTCATCAGAATCTTACTATGATGTATTTCTTAGGAGTGTTAAATCTTCCTAAGCACCAAGCAAAGGACATTTCCAAAGAGTGTTAGAAGAGCTTCTATAATCAGGACCTCTGTAACCAGTGAGATTTTTGATCATTCTGAATAGTAGTAAAAATTGAAATTGTGTCCGCTGAATGCAATAAAGCTTTAAAGATTACCTTTCTACATCTATTTCACTTCTATGCGTTTTAATATATACATTCTCAACACCATTCTCATTTAACTTCAAATACGCAATGCCTCTTTTTAACTCTAAACATTTTTTTTTAATTTGCTCTGGCATAATTTAAAATAAGACCTTTTTACCTGTCTCATTCAAATTCTCTAAGGTTATTGTTTTGCCCTAGAAAATTTCCCAAATATCTTATCCTATATTTGAGTCAATTTCCTCGTGATAGTAAAAACTATCATGTTAGCCTCAGTAAAACCTTTGTTAAATACCCAAAGCATTGGGAAGTGTTAGATTTATGGATTCACAGTTTGAGGATGGGGGATCTTTGAAGTCATCTCCTTTCACCTTATAGTTAGAAGATCAGAGACATAGAGAAGTTAAATGACATCCCTATTGAAGCCAGGACAGTCCATGTGGCTAAGGTAGAATCCTGTTCTCTTGCCTCTAGTTCAGAGCTTTTCCTACCACGCCAAGAAACATATGATCTTCTTTTTCTATTTTCAGTTCATTAAAGAACAAAGGTGTTTTATCAGTGAGGTATATTACAGTATATTTGGGGTTACAGATCAGTATTTAAAGCAATTTCATGCAAATACAGGTAGTGAATAGATAGATACATAATATTTCAGAGTGTATGTTCTGTGTAAGCAAATTCTGTTTCTCCAGCTTTGAAATTTGTCTGCTGCATCTAAAAATATTTCCCTGAAGCTATTTCCATTTTTTAATAGTCTCCACTCTATCTTAGTTTATTACTCATGTCATTTTCCTCTGACTTATATTTTTCTCAAACTGATTCCACATGTTACTTTCAATCACAGCATCTCAAGACTTTGGATGAATGGCCCTGAAGCATTTCCCTTGCTTGGCTTTCTGCAAGGATTTCAGTCTGAGTGTACAGAGGCAGTAGAGCTGAGATGCAGAATGCTTTTTCTTCATTTTGCCTGTCCTTCCATAAACCAGTTGAGATTTAAAAACAAACAAACACAAACTTATTTTATTCTTGTCTATAAATGTAGACTTTTACAAACTCATCTCGCAGTCAGGTTACTCAAACGGGCAGAAATCAATCTGAATTTTTTCTTTTGAACTTTCTAGTAAGTTGTCTAACCTTAGCTGGAATTTTGCTATACCATGAAGAGAATGAGAATTTGGGAGGTGAATATAAAAACTATTTATCAAACATCTCTGATGTTGGGAATTCCCTGGTAGTCCAGTGGTTAGGACTCTGTGCTTCCACTGCAGGGGGCCCAGGTTCGATCCTTGGTCAGGGAACTAAGGTCCTACATGCCACACAGCATGGCCAAAAATTTAAAAATTTTAAAAATTAAAAAAAAAAATCTCTGATGCATGTAAGTAAAAAGCTAATTATTGCCTTAATCACCTTATGATACAGTTGACTTTAATATCATAACTTTCTTTTTCAGAGTCAAATTCAGTGGCCATGGTCAACAGGAGCAAAGATATTAGTAACATCTTGATAAAACAGATATTGGTAACAATTATTTTCCTTGCTCCTCTTAAAGGTCTATATTCTATTTATTTTTAAAACAAACATATTTAACATTTAACACAATTTTTAAACTGCCACAAATTCTTTTAGAAGTTAGTGGTATATAAAGTCTAAGAACATGGACATAGCGACATGACAGTGGTTAAATATGAAAAAATAAATTCATGAACTAGTTAGCTTGATGTTTAGCTAGACAGTGAGTTTTCCTTCTGATAAACATCCAGTGCTCTAATTATATTTTAAAAATTACTAGCTCTTTTAACTGTGTATAGTCGAGAAAACCAGGAACTGGAGCTATTTTAATCTGGAACTGTTTCCTAAGGCGGTTTAATTATCTAAAATGCAGCTTTAAAGACTGTTTTCTTCAGCTTTGACCTGAGAGAGCTTGACGTTTAATAAGCTGTGATGTCCGAGATCTCCCAAGTTTTCAGAGTATCTGAATGTTTTTGAATGCAACAACACACAACAAGTTAAAGTCCCATAAAAAGCCTGTGAACATCAGTTTTTTTCTATTAATAAAGTATAATTTCAAGCTTAATATTAGGTTATTTGAAATTTTATTTTGATTCATTTATTTTCAATTATTCATTTAGTAACCCATTTGGTAGCTAAGTCATTTCCTAAAATTAAGCTAAAATTTAATTTGTATAAATTTGTAAATCCCTTTGCTTCGTTATATTCTTTTAATCAATTATGATGGATGAAAATAATAGTACCTACTCTTTGGGGTGCTGTGCTGTCATCTATCAATAGCAAGTGGTAGTATACCTTTTGTGGGGGAATACATTTGTTTTTTTTTTTCATTTTCATCTTCTTTTTAATCTTTTATAGTGTCTTTTGGGATGTTAAATTCTAGCCTAGACTATTAAGTCTGAAAATAGAAAAGTTAATTTCTACTGAAGCTTATTTTAATTCTACTGGAATCACATGAGTTAGAGTAGTTAAAACACATACATTTACTCACGCTCACACAGTGATGAGGATTATGCTTAAAAGGAAAAAAGCCTCCATTCCCCACCAGATAGGAAGATGTAAAGTACACACAGAAACTTGAAAGAAAGAAAGAGAGAAAGAAAGAGGGAGGGAGGGAGGGAGGAGGGAGGGAGGGAGGAAGGAAACATTAAATGGGATTACTTGAATGACAATTTTTTGTTCTTTCTTTTTTGCAATTCTTCTTGTTTTGTGGAATATTAAATCATAATTGCATGGTCTAATTTATTTCTCTTAATCTTTACCCTTCCTTCTTATTTTAAGTCTGAAAAGAAGAGGCAGGTGAAAATATATAAGGACCTGGATTCCACTGCATTACCATATGTAATTATTATATTCTGTGTCAACAGATCTTCCATTGATTCACCCATCATTACATAATGGTTCCTAAAATTAATTGGAATCTATATTTCCAAGATCTTTATCAATTTACCAGCACATTTTTTTCCTTACAGCAAAACACTGTGCTCTGCAAATAAAACTCATGACCGTTCATGAGAAAGAAATATGTCAAAAGTTGAAAAGTCAAGGTTACTTTGAGGATTTCTTGTGTCCATTTTCAGCTTTCAGGCCAAAGAAGTTATAGGGTAGTGGAGGGGAAAACAAATACAAACAATAGCTTGGTACTTTTATGTAATGACCTCATTTATACCTTTGAACAACCCAGGACACAGGCATTGTTATTACCATATTTTTTGAGATGGGAACACTGAATCTTAGAGAAACTTACAGAAAACTAAAGCCCAAGGTCACCAATATTAAGCATAGTAGTCAAGGTCTATCCCCATATCCTTATGCTTGAAATCATACACTCTTCTATTCTTCTTGGTGCACTGACATTTTTATCATTATGTAATGTTCCTTTCCATCCCCAGTAACTTTCTTTGGTCTGAAATCTACTTTATGTGATATTATACCTTTCTTTTGATTGGTATTTTCATGGTGCATCTTTACTTTCATCCTACCTATATCATTATATTAGAAATGAATTTCTTATAGACACCATATAGTTGGGGCATTTTTTTAATCCACTCTGCCAATCTCTGTCCTTTTATTGGCATATTTAGAACACTCATACTTAATGAAATTATTGATAGTGTGTTAGGTGTTTAACGTGTCTTCTTTATGTTGAGAACCACATTGGAAAAATATTATAATTTTGCTTTCAAACATCTAACAGAATTTTAAAAACTCAGGAGAAGATGAGTAGTATATTTTATTTACCCATATACTTACCTATTCTGTTGACCTCTCTTTGCTCTGATGTTCCAAGTTTTCTTCTGTTGTCATTCGCTCTCTACTGGAATAACTTTCATCAGTTCTTTTAAGATAGGTCAATGAGTCATTCATTGCATAGCAAGATCCCCAGAAGAAAGTCTGCCTTCTTGTCTCTACCTTTTAGAGTTTTCTGCTGCTGGTTTTATTTATTTTAACCAGGGTTTTAGGTGTGAAAAGAGGGAGATGTGCTTACTCCATACTTCCAGAACTGAAGTCCTCCCACCCCGTACCCATTTAATTAAAGCATGCTAACATCAGAAAACGTGCATAGGGACAGAGAGCTCACTTTCCCCTTCTTTCTGTCTCAGAGTCTAGGGTCTAACAGCCAGCTGGTCCTTAAGTGTTTACCTCTTTCACACCATGCATAGTACAGAGTGCATCTGACTTGTAAATGCTCTGTGGGTAAGAATGTAGTGAGCTGTATCAAAGTAGATAAAATGCTGATGGAGAAATTATGTGGAAGAAATTTTTCCTTTGTTTTCTTAAAATACTTATGGATGGGTGAGAAGCTGAAGCTGGGAAAACACTCAGGTAAATCTTACAACAGTAACAGCTGACAATTATTTACAGGCACTGTGCTAAGCTTTTTACTATTTTAAACCTGGTCGTGCTCTATGAAGTGACTATTATTCTTATTTCCATTTAACAGACTTGGAAATTGAGGCTCAGAGACAAGTCTCACAGAGCTACATAGTGGTAGCGCTGCCGTGAACTCAAACTCCCCCTCAAATATCAGTGTGTTAGAAATAAATATATGAAGTACCTGGCATACATTTGATGTTCAAACATAGAAGTTATAGTCATAGTTACGATTTTTTTATAGTTGAAAGAATCATTTGATCTGAGTATATTCCTGATTCTGCAGCAGTAAAACTCAAGAGCAGAACACAGGGGAATTTTCTAGCAGCAGTGGTTAAATAAAGCCATTGAAAAATGGTGATATTTAGCAATAATAAATGTATTGCCAAAAGAGTTTGAAGACACTTCTTCTTTATAAAAGGCTCACTTGCAGGAGTGACTGTTGACTGATTTTCAGCATTTAAGTTGGAAGGTTGGTATTTAAAATGTCTCAACTCTTCTTGAAAAATTGTGGAGTTTGTTCAGTCAGGACTTGACTTAATTCTCACTCCTGCTTTTGTTCCAGCCATGCCATTTGAGCAAGAGCACTTCCACAGAACCTGAGCGTTGCTCTGAATGTGGCAGCAGAAGCAGCGTGGAACTGGGGTTCATACACTACTGTAGCAAAATGAAGGATCTTTTATGTCCTTGGTGGGTTGCAGTCTAAGTTCTGCCAGGCCTTCTTATAAACTAAAGTGTATTTACATGATAGTTTAGATTCACCCTGAAGTTAATCATCAAAAACATTACAGAAACTTAAATCATGCTTCATACTCATCAAATTCTATGACTCTCCTTTGACTTTTGGACATAAATCCTCCCAGATGGTTTTGCAGTTCTTTAAAATGTCTGACTCAGTTAAGCCCCAATCCTTTTAGCGATGAGAAGTGAATGCACTTTCTAGTTGTTAAATGCACATGTTCAATCTGAATTTCAATAACTGTCCTTTTAAGCTCAGGCTGTTTGTGCTTTCTCACATCTGTAAGAAAGGGATTCAGACAGTTTGGGTCTCTTATTAGAGACCTTTAATTCTCCAAAGTCCCTGATCTGTGTCAACAGCTGAGTAAACTTCTTAATGGGTATTTAAAACCTACTCATCTGAATGCATTACAATAAAATAAATTAAATGCCTATATTCTGCTTCAGCTTCCTCTGAATAGCTCATAAACTGGAGAACTGGGTAACAAAGAAAACACACATAGTTTTCCCCTCAGATAAAAGCAGTGAACCTGATTTGCAAAGTTCACAGCACATACCCTCCTGGTGAATGATGCAAAGTTGGGCACACCATATTTCTCCCTGGGCTTGAATGAACTAGTGAAATTTTTCCTCCCTTTCTCTGCAGGTGCCCCAACACTGGAGTCAGCCTTTTACGATTTCAATCTATGAATTGAGTTCTTACACTCCATTTCAGCCATTGGTTAATTTTGTGTATTGTAACTACATAAATACCATCTTCTTGCCAGAAATGTTAAGCAGGTCAAACCCTGAGTTTAGATTGCTATACTAGGTAATGCCACTTTCATCTAGTCCTTCATTTTACAAGAGAGGAGATTAGGCTGTGAGAGATCAAAAAAGCTTTGCTTTAAGACATACAGCTGGTTCATGGCAGAACCAGGAAGTCCCACCCTTGTCTCTTAGAATAGAATGTAATTACCCTGGGTTGCACTAGTTGAAAATAAGCTTTGCAGGAGAGATGGAGCTTCCAATAAGCCTAGGTAATGAGAAGCACATGAGTAAGTAGAGTTCAGCATCCCCACAGTTTCTGTAGTAAGAAAATCTGTAAAAGGAAGTCCATGAAAATGATGAGAAACAGAGAGGAGCCTAGAAGACCATGAGCATGCTGATATTTTCTAACATCAAGTATATATATATATTTTTTTTTTAATTTATTTATTTATTTTTGGCTGAGTCGGGTCTTTGTTGCTGGGCACGGGCTTTCTCTAGTTGTGGCGAGCGGGGGCTACTCTTTGTTGCGGTGGGCGGGCTTCTCACTGCTGTGGCTTCTCTTGTTGTGGAGCACGGGCTCTAGGCACACAGGCTTCAATAGTTGTGGCACACGGGCTCAGTAGTTGTGGCTCACGGGCTCTAGAGCGCAGGCTCAGTAGTTGTGGTGCCCGGGCTTAGTTCCTCTGTGGCATGTGGGACCTTCCCGGACCAGGGCTCGAACCCGTGTCCCCTGCATTGGCAGGCGGATTCTTAACCACTGCGCCACCAGGGAAGCCCTAACATCAAGTATATTAAACACAAGCTGAGCAAATTGATGCAGCTATTTTTTAATTAAACAAAGTTTGAACTTAATACATGTTTGAAAACAACAAAAAATAGAGGTTTGCCCTGGCCTGGGTAGGGATTGGGAAGTTTGAAAATTGGGGGAAAGTGCATATTAAAGAAAAGTAATAAATTAACGCAGTCATTGCTTTTCTGTACTCTAGTATTGACACTCCTGTAGGGTAAGTACAGAGTAAATTGATCCTTATATTCTCTTATTACCTCAAACAGCAAATACAGCTTTCTTAAAGGGCATATGTAAGGATGACTTCCTTTTCAGTGGCAGGTAACAGACTGCTATTTCTAAATCATTAAGAAGTTATTGCATGATGTATGATGTATGGGGCCTTTGGGAGGTAATAATTGTTTCCTCACAGGAAACAATCTGTACAGTTACTGAACACATCTGATGTATTAGTACACACCGTGTGAAGTGCAGTGTCAATCACATAAACATAAAATAAGCTTAGTGCATTTGTAAATATGGGGTATTTACTGTATTCCATTGTGGCTATAAATTATGGAGAAATGTCAATGGAAGAGGGTCTCACTCTCTGTAAGAGACTTCTGCTTATTCCTGATAGTGTGTCGTTTGAAAATGGCTTTTCAATCAATGCACTACGTAGGATTCTTACCCAAAAAAAGTGAAAATAAAAATTGGTATATTAGACCCTTCCGTTTTAATTGCTATTACGTGTGCATTTACAGTGTGGTGCTTATTTTCCTTTGCACAAAAACCTTATTTTAGAAAGGACAGTCTTTTGCAGGTAGGCACTTGCTGAAAGGAATGCAGCTTGCTGGCAGAGAATATTCTAAACTGCCAATCTCATTGGGAGCCTGCTGTAAAAACATCTGCAGCTTGGAAGATTCGGAGACAGCTAATAACAGTGACTATAATTAATAGTAAATTGTTTTAAGGAAAGCAATTAACAAATTGAGCTGATACTTAATCTACCCAATTAAAAAACAAGAAGCAAAAAGAATTCAGAAGAAGGAAGCAATGTCTATTGTATCCATGATTATTTCTTGTGGAGATGGTTGGTTTTACACATTTTCTTTTGAAATATACCTGTAGCTGATAGTGGCGATTTTGACCCCTAAGACCTAGTTTATTTTACCTTTCTTTTGTGCTGTTTGTTACTTAAACCTGCACTTTTGTTACTGTGTTTTTAAACTCTATCTGGTACTCCATTCTAGACACCATATTTTAATACTGACATTTAACAAACTGCACATGGGCAACTACGGTGGTGAGGTCCATGATTGTAAAAAGCAGCAATATTTAGTCTAATGCAGAAGAAAGATTAGGCAAAGATCCTAAACTACCTTCCAGTATTTGTAAGGCTTTGTTTTAAAAGCCAGAGATACATTGTATTGCATAGTTCCAGAAAGTTGATTCAGGACCAGTGGATTAAAAGAAAATCAATTGCCACTTTTATCCACCCCAGACACACACCCAAATAATTTTATAACAATAACATTCCCGCATAGCAATACATGACTGGAGCTGAAGGTTGCTACCACTTTACCTCTTTTAGAGGCTGTCTGAGTCCATTTGAGCTGCTGTAACAAATATACCATAAATTATTGGCTTAAACAGCAAACATTTATTTCTCACAGTTCTGGAGGTTGGGAAGTCCAAGTTTAAGGTGCCGGCAGATTTAGTGTCTGGTGAGGCCCTGCTCACTCGTTCACAGAGGACTGTCTCCTTGTGTCCCCACTTTACAGAAAGAGAGCTAACTAGCTCTCTGGCCTCTTCTTGTAGGGGCACTAATCCCATTCATGAAGGCTTCACCCTCATGACTTTATTACCTCCCAAAGGCCCCATTTCCAAATACCATCACGTTGGGATTAGGATTTCGACATATGAATTTTGGGGGACACAAACATTCAGTCCACAATAAATAGAACAAATATCTCCTGTTCTCTCCACCCCTTGCTGATTCCCAACATTGAGGCCCAACACCCATAGTTGTTCATCATTGCGCCTGTATCTTGGTTTCATTACACATGGCAATCTACACTTGTTAATGGTACTTGTTAAATCCCTAGACATTTGAGTTTTGTCTCCTGACCTCTGAGGTCTTTTCTGGTACCCATCATTGTGATACTTAATTGTTCAAAATGACTGGCTATAGTCTATTCATCATTTTTATTCTGTTTAAGTGAGCATTTTACTCCACTTCAGTTTGTATGATTTTTTTTAAAAAAACAACTTTTCAGTTTCATAATTTAAAAAACATAATTTGTGATGTGGCCTTTTACAAAATCATCTTAATTATTATGAGCTAAAATTGATGAAATAGTTTCACACTATATCAATAAGAGACAGCCAGTCAAGCACAGAGTACTACTCTTTTGTAGATATTTCAGAGGGGCAGTTTCATCTCTGTTGACCATTCTCCTCATAACTAAATACTGAGATCCTTCCTCCCTCCGGATGGCCATGACACTGACCCAGGGATTTGGAGAGGATTCCGAGAAGACGTGATTCTGAGATGGTTAGTTGACTTAAGCCATGCATCATATGCAACTGGACAAAAACAAAGCATAGCATGTCAATTGTAGCTTCATTTTTTTCCCCACTGAAGTCTCAATTATGCTTGTTATTTTCCTCTCTTCTTTAAGGCTCTGGCTCTAGCTGAATGGGGCCACTGGGGCTAGAACAGGGCTTCTGTATAACCACTGTGAGGTCTGTGCTCTGCACAGAGGCATTGGCCAAGGTAGGTGAGGGGCTGGACCCCAGCTTGCATTCTGGGGCCGGTTGGACAACTGTGCCTAGGTGCCAAATGCAGGGGCACTCGATTCTAATGTCCATGAAGGCACTCTCCAGGCCAACAGTGGCCTTGGAGCCACTTGTGCCTCTGCTTACCCACTGTGAATTGAGGGACAGTTTGCCAGTGTGGTTAAAAGCTTATCATAACTTATCCTTTATGGGGCTGTTCCTTGAGTGTAGGATTACATGTGTGGGTTGGAGTGGAGGGTAATTAGACACAAACCAATGCTGTTTACTTGATGTTTTTTAAAAACCCTTGTCCTGGGGATCAGTAGGAAAGACCTGTTGCTGGTAGGAAGTCTTTCTTCTACTAATTATTCAGGTTGACTTGAGTACTTACTTTGGATTGGTCCTACTGCTTCTCCTTTATGGCTTAATTGGCTGGGATGAGCCTTACTTAGGAAGAGGGAATAAACCATTGACACTTTAGAGAGCATATCTGAGACTTAGTGATTTGAATGGCAAAATACAGCTCAGTGATTCTAAAACTACAACATGTTTTTAAAGCTCATAAAATTGGTCTAAAGTGCCAGAAATTCCCACTTTGGACTGCCTTCAAGGCAATGAAAGCTCAGACACTGACTCATCGAACTGTTTCCTTATTAACAGATGTGGTACCAAATATTTTTGAGGGCTGAAAAAATGAGTGAGCTGTTGTTCAAACCCCATGAGCCTCTTAACTACAAAGCTCTCTTAACCTCTTAATTTTGAGACTTTTGGGATTTCAAAGGAAATCTGATGGTTATATATACATACTAGTTTTTGTTGTTGTTGTTTATTCTTAACTCATCCAAATGCTATTTGTCCAAGGATGCTCATGATATTTGAGAAATCTTTTGAGTCATTTTATAAACTGTTTGGTGCTCTATTTCTTTAAGCCAGGAAGTTGCAACTGCCAGCATTAAGCAGAAAGTATGTTGTTGAGTTTTAGCTTTATTTAGAAAGAATGAGGTTTCATGTATTTGTGAACAGATTTATTTCACTGACTATCCACCCCAAATATCACATAACAGTTGAAATTTCTCTTAGTATTAGATATACTGTCAGAAAAGTCTTGCCTAATTAGAACAATGGCTATCCAAATCATTTTAACAAAATATAAATACATTTATATTCAACGCAATAGAAGAGTTTATGGAAGAGTTCCACAAGAGTAAAAACTCGATCCAAGGATTTATATAATCTTTCTTTGTGCTGTATCATGTTCTTCTGAGGGCTTGGTATTGTTGTACATACTTATTAAACTGAATACTTTTTATTCAAAGTAGGCAGAAAAAAATATTTTACCCAAGTGTTACACTGAGGCAAGTAAAGATAACTTTTAAAAAATTCATGACAGTCAATAGAAGATGGGGGTGGGGGGAAGAGAACTGAACCATCCTTATCTTTGCTTCCACTTGAAAAGGTTGATTGACTTTTTTTTCTAGCAAAGTCTGAGATGTGAATGCTGCTCTATTTTTGTATAAAATAAAGTTGATAATCTTCAACTGATTCCCCCCATTGTTAGTTATTAATACGTAATTTATCCATTTCCCTCAAATTTCATGTACAGGCTAGCAATTATGCTGACAGTCCTGATAAGGGGAGGCCCCTGATTCCTTACCAAGGTTATATAACATTGGCCCATAATGTCCTTATCCATTCATAGGTGAAAACATTGAAACAGAAGTAGAAAATGATTTCTCTGAGTAGTGAAAGAATTAATATGGTTCTGAATAAAACTTTTTGAAAAAAGGCTTTTAATCCCCAGACCTGTATTTAACCCTCAGGGATCTGTGTAAATCATTTGGAGGAGCTCTGAAAAGATGACTGAACACTTGTGTCCACGTTACTTTTTTTCTACCGAGGAATAGATTTCGGTAAAGACATTCAACTTCTTGACGGTTTATTCCTGCATTTATAGCATAGATATTGGTGCCTGCGAGTTCTCTTGCAATTCAGGTGAAGAGTTAGCACTAGTAAAACCTACTCTACTTTCCAGATGGCAGATGTAGTCTCCTAGGGCCCATTTTATTACCATCCATAGGGATACCATAATGGCTTGTTCCATATGACAGCGAAGTTGTGTTTCTTATCTATTACCTCTACATGCTTTGGGGGAGGTTGACAGAAAATGGATGCAAGATCAGGGCGAAGTTAAAGGTCTGCAAACTGCAACTGCAGAGAATATAGATTTGTGGGCCTGCTCCAGACAGCACAGTTAACTCACTTAACTGCCAGCTGTGACACCAGTGAGCTGTATTTAACATCAAAGCACCAGAGAAGGTCACCCAGGTCCCACAGGAAAGTCTGTCAAACTTATTGCAGCTCAGCTGGAATCCTGAGGAAGCTGAAGGCATGGAGAGCTAAGTAGCCTGTGCCCACTGGTGGTACATTGTAGCACTCAGGCAATTCTGTTTTGAATGGGCCTTGTGTGTGGACAGTCTGAGAGGTATAATAACAGACTTGCAAAACAGTAAGGAAGTTGCTAGGAGTGATTATTCATTTCAGTGTATTCAGTGACCAGAAGAGCACGTAGAAGTGTTGGTCTGTTTTGCTGTTGCTGTTGTTTTTAAGCAAACGACATCTGCATCAGCCTCCTTGAAAATAAGGACAATATCTGGGTACTTAATCACGGAGTTTTATGCCAAATTATATTCTACTTAACTAACCTGCATTTTGCACAGACTTTTTCCCTCTTGGAGTGAGAGATTGCAGTGGGGGCAGTAGTTGAAGTCACAGACTGATGAGTCGATTTTTCTGTTCAGGATCTGCCCACTCCAAAACAGGCCTTCATCAGCCTCTGTAGGACGGTACTTAGGTGAGGAATAACATTCATTGAGTTGGATTTGCCTGCTGTTTTCCACACAGTGAAATGAGAAAACATGCAGCCTGCGGGGGTTTTGGGTGACTGTTTTGTGCCAGAGTTTATCAGCTAAGCAGTACGCTCATTATACCTATCCGCTGAAATCAGAAGAGTTCCCACATATGGACGTTTAGTGCATGCACATGGGTGCATTAAGCAGAACAAGTGAACCACAATATCAGGCAGAGTTGGTTGTTTTCCCTTATTTTTCAATATAGGACACATAGGAGTAAATATAGAAATTTTGGAGCATAAAGGAGGTGACACAGAATGCATCTCTACCTGGCAGGCTTGTACTGGAAGTGAATTTAGAGAAGCAAAATTGCCAGTTACTCACACATTAGTCTCCATAGATTATGAATCTGTGACTTCATACCAATCCCATGGAAGCAAATAAAAGCAAGAAAAACAATTGTTGTCCCAGCTCTTTCCATCTCTTTCTTCATCCTCATTTTACTGCCTGAGTCCCAGGTACCTTTCCCCTCTCTGACCTTATTCGACTGCCCTCCAACTTACCATAAAACTGATGTTCCTGACAAAATTTACTCTTTCATTCATTCATCCAGTTTAGTACACAAGGCACTAAGGCGCAGTGAAACATGATAGGTTATGAACCACATGCCTTGGACACACTGTGGGCAGGTGGGGATGACACCACCTAGAAGAGGTAGGGAGGGCTTCCCAGAGGAAATTGATATTTGACTTGGCTTTCAAAGGATGAGATGATATTTTTCTGATGAAGGCAGAATAAAGGGCAATTCAGGTAAAGAGACAAATTTACAATAGCAAGGAGTCATGAAAAGGTGTAATATCTTCCTAGAATAATAATAAGTTCAATGGCACTAAATCTTAAGTTCATGATAGGTGGCGAAGGACTTGAAGTCTGGGGGAGGATGTAGGGACAAGCTTATGATGGGCATTGTATACCATTTTATACGATTTTAGCTTTAGATAGCCGGAAATGAATGAGTACCTTAATGTAATTAAGGCTTTTACAGAAATAGCTTTTTTTAATGCAAACAATCCATGTTTATTACAAAATTTAGGAAAACAGGTAAGTGAGCAGAAGAAAATACAGAGCACTCACATCCCACTGACAGTGTGGAGACACCTGGGAATCCATCATATGGTGAAGTGTGTCAGAGCTGCAGGGCACCCTTGGGTGGGGCTTAGTTCAGCTGAACTTGCTGTGACAGGGAGACGGGAGAACAGTCTAGGCTTGGTGGGTTTTATTGTAGAGAGGACCCTTGTCCTCTCTTCCATCGTAGAGTGAGCCAGAAGGGAGATAAAGGCTTTTTATCCGTTAATAATGGACCCATTCTCAAGAGAGTGTCAGTTGATGTATATCCAGCTCTCAGATTTCTATCTTGGGAGAGTTAGCCTAAGCCTGAAGTGGTTCTAGAAATACCTTTTGTACATAGAATTATATGGTTCTTTTTCAGCAACATGAAAGGTTAAATAGACTGCCAAGGGAATCTATTTTTCTTTGTGGAAATTGGTTCTCGCCTTTTAACAACTGACTGATACAGTTTTAAAAAGTAATCTTTTAAAAATCATGTTCTAAAGTTTCCCTAAGTCTATTTCCTTCTGACTTTGAAGCTATTTGTACACAAATATAGACTTGAGATCAGCTTTTCTTCTCTCGGGCCAGAATCAGAGCATAAGCAATGGCTAGCACAAAGCTATGGGTCAGGAAGAAAAAAAAAAAGACAAATCTGCTTTTTCATCCAGGCACTCTGAAATATAGCCACTGAAACTGCCAGTTGGTTACATGTCCTGAGAAAAGGGAAGAGAGAATAGTTTCCTTTGCAACTTTGTGGTAGTGTTCTCCAGATGCATTTCATTCTCTGGGGTATTCATGTTTAGTTGCTGAAAATCACTTTGTAGCTAGGACTGTTCCAGCAATTGTTATTCTGAAACTGCTATAGCGCTGAGTTTTCTTGGGCGGTTGGTCTGCTGAGAGATTCCAGAAGGAAAATTTCTCCAGTGTCCTGGGGAATGGGTCCTTCAGACATCAGTTCATGTTCTTGAAAGAGCACATTCCACGTTCTCATTTCCATTCTCATTTCTTCCTTTTATTTTTTCCCCCTAGGATTTCATTCCCAGCACATTTTTTTTCTTTGTGGGTTTTTTTGGTTTGGTTTTTTGGTACATTTTAAGTTCCCCAAATTCCCTAATACCATTTAAATATGAGGTATTATATTCTTTCTAGGCCCAAATTCTAAAATTCCATTTTGGAAGATTATTTCATAAAGAAGCTGACTGAAATCAGTTTTTAAAATGGGGATGATATATCTCAGTTGGAAATGGAACTTTAGGAGCAAACATTTACTGATTTAAAGAAGGAAAGAAACTTTTCTTTTTTAAAAAAAAAAAGCTGGGATTTTTTTTCCACTTGAGCTCTCTGCAAATCACAAATAAGGTCTTTAACTCTGTGATCTTAGCATAATTCATGGTTGTCAAGAGGAATATTTGCTGACTTAGAGGATATGTTGACTCTTATCAATGAAATGCAATGAGGCTGGTATTTATACTCAGATTTTTAAAATTTCAAGCACACTGGACTTGTTCCAAATACATAGTAAGACTGAAAGAAAAATAGCCGTTCCATGATAAGCAGAGGTGTACACTGATTTTGTAAAATGTGTCAACTACGTTTGGGAAGATTGCTAAACAAGCGAAAACAGAGAGATTTTACAAAGAAAAGAACAGGTGGTCCAGGTGTTGAAAGATGGGATAGGAAGCAGCAAGAACTCGGGGGTTGAGAACTCGGGGGGAAGGAAACCTTGTCTGGTTGTCAAATGACCTTGTTTGGGTTGACTCAGAGTGTAAATGCAGTGTAGGAAGAGGGGTCTCAGTGATCCCATTACCCCTGTGAGGTGAACTCGCGCTCTTCAGAAGCCACGAGGATGCGCCAGCTGGCACATTCCTCTCCTCTCCAGCATCCACCGCCGCCTTCCTCCCTCCCGCTCTCATCTCTGAACGTGGTGAGCAGCCCCTGATTTGCCTAAGGCACCAGGCTGTGAGCCAAGCTGGTTTTAATGACTGTCCTTAAGCTTCAGCCAAACAGCCGTTTTACAGGTGCACATTGGTGGCCAATTCCCAGTTAATGTATTATTTAAAAGGTGCACATAAATCATTTAAAAATGTATTTTAAATGTTCGTTCAGGTGGGCTTTCTCATTAAAGGAACCCTACAGCAAATCTTTTTTGAAAGGAGAAGCAACTCTTTATGATGTCAGTAACTATCAGCACCACCTAGGTTTGGCCTCCTATACCTTTGGATTGAAAGTGGGGTACAGCTATATCTTCAGGCCGTTGCCCTCTGCAGGGTCCACATTGAACTTCACCAGCTCCCTTATCGAGAGGGTCAGACGGTTTGGTGGGAGGAGAAGGTCCACTGTCTATAATACCTCTGACTCTCTTTTCCTGCCATACAGGGTCCTCTCAGGTTTTCCTGCAAGTTCGCCATATCTGTGACTGAACCTTGTTGAAAACCCCCACACTTGTATAAATGAAATGAGGGGATCTTCAAGGACAACAAATTTGGGAAATATAACTGTGTTTAGTTTAGAAACAGGAAATACCTTCTAATTTGGGAAGTTTGGGTATGTGTGTGTATTTAAATTAAATAATGAAATCTAATGAAAACTTCCTGCCTGAAGGACTTGCATGTCTGTACAAATAGATTTTTGATACTGTGCATCACATGCGGTTCAAATAACCTACCCGTCCCAGTGGGTCTCCGGTCAACATTCCTTCCTGCTTCATTGTGTCATGGAATGTAGTTTTTGCAATTTAATTACAAATTTGACAAAGTAACAGATACCAGCTTAATTGCTGATATTATTCTTACTCCTGATTTACTTATTTTCTTGGTTTTTCCAAAGGTCTAATTTTTTTGCTTATTTTCTCTCCTCTTGTCTTTCTTCCCAATCCCGCTATTTTCTTTTCTCTTGGTACAATATGCATCTTCCCTGTTCTTGATCTTGTCTTACCTTCTAGCGTTCCTTTCTATGCCAAGATCATGCAATCAGCCAACTGGAGTTATCAGAGAGGCTCTTCTGACAAGGTTCCAAATCTCTTTCAAGTCTTTCAAAGACTTTTCAACTTCTTTCATTTATTTTTATTTGTTTGGCACACTATATGGCATTTTCTGATTTCCTTTTATTTTTGATTTTCTGCTTTAGGATTATGTTTTCTCGTGCACAGTGAGACACCAACCACATGTGTAGTCAACTGAAGGAGTACAAAAGGTAGCTTTCCACATGAAATGACTTTTAAATAAATTGTAATCTTTTGATAGATTGCTCTCATATCTCACACTGGAGGTTTTAGTTGTGAAGCCCAAAGTCAGAATGTTATGGGAATAAAAAACGCCTTCCTTCTGAGCATGTTTGAGTACCATCCTTTCCAAACCAAACATTCTCCTGAACTCACTGTGCTCCGCTTAGATAATCCATCACATGTGAGATATGCAGAATCCAGTCCATGACTTTGGGTCAATTCGAAAGTGATTTGGAGAGGTTTTGGCACGTTCAGTTACCTTTCACCTTTGTCCTTTTATCTAGGATACCGTTACTGTCACATCAATAGATAATATTTTGCTAGGTAATATTTTGACAGCAGACTAGAGGAAGAAAATCAGTGTAAACCAAACAAGAGTGGTAATGAACATACACCTTTGTTAGCTAGGCCTGATCAGACTTCTGGCTAGGCCACTTGATATGTGTGGGATCCTAGCCAAGTGATTAAACCCATGTCAAGGCCAAGTTCTTCTTCAGCAAAAGGGACTTGGTACCTTCTGCATATAGTTGCTATACATTTGGTTGATAGTAGGTGCTCACGCTGTGAGCTTTCCTATTATGATAATGGCATTGGTCACCTTAATGGAAAGCAAAGATATACCTAATTCACACTCATGACCTGACTCTGTTTCAATCCTCCACTCAAGTTCAGTTATAATTTGCTAGGATGTGTTGCTGGCAAAAGAAGCACAATTTCTTCTTCTCTTTCCATGTTTGGTATGGTAGGCACAAAAGAAAAATGTGGTATACTGATTTAGCAGTGTTTTCTGTCCAAAGCAGTGTGTAATTGGTTGCTTTCTACACTGTTTTTTCAGGGGCTCTCAGAGTTGACATAAGAGCCACCTAACTATATATAATTTGGGGATCTTCATACAGACCTAAATGATATTCTACTCCTTTTGTGATTCACTTACTAAAGTGAAGCAGACCTTTCAATGGTTTCTTTTTTAAAAAAAAATATCCAAAGAAATCATCTGTCATATATCTGAGGAGGTATGTTGACGCTTTTTTTTATATCAGTCAAAGTAGACTTTATTATTTTTTTTTAAACTTTTAATTTTATATTGGAGTATAGCCGATTAACAATGTTGTGATAGTTTCAGGCACACAGCAAAGCGACTCAGCCGTACATATACATGTATCCATTCTCCCCCAAACTCCCCTCCCATCCAGGCTGCCACAATACAGAGGTATGTTGACTCTTAAAGCCGAGAGTATTTCAGCATCAGTGCTGGCCTCACTAATGCCCCAGGGCTGCTCCTTTTCCAGAAAGAGGAAATTGGCTCCCACTGAAGATTTAGGTAGAAAAATTTTAAAAATCATGATTATACTAAACAAATCACTCTGAGGGCTTTTGGCCTCTTCTCATTCATCTTCAACACCACTTCTTTGTGGTTTGGGCTGGCCTTGGAGTTCACGGGTGGTAGATGCTGACAGTGGGAACCTAAGGCCCTTTGACAATCCGGATGGCCTCCACACAGGCTTCACAGGCACCGCGTCCTCCTGCACATCGCCATCAGGTAACAGGCTGGCCAGCTGCTAAAGCCAGAGTGCACTCTGCCCTGACAGCCGACAGGTGGTGTGGGCCTGGAGCTGGAGGAATAGCCTCTCCAATCTGGAAAATTGCCAAGCTGGCACCTGGCAGGTGGAAGAGCCCAAGGCAGCGTGAGTTATGACCCCTCTCATTTCATCTCAGAGGGAGATACAGAACCTAAGCGGCGGTCAGAGGAGGTGCACGTGTTCAGGAATCACGCGTGGGGGCCCAGGCTTGGCGCTGGCTGCTCCTCTGGCCCCAGCGCACATCTGGGCTGTTGCCCCAGGTGATCGGCAGCAGCGAGGCATGTCTTTGTCTTAGCGCAGTCACCTGACAGAATACTAAAATTGATGTGATTGACCTGCCTCCCACTTTCCTGAGTCCTGTTCATGATAATCACAGCAGTGAAGAGTCACTCCCCAAGGATGTGCACTGAGCCCATAAACAGCCTTTTAACGTCAATGCCATTCAAAGGAATTCGCATTCTGAAAGCACATTTTAGAACAGTGGAGATAGAACCAAGAAAACTCTGCCAAGGGCAGTAGAGATGGGACAAGATTAATACAAACCATCAGAAGGAAAGTTCTGGCAAGAATAACACCCAGTAGATAGGTGCTGTTACTGCTATTATGGATACATATAGAATTCATCAGGATCTGTTGTGAACCAAACAGACAAATATGTCTTAATTCTATTCTGATATAAAAAAAGGAAAAGTTTAAATCACTGATGAACAGAATTTTAAAATCTGCTCTCAGAACATCTTGCTCTTTTTTTAAAAAACATTTTTATGTATTAAAGTATAATCTGCATATAAAAAATGCACATATTCTAATTGTAAGCATGATATCTTCTTACTGTGTAACCAGCACCCTGATGGAAAAATAGAACATTCCTGGTATCCCAGAAGTCCCGTGTCCTCTTTTCTGATCACTATCCTCCAGCTCACCTCCCTTGAGGTCTCCCCTATTCTGACTTCAAATAGCATAAATTCGTTTTGCCTGTTTTACACTTATATCAGGGGTTGGCAAATATTTTCTGTAATGGTCCAGATAATAAATATTTTACGCTTTGGAGGTCATCAAGTCTCCATTGCAACTATGCAACTCTGCCATTGCAATGTGAAAGTAGCCACAGGCAGTACATAAACATTTGGGCGTGGCTGTGTTCCAATAAAGCTTTATTTACAAAAACAGATGTTGACTGGATTTGGCCTGTGGTTGCACTTTGCCAGCCTCTGCTTTATATAATGCCTGCCAATATGTTTGTCAGATCAATCCAGTAGTTCACTGGGGCCGGCTCACACAGGCTCCTTGAGGACCAGTTATGCATATCTCTTCCCAACTCAGCAGTCAGTGACTTCAGTGGAATGTTTACACCATGGAAATTGGCAAATGCTACAAACCATGCCTTCCCTCACTCCCCATTTGCTTTGGAATGTGACAGAATTGGGTCTCAGTGGCAATTCACTTGATGTCTCCTAGCCTCTGTTTCTTCATCTGTAATGGGAATGTGGAAACATCCAGAGATAATGTATATAACATGCTTAGCAGGGTGGCTATTACCCGTTCCATTCCAACACAGTGATCATATTCTAGAATATTTCCAGATATTAGCAGATACTGAGAGTTCATCTTAGCACTTTTTATCTTCTAATTTTGGATCTTTGATGTTCTTATTGACATTGGAAATGTCTCTGGCATTTGCTCCCCACTCTCCAGTTACATTGAGACTTAAACCTGACTCAACTTTTTATACCTAGAATTGGCCTAACGTCTCTGGTCCTCTGCATCTTTAGTCCATCCTCCACAACTGTCATTAGGTTTGTCTTTTCCAAAGTGTGACATAAATCTGTTTGTGGGGCAAGTTAATGGTTCCCAGTACTCACAAATTAAGCATCGTCCCTTTTACCAAGTCATGTATTGTGCCAGTCCCACATCTGCATTATCCTCTCCAGACCTTCTGCCTGCTCCGTCCCATCCTCAGACTATGCCAGGGCCTCTGGTCATGCTGATGCATCTCCCCATGTCAATTCCACCTAATCCGTAAGGGCCAGTTTCCATGATACCTCCTCACTCTCCACTCTTTTCTAACCCCTGCCTCCTACCTCACCCTCAGCAGAATGAATTGTTCCCTTATCTATGTCCCCACGGTTATTTGAGCTTAACATTTGTTATAACACATACCACGTTATGTTATAATCAGTTGTTTGTATATGTCTCTCCTATTAAGTTGTGAGTTTCCTGAAGACAGAGGCTTCTTAATATCGTCTCACCATAACTCTGCTGGGATACCAATAGAGTGCTGGAATGTAAGTCAGAAAAACAGGGAAATCCAAGAAGATAATAATGCGGGTTTATTGTCACATTCCGTAGGAGGACCTGCCATCCCTGGGCAGGCTCATCTAAATAGGATTTCTCTCTGGATGAGTAAGGGCTCCTGGTCAAATTGACATCTGAGAAAGAGGCAGTGACTAGTCCTTGGTAACTGTTCCATCTGCAGAACACCTTTGGGAGAGTGTTTAACCCACTTATGTGGTGTGGCATTGGCTTTGTGGGACACCAATTGTAATTGTGGCTTTCGGCACAGTGTAAGCAGTAGCTAACACATTTCCTTCAGCTCTGAATGCCTTTTACATTTGACTTCTCAGTGGTTATAAAAACTCGAAATCTCTGTTTGTGTGGTGGCATTACTAGCCTTCCTGATTTGCAACATTGCAATGCATTATGTATAGCAAATGTTGCTTATCTTATGTTGCCATATGCCAGTAGCAGGATGGGGAAGCTTGAGGCTCTAACTCAGGCAAAAGTATGAAATTGTTCTTAGGGCAGGAGTCTGATCTCTCACAAGCAAGAGTTTCAGTTACCTGGTACTACAGGAAGATAAAGTTGGAAAGATAGTGAGATCAAGCTGTGGATGACCTTGAAATACAACTTCAGAGATGGGCCTGTGCTGGGTAGGCAACCAGACGTAACTGAAGGTTGATTCTCAGGAAAGTATTGTAACAGAGTTGGGTCATGGGAAGATTCAACTGGCAGTTGTTGGCAGAATAAGTTGGAGTAGGAAAAAACAAAATCCAGACATCCTGTGAGAAGTCTGTTGCAGTAGTCCGGTATTGTAAGTAATGATGGACTTCCAGGAAGTAATGATGTTTCTAACTAGGGCAGTGGCAATAAGATTTTCTATATATATAAGAATTGGCTCCCAAGGTTGTAGAGGCTCAGAAGTCCTATGACCTGCCCTTTGTAAGCTGGAGAACCGGGAAATCCAGTGGTATAATTTAGTCTGAGTCTGAATGCTTAAGAAATCAGGAGCTCCAACGTCTGAAGGAAGAAGATGGAAAGAGAGAGGGAGAGGGAATTCACCTTTCCTTCACCTTTTTGTTCTATTTGGACACTCCACGGATTGGATGATGCCTACCCACATTGGTGAGGGCAGATCTTCTTTCTTTACTCAGTCTAGTGATTCAAATGCTTAACCTCTTCCAGAATGGCACTGACGGACACACCCCAAAATAATGTTTTACAAGCTATCTGGGCATCCCTTAGCCCAATCAAGCTGACACATATAATTAACCATCACAAGTGGGAGACAGGAGAGAATAGATATGAAAAATATAACCAAGATAGACTTTTCTGAACCTCAGAGTCAGTTGTGTATAAGTGGCAAAGAAGAAATACTCCTGGAATCAAAGAATAGAATCAAAAAAAGATTTCAAGGTTTCTTGCTCTAGTGGCTGAGAAGATTGAAATGAACTAAAGATAAATACATGATAAAGAGGTGCAAATTTGTTGAATAATGCAAATTAACCAATTAACACATTTGAGTGTCCCCTCTGGGATATCTGTGTTGGAAACTTTATAAATTAATGAGATGAAACAGCCATTTCTCAGCTGAGATGCAATAGAACTTTAACAGTATAAAGCAACATTGGCAGTAGACCTGGGATACAGGTTAGGGTTGAAGGGGTAGATTATGTCCAGAAGGGAAGGATCATCTAGAGAAAGTATTATTTTAAAATAAGGAACCTCAGGGAGTTATGTCTGTCAATAAAACTCAGCCCCGGGTCAGCGTTTCTCGATGATAGTTAAATTTCATCAGATTAGCATATAGGACACGGTTTTTCTAAGATGACAAGAAAATGTATTGCAGCTCCAGGATTTACCTAGTGACACTGTTAAACTTCCATTTCCTACTTGCATGTGAGATTTTATAGTTGTGAAAGCTCACAAAAAGTTAGGTTTAAAGGGGCTAAATTTTTCTGCTCTTCTTTTTTTTTTCTTTAGAAAAATGTTACATGATGATGTGTGAGAAGGAGAAAACAATACAGTAGCTGAAAAAGATGTAATATTTATAGATTCTACTAAAACATTCTGTTGGGCAAAATGTGAAAAATGTGGCAGAAATGGCAGAAAATGTGGATGTTTTTGAGCTATGAGAAGGGAATTTTATTTTTCCAGCAATAACTTATAAAATCTGAAAGATGCTTATTTGGACTTGGGAGTGTCAAAGCAAGGAGATAATTATACTGATGTGGTTGACGTTTTGTATAATTTAAACGTGTGGAAAAAGGAAAGAGCGCCTGTATTGGTTGGGTCTCCTCCTTCATCCCCTGTCCTCTCCCCAATAATTGCCTTTTTTAAGAGTAGAGAAATTAAATTGGTCCTCAGGATTGCTTGGCTTTTTAAAAAAAAATTTTATTTATTTACTTTTGGCTGTGTTGGGTCTTCGTTTCTGTGCAAGGGCTTTCTCTAGTTGCGGCAAGCGGGGGCCACTCTTCATCGCGGTGCGCGGGCCTCTCACTATCGCGGACTTCTCTTGTTGCGGAGCACAGGCTCCAGACGCGCAGGCTCAGTAGTTGTGGCTCACGGGCCCAGCTGCTCCGTGGCATGTGGGATCTTCCCAGACCAGGGCTCGAACCCGTGTCCCCTGCATTAGCAGGCAGATTCTCAACCACTGCGCCACCAGGGAAGCCCTGCTTGGCTTTTTTTGATTCTCTGATTAACTTCTCTGTGTTTCATCATCTGCAGAGATAGGATAATAATATCTTTAATCAAGATTTATGAAGTACCTTGAGTTCTTTGTTTGAAATATGGAAAAAAATCATTATTGCCTCCTTGAATAATAAATAAAAAATACACCCCAACCACCTTAAAGCTTACTAAAAGAATTTGAGACATTTTGGTACTTTTGAGATTTAACAACAATTTATGAGGCAGTATAATTAAATACTCTATAGAAAGGAATTCTCTCAAAGAGCAGTTGTCAATAACTTTTCAAATTCTCAAATTGTAAATGTTGAATATTTCTAATCTGAGATCTATCTGGGACACGGGGTGGTTTAACACTTTAAAAATTATTTTGTGGATTCAGGATCTGGTATCACACTATGAAACAGAGTGCTAGAATCATTTACTTCTAGACCTAAAGAATTTCAGAGCAAGAAATGCAATGCTCTAATTTTACAGGTAAATAAACTAATAAAAGCAGCAATCAAATAGGATTTGATCAAACTGACAAAGCTCTGCAGTGGTAGAACAGGGCTCTTGAACCCTAATAGAATTCCTTATGCCCCTGTTTTATTTTATTTCAAGAATAAATGCTCCTGATCCCTAGATATGGGAGCTTTCAGAGACACTGCCCAGAGAATATGTTTCAAAGTAATTGGATTTATAAAAGAGCACTACACGTGTCTGCTCTGTATTCTCACTTTGTAGAGATAATGTGTCCCTACCAGGTGCTACCTGTGTGCTGTGATGGTCAACCCCAGTATCTGCCCCAGAATTGTAGCAGTGGGCACTGATGGGCCAGTTTGTAAGGGGTGGGCCTGCCCTAGCTACTGCACAGACCACATGTGGGCCCCTGAACGGAGGTGGGCCTGTCAGAGTCACTCCCCCTGGAGTTGGGAACTGTGACAGAAAGTTAATGTCATATTATTGGGCTGTCCCAGTGAATGCTGGTGCCAACTGGTGGCATCTTGTAGCTCTGGGAGCAGAGGAAGCTGTCCGTAGACAGCAAGAAAATTATAGGTAGAGAATTTTGCTGGGGCCTGACTGGCTTCCCAGTTCTGGGTTCTAGTCATTCCAGAAAACAAGCTGTAGCGGGTTACATCATAGCACACTAGTGAATCTTTATTAGAAATTCCTTTTTTATCTTTTGAAAATCTTCTCTAAAGCCAGGTCAAATGGAAGTCTTACTTGAGATGAAATGATGCCTAACCCACGCTTATCCTTTTAAGCATATTTAGGGGAAAAAGAAGAATGCCTTTTGTGACTATGAAAACTGCAAAGAGCTTTATATTTCACTCACGGAAATGCACTGGGCAGCCAGGGTTCATCTTCCTTAGATTCTCTTTTGTTTTTCTTTGTCCCTCCCACCCCCTCCACTCCATCCTTTGGATTCCACTCACATTTATTGAGTTCCCATTATGTGCCATGTACTTGGTTCACACAGGTCTTCTTATTTCCTTTCAACCAAATATATATTTTTATCTTTCATGAGAGGTGGTACACTTGTTCTTCAATCAAACCTTTTTTTGGACTGTGTTTGTTTCTAGCCTTTGAAATTTAGAAAATTAAGAACTTGGGTTTTAGAGTAGAGTTTCCACAGTGATTGAAGAGTTGGGCACAAAAAACAAAAGGCCCTGGTGTTATTTATCTTGAACTAAGGGGAAGATTTAATAACTAGCCACAGTTGCTATTTTGTAAAGATGGTAGTAATTTTGCAACTGTTCTCTATCTTTTCCAAAGGCCAGAGAAAGAATAAATGGACTTAAACTGAAATGTTGGAAAAGCTATTGAAAAGAAATGCTATTGAGAAGAAAAGATTGTCCAGATGGTAAAAGCTGTTGAATATCATGTGGGATGCCTAGTAGCATTATACAACACCTTCTGCTGTGCCTTAAAAGCAAGATTTTCGCCTGTCTGGTATTCTGTAGTTGCTTTCCCTAATAATTCTGAGTACTACTATCTTATGGAGGTTGCATTAGAAGATTTCATAGATTTCCCATATGTTAGGCAAATCTTGTAAGTTTTTATATACTATTTTACATGACTCAAAACATTTTTCATTAAACCTAAATTGGGTTCTCCAAAAATACTGTAAAGTCTAATCTTTTTTTTTCAGATCCAGTTCAAAGTATATTATATGGTTTCATTTTCAGTTGAATTAATAATAATTAAAATATTTATAGGGGGAAAGTCAAGGCAACCAGTGCCTATTTATAATAACAAGGAGATGCTTACTATGAATAATGACATCTCCAGTTTGTTCAAAATCAGTATTTTGGCCATTAATTATAATCTCTCCACCTTTAAAAAGCCTCTTTTTTTCATGCTCTTACTTACGGATGCTATAATGGTTTTGAATTTGGCTTCCTTTCCATCTCTATGTATTTGATAGTACAATTGCTAAAAATCAGGGTAGAGCCTGAGAACTTTCAGGAAGAGGAGGAAGCAGCAGCCGGAGAACAAGGTCCCCCCACAATTGTATATTTAGCCACTGAATAATGCAGATTTAACACCGCTTGGCTGCTTGTTTATTTAATGGGACATTTTTCCTTGCTTACAGGTGTTTTGTAGCAATAGGATATTTTCTGATGAACATGTATCTTTATGCTAATTGCTCTGAATTTAAGCATTTTTCTATTGTTCCGTGCAATCTCTTCAGGGCTTAGAAAATATTCTCAGCTTCTAATACTGGAAGAGTTATCTGTCTTTGCCGCCTTGCTTTCAGAAACAAGACAGACAACGGAGACCTCACTTTTGCTCCCTGCCAAAGTGAAAGTATTTTAACAGAGCAGCCATCATACAAGATCTGTTTCATAGAGTAGTTGAGCACATAAGCACTGCCATATGCTATTGGCCTAGCTTTGCTGGTCAAGATCTATTGAAGCAAAAAATTGCTGTAATATTGTAAAATATTAGACCAAACAAAGCTCCCTGTGCCACTGGGCTTTCTTTCTATTCTTTGCTGAATATCTTCCCCTCTCCCTGTACAGTACCAGCCATCCAAAGAAATTCTTAAAATAGGAAGAGTATTATCTTGTCCTTTTAGACCTATTAAATCCAATCGACCCATCCTAAGAAAATGAGGTATTTCAGGGACTTGTTTACTTGGAAGAGCAGGTAGTAATAAAGGTGATATGTGTTTCTTTATGGAGGAGATAGACTTGTGTTGTGCATTGCTCATTGGAAAGATCATTTGCCACATTTGATAGAATGCAGCCTTTGCACCATTAAAATGGCTGGCTATTAACTCTTGCCACTTTCCTCTAAAAAAGCTGTGGGCTATTTTCAACTTGCTGGTAGATGTTATGCAGAAGTAGCTACATGGTAAATTTGATAATGATTTGAAGGATTTTAGATGACAATTATAAGACAAATATCTCTAACATTCTCATAAACCTGGAATCAGTCTGATATGCTTTCTAGGAGGTGTAGCATTTCTCTTTTTTCCAGTTAAAATTGATTTAGAGGGATTTTCTTATAGCCTGGTAATAATAAGTATTCTCTAGAGAAATAGAAAAATGATGGTGTAGTTCCATTGAGAAGCCATCGCATCTCATTGGCTTATGTATTTTAAAGAGGTGGAAATAAGGTCCAGAATAAGAATCTGTTTTTTTTCTCCAACTTCTGACATGAAAACCTTTAGAATATATATTAATTCACATGGATATGCCACATATTTTATATTTGAAATACGTATTTCTTTACTGGGTAACTTTTGTGTTTGGTAATTTTTCACAGAAACAAACATTCAGATTGTCACATGTCGTAGTGAACTTTATATTAATATTGCTATTCAAATACAGGAATACTTGTGGTCTTGTTTGTCCTTTTAAGGCTTCCTCTGCCAGCCTGCTAACTGTACTGAGAGGTTCATTATTGAGGAGACTGTCTTTCTGCCAGTGTCCATGTGGCCAACAAGAGAATCTGATGAAACTATTTTAAAAATCTTGCTGTGTTTGTAGCAGAGCGAAGTCATGAGGCCATGCTGATGATTAGGCATTATCCCCATCCTGTAAACCTTCTGTTCGTTTGGAAGTGGCAACAGTCATGCCATGTTGCCATGTTGGCAACAGTCACCGGCCATCAGCCTTGCCAAGGCCATGCTGGCCTGGATTCAATTCTCTTGGACTTGGTCTCTTATTCTTCCCTCTGCAGCCCTGATGGACCTGGGGGCTAGCTTTTAGCCTTGTGGTACTAGTGAATTCCTTGGCTGTGAGCAGTTTGGATGTGACTTGAATTGTCTTCAGGTTCACCTGAACTGCAAGGGACTCCACGGTCTTTCCGTGTCGTCTTGCCTGTGCTTCCTAAGTACACTCAGATGCTTCGAGTAAATTCAATTGCCTCTTGATATTGGTGAATGAACTGAGTCTTGCGGAGAGAAAAAAGCCCATGTCTAACCCCAACAAACTACTTTCAGTTGGTGTGACAGACCCTACAATTCACTCCAATCAATCAGATATGAAAGATTTATATTATGCTGTACCCTGTTGAGTTGAAAAAGAATTCCAGAGAACTGGAAATGTATTTTCACACCAGCTTCCAAAATCCCTTGTTACAGTTTTGGACAAGACCACATAAGAGAACAGTCATTCAAATTGGACCTAATACTGTGTGCCGCTCAAATTTATCCCACCCATTGATTAAGGATGAGAATGGCTCAGGCAGAATGCTTTCAATGTTGAAAAGATTCTCAACATCATCATAAATCGGTCGTGGTATGTTAGAGAATTTTCTCAAGGCAGCTCAGCTGAATCCCCTGCCTCCAATCATCTTGTCCTTTAATTAATTCTACACACCACTGCCTGAGTGAGTTAACTTCTAAAATGTAGCTCTAATGATGTGGGAGGAGAGGTGGAGGAGCATCTGATTGTTTACCAAAAACCCTAGATTCCTTGGTATTCAGTGAGCTCCATAACCTTCTTTTCCAGCTTCAGCTTCTGGTCTATCCCTTTGCTCTAACCAAATTTAACATCCTGTTTGTGGTAGGCAAAATAATGCCTCTCCCAAGATGTCCACATCCTGTTCCCCAGAACCTGTGACTATGTGATGGCATATGGCTAAGGAGAAGTAAGTAAGTTTGCAGAAGGAATTAAGTTTGCTAATCAGCCGCTTTGAGATGGGAAGATTATCCTGGATTAATAGGATGTGCCCAGTGTAATCTTGAGGATTCTTATAAGTGAGGGAGGCAGGAGACTGAGAGTCAAGAGAGATTTGACAATGCTAGTTAGACTACTGGTTTTGAAGATGAGGAAGCGGGTCATGAGGCAAGGAATGAAAGTGATGTGACCTCCAGATGCTGGGAAGGACAGAGAAACAAATTATCCCCAAGAGCCTCCAGAAAGAATGCAGCCCTGGGGAAATCTTGATTTTCAGCCCAGTGGGACCATTTTGAATTTCTAACCTCCACAACTGTATGAGAATAAATTTGTGTTGTTTCCTAAATTTATGCTAATTTGTTGCAACAGCAAAAAGAAACTAATACAGTGTTGTAGAGTGCAGTAGTTATGAAAACAGAGTCTGAACCCAGACTACCAGGCTTGAATCCTGACCCTGACATGAGCTCTGTGTCCCTGGGCAAGTTCCGTGGAGTTTTCTACACCTTGGCTTTCTTCCCCTACTAATTGAAGCTTCAGATGACTAGATAACTGCTTTCTCCAAAAAACATCTTGTGCTTTACTGTTACCATACTTTGCTAATGTTGTGCCCATAATTCTTCTTGGAAAAAATGGACCTATCCTACTGAATCCTGTACTAATGTTCTCTCCTCCCTGAAAATTTTCTGTGATCCCATCAGGGTAATTTATGTCTCTTTTTTTTCTCGGTGCAACTCTAGTGTTTTGCTTTTTATCAAGTTACAAGTTTTGCTGTAGTCAAGTGTTGTATTTACTTTATTATCACTATTAATATTAAAAATGCCTTAAAAATATGGACAAGTTTTGTTCACCTTTGAATCTCCCACCCATAAGGATCTAGAAAAGTACACTACTTATTAAATATGTCCCTAAATCTTTGTGGAATCAGTGAACTTAACTATTGACATGAGTCTTATAAAATTAAGGGTCCAATAAGATATTTTATGTTGGAGGCTATGTTACCCATTTTAATAACTAAATGAGATCATGTCCCCATGACATCCTTTAAAATATTAAAGGATGAAATGGTTAAATAAGCTTCTTCAAGGACTTCCTGTGAAATGAGTTTTTAAGTTCACAACTGATAATTTTTAATACATTTTGTCATAAAATTAGCACCCAAAGGTATCCTTTGCAGGGTTCAAATACTCAGCATATTTTTATCAGAGCCTAGAGTGAGGATAAAAATTGATAGAGATGTGTTTTCTTTCTTATTACCCCAGCCCTCTGCTGACGCCCGGTCTCAAATTCTAATGAAGGGAAAATGGAGAAAATAAACAAGGGTCTTAAAGCAAGCAAGTAGAGAATGACATTGCAGAATGATTTTCTCTGTCTCAGGAGTAATAGAGAGAATGCAATGCCCTCAATTAAGAATGATTTTGATATTCTATTCTACTTCAAACACTGTGACCAATGGTTCCTAGATCACTTCTCCATTTATGGCTGAAAGTTTTCTCTATAAATTATGCTTTGATAGTTTCAATGGAAAATTGTGGTTGGGATCAGAAAATTCTGTCATTGTGTGGTAGTTAAATTAATTCTCTGAGTTCTGGAGAAAAAGAGAGCTTAATGTGGATTCCAGCTTTGTCACTTGGGGCTTTTGTGGCTTTGAGCCATGTTTCGCCTGTCCAAACTTCTCTTTTCTTGGGTAAAGCTGTTAGTAATAAAAGAATCTGCCTTAAAAATGATACTTATTACCATTTCAGAAATTCTGCTTTGTATATCTTTTATATTTTTAAAGAATAAAGTGTTGTATTATTTAGTAAGTAAATTATAACACATACATTATGTATTTACGTTGTAAACCTATTTAATGTACAGAATATACGCTCCTTTATTCATTCGCGAAGAGTCTGAATTTGTGCAGGAGCATTCTACATGTCAAAGCACTAATTCTTTGCGTGTTTGAAGGCTAGTTGAAAATTTGACCTTTAATAGTCAAGTGGGAAGAAATTTTGATATGCAGAAATGAAAGAATTAACAGCTATTCTGACGTGATCATTTTTCCAGTGCTTGTCAGAGCATAGGTATCTGAATATCTTCTGGGAGTACATGAGGTTAGATGCAGAGAAAAACTAAAACAATTAATAGGAACAGTAGGGGGTAAATCAGAGATGCACCTCTAACCTCAGTTGAAATGTGGTGAATGAGATTGACATTTCAGAGTACTGTTAGGGGGCTAAAATAATAGGAGTGGTGCTTATATTAGCATGTAAAAAGAATATTCATTTCTCAGTATGTACTGATTTTTGTGTGACTAATAGAAAATTACAATTTAATTTGATAATGGAGACTTTTCTATCAGTGGGTCTACATACACGTTAGACTACTAAATAGAAACTTAATAATAGATACATTTTACTTTCTACAGTTATATAACACTTTTAAATGAAAGGGTAGTTAACATATGTATCTATGTATGTGTGTGTATATATGTCCTGTTGGTCATAACCTAATAATATTATTTTTTAAAAAACTGAGTCATAGAAGACATATTGATAATATTAACCATGTTCAATAGGCAGACCCATTATTATAGCCCAACTTTTGGGAACCAAATTGAGTTACTGAAGGAGAAACTCTCTTTAAGGTGGCATTTTCTCCCTCCCTTCATTACTTCCCTCCTTCCTTTCTATGAAATATTTGTTGAACGCCTCCCGTATGTTAGGCAGTGGGGAAGAACGGTGATCAAACCAGGCAAAAATTCTCACCCTCATGCAGTTTACCTTGTAAGATAATAAATTAGACAAATAAGAGACAGACAATAAACAAGACACATAAGGAGACAAATAGTATGTCAGGGAGTGATATGTTGAGTTGGGGAACAAGTAAAGTAGGGAAGAGAAATTTGTACTCGGGGTAGAGGGTGGAAATTTTAGATAAAATGGCTAGGGAAAGTGACTTTTGAAGACCCGAGAAAAAAGCTCAGATGATGTGGTGAGGTTCATTCCAGAGAGAGGAAATGGCACATATAAAAGCTCCAGGGAGTGAAGTGGGCCCAGCCTGTTCAACGAACTACAAGGAGCAAAAGCAAGAAGCCAGGAACTGTGGCTGGAGCAGGTGAATGAGGGAGACGGCAGCAGTGATAGTGATATGGGGACGCTGGCATCAGACCTCGCGGGGTCCTCAAGTAAGCGCTTTTATAGTGAAGCTTTTACTTGGTGAGCCTGGAGCCTTTGGAGGATTTTGAGCAGAGGAGTGACATAATGACTGTTTTATTTTTGTTTGTTTATTTGTTTCATAGATCCTTCTGGTGGTATATTGAGAATAGATTAATGAGAGACAAAGTTTAAAACTGAGAGACCACTTGGGAGGCTTACTGCTATAGTTTCGAATTTAAGCTTAAAGATAAGAAAAAACACTGAGTTGAACTGAAAAATTGTTAGATAGCAAAGGCCAGATTTCTAAAGCCTTTTGTCTGAATATTAATAATACCTTGAACTTAACCTCTTATACTCAGGTAACTATAATCCTATGCCTCCCTGTAAACAACATTCATCTGAACTTATGGAACTCATTTTTGTGTATTCGGTCTTCACTTATTCAGATACCCCAAAACTGGAAAATTGGGTGTAACACCATTCTGACATTTTCATTATGAATCTGGAAAACGGAATGGTGTCTCTCCTAAAGCTAATGAATAAATACTTTTGAAAATAATTGAAAACACCACACAAACCTAAGACATAGTTGTCATGGCATACTGACAGTAAAGTCTCTATTGGAACACCACACACCAGTGGTTTGTAAAAGATTTTACGATATCCACACTATAAAATGGTTGCTTCAATACTGAATATATATGAGCGTATACTGAATATCTACTGAGTATGTGAACCTGAACCTTGGTTTGGTAGTTTTTAGCTAAACAATCTTGACCTGCGTTGTAGACTAATTCATGTTCAGAGTCACCTGGATTCGTTAAAAGCAAAACTCATAACTCTGTAACTAGTTCCTTTGAAAAATCCCTTTCAGAGCAAAGTATTAGTGCTCAGTTTATATTAAAAGCTCCATAAATATTTGTTGAGAGAATGATTCTTTAACAAGACTTTCAGTCTTTACAGCAAAATAAGAGTCTTTACCTGCATATTTCTGCCCTTTTAAAATAAGCTCTCTCATGATTTCTCAGAAACTTAACACAACTTACAATGATAACTTCTTATAGTTTGGATTTAAGATGTTAGTCTACTGAATTTGCTGATGCATGATACTTTACCCTGCAGACAAATGCTTCAGAGGTTACAGTTTAGTATTTACTTAATATTTGTTTTCTGCAAATTTAGAAATTAACGAACTAGGCTGATTTTATTCTGTATGAGAGATGAGTGGTAATTTATGTTCCTTCTACTCTCCACTATTGTTAAACTGAAATTGAAAAGAAACAAAAACGAATTCTTACAGATTTATCCAATTCAGATAACTTTGGAGTCAGTACTGAATTTTACTTCCTTGGATTTTTTTCTCCATTAAAATACCCCAATGAAAGAGGAAATTGAATATAATTAAGGAAGTTGAGCTGACACACTTAAGAAATCTGAATATAAGGTCTGACTAATAAGCTAGAGTTTTCTTTGAAGATTCATATCTTCTTTTAAAATACATGTGATTTTTAATTCTAGTCAATAATGTGTTTTTTGATATTTTAAAAAATCATATTTCTTTTCTGTCCTTGACAAAAATCATACTCTACGTTGCTCTTATGACTTCGAGTAACCTCTGCCTCATAGTCACATCTCTGCCAGGCATTGTAGACTAGTTTGTTTGATATTCTCTTTAATATCAGATTCTGATTCAAATAGAAGAATTTCCAAGTTACAAATGGACGTATCTGAAAACTTGAGTGTCCAGAAGGTCTCTCTTGGCCTGCATGGGTACTTAACGGCAGCCGTTGTTTGGACCATAAAGTGAGTTATTTATTAAGTCAGCCTTTCCACCAGCTGGCTGGCTGCTAATTTCTCAGGAAATAACACTGATTTTTTATGACCCTCACATACGTAATGATAGTCAACCACCTCAATTCATTCAACTTTTACTGAATACAGTGTGGGTTCTCCCACAGGCTCTCAAAACCAAACCAAAAGTTATTCAGCTAAAATTAAACAGTCTTTGGCTGTATGAAACTAATAGGAGTTGAAATGCAGGAAGTTCCCGTTAGCAGTCAAGACCCACAGATGATTCCAGACTTAACCAGAGCGTTGCCTCCATGTTTGGTTCAGAGAATACACAGGGAAATGTTGAATTTATGACATTTTGTTATGGTTGCTTGAGTTGAAAGGACCTGCATGGGTGTGTACCTGTTAGAAAAGCATCAATCTTGGAAACATATTGAGCTGTCAGTAAGTTCTATAGAGAAATTGGCTAGTTGTCACTTTCTTTAAGTTTTCCAGAACAAGACTGAGACATAGGGGCATATTTTAAAAAGGTTAACTTGTTCTTGTCTGGCCTAATGGTAGTGGGCCAAAGGGCATTTTTTTTGTTTGTTTGGTTGTGTTTTTTTGTTTGTTTTTAATCTTATCTCTTTTTACTTGATTTTAAATGTGTAACTCAGCATTCTGTAGTTTCTGTACACTTTTTAGAATCGAGAATTCCAGATGTTGCAGTCATCATTTTTAGACCTTATTTATACTATTAGTTAATTTTGCAGTGTGAATTTCCTATAGTATTTGGGGAAAGAGTAGGTGATTTTAATAGGAATTATGCATAAGAAACTGATATGTCAAATGCAATATTTATGCATTATTCATTTAACTGATTCAACACATATTTATTGAGCATCTACTATATGTCAGGCACATAATACTAGGCATTTAATATCCAGCAATGGAATAGACAGTCAAGGTTTCTGCTTTATTAGGCTTGTGTTCTAGTGGGAGATGGAGGTAAACAAGCAGAGAAGTAAACCAGATATTATCAAATTGTTAAAATTCTCTGAAGGAAATAGACAAGGGTTAAGTGTCAGAGCTGTCATCGGGGAGATCGCCATTCAATACGGTGGTCTGGGAAGGTTCCTCTAGGGAAGAACATTAGAGCCCAAACCTGACAATATGAAAGATCCAGCTAGAGCTAGGAGAAGAGGATCCCAGACCAGAAGCAACTGCACGGACAGGTCTAAGGCAGGAAGAGGCTTCTGCACCCTGAACAGAAACATCACTGGAGCTTATAGAAGGAGGACGAGACTGGTCTTAGTTGATATCAGAGCCAGTGTTCAGCTTATTCAAGAGCTTGGAGGCCAATGGGAAGCCACTGAAAAATGTCAAGGAAGTGAGATAATAACAGGATCAGATTTACAGTTTTAAATATTTAGACCGCTGTGTAGAAAGTGAATTTTAGGGAGATAGCAGTGAGAGCAGAGTGATCATTGAGCTTGTTGTGGAAGCTCAGGCCCAGATGATGGTGATTTGGGCCAGGGCTGTGGAGTGGGGAGGGAGAAGGGTAGAGGCATTTGAGATTCTGTCTGGGGGTAGAACCAATAGAACTTACTGAAACATTCGATGTGTGTGCTTGTGAGTGTGCCTGTGCATGTGTGAGTGTGAGAGTGCATACACCCTGGATAGTTAAGGGTGAAGGATGTGTAGAGAAATGCAGGATGAGGCAGCAGGAGAAATCAAGGGTAACTTCTATTTTTTGGTTTGAACAATAAAACAGAGGAATAGGTCTATCAAAAATACCAATCTTATTTACAATTTGGAAGAAAGTTCAAACTTAGAGCAGTTCTAAAAAGTGTTAGCATTAAAATGGATTCTTCTGGATTTGGTTTAAAATGGAAAGATTGGAAGGGGAAAGGTATTTCAGATTTCAATTTCAGAGCCATCAATCTTTTATCTTTCTTGAACACTAAACTTATTTTTCTTAAAGGGATTTATAATCATCATGCTCTAAATGATCTCTAGGAATGATTTAAAATTTTTTTATTATAAATCATCCTTGATATAGAATGAAAAGAAAGTGGCCTATTTCTTTTCTTTTAAATATGACAGTGAATATTTTGTCTCATTGATGAAATGATGTTCTTCCAAGCCTTGGTGATTGTCTTTTGATTTCAAAGAGTCCAGAAAAGAAAGTGACAGCTGATAACTTTGGGAAGCGTGAGAGGGGTGATGGGAGTGTGCATTTAAATCATGTTAAAAGCTTGACTGGAGTCGTTAGAAGTTTAGTAATTTATAGCAAGTGATATACATCCAGCTGAATCTGATGAAAAATAGGCTAGGTAGGCATTGGAACAGGCAGAGATTATGAGAATAATGATGTAGAAAAAAGCACAATTGACTTAGTTAAGCAAAATATGTGGGCTTATCTTTTAAAGCAATTTCTTGGAAGGTAGTTATTAAAAAGTAGACCAAGCCTTGCATATTGACTGATATTCTCTATCAGCCCATTTCACACTATTTTCTGGGGATAAAATTTGGTACACATTTATCTTATATTATATTCTTACTAACATTTTGAATGAAAATTTCCTCTAAGCCAATCTTTAGCAATAGGCAGCTAAAGTAATTGTACATGCCATGTGAAGGAAAAACCCAGGAGCAAGCATATAACATCCTATATCCATTCAGGTGTTTCACATGATTTGCATTTTGTAGAATGAAATAATTTATTATTTACATCTGACATTTGATTTTTGCTGATCCATATGTATTCTCTTCGGTCTATGTAGGACTTCATTAGAGAGAACGGAAATATAAGCTTTAATTCAATTTTCACAGTATAACTTCATTTACTTGAATTTATTTTATATTTAATTTAAATAAATTAATTTAGAATGACTAGAAAACTATTACCTGGGGATCCTCAGGTAATTTACTTATTGATTTATTGATTTCTCTAACTTATTATGCTATTTAATACAGATTGCTCTCATAGTGAGTGAACAAATAGACATAAAGTTATAAACTGTTTATGTTGAAAAACAGATATAAGTTTGAAAAACATGTTTCTGTCATAACTTAAGCAGTCAGAAAATTCTCAGGATGCCTTTTGGTCTGCTTAAGGGCTAGGTCACTTAAGGGATACCTTAAGAGGCTCTCCTGTTCTCCATCCCTGGCCTATACACTTCCTTCAGGACACTTCTCCCAAAGCAGATGTGTGATTGGTTATTGCTCAAAAATCTCTAACAAGCCCAGATGGGGCTATAGGTGGGCCTTCTCCATACTAATCTTCTCTAATTGCTTCTCATTCTGTCCTTTCTTGATCTCCTATCAAACTGAACTACAGTTGACCCTTGAACAACATGGGTTTAAACAGCACGGGTTCCCTTGTATGTGGATTTTTTTCACTAGTAAATACTGCAGTACTACGTGATCAGTGGTTGGTTGAATCCATGGATGCAGACCCACAGTTTGGAGAAACCACATAGAGGGAGAACAGGCTATAAATGATAGGAGGATTTTCCACTGTGTGGAGGGTAGGCGCCCCTCATCCCACAGGGGTCAACTGTACTTCCCCCGCAAAAACATTCCCTACCCCATCCCCAGGAAATTCATAGATCCTACCCAGCTTATAGTACACACCTTGCTTCTCCCACCCCTGGGGTCCAGGGTTAGAGAGAGGAAAAAAAGTGGAATTTTAAGTCTGACAGACTCTGGTCTGAGGGCTGCTTTGAGGTTGAGTAAAACGTTAACTATTTTAGTCTTAGTTTCATCGTTTGTAAATGGTAATGCAACACATACAATTGTTTGGGGAACTAAATGAGATAAAATTTGTAAAACACATACACAATGCCTAGTATACATTGGGTGTATACCTGGTATACTGGTATGCCTAGGTGCTGCTTAATGAAAATCACTTCTCTTGCTCTTTTTAAAAATGGTTTCCATCTGTTTTCTCTTGCTATACTGGAAATAATCTCTCCTCCTTTGACCTGTCATAGCATTCATTTAAATCTTTTCGTATTCTTACAGTTTTCTATTAGAATAATCATTGGGCATGTCATCTCTACTGGCTATAAATTCCTTGAAGCTATAAATGCCCTATTTGTTTCTGTACTCTCCACAGCACCAAAAAAAAAAAAAAAAAATTTAAAAATCCCTTTTACATGAAAATGAGTATTTACTGACTGGAAAGATAAGTGAATGAATGACAGTCACCACCCTCAGGGGGGCTCTAAGCACTTGAAGAAATGTTCCTGAAAAGAATGCAGACTCTCACATTAATAATTTTTATATTGATTATGTGTTAAAATGAGAACATTTTGGATATACTATGACTAATAAGATATATTATTAAAAAATAATTTACCCCATTTCTTTTAGCTTTAAATGTATCTTTTAGAAAACGTATAGTTGCATATATGGCTCCCATTTTATTTCTATTATTTTATTTCTATATCTATGTCTGTTCTGGAATCTGTATCAGCATTGCTCATTGAAGACATCAGCTGTCAAACAAACCCACTGACTTGAGAATTTACTAATTGCTGATTGATAATAGTCAGGAAGCTTAATACCTAGATTTATGAGTAAATGGGTAGATGAACAAATGTATGGATGGAAGGACAAAATGAGGTGGAATAAAAGACCAATGACAGCACAGGTTGTGTTTGTCTCACACTTATATATCCCTCTTATCTAGCACATTCTCTGTCAATTAAGAATCCTTTATATGCATGTCCTACATACTAGAATTACCTCAAATTTTTGATTGGTTTAGTCCTAGCGTATAGACCTACCTTAATTCTGAAATGTCTGTCTGAGATAGAAGACTTCATGCAATGGGGAAACAGTGGATTCTGGTAAAGGGAATTGAGAAATTTACTGGGGTGTGCCTTGCCCCACATGCAGAAAGATGACTTTCTGACTATTCTTAATAGGATTCACTGCTCCTATTTGCCTGTAAAATTGATTGATAGTTTGCTAAACTATGTTTTCAGGCGATTAAGTTAAATTAGCCAATCAGCAGTTCCTAGGTCCCTTCTCTCTTAAAGGACTTGATATATCTTCCATAAATTCTCAAAAATAAAACCAATCAAAAGAAAAATGTATTCTGCATGGCTCCTGCTTGCCCTACATTATTTGCCACTAAGCCTTCCTAGTGTGAATATATTCTTTAATTTTAAGTATCCTTCAGCAGTTTTCTTCTTGACTTTTTCTGTCTTCTCTCATCAGTAATGAACTCTTTTCTGCTGTGGAATTGCCCCCTCTCTAATAAGGCCAAGTCACATTGCTGTGAAAGGGTAAAAGATTACATTCTCCCTTCTCTCCATCACATTTGTTTGGAAGATAAATGGAGTATGTAGGTCTCCTGGGTTGTCTTTCAAACGCAGAACTTTATTCTGAGAATATTTTGATAACAGAACTCAGAGTAAACACTAGGGGAAAGTGTACATTTGAAAATTACTCAAAATCCAGGGACTCTACAATCATGACTATGGTAAAAAAGAGTTATAATAGGATATTTAACGAAAGCACCTCTTCAAGTGCGTGCATGCTACAGGTGACGACACTTCAGGGTAACGGCAAGATTCTGTCTCACGTAGCACATTTTGAGGATATCTAGAGTGACATATGATTTCATTAGAACTCATATTTTTGTCATAAGTTTACACAATTACCCCTATTTTATAGTGCAGATAGTGAAAACTTAAGAAATATTAGCAATTAAGAGGTGCTACTGGGAACCTCTCTTTAATTAGAGAGTAATTTTAGATACCTACTCTTTGGACACTTGTACAATTTGTAAAATGTCATCATAAATGTCTCTTGTTTCTTATAAGGCAACTCAATTTATGAAAATGAACAATTTGGAAACTTTACAGATCGTGACAAAGATATATATGGTTATTTGAAAACGGGGGCTTAAGGAGTTTGCAAGCAAACTCATACCAATTTAGTTCTAATTCCAGTCTTCAAAGTAGGAGGGTGTGGAAATTAATTTTAGAGCAGATAGAGTATTCTACTGATGTATGTCACATTTTAAAAGGTATATTGATCTCTTTACAGTTTTTTGTTGACTATAGACATGGTAAAAGCTCATTGTAAGAACGTGAAATATAGAAAGTTTAACACATACAAATAAAAAGACTTGTGTATTTGATACGCAGAGGTAGCCACTTTTAATATTTTCATACACAAATTTCCAGCAGCTTTTCATTCTTATATACATTTAGATTATATGTATATAATTTTACAAAAAATTGCATCAATTGCATAAGTTTTGATTCAATAATATGCTGGAAATATCTTCTTTCCACGTTAACACGGAATTATCACAATATCTTCTTTCCATGTTAACACGGAATTATCACTTTTATGGCAGCGTAGTGTTACATGAACTTATTGCATCATAATATATGTAACCAGACCCCTAATGATGGACATGTAGATTGTTTCCCAATTTTTGATTTAAATGACACTGAGATGAAGCTACTTGTGCACTCATCTTTGTGCACTGATCTGATTGGCTCTTTAATAAAAATTCTACATATGACCTTGGTGGAACAAGGGTATACAGATATTTATAATATGTGTTGCCAAACTGTCTTCAAAAAAGTTGTACCAATTTATATTTTGTTTTCATATTCCCTAGCAATACAAATCTAATTTTTGCAATGGAAGTTATCGGGACAATGAGGTTTAGTTTTTAGAGGTTGAGTTGTATGTAATATCGTTACCTATTTTGTATATTAGGTGATACTAAAAAGGCTAGCAAATATGCATACTCTTTTCTGATTGTGATTTCCTGGTGATCAAATACTTAGACTGTTCCGTTGAGATTTCCTGATTTAGATCTGCATATTCTTGTGAGCTCAGCTCTTCACTAGAGGCCTAACTTGTTTTACATTAGATCTAACACATCTTCTTGGATTAACACATGTTCTTAAATGAAAATTATTGTTTCCATGTGCATTGCTGCTATTTCACATAGAGAAGACCAGTTGAAGTTAATCATCTATTTCTTTATCATCTCAGAGTTTAATCAAGCTTGATTTTATAGCAATAAGGTTCCTGTTGTACAATTACTATCTAAGACAGACACAAATGACTAATTTCATGGCTTTGTTTATACTTACGCTGATGTGGAGAGTGAATGTTTGACCCCTCTCTGAACCAAGATGAAGTTCTTGGTCACTCTCTTTGTGCTTGCTTCAATAATTGTTAAAACCTGCAGACCTAAAATAAATCATTATAACCTAGTAACTCTAGTGTCCTATGACATCTAAACACATAAGCCAGAACTGAAAAACTGACATCTTTGGCTGTTCAGTAAAGTGTATGATAAAACCAAGTATCTCTGTAACCAGTTCTGTCTTTCTAAAATTAATTGGAATTGTCTATGAAATATAATTGGCGAGGGCATTTAGGATTTAGTACATCTTCTCCAAGGCTGTAGTGGAGCCCAATACTTGAAATCCATTCCACAGTCGCCTTTGTTGTTCTTGTTGTTCAGAATTAATTTGGGGAAAGGGAGGTGTGTGTTTTTGTTTTTGTTTTTAATGAGGTACAAGGAGAGAATAGATCATCTCAAAAAATTGTGTTTAATTCTAGACTAGATAAGCATCATGTAAGTTTTTTTGTTATTGTTGTTTTTTTTCAAATTAAACTCCCAAACCGGCCTAGACCTTGTTCCCAGGGAAGTAAGTGGAGTAGTTTGCCAGATTGTCAAGGCATGTCATCTTGTGGTCAACAGAGGAAATTTTGAGTCCTGAGCAGCTGCTGTGCAGACCATTGAACCCATTTCTGTGGCCTGTTGTAGACAGGCTTCTGAATGAAGTGGAAATGGAAAGCAAAGTAGTTACTCTTCTTTCTGATATCTGAAGAGAGGGAAGAAATGAACCTAAATTTGGACCTTTGCTGTCGTCCCGTTGAATGCTTATTTTACAAATGAAGAAATTAGTCCTAAGATGTCACGCAATTTAAGGATTACCATCTCTTCCATAAAAACCATTCAACTCTCCATCCAGTGAATCCTTTTTATCTTACAAAATGATTGAATGGTTTTTAAAAAGGGGGTAATAAGAAGACGTGGAATGATAATCTTCGTGTTGCTGAGAAACACATTTCTAATAAAAAAGGAAAATGAAATCAAAGATCTCATTACTAGAAATAACTGAATGGAAGTCTTATTCAAATTTACCTTTTAATAATAAGCTACTAAAGAACAATTCACCACTGAGAGGAAAACAACTGTCATTAGAGGGATATCTTTATAGTCATGAGTTTATATGGTTCATTTCTTAGCAAGGACCTTGTCCAGGTTTTCATTAAATATATGGTTACTGTGAGTTGAGAGTTCGTATCTTAATTTACAAAACTTGAAGAAGTTTGTACCCTTGGTACTTAAATTTAGAAATATTCATATCTGAATATACTACACTGTAGAGTGAATCACAAAGGTCTTTACTTAAATCATTCATTCTAAACCTGGGATCTATGTATCTCTTTTAACGTCCTCTCCTTAGGGTTGCCGGATTTCTTTAGAATGTAAGATATCCAGTAAACCAAATAGAACCTTAGGGACCTGCATGTCTTGAAGATCTAGGAAGTTTGTTCAACAGCTTCATCCCCAATTCTATGAACTAGAGAAAATATAGAAATCCTGGCAATATAGCTATTGCCAGGATTTCTGAAAATTTCTAGGACATTTTCTGTGTCTCTAGCTTTTAGACTTCTACTTCTTGTGTATTTTCTCTGTACTGTGCTGTGTGGCATAGATGTGAAAATCAGCACCATCTTTGAGTCCCCACAAAGACCACTTACACAAAACATAATGATTTTCCTACTATTTGTTATGGAAGGGGAATTTGGAGGAGGGATTTATACAGTAGCAACAAAAGCTGGCAAAATGGAACAGAGTTTATCTCTGTTTTTACAGTGTCTTTTGGGCACTCCAACTTCATAGTATTTGTGAGGGTGGAGCCTCATGTTCTTGCTAGCTCCTCTTTCCTTTCCTCCCTATTCTCTCCTCTGGTCTTTTCTATTCTTCTCTTCTCCATGAAGGTAGAACACTCCTCTGCTGATACTCTGAAATTGAATGGTATCCAATTCCTATGAACTTGCACTCATACCGTCAAAATCTTGTTGAGAAATTTTTCCAAGCAAAGACAGTTCCCTTCCGCCCTTCAACCAAGGAATTGTGGTGCCAGAGTACACGTTTTTTTCCCCCACCACATTACAATAAAAAATTTAAAATAAACTATGACAGCCCCACAAGGTCTGTTTGCAGAGGCCATGAACAAATTATTACACCTCAACTGCCATTATGCATAATCAGTTGGAGCACAGATCATCAATGTACATAGCTCACTGACCCTGGAGACTAAAGAATATAAAATCTATGAAGGTTTAAGTGTGCCAGTTATTTTAGTGCCTTAGAAAGCAGAGCAGCAGTGAGTTACTTGCCTTGAGCTGTGATATCTTAAATTGTACATCTGTATTACCAGGCAGTTCTGGAAGCTGCTGATTATGACTGTACAGCATGGCATTGTGTTTGAATTCACTTAGCTGTTGTTAGCAATGGAAGTTATTGGGACAATGACAATATTTGTTTTTACAACAATATTCTGCAGGGTTTATGGCTAGTACCTCTGCACTTGCTTGCACACTGATGAAGAACCTCAGGTAGAATGATTACTTTGTTGGAGTCATGGATGTGGATATAACTCAATAGCAGCAATGTATATGTGCAGACTCATTATTTTCAAGATCTGAATACAAGCCATTGATTTTCACTGAATGCATCAACAGAGATCATAGAAATCTAACCAAATAGGATAGTGATGCATTGATGTTCAATGTTAGGTCACAAATGGACTGGAATGGTGCTCTAAGTACATTTAAATATGTGTAACTTGAAAACCCCTTGTTCTTAGCTTCCATTAAGTTTCTGATGCATCTGCAACATTAAAGAAACCTTGTGAGAGAAGAAATATTAGCAAAATCTCATATACTAGAAGTGACAAAAATTGCACTAAGACCAGAAGCACAAAAGAAAGTTCAGCAGGAATCCTTGTCTTATGATATGATCAGCAATCGTGTCATGGGATGAGCCAGGTTAACTTCCATCAAGTTACAGAGGGTATCAAAGCGAACTCTGTTAATGCGGGTATCATCTAAATGAGTCAAATGGCATTGATGTGCAGAGATGTTTGGGTGGCACATTAAACAGAAAGAGGTCGTGGAGGAATGTTTGCTCAGGGAAGCATTTCAGTGACCTGTAAAAGGAGTCAATTTGGTAGGCCTCATCAGAATCTGCCTTGATTTCTGAACTGAAGCTGGATTGCTTTGCAGTGATGCCTTACCATGCTAGAAAGCCCCTCAGAATGATGATACTTTGTCTTTTGTATCATGCCCTTGCTGAGAAGCAATTTCCTACAACCTTAAAGGATCCATTTTCTACTGGGGCGATTGCTGTGTATACTTGAACAGAGAACTTGCTCTAATTGTAACCTCTCCTGTACCTTTTTCCAAAGCAATTGATACTGAACACATTATCTTTTTAAGAGTGGAAATGAGGTGACTTTTGTTGACTAGATACTTATTTGTATGTTTAAATATGGAAAGAAACAAAATCAGGGTTTTTTTCCCTGCCATAACACTGAAATTTAGTAAACATTTTTGTATTGGAAAGACTTATTTCAAGAAATAAAAGAATGAGCATTGCAAGTCAAATTGTATTGGATTTGGAGCACTTGGGTGTTTTCATGCCTGACCATTTTTCCCTGGAGAGCTGACAGTGAAGAGGAATAGATTCTGGATCATTTGTTTGAAACAGGAGTCTATCTACAATAGTACTATGATAAAATGTGATCAAAATGAATTTTGAGGTAGGAACCCAAACTGAATTTCACTAAAGGCAACGAAGCTTGAGGACTTTTGATGTATTCAGTTAGCGTCGTTTCTTTGACTGATAAAGAGAGAAAAGGAAGGCTGTTCTTTCCAGAAGTATTTACTGACCCTGACCACGGGCAGACACTGTGGAAGATAATAAAGATACAGGAGTAACCGGGGTACACGTAATCTGTGCCCTCCCATGTGCTGCCTGTCAGTCCATTTTTGCGTGAATTAGAATTTGCCCTGGTTTATCTTTTACATCTAAACCAGTGGTTCTCAAATTTTATTGAGATCAGAATCACCTGCAGGGCTTTTCAAACCACAGATCATTGGACTCCACCCTATTTCCTTTTCTTTTTAAAAAAATAATTTATTTATTTTTCCAGCTTTACTGAGGTATAATTGGCAAATAACATAAGGTATTTAAAGTTTACGTCGTGGTACTTGATATACGTGTACTTTGTGAAAGGATTCCCTCTATCAAGTTAATTAACACATCCATCACCTCTCATATTTACCTGTTTTGTTTTTTGTTTTTTGGCAATAACATTTAAGTTCTACTCTCTTAGCAAACTTCAATGATACAGTACAGGGTTGTCAGTTATAGTTTGACTCAGTAGGTCGAGGCTGAGGCCCAAGAATTTGCATATCGAACTGGTGTCCAGGTGATGTGATGCTGCTCACCTGGGATCACACTGCAGGACCCACTGCTCTAAACAAAGGTCAGACGCTGCTTAAGCGTGAGTGATGCCAGGTGTGAATGCTAAGCAAGCGTTCGTGTACCCCAGTGAATAGTGCTATAGCAGAAGAGTCACAGTGCCAGTGGAACTTGGAAAAGTGTGTTATGCTTTTGTGCGCCCAATGTCACTGTGAAATGAAAATAAAACACCTTTAAATTTTAAATTCTGTTTTTTATAGTCTATCTTCCTTTTAAAGAGCTCACCAAATTCGGCAGTTTTTGATAACATTCACAAAGATCTTTTTGTGAACAAAAAGAGCACATGCTATAGATTAAGAACTACAGATTTAAATATTTAAGAGGTATATAGCATCTAATTTATCTAATTGATGCTGATGAACTGTTAATAAGCATTTGATTATATGAAATTCATATTTTAGGGGATCCATTTTGTCTTTCTTGTCATTTGCACTGAAGTGTCTGCAGCTATCTTTACCTATGGATTGTTTTTAATTTCTCTCTCCTGATTGTTTAATGGATTATGGCTCAGAGCCCTCCCCTCACTTTCTCTGGGAGACTCCTTTGTTCTGGTTCTTCTGTACTCTGTCTTAGCAACTCACTTTATACAGCAGGCTTACAGTATTTCAGAAATAAACTTTAGAGGGCAGATATTCCAAAGCATACTCTTTTTCACCTGAAATCAGAAGTGACACACTCCGTTGCATCCTACAAGGGTATGATCACTTTTCATTACTGTTATTTTCATCTGACATATGATGTACTCGACTCAAGGATACACATTTCAGGGGACATGATGGGAAATATCTGAAGAGCCCTTTAGATTATCGCTGATTAGAGCCAACCTTCTTTCTTTAGGTTTTAGGTCATGTCTGTAGTCAGAAAATGAGTTTGATCCCTGGTTCTTTGGGAGGAAAGCAGTAATTTTTCACCTTGTGCAAACATCTATAAATAGATGCCTGTAAATGCAAAAATTGTTAATTCATTATTGGGAATATGGCAACTAGGAAAACTTCATTGCCAAAATAATATCATTAGTTATAAGCAGCGGTGTGCCAGTGAGTGTTTAACAACCGGCTCTTTGAGGAAAGAGAATAGGCCTGATTTGTAGCATTTGCCAATTGCGTTGGTATAGATACACCCACCATGACCAATTTTAAGCTACCAACCAGACATCACTGAAAATGGAGTTGGCAAGAGATGTGCACAGTTGACTCCTGGAAGCTGGCTTCACACCATGAGAAGCTTATAGCTTTATTGTTTGTTTGTTTGTTTTCAGGTGAGTGAGCATAGCAATAGGAAGGAAGAGGACCCTCAGGTTTTCAATATCAGTCCTTTATGTGAGCAAAAAGGAGATTCAGGGTGGACTTTTTCCAACCTACTAGCTTCCTACTTCCACATAATGTATTAAAAGGCATTCCATCTTTCATCCCTGTAGAAATAACTCAGAAACTCAAAAGGAGCAATACAGTCAAAGCAGTTGAAACATCACTAAAGGGAAAATAAATAAACATGCAGCATCCTAGCGATATCTTTGTGGTAATGCCTCCGAGCTGTGGGTTGTGTGCTAGGCACTTCCCCTGGCACAGTAACTTACACCATTATTTACCTGCTTGTCTCTCTGTCCCACTAGACCCTGAGATCCTTGAGGGCGGGCACCATTTTTTTTTTCATTATCGCCAAACCTTAGCAAAGTGCTTGGTTAACAGTGGGTGCTTGCATGGGTTCTGTGCCTCCATAGAGGGCAACTCTGAAGGGCCATTTTAGTCCAGGGCTCCTCCTGAGGGCAGCCCAGGCCTCTGTTGTAACTGCATTACAATTGAATTTTTCCCTCTGCTTAATCCTACTTCCCTTAACAAGCTGATAGCATGCTACAACAGACCTCTTGCATGCAAATCTCCAGTTCAAAGACAATCTTTAATATATGGGATTTTGAATATTGTATAATGAAATATTTGGAAATTTGGCCAATTTCTACAGCAGCGCACTTCAGAGCAACATTAAATAATTTGCATTTATTCAAAAACAGTGAGCATCATTTTGCTTGAGGGTGCTATTAAACTAGATGATCCATTAGCTTCTTTAACTTCTTAAAAATTTCCCTGCCACTGTACATTAAAATGACCTGACTTCTTAGCTGTGATTAATGCAGCAGAGTTTCGAGATAGACTATAAGCCCTTTTGAGAAGGCGTTCTACCGCAATCAGAAAGTCTCTCAGACAGTTCTGTAAAATTGTCATGGACTACTGGCCAACTTTTTTTTGATACTTTCATTGAAAATGGAAATATGTGCCTTTGGTCTCATGTAGTCAGGCATATTGAAATGACCTTTCTATCACTTTAATTCCTTAGAATCACCTGGGATTCCTTAGGACAATCAATCCCCACATGTCCTGTGTATCACATGGCTAAGAGAACATGACATCTGTGTCTGGAATAATAAAGCTATATCTATGGCACCAGTAAATCCCCTGGCTTAGGTGAAGCAGAGGCAGTGAGGAAGCCTATGACAGTGTGCTTGGACTCCACAGATCCTCAAGAGCACAGTAGATTTCTCTGCAAAACATCTTTTTTTTCCCCCTTTTTTGTTACGCGATTAAATAACAGTGTCTAAATGTATGAATCTCATACATGAGGATGATTAACTTCAAATTCTTCAGCATGCCCCAGAATGGCTATTATTAACCCTGGGCTTGCATGCCCTAGTTTTAGAATGAAGTTCCTACTTAATTACATCCCAGTAGTCCTCAAATGGATTTACAATGTCCTTCTTACTAAAAGGATTCCATTCTCAATTCTAGAAGATGCTTCTTTTAGCTATCAGTTAAATGGGACAAGTAAACCTTCAACAACTGTCCTGAATTAGGGAAAAGTGGGATGGGCTATTATAATCACATTTGTGATCACCATGATTACAAATCAGAGAAATATATAATTGTAGAACTGCAGGTACTAAAAAACAACACAAACATTGAACCAGAGCTATATGGCTATCTCTCTCTCTGTATGTATACTGATAGATAGGTCTATATAGCTGTATGATATTGATATTGAAATAGATAATATTATAATTCGGGTTACCTTTTTAAATGGTGCCACTGTAAATCTAGAAGTGAAATGTCAGTAATTATTTAGCATATACATTTTTATCTTTTTGGGTAGACAAACAGAAGAAAATATCAGACTTATTCTGTTTGATGGGTATGTGTCACATTTACACTCAAATAGGAGAAATATGAGCTTCTTTTATTACATTCTCTTGTCTCATGAATATAGCACACAGTTTTGCGTTCTATTACCAGTCAACTGTCCTTTCCCTCCCCTTCCCTTCCCTTTGTCTTTTTTAATATGACTGAACAACAGCAAAACTTCAGCAGTCAAGTCCAGCCACTGAGACTTCCCCAACTGTGCTGAAGCCCATAATTAGTGAGGCCTCCTTGAGAAGAGAACAATCAGTATTGACATTTTTTCCAATGTAGGCTGGCCTGGAATGTGGAGGCAGGATAAATACTGGGGGGAAATGGCTCTGAGGACCTAGCAATGCAACTGTGGCAGCTGATGCTGGGGTCGCTGTATCACAGCCACATTTTGGAGCTCTGAATGGCCCATCCAGACATAAATCCAGCCTGTCTTCATCAGTGCTAACAGATGGCAACCTCATGGCAAGACTTGTTTTATGGTGCAAATTTTATATGCACTTGGAACACCCAACCTTGTGTAAAATGTGACCATCATGACACCATCACATTCCTTGCCTCTAAAAAGCAAAAACTTTTTTAGTACAATGTTTAGAGCATGACGTTTTCCTCTTAATTGCTTATTCCTAAGTTTTGTTGATGTAACAAAATCACAAATGAGCTTGTCAAGCAAAAACTAGTCAGCAACATAGGGAACCTATATGATGAGTTGATCAAGAAGCCCATATTGGGCTAGATTTTCAAAAGATATGTACCAGAAGATATCAAAGACAAGTGAAAAGAAAGGATTTTAACTGAATTATGTGTGGATGAACTCAGAAAAAGATGGGAGTTTGAAAAGACAAAGAAGTAAATGAACAAAACAGGCTCAAAACACTGTATTATTTCATTATTTGGGCTTAGACCTAGGAAAACCACTTAATTTATCTCCTGCTTCATTCCTTACTGTTAAGGAATACTATATTCAAACTAGAAAAGGTAGAATAAAATGAAACATCTATAACAAAAATAATAATAATTTAAAAAAACACGTTAAGAAGGAATAAATTATGTTAAAACCATACTTAACTGCTTAAAATTAGTTCAAGATTCCAGATACAAATGAGTGACATTTCAGTGCACTGAAAATAATTGCAGATAACACCTTACTCTTTTGTGCCTGGACTCTTGAACTAATTTTGAGTGGTTAGGTGGTACATTTTTGATGGTACAGCTTAAAGAAAAGGAAGACCTTGCTTGCTTTCTGGTTTTAAAGTGGAAAACCCCCCAAACAATGGTCAAAAAATGGAGCCTGATGCATCAAAAGTGAATGTACTAGTGGGCTATATTGACAGGTTCGTTTCCAGAAAAATCAGACTGTATCCCAGTTAAGATTGTTATTTGGTATTGTGTACGTTTTTAGAGAAAGGTTTTACACTGGCATTGACGGAATGGGTTTGATTTATAACAATAACATTATGAAGAAAAGGGCATAAGTATTATGTGAATTAGCTGAAAGAACTTGGAATATTTAGCCTAGAAAAGACTTGAGGAGAAAGATAGCAATTTCAAATATTTGAAAGGCTGTCATATAGATGGCGGTTGAGGCTTCATTTACATCATTCCAGTGGGCAGAAGAACAATCAGCAAGTTGAAGTTATAAGTAAACAGGTCTCCACTCAATGTAAGGAAGGGTCTTGTAAGATTGCCAGCTCTTTAAAGTAGAAATGGACTGCTTTGGGAGATAGTAAGCATGTTCAAAGGGAAGGTGAAATCAATCTTTCAGGTTTATGGTGGAAGGAATTTCCTGCGTTACATGAGAGATTAAGTACAATGATCTCACACCTCCTCTGCTTCGAAAATTCTATATTTGGTTTGGGGAAAAATGTCACGCAGAATTTATTCAACAACTATGTTAGGTTGTAACATTTCAATAATTCAGTTCATTTCGGGCATTTAATTTTCAGATATTATCAATAGTGGCAGAATATAGGGGGAAAGCTAAAATAAAACGTCCTTCAGTAATGCAGATGGGATCCTGTAAAAACTATTGATTAAGCATCACTATCATTGCAACAGATGGCACGACCCACTGTTAGACCAGTAAGTTTTGTCAGGGCGATGCTGCCAATCCAAAAATTGAAAACAGGTGGCAAAAGTTCCCTGGGGCACTTGGCATCTGCAAGTAATCAGTTACTGTAAAAGCCCTGGTCAGACACAAATTAGCTTAATTGCTGATGACATTTTTAATAGCTGAAGGACCTCACAGCTTTATTTAATTAGAATTGTAACGTACCATATATATATATAGCTGATCACCGTTGACAAGTGTTTGGTTCTCTTCTACTTTGTTAGCCTAAGTTACCATATACCAGACATTTTATTTCTGTAGCAAGAGGATCGTAAACACATGATGGAAGGCAAGATGCACTTATCTGTCTACTCTGCTCCAGTGTTTCTTTGTTGCATTTTCTCTGCTTCTTCCATTCATCCATAACCAACCCTTAAGGAGAAATCAAATACATCTGTACTTGGTTTCTGTTCAGTGGAAATTAAATCCCACAAAAACCAAACTGAGGTTTGAACTGAATATGCTCATTTTAGAAGTATGTTACTAGCCTTTCTAACATTATATTCAACTGCCCTCTTGCCCCTCCCCAATGGATATGGAAGTGAATTAAAGTTTATTCATAGGGGAATTGATAGATAAGGGACAGATGAAGAATTAAATTGCTAACATTGTCCAAAATCGGTGCTTTCCAAGTTTTGGGTCTTGTACTTCAAAGCTTCTTTGGAAAATGTGGTGGAGAGTGAGAATTTAGTGGAAAGTCCAGGCTATTCAGTTTGGAGAAAAATGAGTAGCTTGGAGTCCTTTAAGCATGTCATGGGAACATTTCTGTAGATTCCTTTATGCCATTTGCCAGTATTTCCGTTAATATAATTTTTAAGATAAGATAATTTTTCTTCTCATCATACTCTGGGTAACTCATCAGAAAAGCATTTGCTTTGTTGAAGCAGTAAGGTACTGTACTTATAACAATTGAGACTGGCTATAAAATAGGATACAAATATATATAAGGGAAAACAACGTAATGATTTAAAATACTCTTCTTTTGAAAAAATAAATACCATTTGAAGTCAAAGGACAATATACTGCACATGATTCAGACAGAAGTCTATTTCCCTTGTACATTTTCTGTTTTCTCCATAGTATATGGAGAACTATAAGGCAGAAGTCTCCTTCACAAAGTGGCTAAATTTGTAGTCTAAGTGAAGAAGTAGTCAATCGACTTGGTGAAGTTTAAATATTGTTCATATAGTTGTGCATTAGCCTGTGTCCCCCAGCATCTCCCCCACCATAGGAGAAATTTTATTTTCACAGGTTGCATTGTTTCTTAGTAGGCCTTGATTTATCATCTAAAATGAAGAAAGCATTTTGCATTATTGACTTTCATCAAGCCCTTGCTTTGTATTTTATTGGTTTATTCAGGTAACGAATGGTTGACTTATTTCTTGGGAACAACTTCTTGCCGATGACAATCCTCATACCTTTTATGCATCAACTATCTAACTAATCAGAGGCCTGGTTCCTGTTAAAATTTAGGAATGATAAGCTGCTTGGCAGACTACAGTGACACTTCCAAGACTGTTCATATGAGAGAGATAGAATCAAGCAATAGACAGTGAACGCCTTTGTGTTGTGTATAACTGTAATGTGAACTTAAGCCTTCTGTTTACAATGAAAGCTCTGTTGGATTACCTCACATAATCCTTCAGATTTCATAGCAGTTGCTGACTGTGAAGCACATGTAGTAACCTCCTCTACATCCTATGAAGACATTACCTTGGCTTATTCTTTTTATATAGAAGACAGTTATTGCATTTTTCAGATGGTTACATTGTGCAAACATTAAGACATATTTTAGACTCTGTTGTCTGTGAGATACTCAAATCCTCTGGTATGGCTTTGTAGCCCCCAGGAATACCACCATGATTTAGGAAGGGATTTCTGGGGAATAAGATGCAACATGCAGGCACCTCCAAAAACTAGGGTGGTGAAAAAGTGATAGAGGACAAGCCTGGTATGTCCCTGAAAAAGTCCCTGAGTAGTCCTGAAAAAGTCCCAAGGAATCTAGACTAAACATGTTCTACCATGGGAGTCTCTCCCTGAGCTTCATTCCAACGTCACAGAAGAATTTGTCAGAAGTTGGCTTGGACCTAAAAAGTGTAAAATCCCTTGGATGTGTTGGGATTAAATTATGCAGCTGTTGCCAGTGTCTTCAAGTTCTGCACTGTTCCTTTCTCTCTGCCTTGGTAAGATTTTTGAGTTTACATATGATTTTAAAATATATATGGTTAATTCAAAAAGACACATGCACCCCAATGTTCATTGCAGCACTATTTACAATAACCAGGTCATGGAAGCAACCTAAATGCACATCGACAGACGAATGGATAAAGAAGATGTGGTACATATATACAGTGGAATATTACTCAGCCATAAAAAGGAACGAAATTGGGTCATTTGTAGAGATGTGCATGGACCTAGAGTCTGTCATACAGAGTGAAATAAGTCAGAAAGAGAAAAACAACTATCGTATATTAACACGTATATGTGGAATATAGAAAAATGGTACAGATGAACCAGTCTGCAAGGCAGAAATAGAGACACAGATGTAGAGAACAAACGTATGGACACCAAGGGGGGAAAGCGGGGGTGGGGGATGGTGGTGGTGGTGGGATGAATTGGGAGATTGGGATTGACATACATACACTAATATGTATAAAATCGATAACTAATAAGAACCTGCTGTATAAAAAAATTAAAATAAAATAAAATTCAAAATATATATATATGGTTCATTTATAGCATAGCCAATTTGTGATTATTTTGTAGATTTTGAGGTTGCTAAATTATGGCGATTTATTGTTTCTTTTTGCATTCTGCTGTTTACGTTTTAATTATTTCTGTTTTTCAAGAAGCTGTTAGAGAGTGAAAGAAGTGAATAAACCAATATTTTAATATGCTAATCATTACATGATCAATGAATTGTTTTAAGAGGTGAAAATCATTGGCTAAAACCAAACCAAAACCCTGTATATTTGGGTCCATCACACAATCTCAGTTCCCTGTTATCATAAATATGTGGAAAAGTACTATAGGCTAGTTAATGTTTCAACTTTGACAGTCAAGGTTGCTATGCCCTAAATCAGAGCTAAGGAGTAAATAAAAGGCCTGAGAAGAGGGGGGCTGTATTCTGAGGTAAGAGAGGCAAGTTGCATAGCCTAGTGAGTTGGCAGCCTGCAAAGCGGTTGTGTGCAAGGGTAAAGATTGCTGTGCTCAAAATTCTAGGATTAAGGAAAATGATCAGTGCCTGGGCAGAAGAAACGCATTTGGGCTTTTCTACATTTAATGGTTTATTAGGTAACTGTGTGTTGTCCTAGACTTCTGCTTGGCATGTGTTTTTCTCATTTATTCACCTCTCAACAAACATTTATTAAACCCTTTTAATGCAGCACTGCCCGATGCTAGGATCATAGAGAGAAAAGATGGGATTACCTGTGATACAAGTCAGCATATGTTAATTGCCATGACAAGGTGGAGAAAGGTCTTGTGCATGTGAAATCAAGCAGGGCACCATGGTCTGTGGCTTAACAGTGCGGATGGGGGGAGGCATTCTAAGAACAGGACATGGCACGAGCTAGGCATAGAGGTAGGAACGTCTAAGGATTATTTGGGAGTGGAGGAGCAGTTTATTTTAGCTAGAAGGTTTGTAGAGTGGGGTGGGACATCATTTGGAATGGGCATTTTTTTTTTTTTAATCAGATTAATAGGTCCAGCCTTTATCCTGTGGACAAGTAAGAGCCAGTAGAAGTTTTTGAACTGGTCGTCTGAGCCTATCTAGATGTATCTAGCAACAGTGAGCAAGGGAGACTGGAATGAGGAGAGAATGGATACAGGGGCATGGTTAAGCTGTTAGGATACAGAAGAAATATAACAAGCCTGAGCTATGGCATTAAAGTTGAAATTAAAAGTGGCATTTAATCGATCAGTTGAAGGAATTTGAGCTAATTAATGTCCTCTAGGTACATTTTTTGCACTGGTGAGAAAAATACATTTAAAATATCCTACTTCCTGTCTACCTGGAATGGATAGTCAGAATTAAGAAAAATACTGAAAATGTTAGAGAAATTTGTATTTTTGCTAAAGGAAAAACCATAAGATTTCATTAACTCTCCTATGATGGGGGCAACTCTATCAATTCATGGGTAAAAATTTAAATCAAACTTAGAGTCCTTAATTTTGAATTTTAGCTATGTAATTCTTAATAAGCTGCAACCAGTCAATTTCTACATTTTTTGTGAAAATTTTGTCATTTGCAATTGTTGCAGATATTTCAGTTGTCTAACATCCTCTAGGATTTGAGAATACGTATGACCCTTTCTAGTGGGAATTCAGGCCATTATTACCATACTGCCAATGCAAACTTAATGTTCTCATTATCGGAACGGGATTCAGTAGGCAAAAAAGAATATTGCTTAAGGATATTTTGGCCTCTCAATTTTTAATGAGAAATTTCTAATTTCTACTTAGAGCCTAAAATTAGCAAGTAGAAATATATGACAAAGTTGCTTTTGTGGACACTCTGGAGTCAAAAGCATAGGATTCAGGTTTACCTTTAGAGAAACACCAGTTTTGCTGGTACAGTATAAAGTTATAATAATGGAGTTTTCCCTCTGATGATGAATTACCAGTCTGAGAGGAAGTGGGTAGGAAATGGTGGCCCATCAGCCAGAAAGTCCCCAGAACAGCCATTAATTAGTAAGCACTCTTTGGTTGAATACCCATCATTATGGGAACTGGGCTCTCTGGGAGAGCGCCGCCTGCCTCCATCTGACATGCGGAATAGTAAGTAAGAGAATGAATGAAGGGGTATGAAAAACTTCCAAAAACAGACCGAAGAAGTCTTCATTTTGGATAAAGAATAAATAACTGAAATTAGAACATTTCGTGTTTTCAAGGGAGTTTTATAAGTGAAACTAAAGAATCATCATAGTTACTGTGATTAGCTTGTAAAAAGATGCACAACTTTTATGTATAATATTTTAAACATTAAAATAGTTAATATTTTAAAACTATGTTAATTTTTGAGAGCCTAACTAGGAGGAAAGCAAGATTGATAGAGTACATCAACGTGTGCCTTTTGAAGTTATTTTTGAAGTTGGAGAATGGTTAAATGTCTGTCTAGATGATGGTACTGTTCCTTTAAGAGAATTTCTTATGTCACATTTCCATCAGGAAGTAGGTAAGTGGCCAATTTCTCATGTAGTTCCACAATCCTCAACAAAATCTACTTATTACTGAATCTTCCTTGCACCACGAGATGTAAATTGTTAGTTCCCCAACCAGCTGGTGGTTTTTGTGGCTCTGGTAGGGCTGTCAGCCAGTCTGTGGGCTGAAATGTTGGCGACGAAGCAACATTAACATGGAAACATGAAGTCGTTTAAAGGCCGTACTTCAAGTGCTGATGGTGGCTGGACCCTTCTTGGCACTGAGAAAGAAAGGAAACATAAATTTCTTAGTGCTTACTGTGTCAGTAAATGAAGTCAAGAGTTAGACTGGATGTGGGCAGAAAAACTTTCACAAGGAATGTAGGAAAGAAACAGATGAGTATACGATTAGGAGACTTAATTTCCAAATCTTATGGTCTTCTAGTTAGCAGTAAATGTCATATAAATGTCTCTTAGCAACTTGTAAACTCCATGGGGACAGAGACTGGGTCTAGTTTTGCTCCCTATTTTACCCCAGAGGACTAGTTAGCACTCAATAGATTTTTGTGAAATGAATGAGTGAACAATTACTAAACTTTTATGACTGTGGTTATGTTTAATAACATAATTATGCCAGTTTAAATAATGAAACAATGAAATGCTCTGGTCTTAAAGGCAACTTATTGAGGGACTAGGAAAAAGGTCATAATTCTGAGTCTCTCGGGTTCTTCATGATTAAAATAAGTGTGTTAGATTAATTCATTGTTATTCTTTCCATTCGCATAGAAAGTCGTGTGGACACATAGTTTAAAGAGTTGAATAACCATCATCAGCCACATACACAGCTCTGTCATTTCCCACTTTACAGAGGCAGCTGTTTTCACTTCTTTTTAACTGTTCCTCTTGATATTTATTGACACATATCTAAATAATATTCCTTTAGTGCTAGCTTTGGTATTCCAGTTTTACTGTCTCATAAGACACTATGCAAGATGAGATTTTAGCTCTTTATATTAAGCCCAGTCCCCTATCACACACCATTCTTCCAACTTCTCAATATTAACATTACTAGGACTGTGAAAGCACTTTTTGGAGCTGAGATATGTCATGTATTAGGAGTCCCTTCATCTCTCTTTTGAGTTGGATCTCTAGTTTCATAAGGTCTTTGTCTTATTTTTCTTTGATTTAATGTCTGATTTTAGTACAGGATACCTCCCAGTAGTTTCCTGAAAAAGAATGCTTGAGAGAGAGATTTTTGAGACATTGCCTATCTTACGTGTTCTACTTTCATGCAAAATTGACTGCATATAGAATTTTTAAGTTGGAATTCATTTTCCTTCACAATTTCAAAGGTTTTGTTTTTTTGTTTGTTTTATTTTGTCTTCTAGTTTCCTGTGATATTGTTGAGAAGTCTTAAGTCATTTTCACCTTTTGGTCTGCGATCTGTTTTCTCTCTCTCAACATACTTTGGTTCTCATATCCACAGTGTTCAAAAATTTCATGATGATGTGCCAGCTGTGTGTATATTCACTTCCATTGCAGGAAACCTAGTGGTTTCTATCAGTCTGGAAACTCATCAATTCTGGGAAATTTCCTTTGCTGATTAATGTTTTTCTCTTCTCCATTTTATCTGTTTTGTTTTTTGTTTTTCTATCTGGAGTTCCTATTATTGAGATTTGGGTTAGGGTTGGGGTGAGGCCTTCTAGAATAATATTCTCTCTCTTTTTCCATTTTGCTGCTTCTTATTTTTCCATCTATTTTTTAAAATTTTGCTCAATTTTTTCTCTCAAAGTTCTCTTCTAAGCCTCCTTTTATCTCTGATATTCCTTTGATATTCCTAATATCAAAGATTTAATTTCTAAGAGCTCTTTTTCCCTTTCTTTGTTAAAATAAAATCATGTTATTTCATGAAAGAAATATAATCTCTGATATTTCTGAGGATAGTTATGATAGTGTTTATCTCATTGCAGAATATCTCTTCCCTTCAAATTGTCTTTATCTGTTTGGTCTCACTCTTTTATATTAGAGACATTCCTCAGATGTCTGGAAGTCCTTGGCTGTTTGCTCATAAGTATAGAATGGGATAAAAGCTAACTGGCATTCACTCTGGGTTGATCTGGCTGGGCCTTTTTGTTGAGAAGTCCCAATATTAGTCTCTATCAGTCTTTTATGCTGGTCAGATTCTAGGACTTGCTACCATGACCAATAGCATTCACAACACTTGTAAGCTTGTTAGATGTAGAACTTCTAACTGCCACTCCAAAGCTTCTGATCAGAATCTACTCTTTATTAAGATCCCATGGAGAACAAACTCTTCATTTACCTGGAGTTCCTCAAGCAGACATCAGCATCCTAGGAGGCCAGTGAGGGATGGGGCAGAGGGCAGGCATTTCCACATTTAGATGATAACCTTTTAAGTAATCTCCTGATTACAGGGCAGTGTTCCTGCTTTCGTCACTGCTTGATGTCCTGGTCTGTTTGGGCTGCCATAACAAAATACCATAGACTGGGTGGCTTAAATAACAAACATTTATTTGTCACGATTTTGGAGGCTGGAAAGTCCAAGATCAAGGTGCCAACAGACTCAGCATCTGATGAGATCTCACGTCCTGGTTTGCAGATGGCCACCTTCTTGCTGTTTCCTCTCATGGGGGAAAGAGAGTTCTAGTTTCATTCTTTCTCTCTTTATAAGGGCAGTAATCTCATTTATAAAGGCCCCACCCTCATGTACCAATCTAGCCCTAATTACATCCCAAAGGCCCTACCTCCAAATAATATCATGGTAGAAATTAGGGCTTTAGCATATGAACCCTGGGGGAACATAAACATTCAGTCCCTAGCACCTGGTGTCACTTCTATTTTACCCTTTGTAGATAATAAGCCTCCAGCTTTTTGCTAAGGTGAGCAGATCATCTAATGGTCTAGCTTCATCTTAATCCTCCCCATTTTTCTGCCCCACATCTGCTCCTACTTCCTGATGTAGTTGATAGATCCAAATTCAGAGCAAATCAGCCTTCTATTTTTCTGACAGCTAAAATTTTGTAGTTCTCTCTTTCTCTTCCATTTTTCTTTTTTAATGGGTTTTAGTTTTTAAAGATTCCTACACTCTGATTTTAGTAGGTTTTAAAGTAAGAGCAGAAGCAAATATGTAGATGTAGTTCACCACTGTTAACCAAAGTATGCTAATTAATTTTTAAATTCCTCTGACTCTCAAATTTTATGTTTCAATTTCTCTATTATCTTTATAGAATAAATATATCTTATTTATTTATACACTTACTTGCTTCTTTATAATTTGTCTTTACCCAGTGTTCAAAAAATCTGAGTTCTATCATTTACAGTTACTTTATATGAGCAACAAACAGTCCTGTGTTAAAAAGGATTTATTTGCATAGAAGTTTTCTACATATCCTTTTTTTGAAAAACAACTTCATGTCCATAAAAGGAAATTCTATTGTTCAAGTTTTAATTGCAACCTAGTTCTGAGGTTAAAGTAAATTAGCACCATAAGAATTCAGTGTTAAGTCTAGGGGTGTAGAGTTTCAGAACCACAACAACATCATGTGTGTTTTATTTCTAGTTTCATTCTTCAGTAATTACTTGGCATTTGAACAAGATTATAAATAAAGTGCTATCAACCAATCATAATTCCTTGTAAGACCAAGCACTTTAAAAATTTTAATTATCACTGGACCTGCCACTTGGTGAGTAATATTGCAAATTGGAGGCTTAGAAGGCAAATGCATTATCACATGGCAGGTTACTGACCACTCTGCAAAGTACTGGTTACAAGATAAGTTCTCACAATTATTGTTTCTTATATCTATGGAAATGACTGAGTAAGAACTTGGTGATAGTGACTATCTTTACTTACTAACATTTTCTCATGTATGTATGTGTAAGTATGAATGTGTGTATGCAGGTGGAACAGGAACCACATGAAATGCTTCTTGACAAAAGTTCTCTAAGTTGCCAAACCTCCAGTTTGGAGATTCTTGGTACACTTTAACATAGTAATGACTATGAGTCGTTCAGCCTTAAAATAACTTTAACTTGGTTTCACCAAACCTTCCTGAACTTTATGCTGCAGAACATTGGTTTGTTTGGGTTTTTTGTTTTTGTTTGGTTTGGTTTTGTTGTTGTTGTTTTCTTTCATTTTGTTTTTGTTTTTGCATAGCACTTTAAGAAATGCTCCCATTGGAACAGGAAGGTGGGTGGTAAAATCAATTTCATGATACCTCTGTACAAGACCAATTTTGTGTCTCCTGAGCCTGTTCAGTACTTGACACATACTCAATAAATAGTTTCAAAATAATCTGAGCCAACTTGGATAAACTACTTTTTTATCGTTTAAGTGAGTTCTTCAATTATCCCTTGAGTTGCTATGAGGTTTTTCCTTCCCTGCTTTAGATTCTCTGAAGGTTCCATTGATCCAGTTTGCCTTACAGCAAGGGGCTAGTTAAGTTCCTGCGCATGTAACAATGTGAGCTGCCTCCAAACCACCTCCTAAAATAAACTGTGCCTCTGACATATTCACAGTGGAGAAATGGCTAAGCCTAGATAATCTAGATTGATCCAAGAACTTGGTAGTTGCTTCAATTTCCAATTGAATCTTCATCATTAAAAATGTCTTTAAAAAATGACTCCTTTTGTTAGTAAATGTCATATATGCTGGGTGTATTTGAAGTACTATCAAAGTATCTTATGTGTTATTAAAATTCTCTTTGATGATTTTGTAGTGCCTCAGGCTTCTTATTTCAATGATATTTTGCTAAACTGTGAACATACAAGATGTAGAAGAGATGAGAATGAATGTCAGTTTGATAACGTCTTTGCATTTTTAAATAACAAAATGATTATGTTTTCTTTTATATCTATTTTTTGCTTAAATGAATGGATCTTTGTACTGGGTATATGTAGCTGAAGATTGTAGTGTATTGACATATTTTGTCAAGTTGTATTTGGGAAGGAGCCTTATACTCTTGTATGTCCTTCACAAAAACTACTTAAATACCGAACACACAGTAAAGGATCAGTTACATTTGTTGGTAAGTCTAGTGTCTTACTCTGCTCAGGCTGCTATAACAAAATACTATACACTGAGGGGTTTAAACAACAGAAATTTTTTTTTTCTCACAGTTCTTGAGGCTAGAAATCCAAGTTGCTGACAAATTCAGTTTCTGATGAAGAGCTCTTTCTTCCAATGCCTCTTCTTATAATGACCCTAATCCTGTTAGATCAGGGCTCACTCTTATGACCTCATTTAACCTTAATTACTTCCTCAGAGGCCCAATCTGCAAATATAGCCACAGTCAGGGTTAGGGCTTCAACATGTGAATTTTGGAGGGACACAAACATTCAGTCTATAACATCTGGTTTTATAAAATTTATTGTATTTATCATTTTGAGTTGGTCTTGATTAATTTATTAAGGCTTACATTCTTTCAAAGAAAACACTAAATCAGTTTTATTTTCTTGATTTTTAAAAATTGAAGTAACATTGCTTTATAACATTATGTAAGTTTCATGTGTATAACATTATACTTCTACTTCTGTATACACTGCAGTGTGTTCACCACCAAAAATTTAGTTTCCATTCATCACCATACAATTGGCCTCCTTTATCCATCTCACCTTCCCCCTTATTTTCTTGATTTTAATATGGAGGATGGGCACCGAATGATTTTGGTAGCAATGAACATTATATGAAGTATAAGAAAGAAAACTGTGCCAACATTGATTCTCAACTGTGTTTGGCTCAATTATTGAGATATATGATTGGCCTTTAGTCAAATCAATAGTACTATATGTTTGGGGGTTTTTTAATTTAATTTTAAGCTTTTTTAGTTTATTTAAGAAGCAATGAATTTTGAACAATTTAGTGTTTGCTTTTTCTAATCTCTGTTTCACAGTAATTAGCTTAGGTTTTTACAGATGAAGAAACTGAGGCACAGAGGGAAGAGATGCATGAGTCCTGATACATTAGTCTGCTGTACACGCTTTTCCTTTTGGAAGTTTATGTAATTTGAGGTGCAATTGAGACTTGAGTCTCATTCAGTTGGAGATGATTTAATAGGTGAAATTATTCTAAATCTGATGTAGTGGAGGGTTCTAGCAGAAGGAGAGATCTGGGACTCTCCTCGTTTAGTAAGCTTACTACTCAGAACCTGGAAGCATCTTTGCACAAGCTAATGGGTTGATGTGGGTGTCAACGAATAACTGAAAGGCAAGCTGGTGGGTGTCAGTTTTATTTCTCATGGTGGCTAATTCAGCATGGGTCTTTTTACCTGCTTACAGCTAACTCATTGTACATAGTATCTGTCCATCTAAACACAAAAATTTGAAATTACCTAACCAATAAAGTAATGGATTGTTTCAAATTAGCATGACATTGATCCTAAGGACCCACTGCAGAATGAGAGCAGAGTAGCTCTTCAGGCCTTTCTGGAGATGAAATCCAAGCCTTGATTGTTTATAAAGCCCTCCTATAATAATTAACCATTCATAAATTAATGATCCTCCTTCTCTTTGAGCTGGGTCAGTTACATGGGATAATACATGGAAAAGCCCCTGCAGTCCTTTGACAAAGAGTAAAACAGAAATCACAAGCGGTGTTATCATTAGTCCAAAATACATAGTCTTCTCAACTGACTTCTGTCTCTGCAGATTATGCTTCAATTAGACTTTTTGATACAAATAACAAGGACTTTCCCCCCAACAGAGTATATGCATTCATTTTTCTAAAACTAGATTTTTGTAAAATGTTCTTAAAATCACGGAGTCACCTAAGATAGTATTTTAGAATCTTCTTCCTTGAGGAAGAAATAACAACACTTCACATGACTAGTTTTAATCCTGGAGTCCCTGGTTGGTCTCTTGCGGCTGATTTGCTGTGGATTCAGTCAGAATCATCCCTCCATTCTGTTAGCCCTTTACAAGCCTAATATTTCAGTATCCTGGTTCAGTCATTACCTTCACAATCATGTTTCTTCTTGAATATCATAGGACTCATGGGCTTATTTCAGCTGTGGGATAGCAGCTCTTTGCAACACAATCCAGTAATACAAGCAAAAATAATACCTGTCTGGTTTTATTTCTTTGATTCCTTGTTAGGAGAGCAAAGTTAATCTGTATGTTTTTATACAAGATTGGTAATACAGTTAAATCATTTAAAAATGGATTAAAAATGGAAAACATGGTCACTGGCTGAATTTTTATGGGCAACAGCAAGAGATTTTTTAAAATCGACTATTTTTTAGAGCATTTTTAGGTTCACAGCAAAACTGGGCAGAAGGCACAAAGCTTCCCGTTTATTCTGTGCTCCCGCACATGCACAACCTACCCCACTATCAACATCCCTCACCACAGCCGCGTATGTTTTACAATCTATGAACCTATGTTGACACATCATTATCATCCAAAGTATGTAGTTTACATTCAGATTCACTCAATGTTGTACATTCTATGGTTTTGGACAAATGTATAAAGACATGTATCCCTCATTATAATATCAAACAAAGTAGTTTCTTTGTCCTAAAAATCCCCTGTGCTCTACCCATTCATCTCTCCTTATCCCTAACCCCTGGTAACCACTGATCTTTTTACTGTCTCCATAGTTTTGCCTTTTCCAGAATGTCAAATAGTTGAAATCACAGTATGCAGCCTTTTCATATTGGCTTCTTTTACTTTATAATATTCACTTAAGTTTTCTCCATGTCTTTTCAGGGCTTGATAGCTCATTTCTTTTTAGTGCTGAATAATATTCCATCGTCTGGATGTACCACCATTAATTTATCTATTCACCTACTGAAGGACATCTTGGGGTTTTTTTTGTTTGTTTTTTGAGATACCTATTCAGCATCTAGTTGGAAGGTTTTGCATTAAAAAAAAAAAACAATAAAAAGCAGCTTCTTTGTTAGTGGTACTGGATGCAAAACAGAGGATTGTAAGGAAATAATGTAACCTTCATTCTACATAGACATCATTTGTATTGCTGAGGGGACAGTGAATCATTATAGAATATTATTATGATCAATAACATTATTGAACAAAGAGCAGCAGATTGCAAAGTCAATTTATCTCTGTGAGCAGTAACTCTGCTAAAATTTAAATATATTATCATAAAAGTTCATATGAGCACATGCTTTTTTAATTTCATTTGTATGTGCTTTAGTATATTTTTTAAATCTAAAATTATTCATATCACATTTAGTAGATATAAGCCCTCTTCTAAGCAGCATATCTCTTCAGGTAACCCCAACTTAATGAGTAATGAGAAAATTCTAAATCTTGACTCTTCACTGAGTGAATCACTTGATGCAAGTTATCAGTAGTAGCTTCAATAGCAATCAGTGGGTAATTGCTTAATTCCATCCTTTTTTCTAAATGAATCTAGCTAAACCGGGAAAGAAGACATACCATTTACCTTGTGAAAAACAAAAAGAGAGGAAAGAAACAGTTTTCTTCAATTCCATGATAGTGCCTTTCATAATTCAAGGGCTATTGTGAAAAATAAAGTAGATAACAGTTTAGAAAGCACTTTTCAAAGTGGTGTAGCCGGATAAGGAGTTAAAATAAGGTTCTAAATATTGGAAGAAGTCTTTTCCATGTCAATAAAATCAGAACCAATATCCACAGACTATTTTATGTTTTCCTTCATATTCCTCCATATTCCATAACTTTGGAAGTTGCCTCAAAAGTGTAAACATATGACCTTTAATTCCAGAGACATAGGGGAAATATAATTCTTCAGTGTTTTACTGTGGCAGTGTTTTTCCAAGTATAGTTCTGTAATCTACCTGCCAAAGAATCCCCTGTGGCCTTTGTAAAGGGAGTGGGCTTTAGGAATCTTCAGGAACACTCTGTGATTCTGATGCATTCTACAGTTTGATAAACTAGTTTGAGTGGGTTTTTGTTGTTAGTTTTAGGAAAAATGTAGTAATTTATTAAAGTTTAACCTGTAGGCTTTTTTTTTTTTTTTTTTAATTTTATTTATTTATTTATTTATGACTGTGCTGGGTCTTCGTTTCTGCGCGAGGGCTTTCTCCAGTTGCGGCGAGTGGGGGCCACTCTTCATCGCAGTGCGCGGGCCTCGCACTATCGTGGCCTCTCTTGTTGCGGAGCACAGGCTCCAGACGCGCAGGCTCAGTACTTGTGGCTCACGGGCCTAGTCGCTCCGCGGCATGTGGGATCTTCCCAGACCAGGGCTTGAACCCGTGTCCCCTGCATTGGCAGGCAGATTCTCAACCACTGCGCCACCAGGGAAGCCGCCTGTAGGCCTTTTGATTTTATAACAGCTACTCTTAATTTCCCCTTTCATATTTACTCTTGTAGAAGGAAATTGTACTTCTGCCTTTTTTTTTTGAGATTTTGTTGTTTACTCATTCTTCCCACAAAAATTTATTGAGCATCTACTAGAACTGTAAATGTTTCTTATCTGTCCAGGGAAACAACTTCATTACCATTTGCATTCCTAAGTTGTTTGGGCAATAAATACATTAAAAATGATCTTTGGTTATACTTTTGGTAGAAATGTGGACTTTGGACACAGTCTCTGCTTGTGAATGATAAGCCACCCTAAATTTTGAGGTGTTCCCCACCCCCCCCCCCATATTGCCTTTGCTTTTATTTTAAGCCAAAATTGCTTTCCTCTCTACCTATTGGGATATTAAATGAAGAAAGACAGGGGCAGAAAAAATCATGTTCTTTGACTCCTCCATGCCACACCTTGATACATGGAATTTAACTGAATATTCTACTATGATGGAGATCATTGTAATGGATTATGGTGAAGACTAGTTTTTTCCTATTTTCACTTACTGATGATGTTACATGTAGAAAATTCACAGTCAGATATTTCATGTGTCTTATTAAATACTTGAAATGGAGAATTAATGATCCTTAACATTTAAATTGTTAGTCACCTGTCAGCTTAATTACTTATTTTACTTTCCACGGTCCACTCTATGCTAACCAACAACTCATGGGAATTGGTCAACCCCTTATTGAGTGAACGTGTTAGTCTTTCTATATGATAGCTGAACATCTTTGGAATAGAAGCATTTTCTTTCTTACTGTTATCAGTAGAGCCTAAAGTGATGAAAACATCTTACACTCCTACAAACCATTCTGAAAAGAATAGTGGAGGTGATCTTTTGAAAACACGTGTCAGATCACACCCTTTCCTGGTTAAACCCTTCCACTGACTTTCCAACTGTCTCAGAGTGAAACCCAACTTCCTCATGCTCTGCAAGGGCCCTGGGGTATCTGGTTCCTCCTCTCCTCCCCAGCCTACTCTTAAGCCCCCTGCCCAGGCTCCTTCTACTCCAGACATAATGGTCCTCCTTCAAGTTCTCCAGTAGAAGACCCCTTCCTGCCTGTGCCACGGCTCTGGCTGCTGCTTCTGCGTACTGCTGGGAAGCCTTTGGAAAGTTTGAAGCTGGCAAGTAACATGATCTGATTCATGCAAATGAATGAATCCACAATGAGTTGAGAAGAAAGCATTTCTTTTCTTAAACAGGAAGCGAGATAAGCATTTTGCAGAGTGCTTTGAAATGTTTCAGATGTCTGATATTGGTAAATGTATTGTGGACTGGCATGAGGTCTTTCTAATTGTACCCACAATGAGTTTAAATATGGTAGAGTTAGGATTAGCATTCTCAGAGCAGACCTGAATCTAAGCTTAGAAACAGAAATTTACATATAAATAGAAAATTAAATCAGTTTTCTAACCAGGTATTTTTGAAAATCCAATAACAGGTTAACAAATTTAAGGTTTATACAAACACACAGAATATTTTTGACTTAATTTTAATTAAACTTCATGAAGTATTTGATGGATAAGGAAGAACTCATTCTCTTGGCATTCTAAATAGCATTGAAGGATATTGATGGCTTTAAAAAAATGATCCCAGACTGCTTGTCTGTTACCCAGCCAAGTAATTCATAACAAAAGGCAGGTTAAAACACTTCACTAGAGCAGTGTGTTGTGAGATGTGAGACATTATATAAAGTTAAAGTGAGAACAAGCTGCTGTGTTTTCTTCTCTTTATTCACATGCCATTCTTTATAAGCAATACACTTGAAAGTTTGCCTCAGAGCGTTTTGCATTTTCCTCTGGGGAAATGTGAAAGAAAATTATCTGTGTAGAATAAAAACATGTTAATTTGTGTTAATTTATTCTACAAGAGATGCAGGAGGCTTATGTTTGAGTGGGACTGGAGTTCAGTTCAAATCGTGATTTCTGCTTACGAACATTGGAAGTGCTCATGGCCAGTTATCACCAATTTTTGAGGTGTGAATTGGTTAGGGGTGAAAATATACATATATACATTTAATTTATTGATGTCTCTCTTTCCCAGTGTTCTTTTTTCAAGTACTGCCATTCTTAAGTTTAATTAATTAAACTATAAATGGAGTAGAATCATTACCCAGGTTTCAATATGGCATAAAAGGACAACTAAGGTTCATTCCATTTGTCTGGAGAGGATAGAAAGAGGACCCAGATCCAGACACAGGGCAAACCACAGCAGGTCACACCTTCACAGAATAAACCACATGTCAGACCAGCTGCTTAATTCCAAAGGAATTCTCTCCACCCTAACCAACTCCCGAAATTATTTCTACGCATCTTTACCACCATTCTTCTTAATACCTATAATTAAAACCTCTTTTAATGTGCTGTTGGATTCTGTTTGCTAGTATTTGTTGAGGATTTTTGCATCTATGTTCATCAGTGATATTGACCTGTAGTTTTCTTTCTTTGTGACATCTTTGTCTGGTTTTGGTATCAGGGTGATGGTGGCCTCATAGAATGAGTTTGCGAGTGTTCCTCTCTCTGCTATATTTTGGAAGAGTTTGAGAAGGATAGGTGTTAGCTCTTCCCTAAATGTTTGATAGAATTCACCTGTGAAGCCATCTGGTCCTGGGCTTTTGTTTGTTGGAAGATTTTTAATCACAGTTTCAATTTCAGTGCTTGTGATTGGTCTGTTTATATTTTCTACTTCTTCCTGGTTCAGTCTTGGAAGGTTGTGCTTTTCTAAGAATTTGTCCATTTCTTCCAGGTTGTCCATTTTATTGGCATATATTTGCTTGTAGTAATCTCTCACGATCCTTTGTATTTCTGCAGTGTCAGTTGTTACTTCTCCTTTTTCATTTCTAATTCTACTGATTTGAGTCTTCTCCCTTTTTTTCTTGATGAGTCTGGCTAATGGTTTATCAATTTTGTTTATCTTCTCAAAGAACCAGCTTTTAGTTTTATTGATCTTTGCTATTGTTTCCTTCATTTGTTTCTCATTTATTTCTGATCTGATCTTTATGATTTCTTTCCTTCTGCTAACTTTGGGGTTTTTTGTATGCTAACATATATATGGAATCTAAAAAAAAAAAAAAACATGGTCATGAAGAACCTAGGGGCAGGACAGGAATAAAGATGCAGACCTACTACAGAATGGACTTGAGGACATGGGGAGGGGGAAGGGTAAGCTGGGACAAAGTGAGAGAGTGGCATGGACATATATACACTACCAAATGTAAAACCAATAGGTAGTGGGAAGCAGCCGCATAGCACAGAGAGATCAGCTCGGTGCTTTGTGACCACCTAGAGGGGTGGAATAGGGAGGGTGGGAGGGAGGGAGATGCAAGAGGAAAGAGATATGGGGATATATGTATATGTGTAGCTGATTCACTTTGTTATAAAGCAGAAACTAACACACCATTGTAAAGCAATTATACTCCAATAAAGATGTTAAAAAAAAAATAAAACCTCTTTGCTTTCCTTTTTCCTTTTTCTAGATTGTTGAAAGTCTTGTCTGGCTCTTCAATGTAATGTGTATCCCACCTCCCCCATAACATGTTTTTATACCCACTTAATATTTTAGTTTACACCCATTAGTACCTTAGTTTCTTCCTTTTGGTGTCCAGGTGTCATGAATAAATATTTGGATTTAAATTGATTGAAATTTAAATATTAGGGTACACCTGCCATCTTTCTTTACTCTAGGTTAACTTTCTAGGTTTTGATGCTATTTGTTTTTTATTTTTATTTTTTGTTAACAAAATAGAAGAGTTCAGCATTATAACTTCCATTTTATATCCTATTACTTTTCCCCTACTCTATCTTGTTTAAAATTTAGACTCTTTTCACCAAATAATTACACTTTTTCTCCTTGTGGCCTTTTTTTTTTTTTTTTTTAATTTATTGGAGTATAGATGATTCACAATGTTGTGTTTCCTTGTGGCCTTTTTAAATGATGAATAAGTGTAGTGTTTTGTCCTTGATTTGGAGCCAGATTCACCACGTATATACCTGCTTTTGGGGTTATCTGTCGTATGAGACTACTCTTCATTTGTTGGGATTTTGAAGATTCATTGGTTTTGAAAGGCTTTGAACGTCTGATACCTAGGGAAATACAGAACTGGAAAATACCTGATATGCATAGCTGCCAAAAAAGATGAGGACATTCAATAATATATAAGAATTTGGACCCTCCCTGGGTTATAACCAATGACTTCCTACTATTTTTTCATGAATTCTGTTCATTCATTCATCAAATATTAAATAATTGTTTATATGTGCCAGACCCTATTCTATGGAGTTAAAGTATAAAGACATATAAAATATAGTCTCTTGAAGTACAAATATAATAATATATAAATAATAGGAATACAGAAAAAGGAGCAAATCTAAGCAATGGACCTATTTTGGGGGATCATTTTTTATGTGTTAAAATATATATAACATAAAATTTACCTTTTTAATTATGCAATTCAGTGGTATTAACTACATTTTGCAGTCATCACCACTATCAATCACCAGAACATTTTCTTCATCCCAAACTGTACTTATTAAACAATAATTTCTCATTATTCTGTCTTTCCAGTATCTGGTAACCTCTACTCTACTTTCTGTCTCTAATGTTTTGACTACTCTAGGTACTTCAGATAAGTGGAATTATACAATATTTGTCCTTTTGTGTCTGGCTTATTTCAGTTAGCACACTCTTCAAGCTTCATCCAAGTTGTATTATAATCAGATTTACATTCTTTTTATGGCTGAATAATATTTTATTTTATATATATGTGTGTATATACATATATATGCACACCCACCCCACATTTTGCTTATCCACTTATCTGTTGATAGACACTTGCATTGTTTCTGCCTTTTGGGTAGTATGAGTAATACTGCTATGAACGTTGGTGTAAAAGTATCTGTTTGAGTAGGGGGTTGCTCTTTTATTTGGAAATAAATTGGATTAAGAAAAAATGCAAGAATAATACAGATAACTCTTGCATGTGTTTAACCAGATTCAAAGTTTTAATACTGTGTCTAGTTTGCTTTATCATTTGTGCTGTCATCTATACATATTTTTCTTAACCATTTAAAAATTATAGAAATCATATCTAAACGTTCTCCTCAAAATCAAGTGATCCTTATACTACTGTTACCTACAATACATAAGAATTGACTGAAGGTAATATTTGAGTTATGTCTGAACTATCAAAAGTGAATATTTACCTCATAGTGAATTTTAGGACTAGAATACTTTAACCCATACCACAGAGATATAAAAAAGGAAATATGTAGTATATGACATCCTCTCCAAATTGTATAATTTGGCAAGGATTGAATATGTTAATATTCTTGCTGTTCAGTGCTGAAGTCAAATGTTGTATTGTTTTCAATTTTGTTATTTGCTGAGCCAACATTTTAGCCCCTTAGATAAGTTCTAAAATGTTTGTATTGGCAAGTTTTCAAATTAGTTTTAGCTTATTAATGCCATATTTACATTAATGCCATATTAGCAATATAAAACTAGTTTACTATAGTTTACTCTGAGTGTGAATGATTAAACAACAAAAAAATGCCTAGGAGATGCTTAACAGAATTTGCATTAAAAAAAAAAGTGAATGTTCATAGAGTATGTTTTTAAACTTACCATGCAAAAGGTAGTATGCTATTATTTTATCCCATAGGCTAATATAGGTGATGATATGGATCAAAGAAAATATTTGACTTGCACTTCAGTAAGGACTTTGCCTGTTAAACAGTTGACTCTGGAATAACTCAAGGGGTTAGGGGCATCCCCCCACCCCCCTCCCCCCCTCCAGTCAATCCCCATGTAACTTTACAGAAGCCCCTTGGTATGTGCAGTTCTGTATCTGTAGATTCAACCAACCACATTGGATCCTGTAGTACTGTTGTAAGAATTTAGCATGTATAAGTAGACCCATGCAGCTCAAACCTGTGTTGTTCAAAAGTCAACTGTACTTCTTTTTGTATGTAAGACAGTTTCTCCAGAAATGTCACAGTCAGACAGAGGCAGCTGTTTTTTCATAGCAGCTGGAGAGATAATCAATAAAATATTTGAACAGGGGTCTTCTGAAGGGGCAGAAGCATTCTCCCCATTTTTAGGAAATATGTTCCCCAATAGTAGTATATGCTGAAAATAAAGAAGTAGAGAACCATGTTTGTTGAGTTTTATCTGCAAACATAATCCTTGCATCTTTCCTTACGTTATAACTGTGCAAAGGCAACTAAACAACATAATACTCTCATATATTAGGGAAATATGTGTTGATTCAATAAATTGTTTTCAGCAGATTTATATAATAAATGATCTTCTGAAAATTGTTTATAAATAGAGTTTTTATTAAGCCGAACAATCCTTTAAATTTAAAAAATGAGTTACCTATCCCACAAAAGGGATTTGAATAGGATAATCAAAATAAGAAACAAGAAATGGGACTAGCATAAAAAAATGTTGACTCACTAGCAATCAAAAATGTAAATTAAACTAGTGAGAGTCCGTTTTTCATTGAACAAATAGGTAAAAAAATTTTTTTGAAAGACACCATTAAGTGATTGATGAAAATATGGGATACCCATCTTCATGTCCTGCGGGTTATTTTGTAGACTGATGCAGTTTGAGTGCAACAGAGTACAGATTCCTCTTTCATAAATTGTTCCTGAAAAAGAATTGAGGCTGCTCACAAAAAATTAGCCTCTAGAATCAACTTAAAAGTTCAACAATTGATGATTAATTAGTTTATGATATATACTATTTGTTTATTAAATGCAGTATATAGTCAATTACATGGAAAGATATTTATTGTGTAGTGCTGAAATAAACGAATTATACACATACAGACACACACACACATACATACACACATCTACTTTTTCGTATGCAGACATGTGCAGACATTGAAGGAAATATCTAGAAAGGATATTCACTAAGGTGATAACTCTGCCCCCTGCACCTGGGACAGAATAATGGATATTTACATTTTTCTCCTATTTTCTTTTTAACGATTTAATTTTCAAAGTTTTCATATTAGAAGAAAGATAATACAACTGACCTTTGAATAACGTGAGTTTGAATTGCGTGGGTCCGCTTACATGTGGATTGTTTTCGATAGTAAATACTACCGCACTGCTCTATCTGAGGCTGGTTGGGTCCGCAGAGGGGGAAGCGTGGCTGCAGAGGAACCGCGGATAAGGAGGGCTCCAAGTCATACTCAGATTTTCCACCCCCTCCTTGTTCAAGGGTCAACTGTACTTAAATTAAAAATGTTTAAAGCCCTTTAGATTATTCACTCTTTTGTATTGATAATGATTTTTTTGATAAAATGGAGAGATGCTTACTATAAGGAAATGTGTAAAGTCCATCATGTATAGGCTTTTTGAACTGGAGCATCTTAAATCCATGTTCTTCAGATATTGCTTATTTGTAAAATAACGGAAATAATTCCTGTCTTAGTATTGTCCAGAGCATTAGTAAATACGTAAAATATAAGTTTTGGCAATAACCTGGCAAGCTGCAGTTGCCCAATAATGAAAGTCCTGGATTTTTAATTATTTTATGAAATTCAGGTATTTTTCCGGGCCATGTAGGCTCACTCATAGAAGGGAGGTTTTTGATAAATGTATATTGTAATAAGTACTTAAAGCAGAGACTTTTTCAATTTATCTGGAATTTGTTTTTTGACCAAAAAAAATTTATAAAAAGGTAATTCAAGGATAAATGAAGAATGAAGCAATTGGATTCTAAAAGTTTCAGAGTTCTACTAATCTATACATGGTTGAAAGGATACTTTGGATTTCCATCTCACTTTGGTGGCTTAATCCTTACCTGTTATTTTGTATATTTCAGGAATACATCACAGAAATTAAAATCTAACTTTAGTACAGTTTTTACTGTCTTAATTTCTTTTTTAATGTAATTTTGTTGATTGTGGTTTATTTACAATGTTAGTTAAATTGTGTAATCAGCATAAATGTATGCAATCAGGCAGTTTAATTAGGGAATGTTATTTAAGAAATTAACTACAGAATTCAGATATTCATAACATTTTAGAAATTCTTGGGAACTTTTATTTTAAAACTGCTATTTGAATGGTGATTGATATGCAAATTTAAGTATTTCTCTTTCCCAAAAAAGTGAAAAAAATATTGTAAATTCAGTGGAGTAAAATATAGTATTAAAAGTACAATACAGTTTGTAAAAACACCAAAATTTCTTAACTAAATTTACACTGATATTCCACTTTCTATTTCTCATCGTTTTCCCAATTTTTGACTTGAAGTTTCCCATTCTTATGAAAGAGGCTATTTGGAACATGGTTTGTTTCTTTTTTTTAAACTCAAAATCAAATGATTTTATGTAGAGAAATATTTTTTTCTGTGTCAAGATATTTCACCCCTAATACTATCTTGAGTTAGTCTTAAGGGGAACTGGGCAAGTAAATGAATCATGCAAGTTGTCAGCTAGTAAATACTCAAGAGCTTCTTAATGAAGTGAGCACATCTTTGTATTTAAAGTATTTCTTATTTAAATGTAAATAACAACGTGTCAGTTTTGTTTAAAGAATTATATGCTTTGTGCTGTAACTAATATATTATTTATGAATCCTTGCTTCACAATACCTTTGATATTCAGAAACATACATCTTTCCTGTGATTTTTTTCATAGAGCTTTTTTTTATAAAGTTATTTGGAGATATCAAAGCTGAGTAGTTTTGCCCATTGCTTTGTGGTTCTAAGATCGTGTGAAGACATATTGCATTAAATGTATGAATCGAATGTAAGAAGTAGAATAACTTGGGGGAAAATCACTTTGTTGTGCTGTATTAATCTCTGTGAACATCTTAAAGGACTTGGAAGTTAGAATGTTGTAACGCAGATTTTTACTTGATGAAAAAGGTGATAAAAAATATAGGAAATTGCACAGAAATTGGTAGGACTGCTTCTAATTTTCTCAAGAAATAACCCAACATATCTAAGTATACAAGGCTAAGAATTTTAAGCCAAAAAATGAGATTGTCTTAAGCAAGAGCAGCCATGATGGAAAACGCCATGTCACCACCCCAACTATATCATGACGTAGCTCAAGGAAACAGACTGTACATCCTGGGCAGTTTTAGTGAACATTTATTATAATAACGAAAAGGAGCACAAAGATGAATAAAGACATGACACCTCCCCTGGCTAAGCTCATGGTAGTTTGTGAAGGAATGGCATTTAATCAATAATTACACTATAATGAGAAGAACACAGCAATGGGTTTGATTAAAGTTTTATGAGTTCACATTAAAATAACTCTGCCTAGGAAAATTATCTATTGGTGATGATGAAAGCCTTCACCAAGTCAGACTATTTGAACTTGACTTTCAAACAGTAGAGACTTGGGGCTTTTTTCCTTTGCTATAGAAGTAACACATTGTAGAAAATGTGTAAAATAAAGATATGTCAAAAGAACAAACCGAATAAAACTGGTTGCTTCCAACTTGCATAACACAGAGAAAACCACTAGTAATACTATAATGTATTTCTTTCTCTTCTTAAATTTTGTGTATATGTATGTTTTTTCTTTTACCCAATTCAAATAATACTATACACAGTTTTTTATACTTATTCATAAATCTTTTTTGCACATCTAAGGGTATTTCCACAGTATCAAATCCTAGAAGACTTTTACTACTGATTGAAAATATGCACATATGAAATTTTGATTAAAATTGGAACCTCTCTACCAATATTAGAGAGTACAATACTCTCTAATAATAGCTTCAAGAAATTACTCTATCAAATATCGACAAGTACAATTTTACAATAAATCTTTGTGAATGTAGTATATGAAAGAATTGTAATTTATTGTATTTCTCTGACTTCTTAAAATGTTAAATGTTTTAATATATTTATTAGTATTTATATTTTCTTTGCTATGAATTATCTATTTATGGCATTTGCTCATTTTTTAAATTTGAGGACTAATCTTTTAAAAAATTTATTAGGTAGGATATACTTGCATATATTAAGATAAACTATATACAATTGCCATTTTATAGATCAAAAAATTGAATAGATATACATAGTATTAATTGCTATTGACGTTTTTCCTGCTGGCCTTTTAAATTTATATAAAACTGAAATAGGATTGTTTTAATTTTCTGCTTAACATTCTTTAATGGCTTTCCTTTGTGTTTGGGTGGTGCTCAAAGTTGAGCATCTTAAGCCTATATTTTGTTAACCCTGCATTATCAACCCTGGCAACAGCAGGGAGCCCAAAAATACAGAGTTTGTGGTTGTATTTTTCACCTTTATCCAGGAATGATATTCAACAGTTAACAGCTAATATTATCTGTTTAGTCGTAATGGGAACAGATCAGGGCATAGGGCTGAGCCCAGACCTAGAGAACTTGTCAAACCAGGTGTTCATCCCTTAGTTGTTGGATTATGTGAAAGGCATTGCTCATTATTTTCAGGGGGAAGTAGGGAATGTGGATGCAGTTAATCTGATAATTTGTTTAGATTGTACTTCAGAATCACATTTCAGAAAAATACTTCTGGTTTTGATTCTAAGAATGTGATGTGTCTTCTACTAACTAAAGTCATCTTCTCATAAAGAAACAGGCCCAGAGTAGTTGACTGAATTGCCTGAGGCTACACAGCTATAGCCTTAGGACCATAACCTTCTAAAAAATTAAACAGTAGAGATAATTTTGTGATGAGGAAATTACAGGTGTTACTGGCTGCTTATCCAATTCCACACAAATCTCTGGAGGGCATTTAACCTATAGAAATTTGGGGCTGTTTTGATAATGGTATGATTTATATGATTTAAATCAGATAAAACTTACACAACATAATCTGATAGAAATACATGTGTTGTCTGTCATCTGTGGTCATTGGCTAGGTCAGCCTGGGCTCAACATCGGGCCATTATGGATCTGACCCCACAAACTGAATATGGTCTGATGACAATATACAGTGAGATTGAGTCTATCAGACATCTGGCAGCCACAATCTAACAGAAGGCCCTCAGTGATTTGGGCCCTAGGCATTTGGACATCATCTTTGACATGGGGCACCATTATAACCATTGATTCCATCTGGCCTGTCCTGGCTCAGAAGACTAAATTTTCCTTAGAGGCTGTTGGCCATGACTGGTCCTTGTTTACAGAATTTTCCATTTCCCTTGGCTGCCAGAGTCACACTTTTCATGCACTGGACTTAGCTTTTAGTGCAGAGCCCTTATTTTAAAATCAGCCATTCTGAATACAGGAAACAAGGGTAGTTGAGGATGGCTAATGATAAAGAGAAATGTTAAGGTATTTTACCAAATAGTTTCACTTTTTTATTGTGCTATGGAGACTCTAAAGTTCATGATACATGGATTTTCACAAATTAAATAGTAAATCTGAAAACAAATGTAGAATACTTAATATATGATCCCAAATAGCCTAAAATATGTTAACAAGATATTTAGCTAGCAAGTAGATGGTAGACTTTTATAAGGTGGGAGGGACTATAAAAGCTATAAAGCTGCCCCCTCTTATTTCACACACAGCAGGAGGTCACATACCTAAAAATTCTATGTGCTTTCTGGGTTCATGATGCTATGTTTTCTGCAGAAGATCCTAAGGACCTTATTAAAAGATAGACTCTCAGATTTAATTAAATGCTATTTTCACTGTTTGTAGATTATTTGTAGACTATGGCTAACATGGAAATAAGTTTATTCTCCAAATCTGACAGATTTATCTGAAAAATCAGTGGATGGCCTGAGTTCTCTGACAATCATCTTTTATTATAAAACAGGAGATTGTCATCATGGTAAAACAAATGCTTGAGTCTACTTGAAGGAATTCAGTTTTTCTTTTAAATTTCTACTAGGCAGTTAATAGAAAATGCCCAATTAACAAGATTAATTTTAAAGTACTTCCCAACATTTCAAGATATAATTTAAAAATATAATCAATATTAATGTGCTATTATTTTCTGCTATGTTTTTACATTGGCTTTGTTTCATTTCCTCGCGTTGGCAGTCAACTTGATGGGATATTTTATTCCTTATTTGTTTTCACATGCTGGATTATTTACATATTTTTGCCGTTTTAAATAGCGCATTCTGTCTTATTTATTTTTCTTTTAGATTGTTTCTTTGTGTCGTATCATTAGGCTTTCTGACACATTGCTAATTTGATCCCTGAAAGATTAATCATAGGTAGATTAGATGATAGTCAAAACCAAGCCTATGGATCAAGCTCTGGTTACCTTCCTAGTGTATCACTTACCATCTCATATACATCAATTTCCTCATATGTAAAATGGGGTTAATGATAGTATTGATACATGCCAAATACATTAATGTTTGCAAATGTTTAGAACAGTGCCTGACATTCTACCAACCCTAAATGAAGGTTAGTTATTATTACTAATATTACTATTATTAACCCATTATTAGAAGCAATGCATAGAACACTTCTGCTTTATAACTGTTAACACAGTTTTATTCTTTCTCTTTATTTTTAATATTTTAGTAAATATGCAACAATACCTTAAAATTGTCTTAAATGTTAACATTCGCTCATAAGGCTAATCATGTTTTCCATAGGATAATTAACCATTTTATATATAAAATTAAAATGTCTGCTTATTATTTTATTTAATAGTAAGGTTAGAAAACTATTACATTTTTAACGTGTAAACTGTTTTTGTGCATATTTTGGATTGAGTGTTTGGTTACATTTTCCCATTCCCTTTCATTTCCTGTGTATTTTTTCTTGAACTGGCTAATGTTCTTCACCAGAAAAACACTGTACAGAGACCAAGAGCCCTGCAATGACTCAGAAGTCAGAGAAGGGGAAGGGCGGAGAGTGAGGGGTATGCGGGGCACTTACATCTTGGCCTTAGGCCGCTATGGTTCTCCTGCTCTGTGCCTCAGAGGCTGGACTCTTATGCTTCAAACTTCCAGAGTAGTCCTCCACTTGTTTTCCACTTTTCGCTTAAAATGTCCTTGTTTCAACTACTTCATAGCTTTTCAATCTCACTGGCCATGTCCACATTCTTCAAAGACATTTGTTCTGTTTCTTACTGAGTTCATGAACCGGAAAGAACTGCAACCACGAGTGTTGCTGAACATCACCCAACTGGCCAGTGAGCTCTTGTTGAGTCAAACTCACATCCGATAAGGAGAAGCTGTTATAGATTTGTTTTCCCATAGTTTTTGCCTTCTTCCATCCTTTTATCTGACTGAGCAAGAAACATGGTTAAAATCTTTTATCTGACTGAGCAAGAAACATGGTTAAAATCTTAAGAAGCTGGACAACAGATCGCATACATAATCCTTTAAGACGCTGTCTCAGATGAGCAGCAACCTGGCCAGTCATTCGTTTACTCATTCATTCATTTGCTTTTCAGAAAACTTTGGATATTTATTATATGTCAATATCCATGTTTGTACCAATGGGACAAAAAATATAAATAAGATAGAGGTCCTGTTCTGAAACATCTCCGTGTCAGGAGTCTCCAAGGCCACCCTCAGGTTTGGTCATATGATAGGAGGAATCATAAGACTCAGCTGTGATTTGTTACAGCAAAAGGATACAAAGCAAAATTCATAAAAGGAAAAGGCACTTGGGGCATTTTTAATGTCTGGGGAAAGCAGGGCAGGTTTCCAAGAGCTCTCTCCAGTGGGAGCGCAGAGGAAGCATTTACTTCCACCAGCAACCAGTTGTGACAACACATGTGAAATACTGTCAACCAGGGAAGTACATTAGAAACTCAGTGCCCAAGGTTTTTATTGGGAACTGTTCACATAACCACCTTCTGTCTACCGTGCACCAAAATTCCAGACTCCCAAAAGGAAGGCAGGTTGTCAGCATAAACAGTATTGTTTGCCCAGGCAGTATAGCCACAGTGAGCCACTCTTATTTGTCAGGGGATGGTGGGAACCCTCTCCAAATCTTAGCTCCCAGGCACCAGCCAAGGGCCAACCTTGCAAACAAGATTTTCTAAGGATAGCCGTCTCAGGCCTGCTGTGTTAACTCTTTTCTGCACAATCTCACACTGAAGTGGGGATAGTTGGAAGTGTTTAAAGAGTCAGGTGAAAAGAGTTATTGGATTACAGAAGAAAACTCAATTAGCCCTGCCTGGAGGAGTCAAGGGAGGCTCCATTTACCAAGACAATATTTGAACTGGATCTTGAAGGAGTGGTGAGATTTCCCAAAGCCCTGGAGTGAGGAAGGGCTTTCCGCCATGCAAAGGTATTCACTGCAGGTAAAGAGATGATTGAGAAATTCTGTGTGGTGGGAGCATAGAGCATGATGGGGGAGGCAGAGACAGGGAAGAGTGGTTAGAACAAGAGCATGAGGTGTTTTATAGTTTTGGTGGGTGGTAAGGAGCCTTAGAGGTTTTAATCAGAAGAGAGAAGTGAGTAAATCTGAAAGGTATCTCTGATAGCAGATGGAGAAAAGGTTGGAGAAGGTAGAGTTTGAAGAAAGTAAGACCAGGTAGGAGGCAAGAGATGATGAAGACATGACCTGTGGTAGGACTAGAGCACGGGGCAGTGGTCCTCAACCAGGGGGACACAAAGAATCACGTGGGAAGCTTAACAAGAAAATGATGTCCAGGTCCCACTCAAACACTTTAATGTCTCTCGACAAAACATTCTGTCTGCTTTCTCTTCTGTAGCTATCTTACTCCGTAATGCTATCAGTCAAAACCTCCAAGTCCACTACATAGACAGTTCATTATTGGACAGAACCAAGAATATAACCATTTGTATGGAATTTCCTCTTCATTTCCGTAATAAACTGAGATGTGAAGCCATGTGGCAGTCTACCTTAGCCGAATAATTTTATCTATTGTCAGATGAATCTAGCCGGTAAATCTATTTGCCGTAAAAAATCTTAACGTTTTTGCAGAGGTTCCACAAGAATGATTTGGTTCATTTGTGAAGTGCAGATCAAAGTGCATGTCAAAAGGTGCAGTCATGACAGATCCTCATTACACAAGATGCACGTCAATTTATGTGGTTACTCCTTGGTCATTCGACATATATTGTATGTACGGTTTGTACGCAAGACTCAAGAAATACAGTTAAAGATGCATTCAACTATTAGCTAAATGTGAGGTATTTAAATGAAATCATTAGGATAAGACACAAATATAAACACACCCAACCCAGAACAGCTTTCTTCCCTTTGGTTTTTATTTTAAATGATTTTATTTTATAGTAGATGATAGCACAAAAGAGACTTGCAAGGTTTGCAAAGAATAATATGAAGATGTACATGAGTTTCTTATTTTACTCTCAGATTAACTAGACATTATTGGGTTTCATAATGACGGTCTATTTGAAATGTAATGAAATACCTTCTTCAATAATACTTTATCTGCTATTTTTATCAAGTAAAATATCTCAAGAATGTGTTAAGGTCAATTTATATATTAAATATACAAAAACATGACTTTTTGCTTTCTCTCCTTCTATCCAAATGGAAGTCCTTAGATATATTTAATGTTTCCATGAGCTATGTGATTAACAACTATAGCAAAATATGTTGGTGAAAATTATCTTTGAAGGTTTTCCATTAGTGGTTTAATTAACATACAGTGGACAGAAAGCAGACAATCTGTTCAACCAGACTATTCAAAGATCCCTCCTATTGCTTTTGTTTTCACTACAGCTGGGAAGGGAAAAATTATATTACATATATCCCTTCATCTTTCTTCTGAATGATTTGTTTTGGTGGTGATTTAAAGGATAATTTGAAATATTTTTATGAGTTAGAAAGCCCATGAAGTGCATAGGAGTAATTTACAATGTAGATAACAAGGCCGTGGTTTTGACAGTTTTTCTCAGTCTTTATTTCTGGAAAACATCCATTTTTGACTTGTTTTATCTTCTCTAAAAATCATTCTGAAATGGGTTAAAAATCTAAGCCACTTTCATACTTTAGTCTTGATGAACCATGTGCTACTGAATTATGAGCAAATAGGAATGTTTCCTCTATGCATGATTGGGTAGTCTTGCTTATTCATAACCTAACCAGAGAAAAAGAATTAGGTATAAAATAGCAGCCCAAAGAAAATTCACGGAGGCTAGGCACTGAAGCTCACAAATTTTCACATTGGAAAACCCTCAGTTCCTTCCTTAGATTTTGTTTACTCTTTACAGTCAGAGCCTTGAGCAAGTGATTGAGTAATCAGTTTACAAAGTTTACTGTAGTAAATTCTAGAAGGAGCAAGCATGTCCATCATGGAGGCAAATTAATCAATGGCTGTAATAGCAATTAATACAACAGTAAAGCAAGCAAAAAAAAAAATCATAAAACACTGCTAAAAAGTGAAAAACAAACACCAAAACCCACAGCTGCCTGGGGACTTACCCTTGTAAATGCTAGAGGAAGCATTTATGCTTGTTTTATAGGGAGGCCTACCTGTCTGTTAAATTCATCTTCCCCAATAATCTAGCTAAAAATGAGTTGGAATGTTCATCACAAAAACAAGAGTTTGACACACTAATCAGACTTCCCAAATTTCAACTTAAGCGGTGTTAAAAGATAAACTGAGGCATATTCAACATTTTAAGAGTTTATCTGACTGAAAATCAATTTCAGTGGGGCAGCACAAACCAGAAGTGGTTAGGAGCACTCCAAGAACCCCAACGAGGGGAGAGATTTTATGGAGAAAAGGCAGAAGAAAACAAGGAAATTATTTGATTGGCTGTAACTTAAGTGTTTGCCTGATTCAGAAACGTCTAGTTGTAAGTTTGTGACTGGTTGTCCTTCGGTTTTGATTTCTTAACCTTGAGGCAGCTGCAGGCTCAGGTTTGGGTTTGCTTACATAGGCTGCTAGGGTATTAGAGCCACCTCAGTCTGATGGCCTCCTTGTTTAATTAATTTAGCAGTGGGGAATATGGACTTTATCCTCCTTAAGTTTTGAAGCTCCTTCTTAGGGTAAGAAGGCAGGGAGGAAATGAGAAAGGGCAATCAAAGCTGAGAACTAGACTTCCTCCGCAGACAGCTCCTCCAGTGTTAGTTACTTCGTCTCCTCTGTGCTCTGTGCCAGGACCACAGGGGCTAGTGGTATGTTACTGGCCTAACAGGCATGAAAAGTACTATGTTTTGTCCTGCGTTATAAAAATCTGAAAGGATACTGGTAAAATTAACATCAGGCAATTAATATCCAATGATAACATCTATTTTAAAGAAACCAACAGTTGCGTTGAAATTCTGTTTTGAAGATTTTAATAAAGACTACTTCTTTGGAGATTTCGGGGTTTTTTTTTTCTGATTTACATTATAAAGAACTGAGAAACCTCCGGCTGGAGACTTTCCCTTTCTGTGATTTTTTTTAAAAAAATATTTTTATATCTAGGACTGTTTAATCCATTGGCTACATGATATTTGCTATCTTTCTTATCTTCACTGACATTCTAGTAAGGACCCTATAGATTTTCAGTTGTTCCTACATGATTGTTTGTATTCAGAGAGCCACCACCCCTAGTGCAAGGTGAATGCACAGCTCTAAAGTTTAATCTGAGTGTTGTGCTACGAGGCCTTATCTGGTTGTTATAAAACTTTTTTGTGTACTTCTGTTGTAAGCTGCCTCATATATTTTTGGTAATGAGGCAGGATATCTAAATAAAGCAAATAAAATTGCTTTATGTAGCTTTGCCTAGAATCATAAGTCTTAGAGCCTGGCACATACTCAGGAAAAGCTGTCTGCTTTTGCAGGTAAGATATTTTCATTTCCATTTGAAATATAGGGTAACTAAAGCACAGAGAGTTTTGTAAATTATGCAATATCCCCTATTCAGCAAACCTAACAGAAAGAATTCTACCCCAGGTCTCCTGAATCCTTGTACAGTATTTCTTCCATACTTAATTGTGCCTGGTCCTATCATTTTTGCTCCAAAGAGACTGTCTACAATTTATTCATTCTTTCAGTCAGTCAACAAACATTTATTGAGCATTATTCAATGTCCAGTGGGGACAACACCTTAAAAAAGAAAAATTTCCGGGCCTTCCCTGGTGGTGCAGTGGTTAAGAATCTGCCTGCCAATGCAAGGGACACGGGTTTGAGCCCTGGTCCAGGAAGATCCCACATGCTGCAGAGCAACTAAGCCCGTGCACCACAACTACTGAGCCTGCGCCCCAGAGCCACAACTATTGAGCTCGCATGCCACAACTACTGAAGCCCGCATGCCTAGAGCCCGTGTTCCGCAACAAGAGAAGCCATCGCAATGGGAAGCCCGCGCACCTCAACGAAGACCCGATGCAGCCAAAAATAAATAAATTTATAACAAACAAACAAAAAAGAAACATTTTCTGTAAAATACTCATTAGACATACATATTGAACATTTACTGTGTGGAAGGTGGGAGGGGACCATGATCAACCCTCTATGTACCTGAGTTTTTTCCTAGCCTTACAACCAGCTATTCTGTGAATTGAGCACAGTGCTACATTTTCTGGCTCTAGGGCTCCTTTCTGTGGAATTTTTGGCCATTTCCATCTCCATGACTCTTTTAAGCTCTAATATTCTACAAGCCCATGGAAAAGTCTAGATTGCCAACACTGTGGTAGTGCATCACTCTAGACTGTATCCAATAAGCCTTTAGGCAGTGGCAGATCATTTAAATTCACAGTGAAATCAAAGAATAGCCCCTCTAGAAGAATGATTAGCATCTTTCTGAGTTCAAAAGGAGGTATTTTAGACCATTTGCATGTGATTAGTAGTGGTAGCCTTAACTTGGTTATTAGAGTTCTAAGTAATTGATTTAATGGTATTATAAGCTTCATTAAATACATTTTTGTTTCTTGGAATGTTCTTGTATTGATGGGAACCTCACAGCTGTAATTAAATCACTGCTCTCTTAGCCCTTTTTGAACCCATATCCTGCCAGTTATAAAGCCTGTCAATTCGTATCTTTTGGTAATAGTTGCCTAGAGGAGAACTGTTCTTGGTCAGACACTGAATTTCCCATACTTGTGGAACACCTTCCCCTGCTGACCCACTGAAATGAAAGACTAGGAGTAATGATTAAATCTAATTTTCCCACCTGTAGTAGCAGAATGAGCTGGGTCAGCAAGGCCAGTCCCTGCAGATGGCTTTAAAATACCTTTGTGATTTGATCTCCTTGCCTTCCCATCCATTTCTCTAAGTGCCTATCACTGTCATCCTTTACCACCCTGACAAGATTCCAAGGTGAGAACAGCTCAAATGAACAAGAGCATTTGTGATGCCTCCCGAGGACGTGGCTTATTAAATGAGTTTGGCAATGAACCAAGTCTGACTTGTGAGCTACAAGGCAGGTTAGCACGTTTGCACGAAGGTCATTCCATGTATTATTTAACCCATTCAAATGCTCTGTTTTCTCTCTGCTGCCCAGCATAATTCACATGAAATAATATAAACTCACAAGTTATTAATGTCTGATTTGTATTTTCAAATGTGCTGGGAATCACTTAGTTTCATTCCTTTGCTTGGATTGTAGTTTGTTTTCTCAGAACCACTAGAGAACGTTTATGAAGTGTGTGTGTGGAGGGCAGGCAAGGAAGGGAATAAAAGTGCATTACTTTAGGGCTGCGCATCTGTTTTAGGGACTCTGCTGGATCTGCACATTAACCATTGTCATGGCTTATCATGGTGTGTCCTAAAATCGCGTTCTACTCAGAGATATTCACACCAACTCAAAAATATTACAGTTAAACAGATTTCACTGTTATGAGTTAGTTTCCTCTTCTTATGACTAGCAGAATATTTTTCTTCTCTATTAGAAAGCATGCAAATGACGCATAACAGATGGTAAATCATTTTTTTTTTTTTTTTTAAACAGATTGGCACTATCAGGTTGCTCAGACCTTCCCACAAACAGAAGAGGAGGTGGAGGTGGATTCACATGCATTCAGCCACCGGTGGAAAAGGCACTTGGATTCTCTCAAGGCGGTAGACTCAAACCGAGCCAGCCTGGGCCAAGACTCCCCAGAGCCCAGAGGCTTCACAGACCTGCTCCTGGATGATGGGCAGGACAACACCACCCAGATTGAGGTAGGTCAATAATCTGGGTAATTGAAATGGATTAATAAGTATATTTCTTATACGGCACCCAACTTCCACATATATATCAATATTTATAAGCTGTCCCTTCGGCTCAATCTGGAACTTTTGGACTTCTATTGTAGAGAATCAATTTAATTCATTAATAAATAATTAATTTGTTAATATTCAAGAATTCAATAAGTAATTATAATTATGTTAAACAAATAAATAACTAATAGCTAAGCCATTTAATCACCCACAAATTCACTTACTCAGGAAACAGACAAACATGGGCTTGGTGTGATGGTGACCATGAGGAGACACAAAGGGAAATACAGTACATCTCCTGCCTGCAGGGAGATAATTGTGTAACAGCGTCAGAAAGTCCGAATGCCATAACCAAATCATCCCTTTGCCACGTGATATGCACAAAAGTATATACAGGCCAGTGTGGCATAGAGGAGGGGGTGATCATCTGCTTGGGATTAGGGGATGGGCTCTTGTCAAAGAGGCCTAGGAGTGGGCATTTAGGCTCGGGCTCGGCAGATTGAGAGGAGCTCACCAGGTTGATAATTTGTCGAGGGTAAAAGAGAAGATTGCTGGCAGAACGAGTTACATCTGCAAAGGCTGAGTCTTAGAACAGCATGGCATGATGAGGAGTCTTGTATGGTGACCAACTGTCCCAGTTTACCTGGGACTGAGGGGTTTCCTGGGATGTAGAACTTTCAGTGCTTAAAATGGGGCAGATCTGGGCAAACTGATGGTTGGTCCCTGGCTGCCCCCGTCAGGCCCTTAACAGACAACAGAGGACGTGCCAGGAGCAGAAGTCATATAATATCTGCAAGAGGCTTTTCTGACTCCTGCAGCGTACCTGCTATTTTGGCAACAGTGTCGTGGTAACAGCTCAGAGTAGGCAACACCATTCCTCCCTGGGCTGCTCTTTAGCCAGGGTGCAGCATAAAGAAAGGAGAGCTGAACAGAAGCAGAGATGTTTCCTCTCTGCCCAGAACTAGTAACCTATTGAGATTAAAGGGAGAGAACACAGACTCCTGGAACTCTGTGATCTCCATGCAGGATGCTGAATTTTTCTAATCATTTGTAAAATAGAAAATCCTTTTGCTCAGGGATATATTAACACTCCTCAAAATATCAATACAATGCTAGTTGTTAGTATAGCCATGATTTTGTTATTCAGCCAGTTTTTCTCTTTTTCTACCTTAATAGAGGGAGACCATGTAATGTCAGAGATTTTGAATCAGTAAAAAGGAGGAAGGATGATGCAGAGAGCTATTCACTGAGCGCTCACTTGGTGTTAAGAGCTGCCAGGTGCTGTATGGTCATCCTCTTGTCTAGTCCCTACGTCAGCCTGCTGAGAGCTGCATCCCCAGGTTCACTGGCTAATCTCAGTGATTAACATGAGGGTACTTTCCGATTTAGGTTGAGTATTTTTCCTAAGGTCTCTCATTAATGAGTAAAGGGCTGGCATTCAAACCCAGGACTGCCCAGCTCTCAAGATTTAGCCTTACTACTTGGCTTTGCTTCCTCTAATATAAGGAAAAATAAATGGCTGTTTGATTATGTAATGATTTTGGATAGTTGTGGCACCTGAATATCGATAGAGTAACTTCAGGGTTTCAGTCTGGCTGAAAGGGGACTCGTCTTGAAGCTAGATTTCATAACAAGAGGACTGCTTTTATTTTGAGTTTATTTTTATGGGGTGCTGGGGATTGATGGAGATTATTGGGGATCTAAAGTCCCATAAGTCACCCCTCGGCACCACCACTAGTTCTGGAAGCAAAAGCCTACATCTGAAACTTCTCTGTAAAGTTTATTTATCCTGGCCCTTGAAATAGTATTTTTGAAAATCGTTGCATCTCTTTCGGGGAAAATACTTTTGCCCGATTGAGTTAAATGGAAATAAGAAAGAAAGGAAGCAAATGGTTGTAGAGTGATTGCTCTGTGCTGGGCATCGTGACAAGATTTTTCTTATGTTTTAGGAATAGCATTTTGATTTATGTTGCTTAATATAAGCAATGAGCATGAACGACTGTGTATGCTTTTGCCTTTTAGAAGCTTCCAGAGTCGATGTCAGGAATCAGAATTATTTGGCCTGAGAGCCCTGATTGTAGCAGTGGCTGTTAAAATAATTTGTATCCCAGTGAGACTTAAACCACCCAGAATGGCATTCCTGTGCATGTTCTCCCCAACTTCTGCCATGGTCTAGACTTTGTATCCCACTTTCACTGAACAAAGACGAAAACAAAAGACAATAGCATATTTACTATTTTGGCACAAATTCATTCTGAAATAAACAAAAGCTGTTATTCTCTTAACTTGGTGACAGTATTTTTTCTGGCTCTGCACAAGAACAGATAATGGAGGGATTGTAAAACTTAGTATCCCAGTTAAAGAATCTTCCAATTGAAGTTTCATTGCTGTTGTCATTGTTTTCTTTTTTTCGTATTCTTTTCGTGAAGATACAAAGATGTTTTGAAATAGTTTGTATTTCCTGATGAATAAGTGGGGACTCAACATTTGGCAAGTACCACTGTTGATCTGCATTTTATTTTACATGAGACCTTTACTCTTGTACCTCCTCTGTTCATGTGGATGTATAACCACCTGGGCAAGTCAAAAGAAGAGTACATCCCCCTGATTAGTAGGTATTAAAAGCAGTGACTAGCATGCTTTTTGTAATTACTTTGGGAATATAAGGGCTTCAGGGACTTTCAGGTTAGGCTGAATTCCATTCACGACTTGGCCGTGCTTGAGCAGCCTTCAGTGAATTCCGTGACCCCAGGGACACACGCATGGATGAGCAGCAGGTGAATCTCCACCTCGCTGCTGGCTGCCCTTCCGTTTTCTGGGGTGGAGCTCTTGCAGCATCAAGGGCGCCTTATGGGATGGAGAGGGACTGAGCAGTGTTTGGTGAGAATTATTGGTCTTCATAAAGCTGTTTCCTCAGCTTATTCCCGTGTAATGCTGTTGGTAACTGACAGTTCTTCACTTTACAGAAGTCAGTCCCTTCTAACACATGGAACCAAATGTGTGGTTTTTTTCCACATCCAGTATTTGGAACTTCATATTCCCTCTCTTGGGACAATGAAAATGTTTCTGAAAAGGATTGTCAAGTGTGAGTTTTATTTTTTTGGCTTCGATTCAAAAGTACCTGGATAACTTGAAGAAGGGAAGATTGAAAATAGGGTTTATGGATCATATCAGTGTAGCTCCATGATCCAAACTGACTCAGACATTGTGAGTTAGACCAGCACCTCTCCGGTGATGCAGACGTGGCTAAACTACAGGCCACACTTTGCATTGCAAGGAGTTAGAGCACAGAGCCGATTTAGCTATTAGTTTCGAGGATACAAATTTCTGAAAAATCTTAGATTAAATTGCAGTGCCTACCAACAACATATCTTGTGGATTTCTCATTCTTGTACTAAATAAAAATTGCAGGCATATCTAGCAATTGTATCATCCATGATCGCATTAAAGTTCATATCTGAGGAAAGTACAGTGGAGAATAGTTAGCAAATATGTGCAATAGAAGTAGCTAAAAGCTACAGATCCACTGTGTTTCCACTAAATGCATATGTAAAAACTCTTTTTTTGATCATCTGCTGCGGCACACTGCCAGTTGTATCTGTATCATGTTGTCACAAATTCTATAATATATTTCTTTAAAAAGCTATCAATTGCCAATTGCTGCACACAGGTTATTGTGTGTGTTCTAATATTTTATTGCAGTTCATAACTAGGTATTCTATTTGACAGGAAAGAAGTCACTGGCAAATCCTTAATCTAAAAGAGAATGCTGTTACTTTGAGGTATTTTACAAAGCAAAGGCAAATTTCATAATGTCCCATGTGGGCATAACCTCCATGGTATGTTTGCAGTACAGAGAATACATCAGAATATTCTTAGGTAATGAACTCCTACTGCTCATGTGTCTCAAGCCTAGATACGCTTTCTCAGTTTCAGAGATCTGACAACAACAGTACTGAATATAAATAAAGGGTAGTAATAAGACACATCATCTCATTTCACAGAAATAATGAAAATTTGCAGAATACTGCTGTACTGATTCTTTCTTCAGGCCACTGTTCTGCTCAGTGAACTCATGGAAGACAGTACTTACAGATGAGAAGAATGTGATAATGCAGATTTGTGACATTTTTCAAAAGAAAGAAAAGTACCACCTGATACTGAACCGTTCTTTTACTATATTTATTATGAATGTGAAAAGCTGGTGTAGATTTTTTTAATGAAGCATTCCCATCTTAGGGGAATCTTAAACTTTCAGAGGCATCCATCTGTGGCTGCAGAATCAGAAAGCTGTGCAAAGGGAATACTCAGATAATCATGAGGAAGCACACTTATTTGACTCGAATGAATTGAAATTTCCTAAATGCATGTAAGTGTCAGATTGCCTTCCACAAAAGATGAGAAGGAAAGCATTGTGAGAGCATGTGATTAAAAAGGAGCAGAAATACTGCATAAGTTAATCAGCACCCAGAGGAAGACCCTTATTCTGTAGACAGCCAGGATTAATGAAGAGAGACAAGGTGTCATCTGAACCACGTCACAGAGAGTTAGAAGGTAGCCAGGTATCAAGGTATTTCTAGCCAGAGAGTTTTGCACTGGTAAGCTAAGTGGGGCAAGATTTTTAAACTCCCTTATACTATGTGTATTAGTCCGTTCAGGCTGCTATAACAAAAATACCATAGACTGGGTGGCTTAAACAACAAATTTATTTGTCACAGTTCTGTAGGCTGGGAGTCCAAAATCAAAGAGCTGGCAGATTTGGTGTCTGATGAGACCCCACTTTCTGGTTCATAGGGGACTGTCTTTCTGCTGTGTCCTCCCATGGCTAAAGGAGCTAGAGAGCTCTCTAGGGATCTCTTTTGTAAGGACACTAATCCCACTGATGAAGGCTCTACCCTTATAACCTAATCACTTTCTAAAGATCCCACCTCCTAGTACCATCACATTGGGGGGTTAGGTATCAACATATGAATTTTGGAGAGACACAAATGTTCAGTTCCTAATGCTATGCTAAGGTGTTTGGGATTTATCAGGAAGGAACTTGGAAGCTACTGAATATTTTAAATAGAGAAAGGCAAGATTGTATTGGTGCCCAAAAAATGAGTGAGGAGTGGATCCGAAAGCCAAAATCTAAGGGGTGGAAAGATGAAATAAATTTAGATGAGAATTATTGTGAGCTAAAATGAGACAGTAGTTAGAGGAATGCTATTGATGAGCATATGAATTTCAGGAATATTTAGATTTCTAATCAATAACTTATATTAACCACGATGACTGAAGTTTTACCCAAACTTCTGGTGCTTGCTTGATTCTGAGGGTCAATTGCAGATCCTGGTCATTTCCTTCCCTGGCAGTGTGGCCTGCTACAAGCTTGACAAGCACCCATCTCATATGGGTTGGGAATTGGCCTCATCTCTTCAACTCTGTATTGCCAAAGGTTGTATGTGAACTGACAACAAAATCTGTTTCAACTTCTTTTGTTTTGGAAATTGGAAAAACACGTAGTTTCAAACTTATGATTTAATCCCATTCATTTGCTTTTAGAATATTGATGATGACTTTTAGTTTTCAAAGAAGAAAATCCACTGAAAATAGTAAATCAGGCAGAAATTATCTGCAATTATTGCTCACCCTCTAAAAAGATAATGAGCATTAAAATAGAGTATCATATATCTTGCTCAATTATAGATTATTCTTAGCATGATATGTCAGCTCTTTATTGGAACAAAAATGAAAAAAGATCCATAACTGTATTTCAAAGAGTTCCATAAAGAATAACTGAATTATCTCTATGATGCTTCACTGTTAGTTAATTGAATTTGCTTACGGTAAGAGCATGGAAATAGTCTTCGGAATGATACATACAGGTTGTAAAATTATTGTGTGTTAGTCATATAATTTATTTTTAGAACAAGAATTATATTTTAGAATAATATTCTTGCATTCTCCATATACGAAGAGAAATATCATATGAAATATCATATAATGTAACATTCTTGCATTCTCCATATACAAAGAGAGGTCCTCCCCTCACCAGGACCCTGAGATTAATTATAAGAATCTGGCATTGAGTTTTTCCTACCTCAATTTCCTAGCCATTCATGAGGACTGCGTCATGTCCTCTGACTTTCTTTGCATTAATTAGGGCAGTGATAAGGAACTTCTAATGTAGGGAACACCAGGTTAACCAGTAGAATTTCTACTTTGTCATCTTGCAATCTTATTTTTCTTCTTTCCCCAGGCTAACTTCCAACAGGACATTTAAAATACACTTTCATGAAAATTATTATTTTCAGTATCAAAATTATAGTACCATTTAGTGTAATAGGTCTAGATCTTTATCTAATTGATTTTTTAAAATCCTGCTGAAGAACCAGGCTAATTGTTTGCTAGTCCAGAATGTGTCCAGTCTTTGCAAGTTGAGGAAAGGGCTCAGGGTGAAGGATGGGCTGGAACTCGGGAGCAAAAAAGCCAGCAGGCGCTCGAGTCCTCTTCTCTTGGCAGCTCATGGAGGTGTCCCCCAGTGGACAGTGGTCCAGGCAGGGCTGTGTCCTGTTTGCTTCTCCTCTTTATTGGACAAGTCTGAGAGGAGCATTGCACAGGGGAAATACATACCCAAGGTCAAGCACCAAGCAGCCCAGGCTGGCCTGCCGGCAGTTTAGGAAGTGGCAGCACTTGGGTTGGGGGTGCCAGGTTCCATGGAATGTTGAGTTCAGTCTCTGTCTTCTCCTTGCTAGGTGCATAGCTTATCTTCTCAGCTATCTAGCTTCTGGGCAACAGAGAGATAGTTTTGGGGGGTCACTCACTGGACAGTCCTGTTCTATATTAATGGATTATGCCTTAAAGACTAGTCTTTTATGTGATATTTTCAGAATCAGAAACAGAATAATAAAGTGATTGTAGCTCAAAGACTAAATAAGTCTGAGTTGGTACAGTCATGCCAATAATATGATTTTTATTACTACATCTGGAGAAGTATCGGGGCCACTCCTTATTCCTGTGAAGATTTGTCGCATAATGAATCTGCCAGCCCCTATGATGTGAACTTACTTAATTTTAGAAATACTAACAAACACCAACCGAGTACACTAAATCACACCAAGTCTTTGCCATTTATTTTATCTAACAAATTAATGTGCACTCTACAATTTAGTACCAATGTTTTGGAAAAATAAAGACTAGGACTCTGATAAACAATGATTATCTGTAATTTTGTGTGGCACCCAGAAGTTTCTATGGACCTTTGTCAAAGATGTCTCATGTGTCTTTGCCAAGTACTGTGACTTCTATGGAAACATTATTAGGTCTACACATAGGTGGGCCATTACATATATAGGAGGTGTTTAAAAATCCCTGATGATTTAAACTTACAGTATGAAAAAAGTATATTTTTATTCTTAAGCAGTGATGTATAATATATTTTGCTAAGTGTTCCGGGGACTTTTATCTCATCTTATATTTCTGAAGCAGTTTTAAGGTAGATAAGGTCTCTTTATAACAAAGCATGCATATGCATATTCATATTCTTTGCTTTTGCATTTGTGATAAATTTGCTAATGTGCCACCCTGTACTGTATTAAGGAAGGTATCAAATAGCCAAAGGTCCTTTTGAGAAGGGGCGGCTAGCATTCGGAATGAACAGAGACTGCCTTAATTTTCTTTCTGTGTATCCCTGAAAGAAAACCTTTCTGTTCATGTCCCGGCAATGCATAGTTGTCTGAATCTGTCTAGAAACAAGAGAAGAATTGCACTTTGCAGCCCTTGGGAACAGTTGTTTTGAGCTATTTTCTGTATGGTATTTCAAGCCTGAGCTATTACATTGAAATAATAGTGTGGAATCCATGGCACTGAATTGAATGAATGGATTAAATACTGCTGAAACTATTTCTCTTTTACAAGTAATTTCTAGCTCTTTTTGTAAACTTCATATATTGACACAATCTTTAGCTTAAAAAGCAAAGCTATGGAGAACACTAACATTCACCTTTTAGACAACACCTCTATCAATCATCTATCTTATCCGTATTATTTTGCATTCACAATGCTGATCCCACTTGTCACCAAAGGCATTTGAAACGAAAACTTGCAAAGCAAATCTCTTACTGTTTAAATAACATTTCACTTAGTCACAGCACCTTTTATTAAAGAAGTCTTTTAGGAAAATACTTCCAAAACTAAAAATATTTCGTCTTGTGATAGGATTTTCCACTTAAATATAACACTGCCTAACTTTTTAAGGTTTCATGAATTCTATTCTGGACATTTTTATAATTTTCAAAGATGAATGTCATGATTTATGATTGTCAGATTTTTTTCTCAAAGGACATTTTAGGTTATAATATTGTCCAATTTTCTTAGGTTATAGTGCTTTGCACAGTGTTCATATTTGAATGCAAATCTTTACTTGTTCTGTCATATAAAACTAATATAGAGCAGAAGGTGATTTAAAATTTCATTTTCGAAAATGTTTACAGGGGACACTAACAAACCTTTCCAAGAAACTCAAAACAGTTAATTTGTTCGCTGTAAATAGTGTTGTAGAATGATCTGTTATCTTAAAAATCAAGTGTAAACAATCAGTTTTCTCTTTCTTAAATACCAACTGAACAAAGAATGACTTGTCATCTTTCTCTGTCCATTGAGGAATCAGATATCTCTTTATTATTTTTACAAGTGAATGGGATTAATCTTTACCAGAACAGAAGGATGTCATATTCAAATGGGAAGGGTACAATTCAAAGAGTAAGAAAACAACTTTATGAATAAATACAGAAATGTGCCAGGCCAAAATAATAAGTATTTATTAGAAATTTTTCTCACGTTACTAATTGGACCTAGTGATAAAAAAAATTATCTTCTAAAGGTAAACAAAAATTTTAGACAAATCTTTGTATTTTCACTGTCCCTTAAAAACTCTGTGGAAAGTAATATTTTCCACCATAAACCTAAGGAAATAAAATAATCAATACATTCAAAAGCCCCCCTTCTTTGCTCCTGACAACAGCCCATCCAATGTAGCTCTATTTAGGCAGAAGACTTTAGAAAGAAAGCAGCTGCAGTTCAATTACTTACTGGTCCACAAAGAACTTAAATAGAAATCAAAATCACTTTTGCCATGACGGTTAAAATGTAATTTTGCCTCATCGAATAGGTTTGCTATGGTCTGAGCATATTTCAAATGTATATGACATGCTCTCTTCAGGCAGTTTAGTCGCTGAATAATCATAACTGCCACTTCAAGGATTTTCTTTTTTTAATTTTGCTTTGTAAATGTGTATTTCTTACTTTGTTATTAAAAGGAGAATGGTTGACATTTTCTGCATTTAAATCATTTGCATAAAAGGACAAAAGAAAAAAAACTCTGTTTTTATCTCCTTAAGAAAAATGTTTAAACATCTTCAAAGGGAATTTTTTTTTTCCAGCTGGTGATCACTTGTGAATGCAAATTAGAGTAAGGGGTGAATGACTGTGAAACTGTTCCTCCTGATTGTCTATTGACTTTTAAAGTGTTGGTAATAAAGAATCTGGTAAGAGAAAATGATTTCCAACTTTGAAACAGTCCCTGAAACAAAGCAAGGAGTGGGTTGACAGCACAGAAGCAGAATCTGGGACAAACATTAATTTTCTCATCCTTTTTTTTCTAGCAGTGCTTTCCACCAGTGATCTCCCATCTGCCCAGTAGCCTCCATACCAATGTATCATTGTCTTCCTTTGGGCTGCAGTTGCAAAATTAAAAACCAGAGAACTTGGCATTGTAGGTAGTGGTTTTAAAAATCTTTATGTGTAGGCAAGGTTGCTATAAACTATAGATATTTTTCAAAGCCCGTAAATAGAAATTTTAGTGATTTGTAAATGTATGTTTGTGTGTGTATGTTTTGTGTGTGTGTGCGCACATACATGTGTGTACATTATTCCTAATCACTGTAAATAAAAATTACCTCAGTGGGGGAAAATAAACGGTGGCTGGATAGCCCCTTCTACCTTACACTTAGACACTTATTTCTCTGAGCAAAAACCAGTATTTTTTTTTTTTCATGGAGACAATAAAAATTAAACAGCTACCTGGAGGACTGGCCAAGACTCCCTTTTGCTTCAGTGAATGCCTTAAGCTTTAAATATGTTCTTTAGATTATTGTTCTGGAAGGTAAGGATGAGACACAATGAAGGAAATCAAAGCATAATGGACTTTTTGAAATAATGAGGATCAAGGGAATTGCCTGGTGGTCGATTGGTTAGGATTTCTTGCTTCCACTGCAGGGGGCACGGGTTTGATCCCTGGTCGGGGAACTAAGATCCTGCAAGCTGCTCGGTGCTGCCAAAAGAAAAAAAAAGAGGATCAGACATTATGAAAACTGGAAAGGAGATGCGACCGTGGACCCAAGATTATGGGGCAGCTCAAATGAGATTCCCCAATTCTCTCTTCCTTAACTGTGCCCTTTTTCAGCACATGCACACAAAACCCTTGTTCACCTGGCTCTGTTTCAATCTCAGTGGCCCCTCTTCTCCCTTACAGGCAAATTTGCCCTTTCTCTCAACCAAGTATTTCTCTTGACTAGAAGCTCATGTTACCACTAACAACTTGTGTAGTCTGAAATCATTATCCTGTGTCTCCATTCCTAGAAGGCCACGCGAGAAATATATGGTAGATTCTCTTCTAGAATAAGTGAAAGGGCCTCTCTATTTAAAGCAGGGTTTGGCAAGTGAAACTCCATGGATATCACTCCAAACCATATAGCCAAGAATTGACCAGACTATTTCAAAAGACCCAATCTAGGGAAATCTAACTCAGATTACAGCCTCCATGAGGGATGAAACAATGCTGGATCTTTTGTTGATGTTTATAAAGCATTCATTGATTTGAAGTAAAATTTTTTGGATGCAAGGAGAATAGTATTTAACTAAGGGTTAGACATAAAACCCAGGAAGCATAGGGAGACTTGACTTCCTTTTTGCCCAAGAAAACCAAGACTCACTTGTGACCAGGACTGTAAGGAAAATAGCATGTGACAGGACTAGAACTAGATGACCATCAAAAGCCTGATGTTTTTGTTGGCTGTTTCCACATTCAAACGAATAGTGACGTGGGGTATGTGATTATAGCTTGTCCACTGGGATCCTTTGTATGGCAGTAAATTTGTCTTCACACTCAAATGACCTGAATACCATTTTCTTCTGCAAAAGAAGAGATGAAGGATGAGGGAAAGTAAGGTGGTTACCGAGAAAGTGTCCCATGGTCATGGTGTAGAAACCCTTCTCCCCGGGTGCAGGAGCAGTGATACCTCTTCGGTGCCTAGCTGGAAACCCGGCTTGTTTCCACTGGAGTTCCCTATCTACTTGTGCTGATTGAAGCTCATGCTTCTGTGCAGATTTCCTCCCCTACCCCCTCTAAACTGTATTTTTGAAGAGTTATATTTGAAGCTGTCACATACAAAATAGTAGTAGTAAGAGGCGGCAGCGGCGCTGGTGTCAGCAGCATGACTCTTTGTAGCGTTCTGGAGCAGAGCAGTGAAGCCACCACACTTCGCAAAGGCAAGGGTGCACCTGCAGGAAAAGTGTCCCCTTGGCTTTAGTAAGCTGCTGCCGCTGCTGCTCTAACTTCAGTCACTTTGCTTCTGCTGGGGCTGTTTTTATCCACTTCGCGGCCTTTCTTTCTGCTTCCCCTCTCAGGCAACCATAAATTGAAATGCCGCAAAAGCACACGTGCCTGGAGACAGAGGCAAAGAGACAGAGACAGAGAACAAAGAAGCACCTTACTGAGTTCTGTCCCTTCCAGTGATGATAGAAAACCTGAAACCACTGCTGTGAATCTTAAGCCACCTGCCTTGGGTGCTAATTGGGCTTTCTCAGGTGACAGCAGGCATTATAGTGCTTCTAGATGAGCAGGGGCCATTGGGCATCTAGGTAGAAAAGGGGGGGGTAAGGCTCATCAAAACACTGGACCCTTCCAGGGTTGTGCACCCACTTACTCCTTAATGAATCATCCATGGCCCCAGGCTTCCTTTAATAGAGTAATCCATGCGTTAACCTCCCGGGATTATTATTAGGGAATCAGGAGAGACCTATTTCCAAGTTCCCCTGTGATGTGATCAATCTGGAATTTCTCTCCCCATTTTCTTGATGGATTATATATCTGCCTACTTCTAACATGAAGTAATTGAATTCCGTTTTTAAAAATGGCTGTGTTAACCACTGTTTTGGATTGATTACTCCCTTTCGCTTCACATAGGCTTTCTCCAAACCGAATTCCATCAAGTACATTAGGTTTCCCCTTTCTAAATTACTAGCGCAGTCCAAGTTTGTTGTCTTGACATTTTACTACAGTTGCCTTGATTGGGTTCTGAGTGATCTGAAACTCTTCAGTCCCATATTTAAAGACAATCATTGGATTTACATTTGGTTGGCAAATTTGAGCCCTTGGGGTCATGGTGGCAATAGTCCAAAAAAGTTTAAATAAAAGATATCATCACATGTGGCATGATTTACTGCAAGGGAATTTCTTCCGAGATATAGGAGAATGAATGACGGGGCATGGGGACCATGGCAGCTGCTACCCAGCTGCAGCAGAGTGCGGCCATGTGGGAATTTGGGCACAGGATGCCACATCTTCTAGTTTCTCAAGAGATATCCAAACACTTAAAAGTTGTTTGTTCATTCTTTTTTTTTTTTTCTTCATCACACGTGGACCAACACAGTGATGGTAAAATAAAATGCCCATAGGTTCATCTGTCCAATGGGCCACCAGATGCTATTGCCACTATATACAAAACAAATAACTAATTACATTCTTAATTAATATAAACTTACTAGGTCATTTTCCAAAGGGCCATCTTATTTCCAAGTTCTGAGAGGCACCTCACTGTTGCCTTCATGTATACCCCAGAGGAAGCATACTATGTGTTGAGTTGAAGTCAATCAAATATAATCTGATTCTTGGAGATATATTCCAGATCTCTTCTGTCCTACTTTTCTTCTGTACTTATTTTATGTAAGTACAGTCCTGGTGAACTACTTCCTATTGCGTCCCTTGTAAACATGATATTGAAAACAAGAAGTGAAAGATGGTTTTAAAGGTCTCACCTTCACTGGTTATTTTGAAGAATGTTTCTAAGATTATTTTCTGTTCTTCTGAAATATTACAGTGTACGAAATTGGAGTCATGGGAAATATACTGTTCGGTTATGATTGATTCAATATTCCAAGTTTTCAAAAGTATTTAGACATAATGAGAAAAACTTTTATATATTCGATTAATTACATATAAGTATTGTAATTTAAACAATGACATTTCTTCAAGTAATCATCTTCATTTGTTTTTCCTGGAAGACTGAAACATTTTAGACTTACCAGTGAGATGAATTTAGAAAGTCAAAGTGATTTGAAACATTGGCAATACATTCAACTTTTAATAAGACAGAAGTGTGCTCTGGTCTATATCTATAACTAGCTTTCTAAAAAATTAAATAAATAACAAATGGATTAAACTGTATGACTGTATGATCATTCAGTAGTATTGCATATGTATAAAATAACCACAGCATTTCTAATTTGCAGATAGATTTGGAGGAAAAAGAGAAAGAAACTCAATCAAATAACTGGGGGAGGGGGGACTTTTAGTGTGAGACTTTGCATTTCTTTTCAATTTTGTAGCAGTTGCAACAGATATAAGTGGTATCTTACACAAAACACTTTAGAGGTATGATGAAGTAGCTGGGTTCAGCTTAGATTATTGGCAGAGCCAGGATAAGGACTCGCATCCCCTGTTTCTGGCTCCTGATGCCAGCCAGCCCTTCCGCATGCACCACCATGCTGCAGCTCTTTCTCTTGATCCCTGCTAACTGATACCTGGTGCTATGGACTGAATTGTACCTCCTCCCCCAAGTCGTATGTTGAAGCCCTAATCCCCAGTCTAACTGTATTTGAAGATAGGGCTTTTAGGAGGTGATTAAGGTTAAATGAGGTCATAAGGGTGGGGTCCTAATCTGATAAAATTGGTGGTCTTATGAGAAGAGCAAGAGGGACAGAGCTCTTTCTCCACGTGTACACATTGAGGAAAGGCAAGGCGGTGTGAGAACACAGTGAGAAGGCAGCTGTTTGCAAGTCAGGAAGAGGGTTCTAACCAGTATCTGCCCAGACTGGCACCCTAATCTCAGACTTCCAGGCTCCAGACTCTGAGAAATAAATTTCTGTTGTTTAAGCCATTCAGTCTATGGTATTTCATCATGGCAGCCTGTGTGGACTAAGATAACTGGGAGGTGTGGAGAGACAATTTACTACGTGACATTTTCTAAAAAGGGTCCTTATGAAGTTTCCAACACTTGAACACCTAACCTTCCAATCCGAACTTAGCTACTCTTTTCTTGATGAGAATCCTATTCTTCCTCAATCATGTGACTGGCTGCATGGATCCCTGCAATAGAAGTCTCATATTGTATATTCTTTCCACCCATTTCCTCATGGTATATTTCCTAGTGAACCCATGATAGTTTATCTCTTCAGGAAAAGTAGCCACTTCAGTTTACCAGAGTGTACACTTTCTCTGTCTTTATCCATATGAACTCCCTGTTTGTGGTGCTGGAGAAATTCCTTAACCTCTTTTTTATATTCATGTTCATGGTCTATTATTTGTAAACAATATTTCCTTAATGGTCTAAAAGCTTTGGCCATAGTGTTTTGGAAACTGAATTGTATAGCTAAATTCTTCAGATTTTGTGCATGTGGTTAGAATCACTCACAATTGCATACATCCTTCAATAATCATTAATGTCTGATGAGAAAATTAAACATCAATTAATGATACTTTTCTTCTTGTATACCAGGTAGCCTTGTTTAGAATGAGACATCATATAAGGTAAATAGTGACCTAAGAGCTCTGACCCAAATGAATGAGTACATGCCAGAGACAGAATGTAGAAGGGAAAGTTGGTGAAGAAGGCAAAAAAATAATCTAGGTCTTTTTTGGAAAATTCAGATTGATCTCACGTTATTTCTTACCCAAATAGCAAATTGTTTATCTAGTCACCAGTTACTTCAGGAAGTAGTTTTAAATATAGCTAAACTAAATATAGTTGAAATATGGTTAAAGATAGTCAGAATAACCTGAGATATTATAAAATGCATTTCTTATCCAAATACATGAAACTTATCCATAACATCCCCAACAGCCTTTGCTCAAAGTCTTCTAATGGGAATTTATCCTTTTTTAAGGATAAATTTTGTTTTTGACATCTTGATTTATTAAACTGTTTTCTCATCCTTGCCTGAATATTTCATCCCCAGAACATTCACAGATGAATCGTCCTTCTGACCTTTGGGCAAAGTCAATCCAGTTTCTCTTTGTCATCCAGTGGACTCTTCCGCATTCATTTCTCACATGACTTGACCTACAAGACCTCAACCATTTAGATCTTTCTCCTCTAGCCACATTTTATTTCATTTTTTATTAAAATGCTGAACTCACAGTTGTACTCAGCAGGAATTTGTCATAAAACTGTTATGTAGCAGACTAGCAACTGTCCCTCAACTTACTATTGGGAAAATCGTATAAACTTATTTAGACTTTATAAATGTATTTATAAATTGGTCAGGGAGAGACTGGCCTAGGAAGAACCTGGAGCCTGAGGCTCAAGTCCAAGCCCAGAGATCTTTGAAAGCCCTTTAAGGGAGTTTGCATTTCTCTGGGGCCCAATGCACTTCCTGGGCATTATTTGTACTAGGAACAGCTTGATCCCCAGAGGACCCTCAGAGGCTGCTTCCTGGAAAAAGGATTAGAAGATCAGTAATATGTAAATAAACTCTGCCACCCACATCCCTGCTCTGAGGAGGTCACTGCAGCTCTCTGTGCCTGCACAATAGCCCTTCAGCCACTCATAAGCAGCAGAGTGACCTTAGGAGTTCTTTAGAGTCCTGTACCAAGAAACAGAAATGTAAAGCACATGCAAATACTCATTTGCTAGATTCATTATTGTCGCTTCCAGGGGAAGTGGGAGGGAGTTCGGCTTTGAAGATGGAAACCATGCAACTTTCCTAGAGTCCTTCTGAGTACCTTATACTTCGTCTGAGTATGAGAAATTCTCTAGGCTTTAGCTCAGCAGTTTTACGACCAATATTTTCAAGTCTTTAAAGATGTTCTCATCCACCTCCGAAGAGGAAGGGAAAAAGCACTGTGGCAGTGGCCTCTGGAAGTCAGAGATCATAAAACCAAAATGGAAAAAAAAAGACTCAATGTTTTCATTCATTTGCAAATTAATGGCATTTAAAAATATGCATTATCTACAAACCCTATCTTTTCAGAAAAAGAAAGCATTAACAAGAAATAGAACATGATATTAGAGTAAATGATAGGTGAATAACCAAATGTATCTTTTTAAAAAACTCATCAAGTTATCCTTGTCTTTTTCACATTTTATTCTTTGAGAACCACTGTATTATGAATTCTTTTCTGTGGATCTAACATTTTTGTCTCTATCATAAATACTTTGAAAAGTATGCAAACAGGTTATTTTTAGGTAGCCACTTTCCAAAACTCCTCTATTTAAAAGATTAACCAGCTAATGATTTTATTGCTTAATAAAATATTCTGGGGGAACCGGTCACTTTCCGTTTTCAAGGCAATCTGTTGGTTTTTCTTCCTCGGCTTTAAAAATTATGCCTGTTATTCCTCTACATGTTTTGCAAACCATTGTTGGCATTTTTTGCAACAAAAACCTCTAGGCCATCATGAGTTATGTAAAGTCTCCACTACATCAGGGGACCAAATTTGTATTGGATTTGGGGAACTATGCCTTACATAGTGGACTGCTTACTTATAAATCATCAGGTCAACATAGCCTAATGCAAAGACCTGGATTGAACTTTGGATTTTATACTAGTTGTAACAGAACACTGATGTGTTGTTTGTTCACACCTGTTCTCACTAGTCTGATTCATTGGAATGTTTATTACATTCTTTGCTCTCTGAGTGAACCTAAGAATTTTTTTCCCAATCCCTTTCCCCATTGTCTCCTTAGTCTCTGGAATAATCATGTTCCTTCCAGAGTAAAACCCAAAGATAACTTTGACATAAGCTCTTTTCATTTTTTTAACCCAGGTTGTTTTTTAATGTTTTAACCATTAAGCAGTATTCTGAATTTTATCTACAGATTAACTGAATTCAAAATATTAACTGGTGATTACTTCTAAGCAACGTTTATGCACAGTGTAGATCAGTGAAGAGAACTACTTGGATATCTAAGCCCAGGCAGAGGAAATCCATGAGCATATGGAAATTCTCTACTTATAGAAGTATCTGATATATGTAGACTTCTAACGTAAGAACATTCAAGTAAGAGTTCCTGTCCTGGTTTCTTCTGAACTTTTCATTTGAGATACAAAAGTAAATCAAGTGGCCCTAGGGTTTGTTATTAATACAATCACTTAATGCCTGTGTCTCCCACTAGACTGTAAACAGCATAAATGCAGGAACTGTGTCAGTTTTGTTTACTATATACTTTTTAAAACAAAAGTCTCCTGAATAAATGTTTTTAATGTCCTAATATCAAAGGGAAAGGTATTTAATCTAAAAAGGCAGCTGGTTGATATTTGAAGCAAACACCTGGGAACAGAAGAAGGCTGCTTCTCTGTGAGTGTCCACCCAAGGCGCCCAAATGCCAAAGACAAGAGAGAACTGGTCACTCCAGTCACGTGTCTAATCTTGTCAAAGAAAAGAAAAAATTAAGTAAAGTGGTATCATTTCAGGAAAATGGCTCAATTTGTGTTTTTTGTGTGGATCAGGTATAATGATTAAAAATGCATAATGTTAAACTTCCATAGCTAAATCTAACCTCTTTCCACCGAGTGCTACTTACAATTAGTATTGTGTTTGGTATAGTCACGTTCAGTTTACCACTGCTTCATTCTCTGCACTGCGTGTTTATGCAAAGCCTGATGATTATGCTTGCAGACTGACTAATGCTCTTTAAAATTGTGTTGATATCTCAAAGTGATTGATGCAGCACATTCATTGCATTTTTGAAGCTGCTTTATCTTGATACTTGTTTCAAAGCTAGTGCACCAGGTGGAGGGGGCGGGGGAGAGGGGGACGATGACACATAAAATTGTATGTCAAATGAATGCATCCAAAACCATGATATGAGGATTCCAAATTTATACTATTTGGGACATGTACAGATGCAACCTATGAAACATTCAGAAAGCTCCAGATCAGAGAAATCAGAAATTCTCCAGATCTCATATCCATTAAGGAATAGAAATCTGGACTCAGCCTTCTTTATTGAGATCGATTTCAACACTGGAACTTTAAGGATCATCATTTCCAAAACAGATGAAAGGCTATTTATTATTCCTACAGTTCTCTGGAATGTAAACCTTACTGTGTGTGCTTTGGAAAGTACTAAGCTCAACATTTTAAAAAGTGAAATTCTTAAATTTTGGTAAACTCTCTAAGGATAAGTTGAATTTTTTTATATATTTCTAAAGCCTTGGTTTTGGTATGATCATATAGATATAGAACATGTTCAGTTACAAATTGGAAATTTCAGCTAATAGGTGATGTTTCCCAGATGTGTCTGCACGTTGGGATCACACTGCACCCAGCCCGGATTCTGATTTAACTGGTCTGGAGTATGATCTGGGCTGTGAAATTTATAAAAGATCTCGAATTGATTCTAATGTGCAGACAAGTTTGGGAACCACTGCTACAGTTCAAGGGCATTCATTAGCTCACAGCATTGTCCTCCGTTGAGCGCTTATTCGAGTACTCACTGAGAGAAAGATAGAAATACAGGTGTTACTTGAATATGGGAGGGCTTCTCAATTAACATCTGGTTACTCCTAAGGCCTTGTTCTGTGACCATTGGTATGCACTGTATCTGGAAATTTATATTTATTTATAAATAAATATATAAATATATAAGTGATATTTATTTTCCTATATTTGTTTGTTAGCATTTATAATGACATGTAGATATGCTAAGTTCCACTTTAAAATGTTAACTGGCATAGTTACTCTCAACCATCCAGGCTGTCCCAGTTATCCTGATTAAATGCTGCAGGGTCATTTTTGAGTGTTCTTCCTCTTAAATACTGGCAAGTCTTTTGGATTCTTCAGTCTTTCTCACAACAGCCTCTTCCCTTTTGTTTTCCCTCTTAGTAACCTGGTTGAGCTGTTAGGATTTTGTTCTTGATTCTTTTATTCTTTTTCAGAAAATAATTAGTTAATTAATTTTTATTCTTTTACTCTTTATTCTTATTATAGCTTCCAAACCAATGTATGATTCTAATCTCTCCCTTCTCCAGTCCATCCTATATTCTAGATTGTTCCATCTAAGTCTACACTTAATCCATTACTTCCGAGGCTCTCATTTTACACAGAATCAAATTCAGACTTTCCAGATTGATGTTCAAAGGTCTGTGCAATCAAAATTCTACATATCTAACTGCACTCACTTCACATTACTCCCCTATATGTGTCTGTTGTTCTAGTTATTTTCTGTAATCTTATTAGTATTTTTCTGCTCATTCTCCTGGGTTCAGACCAGTCCCTCTGAGCCAAATCGCCCTCTCAATTAATTCCTCAAGGCCCAGATTAAATATCATGACTTCTATGAGCCCTCTATTTTATCACTAAAACTGAATGAGATTTTTTCCTCCTGAGAAGGCTTATAGAACTGAAGCTGCCATTAGTACAGCCTTTATCTTATGCTGGTCTGGAGTAGAGAGATTTGAGTACCTGCATTATGTCACTCTGTTGCAGGTTTCTGGAGAGCAAGGACTATATCATAAACATCTTTTGCCCTTCACAGCCATCAGCTGAAGACCTCCACATACATAATCAGTGCATCATAAATACTTGTTAGCTTGTATGAGTGACATCTAAAAGAAATGGTTGTAAATAAATAGGCTGTTTTATAGCATCTTCCTACATTAGACTATGTTCACTTGAATATTTGACCTCCATGCATTTTTCTTACACTTTCCGGCTAGTTCTTAGGAAAGTGAGAAGCTCATAACATTGATTTTCCCTTGTGTGATTTTGTAAGACAGAAGCAAAAAGGAAAGCATGCTTCTCAGATTGCTCTGAAATAAAATCCCTCCTAAGCTATCTTGTAATCTTATCGCAAGGTATAAATAGCAGCTTTATAGATCTGAGAGGGAGCCTTTCTGCAAAGTCAGCAAAACCATATTATGAAAATATTTGTTTGAATCTAGAATTGGTAATTTTAAAACAAAACTGCAACAGACTGTGCTTTTCTTTTTGCTTCTTTATTTTTAATGGCTCATGAAACTATTGCAGCCTCTCTCCCTTTGTTCTGCCCTTGTTTGACCTGTACATCAGCTACCTAAAGTTAAGTGAGTTGGCAACAAGATTTTCCTTCTTCTAAAATGTGGTCCTGGAAGAATTTATCATTTGAAATGGGCTTTTAAAATTCTTATTTAGAAAACAATAGGAAGATTTACATTGTTAAAAGTACGTCTATGCTAAATGAAAGCAGCTACAGATTTTTTTTTTTTAATTGAAGCTACCCACAGGTATTGTCAAAATGGTCTCTCAACTGAAGTGGAAATGATACAGTATCTCCTAGAGGGGTCAAAGTAACTGTTTATTTATACTTAGCAAAACAGCTCAACCACTCAGGCACAGAAAATTTGCATGGCATGATGGGTTAAAAATGGCCCCAAATTCCTACAGTTTATCCCATAAAGAGGTAGGATCTATCTTCTCACCTCTTGAACCCAGGACATGCTTTGTAACTTGTTCTGATCAAATGATGGGATGGAAGTCACATTAAGCACCTTCTAAGCAATGCCTCCAGACACTTGCAGCTTCCGCTCTCACTTGCTTGGATTCTTTCAGGTTGGGAATAAGCCCAATCTGGTCTCCTTGGGAATGAGATGTCACAGTGAGAGAGAGACCCTAAACATGTGGCCAAGTCCATGTGGAAGCAGCCAGTCCCCAGCCGACATGAGAACTGGCCACAAACCATCAGTGATCCCAACTGACACCGTGTAGGACAGAAGCAATGCCCAGCTGCACCCAGTCCTAAACAAATGAATGGTTGTTTCAGGCCACCAAATTTGGGGGTTGTTTGTTACCCAGCAATAACCACTGATAGAGGTGGCTTGAGGGGTTTTGTAATAGGGCATGGAAATTTCAAGAATAATAAACTGGATAGTGAATAAAATATATTTATAAATAAATTGGATTGGTTTGTGTATGAGTTTTTACTTCTTCCTTGCTGTTAAGAAGAATCCACCACTGTAACATCTTTTCTAGGAGGTAATAGAGCCGAAGTAAATAGCCTTGAAAAATATAAAGAAGGTCTAAAACTTACAAATCTATATATTATCTATCATGTACCAATGTTTACTATCTAGAATACAGCAGTGAACCCAATAAAGAGAGGGAGAGATATTTTAAACGGGGAGTGGGGGGAGGCAATAATTTTTTTTTTGAAGTCCAATGATAAAAGTTACAAAGGAAATTAAAGCAGACTAAGAAATAAAGCATGACAGAATAGGGGAGGATCATCCCAGGTGCATAAAAGAGCAGGTGAACAGTATGGTGTCAGGGCACATAGCGTACTCGTGGGACACCAGGAGAGCTAGTAGGGCTGGTGTGGCATGTGGTGGGGAGGATGAAATGGAAGGGGTGGCTGTGTCAAGCCCAGTGTTTGTGGGAACAGTAACAGCTACCTTTGAAGTGAGATTGACCAGTTCATAGGGGGAAATTACCCAACTTTTCCACAAATGTTGGTTGTGTGAAAATTGTCAACTGAGTTATAATTTTTAGAAGTTGCTCCAGAGTAAAATTTTCCATAATTCTTGTAAAATTATAAATATCTCAATTTTTTTTCTAAGAAATAGGCCAAGCTAGAGAACTGCATGGATTTTCAAAAAGCCCTCCTATATTAGAAAGCTTGAGTGGCAATTTTGATTAGCACTAGAGAATGACATGAATTTTCAAAGGCAATAAATCTAGGGCTTTCTTACAAATCCAAACTTAATAAAGGAACTATCTGTATGTGCTATGGACTGAATTCTGTCTTCCCTAAATCCATATGTTGAAGCCCTAACCCCCATGTGGTTATATTTGGAGATAGGGCCTTTAGGAGGTAATTAAGATTTAATGAGGTCATAAGGGTGGGCGCTATGGGATTGGTATCCTTATAAGAGGAGGGGGAGACACTAAAGAACTTTCTCTTGGCCCTTTGAGGACATAGCGAGAAGGCAACCATCTACAAGCCAGGAAGAGAGCTTTCACAAAAACCAAATCAGCCAGAATCTTGATCTTAGGCTTCCCAGATTCCAAAACTGTGAGAAATAAATTTTTGTTTTTTAAGCCACTCAGTCTATGGTCTTTTGTTATGGCAGCCTGAGCGGACTAAGACAGTATGTTTATAGTGTCTGAGTTCCTGCCCCATCATGAATGCTACATCTAAAATAGAAATGTCCATATAAATTATGATTGTCTTTTTTGATTATCAGAATGTTTTATGGTCCCTCACACCATTGTTGTTTCTTTCTAGTTGATTGGAAAAATACACCAAGAATTATAGAGAAATTCAGTAACTGTAAAATGATCACACATTTTATGCATCACAATATATTGTGCATTTGAAAAATAATGCACACAAATACAAGACCTGTGATTTTTTTAGTTTGCACAGATAACGCATAGTGTTCCCAGGGATTCGTACACTCCTTGAAACAAGTCTGTTAATTTGCCTCCAGTCTTGGGGCCAATCTACAACTTACCAACAAGGATGATTAAGTACCTATTGAAATGGTACTATACTATACAGTTACTATAACTAGCTACCTCTGTTGGTTCTTCAAACTGCACACTTATATTTCTTTTGGTGGGTATCACTTAAATAATGCAAAGTCTTCTGACTCACTCACCCCTAGCAGTTTCTTCCCATTTGCCTTGTGGCTTTAGAATCTCAGAACCTTAGCTGAAAGGAATTTTAAGAGACACCTAGTTGAATTCCTTATATAAAGCCCAGAATTTACAGTGACTATTTAGAGGTAGAAGCTGTACTTCAACCCAAATATCCTTTGAGTTATGTTATTCTAATGCTAATTTTGAGCTTTTTAATAGAAGTTTCATACATATTTTTAAACTTTTTTCATGCATGCATTTTTTCCCTAAGTTTTTGGAGCCTTCAGAGATCCCTTGTAGTTTGGCAGTGCACCTCTTTAGCAACCACTGTATGATTGGCCATCACTTGCTTGTATTTATAAAAGATAAATTGAGATGTTAATTCACTCAAAACTGCCCCGGATTCTCTCTCTGGTCTGTGCTTTTTCACCACTCTAAGACTGGAAATACTCTCGCAGGTTTATTCTTGAAAAGGTTGAAAGTTTCTACCAGGAGCAAATTAAAGTAAACTGGATAAAATATATCCAGGTAGAAAAATACTATTTGTTTCATTTAATAAATGAATCAACACAAACACATACCAACACATTCCAAAATGCCTGGAGATGTAGGCAATAACTTAATTGAATTATAGAGCTTTGATTTTGTTATTATTTTGAAAGATCATAAATGTGTTATGCTCCCTTGGCCATACAGTTTACCTCTCTTTGCATAGCATGAGAGATGATCTCATCTAAGAGAAACAGTTACTGGGAAAATGAAAACTGTTTTATGATGGAAATATTGCTGGAATCCCATATTTTATATGTCACATAGTAATCTGACCTCACGATAAATTCACACACACACACACACACACACACCAACTAATCCTACATTCTTGGGTGTCACTTAACTAAATTCTTGTGAAGAACTGATAAAATAAGTAATACCTACCAAAGAGTCATGGACAAGATATTTCTAGGGGGATAGACCATGCTGCAAATAGATCAAGTAGGTAAAAATCCTTAAAGAAATAGCAAAGGCATCTGTGAGAAACTGAAGATACGTAAAAGATATGCATAATGAGAACTGGTGCAATAATCTGATATAATCAACAGGAGATAGAGGAACTGATTTTAATTCTTCTGACACCATAACAGTAAATTTAATTGTATCCCATGTAATTGTTCTGAGTGTCTGAAGAGGGTATTGTTGTAGTACTTGCTGATGTATATTGAAGGCTATTTGAAGATAATATGTAATTGCTCCTATCGTGCTGAAATTGTGTGGGGCTAATTTAATAATCCTTTATATTCTGTTCATATGCTTTTCAAATGTGCTTAAATATGTAGGTCTAATTTCATTTTTTGGCAACCCAGTGAAAGAAAGCTAAATACTCTCACTGGCTTTTTATTAACAGAGACACTCATATGACCTATCTTCCTACACCACATTCCCTGTAGGTCACCTCCTTCTAATGTAGTTGAGAAAAGTATTGCCAGCTCACTCTTTTTCTCCTTTTGTTATTTGATCATGTCCTTTGGTTTCTTATAGCAACAGGATTTTTTTAGATCACTGTTTTTTAACTCTTTGTTTTTGAGGAGTTTTATATAGACGAGTAATATTTTTAAATAGCTTTACCTTTAAATGTACTATATGGCCCTTGTGAAATCATTTATATAAGAATGTAACATATTTGGTTACAGTACATTACATTATATTACGTATATTAATACCTGGCAAGAACCATTCAAATTATAATATTTCTTTATTTATTATGAAACTATCTTTGAAAGGTAACTGATTGATTAAATGCTGAATAACTTTACCTGAGAACTTTGACTATGTTTTATATATCCATATATTTCAAATGACTAGCACAGTGATGTTCATACAATATATTCTTGATTTTTTAAAAAAAATTCTTAATGAAATGAATTTAGAGTTCAAATGCTATTACTACACAGGCAATGTGAGGCATCCATAAGAACTATTCAACATAAAATCAACTTAACACCCATGATGGAAGAGAAGACAACCTTTGGGTTAGAAATTGTGTAAACTGATTGTTGCAGAATGGTTAGGCTACAGTTACAAAGACTTTTTCTCTGTGTTTTTGGTGTATGTCCTCTGTTTACAGCTGTACAATTCCAGACATGTTTGAAAAGCATGGATTTATAGGATTTATAGCTACCTATTGTGCCATCTACTTTCAGTAACAGTTGGTTTCCTAAATGAATTGGCAAGTAGGCATATCACAGTAGTGTTTTGTTTTATTTTTTATGATGTTAGAAATAGTTTGCAAGAAAAAAAAAAAAAGAAAGAAAGAAGTAGTTTGCTTTTGAGCAGAATAGGAAAATCTTTGTGCCTGAAGTGGCTTTTGGCAAAGCTTTAAGAACCATTACTCCTATAAAGGACAAGATATGGTTTGAGTAATTTAGTAGTGCTAAGATGTCATATTTTTGAGACATCTGTTTTATGGCTTTCCTGAATAACTGAGCCAAACACCTCTCCCAGGAATTTAACAACTTTTGTCTCTAAATTCCTAGGTAAACAATAAATTGTCTTCCTCTTTGAAAAAAAGTTGCCATGACAACTTGGCAAGCTTGGGCTATAGAAGTCAAACACCAAGAAGTCAAAAAGCTTTAACTTTCAGTATTTTCAAAGATGTGATGTTGTTTTGAGAAGCTCTGATTTAAGTGAAAATGAAGGTGTATGTTCACATAGCCATATCAGTAACTGTAATTACTGATTACTGACAAAAAAATGTATATTTTTGCAGCTAATCCATTGTTTAGCATAATGATACTCTTATTCTTTATGTTAACTTCAAGACTGTGTCTTGATTAATTACAGGGATTTAGGGGTTAAGGAAAATACCAAAGTCATTTTAGATATGTTGATTGCAACAATTATACCGAACTCTATACTGAAAGTTTGTAATATTAAAGAAAATATCTATCTGGCAATTGTATAAGAATTTGGCAGCATCATAAAATCTATTACATAATTCATCTAAAGATTACATCTCTGACCTCAGTGTTGCTGAACTCTTTATAAAAATACTAGCAATAGGGAAAAAAGATTAAATTTTTAATTTAAACTCACTGAATATTTTCTTCAAAACCACCCTTTTATACCATTCATTGAAAAATCAAATGAATCATTATTGTTTGTTATTCAGATTTGATGATTTCTGGCTGGTTAAATACAAGTTTTCATTCCTTCTGTGTGATTTGCTGGACTACCAGATGCGAATGGGAGATGTTTGTTATCTAGATCTATAAATCTGTAGATAAGGTTGTCTTATTCAACATTGCTTAAGTCTCTTTTCGTGCAAGTTAAGGAAACTTGTTTGTCAGTTCGGATTCTTTTGGTTGGTAATAACTCAACTCAAGGTGTTTTAACAATAGAAGAGATTTAATGGTTCATCTAAGTGGTTGAACAAGCCCAGGAGTTGGCGCACTTAGATATACTTGGTCAGGGATCTGGCTTTTTCTTTGCATTGCTTATGGTTCTGTCCTTATCTATGTTTGCTTTATCTTCAGGCAGGATTCCCTCTTGGTAGAAAATGCTGGCAGTAGTTCCAAGTCTCATATCTACACATCTCAGCAGTCAGAATCAGGGAAATTATCTCCTCTCTACCTAATCTCCAAGATGACTCACTAATTGGTCCTTCTTAGGTTATGTGCTCATCATGCCCACCAACCATTGTTGCCAGTGGAGTGACACGTGTAGAATGGCTTGTGCCCAGTGTCAAGGAGGGTACTTACCACTGAAAGCTTCCAATGGTGAAGCACCAGACAATAGGAAGGAGTTGAAGGCACAACCACAATGCTTGTTACTCTCCTAGAACCCAAGCAACCAGTGTCATCACGTTCTGGAAGGGAGGGCTGGAAAATCATTAGGATAGAAGCTCTCCTGAGTTTCATAGAATCTTATTCCTACTCCTTTTTTTGTATCTCCTTTTCTCTTTTTTCTCTGCAGAACTTTCTTATCTTTCATCGTGGGTATACTTGTAATTTGTACATGATACCTAGAGTTTAATTGGAGATATAGGATTTTTTTTTTTAATTTACTGTTAACATTTAATCAACATCTTTTCTCAAGATGTACATTTGGGGTCATATTTTTTCTTTTAGTCATGAAGCAAAATCTATTTAGAATATTGCTTAGAATATTCCTTTCCTTCATGTAGTCCCATATATATATAAATATATATATATATATATATATATATATATATATATATTTATATATATGTGATGACTTGTGAAAAGGTACATGGTATTCTTATTTTGACTGGATTTCAAGAATAATTATATTTTATATAATTAGCACTTAAATAATAAATGCATTAGATGAAATTCCATCCAAAAATTTATTATTCAAATCATAGACCCTCCATTCACTAAACATTAATCTTACATATACCTGAATATTTTTAAATACATTCTGTTTAGTGACTTCTCAAACTGATAAGCACATTTACATTTCATGATAAAACAAACAACCAACAACATAAAAAACTAATTGTGATTCAAATTAGTCAAGAATCATGTGATTTTCTGGGTGTTCCTCAGCAAAATTGCTTTTTAAAACATTTAAATCTCTTCATTGAGTGAGAAACCTGAAAAATAAAGGTTTTGTGACAGGTACCATGTTGATATCAATAATGAGAATTTAAATAAAAGTAGAATTTAACAACCCAAATTATAGGGGAAAGATGTATTATCTCAATTTCTAGGACCATTAAATGAAAGCAGTGCCTAATATAACCCTAGTTTAAAAGGAGAAGTTTGAATTTGTTGTCACTCAATAGTAATTACAGTTCAGGCTTTCAGAAAAGACTAGTTCCAAAAGGGACATTTTTTGTTTGGGCAGCAGCAATTAGAGAGAGCCCTAACATTACTGTTTTAGAAAAGACTATTGTACACAGATTGTTCATTTGCCTTTAAGTTTTGTCTATATAACAGTTTATTTTAAAGAAGCTTATTACTTTTATATTTTTAAAATCTAATTCACTTTCCTTAGAGGTTATTTAACTCATTTGGCTATTTTGAAGAATACTAACACTCCTAATTTCAATAGGATCATTTTTGTTTTTTTGTTTGTTCTTTTATGAATTTTAGGAACACCTTTGTTCTTTTTTTTCTTTTGAGGGCTTTTACCTTCTTTTTAATGAAACTCTGTGTAACTCTGAATTATATAAGTTTGATATATAATGATTTAAAGGCTTCTCGTAAAAAGGGGGTCAGAAGGAAGAAAAAACATTTTTTGATCCTAGGACAATAAAGGTATTACAAAAATGTAACTGATGTGAAAAAACGTCCATTAAATGTTGCACTCTGAATTCACCTGAAAAAGAAAAAAAATGCTACAAGTGGATTCATCTTAGAGGTATTGTTTTAAATAGCAGTCAGTGTCAACACAAAGCTTATAACAAGAACCATGTATGATTACCTCTATCTTTGCTTGCCACAATTCTGACACACTCTCATTTTTAGGGTAAAAAAAAATATTTACACAACTCTAGGGAAAAAGCAAAATAAACTGATAAAATGGAGAAATTTCAAGAAGCCATAGTCAAAAGTAAAATATACTTTTTTACCTTCTAAAATAGAAATTAGAATGCTTTAGGCAAATTTAGCTAGTACTGAGTAGTCACTGAAAAAAATAAATGCTTCTCTTTTTTTCCTACCTTTATTGAGATATAATTGATATGTAACATTGTGTAAGTTTAAGGAGTACAACATGTTGACTTGATACACTTATATACTGTAAAAGCTAGCCACCATAGCATCAGTTAACATCTCCATCACGTCACATTATTATCATTTCATTTTTGTGGTGAGAACATTTAAGATCTATAATCTTAAACTTAGATCCCCAGAACTTAATCGTCTTATAACTGGAAGTGTGTACATTTTGACCAACATCTCCCCATTTCACCCCCTTCCAGCCCCTGGTCACCACCATTCTAATCTGTTTCCATGAGTTTGGCTTTTTTAGATTCCGCATATAAGGGATATCACTTGGTATTTATCTTTCTCCATCTGACTTATTTCACTTAGCACAATACCCTCAAGGTCCATCTGTACTGTCCGTGTCCTTGATGTGCATTATTCTTTATTATTATAGGAGGACACAGATCATAATTACTATATATCTCGGATATATGGTCCATCTGATTCTGCCAGCCGGGATTTGTGGGTGAACATAGACCAAATGGAAAAGGACAAAGTGAAGATTCATGGAATACTGTCCAATACTCATCGACAAGCTGCAGTAAGTGCTTTGACATTTTGAGTTTCTTTTTCTTCTTCTGTGAAAAAAATTTTGCTTTAATTGACATATTAACATTGTTGTGATCACTTTTCAAGTATATTTAGTTCTGCAATTGCAGTTTAGATTAATAACTGCATATAAGACGTTATAGAAAATGATAAAGAATTATTTTGAGAAGCCACCATTAAATTAACCATTAATTAATTAATTTAATTAACCATTAACTTCTCCAGTAAGTATGATGAGTTGCATATTCAATTTAAAGTTGTGATTTATCTTGGATGATTTTCAGTTTTCATGTAATTAGAGAACATGCATGTAATCCATGCATTTAGAGAACATTTTTTTAAAATTACATTAATTTGCTATCTTCCATTTTACATGAGTTTATTACCCTTGGTCTGAAAAAGATTTAACCAGAAACATTCACAATTCAGATAACACATGTAGCTCAAATTATGGATTTATGTGAAAAAATTTAATATAAAAGAAAATAATTATGTGAAGAAATTTAATATAAAAGAAAATAATTAAATCTAGAAGACTCCAAACATATTTTAAGTCTGAGCTTAAATCATTTACCAGTGGTGGTTCCTTAAACAAACAATTTAACTATTCTGAGGCACAGTTTCTGAATCTATATACGGGGGATGACAGGAGATATGAATACAGGCCTCACTTAGCTTACATGGTCACTGATATCGTGTTCTATGTGTCAAGTTGAATGCTTTCATGGATTAGCTTTTTCAATCTTCACAACAATTCTATGATTTAAATATTATAACCATCTAGGTATTGAAGATAAGAGAACTTAATCTTGGAAAAATCAGCCTAAGGGTCCCCTGCTAGTAAGTTCTGTGACTCAGGTGTTAACCTAGGCAGTCAATTCCCCATTCAAAATGCATGTGTAAAAGTTATCACACTTGGTTCACAGAATGTTCTTTGATAATCACTTTATCAAAGATGATGCCTGATTTAACATTTTAAAAGTTATTTGGTTTTGTTGCCATGGATTATAGTGGTGATCTTACTATCAGTGAAGCCATGTCTTGTTCAGTTTATCATGACATAAAGAGAAAACAAAATAACTTTAACATTTCAAGGGCTATTGCCATTATTGATACAAAGATAGAACTAATAGAGTAATGGCCAATCTGATTTAAAGAGGCATTGATTTGATAAATGTAAAATATCAAAAATTTTGACCAACAGCCTTCATTGTATATGTGTAGATGTTCCTATGTCAGGAGATTGACTTCTAACAGTTAAAATGGAAATTATAATTCACCATCATGATTCATTGAGGCTGAGAAGTAAACGAAGTAGCCACTTCCCCTTGCTGAATTCCATCATCCCTTTCCTTTCCATATTCAAGCAGTCTCAGAGAAGATGACAGATTCAGAAATGATTCACTGTCTGGCTTAGAACAGATCTTCAAAAGAAGAGAAAATGAGAAAGATTAGATTAGGACCATGTTTTTTCAGAAATGTATTGCATTTGACAATCTTCCCACTATATTGCAGTCCCTAATAGTGTAAAATATACTTTGTAAGAGTTTGAACGTTTGCGTATCCACTTTGAGAGTCCATGAATTGGCCCAGTTCTGGTGTCGGCCACTGTGGGTGATATCTGTAAGCAGAGAAAGAAGTTCATCAGTTAAAATATTAGCTGATTTCTTCTTACACTTTCTCTTGTGCTCTCCCACAGGGGAGGCAGTTCATGTGTCCTGCCTTTCCTCAAAGAAGATTGGTTTCTCTTTGGAATAGGGTTTGCTTGGCTGCCTTGTAACAGCTCTCTGATAGTCTCAAGATATATTATGATGATATAAAGATCCATTTTTTTATAATTGTGATTTTGAGAGTGTCATTGTTTGTTGCTTTCAACACCAAAGGTTGGCTTAAACACAAATGGAAAGACTTGAGCTTGAGCTTGAGCTTGTAACTTATCTGGTGCGCCATGCATTGATTTTTAAATATATATCACTGATAGAAACCTTTATTTTAGCTACTCTGCATTGGTTTTCCATGATAATCTAAGCCATTGTCAAGTATTTCTTAGTGTTAGAAATTGGTCCTGTACCCACTTTCTCTATCACCACCAACAGAACATACATACACACACACACACACACACACACACACACACACATACACATACATGCTCACAGGTAAACAATTTCCATTTACAACAATAGAATTGATAATATTACTGAGTTACGTATTTTTGGAAAAATTTGCCACTTGGACTCCTTCATTTAAGGCGTTTTATACCTTGGAACTTATAAATTTACTTACTAGAATATTTTATAAAAATTTTGTACATTCTTTCATAAGTATGATTGTTGAATATTAGTTTGAAGATTTCCAAATTGTAGAGAGTGATCCATTTTTTAGTATTTCTTCAGTTGGCCTCCCCGTCTTTCCAATCCTGCCTTGTTCTCTTGGCTCCATTTCTATTATGCCACCCTTGGAGTAGAACCAGGTTTTAGAGGTGATGACAGAATTGTAGTGTTAAGGTATTGTTACAGCCAGGGGCCCAACGATACCCTCTTCCTCCTGCCCCTCTCCACACACAGCATAGGCACCCGGCCACAGCTACTCTCCCCGCTGTGATACTATTGAGAGGCTTAACCACAAGGGATAATGGCAAGCGGGAAACAATGACTCACTTCACTGATTAGGTTCCCTGAAATCATAATCATCAAAATCCTTGATGCAAAGCTCTCTGGTAATTTGGCTGGAAACAGGATTTAACTTTAAGCCCTAAGGGAAGAGGGGGGTTTCTTAAATCTTACCAGCAACTGATGTAATTTTCATACCCAAGGGCATCCTTTCTGTCAACAAATTAGACAAAAAAGAGAATAGAAAGATCTAGCCTAGGGTAAGACTCGGGGCAGTCGGTTAACTAACCCAGCCCTGGGCAAACAGGAAAGGAAGTGAGAAAGCTGAAGATTGGATTTCCTGAAGATATAGTTTCCCTCCCCTTTCCCAGCTTCCTCAGAATGGGTCAGAGGAAGACATGGGAGTGTCTGACCTGGAAACATAATTTTTTTTTTTTTTTTTTTAAGAAATTCATGTTTTTTTATTTATTTATTTATTTATTTATGACTGTGTTGAGTCTTCGTTTCCGTGCGAGGGCTTTCTCTAGTTGCGGCAAGTGGGGACCACTCTTCATCGCGGTGCGTGGGCCTCCCACCATCACGGCCTCTCTTGTTGCGGAGCACAGGCTCCAGATGCGCAGGCTCAGTAATTGTGGCTCACGGGCCCAGCTGCTCCGTGGCATGTGGGATCTTCCCAGACCAGGGCTCGAACCCGTGTCCCCTGCATTGGCAGGCAGATTCTCAACCACTGCGCCACCAGGGAAGCCCTGGAAACATAATTTTTTAAAGAAATATTTTCCCCTTCACCACCATCATTTGTAAATGTGGTCCAAACAGTATTTTGGAATCTTAGATTAATTTTCTAGAAAAGGAGGAATGTGGAAATAGAGTAAGAGTTTTCCCTTTTCTCCCATCTACAATAATATCATACTGTCAGAGCAGAGTAAAACTTAGAAGTCATTTAATTCACATTTTTCACATGCCAAAACACACTGATTTCTCTTTCCTTTTATAATGTAAAGTAAAATGATTAGTATTTATATTTTATATATATATATATATATACACACACACACACATGTATATGGTAATTTCATCACATGTTCCTTCAGATCTCCCCGTTGTCCTTTTTGTTTAAATCTCTCCATTGTTCTTTTTGGTTTAAATAACATTTCTTAAATCATATTTGCAGTAAAAACAGATGTTAAAACCTAGTTTTACAGTTGGACACATTAAAGGAAGGAGCATGTCTTCATAGATAAAGTGAAAATTTTGTAGGATTCCCTATCATATGACAAGCAAAGAGCCAAGCCCCTTACATTCAAATACTGGTATTTATTTGGGTTTTTTGTTCCTTATTCAAACTACACAGTTATCAGATTGCAGATCTAGAAGTTTCTAACTACAAACCTAGGAACCAGTCCAGACTTATTTTTCCTTCTATGAGGACCTTCAAATGCCACAATTTTGAGATTTTCTTATGTACTGTTAGATCCATATATTTTAGTTATTGCTGGACACACAGTTTGATTCAACAACCGGACAAATTAGAATTATTTTGTCTTTTGAAACCACAGTTTATGAAATTCTGATTCACAACTTCTGGAGAAGTACCACTGTCCCAGTAGAAGGAGTCTGGGGTTATAGAAGTTGTGAGACCTTGGCTCCAAAACTCATTTTCTCAGATTCTGGCCTCTTGGACCTCAATTTTATAACCTGGAATGAAGGGGAAAATGCCTGCCTTGACAACCTTCTGCTGCTACTTCAAGAATAAAAATGGGGCTTCCCAGGTCCGTCTGCCAATGCAGGGACACGGGTTTGAGCCCTGGTCCGGGAAGATCCCACATGCTGCGGAGCAACTAAGCCTGCGCACCACAACTACTGAGCCCATGCGCCACAACTACTGAAGCCCGCACGCCTAGAGCCCGTGCTCCGCAACAAGAGAAGCCACCGCAATGAGAAGCCCACGCACCACAACAAAGAGTAGCCTCCACTCACCGCAAATAGAGAAAGCCCACGCGCAGCAATGAAGACCCAAAGCAGCCAAAAATAAATAAATTTTAAAAAAAGAAAAAGAATAAAAATGAGATGTGAAAGGATGCTGAAAATAACAATGAGGTAGTAAGGCATTGTTTTTTGAGAGTCCTAATTCTTTACAACAAAAAATAGTAACCCCCAAGTAAGTTAATTCCTAAGTAATCTCTAAGAGTCTCTTTCTATAGACAGATATATATCTATATATTTATATCTATATAATATCTCTATATAATTTTCTGCCAAGAAATTGCCAGTGTGCTTTTTGCCAGACATAAACATACCCTGGCTTAAAAAAAAAATTTTTTTTTAATTATCTTTCTATATGTTAGTAAGAAGATTGATTCTTTGTATAAGAAACACTAGCAAAATGAAGTGCTGCTCTCCTGTGTCTCTGTCATAGAGCAGGTAAGGTTTTTGATGAAACTGGTATAGTTTTCGATGGTGGACTGTTTTAAAATTTAAAAATTGGACTGTTGTCTGTGGGGATCCTCAGATGACTCAAATATATACAGAAAACTTCATTAAACAAAAATTAGGCTTTCTGGAGGTATTTTCTTTTTCCCAAGGAAAATAACATCATTTCGACTAGCATTTCCATTGCTCTTACATTTCCATAATGTTGGTATTGAGAGAGCTATATCTGGATGCCTGTGGTGACTTTAGTCAACTGTTTTCTCATATTGCACAATTTCATTTTTTCTGCACATCAGAAAATCTGTTGATAAGTGCTTATTTTTCTAAACGATTAACTCAAAAGGCAATTTAATTTGCTATCTCTATTGGGCTATTATCTAGACCACATATTTTTGCCTGAGTCCTGTTCGCAGTGTCTAACAATAAGTTGCTTGTATTTTTTTTTATTTTTTGACTGGTTGAATAAACTTGCTGCATTCTGTCTTGTGAGTTGTTTCATTTCAAGTAAGACATACACAATTCATCAACCTGGACTCACTTGTCTTCATTTACAGGATTTTCCTCTGGTTTAATAACAGACTGAGTTGTGGCTGCATGTGTCTACCTTAATTTTGGTCTAATTAATTCATTTTACTATTATTATCATACTGAAATCATTTATCAACTTTGAGAATATCCTGAAGCACGTATTATTTGAGGGCCTTTTATGGAAAAGAAAGGCCTTCTTTTGTTCCATTCCATAGAATCAACATGAGCTCAGAGTAACTGAGCTCCTCTGCATGCCAGGCGTGTAAGCTGGTCCACTTCCCTCAAAGTGGACAAGGAAGGATGTAGTCCCTCTTCCACCAATGGCATTAATGACACAGGTTGAACATTCCCATCTAATATTTTAGACATGGAAGGAACTTTGGAAATTCTTGAAGATAGTGGCCTTGTGAAGTACAGTGTTCAATTTTTATGCATATTACAAACCTTAGTTTTCCAAAGCAAGAACACACCTTCTTTTTAAAAATCATACTTGAATTCATCATATTCCAGTTCAATTTAATCTCATTTCTCCAATATTGTGTCTTTAGTAGAGGACAGGCACCATTCTTTATATAAAGTTAGAGTCATAGGAAGTAATCATACATTCTCTGTTACCAGTGATGGCTGTAAAAAAATCCTAGATAGATAAATATCTACTCGGCTTTTTTTGTTTGTTTGTTTGTTTTGTTTGCGTTGGGTCTTCGTTGCTGTGCATGGGCTTTCCCTAGTTGCGGCGAGCAGCTATTCTTCGTTGCCGTACGCGCGGGCTTCTCATTGTGGTGGCTTCTGTTGTTTCAGAGCACAGGCTCTAAGCGACGGGGGCTCAGTAGTGTTGGTGCATGGGCTTAGTTGCCCTGCGACATGTGGGATCTTCCTGGACCAGATATCGAACCCGTGTCCCCTGCATTGGCAGGCGGATTCTTAACCACTGCACCACCAGGGAAGTCCTCTACTCATCTTTTTAAAGTCACAAGTGAGATGAATAGTTGAGGTTATCTGTTAAAACCCTCTTGGAAGGTTTCACATTAATCTTTTATAATTGTAACGGCTGCTAAAAAGGGACCCTGCAGCGAGGCAGCCATGTCTCAGGTGGAATGAATAAATCCATTTACTCCTGTCTTTCATCCTAGATTCTCTTCTCAGACCTGTTTTTAATCATCCTTTCCGAGATCTCTCTAGGACCCCATGAAGACTTAACAAGGGTTAATTTTAGATAACATGAGTGTAAAACATATTCTCATCCTGAAGTTATTCAATGATAAAGCTTTCACAGGACTCTTTTGCAAGGAAAATGCTTCATAGCACAGAAAAATTAGCAAAATATAGATGGACTATAATGTTCCTTAAGGGTAAATATAACTAAAGGCAAGTAGGTATAATTCTTGTGAAAAATCTTCAATTGTAGAAGATGAAAGACTTAAGACATTTTGGAATTGAGATTTCCTGAACAAGCTCGTATTTTAGTATCTTTTAAAAATATATTTTATACCTATTTTCAATATCTTTTTTTTTTGTCTGTTTCTTCTTACTAAATTATAGCCTGTGACTTAGGTGGTGGATGATTATTCTAGGCAAAACAGTCAAGGTCTCACATGGTTTGTTTATAAATTGCCTTCCCATCAGAACTTCTGCTGTGCCTGGAATTCCAGCCCCAGAAAGTAGGTGTCTCATCCTTTTTTCACTGAAGGTGCTCTGTTCCACTCCAGTGGGACCAGAAGTAGAACACTTTTAACCACTCTCAATTAATGATAAATTGCCAGGAATTTCTTGTTATGCAGCCACTCTGAGAAGAAATGCGAAGTTTTGCTCCTGATAAATAGGCTGAGTTTAGGCACCTGAGTCCTGATCCCTGCAGAGCAAACTGTAGATATGGGTGGGGTGGATAAAGGAGCAGCTCTTGGAAGCTGTGTTCAGAGGCATCAATTTACTTAGCTTTTGAAAAATCCAAAAATTGCCAACTGTGGCAAAATGTTAAAAACTGGTGAATCTGCATAAATGATGTGGGGGGGACTCTTTGGATTATTCTTGTAACTTTAATTTGAAATTATTTCCAAGTAAAAAGTTAAAAAAAAAATAAAAGAGGAGATGTTAGCAGAGGAGGTTGAAGAGTTAAAATTGGACTTGGCCTAAATTTTGATTTCAACCTGTAGTCAAGTTTTGAATGATTTAATCACCCTTCCCAGGAGCTCTGCCAGCACTGAATTCCAAATCTTAACACACTGTTACCAAGCAAGGACTCCCTGCCTGATGTGCATAGAAGCCAATACTGTGACACCTTTGTTTGAGAAAGGAAACAGCTTTATTGCGAGGTTGACTGGCAGGGAGGCAGGCAGGGCTCAAATCTGTCTCAGATCCAAGTTTGGGGCGAAATTTAAGGGGTTAGGGGAATTTCAAACTTGGAAGCTGATTGACTAGTCTCAAGTTACTTGTGCTGCTGGGCGCTGGATTTTCCTTATTGAAGGACTTCTCACTCCGTAAAGGGCACCAGTGGAAGCATTTCTATTCTTTGAGTTCTGTAGACTGAAGAGTCTAAGTTCCAGGGTCAGCCTGGAGGCCTGGGTTCCTGTCTTGCACACGCGCACTGCTGTCTCTGTAAAATAACTCCAGGTTTGATTAATCAACAACCTGATTTAAGGGAACAAAACCAATTTAAGCTGGTCAATGTTTTACGTGCTGTTTCAATGTCAGTTGAGGGGCACCTTGATATAGTGTTTAAGCATGTGGACTTAGAAACAGGCTGCCTGGATGTGAGTCCCCACTTTTGCCAACTATAAGCTGGGTGACTTGAAGTCTGTTATTTACTCTCTGTTAATCACTTTCCTCAGCTGTAAAATGGGAATGACAATAGTACCTACTTTCTAAGGCTGTTACTAGAATGGAATGATTTCACATTTGTACAATGTTGAAACCCTGGCTACTACAGCTCTATAGATTTCTGTTAAGATCGATACTAACTATCGTCATGTGAGCATTTTAACTTTAAAACAGTCATTTTCCAGTGACAGGAAAGAAGGGAGGACAGATTATGTCATGTGAGCATTTTAACTTTAAAACAGTCATTTTCCAGTGACAGGAAAGAAGGGAGGACAGATTATAATCAACGGAGGCAAGGGAGGGCATTTTCAAACTGTCAAGGATGAACTCATAGGAATACTTTTCCTTCCCTGTCCAAGTCTCTGGTCAAGGAAGTAACCAGTGTCATTGCCCTCAGGTGTACCGGGGCTGCAAAGAGGTTTTGCAAATCATTGCTTTAAAGGTGCTGGGCTAGGAGGTACCTCTATCCTTTACTTCCTTAAATGGAAAATTTCAGGTCAATTGAGTGCTAACAGATGAAGTGAGATGATGTTATCCGGAATCAAGTCTATTTATCCTTTTAACCCATTTCACGCTTGTCAAAGCTTCCTTACAGCACTGTTTTAGAGTTTCAAAGACCATTTATATGACATAAAGCCTTGACCACTCCAAGTGGGATTCCTGGGGCAGTCTCAGTAGCTCTGGGAGCTTGTTAGAAATGCAGAATTTTAGCTCCCTTCCCCCCAAGACCTACTGAATCAGAATCTATTTTAAACAAGAACCCTAAGTGATTGCCCTGCACACTCAGGTTTGAGAAGCCTGGTAGAATCATTGCCTTGTTCCTAGAGCAGCATGAAAAATTCAGAAGTGACGTCTGGTTCTCCCCTTCCCCTACCTGCCCTCCCTGGGCTTCTTTATAAAATCCTGTTTTACTTTCTGTGCCCTTGAACAGACTTATGTTCTGCACTCTGCCTGAATGGTAAATAGTCACATTAATTTAAGTGATTCTCAAAACATGCAAGTATAGGTAAGCTACTGTAAGCCAAGTGTTTCTGGGAAGCGTGCAATGGGAGAGATCGAAAGATATGATGATAATTCACTTAATCTCAAGTTCATATGAGCAAGCATCAGGTAAGTGCAAAATGTTTACATTTTGTTTTCTAATTTACCTGTAGTCCCACGCAGAGTGTCATTCAATATGCAGGGTTAATTAAGTTCTCAGTTCTGTTATGAAAAAAGTGCTGAAGCAGTTAGAATTTCTAACTCAGAAAATCAATTCAGTTGATGGGCTTTATTTCTAAAAGGAGCCACTCCCTTCCCTGTATATTTGCATATTGATTAGCCCCTTTCCATGGACATTTTGATATTTTAATTAGGTTTCCAGTGTTTTCAGTCACTGGATTAAAGACCCATGTCCTGTTCACTCCTCCCGGAGTGTGAGAGTTTGTTTAAAATTGCATTTTGTAAAAATCCTACATGGTAAAACTGTTTCGAGTCATCCTGCCCACTGCAGTTATTTTATTTCTGGAATATACTCAGCTCATTTATGGCCTAGAAGCAGGATCTTACTTTAGGGTATACCAAAAGAAGCTTGCACTTCTGTCAACCACATGGAAATGCCTCTGCATAGTACATTTTCTCTCTTTAGTAGTTGCTTGTTGTGGAAACTTACTGATTTAAATTTTTCTATCTATATCTACATACATATACATATATATACTCATATTTCTATCATTCTACTATCTTTTGGTTTATGTTACTTTTATAAGTGAATATATTTGTTAAATAGGTGAATAAACCAGTGAAAGGCCATTACCATTGACAATTGTAAAAAAAAAAATAAATAAATGTTCTGTAAGTTTAGAAAATAGGCCCTTAGATCTATCCTTGGAGGAGAAGAAATGGAAGCATCTGATCCTCAAATGAGCAAAAAAGAGTAGTTCAGGCTGTACCCATTATCTGGTGAGAAGGGACCCACCGTGTTGCCATCAGACCTCAGTGGTGTGCAGCTCACTACAGCTCCCCCCAGCATGGCACTAGTCCCTGTGATTTGGTGCATTTCATCTGAGAAGACTGCTCTGTACCTTCGTCACATTTTTTTGTGTGTGGCTTTTGCCTCAGTCACCTGGGAGCTTTCTAGCTATTTTCATTGTTATTAAATTTTAAAGAAAATTAAGTTATGTCTACTGAGAACAAAAACGTGAGTCACTGACAATGTTAAGAGTATCAGGTAGAGAACACAGCTATAGAAAGTCTGTTAATAGGTAGGAAAAGGATCACCAGTGTAAAAGAAGGGAGATAGAATTATATCGTAGTCAAGACTCAGGAGTTTTGGAGTCAAGCATATTGGATTGAAATCCTGGCTCTACTACTACTGGTGGTTTGAACTTATTACTTGTCCTTCTAGAGTTTTGTTTTGGAATACTTTCAAGATTATAAATAAACTTGGAAAAATTATTGAAAGGGTTCCCATATAGCTTTCACCATGCTTCCCCAAATATTAACACCTTACATACTCATGGTACAATTATCAATACCAAGAAATTAATGTTGGTGTGATACTCTTAATGAATCTATAGGCCTTATTCACATTTTGTGAATTGTCCCCAAACCATCTTTTTTCCTATCCAGAATCCAATCTAGGACCTACATTGCATTTATTTGTCAAATCTAGTCTCGTCTCCTCCAGCCTATGACAGGTTCTGCATCTTTCTTTATCTTTCATGAACTTGACATTTTGAAGAGTCTTTGCCAGTTATTTTATACAATGATCCTGATTTGGGGTTTGTCTACTGCTTCTTCATGATTAAACACAGGTCTCTATTTTTGGCAAGAATACTAGGGGAATGATATTTTGTCCTTCATCATGCATCACATCAGGAGGTCCGTGATGTCAATATGTCTCCTTACTGGTGATGTTAACTTTGATCACCTGCTTAAGGTGATGTCTGCCAGATTTTGTTTCTTCACTGTAAACTTACTATTTTTCCTTTGGTAATTATCTAGTTTCTTTTGGGAAGATACTTTGTGCATACCAACATCCTGTTTCTTGTCATACTTTCACCTAATTTTAGCATTCATACTTGCTAAATGCAGGCAAAATACTTAGCATAATGTCTGATATATTAAGTGCTAATTTCATTCTCCTAATACCAGTAAATACAGTAGTTATGATTATTTCAATATAACAAAACTGAAAACATCATAACGTTGCTGAGGAACATAATGTCTAATTGTCATATGATTCTATTAGAAAAGCAATATGCCTGCATTGATATTAGAAACAACATATATCAAATCATTCCCATCTACTTATTAGGAGTCAAACAGGGAGCTATTTTTATTTAGGAAATGAGTTTTAAGGAACTATTGCTATGCTAGACGCCTTCAGGTACATAATATAATATTGACTCAGTGCTTATGAAGGTCCAGGTGTCATTTGGTCGTTTGATCCTTAAAATAACCCTTTAAAGAAATGTGTTGACTACAGATGAGCAAACTGTGCCTTAAAGAGGTTAAATGATTTATGAAATCACACAGCTACAAAGTACCAAAGCTGGGATGTAATTTCAAGTCTGTCTGACTCTAAAACCATGCTAGATCATTCAAAAATTAGAAAAGAATCTTTGAAAATTTAAAAATAAAGTTCCATCTTTTTCCACTAAAAGAAGATTTTAAAATTTGTGTCTATGGTTAACAAAGGACTGCAATAATCTGTTCTAAGCATTTATAGGTGAATGAATGTTATGTGGACCTTATTCAGGTTCAAGAATGTTTTGTGCATTATGGAAGACTATGTCACATCCCAATTAAGAAATTAAATTTATTCATAGTTATATATAAAAAGTTATCTAATAAGGATTATTCAATCATTTTTATTTATTAGGGATATAAATATTACTGGAAATAAGATAATTTATTCAGGTATTTTGATGAAAGCCAGTATCACTAGAAATATCTATGTAAATAAAACAAAAAGTATCTTTTCTTAAAATTTGCATTTCCTCTCAAAGTTAATATTTGACATAAATAAGCAAACTGCAAATGATATGATTCCAATTTACTTCATCTAACTTTTGAAATTGTCTTTGGAAAAAATAATACCAATCTCACTTTGTCAATCATCATCATCATCACCATCATCATCCCACCTATTTGACAACTTCAAGATACAAACATGTGCCCTGCAAACATGAAATGATTTGAATGATTATAAATAGAATGTTAAAATATATGTATAGCGATTAATGATTAATCCATGAGTTTATTCTTAAATAAATGGATACTGCCCATATTCCCTGGACCCTTTGCTGTCATGAACTCACGAGATCAGCAGTTCCTAAAAGAGTAGTTACTACTAATTTTTTTCCCACAAGCTGCTTTCATCAAGGCTATACCTTATAAAGATGAAATCAAGGCTGGGGGAACCAGAAAAGTATAACCTTATTACTGTAAATAAGAAGCTGTCTTAAAACAAAAGGCAGTTTTTATTAATGACTTTTTAAATGGCTTTAGGATTATAAATGTGCCCACTCCAGATTCTTAACCTAATAGTTTCTGTCTTCAAGGTCTTACAAGCATTGACTAATTAATTTATGTTTGTAATACCACTGAGAAATAGGCAAACAAGTTAACCTGGAATAGAGTTTACATAGGATTATAATTCTTGTGTTATTAAGAAAGAATTAGCAGAGATCATAATAATTAGTCAGAAGCCGGATGGCGATAGGCATAGGAAAAATATGTAAAAGAGGCAGTAAGAGGTGGGGACGCACTTAGAGATCTATGAGTATGGCCCTAATTGCCTCTGATGGTCTGTTCCAGCAGTGATTCCGCGGGGCATGCTGTGAGGGAGCATGAGGTGGTTTTAAAAGTCACAGTCATACATGGCTGTACCCGCCATAAATTTGCAACAGACCACCTAGAACCTATCTATATACTTCTGCAAACTTTTCAAAGCATGCTTCATAAATTTCTTCTCCCCCCTGTGATACTTCCTATGCTTGTCTCAAAATTATTGATACCCCTCCTTTCAAATAGTCAGCTTTCTGCAGAGTGTAAGGAATTAGCAAATTCAATTGATTTTATTTATGCCACACAGGCTTGTTAAAATTTCACTTCTGAGTTTTCATTTTATACTTCGCCCTGTTAATTCATTTATTGTGTCTTCACATGACAATTTTCCTAAACACTTCTTCCTTTTACCTTAGATATTTCTTATGGGATGAGATCCAAGATAGGAAAATGTTCACCATTTGTGTCATGTACATCAATTAAGTCAACTAAATTTCAAGATTATGTTTCTTTTTGTTTACAGTGGCTTTTTGTAACAATGTCCAGGGTTCTGTTAGCCTTTTTGATCGCAGAAGGGTCCTTTGTTGCATTTACAATTTGGGTTTTTTTTTTTTAATTATATAGTTAAAGGATACGTAATTAATTAGTGACACAGCAAGTCTTCTCACACCTAACCAAAATAGCTCTTCTTCCTGTATTCATCATTTCAGTTGGTGGATTATGGTCCACCAGTCACCCAGCTAGAAACCTGTCCTACATTCTAGACTGCTCTTCCCTGCTCCCAACTTTTATGTACAATTAATCACAATCCTTCCAGTTTTACTTTCTACATATATTTTCACAATCCCTTCCACTCCCATGCCTTCAGGTCTCATCTGGCTAGCTTCTGGTGATTCCTTTTAAAGAGTTTCAATGCCATCTCCTCTGGGTTAGGTGTTCTCTCCGGGTCCTTTATCTGACCCTCCCTGGTCCTATTTGTTTATCCTTCCGTGTTGCTCTCCTGCACCATCTTCTGAACTCCTTGAAGGAAGAAACTGGGTGGGACTTACTGTATGATGCTCAGACCCTGATTTAGTGCCTGGTACATATAAGGTGTTGAATAAATGATTTCTGACTGTATGAATGAATGAATGAACAAATAAAACTTTCCTTTAGCTCCCCCCGCAATGCCTGTTTTATATACCATACTGAGATAAAATAATGATCCAATTACCCAGAGGGTAATTATACTGAATATATAATAAATTAGCTTAAAGCCCTTCATGAAATTCTAGTGCTTAATGATTTTTGTTTATGTTTCAGTAGTTTGTGTGTGTGTGTGTGTGAGTGTGTGTGTGTGTGTGTATGTCTGTGTTTGTATGTGTTTTAAGGAGGAATGATAATTTTCAAAAATTTGCCTTTAAGTGTGACACTTCTTATCACTTTATTTTCAATAGCTCAGTAATTAAGAGCATTGCCTTTGCTGTCTTTCAAATCTGGGTTTAAATTTTGGTTTCCCACTTGGGCCATTCTTAACCACCCTGATGCTGAGTTTCACTTTGAAGCAGTTAAAATTTGAACCCCATGCAGCTGTTTCATGTGTGCATGTATACAGAGAGAATGCTAGGTGAGATACAGTAGGAAGTATAACTTGGGCTAAGAAGTCACGGTAGGACTCTGAGGAAGTGACACTTCGCAGTCCCTCTTGATGCTTTGCCCCATATCCCTTCTGCCTCCCTGAGTTCACTTGAAGCTGTGGGAGGCAGCTTCTAATATACTAGCGACTCCCCAGATCAAGTGCCGTGGCTCTTCTTTCTGCCTGAGGGTAAGCAAGGGTAATCCTGGGGAAGGGGGGATTCAACTGCCCACAGGAGCACCTTTGATCAACAGGAGATAGGAGTTGATGGATAAGTAGCCCAGCCTCCTAACCTCCAATGAGATGATTCTGAGGCATATTTTCCCTGCTCTTTCTCAGAAGGTCTCCAAGGGGAGACCTGGCTATAGTGGTAACACATCCAATAACTGTTACTAGTTTTTATCTTTTCCTTGTCTCACTTTTCCCACTTCCTTTAGCAAATGCTTCCTAGGATCACCTTCCAAGCAAATTATCTGCTCCAAGTCCTTATGTCAGGTTTGGAGTACCAACCAAACTAAGCCAAGGCTTAAAGAATATGGGAGCCATGACCAACCAAGGTTGAGAGACACTTACAGTCAGAAGAGACATCATGTTGAAGTACCAGAGCCCAGGGTTAAGGGTGGCAGTTTCAAGGAACTAAAAGTTATTCTAGAAGGCTGGCCTGAGCAGAAAATATGAAGGGAGAATCATAAGGTAGGAGAGACCAGTTAGTGGTGGGTTTAGAACTCGTTTTCACTATTTTGGCATGATTCCAGGGTCAATGGGATTCTAGATTGAATGATTTCAAGTGGGGGAGTGATATGCTAGATAGTATGGAGAATGAATTCCAGGGAAAGTGGACACCTGTCCAAGACACCTGTGAGCAAGTTATTGTGATAAAAGTGATCTATACTTGGGGAAGGGTGTCAGTAGTACCTGGAGAGAAATGGGTAGATTTCACAACTATGGAGAAGGTAACACCTTTCTAAACTGTCATTGCTATTATCAGTGTGAAGCAGGCCATGGTGATAACTAAGGTAAGCTGGTCATTTAAACAGGGAAACATTTCAATCATTGATGTTGTGCTTCAGGATAATATATCAGCAGTTTTTCCTTGAGAACTTATTTACTTCTCAAAAACAGTCTTTAACTTATGTATTTGTTTATCTCAATTTTATTCTAAAATATTTAAACATTTGTTGTGGCTGAGAAATTGTCATATTCCCCTGGTTCATCTTTGATATGTTAGTGATAGATGTTTAAACCAAACTCTTATTCTGGAAGTGAGCATGCCAAAGGGCTGTAAATTTTACCGATTTGCTCATGAGCATGGAAATAAATTAGAATGATGGAGAACAGTGTACTACAGCAAGTGCCTTTATAAAATTATGTCTGACCTTTTCTTTGCGATATATGATTTTGCCACTGAAGCTTTTATGTTAGGGTTATTAGTAACCACTCATTTCAGTTAGTGCAGTGAAAATAGGTTTTGTTGTTCCCATGAGTCAGCATAAAATAACAACGAAGATAAACCCTTTCTGAAGATGCAGCTTTCATTAAAAAGGAAAGAAAAAAAACCTAATTGAAAGTCACTGTAAATTTTGAATGATTAATGTCATGCCAAATAAGTCATTAGAAATCTCTGATGGATATAAAAAAGCAATCATTTGCACAATTGGAAAGAGCTAAATTTAATCTAGCTATAATTCTCTATTTTTTTAAATTTGTATATTGGGAGAGATATGATATAGAAATTGTTGAATTTTAACATAATAACCTTTTACTTTAGGTGGTTTGTACATGCTATTAGGCTCTGAATCAGCCAATTAATTTCCCTATGGATCCTTTTATTTCAGCTGATCACCTTTGTTATAGCTCCCTGTTTTTCTTGTTTCTTGCCTAATAATAATATATCTGGTTCATATCATTTCAAACATACAAAAACTCTAGGGTTTCTTTTTCTTTGTTTTGCTTTGTTGTGTCTTGTTTTATCTTACTATCTATCTATCTATCTATCTAAAGAAAGATATATTATAAATATATATATCCAAAGCTTCAGATCCCTTTTTAGAAAAAAGAGGGGCAAAATTTATGAACTTTCTTCCTAAGTCTCTCCAGTTTTCCTCTCTACAAAGTAAAAGTAGCTTTCTAGTAACCAGCATTTTTTTATTCTTTGATTCTGTGCTTTTAAAAGTGGACATAAAACGGTTGACCCTTGAACAACCCTGGGGGTTAGGGCTGCCAATCCCCGCACATTTGAAAATCCACACGCTGGTATCTCTGCCTCAAAAATAAAGAAAGTGACAAATGACTCACCCAAGGGCTGGATAGAATCAGGACTCAAACCCTAGTTCTTTTGATTTCATATATTGTGATCTCTAATCAGACTTTTCTCAACACTTGGATAATTTAAAGATCTGTAAAATGAAAACACAGGTACTATATTTATTGGAAAAAACTGCCTCATAAGTGGAACTGGCCAACTCAATTCAAACCCTTGTTGTTTAAGTGTTATCTGTATCCTGAATCTGGGGAGTTTATCGCATCTTAAAAATACAAATATCTGCAGGTCTAGATCTGTAGGTGCAAAATATCGTGTTCCGTAAAATTGCCTTTTGTTCTGGGATGTACAGAAGATAAATTGAATATATAATTTTGTAAAATAAAATATATATTTTTTTAAATTCAGTGAAACTTGACAGATAACATGCTCTACTATTTTGGAGAAGATTAATCAAACTAAAAAGAACCCTAAAATTATCGTGATGGCTGACCTACTTTGTAGTGGACAACTGAAAGGCAGTGGTGATGTTAAAGAGAATAGCTTGATTCAGAGTTGAAACTTCTAGATTCCCTTTGTAACTGAAGAACAGATCAACAGACCACAACAGCACTACTTTATTCTTTTCACATACTTTAAACATTTAATTACCAGGGGAAAAAAATCTTTCTTTCCATCCAAGATTCAGGTTCTAATAGTCAACTACAATAATAGTGGTGCAAAGTAGAAGCATCATTTTTTTTAGGTGGAAGGCTCTTCATTTTACATTTACTATTATGCACATTATTGATTTTCTTTTCTGGTTGTTATTCCTTGCAGAGAGTGAATCTGTCCTTCGATTTTCCATTTTATGGCCATTTCCTACGTGAAATCACTGTGGCAACTGGGGGTAAGTGGTTTTCTACCCATTCACTCTAAATAATCTACAGTTTCACTACAGTTACTATTTTTAATTTACTCCATATTTCAAAAGGGACATTTATTGGGAAAACCATTGTCTTCTATCACAAAGTCATGGGTATAAATAAAACCTAAGAAAGAATATAGCTATTGGGAAAACTTTTCTGCAGAAAAAATGTAGTTATAATAATTTTCAGCTTAGATTCATCTCTGCTTTCTTTGCAAGTTTTATTTCATTTTTGATAATATGGAAGACTGCTTGAAAGTGAACAGAGCTTAGAAAGAAAAGGTGCTTAAGAAAACTATGGAAGTATTTTCATTTTTTTTAAATTTATATAGTTGATCAATATAAATTTATTTATATATCAATATATACATTCACATTCAAAACCACATTATATTAACTTTAGTTATTTGGTTTTTTTTTTTTTTTTTTTTTCTTTTTATTCCGCCTAAGTTGACTGACAACTCATTTGAGTTTAAAAAATAAACACTGAAATTCAGTTTGAATTATCTTCATTTTATTTTTCTCCACAAACTTTGGAGGTTAGTTTAGAGATTAGCAATAGCCTAGAAAGGCAATTATCATTTTTTATAGTGTATCCCAGGAGTGGGAAAAATTTAATCCTTGATTGCTACTAGCAGAAATAAGCAAAATGCCGGAGAATATTGCTGCTTGCCTAACATGGAGTGATAGAGAAAGTAGAAGAATGAGAGAAAAACATAAAAATGGAAGAGTAAGTAAAGAAGCAAGTTAAAAGAAATCCATAGATATGATGAAAAGTCTGTGGATGACCCAAGCCTAAAGCACCACAGATCAGAGTCCCTTTCCTTCACTGGGTTTTCTAATTGGTCTTCTGCTTGGTATGGGAACCATGTTGGTCACTATTACCATATTTCAGTATAAGACTTTGAAGATATGTAGGATTCAGAAAAAGATTTGTAGTCAGAAATACCAATAAGCAAATAAAAGTTCTGAGTACCGTCTCTGAACACTGGTAAATAAAGCTGCCTCTGCCTTAGGATTGTGTAGCCTAGTGGACTATTAGACAAAGTGAAGCAGAATGTGGGAGTTCCTTAGAAAATACAAATGATGACATTTGTATTTTGAAAACATCTTATTTGTAGATATTTGTAAACATCTGTGAGAATCCTTTAAGACTTTATAGAGAAATTATTATTTAAGATATTTCTTGAAGGAAGTTATAATTTCTGTGATTATGTAGGGAAGGAAGAGTAGGTCACAGGGAAGAATATCTTGAATAAATACTATACAGAAGAGGAAATTGGTGGAATATGTTTGAGATAGTAAATAATTGAGTTTGAATGAAGCTGGGTGTAGCTTTACAAAAAATATTAAGATGTGAAAAATAGTTTGGGACAATTTTATAACTGCCTCAAGGGTCAATCTGAGTCAATAGTCCTTAATTAGATAAGCAATAAATGTAAGAAGCTGAACCAAGATATTTTGTAATGCTTTAAGTATAAAAAACTGAAGCTAGTACACATAATAGGAAGAATATTGCAGTAGTTTGTGTGACAAATATTGAGGGCCTTGCTGATTCTGAGGCTTCAAACGAAGGGAGAGAAATGATGCTATTAGTAAAATTTACAACTCTAAGCAGAAGAGCTGGTTTTAGGGAAAAACAATGGCTTCAGTTCAGAAACTATTACATTTGTGTAAAAAAGGACTATATATAAGTAAAATTTACACAAGGACCATGTCTTTATGAGCTCACCGTGTATTTCTGTGCTAGTACAGTGCCAGACATTTAATAGACATTTTAATTAATGTGTTGAAAGACTGAATGGAAAGAAGAAAGGTAAATTGAAAGATTGCCCCTATAAGCCGTGGATTACCTCACATCTGCTCACATGTTTAAAGTATGATATGAGCATGGTTATCTTATAATATGAATATTAGGCATGTTTTCTGACACTTAGGTTACCGGTGTTCCACTGAATTTTTAAAAGTGAATTATTAATCACATTTGTTCAAAATCTGTACACACAGTGGTGAAAATATGGGCAGCTTTGCATTTTCTGTGTCTCAAATCGTTTTATCTTTAAAAGTCTTGTCAGTGATTCAGCCAATATGAAGTAAGATTTCCCTTAGCTGAGTTGGTAGGAAAAAACCCAAACAGATGGCTATATCATGTTTACTGCTTCAAAGTACCATTTTTCTTTGAAAAGATCCTCAAAGTAAGTGAAAAATCTGGTGTCTTGAATGATCTCTATCTTCTTTGAAGAAAACACTAATGTAAAGAAACCTTTTTTATTTTTTGCTTAAGAAATGCTAGTATGGCACTTGCATATCTAAATCTATACCCTTTTCAGAGAGGCACAACTGAGATAATTTAGACATTGACCTGGGTTTCTCCAAAATGGAACCAGAATCTCCTGTAAAAGTTTTCAGCTAAACAAATAGCTTGTCTACACTTCCATTGTTTATTTATTCAATCAGTATTGGTTGAGCCCCTACTGTGTGAAAGACACAGTACATGATACTTTGGTTTGTACAGAGAAGAATAAACTGTTGTTCCTCCAGGAGCTTAGAATCTAAGGGGAAGGAGTATATGACTAAGCAATAAGACAAGGTTGACTGTGAGTATTGGAGGAGCAGAAAGTTGCTCCAAGAGGAGATCATTCTTATTGGGTGAATCAACAGGTTTGTGAAAGAGCTAACATTTGACGCTGGCCTTAAAGGATGGTGGAATTTTAGCAGGCAAAGAAGCAGGTTGAAAAGAGGTGAAGAGGGAAGGGACATTCTAGACAAGGGGATGCTGAGCTAAGTGACAGTGCTGAGCCCATACTGAGCATATTTGGAGGTCTGTCAAGTGAATCTGTTTATCTTGAATGGAGACTCAGAGTAAGAGTCTAGTGAAAGGGAGATGGGAAGAGTGATGTAAAATACTTTGAACTTTAGACACTTGGATGATACCCAGTAAGTATTGGGTTTCTTTGAGTAAAGAACAGATCTGGCCTAATCTGGCAGTGGAGGACAGGGTAAGGTTAGGCAGTTAAAGTCAAAGAAAGAAGCAAGTTTTTCAATACTTCTACATAGATTATAGTGCCTGAAGCCAGTGAAGGGCACATCATTTGAGTTGTTTGATCAAGGTTTTCAGCCAAAAGGATTCATTAGGACACAGGTGAGTAAAGCTAAGAACAGCTTGGAAGAAGACTTCTGAATCATAGATTTTCAACAGATCTCTTCTGATTAACTAGGTTTTATAAGCAGATAAACCTACCTGACAAAGGTTCATCATCTTACAAATCTTGAAAAAGTTATAAACCATGAAAGGCTTGGAAGAAAAATGGAAACCAGAAGTCAGATTAAATAAAGTTGACTGAAGACCATTGCAAATAGACCAGGGACTGGGATTTTTAAGTAGGAACACATTGGTTTCTATGAAACTGAAATGAACAGAGATATTCTATTGACTGTCAGTTCTCTTTGACTGTGTCTGCAAATTCCTCTTGAACCTGTTTCTACGTTGGATTTAAGATAAAGAAAGTGAAATGTTAAAGCGCATATTTTAAATCACAATTCCCTTCATTCCTACCTCACCGCTTCCGCATTTCCCATGCCTCCTTAAAATCTCTCTCTCTCCACAAAGACACTAATTTTGACTAAAATGAACTTAGACAATGTCTTGTGTTATTGCTAGGATCAATACCATTTCAAAACAGAGTAGTTTAAAAATACAGATATATGCATAATTTACTGTGACCCATCATTGTGTGTGTATGTGTAATATATATACATATATATTTCATTGTGAGTAAAATTAAGTTTCTAGTTAAAATGTAAATAAAAATCAAATATCCGGTCATTTATTTATAAACTACAAAAATGAATCTTTGCTTATTAAGCATTATAATTTTCAAAAGCTTCAGTCATGCATACAAATAATGTACACAATGAATTGGAAATACCATCTTATTTTTTGGTTCCCTGGCAGCAAAATCTGAAAGCATTCTTTCATCTTTCTATTTAAAAAATATGTCAGAATACAAATATTCCAGGCATTAAAAAACTAGTCCTCCGTGCATTTTGTACAGATACTTCCATTAAACGTACCACTAAGTTGTGTTGTTTGCATATCACACTGCCTTTTATTACCTTTCCATATGAATACTTTAATTGATTCTTTTTAAACCTTAGGCTGCTAAAGTGATCTTTTAAAAGCTTCAAAACGTAGATTTATGTGTGAGGATTTGATTTTTTAATTCTTGCAACCATAACTAGTAATAATATTTTTCTCATGAGTCCATCAGGGGCACTACATATAACTAAGATGAGAGGAAAATGGGAGGTGGGAGAGGGTGGTAAATGATGGCTGTTATAATGGGAGAGAGAAAAGTTGACATTATCCAGATAATTCTGGCCCTCAAATTTTAAGTATGTAGACAGATGCTGATTCAAAATTAAAATAGTGTGTGGAATTGCAAGCAAGTTGCACATGAGATTAGGAATCAAAGATGACGTGAATTAAAAGGATAATAATGAACAGGTATTACTTAACCTTGTTTATGTGAAGGATTTGCCCTCCTTTCCTTTCTACGTGAATTTCTAGTTGGAGATTTAGATTTTTTTGTCAGGATATGAAAAGTTTTATTGAGAAGCCTACTTCACACACATCTTTTCTTTTTCCAGTTTGATATAATTGACATACAGCACTGTATAAGATGTCAATTTTAGTTCTATTTTATTTTGTTTGCCCCATGATAACTAATAAAATGTAAAATGTTCACTAAGTAATCAGTGTTTAGTATCTGAAAAATTAATACATGGCACTAAAAAAGGTCAAACAAACAAAAGTAAATATATACAGTCGGCCCTCCATATCCGTGGGTACCATGTCCAGGGATTCAACCAACTGCAGATTAAAAATATTCGGGAAAAAAAACATTTTTGGAAACTTCCAAGAAGCAAAACTTGAATTTGCTGTGAGCTGGCAACTATGCATAGTATTTACATTGTATTCACAACTATTTACATATCATTTACATTGTATTAAGTATTATACAACCTAGAGTTAATCTAAAGTATGTGGGAGGATATGTGTAGGTTATGTGCAAATACTACACCATGTTATATAAGGGACTTGAGCATCCAGGGATTTTGGTATGGGGGTAGGGGGTGTGTCCTGGAGACTGAGGAACATCTGTGTCTCCTTTCTTCCCATGCCTCCTCGTCTACTAGTACTCCTCTCAAGGGAAAAAAAAAGTTACTCTTTGAGCTATGGTATCTTAAATTCAAATTTAGACTAATTTCCTATATCTTGTCAATATTCATTTGTTTCCTCTCCCCCTTTAAGTCACCAATAAAACAAGTTAAAAAAATAGTGCATGTTATTTTGATTGGGTTTTGAAGAAGTATATTGCCCAATCTTCCAGCTTCATTTTTATTTTTGTTTTCAAATAGCAATATTTTAATTGTGGTTCCAAATAATATTTCATGCTTTTTAGAGGTACTTGATTAATAAGTTATAAAAGGCTTTTTTTTTTAATCAGTCATCAATTTGATACACATCACTGTATATATGTCAATCCCAATCACCCAATTCAGCACACCACCATCCCCACCCCACCACAGTTTTCCCCCCTTGGTGTCCATATGTTTGTTCTCTACATCTGTGTCTCAACTTCTACCCTGCAAACTGGTTCATCTGTACCATTTTTCTAGGTTCCACATACATGTGTTAATATACGATATTTGTTTTTCTCTTTCTGACTTACTTCACTCTACATGACAGTCTCTAGATCCATCCACGTCTCAACAAATAACTCAATTTCATTCCTTTTTATGGCTGAGTAATATTCCATTGTATATATGTACCACAACTTCTTTATCCATTCGTCTGTCGATGGGCATTTAGGTTGCTTCCATGACCTGGCTATTGTAAATAGTGCTGCAATGAACATTGGGGTACATGTGTCTTTTTGAATTACGGTTTTCTCTGGGTATATGCCCAGTAGTGGGATTGCTGGGTCATATGGTAATTTTATTTTTAGTTTTTTAAGGAACCTCCATATTGTTCTCCATAGTGGCTGTATCAATTTACATTCCCACCAAGAGTGCAAGAGGGTTCCCTTTTCTCCACACCCTCTCCAGCATTTGTTGTTTGTAGATTTTCTGATGATGCCCATTCTAACTGGTGTGAGGTGATACCTCATTGTAGTTTTGATTTGCATTTCTCTAATAATTAGTGATGTTGAACATCTTTTCATGTGCTTCTTGGCCAACTGTATGTCTTCTTTGGAGAAATGTCTGTTTAGGTCTTCTGCCCATTTTTGGATTGGGTTGTTTGTTTCTTTAATATTGAGCTGAATGAGCTGTTTATATATTTTGGAGATTAATCCTTTGTCTGTTGATTCGTTTGCAAATACTTTCTCCCATTCTGAGGGTTGTCTTTTCGTCTTGTTTATGGTTTCCTTTGCTGTGCAAAAGCTTTGAAGTTTCATTAGGTTCCATTTGTTTATTTTTGTTTTTATTTCCATTACTCTAGGAGGTGGATCAAAAAAGATCTTGCTGTGATTTATGTCAAAGAGTGTTCTTCCTATGTTTTCCTCTAAGAGTTTTATAGTGTCCGGTCTTACATTTAGGTCTCGAATCCATTTTGAGTTTATTTTTGTGTATGGTGTTAGGGAGTATTCTAATTTCATTCTTTTACATGCAGCTGTCCAGTTTTCCCAGCACCACTTATTGAAGAGACTGTCTTTTCTCCATTGTATATCTTTGCCTCCTTTGTCATAGATTCGTTGACCATAGGTGCGTGGGTTTATCTCTGGGCTTTCTATCTTGTTCCATTGATCTATGTTTCTGTTTTTGTGCCAGTACCATATTGTCTTGATTACTGTAGCTTTGTAGTATAGTCTGAGGTCAGGGAGTCTGATTCCTCCAGCTCCGTTTTTTTCCCTCAAGACTGCTTTGGCTATTCGGGATCTTTTGTGTCTCCATACAAATTTTAAGATTTTTTGTTCTAGTCCCGTAAAAAATGCCATTGGTAATTTGATAGGGATTGCATTGAATCTGTAGATTGCTTTGGGTAGTATAGTCATCTTCACAATATTGATTCTTCCAATCCAAGAACATGGTATATCTCTCCATCTGTTGGTATCATCTTTAATTTCTTTCATCAGTGTCTTATAGTTTTCTGCATACAGGTCTTTTGTCTCCCTAGGTAGGTTTATTCCTAGGTATTTTATTCTTTTTGTTGCAGTGGTAAATGGGAGTGTTTCCATAATTTCTCTTTCAGATTTTTCATCATTAGTGTATAGGAATGCAAGAGATTTCTGTGCATTAATTTTGTATCCTGCAACTTTACCAAATTCATTGATTAGCTCTAGTAGTATTCTGGTGGCATCTTTAGGATTCTCTATGTATAGTATCATGTCATCTGCAAACAGTGACAGTTTTACTTCTTCTTTTCCAATTTGTATTCCTTTTATTTCTTTTTCTTCTCTGGTTGCCATGGCTAGGACTTCCAAAACTATGTTGAATAACAGTGGTGAGAGTGGACATTCTTGTCTCGTTCCTGATCTTAGAGGAAATGCTTTCAGTTTTTCACCGTTGAGAATGATGTTTGCTGTGGGTTTGTCATATATGGCCTTTATTATGTTGAGGTAGGTTCCCTCTATGCCCACTTTCTGGAGAGTTTTTATCATAAATGGGTGTTGAATTTTGTCAAAAGCTTTTTCTGCGTCTATTGAGATGATCGTATGGTTTTTATTCTTCAGTTTGTTAATATGGTGTGTCACATTGATTGATTTGCGTATATTGAAGAATCCTTGCATCCCTGGGATAAATCCCACTTGATCATGGTGTATGATCCTTTTAATGTGTTGTTGGATTCTGTTTGCTAGTATTTTGTTGAGGATTTTTGCATCTATGTTCGTCAGTGATATTGGTCTGTAATTTTCTTTTTTTGTAGTATCTTTTTCTGGTTTTGGTATCAGGGTGATGGTGGCCTCATAGAATGAGTTTGGGAGTGTTCCTTCCTCTGCAATTTTTTGGAAGAGTTTGAGAAGGATGGGTGTTAGCTCTTCTCTAAATGTTTGATAGAATTCACCTGTGAAGCCATCTGGTCCTGGACTTTTGTTTGTTGGAAGATTTTTAATCACAGTTTCAATTTCATTACTTGTGATTGGTCTATTCATATTTTCTGTTTCTTTCTGGTTCAGTCTTGGAAGGTTATACCTTTCTAAGAATTTGTCCATTTCTTCCAGGTTGTCCATTTTATTGGCATAGAGTTGCTTGTAGTAGTCTCTTAGGATGCTTTGTATTTCTGTGGTGTCTGTTGTAACTTCTCCTTTTTCATTTCTAATTTTATTGATTTGAGTCCTCTCCCTCTTTTTCTTGATGAGTCTGGCTAATGGCTTATCAATTTTGTTTATCTTCTCAAAGAACCATCTTTTAGTTTTATTGATCTTTGCTATTGTTTTCTTTGTTTCTATTTCATTTATTTCTGCTCTGATCTTTATGATTTCTTTCCTTCTGCTAACTTTGGGTTTTGTTTGTTCTTCTTTCTCTGGTTCCTTTAGGTGTAAGGTTAGATTGTTTACTTGAGATTTTTCTTGTTTCTTGAGGTAGGCTTGTATAGCTATAAACTTCCCTCTTAGAACTGCTTTTGCTGCATCGCATAGGTTTTGGATCGTCATGTTTTCATTATCATTTGTCTCTAGGTATTTTTTTATTTCCTCTTTGATTTCTTCAGTGATATCTTGGTTATTTAGTAACGTATTGTTTAGCCTCCATGTGTTTGTGTTTTTTACATTTTTTTCCCTGTAATTGATTTCTAATCTCATAGTGTTGTGTTCAGAAAAGATGCTTGATATGATTTCAATTTTCTTAAATTTACTGAGGCTTCATTTGTGACCCAAGATGTGATCTATCCTGGAGAATGTTCCGTGCGCACTTGAGAAGAAAGTGTAATCTGCTGTTTTTGGATGGAATGTCCTATAAATATCAATTAAATCTATCTGGTCTATTGTGCCATTTAAAGCTTCTGTTTCCTTATTTGTTTTCATTTTGGATGATCTGTCCATTGGTGTAAGTGAGGTGTTAAAGTCCCCCACTATTATTGTGTTACTGTCGATTTCCTCTTTTATAGCTGTTAGCAGTTGCCTATGTATTGAGGTGCTCCTATGTTGGGTGCATATATATTTATAATTGTTATATCTTCTTCTTGGATTGATCCCTGGATCATTATGTAGTGTCCTTCCTTGTCTCTTGTAACATTCTTTATTTTAAAGTCTATTTTATCTGATATGAGTATAGCTACTCTAGCTTTCTTTTGATTCCCATTTGCATGGAATATCTTTTTCCATCCCCTCACTTTCAGTCTGTATGTGTCCCTAGGTCTGAAGTGGGTCTCTTGTAGACAGCATATATATGGGTCTTGTTTTTGTATCCATTCAGCAAGCCTGTGTCTTTTGGTTGGAGCATTTAATCCATTCACATTTAAGGTAATTATTGATATGTATGTTCCTATGACCATTTTCTTAATTGTTTTGGGTTTGTTTTTGTAGGTCCTTTTCTTCTCTTGTGTTTCCCACTTAGAGAAGTTCCTTTAGCATTTGTTGTAGAGCTGGTTTGGTGGTGCTGAATTCTCTTAGCTTTTGCTTGTCTGTAAAGCTTTTGATTTCTCCATCAAATCTAAATGAGATCTTTGCCAGGTAGAGTAATCTTGGTTGTATGTTCTTCCCTTTCATCACTTTAAGTATATCATGCCACTCCCTTCTGGCTTGGAGAGTTTCTTCTGCGAAATCAGCTGTTAACCTTATGGGAGTTCCCTTGTATGTTATTTGTCATTTTTCCCTTGCTGCTTTCAATAATTTTTCTTTGTCTTTAATTTTTGCCAATTTGATTACTATGTGTATCGGTGTGTTTCTCCTTGGGTTTATCCTGTATGGGACTCTCGGCGCTTCCTGGACTTGGGTGGCTATTTCCTTTCCCATGTTAGGGAAGTTTTCGACTATAATCTCTTCAAATATTTTCTCTGGTCCTTTCTCTCTCTCTTCTCCTTCTGGGACCCCTATAATGCGAATGTTGTTGCATTTAATGTTGTCCCAGAGGTCTCTTAGGCTGTCTTCATTTCTTTTCATTCTTTTTTCTTTAGTCTGTTCCACAGCAGTGAATTCCACCATTCTGTCTTCCAGGTCACCTATCCGTTCTTCTGCCTCAGTTATTCTGCTATTGATTCCTTCTAGTGTAGTTTTCATTTCAGTTATTGTATTGTTCATCTCTGTTTGTTTGTTCTTTAATTCTTCTCGGTCTTTATTAAACATTTCTTGCATCTTCTCGATCTTTGCCTCCATTCTTATTCCGAGGTCCTGGATCATCTTCACTATCATTATTCTGAATTCTTTTTCTGGAAGGTTGCCTATCTCCACTTCATTTAGTTGTTTTTCTGGGGGTTTATCTTATTCCTTCATCTGGTACATAGCCCTCTGCCTTTTCATCTTGTCTATCTGTGAATGTGGTTTTTGTTCCACAGGCTGCAGGATTGTAGTTTTCCTCACTTCTACTGTCTGCCCTCTGGTGATTGAGGCTATCTAAGAGGCTTGATGGGAGGCTCTGGTGGTAGGTAGAGCTGACTGACTCCAGATACTTCTAATTTAATAGTTTTGTTATGGCGCCTCTGACTCATTAAAATGCTGCTAGTGTTGGAGGGTCTCCTGCAGAGGCGGGGGGTGGCTGTGGCTCACCGTGGGGACAAGGACACTGGCAGCAGAACTTCTAGGAAGTACTCCTTGGTGTGAGCCCTCCCAGAGTCTGCCATTAGCCCCAGCAAAGAGCTATAAAAGGCTTTTTAACAGCAGAAGAGAGTTAGTTATTACTCATGATGATTGATTTATAAATACCAACCCCACCATCTTTCAAGTATATAACCTCATATAACAGAACTTGATTGCCTCCATTAACCTTCTGAATCTAGTGAAAAGGTAAATGGAATTATTTTGTATTATTATTATCATTATATTATTATGTGTATCTGGAGATCTGATACATGAAGGGAAGTGCTGAAGGGATAGAAGCTGGACAAAAGTAAATCCATTCCAATTTGGTTCACTAATTTAAAGTAACAAACTCAAGTCTCAAAGATTCCTGGAGAGAAAGATAAGTTATGTGATGTCTGCTTTGCTGTGTCTGAGTGATTCTCTGGATATACCTCCTGAAAGTTCATCTCACCTGTCCTCCTTGATAATTTACTCCCCCAAACTGTCTAGTGTCCCACAATAGATTCAGCAGATTCACCAGCATTACTACATTTCCCTGTGGCTTTATGAATTGTGTATTCCACAAGCCCTTTTATTTCTGCTGTGTATCCACATGTCATATTTCATCAGAACTGGGTCCTTGGGATTGGGGGTGAAGTGTAGCTGGAGATTAGAGCAACAGGAGACCCAGAGAGGGGCCACCCAGGAGATAGACTTGAGTCAATATGAAAAACAGCAGAGGCAGAAATGTGGGTAGAAAGGAGGACAATTATAGAAAAATGAAAAAAAGAGAGGATCATTGGTACACGGTGGATAAGCCATGATTAGTGACAGGAATGGGGGAATGTTGATCCATCAAAATGAGAGTCTGGGTAAAAAGCAGATTCTCCAGGCTCAGCCCCTTCCATCACCATAACAACCACAGAGGAGTCTACCGATCACTCCTCTGGAAAGCACCGTTTAGCCTCTTGTGGATCCAGGCTTTGTTTGAAACATTTGTGAATACTTAGCTTTCCTCCTTTCCTAGTCACTGCATGAATAATTCAGATAAATAACAGTATTACATAGATGCTCAAATACATCACCCAACTGAAAACAAAAGGAGTCTAGGTGAGGCTAGTCAAGTAACAAAGTACAGCAACTGTTCTAACATTGTCCAATCCTGGAAAGGGGAGAAAAATACTAAGTGACGCAGGATTGACTTTGGACTCTGGACATTTCAGGAATAAGTTCAAAAGAGTTCTATTCCTACAGAAGCCAGCAAATGAAATTCATTTTCTTCGAGAAGCAGTCTGGTATCTAGATTAAGATAAGTAGACTCTTGAATCAGAATGTGGGTCTTCATAAGTTACACCAGTCAGAGCTATTGTGATCTTCAGTAAATTACTTAATCTCTCCCACCTCAGTTTCCCAATCTGTAAAACAGCATAATAAAAGTTCCTAGTTCATAAGGATTTTTGTCAAGAGTTAACAAAGTAATATGTTATTAATACCTATTTCATAGAAAATACTATAAAAACAGCATATATTATTACTATCCTTTTTTATATGTATTTTTTTTCTCTTTTATTCCTTTTCAAAATACATTTTCTGTAAAGCTGTGCTTGCTTGTTAGTTTGTCTGTTGTTTCCTTTGATGGCATGATCCATAGCTCAGGGGGTGTTTAGGGACTTAATTCTTCATTATCGCCTTTTAAAGTCTGGCTCATCCATTCATGACTGGGAGGTATAAGAGTGTTTAGATGACTTGGGATATCCTCTTTCTCAGCATGGGTATATCTGTCATCTCTAAGTACACTCTAGAATCTCCTCTAAAGGCCTCCCAATGCTGTGACTGTATCTGAAAGTCTTCCAAAATTTAGCAATTTTGTAACACATGGCAGAAGAATCTTGAAATGTTTCTCTGTGATATTATGGGTCATAACTGGGTAACAGGCATTATTATAATCAGCAGGGCATGCATATCTTTATGCTTCTTATTCTACCCTTCGTAGAACAAGAACTTTAAGGACAAGTCATCAAAGCATAAAGTTAGTTATGGGTAAAATGATGGGGATGGGGATGGACGTTCCCCTGGTGCATCTAGTTTGCCTTTCATAGACTTGAGATTCGATTAATTGCTAATAATTCAACTTGAAAATATATTGAAGACCCAATCCTAAAGGAAAAATTAAATATTTGTTTAGTTAAGTTTATATGTGATGTTTTGCCTTTGAATTAGGAGACGGATTTCTTTATGTGCACCTGTTATGTCAATGCTAACCTTTATTATCAGGATCTTTCCCTATTTTTTTTTTTTAATACATCACAGAAAACTAGTAGGTATAATACAGAAGCAACTCAAAATTGTGTTCTGACTTCAACTGATACAGCTCTGGAGCTGAGACATACTATTAAATAGAATAGGTCTAAATAAATATTTTGTTGGCTATTTCTTTTTTTTAATTTTTTTATTTTTATAAATTAATTAATTAATTGATTGATTGATTGATTTTTGGCTGCGTTGGGTCTTCATTGCTGTGCATGGGCTTTCTCTAGCTGCGGCGAGCGGGGGCTACTCTTCATTGCGGTGTGCGGGCTTCTCATTGCAGTGGCTTCTCCTGTTGTGGAGCACAGGCTCTAGGCGTGCGGGCTTCAGTAGTTGTGGCTCACGGGCTCAGTAGCTGTGGCTCACGGGCTCTAGAGCGCAGGCTCAGTAGTTGTGGCGCCCGGGCTTAGTTGCTTCGCAGCATGTGGGATCTTCCCAGACCAGGGCTCAAACCCGTGTCCCCTGCATTGGCAGGTGGCTTCTTAACCCCTGCGCCACCAGGGAAGTCCCTTGTTGGCTGTTTCTAATAGGATTATGGTGGATTTAGATTACCTTGTTGATATGACTAGCCTGAAGGCTACAGAGAGATTTTCATTTTATCTGCTGGAATTATTGTTCAAAGGAGAGGTTTCTGCTGAAGGCAAAGAAAATGGGGGAAAAAAAAACTTTTTAATTGCTTTATTATCAATTTCCACAGCTCCTTTAAAAAACAAGCATCTTTTAGTTAATAGCTTGTAGAGAAAATCAATAGTACTTTTAGATTACTCCAGGAAAATAGAAAGAGTACAAGAATTTGGAACAATTAGATTTTTCAAATAAATAAATAAATAAGTAAAAATAAACCAAAACTGTATAAGTGATAAAAATGAAACGTCTTTTACTTTTTTAAAAATTGTGGTAAACATACATAACAAAAGATTTACCATACTATTTATGAAGTCTAGTCATTGAGCTCAGCTCTGAATAATTTTTTTTCTCCTGTTATTCTTTTTAAGTGGTAATCTCTTTAGATAACTTATCAGTTTCCTCCAAAATGCCTTCAAAAGACAACTTTTTCCCAGAACTTTATACCAGTACATTCTTGTAAGCAGAGTTTACTGTTCTTAGTAGATGGCAGAGAGAAAAAAAATATTCCATTAGAGAAATATTTGTGAAGGTCACAGCCCAAAGACACAGGCCCACTAAAGGCTGAGAAACTTCTAAAATTGAAACACAAAGAGAAAAAAGAATGGAAACAAAAATAGAACACCCAAGAACTATGGGATAATAATAAAAGATGTAACATACACATAATTGGAATATCAGCAGAGAGAAAAGAAGAACAGAGCAGAAGAAATATTTGAAATAATAATGGCCAAGAACTTTCCAAAATTAATGACGGACCCCAAACCAGGAAGCTCAGAGAACACCAACCTGGCAAAAAGCACAATTGGACATACCAGTTTCAAACTGCAAAAAACACAAAGGTAAAGAGAAATTCTTGAAGAAGTCAGAGAAAACCACACCTTCCTACAAAGTACCCAACCAGTGCTCCTTAAAACTGTCAAGGTCATCAAACAAGAAAATTCTGAGAAACTGTCACAGCCAAGAGGAGCCTCGGGAGACATGATAACTAAGTATAAAAAGGACATTATGTAAAATTAGGGAAATCTGAATAAGGTTACTTAATAATTCAGGTAATAATTATGTATCAATAGCATTTCATTAATTTTGACCAAGATATGGTCATACTAATGACATACTAATGTAAAGTGTTAATAGTATGAGAAACCAATGGAAAGACTCTGCACTATCTTTGCAACTTTTCTCTGAATCTAAACCTATTTATAGTAAAAAATTTATTTAAAAAAAAAAAGGAAACATAAGTGGCTGCTAAATATATGGAACAATGTGTAATCATACTCCTAATAAGAGAAATGCAAATTAAAACAACAATGAGATATTATTTCTACTTGTGATTTATAAAGATTTTTAAAAAGCAAGTTTTATAAAGCAATAATTTTTCTAGGGTATGGAGAAAAATGTAGTCTCTTAGTTATAATCTATTAAAATATAAAATATATAACCATCATTTCTACTTCTAAAAATGTACCCAGTAGGTACACTCACATGGGTGTGAACTAATGTATAAGACTACCCATTGCTAAAGATTGAAAACAACCTGAATATCTGTCAGTAAGGATGTTCAAGTTGTGGACAGATAAAATAAATTTCATGCACTCACAGAGTGGAATTCCATGTACCCATAAGCAGAATGAATAGCTCCAAGCATCTAGTGATAAAAGCAAGGTGCAGAACAGTGTTACATACATATATGTGTGCATGTGTATGTTTACAGACAGATATATTTAAACATGCCTAAACTAATTCTTAAATAATTTGAAAGAAACATACATATGCTTTCAAGTGCATAGAGAAATCACTGGAAAGATATACAACAAACTATTTGTTACCCTTAAAGAGGAGAATTGATGGCTTGCTGGAGATCAGGAATAAGGAGACATAAATTTGACAGTCATCTCTGCATTTCAAATTATTACTTTGTTCATGTATTATCCTTTCAAACACTATTAGTATTTAGCATTCTTATTGGTAAGAATTGATAGGGAATAAATTCCTGAAGTGCATATGTTTGTTTTCATTTTGTATAATTTTATAATAGATACTTATTTCAAAAAGTGAAAATTTAAGAGTATAAAATATAAATCTTGTTTCATAATTATTTTTTATTTCCAAATTTCTTATGTGTTAGAGTTTCAGGTAGTAAAATTTGTTTGTGAAATTGCCATTTTTATTGAGTGTTCATTTAAATTGTTTATTGAAGGGTTTATCAATATATCTAAAGTTCCTGAGGATAAACCTGAATTAACATCAAACCGCTGAATGTGACATTGTAAGAAGGTCAGAAAAAAGATTTGGGTGATTCTTGGTTTAAATGTATCAGCCATATTAAGAAGGGTAGATATCCCCATCTAATTAATCAACACATATTTTTATGTTATTAACAACGATTTATTTAACAATATAGTAGTTAGAAGCCAAGAACAAATCCCTGAGTATTTTCTAAGGAGAAATAGGAAAATGTAAGTGTTTGTATCTGTGAACTGAATAGCTGTGTCCCTCCCCAAGTTCATATGTTGAAGCCCTACTCCCCAAGTTCATGTATTATCCTTTCAAACACTATTTGAAGCCCTAACCCCCTGTGTGAGTGTATGTGGACATGAGGCCTCTAAGGAAGTAATTAAGGTTAAATGAGGTCATAAGGGAGGGGCCCTGATTCAATAGTATTGGTGTCCTTATAAGAAGAGACTCCAGTGAGCTCACTCTCACCCTGTTTGCACTCAGAGGAAAGGCCATGTGAGGACTTACCAAGAAGGTGGCCACATCTGTAAGCCAGGAAAAGAGTCCTCAACACAAACCAAACCTTGCCGGAACCTTGATCTTGGACTTACCAGCCTCAAGAACTGTGAGAAAATAAATTTCTGTTGTTTAAACCACCCACCTATGATATTCAGTTATGGGAGCCTGAGTCTGCTAATACAGACGTCCAAGGGACTTAATGACTTTGGGCTTTAAACTAGGCAGGAGTCAAACTCCAGAAGTATAGATTTTCTGGACCAAAGTGATATTAAGTTCTTGGCAATGTCCTGATTCTGAGTAACCTGTCCCTTGGCCAAGGTATAAGGAGCAGAGCCAGCCTCTGAGAAGCAGAATCCTGGCTGGGTTTCAAGGCTGGCCACAGCACGGTGGTAGAATGAGAAGGGCAGTAATACTTTCCTGAAGCCAAAGCAGAGAATCATTCAGAATAACCAAGACACCCTGTGGAAGGTGGGTAGATCACTCCTCAGTGAAGGTGTAAGGTCCAGGGACTAGTGCAGGCCAGAAGGGAAGAATTCCAGACCACAGGATTCCTCCAGAAGGACAGGTATATTGGACAACAGACAGCTGTGGGCTGCCCTCAGTGGATATACTGTTGGACAGAAGGGAAGAAAGGCCTGATGGGGCAGCCCACAGATACCTCAGTCGAGTATGTGGTCGAGAATGTATAGAATGAAGGATTTCGGGACCAGCCACCGGAGGCGCTCATGAAGGTGGTGGTGGAGGTGAGGCATTACGTTAGCTCTCTGTCTGTACAAATATCTATATTGAGAAATCTGTGTCTTTTTAATATGGTCCAGGTGGCTTCTGTATTTCAGTGTATCCCTTGTGTGATAAATAACCTGTCTGTTCTATATACATATAGAATATATAAATTACTTGCCTTTTCTTTCTTGCTTGCTTGCTTTTTTTTTTTTTTTTTTTGCTGTGCCACACGGCATGCAGGATCTCAGTTCCCTGACCAGGGATCGAACCCGTGCCCCCCGCATTGGATGCACGGGGTCTTAACCACTGGACCGCCAGGGAGGTCCCTACTTGCCTTTCAATACACGTATAGATGGTACACTGCTCAGGTCAAGGACAGAAGCATGCATTTCTTTTCCCTCTAGAGGTGATGGGCTGTTAGGGCAGTGGTTGATCCTACAGCATTTCGCCTGTGGTTTGGCACCGTTAGTACTAGGCTCTCACGTGCTGGAGGTGGGGGAGGTAGGGGTGGAGCTGCTATTCAATTCAGTTTAAAAAATCTTATTTTCATAGACTAAACTGCAACTGAGTTTTTCAACACTTCATGCTTAGCAGGTGGCTGCCTTGGAACTGATAAAATGTTAGAATGAATAACAGGTTCTGCCTCAGCATTACCTGGAGTGCTTTTTAAAAATGTGGGTATCTGGGTCCCGCACCGGACCTGTGTTCAGCAGCTGCTCTAGAATTTCTGCGTTCGAGGGGCAAGTGGTCAGGGACCTGGTTAGAAGATGAGGGCAAGGGAGGGATGAACCTCGAAAAATGGTCTTTAAGCTGAGTTTGCATAGTATGCACACTCTTTATGCATAGATTCTGCTTCATTTTAATAGAAAATTTTTCTAACGTTTCATATTCAAAGTGCATGTAAGATTTGTATTTTTAATTAATTATTACTATTTTATTTGGGGAGATATCAGAAAGCTGATGTGGATAATGGGGAGTAAAGACTTCATTCCAAACCAACTCTAGACACCGCCACCCTCTTCTCAATTGGACTTCCTGGCATCAGGACCCAGGAATCTGATTTCCAACAATTCTCCAGGTGATCCTCATGTTTATTATGCTTGCTAATGGGACAAAACACATTTTAAGAAACACAGCACTTTTATATAACATCTGGTCAGTGGAGACTCTGTAGTAAAAACGAACTTATAAAAATCTTTCTACTTACACCATCAAGAGAGCAATTAGAGTTTTCAGGCATAAATTTAACTACAGCTGCCTATAAACCATAAAAGGAAAATAAGTCGCTACTCATCCCTAGATAGCAGATCTAATTACTTTCTTGTACGAGTTTGCTTGACAGGTCAAGATTTAGACTACACAGCACAGGATTGTTCTTACAAGGCTCAATGTCACCTCTGCTTTGTGTCTGTCTTCCAGAGTTTTTCACTAGGGATGTGTACTTGTTATTTTCACTTTTTTGTTGTCTGGCAGTATTTAAAGACAGTTTGTGACTGATGTCTTTCATTAACTTTTCCCTAAAACTGTTCTAAGCAACAATATGGTTTATCCCCTCCCGCCCCATGCTTTGTTATGCTGTTTTCTTTAGGTTATAAGGGCGTTCTGTATATTCATATCAGCATTTCCACAACACAAAGCGTAGTTGACAGTCTCCTCTTAGCTTGGTCCAAATGCAAAATGTCGGGTGGCCTCTGCAAGTTAACATTATAGTCCTGTGCCATGCGGGTGAGAAATCAAAAGGAGGATAGAAGAGAAGGATTTTATTTTTTCCCTTCAGTGATTCAATAAGACAGTATCTGTCACAACCACCTTGGTCAAATAACCCATTCTCTAATCTCCAAAATATACAGGCAGCTCATGCAGCTCAATATCAAAAAAAAAAAACCCAATCCAAAAATGGGTGGAAGACCTAAATAGACATTTCTTCAAAGAAGATATACAGACTGCCAACGAACACATGAAAGGATGCTCAACATCACTAATCATTAGAGAAATGCAAATCAATACCACAATGAGGTATCACCTCACTCCAGTCAGAATGGCCATCATCAAAAAATCTACAAACAATAAATGCTGGAGAGGGTGTGGAGAAAAGGAAACCCTCTTGCACTGTTGGTGGGAATGTAAATTGATACAGCCACTATGGAGAACAGTATAGAGGTTCCTTAAAAAACTAAAAATGGAACTACCATTCGACCCAGCAATCCCACTACTGGGCATATACCCTGAGAAAACCATAATTCAAAAAGGGACATGTACCACAATGTTCATTGCAGCTCTATTTACAATAGCCAGGACATGGAAGCAACCTAAGTGTCCATCGACAGATGAATGGATAAAGAAGATGTGGCACATTTATACAATGGAATATTACTCAGCCATAAAAAGAAATGAAACTGCATTATTTGTAGTGAGGTGGATAGACCTAGAGTCTGTCATACGGAGTGAAGTTAAGTCAGAAAGAGAAAAACAAATACCGTATGCTAACACATATATATGGAATTTTTTAAAAAATGGTTCTGATGAACCTAAGGCAGGACGGGAATAAAGACGCAGACGTAGAGAATGGACTTGAGGACACAGGGAGGGGGAAGGGGAAGCTGGGACAAAGTGAGAGAGTGGCATGGACATATATACACTACCAAATGTAAAATAGATAACTAGTGGGAAGCAGCTGCATAGCACAGGGAGATCAGCTCGGTGCTTTGTGTCCACCTAGAGGGCTGGGATAGGGAGGGTGGGAGGGAGGCTTAAGAGGGAGGGGATATGGGGACATATGTATACATATAGCTGATTCACTTTGTTATACAGCAGAAACTAACACAACACTGTAAAGCAATTATACTCCAATAAACATGTAAAAAAAAACAAAAAACAAAAAAACCAAGTAACCCATTCTCAAAGTGAACAACATTTGTAGTAGCTTCTTGAAAAATCAAGCCTGCGGGTACAACAGAGCACTTAACTTCAGAAAAGTGACGTAAACACCAGTCTGAATAAATGCTGTGCCACTTCTGCTCAGCTTACGTTAAAAGCAATGCCTTTTCTAAGATTAAAGTCTTTTATACAAAAGCCTTTTGTATCATAAATGGAAGGGAAAAGGATGTATTAAAAAATTACTTTAAAATTCTCAAGGATAAAGAATAAATTCATAATTAAAAAGGAGTTTTCACGGGTTCCCAGTTTTGAAAAGGCAGAATTCAAAACAAAAATGTCCAGAAACTGCCATTTTGCAGTCTTGATTCTGTGACATATCAATCTATTCTGGGTTGTTTGTTCGAATGCACATGGCCCCAGTGTTTCCTGTGAGAGTCAAATTTGCCACCTCTAGGCTCACGCAGGCCAGCATGGACCCCAGCGTTGTATCCGGAACCGCATATCAGGTTTGTCAGTCCCACTCCCAATGCCTAGGTTTTGGCTTGAAGAGGTTTGTGTGCTGTTCAGCTTGAAGATACTGAGAATCTACCTGTTACTCAGAGAAATATTTAAGACAGTTTATCAACATTGAACACTTAGGATGAAAATGTTTGGCTTACTGAGTAATTTTTTTTTAATTTGCCAAGTTGTCCATTTTCATATAGTTAAGCACAATCCATCACCTTCATTCCATTTGCCTTACACACAGAGTAGCTTCAAGCCAATAAATATCAATGTCCAGTGAGATATTTGTTTGTTGAGCTATATATGTCAAATCCTGAGCAATCTTAAAACCACTGGGGCCTTCTAACCTTAAGTGATTTTTCTTCCTCCAATAGATGCAGTTTGAGTATTTTTAGATCTTGACATTTTGGCAGTCGGATACACTATCCCTGATGAAAAGCCACTTGGTAGCAATGAAAAAATAATTTCTTATCCTAATGAACTTGATAGTTTAAAACTAGGGGCAATATATTAGAGGTTGTTTTAAAAGAAAAAAATAAGCAAGGCTATATCTGGAAGCAGCATTTCTGTTGGTGGACTATAGTTTCCACATCCTGTATTCATTTCATTAGAATCTTTTTATTAATGATTTCTCTACTACTTCTGACGTATCCTTAAACCTTCCCAGTGTTTTAATCAAGGATATGTTGGTTCTGGCATTTGATCACGACAACCTTCCTGTGCTTTAACGCAAATGCTAATGAAATGCATGTCAGCCTGTACAGAATGAAAGGAATGGAGTATATAAATCCCCATAGTACAGACTCATTATTCCTTTTTCTTTTTTCATAAAATCAGAATTGTCTAAACAGCAATGGGTCAAAGAGTGAAAATTTGAATACTTTATAGCGCTAGGGACCTAGGCGGCCTGGAGGTGTTTCAAATCTACTTTAACTATGTTTCTGACAAGTGGTCCCTAAGTGTAGATTAAGGATTTCTCCTAATGCTGCACTTTCTTTGCCAATGCTTACTTTACATAGCTGCAATGATGGAGCTAAATGTTTCCAATATGTATTAAATTCATTTTTAGTGAAAAACCCTAAGGCAAATGAGAATTTATAGCCTTGCATTTAAGAAGAAAGAATTATGAGTGAATGAGATATTTTTTCTGTGTTGGAAAGAAGTTTTGAGGTTCAACATTTTAGTGAACCTATTGTTAGTTTTAGAGACTGCTATTTACAAGTAACAATGCTGGGCACTATTGATGAAACGAACCAAAAGGCATTTATCTCGGTGCACAAGAGAGGTAGAGATACAATATACCTGTATAGGTGTACAATTGTATACCTATAGTAGACCGTTCACATTTACCACTGGTAGATAGCAGAGTGGGTTGGTTAAAGGTGCAAGCTATAGAGTAATATGGCCTTGGTTCAAACCCTGCATCTGCAATTAATATTTTTTGCCTTCTCTTGCTTGTTTTTTTTTAATCTGTAAATTGGGTATTTCAATAGCCCCTACCATACAAATTGCTGTGAGAATTAATGATTACAATAAATATGAAGTGCATAGAACAGGTCTTGGCAAATGCTAAACACTGAATAAAGATTAGAAACTTTTTATATTCACTGAGGGATATATCTGTTCCATGATTTAAGGATATTACTACAGCATATAGTTTTCCCCACAATTGTGTCTGACCTTATCTAGTGAACAGAGCTGCTGGGGCACAAGCTGGGCTTACAGCTAGTTCAGAAACTCCTTCCAGTATGTGCTCCCCACAGTGGGTAATTCAATCAGTGCTTCTATAAAACCATAAATAATGCATGTCATGGTCATTTAGAACCACTCACAAACAAGTCAAAATAGGAAATGTTAAGTTCAAAGACCTGCTGTTAAATTTACATACATACACGCACACACACACACACACACACACACATTCATATGCATGTCATACATTGTAGAGATATTACCAAAGGCTTTGGAAGCCCAGATAAAAACAAATTAATTTCTGCTTCATGCATCATGAATAGATTTATGGAGGAAGTAGCATTTGACTTGAGTCTTGAAGCAAGAGTAGGATTTTGATAGACTGAGAAGCTGGGGAAGGGAGTTGCAGGCAGAGGAAGTAGAAGATGTACAGATGAACAGTTTACAGCACAGGTGGAGAGTGGTGAGTGGTCCAGTGACTTGTGCATGAGATGTGGAGATATTTACTAAGTGTTAAGGTCAAGGAATGGGTTAGAGGCATTATGTAAAAGTCCTTGATATTAGAAGGTTGAACTTAATTTAATAACCAGTAAGGTGGGATGGTGGAAGGTTCTGTGGAGGAGATTACTGTGGTTTTCTTTGTTTCCATTGTGAGAGGTGAATGGAAAGCAGGGTCTTGGTCATCTTTCCATTATGTGGTTAAAGTTGGGCCGAGACTGAAGACTACAAAGCAGATTGAGAGAGGTGATAGTTCATTGACAGAACTCTTACACATGGTAGTTAATTGAGAGTGAAAGAGAGCCCACAAGAGAATAACAATGAACTGATACAAGAAACACAGGGTAAATAGCACTCTGAGGCGTTTAGTGATAGTCCCACCTGTATTGTCACATGGGCTCCATCTTGTTTGGGTAAACAGGAAAATGGGCATTGGAGTCTATATCCATTGTGTGTGTTTTCAAAACCATTTTGCAGTAGGGTAACAAGGAGGGAAAATCTCACAGTTCCCCTGACCTGCACACCCTGGTAAATCCTGTGTAGTGGCATTGCCTTGGGCACAGCTGAGTGTCAAAGAAGTTGGCTCACCACAAATGAAGCTGAGCCTTGCCACTGGCCGACCTAAGTGTTGGGTGCATGGTGCCCACAGTGGTTCATATCCCAATTTTTTTTTTTTTTGGAAGATGGTGGGAGAATTAAACAATAAATAGAGGGAAATGCCCATATGTATTCTGGGATACTGGGTTATTTTTTAAAGTTCAAGCATGATTTCCACCAAAATCAAGTAACAGGAACTACTTTCCACAGAAAATAAAGGAAAAGGCAAAACTGACATCATTCTTAGGTTTATTAACAAAATCTGAAATGGCAACAGAGGGTCAGGAAACTATAAACTCTAAGCAGGAAGTAACCCTGGTCAGGACCAGAATGAATGAATTAGATGGAAGGGAAATGTGGAGGAAGATGGGCTATGTAGTTCTGCTTGCATGCCCTGGAGACAATAACATGCTTATATTTAACTTTGCTTTGCTGTCTATATACATTCTGCTCACTGGTTCAGCCTGCCTTATTTCGTGCTATATAAATGTAGTATTTAACCTACAGTTGTTGCTTTACATAGAGTTATTTAAAGTTAAAAAGCTTCAGAGAAAGTTCTGAAACTCTGAAGTTGTAGATGTTTCTTGTGCATAATATATGTGAGTACTCCATAAACACTGCATACAGTTGCACATTAAAAACAAAATGACTTTGGTGTAAACTATCGTTACTTACCTATTTTATGGAAAGCCCCAGAAAATAATTCCCCTATATCCTAAAAGCAAATGTTATCACATGTTAATAGTAGCTAAAAAGTATGCTTTTAAACAATATTAGTAGTATCATGAGTAAGATACCATTTGCATAATCTCTGATATTAAAGATTTTTTTCCTAGAATATCCCATCAAATGTCTGATGAATAAAACTTCAGACACAGTATTCTGAGGTAATAGGTAATAAATTATTTTGCTACCTGGGTTGCATGCAGGGTGAAGATATCCTTGTGAACTTGATCATTGCCAGCTCCCCCATGATTTAAAACATCACTGTGCAGATATACCCAGCCCAGAACTTTCTGGGGATTCTGACGTATATATATCACCAGCATTTGGAGCAGCTCTGTGTTGAGGCCCCGTCCCAAAGGCAACACTGAATTCAACATCCCACTCCCCACTCCCACTGCCAGGGTACCCTTACCCCTGTGTTGGGAACCCCACCCGCTGCCTTGTCCAGACCTGAAGTCTTCCTGTCGTTCTTGACTTCACTCTTCTCACCAGTTCCTGTCGTGTTACCAAGTCTTGAACAATTGTACTTTTTAATCTTTCTCTAATGTAACAACTTTTCTACATACTTTCTGTCTTCATGTCTTCCCTGTTGCCCTCCCTCCTGGATAACTCATGTACCCCCCTAGGTTATTGTTATTCTTCTCTTCCTGCCCCTCCAGACTTTTCTCCCTACAACAAAATACTCTTTTGCAGGTGAGGCACATCCTTTGTGCTTCAGCAGGAATTCCATGAAATGTGGGCTGTTCATGCTTTCAACTTTTTAGCTTATCCAGATAGCCCTTCTGCACTGAGTTTCAGCCGTATCTAAATACTTCCGGGTTTCAGTGACCTGATCCCCTTGTCCAGGCCTTTTCACACACTCCTGCTTCCCAGAGTCCATACCGGCATTATCCCTGCCAGGCCTTCAGGTCTCAGTTGATGCACTTCTTCACAGAAGCCATGCCTGGCCCCCAAGACTGATATAGGTGTTCCCCCACTTATGCAAATGTATTGGTATATGTGTTGGGGAAAGGAGTCAGGAAAAAAGTGTTCATTGATGAATATAAAATCATTACAAGCACTGGACAAACAGCATGCTCTCTCCTAAAGGCAGGATCTGAATATTTGTTTCCTACATGAATAAAAGCAAAATTAATTCCCTTTTTAGATTTATCTGAATAAGATGTTTAGAAGAGCAATTTTGCAGGTTTTCCATTTGGCTGGTTTTCAGCCTACATAGTCATTTCTAGCTGGTAATCTGCAGATTGCTTTCTTGTTGTGCTTTGGGAATATAGTTCTGATGGGCCCACTGAGAGAGATCAGTGTTTTGAATTGATCCCAGAGCATTTGTCTCCTGTGAATAAGTAATTTAGAGTTGGGAGCATACTTCACACAGCCAAAGTTAAGAGACATCTTATTTCACCAAAAAATAGGTCATTTGAATCAGGAGACTCTGAGAGTGTATTTAAGGTAATTACCTGGAGCAGGTGGTCCTCACAGCTAGCGCTGACTTTGATGAAAGAGAGATCATGGTCTGAAAATAGCCCATGTCGTGTTGAGTTCTGGAGGGAAAAAAGGAAAACTTTCATAACTGGCTTTGAAGTGAGTACCCATATTCTGTCATCCCTCACTTATTTTCCATGGCAGATTAAAGATACTATTTTAACCTTGTTTCTGTAGGAAAATTGAGAGCAGTGCTCTCTACCCATTGCCTTAATTTCTTCCTTAAAAACTTGTCCCAATTATAGCTTTTGGATTTAGCATGAATCTATTTGTTTTTGCTCACAAATTTCTTTTTCCAAACTAAAGGCTATAATTGAATAGAAAAAAAAATGCAAAAATAAAGCTAGCAGGGTATCAGTTATTTAGCCTTTGCAGCCAAATCCAGTTTTGAAAATGCCCAGGCAATTTCTGTAGACGTCAGTGGAATTGGTTATAGATGCCCGTGGATCATATAAAGATTTGTTTAAATTTGGGGGCAGCACCTTGATGAAAATGTATTATATCTTTGAAATGGAAATATGGGAAGAATTAATTCTTTGTTTTACAAATTATTTTATTTTAAAAATAATATTCTTCTAAAAGTAATAAATACATGATTTTGAAAGTAATATTATATTACTTGGTCTCTGTCTCTCTGTCTCTGTCTCTCTCTCTCTACATATATATAGTCTATGTGGCAAACATAAAATGTCAGTTTTTTATATGTATTAGTTTCCTTTGACTGCTGTAACAAATTTCCACAAACCGGGTGGCTTAAAACAGCTGGAATGTATTATCTCACAGTTCTGGAGGCCAGAAGTCAGAAACTAGTATCACTGGGCTGAAATCATTGTTGGCAGGGTCGCACTCCCCCTGTAGGCTCTAGAGGGGAATATGTTACTTGCCTCTTCCAGTCTGAATCTCTTCAACACCAATGTCTTCTCATTTCTCTCTGCTCTATCCTCACGTCGTCTTCTCCCCTGTGCGCATGCACATGTGTGTCTAATCTCCTGGTGCCTCCTTGTTTTAAGGACACATGTAACTGCATTAGGGCCCATCCAGATAATCCAGGATGATCCTTAATACCCAAGGATCTGCAAAGACCTTCTTTTGCCAAATTAGATAACATTCAGATGTTCCAGGGCGTGGATCTCTTTGGAGGTGGGGGGTGGTGGCATTTTTTAGCCTAAGACACTGTTAAATACACGTTCCCACTTTCTTCCCTCCTAATAGAATCCTGATTTTGTTCAAGGTTCAATATTCTTGTAAGATATTGTCATTGACTTACGATGAATCTAAACCACTTATGGCAGTCTGTCTCTACCTGCTGTGCAGCTGTGGATGCCCCTGTAATCCAGTTCTGGCAAGTGAGATGTAAAAAAAAAAAAAAATCAGTCTAGGTGTTAGTTTTCAGAAAGGGGCTTCAGTAAAGAATCTAAATGGAACAGGCATGACTAACACTATTTCTGGTCCCATTTTCTACCTTGAAATTAGATATGATTCCCTGTTACTAAGGTAAAATTTGTCATCATGAGGCAAAAAACCTTTAAGGGGAAAAAAAGCAACAAAGCTAAAGATGGGAGAACTGAAAGAAGGTCATTATTAAGCAGCTGAAATAATGCCAACAAGTTCCCATTCCAGACTTCTTGCTATATAAAAATGTAAAATAAAAAAATAAATTAAATTAAATAAACCAATATTTGTTTAAACCAGTTAGTCAGATTTTCAGTTACTGCAGCCAAAAGCATTCCTAACTGACATACTCTAATATATATATTAGTATATTAGTATATTAGTATATATATATATACTCTATAATAAAATATTTAGAAAATACTGAAGGACAGAAAAAAAGAAAAAGAAATCAGTATTAATATCAGCACCCAGGAATTATCACTGTTAACATTTTGTAGTATATTCTTCCAGCCATACAAAAGGGGTCTTGCAGAACACACTGTTTCAGAAATTGTTCTTTTTAGTCTAATTATGTTAAGACTATTTTCTCATGTCATTAAATACTTATTTGCAAAACTAATATCTTCATGATGGTCCATCATTTTGATAAACCATAATTAAATAATCTTTATAGAACTTCTATTTAAAAATTAAGAATTGAATATTTTTAGTACTTTCCTTTCCAGTCTATTTCCCACATACCCTCAAAAGAATGTTTCAAGGTTTGTTTTTCACTGTTGTTGTTGTTGTTTAGTGTTTCTTCGTTTAGCAATAAAATATAAAATGAACATGAACAGCAAAATGGAAAAAAAAAAAGTGCTAAGTTGTTTGAGTGAGGGCCTCTGAGCCATAAGAAAATTTTATTTTTGTTTTCACAGTATTCCATCTCCCCCTTGAGAAATATGACAGAAAGTTCTGGGAGGATAAAATCTAGTTAGGGTTGACTGAGGGAGTGATTATATATATATTGGTAAGGAGATTCTCTTAATTATGTTTGATAGGAATCTTATAATTTGTTTTACTATTTTCTTTTAGTAATACATTCTCAAAACAGCTTATATGTAAAATAGCTTTTATGTAAAAGGTAACAGTATAATTGTGATATAACAAGCCTTAAAATATAAAATCAATATGCAATATAGATGCAAAAGAAAAACAAAATATTTCCTCTTACAGTCAGAAAATGAATCCATTGAAAATATGAATCTAACAACTTATTCTCTGTCACAAAATTTGTAGGAGGAAACTGAGCCAGTAGCTTCCAGAAAACAAACAAACTTTGTCTCTTTCTTGTCTCTGGAAATAAGTACACCATAAGGGCACAATGAGTAAGAGAATCTCGTTCTAGCAAATGCTGACTCTCCATGGAAGTATTCCCGACTGTGGAAAACCATAAGTGGTGAGGGAAAGTGTTGAAGGGTTTCTGGATAAAGCAATGATTCATGTAGAGAAAATCTAATACTGTTCTTTCACACTGAGACCAAGTTACCAAATGCTTAGTCTGCATGTAGTAGTTTGTGATGATGTTTTCATAACTTTGTAATTCCCCTTGTGTTTCCATTTGTAACTCCATATAGATACGGGTGGAGGGGTGACAGTGAAAAGAAATAGTAGGTTTCCATAGCAACAAAACAGAAAATCCATAACATCGAGGTGATGTGATATAAACAATTTCTTCCTCCAAGGTGCAGGGTGGAAGTACAATAAACATGGCAGAGTTATCACCCAAGTGCAGACACACTGTGTAGTTCAGAAGGCATTCGATGTAATTGAGAGCTGACTGTAATTCAGTTGCTCAGGTCATGTCATTCCTGTTGCTCTTCTCTCCTCCCCCTAGTATGTAATTTAAGGTAAAATTTCCTTGGCCCACAGTGTGAGTGATAACCACTTAGCAACACAAGTGACAGAAAGGAAAGAGAGGGCAGTCTTTTGCTCAGTTAAATAATTTTGCCAATTATTTGGTGCATTTTACATTTTGATTTGTGGTTCAATCGGTTCATCTCAAAAATATTCATCAGTAAAACACAGTTTTTGCTGGGCACTCATCTAAATTGATATAAAAATTGTCTGTTATGTATTAGTAGCCCAAATCACATCCACAGGAGTTAAAAGAAAAAAAGTGTAAACAACAAACTGAGTTGTGTTGGCAGTTACATGGTAATCACCATATCATCTTTTGTTGTCCTCACTTGCTAGTTTAGTAATTCAGTTTAAACTTATCATTAAGAAGTCAAGGCTTATAAAAAGAAATGAAATTGAGTTATTTGTAGTGAGGTGGATGGACCTAGAGTCTGTCATACAGAGTGAAGTAAGTCAGAAAGAGAAAAACAAATACCGTATGCTAACGCATATACATGGAATCTAAAAAAAAAAATGGTTCTGATGACCCTAGGGGCAGGACAGGAATAAAGACGCAGATGTAGAGAATGGATTTGAGGACACGGGGATGGGGAACGGTAAGCTGGGACGAAGTGAGAGAGTGGCATGGACCTATATACACTACCAAATGTAAAATAGCTAGCTAGTGGGAAGCAGCCGCATAGCACAGGAAGATGGTGCTTTGTGACCACCTAGAAGCGTGGGATAGGGAGGGTGGGAGGGAGGAGATATGGGGATATATGTGTATGTACAGCTGATTCACTTTGTTATAAAGCAGAAACTAACACACCATTATAAAGCAATTATACTCCAATAAAGATGTTAAAATTAATTAATTAATTAATTAAAGGAACTAAAGGAAAAAAAAAGATGTCAAGGCTTTCATTGGCCAGTAGCTGCAATTCATCTATTTCAAAATTTTTTCTCTGAAGAGTGATGAAAGTAAGTCACAAAGAAGAGGTATGATTACAGATAAAGTAATTAATAGCATCTGGTTTGGGGACACAGTGACTTCTGAAAATGGTGTGTGGAGATTATATAGTATTTTTAACAATCTCAGAGGGTGGGGTGAGATTGATCTACTCATCCACACTCTTCCAAAGCATAGTGAACGTGGTGGCTCTCATTCAGTTCAGTGAAGGTTTGTGTGAATTCTAAGTCAGGAAAGGGAGATTGAATTATAAGCCTAAATAAAACACACATCGTCAATCATGTTATTCTTTAGATTTAGACCCTTGAGGAATCTACACTCAGCATCAGTCCTTTCTTTCCTGGCCTCTGGATGTTTCCCGCTTCCTTCTCTTCAGCTTTCATGCACTTCATATCTTGCAAATTGTGAAAATTTTTGGTTCACTCCATTTTCTTCTTTAGTTACTATGCTTTTCTTCTACTAAAAATGTCTTTGATTGATACCTTCATTGAAAAGTTCTCAATGCTCGTACTCTGCCTTTCTAGGCTTATTACAAAATTGACCTACTAAAGTAATGCCCAGCACCTTCACAAATCTAAGGGCAGATGACAGACCTTCATTCTGCTTGACCTTTTTGTGGCATTAGGCTTTGCTGGTCATCAGTTCCTGATGAAATATTGTCTCCCCTTGGATTTTATTAAGTAACAATATCTTGGTGGGGTTTTTTCTAATTGAAGTATGGTTGATTTACAATGTTGTGTTAGTTTCAGGTGTACAACAAAGTGATTCAGATGTATATATTCTTTTTCTTTTTTAACCAACCTTTCTAAGAGATCCTTGTCTGTCTCATTTTATTGACTGCTCCTTCTGCCATTTTGTGTACATAGCATGCCCCAAATTGTGACTCAGCCTCTCATCTTTTATTTTTGTATTTCAAAAGCTTTTCATCTTCCATACACCCAAATCTGCAATCTACATTCTATATTGTTATTACACCTAAACATTATCCTACATCTATTTGTTATCTTGATTTGGATAACTCATTGTTTCCTAAAATGCAGTACATTTAGATAAGTATCATCACATCTCTGAGAGTAATTGAACACGCTTCCCTAACTTTCCTATTTCTCTTTGTAACACAGCCCATATCCCAAGATATAGTCATTACTTATTCCTACTCTCCTTTAATCCATAAATCGAATCACTCTTTCATGCTTATTAAATGGGTTGTGCATCTGTCCTGTTCCATTGCCATCAATGGAAGTTCTCTGGATATATTTTGAAGGTATTACTGATAATACTTGCTGATGAATTGGGTAAGGGGTATGAGAAAAAGAGAAAGTCTAGAGTGACATTAAGGGTTTTGGCTTGCACAACTGAATGAATGGCAGTGTTATTTATTATGTTGTAGAACATGGGAAGAGCAGGATTGAGGGGTGAGGGGGAGTCCATTTTCAACCTGCTAAGTTTGAGATTCCTAGAAAACATTCAAATGGAGATGTCAAAAAAACTTTTAAGATTTCTGAGTCCACAATTTAGGGGAGAAGTGGGGATTGGAGTTTTAAAGTTAGGAGTAATCAGTTTCTAAAGACACAGGACAAGTTGAGAGTACCTAGGGATTGAGTGTAGGTAAACAGAGAAGGGTCCTAGACTCATCCCTGGAGCACACCAGTATTTACAAGGTAAGAAGGAGGGAGAATGCTTTCAAAGAGACTGAGAAACAGCAACCAGCAAGGTAGGAAGAAAACCAAGAGTGTAGTGTCACTGAAGACATTTGAAAATAGGTTTCAAGAAGAGCATAATCAACTATGTGGAATGCTCCTGAGAGTCTGAGTAAGGTGAGGGCTGAAAAGTCATTGTCAGGGCCAGGTTATCCACTAACCTACAGGTGCCTCTGGCTCATCATACTTGTAGGAGCTCACAGAATGTTTTCATTTTAATTTCTTTGAAAATCAGAAATAAAAAATGAACATAATAACAATAAAGATAATAATAATGAATCCAGCCTGTATTATATTTGTCTTTATAACAATGCACATAAATTATAATTTTTAATACTTTTTATGAAAAAAGGTCCCTCAAAGGTCTTAATGTGGCCCTGCTGAGCATCGGATGGGCAGTGTGGGATTCCCTGCTCACCTTGGTAAGAACAGCTTGGAAGGAGTCCTGGGAACAGAAGCCTGATAGGTGTGGGTTCAGGGGAGAGTTGGAGGGGGCATGGAATGTGGTGACAGGAGACTGCATTTTTAACAAATCTGTAAATGAATTCTGTACGGAAGTGCTGAAAAACAGGATCCTAGCTGGAAAAGAAGTGGAGCCAAAGGAAGTTTTTGTTTTATTTTGTGTGAAGTGAAGCCAAAGGAGGTGTGTGTGTGTGTGCGTCTATCTGTGTGTGTTTGTGGAAACTAGGAAGACATATCTTTTAGGAGATACAATTGGAGAAGCAGCGTCCTTCAGAGTAGAGGGTCGTGGGCAGGGTACCCAGAGGGAGGAGCCAGCCTTAGATTGGAGGCTGTTCTTCCTGTGGCTTCTGTTTCCACAGTGAAATAAAAAATAAAATCATCAGCTGAGAGTGAGGAGGTCTGAGAGTGTGGGGGAGATTTGAGGAGAGAACAAACTATACATAAATAGTCACTTTTATATTGAGAGAATGGATTGTCTAGGGAAACGTGAGAAGATTGCTGAGGGAGAGAGAATGTAAGAAAATTGAAAAGGTTAATGACCGTATTTATCTCCGGGTAGTAGAGTCAAATTTGATTTTTGTTTTACTTTTTATTGGGTTGGCCAAAAATTTCATTTGGGTTGTTCCATAACATCTTACGGGAAAACCCAAACGAACTTTTTGGCCAACCCAATTTAATTTTTGTTTTCAAAGTTTTTACATGGAAGTACTTTTGGTGCTTTATAAAGCTATTAAAAATAACTTTTAATAACCCCAGCAGTCTTCCTATCCTTTATATATTGCCTTGGTTCTTATTTTCTACAGGAATTTTTCCTGGACCAAATCCAGCTCCTTGTTAAAATTCCGCTAAGACTTAATAATCTCCAGTGTGTGATGGTATTCTTTTATATATATTGTTATGTTATTTTAACTGCTTTCTCTATGAATATATTGTTTTCCTAATGAAATTACCAAATCTTTACTGCCAGCAACTAGGTCCCATATAGGCCTTTCTTGGTTTGAATGCATCAGTGTACACAAATGTCTTAGATACGGATTTTCTTTGTTGACACGTGGGTTTTCTCTCGCCTTCTGTGGCAGAGCTTGCTCTCTCCTCGTGGGCCATGTAATCCCCAACCTGTCCTGAACCAGATACATCCCTTCCTCCCAGCACCCTTCCAAACGCATCTCAGTTTTTATTGAGGCCATGAGCTCTCTACCTACAGAGCAGACCATGAGGAGGATGAGCAAGGAGGGGGTGGGAGAGAACCCCGCCCCCTCACCTTCTTACCTCCATTCCTCACCTCCTCCCCCACGGTGCTCCCTAATGTGTTCTAGTGTCCGTGGGTAGCAGGAAAGACAGAGGGCTTATTCTCCTGTGTCAGCATCCCTACCTACGGCCACAGTACTCGAATTTGCTCAGTGATGTCCCTCAAGATGGTTCTTCGAGACCAATGGCTCCTCTCTGCCCCCTCACCAAGCTCCTCGCTGACCACGTAGAGGCAGACTCTGTGTGGAGCAAGGACTGGGTAGTGGTGGGATGGAGGTGGAGAGACAACCTGGGAGTTTTATTTGGAGGTACTCTTTCCTTCACGTTGGTGGCCCAGCAATGCTGACCTCCTTTTAGTCTTCAAAGGAACCATGCTCCTTACCATCTCAAGGCCGTGCACACCTGTTGCCTCTGTCTGGAACTCTCCGTCACCAACCCGTGCTTAATTCCTAAGCATCCTTCAACTCTTAGCCATTCGGGGCACTCACCTAACTGTCCACTATATACGATGCTAAATACTATATAGTAAATTCCATATAGCGTATGCTATGTGCTACATGCTATATGCTATGTACTATGTTATGCATACTATATTCTATACACTATATACTGTATACTATAAACTATATACTGCATACTGTATATTTTCTTCATAGCATAGTATTTATCACTACTCCTTAGTATATATTAATGTTTCTGGTTGTTTGTTTAAATATTTTTCCCCAATAAAAAGATTTACTAGGCTAGAAACCATGTCTTTGTTGTTTCCCATTATATACCTAGTGCCTCCATAAATGCTTTTCAAAGGTTGAATAATGAACTGTGATCTTCAGGAAGAGATGAATTTTGAGATTTCTGAAGGGAAGGTATATGGATTGATGGAAAATTGAAGAAGGGAATAGCTTGGGCAAACATATGAAGGCAGAAATAAGCTTCTAACAAGTGACAAGTAAAATTCTGTTTGTTTGTTTTTTCGTTTTAATGAATTATAAGATTAAGTCTACCTTTATGAGACATTGTCCTCAGAACAGTGATTTGCAGTGGCCTTACTTCACTGTCACAGTCAAGGTTCTAAAACTGTTCTGGGAGAGTTATTATGCAAAGGTGACTTTCAAAAGTCTTCCTGATGAATAGATGCCAATGCAGAAAAAGATTTATTCAGTTTAGGGTGTTTTGAACGTTAGACTTTATTCAGTTTATGGTACTTTGGCTTTTGTTGTTTGGATTCATATCCTCAGAATGAAAATTATTTCAAGATATGTACCTCTTAGAAGTAAGGATGTACATGTTTACCTAAAAGAAAATTTCACAAAGCAATATGAACAAAAGAAGGAAAAAGGAAAATTCAACAAATTAATCTAGAAAATTACTCCTAAGGAAGTTATCTTTAATAATTCTTTTAGATTAACCTTTGTACTAGATTTTATAACAGTTCCAGGTACAAGTTAAATACTTGGCAGTTCTCTCTATCAGACTTCCTGGATTCCTATTCTCTGCCGATATATCTTACTCAGACTTTGAAAGAAATCTTCAATACATATTTAGAAATTCCCCGAAGAAAAACTTCATCTACCATCTGCTTCATCTATTTGCTTAAGGAATTTAATTCAGAATCTTGTACCGTAATCAAAGGGAGGGCATAATTCAGGGAATAGACGAATCTCTTTAGGACAAAAGCTGATTGTTAAACAAGATGCTCTGGTAGATCTTTCTCTAAATGGACAGATTATGTCTTGTTACCAGTAACTACTGAATGGAAAATTAGTCAGTACTGCAGGTCAGCAGGTCAACATTAGCAGTGACTCTTCCTGGATCCTCCTGCTCTGCCCTTTTCACTCTACTATGGTATCTCTCAAGTTGTATTTGTAGGGCTTAGCAATAGTCAGCAATTTAAAAAACATTGTATCCCTGCTCAAATAAGTATAGAGATTACCACATACCAAAATTCCCTCTTGGAAATGTATGTTAGATTGAAAACTCTAAGGCATCCTATAATTTTTAGGAAATATTGTCCTAAGCTGAACTAATAAAGCATTAGGGGAAAAAAATCAAGGCATAGAGAACAGATATAATAGCAGTCTTAAGTTTCTCTCATCCTCTCTCCAATGCCCTGTGCACAGCAGATATTGAATAAATATTCAATATTAATGAGGGAAAGGTGAAAGATGTTAGTGGCAATTAAGAAATTCTGTGCATGGTAGGTCAGGTAAAATCATATAGAAGCAAAAAAGGACTGATGCCAGTTCATCAGTATTTGAAAAGGATGGATAAAGACTATTATCAATATTTAAACTGAAGGAAATCTCATCATCACCTCTTTCTAATAGAGTTTATGTCATTTGCTATCTTTCCAAATTCCCATTCATCCCCAATCTTCTAATTTTTTTGCCTTTTGAACTTGCCAAGTATATGACTTGCCCCAATTTTTGAAAATTTCTTATTTTATATTGTTATTTTAAAATCACCTTATTGAGGTACTATGGACATACAAAAGGCTGTAAATATTTAATGTATACAACTTGATCAGTTTGGAGATAAATATTCACCCATGAAACCATCACCACAATCAAATCTATAGAATAAATCCATCACCTCCCAAAGTTTCTTCCCACCTGATTGATTGATTTTTATATTGATTTTTCTTTTGTGGTAAGAGATTACCCTCCTAATAAAATTAGAAGTATACAGTGCAGTATTTTTAACTATAAGCCCCTATGTTGTACAGTAGATCTCCAGAACACATTTTGGTTTTTTAGAATTATTCAATGCATAACAAGTTTGTGAAGGACGCAAAGTTTACATCACAAATGGATTTTAATAAAGAAATAAAAATTACTTTTTAAAAAATGTTGGGATGCAATTAAGAGAAAGGTATATGGATTGAAGAATTCCTTTGTTTATGTATAAAATAAAGGATGAAAAAATCAGATCAGAACTGAGATAAATAAATGTCTTGATCATTTTTCTGAAGGAGAAAAAGAAAAACTTGAACCTTTTCTAATCGTGGGACAATGCATTGCCTAGTTTTAAAAAACGAGAAGGAATCCCATCCATTATGATTTGAAATGCTGACCCATAACTCAGGGAAGTTTTATATTTACATTTCTTTGATTTTGCAAAATAGAATATCACATTTTCCCAAATTTCTGCTTATACCATTTAACCTTAATATTATAATATATTTTCATCTCCCTGTTTCCAGGATGTATTTAGCAATAGCTATTGAGTTTGGGGCTTTGTCTCAATGACATAATATGTCATCATTTTTTATAATGCATTATTTTTATAAGATACCATGTTGCTGTCTCCAATGGGTATTACTGTCATGTAGTGATTTTAAATGTTTCCATACAAATTGGCAACTTGAGCATATTAGATACTGTTACTCCTTGAGTAGAAAAGCAGCTTCTCTCTTAACTTGGTATATTAAATTGTGTTTCCAGTGATGCACTGAAAACATTAAAAACTCATTATAGCAGAATCGTTCTTCTTCCAGGGCATTCGGCTCTAGTGTTTGTAAGCTTAGCTCTAAAGAATGACATCAGTTTGATTATTTTATCTGAGAAAACATATTCTTGCCTAAAGGTTTCTCTTTTTCAATGATGATTGTAATCAGCAATTTTCTATTTTCAAATGGTCTTTCTGATATCTTGTTTCAGATGGAAGAGAATTATAAGATCATCTCAGTGGAGAATAGATGTATTTTAAGAATACCACCATAATTAGGAAGTGACCCTTAGAGTAATAAATCTTTAGAATTGAAAAGACATTTAACTAGTCAATGTAAACCCAAAGCATAGAAAGTAAGCTCCCAGAGGGTAAGACCCTCTCTATCTTTTCAGTGCTATATTCAGCCTCTCCAAACAACATCTGGCCTGAGTCAGCCCTCAGATTGTTAAATACAGGAATAAATGAAATATGTAAAGCACAGTTTTCTTTTCCATCCAAGGAGATGTAGTAAATGCTGAGTCTGATCTTTTCTTTCTTCAAAGGGAAATTAATATGACTAACAAAAGAAACAAGAAACAAAAAAATATGTATAAGCAACAAAAACATTCTCCGTATCATGGGAGAGTTGAAAGGTGACAGGAAAGTTCAAAGGAATGCAAGACATCTGCCTGGTAGGGATGGAAATGTTTCAGGAAGAAGATAAAGCTGGAGAAGAAGGTGAGATTTTTGACAGGGATAGTTCACTGGGGAAGTGGAAATAGAGATGAGAACATGCAGAAAGCAACTAAAAAAACGATGAAGGGTAAAGGCCTGACCTTGCCTATCCTGGGGAGAAAACTGGATAGATAAATTAGTGCTGGCTCAAGGAGGGCATTAAATGACAGACCATGCCACTTAGAGCTGTTTTATTATCACCTTTCACCATAAATTGGTTCTCTTTCCTGTGATCTTTATCATAAGTAGTAAGAAGGAATGCTCTCATCAGAAATTTTCTCTCTGTCTCACTGGTAGCATTTATATTGTAGACATGCCCTCTTTTGAAATCATCACCTCTTTGGATTTCTGTGATGCTCTTTCCCAGCTTATTCCCTCTTTCTCTGGCCTCCTCCGGCTCTTTGCATGCTCACCCTTCTCCATCATGAAGGGTGGCTTCAGCATCCCTGTCCTCTGGTCTGCCTTTGCATACTCATCACTGTGATCTTCAGTCTCTTGTCCTGCCTCCACTCTGCTCCTCCAGGTGGCCAACCCGTGAGAACTTCGTCATCTCCCCTCCTAAACCTTGCTCCCTATTTCATCAGTCTTTCCATTTTTCATCCAGTTGTGCAGGATCTACATTTTTAAATTAACTTTGGTTTTTTTTTTCCTTTTTGATCATCTCTGCTCCTTTTTTTCCCCTCATAGACTCTGTTTGACCCATCCCTTCCTTTCCATTCTCACTGCCAACAGTTAGGTCACCTCACACCTGGATTATTCTAATCACCTCTGGCTCCTCACTGGGATCCTTGTTTGCCATTACTCCCTCAACAGGGAGTGTAATTCTACCAAACTAAAGAATATTTTTATTACTCTGCCTTTTGCTTAGTTTCACAATAGGAATCAGCCAACATTTATAGAGAACCCATTATATACTACACAGAGCAGTAGGCAGAGGGGGTTACAATAATAAATGCATTCCCTGATATACAGGGATATTCAGCTTAGTGTGGGTGACAGACTTGTAAACCTAAGTTACAATGAAATAAGTAATAAAATGCCTTAAAATTCCTCCTATCATTTCCTATTACTTTGAGATAACCTTGTTTACTTTAACCTTGATGGTAAATTCTTCACGCCACTTTAAAATAAATTCGTTACTCTATTACTTAAAAAACTGAATTGTTTTTTAATCTACACCAGCAACTATGGTTATGATGTTTTATAATTTGCAAGATAAGTAAATCTTTTAATCCAGAGTTAGATTTTTGAAAACAATTGTCTTGAGATTCAGAGAAAATATACGTCACTTGGACTGTAGCTGTTCTCCAAGCAAAATGTACATATTTATAAACCAACATTTGGTTTTGTTTAGTTCAAAAGCTAAACCAAAAATGTCAAAGTGAAATGTTTGTTTTGCCAATAAACGTTATAAAAAATTACACTGTACTCATTGCAGGGAAGAGATATTTACTCCATTTTTAAATTGGTTAAGAATGACCAAATATTGGTGCTCTCAGCTTAAAGTAGACTGTTAAAATTATAAGGTGTTTTATGTAAGCCCCATGGTAACCACAAAAATAATACATGTAGAAGATATATGACAGAGAGAGAGAGAGGAAGGAAACAAAGCATACCATTACTAAATTACAAATGAAATACAAAGTAAAATAGCAAGAGAATAAAAGATGGACAAAAGAGCTACTACAAGACAGAAAACAAGTGACAAAATGACAATAATAGGTCCTTTTTTTTTTTAATTTTTATTTATTTATTTATTTAATTTTTGTCTGTGTTGGGTCTTCGTTTCTGTGCGAGGGCTTTCTCTAGTTGCGGCAAGCGGGGGCCACTCTTCATTGTGGTGCGCGGGCCTCTCACTGTCACGGCCTGTAATTTGTAAGAAAATTGAATCAGTAATCAAAAAACTTCCGACAAGGAAAGCCCATGACCGTATGGCTTAATGGCTGAAGTGTACCAAAGATTTAAGAATTAACACCAATCCTTCTCAATCTCTTCCAAAAAATAGAAGAAGAGGGAATACTTCCAAACTTATTTTATGAGGCCAGCATTACTGTGATACCAAAGCCAAAGATATTACAAGAAAAGAAAACTACAGACCACTATCCTTGATAAACATAAATGCAAAAATTCTCAACAAAATACAAGCAAACCAAATTCAACAACACATTGAAAGGATCATTAAACCATTACCAAGTGGGATTTATCCATGGGATGGGATTGAAGGATGACTCAACATATGAAAATCAGTTAATGTGATACACTATATTTCCTAGCAAGAGCAATTAGGCAAGAAAATGAAATAAAAAGTGTCCAAATTGGAAAGGAAGAAGTAAAATTATCTCTGTTTGAGGATGACATGATTTTATACTTTGAAAACCTTAAGGACCTCACACACCAAAAAAAACCTGTTAAAACTAATAAAAGAGTTGAGTAATGTTGCAGAATATAAAGTCATTATGCAAAAATTAATTGTTTCTATACACTAACAACAAACTATCTGAGAAGAAAATCAGGGAAGAATCCCATTTACAACAGCATCAAAAGAGAAAAAATACATAGGAATGGATTTAATCAAAGAGATGAAAGATTTGCACACTGAAAACTATAAAACATTGATGAAAGAAATTGAAGAAGATTGAAATAAATGGGAAAACATCATGTGTTCATGGATTGGAAGACAATATTTTTTAAATGTCTATACTCCCCAAAGCAATCTACAAATTCAATGCAGTCTCTACCAAAATGCTAATTGCATTTTTTACAGAAATAGAAAAAAAATCTTAAAATTCATATGAAATCACAAAAGGTTCTGAGTAGTCAAAATAATCTTGATAAAAAACACAAAGATGGAGGTACCACACTTCCTTTTTTTTTCTAAAGGTGTATTTCTTTTCAAAGTGGTTTTTTTGTTTGTTTGTTTTGTTTTGTTTTGATGGTTTCTAGCCTTTTTTTTTTTTAAGACAATTTATTTATTTTTAGCTGCACGGCATGTGGGATCTTAGTGCCCCAACCAGGGATCGAACCCATGCATTGGAAGGGCAGAGTCTTAACCACTGGACCACTAGGGAAGTCCCAGTATTACACTTCCTAATTTCAAAATATATTACAACACAGTAATTAAAACAGTATGGTACTGGCATAAAGATAGACTGTGTACCAATGGAATGGAACAGAAAGCCCAGAAATAAATCCATGAATATACGGTCAACTGATCTTCAACAAGGGTGCCAAGAATACACAATGGGGAAAGAATTGACTCTTCAACAAATGGTGTTGGGAAAAGTGAGTATCCACATGCCAAAGAATGAAATCGAACCTTTGTCTTATATCATACACAAAAATCAATTCAAAATGAATTAAAGACTTTAACATAGGACCTGAGCCTGTAAAACTCCTAGAAGAACACATAGAGAGAAAGCTTTTTGACATTGAGCTGGGCAATGATTTCTTGGATTTGACACCAAAAGCAAAGGTACAAAGCAAAATAAACAAATTGGACTACATCAAACTAAAACACTCTGCACAGCAAAGGAAACCATCATTAAAATGAAAAGGCAACCTATGGAATGGAAGAAAATATTTGCAAACCATCTATCTGATAAGGGGTTCATATCCAAAATACATAATGACTTCCTACAACTCAATAGCAAAATAATGAATAACCCAGTTAAAAAATGGGAAAAAGGCTTTGATAGATATTTCTCCAAACAAGACATACAAATGACCAACATTTGTTTTCATCTGGTGAAAGGATGCTCATCAGGACTAATCATCAGGAAAATGCAAATCAAAATCACAATGAGATATCACTTCACACCTGTTAGGATGGCTGTTGTATAAAAAAATATAGAGATAACAAGTGTTGGGACTTCCCTCGTGGCGCAGTGGTTAAGAATCCGCCTGCCAATGCAGGGGACACGGGTTCGATCCCTGGTCCAGGAAGATGCCACATGCTGCAGAGCAACTAAGCCTGTGCACCACAACTACCGAGCCTGCCTTCCAGAGCCCACGAGCCACAACTACTGAAGCCCGTACACCTAGAGCCTGTGCTCCACGACAGGAGAAGCCACTGCAGTGAGAAGCCAGCACACCACAGGGAAGAGTAGCCCCCGCTCGCTACAACTAAAGAAAGCCCATGTGCAGCAACGAAGACCCAAAGCAACCAAAAATAAATTAAAAAAAATTTTTTTAAGTAATAATAAAAAAAATTTTTAAGTGTGTCTTTAAAAAAGAAAGGTAACAAGTGTTGGCCAGAATGTGGTGAAATTGGAACACTTGTACACAGCTGGTGAGACTGTAAAATGGTGCAGCTGCTATGAAAAACAGTATGGAGGTTCAAAACATTAAAAACAGAACTACTATAGGATCCAGCAATCTCACCTCTGGGTATTTACCCAAAAGAATTGAAAGTAGAATCTTGAAGAGATATTTGCACTGCCATGTTCATTGCAGCATTATTAACAAAGCCAAGATGTAGAAACAACCTAAATGTCCATCAACAGAGGAGTGGATAAAGAAAATATATGATAGAATATTGGTCAGCCTGACCAAAGAGGGAGATCTTGCCTTATGCAGCCACATGGATGAACTTTGAAGACTTTATGCTAGGTGAGATAAGTTAGTCACAAAAGGACAAACACTGCAGGATTCCACACTTATAGGATGTGTCTAAAATAGTCACACTCACAGAAGCAGTGAGTAGAATGGTGGTTGCCAGAGGCTGTGGGGAAGTGAGAAGCTGCTGTCCGATGGGTATGAAGTTTCAGCTAGGCGAGATGGATGCGTTCTAGAGACCTGCTGTCCAGCATTGTGCTCACAGTTAACAACGCTGCACTGTGCACTTCAGCAATTAAGAGCGCAGATCTCATGTTAAGTGTTCTTACCACAATTTAAAAAGGTGGATGAATAACCAAATATTTTGTGTAAACTTTGCATGAGATGTCAGAGTGTCAATCTCAGGGTTGCCCTTTCTCATAACAAAGTTACTTTTCCCAGAGGGCAAATATTCTGAGAAACATTTGATATCCAGAAAGTTCACAGGTCCTAATGTACACCTTCTAATGTTTTCTAACACTCTTTGAAACATTTTGATTAGCACTTGAATTTTATTTGATAGTCTCTCCCTGAGTCTTTCAGTTACTGAACAACAGAGAGATGTAAACTTAAGTTGTTCACTTGTGAAAATTTTTAAAAAGTTATAATTCCCTTTTAGTATTCAGTCTGACCCTAACCTGACTTTAGATTTTAAGTAGCTCCTTCTCCTCATTGAATAGTCTTTATTAGTTTTTTCCTAGAAAAGAAATCCTCCCCTGCATTTCAGCTCCATGTTTTTTTCTCCATTACCCTCTGATTCAGTGGTGAAATATCCAGTGGGAGTCTTTACTGACCATTTTACTTTTTTAGTCTGTCTATCTGTATTAGGTTGGGAACCCTCAGAACAAGACTTCTGTTCGAGTATATGTATAACATTTATACAGTTATGTTTTATAGATTCTTAAGTACACTGATTTTATTGCTTTGCATTTATTTAACATTATGTCAATATTTTATGCTGCCTTAGTTTATTCCAAAGAGAGGTCTGCATGAAAGTTGGAAAGAAAATCTTTATCATGAAACATATTTGCTATATCTCTTTATATAATACTTGTGAAATGCTAATGTTGCAGACAAATACGTTGTCAGCAAGAAAGTAAATGCATTTGTCAGATATACTAGGCTCTACTTAAGGTTTTCTTTAGACCACAGAAGATGACAAGTCAAAATGCAGTAAGTGACCCTTGAAGTGATTTTTTCAGTTCCCTGAAGAGTAGTTTATCTATGCGTGTCATGCATCCTCACCTTATCTGAGGCAGAGACACAAATCCAGTTTCATGGTTAAATTAGCAGGTAATCCCTCCCGTTTGTAGGCCTTGAAATGGTGCTTATCCGTCCAAGGAATCTGATTATACCAGATCCCCAAACTTTCTGCTTTGGTGCACAAGGGTTTAATTCCAAGACAACTGACTCAACAGGGAAACTTCAGTGGTGGAAAACCACCGTATAACCCCTTTGGTTGTGATACCTAAGATTGCATATGAGTGACAGAAATTGGATTAAGTTGTTTGCACACTTGTATTCTGAAACCACCCTTTCAGCCTAGATTTAGCTTTTTCTCCACCAGTTTCCTCATCTTAGTAAATGACACCATCATCTTCCAGTTGATTCCTTCCTCAGCTCTCTCACCTTATATCCAATAAACCATCTGGACATTGATTCTACTTCTGAAAAAAGCCTGATGTGTCTGCTTCTCTCCACCTCCCTCTTAGTTTAAGCCCATTCCTTCTGTCCATGGATTATTGAAATAGTGAACTGTTCACCCTATTTCAAGTATGGTTCCCCCTTACTCATTGTCTATACTCTGCCTGAATGAACTTTAAAATTTTTTTGAAATATTTCAGCTGTACAAAAAATATGAATAATACAGAAAACATGTGTGTACTCAATACAGATTGAAGGGGGTAAAATAGACACAGTTGAATTTTGCTATGTACCCTTCTCCATGTGTTCTTCACTCTTTCTCTGGAAATAAACACTCTCCTGAATGTGGTGTTTATCAGAATGATTTTCCAGTAAAGCAGATCTGGTCATGTTAAGTCTCTGCTTCAATCTTTCAATGTGTTCCTGTAGCCTTTGAAAAAAAGTCCCCAAACCTTTGCCACGGCTGGCACGGCCTCCCAGAGACTGACCCCTGGCTGTTGGTCTCCAACCTCATCATACACACACCATTCTCTGCGCAGTCCAGAGAATGTCCTCTCCCTGCTGTAAACTCAGTGCCTAGTGTAACCCCTCAGACATACCAAGCACTCAACCATTGCTTGCAGACTGGATGCAGACATGAATGACTGCATATTGTGTTGAGACACAAACATGAACAAGTCATGGCCCCCGTCCTCTGGAGTCGGTAACAGGTGATAAGGAGGAGAGAGGCCAGGGGATGGATATGAAAATCAACAATTGCAACTCAGTGTGATAAGACCTATAATAGAAGTAGGATGAGCATAGGGCTGGAACACGAAGGGTGTGATCAGGTCTTCTGGAGTTGGAGAGGATAAAAGAAGGTTTCACACAAGAGGAGACGTTTAAATTGAAGCTTAAAAAATGAATAAGATTTTTCAGGACACAGAAGGAGGAAAGCGTATTTCAGGCAGAAAAGTAGCATGTGAAAGTGCATGCTGTGAGTAGCTGAAGCCCAGGGTGCATGTGGAGGAGAGGTGGGAAATAAAGTCGAAGAGCCAGGCAGTGACCAAAGCATGGCTTTATTTGTCAGGTGGTGGCATTTGGAGACTGAACAATTCTCACTCTTGAAAACCAATTTATTACTTATATGCAAGAGAGTCTGCCAAGCCAAGCAGCACGTATACAGAGATGAGTACATTGACCCAATATCCTTAAAGGCTTAGCTAACAAGGAGATAAAACAAATCCACGATGCAATTTTTTTTTAACCACTTTCTCCTCAAACATAAGGTTCTCCGAAATGGCTATATCTAATGAAATTGGGGTTGTGTATACTCTTTGTAAAGTCGTTGGGTAGCAGCCATGAACCAGCGGGGCCTCCATGTCACTGTGACACCTGCAGTAAGACTGTGTTGTAGTATCAGGTCTTGAAAAACCCGCAGCACTGCAGAGCCTACAGAGGATGGCAGTGACCACCTGAGGGAGAGTGGTGACCCATGTTCACGCGATTTCAGCCTCCACCTTTTGCAGGATGGTACAGGTTTAGTTGGGGACCTGTGCTGGCCCACTCCCCAAGGTCAGCAGCGAGTAGACGCTCACTGGAGTGACTTCAGCCCTTTGTTGGTAGCAACAGGAGAGAACCATTTTTTTAGCTTAAGGAAGGTCATCTTCCTCAAATAACATGTAAATACTCCTGAGAGGGGATAAAGATTATATGCCATTCACACTGTAGTAGATAATAACTCATCAATAATAATAATATAATTCATCATAATAATTCAGATTCTTCCTGAGAGAAGATTTAAATAGGAAGGAGAGAGCTGATGGTCATTATGTACCTGAGTAGGGTCTCTGACAATGACCATGTTAAAGCCTGAACAATGAACTCTAATAAATTTTGCCTATTTCTCCCCAGGCCTCCCATATCCCAAATTTGTAGAAAGGTTAAAACATCATTCATTTTAATTTTAATATATTTAAAGAGGTATTACTTTAAAACTGGTGTCTGATTGAATCTAGGCTTGCCCTGGTTTTGTTGAACTTTGGGCACATATGCGAGGTGCTCTGTTATGGCTGGGTTATGTCATCGAGGCCAAATTCACCTGCAGCCACCTTGACTGCTCCATTCACACACTGACCAGGACCTGTGGATAGACGTCCAGGGAAAGAATTCTTCCCAGCATGGCGAACCTTTTCATTCTCTGCCTTAGCAGACATAAAAGTGATATAAAAGAAAATTCATCCCTTAGTCTGAATCAGTTACACAAAAGCACATTTGAGATACGAGCTTTTGCTGCTCTTCCACAAAAGCTACATGTTAGAGAACCAGGTTATCAATTACAGAATAGCTTCCATGCCTTCCTGTGGTCCCCTTTGAGAAGTGCCTCTTTCAACCTAAGAAGATGATAGCTTTGCTCCCCCGTTTTGGCAGATGTGAATGTAAAGGTGTTGAAAAAAATACAAGAATCTCTTTCATTTTCCTTGGGAGGCAATAAAATGTTGCCACTAAACATGGAAGGTCCTTTTCTACTGGTCATACCAGTTAACCTAAGACCTGGTGTAGCATTATTCATTCACTCTGGGTGGTCCCAGAGTTGTGGTTCTATTGCTTGCCTTTTGTTTGCTACATACCCATTTATGTCTGTTTCCAGTAAGTGTTATTCTGGTCAAAGGTCGAGTAAAATGAGAAGTAAATAGCCACTTTTGCCAGTAACATTTCCTACTGTTTTCCTTTGGTTGGATAGTCAGATGTTAAGGTATAATTGAAGTAAAATGTTAAGAAGGAAGTAGAAAAATAAGGTCTGTATTAAAGTAGCAAGAAAAGTAGCATTTTCAGATATCTAGGGATTGATGGCTTAGATTCTCTTTGTCTGAGGTATGTATGAAGTAAGAAGAGGTAAAATATAGTCACATATAAAAACAAATAGAAATTGATTGAGCATCACAAAATATCCATAGTTGAATGTGTATGAATGCTTGAATACATAAGAATTTTAGAATCTAAGCAGTCTTTGCAGTGACTCCCAAGGTCAAGGAAAATGCTTTATCGGCATTTTGATCCAAATAAATATATTCAGTCAAATTTTTTACAGTAAGATTATAGGAAGTAGAATCTCTAATATTTGAATTAGGATCTAGTTTGTGAAATAAATGGTAATTCTAACCAAATTCTACTCTTTTTTGCCTCAATGACCATATCCTGAATGAATACGAGTAGTTCTGTATAGTAACTCTCTCTGGTGGAAGAATATATATCCTAATAAACTCTCCCCTGAGTCAACACTAGGAAGAGATGACCCTGAATAAACGCACCTGATTTTTTTTTTGGTTGTTTATTTTTTCATTTTGTATGAGGGAAAGAGTTGGGAGAGAAATATTAGAATTATTATAGATGTGAAAAGGTCTTAGGGCTTCTTTTAATCTCTCACTGCTCTCAGTAATTACAGTGTTTCCTAAAATAGAGTTGATAAATTTTATGTAAGAGTACATTATATCTGTGAAAATAAATGCATTTTTTAAAAGCTCAATCTAGTGGGTGTTAACTAAGATATTGATGGGCTTGTGCAACGGGATCAGCAAAATGGGTAAAATCATGCTTAAAATGCTTTCAAAAGAAGTAAGCTAATTGGATTTTATTGTGCTTCAGATTTTAAGATACTCGATTATCTGTTTTGTATTGATTTACAAAATCTATATACTCTAAGATGCTCTCTCTATATATATATGTATGTACATACAATATATGTGTGCATATACATACGGGTGGGCATATACACAATACACACACATATGTATATCAAAACAAAGCCAAATATGTTATAAATTCCTTTCTTTTCTTGAATAGAGTTTTTCTTTCAGCATCTAGTGTTTTGGGTGTTCAAATTATAGGGCACATTGAAAGTACAAAGCACAAAGTGTGTAATGTGAATATACAATTGGGCCAATGCTCTTTTGTTATGGCAATTTTGCCCCTCTCATGGAGCGCTCATCTCCTTACAGGACCGAACTACTAAAACACTTGAGAAAATAGAGTTAGGATCACAACTCTGAGAGTGTAAAAAGGGCACATGTCTCAAGGAGACTGACAATATCACAGAAGTTTGATCCTGAGCACAGGACTGCAGCAGTCAAGAGCACAAGAGGAGAGAAATCAGTGCAACCGCAGAGGGGGCCTCCACAGAGCTCTGATTTTAAAAGGATGTCAGAGCAATGCAGATGCTCGATATATATGTGCTGAATGGTGGAACTGCAGCTACATTTGTAGAGTCCTTTTTCACCAATTAATGCACACAGCAATGTTGTTTAAAAGGCAGTTATTTTTAGCCTAATTTTACAGAAGGAATTGCAACTCAGTGAGAGTAAGTGATGACATGAGATCGGATGGTGCAGCTTGTAAAACATGAAAAAGTCAAATCTGAGCCTTTGCATTACACTTCGCCTTTTCATGGAGAGAAATGCATATATATATATATATATGTGTATATACATACACAATATGTTTATTACATATAATATATATATACACACACTATACTTACACACAACCTGTTTACATGCGATCTATATATCCATCTGAAACAGTATATAAGACACTAGATTGGATGTATAAGCTCATGGCTAAGGTGTTAAAGCCCAAGCCCATTGAGACATTTGGGATATTTCAGTTAAGCTGGAGAAAAAAGGAAGGAACAGGCCTTCGGTTTGGGACTGGTGGTGCAAGGCAGATGGCCATCTTTGAGAAGCAAAGCTCTCCTACTCCTGTGTCGCTCCTTTCCTGTCTAGATGAATGGTATTTCTCTTGCACTGAAAAGGGAAGGACAATGAAGAGACTGTGAGTACATTCAAGACATCTCATGACGTGGATGGATTCTGGTAAAACTTGGGGATGAGATTTCTCTCTCTCCTAGGATGTGTAAACAATAATGGAAAATGAAAACATTTCTGGAGGAATAAAGGTGGAAAAGTATAGTTATCTTTTAAAAAATATAGAATAAAACTGGTTTTGGAAACTAGAGGCTAGATAGACTGAAATTCTAGGCAAGAATCTAAATGAGGTTTTCTCCTGCTGTGTTTTTACTTTAAATTTACCAGATTTATAAAGTAGGACATGCAGTGCTACAGAGTATTCAATAATAAAGTAAGGTCTGATGATGTAGAAGCTACCTGAAGGTGGCCTCTCGTTACATTTAGTCATCTTCCTTCCAGGGCTGTTTCCAGACATTTAAAAATGGATTTCAATGAGAGTTTTTAAGTCCTTGGAAAAGGAAGGGACAGTTTTCATTGTTCCTCATGGTAGTGGGGAGCCCTGGAGATGGAATGAAAGCCGAGCAAGGCGTGAACTCCTCTCTCTAGAGCAGGACAGAGCCTGGATGGAAGCCCAGCTGATAACCTAGAGATGCTCTAGGTGGTTTCCCGAAGGGTTTATTTAGGTTCCGGTAAATGGGCAGAAATTCCAGGGGAGCCAATATTTATAGGTCAGGAAATTAAAGTGGTTGTCTTCTAGAAAAACTGCACACAAGGAGCAAGGTTCAAGGTACGAGGTGGGATTTGAGACAAAGGCTTTGCAAACACAGGACAGCATACCCCAAACCAAGCAGACCTCAGGTATAGGGACTAACTCCCAACTATAATTTGGCTGCTATATGTAAGTCCAGCTTTTGACAACAGGATCCCTGAATCCTCAGTCTAGGGCCATAAGTAATTCAAAGCAACCCTCCCCTTCTCCCCCTTGCAAGAGTAAGGCTTTCAAAATATAGTACCTGGATCCATCTGGACGGAGGGGATGGACTTGATTTTCAGGTAAAAAGGAGCAATGCAATGCCTCCATGAAAAGCATGTAGCTCATGCACTACCCAACTCCTGGGGGTGCCATCCACTGTCTGCAGTGTGAAAGGACCCCTCTCTGGAAATCCCAGATAATCAGATGCCTTTAGCACAGAGGGAAGAGGGGAGCTGTTGACCGTAACAACTAAGAATTAACATGAGTTAAGAACATGTTACATTATTTATTTGAGAAATAAGATGGAGAAGGCAAGAACTACAGGCAACAATTTTGTTAATAGTTCAAAATGAAAATGAAAGAAGTTATGGATTTTTGTCTCTCTTCCTTTCCTCACCTACATAATTCTGGCTCCTGTTCTTTCCTTCTGGAGTTGGAGAGAGGCACTTTATATCATCAACATAAATTTTATATTGGTAATTTCATGAACATAATTTGCAGCCAATAACCAAGTTGTCACCGGTTGCTTTTTTCCCCCAGAGGGTGACTGTTGTGATTTGTAGTCCCCAGTGTGGCCTTAAGCCAATAGGATAAAGGAGTCTATGAGATGTGATATATTTTGACATATATAAGTTTTCATTGTATAAAATATGATTGACACCTTGACACCTGGTTGGAACTGTAAAGGAAAGGTATTTGGTGATTGACAAGAGTGTAGGTTGCCTCCTAGGAGCCCGTGGTTAGTAAGTTCATATGAACTTCAGAAATGCTTCTGTTTTTGTCTTTAACTGTCTAAGTTGCATGTACACACCAATATCCTCACAGTGAGCTATGTGGTCTACTAGCAACAATTTTGTCCAGAGGAAGCCTGTCACATGAAACCTGTCATTCATTGTACAGTTGCAGCTGGCAGGCAGTTAGTTACCAAATAACTTACCACAACTTTTAATTTTCATATTAGCAGTTGCTGCCACATGTGGTTTTGTTTAAAAGGCTAAGTGAATTACAAACAAATATTTGTCTGAAAGGGGCTAGTTTATAGCACGTGGTAATGTACTGTGATTCATAAAATGGCATTTGTGCAAAACGTAAGTTGAATTATGCTCAAACTGCATTTGTTTGCTTTGAGCAAGTTGTCCACCACAAACACAGAGCAACTGATAAAACAATAAGCACAAACAACACCCAGTTAAACAACTCAGTTCTTCATGCATAGAGATGGACAGGTCATATATAAGGTTACGGAAGGATCAGTGTGAGGAATCTGCTCTCCAAATCTTCGCAGATAAAAGACCATAAATTTCAGATCTACTTGATTAATGTGTAGGGGTCATGGTACACATGCCATAAAGGTGGCAGCGGTTGCATACACCATTGTCATTTGTACTCTAAAGGCAGCATTTAAATATAAGTGTTCAGTGCCCTACAGGCATACCCATCAGATCCAACCTTTCCTCTGGGGTCAAAAATATCAACTGAGAGATGATGAAGTAGAATATTTTATGTAGCTCTTTACACATTAAAGTTTCACAGAATGTTTCATAGGCAATTATAGCCTTTTCATGCTTCCTTCATTACTGTGACACTTTCAATTAAATGAAACAACCATTTACAACCAATAGGAGGTAGATATTTTTACAAGGTGCTATTCCATCAGAATGTAAGGAAACGTATATCTACATAAGTGTAGAACTTTGGACATTAAGGCTTCTTTATTACCTGTTGTCTTGTAGTTAGGTTCAGTGGTACACCTTAACCCAAACTGGAATAATGCAAAGAAACACGTATCATATCATTTGAGTCTGAAGCACAATTTTGATGTTATATAAACATCCGAGTGCAGGTCTAGTCACCTATTAGGCATTAGGCAGAAAAGGCTTCAAGGGGTAAATAATAGAATTTAATTGATTTTTTTTTCTGCAAATTTTTTGTTTTAAACATTATCTTTGAGTGTTTTTAATGTATTAACTCATTCAGCCATCATAACAACCCAATGATATAGATATTACTCCTCCATTTAACAGATTAGGGAACTGAGCCACAGAGAGGTCAGGAACTCATGTCACACAGCTAGGAAATAATTTGATTTTACCGTCAAATATATTCCCTAATCATATGTCATTCACCTACCAATTTGAGAGTCATTTGGTGGATTTTGATGGAGGAATCTATTTTAACTCTATTTGTACAATTTGCAGTTAAAAGAATAGAGGCTGAAGCAGTACAATAAAAGTAGCAGGATTTAAGGTGACTGCCACTCCGCTCCAAGGTAGAGGTATTGGAGCTTTCACAGAGCGGACAGGTCTTTTCTTCCTCCAACTCCTTGTTTAAGTATGAAATCCAGTGAGGGAGAGTATATAGTTCTGGACACATAATGAATTCTAAAGTATGTTGTGAAGAGGTCATAAAATTTGGAATCAGAAGACCAATTCTAGCCATGTGGCTTTAAGCAAATTACCCAGCCTCATTACATGCTTCACTTAATAAATAGAAATAATAATAATAATAATATAATTCCTTTCAAAGTTATTATAAGGATACAGTGAAGAGAATATATGAAAATAATGTAATTGGTAAAGTGGTATATAGATATTGGTTAATTTCACAATTATCACAATAATATTTGTAGTTAGTAAATATATAATTGTTGTTAATAAATATATAATGATTGGGTAAAGGTTATTCATGTCAGGACTTACAATGATAGAATCCTCAAATGACTTGATGAGGTTTACAGATTTAAAACTAGATTATTCAAGTGACTAGAGACCATCTACAGAAACAGCCCAAGGAGATCCTTCAGCTGCAAGAGCAAAGCTGTCAATTACAGCTGAGCTCACAACTTGACTTTAGGTTTACTCGTGAAGGCAAGAGAAATGCAGTGTGTAGCTATCACTTGAAATTCAAAAAATAAAATGCATTTGCTTCTCTTATTTGGATCTTTTAAGTGGAGGTGTCTTTCTGGGTTCCAAATTACCTGGGTAATAACCACTTTTCTACAAATCTTATGACTAGGTAGATGAGTGCTATTTAAATTAGAAGCACATAGTGAGTAAAAGAGACATTTTGTGATTAGCTCTTCAAATGGCTACAACCAAGTTTGAAAAAAACAGTAAATATATGTTGCCTAAATTGAAAAATGAAATATTTTTTCTGTACAAGTGGACATGCCCAAGACAACTAAAGAAAAGAGACAAATGTCTAAACGGGGTATTGGTAGCTATGAATGCCTTTGAAGATGTGGAAAAGATTTATTCCATTAAAGGACTCTTTACTTTGCATAGCTGGTTCTTATTCAACATCTGATTACACTTCCCTCCCTGCTCTCAGCAGGCCTGTAAGGTTTCTCTCCACTCAATTAATCACTGCTGAAATGATATTTTTAAAACCTAGGAATGTAAGGAGAACTCAGTAGAGCCCATCACTACAATCAAGCATTTTACTTCATAGTCCCTAAGAACTAACCTAAGATAATGAAGGAATCGGGTTTCATGTGGCTAAGTAAACAAGATGTATTCTCTGAATTAGCAAAATTAAACTCATTTTGTGGAGTAGTGGAGTTTTTGTATCCTTGGATTGTTTTTCACATTAGTCTTGGTGGTGGTAGTAGTAATAGTGGTAGCAGATTAATAGTAGTGGCAGACTCTTTCTTGTTAGTAGTAGTTGTAGCAGCTATAATACTCATAGGACTAGTACTTATAATTTATATTAATGTTATAATAATAGAAGAATCAAGAGTTGTAATTATAACTTTTACACATTAGCAAATTCTTCCATCATTTTACTTAGTTCTTTGGGAATAATTTGAGACTTCACCTTTAAAATTTGGGAAATTGTAGTTCTAGAAAACTTTTTCCTGATGAGAGGAAGCAGCAGATAATGATTCTCATGATCTGAAAGACCGAGTTATATACAATAGAATTAAGTATCTGAAATCATTTATGGCTCTGCATTTTTCAATTCTGTTTTTCTAGGAATTGCTACTGCAATTTCCTACAGAGTTGTTTTGGTGAATGAATTTTGTATTGATTTAAAATTATCTTACTGCCTTGAACTACTGCCCTCTTTATTCTTTAAATAAATCAGTTTCTCTTATTAATACATGGAGAATTTAAAGTAAGGGAGTAACTATCCTGAGCTACTGTCCCTGAAAGAACACTTTCAGAGTATAATTCAATTTTTTCCTTAAAAGATCATATTTATAGAATTTTTGTATCCATTTTAATGGTGAAATTCATGGTGAATATAAAAGCATGCTGGTGAGGATAGGAGAAAAAAAGTAAATCATAGGCCCTGAAAAATAGTCACTCTTCATCTTTATAATTTTAAGGATGTGATGTTGGACTTTGAACATGGAGAGCATGGCTCTGAAAATCTACATGGAAATCAAATAACAGCAACGACTATTCCACCCAATCATAATATCTTTTAGTACACTTGAGCTACGTGAAATTGCAAATATACAAAGTTCTGCTCAAGACATAGGGAATTTATTTTGAAAGATATTTTTTGGCAAATGAGAAACAAAGAGTAATTGATGATTAAAACATGCTAAAGATTTTACCAGTTAAGTATCTTTTTTAAAGGTGAATATCTATGATTCAATTATGTCTTTGATGAAAAATAAAAAGGAAGTCAAAGGAAAGACGACATTGCTGGAAAGACAGAAATTGATTTCAATAACTTACCTAGAAATTACAGTTGAGAATTTGAAACAATAAAGGCCATGATATGCCAATGAAAGCTTTATTCAGACCATGAAGTGAGATAAAAGTTTTACACTTTTAGAAGTTTAAATTCTACATAATTTTGTGGTTTTAAAAAAAATCCCGCTTTTTAAATTAATTCTTATGGAAATAGGAAAATGATCTATAGTAACCCCAGATATGTAGTTAACTTATGATTGCCTAAACATTACAATTGCTTTGTCACAAATAACTTGCTTTGGATTTTATTTTGTAATAATGTATGTGTGTACGTGTGCATTTTTTATGTTCTTAATTGTGTACTTCCTAGATTAATATGAAAAATTAGTTGGTATTCCCTGAGCTGACTCTCCTTTTAGGCAGCTAAAGACCTTGGAGGCAAGAAGCCAGTATAGGATTAACAATTTGTCATGGTTAATCCACAAAGTAAATAAACCCAGTGTGAATAATTGAAAGTGGGTAGGGTTGTAATGTGAGAGGTATTGAAAGTTAATTCAAGAGGAAGTTCTCCATAGTAAATTCCCTCTCGTTATCCAACAGCTAGAATAGGCTGGCATTGATAACTCTCTAAGCAGAGAGGCATTTGTGCATTATCAATGTTTTACCATCTTATCTGAAAACATATAGTCTTTACCTCCTTGATACAGTGCTACTTGAGCAATCTGAGAAATGTGAAGTTTTTCCATGAGTGTTTAGCCTCCTTTCAACTTTGAAAAGATGGTCCAAAACATTTTCTGCATTTTAGTATTAAAGATACATATATGTGATTTCTAAAATGTCCTAAACTGAGATTAAGAAAAGCAATTCAACATCATGAAAATACATTCATTTGTAAACTGGACTTGCCTGTTTGACTAGTGTTAAAATAACAAGGGATTACTAAAGGCAAATTTAATGTTTGAATTACTTATAGTACTATACTAGCCTCTTCAGCCCTTCCAGGTAATAGTCACTTTCCTGCAATTAAAGCTGTACATGCTATAGATTTCTGATTTACCAGTCTGCAAGGTGCTACCAAATCATATGGGAATTTGTCACTTAATCCAGACTCAACTATTGCTGATCAGACATTAAGACATTAATTATGTTTCTTTTTTTTAGCTACCATGATATTTTATTTTCGAAATGTGACTGAAGGTGAGTTGGGATATTTTAATTAAAATTTTCTGGGCTTTTTCTTAACATATTTATTATTTTTCTAATTATAGGTTTCATATACACTGGAGAAGTTGTACATCGAATGCTAACAGCCACACAGTACATCGCACCTTTAATGGCAAATTTTGATCCCAGTGTATCCAGAAATTCAACGGTCAGATATTTTGATAATGGTATGTATTGGTTAGCCTATTTTTTTACTAAATGTATACTTATAAACATTGATCATCAGATTCATATTAATATTTTAGTAACCTTGGGTTTTGGGGGGTAGACTGGAATTTTAAACTGCTTGATTCAAATGCCCCAAGATGACAAATGTTACACTGCAGCTGTTAATACTGCTAATATGTGGAGTAAAGTACGTGGTTAAATGTCACTCGTTTATTCATTCATTCATCTGTTCATTCAACAAATGTTTATTAACATGTATTGGGCACTATAATAAATGAGTTGCTGTAAACGACGCCTCGAACAAAGCAAATACATTTATTTGATGCTATTTGCAATACGTCCCTCCTATTAAAAAAAACAAAGTAAGGATAATTTGTTAGTTTTGATCTTCAGATAGAGGCAAGTGGCATAATATATTGATACTAATTTCCAAAACTTTTGAATAATGTGTACCATAAGATGAACACACCTTTTAAAAATCTAGGATTGTGGGTAATTAAAATCACTTAAGAAAAAAGTTTTCCTGACTTTGAAATATGAAATAGAGTATACTGACAACAATCTATCCCTACTATTTTTTGGGGGGACATATAAAATAGTCAGAAAAGACCTAGAATATGTCACTAAGTACCATTCAAATCTAAGTAAGAAATGTAAGGTCCTAAAGACATAAATGAATTTTCATGTCTACATCTTATTGAAAGCTGTAACTTTAGTAGAAGACGAAATTATAGGAAAAGAAGAGTTTGTTTTGGAAACTTAAAGATAGAAATTTCTGTTCTCTTTGTAATACAAAAATAGTATTTATTTGCCCAAATGACAATTTTATCTTTTAAAATAATGAAAGCATGTGGCCTGAACAGAGTTATTTCTTCTCTTGTCTTGCCTTAATAAGCAAGGAAGAAAATTACTATGGGATAGCATAGACTTACTCGTGACCATGGCTTTCAGAAAATGACATCATTTTGCTGAAAGAGATCTGACCAGTGTGATAAAGCCATTTTACAGGTCAAAATAGCAAAAGAGGAAGAAAACTAAACACACTTAGATGTACACTTTGAGAAATGAATTTCAAACAATTTGAATAACACCAAAGTGTGATCCAATATGAAGTAATACTAAATGTTAGCCATAATAATTATTTCCTTCTATTATTTTAAGAACTGTTATACTCTGTCCTCCCACTTAAAAAAATTGAGGTACTAAGGCCCAAAAATGTACAAATAGATTGTTAGTATACTTTAGACAGAGCTACAGTGAGCAACTTATCTGAAGCTTATTCCATGACCTACTAGACAGAATGAATCTACCCTAAGTAAATAAGAAAGTTGAGTATTTTCCAAGCTTTGTCACTTACTAGGTGATGTTGGGAACATTTACTCATGGGCACAAGCTTCTGATGACCAAGTTTTTAGACTGTTAGCATCAAAATCATAAAGCATATTAAGTCTCTTTCCCCATATGCTCTCTCACACACCCATGTGCCTAGGTAGCTCAATATTTAAATTTTACTTTTATTTAAATGATTTTAAAAAATTAATGTATGCCACTTCAACTGGATTCTAAATTCTTTAAAAACAAGGACTTTGACTATTTATAAGAAATTATTTTCTCTTCAATACCTGGCACAAGAACTCAATACACAGTCGGTCCTCAATAATTTATTATTCAATGAATGAATACATGAAAAAATTAGGTATGTAAGATGATTTTTAATTCTGGGAGTTGTGAAAGTACAAATACTCAAGAATTACTGTATTTTACTTTATTGAAATATCTTCTGTGTGATAACCAATGGGAATATTACATTCTTACAATATAATAATAAAAGCTAGTAATTGCCTGTGTTTTATTAAATGATTGAAGCACTTTTCAGTATTGTAAGGATCTTCACAAAGTCCTTTTATACCATAGCAACTTACTGAAATATTTCCAACTTTGATTGGTTAGGATCATTGAAGGAATGCTTAAGGATGGGAAACTCAACATTTTAGGAAAGCAAAAACTTCTCTAGAGGAGACAGCAGTTTAGAACATTTCTTCTAAGATAATATTTCTAAGTATTAAAGCACTAGATTTTAAAAATCAGACGACGCTTCTAAATATTATAGCCAGCCTAGAAGTCTGAGTCACAGAATATTAATGCACAAAAACTAGAGAAGTTGTAAAACTAAACCTTTTATTAGAAAAATAATTTGGTGGCTCATAAATAGCAAATTAGAAAGCATAAGTCTTACAGTGATCAGAAGCCTAATCAAGCACAGAATCAGAAAATTTGGAGTTAATAGTGACCTTAAATGCCCCTAGATCAACCTACTTGCCTGTTTTTATTTTGGAGATTAAGAAATTGGCATCCATTACTGATTAGACAGTTTGATCACCCTAGGGATACTAAGTTCCAACTGCTCAGTTCCATTAAGCACATAGGAAGGTACAGCGGCTCATGTGGTCTGTTATATGAGCTTAAATTACAACTTCAGCTCTGCCAGGAGGAACTTTACCACTAGATTTTGTGCCCATCATCAGAGAAACAGTGTAGGATTGTCAGTCATAAGCCAAGAGATGCACCACACTAAACCAGCTCTTTGGTGAATTCCAAGGTTTGCTCGTGGCAGATTATTCTCCTACATCATAGCTGATGACCAAAGAAAGTGTCTTTTTGGTTCACTTACCTAATTGCTTCCTATATTAGGTACTACCTAGGAAGCAATATGTGAGTAAGGGGCTGCTTAGAGAAATACAAGATCGTATCTCTAAAAGCCACTCTCACTAACCTGCAGACCATAAAGTTTTAGATTCAGCAACTTGTAATAAAAGGTAAAATTTGATATATTGATTATTCGATAAAACAAGATAGAGACATATAGTTAATTTTAAAATGTAATGATAACATTTACACTCAACTAATCTTACTAGTAGAACCATTTAAATTAAATGCTGGGGGAGCTGTGCTACTACATAATATAAAACATATTTGCACAATTAGTGTTATTTTAAAAAGTCTGCTACTAACAATGTATTGAAAATATCGTCACCAGAATTTGCATTAAAAACATTTAATTACTCAATTTAGGTAGACCTCTCTTTGTGCACAAAGAATTTGAGGAAACTATATATTTTTTGATTGATTGCAGAAATCCCTAGAAGGCAAGAATTATTCATCCCATGTTGTAGAAGAAACAGGTTCAAGCAGGTTAATTGTGTCCAAGGTCACACACAAAGTATTAGAGGCAGGACATAAGTCTAGCTCATCTGCCCTCCATTTCAGTGTTTCCTCTGCACCGTCAAAGTGTCTAATAGAAATTAGTGAGTAAGAAGGAGACTAGAGCTTGAGAGTTGTGAACACATGTGAAGGAAAAGAAGTGTTTGTTAGGAGGAATTTCATGATCAGAAAACCCTTTTACTTCTACGATTATGGGAAGTTTCCTGGCTATTATTGTCCTCTTGCCTTTTCCAGTTTTTAGAAAAATGGTAGTATAGATACAGAGATGCCCGTGGAAGGAAGAGACCTGGGTTTTCACTTACAACAGGGGTATGTCTCGGGTGCTGCTTATAACTAAAAGTACCAAGGTAAAAGTAAAAAAAAAAAAGTTTTTTTTACTTCTAAAGTTTTACCTCAAGGAAATAGATTTCTATATTTAAAGTGAATAACGTGATCATTTGATATATATATATACATTGCAAAAGAATTTCCTCCCTCAAGTTAATTAATATTTTCATCACCTCACATATGTACCTTTTTTCTTTTCGGGTGGGAACACTTAAGTTTATTCTCAGTAAATTTCAATTATATTGTACAGTGTTAGAAACTGTAGTCACCGTGTTATGCATTAGATCCTCAGACCTTATTCATTGTATAAATGAAAGCTGGTATCCTTTTGTCAGCATCTCTCTATTTCCCCCAGACCCTAGTCCCTGGCAGCCGACATTCTAAAATCTGTTTCTTTGAGGTCGACTGTCTTTGTTTTGTTTTGTCTTTAGATTTCACATGTATGTGATACCATGAAGTTTTTCTCTTTCTCTATTTGGCTTATTTCACTTAGCTTAATGCCCTCCAGATACATCCATGTTGTCACAAAGGCAGGATTTCATTCTTTTTGAGGCTGAGTAATATTCCATTGTGTATATATACCACATATTCTTTATCTGTTCATCCATAGATGAACACTTAAGTTGTTTTCATACTTTGGCTACTTTAAATAATGCTGCAGTGAACAAGAGAGTATAGATATCTCTCTAAGGCAGTCATTTTGTTTCCTTTGGTATACACCCAGTAGTGGGATTCCTGGATCATATGGTAGTTTTCTATTTTTAATTTCTTGAGGAAATTCCATACTGTTTTGCACAGTGTCTGTTCCAGTTACGTTTCCACCAACAGACTATAAGTGTTCTGTTTCCTCTACATCCTTTCCAGGATTTGTTATCTCTTGTCTTTTTGATAATAGGCATCTTAACATGTGTGAGGTGATGTCTCGTGCTTTTGATTTGTATTTCTCTGATGATTAGTGATGCCGAGCACATTTTCATGAACCTCTTGGCCATTTATATGTCTTATTTGGAAAAATGACTGTTTAGGTTCTTTGCCCATATTTTAATTGGGTTATTTGTTTTCTTGCTACTGAGTTGTGTGAGTTCCTTATTTATTTTGGATATAATCCCTTATTAGGTACATGGTTTGCAAATATTTTCTCCTATTCCGTAGGCTGCCTTTTCATTTTGTTGATGGTTTCTTTTGCCGTGCAGAATATTTTTAGTTTGATGTAGTCCAACTTGTTTATTTTTGCTTTTGTTGCATTTGCTTTTGGTGTTAAATACAAAATACAAAATATCATTCCCAAGACCTATGTCAAGGAGCTTACCCTCTATGTTTTCTTCTAGGAGTTTTACATTTCAGGTATAACATTCAAGTCTTTAATCAATTTTGAGTTGATTTTTGTGTATGGTATATTCTTTTGCATGTGGCTATCCAGTTTTCCCAGCACAGTTATCCAGTTTGTTGAGAAACAGTTCTTCCGCATTGTATATTCTTGGCTCCATTATTGAAAATGAATTGACCATATAAGCATGGATTTATTTCTGGGATCTGTACTCTGTTCCATTGATCTATGTGTCTTTATTTCTTAATCCCAAAACCATACTGTTTTGATTATTATAGCTTTGTAATATACTTTGAAATCAGAACGTATAATGCCTCCAGCTTTGTTCTTCTTTCTCAAGATTGCTTGGCTATTTGGAGTCTTTTGTGGTTCCATACAAATTTTAGGATTTTTTTCATTTCTGTGAAAAATGCTATTGGAATTTTGATAGGGATTGCATTGAATCTGTAGATTGTTTTGGGTAGCATCGAAATTTTAACAATATTAATTCTTCCAGTCTAGGAACATGAAATATCGTTCCATTTATTTGTGCCTTCTTCAGTTTCTTTCATCATTGTCTTACAGTTTTCAGTATACAGGACTTTCACCCCTTTGGTTAAATTTATTCCTAGGTATTTTCTTGATGCAATTGTAAATGGGATTTTTTTCTTAATTTCCCTTTCTGGTAGTCTGTTATTAGCACATAGAAACACAACACATTTCTGTATATTGATTTTGTATCCCGCAACCTTACTGAATTCATTTATTAGTTCTAACAGTTTTTTGTTGGAGTCTTTAGGGTTTTCTATATACAATACAGGCATCTGTAAATAGTGACAGTTTTACTTCTTCCTTTCCAATTTGTATGCCTTTTATTTCTTTTCCTTGTCTAATTGCTCTGGCTAGGATTTCCAGTATTATGTTGAATAAAAATGGTGAGAGTGGGTGTCCTTGTCTTTTTCCTGATCTTAGAGGAAAAACTTTCTGCTTAGTATCTTGTTAGCCTTAAGTATGATGTTAGCTATGGGCTTGTCATATATGGACTTTATTTTGTTGAGATGCATTCTATCTATACCTGATTTGTTAAGAGTTTTTATCATGAGAGGACGTTGAATTTTGTCAGATGCTTTTTCTGCATCTATTGAGATCATCATATGATTTTTATCCTTCATTTTGTTAATGTGGCATATCACATTGGTTGATTTGTGTATGTTGAACATCCTTGCATCTCAGGAATAAATCCAGCTTGATCATGGTATATGATCTTTTTAATGTACTGTTGAATATGGTTTGCTAAGATTTTGTTGAGTATTTTTGATCTATGTTCATTGGCGATATTGGTCTGTAAGTTTCTTTTCTTGTAGTGTCCTCATTTGGCTTTGGTATCAAGGTAATGCTGGCCTTGAAAAATGAGTTTGGAAGTGTTCTCTCTTCTCTGTTTTGGAAGACTTTGATAAGAATTGGTATTAATTCTTCTTTAAATGTCTGGTAAAGTTCCCCAGTGAAGCCATCTGGTCCTGGATTTTTCTTTGTCAGAACTTTTATAATTACTGATTCTATCTCCTTACTTGTAATTGGTCTGTTCAGATTTTCTGTTTCTTTGTGATTCAATCTTGATTGATGGTATGTTTCTAGGAATTTAGCCATATCTTCTAGGTTGCCCAATTTGTTGGCATATGATTATTCATAGTACAACAGTTTCTTATGATCCTTTGTTTTCTGTGTTATCAGTTGTTGTGTCTCCTCTTTCATTTCTGATTTTATTTATACTTTCTCTTTTTTTCTTAGTCTAGCTAAAGTTTTGTCAAATTTTTTATCTTAAGAAAGCTCTTAGTTTCACTGATCTTTTCTATCATTCTAGTGATATCTATCTAATGGATCTTTTTAGTCTCCATTTCTTTTATTTCCATTCTGATCTTTGATATTTCCTTCTTCTGCTAACTTTGGGCTTGGTTTGTTCTTCTTTTTTAGTTCCTTGATTTGTAAAGTTAGGTTGTTTTTTGAGATCTTTCTTTTTTCTTCATGTAGGCATTTATCTCTATAAATTTCCTCTTAGAATTGCCTCTGCTGAATCCCTTAAGTTTTATGTTTTGTTTCCATTTTCATTTATCTCAAGATATTTTTAGATTTCCCTTTTGATTTCTTCTTTGGCCCACTGGTTGTTCAGGAGGATATTTTTTAATCTCCATGTATTTGTGAATTTTCCAGTTTCCCTTCTGCTGTTAATTTGTAGTTTTATACCATTTTGGTCAGAAAAGATGCCTGATATGAATTCAGGTCTCTTAAAATTGTTAAGACTTGTCTTGTGGCCTAAAAAAATTATCTATCCTGGAGAATGTCTTATGTGCACTTCAGTAAAATGTGCATTCTGCTGCTGTTTGATGAAATGTTCTATGTATTTCTGTAAGGTTCACCTGCTCTAATATGTAGTTTAAGTCCAATGTTTCCTTATTGATTTTCTGTCTGAATGATCTATCCATTGTTGAAAGTGAGATATGAAGTTCCCTATTTTTATTGTATTGCTGTCTCTTTCTGCCTTTAGATCTGTTAATATTTGCTTTATATATTTAGGTATTATGATTGGATGCATAAATATTTATAAACATTTACAATTGTTAATATCCTCTTGATGAATTGACCTCTTTATTATTAAATAATGACCTTCTTTGTCTCTTGTTACAAGTTTTGGCTTAAAAGTCTACTTTTCTGGCATAAGTATACCTACCTCTGTTTTCTTTTGGTTTCCATTTGCATGGAACATCTTTTTCCATACCTTTACTTTTAATCTATGTGTGTTCTTAAAACTGAAGTGAGTGTCTGTGGGCAGCATATAGTTAAGTCTGTTTCTTAAACTCTTAACCCAGTCTGTGTCTTTTGATTGGAGAATTTAGTCCATCTACATTTAAAGTAACTAATGATAGGTATGGTTTACTATTGCCATTTTGGTAGTTGTTTTCTGGCTGTTTTGTAATTCCTTTGTTCCTTTCTTTCTCTCACTCTCCTTTGTGATTTGATTTTCTGTAGTGGAGAGTATTCTGAATTTAACTATATATTTACCTTTACTGGTGAGTTTTTTTTTTATATATATAATTCTTGTTACTTACTAGCATTCTTTCATTTTAGCTTGAAGAACTCCCTTTAACATTTCTTATAAGTCTGGTCTAGTGGTAAAGAACTTTTTCAGCTTTTGTTTGTCTGGAAATTTCTTTATCTCTCTTTTAATTCTGAAGAACAACTTTTCTTAATAAAGTACTCTTGGTTAGCAGGTTTTTTCTTTCAGCACTTCGAATACCTCACCCCACTCTCTCTTGCCTGCAAGGTTTCTGCAGAAAAATCTACTAACCGTCGTTAAAATTTCCCTTGTAGGTAACAAATTTCTTTTCTCTTCTTGCTTTTAAGATTCTTCCCTTGTTGTTAACTTCTGATAATTTGATTATAATGTGTTTCAGTGTAAATCCCTTATGATTCATCTTTTTTTGGTATTTTTGAGCTTTCTGGATCTGGATGTCTGTTTTTTTTCCCCAGGTTAAGGAAGTTTTCAGCCATTAGTTCTTCAAATAATCTTTTTATTTTTTATTTATTTATTTATTTTTGGCTGCGTTGGGTCTTTATTGCCGCACGCTTTCTCTAGTTGTAGCGAGCGGGGCTAATCTTCGTTGTGGTGCACGGGCTTCTCATTGAGGTGGCTTCTCTTGTTGCAGAGCATGGGCTCTAGGCACGTGGGCTCAGTAGTTGTGGTTTGCAGGCTCTAGAACACAGGCTCAGTAGTTGTGGTGCACGGGCTTAGTTGCTCTGCGGCATGTGGGATCTTCCCAGACCAGGGCTCGAACCCATGTCCCCTGCATTGGCAGACAGATTCTTAACCACTGCGCCACCTGGGAAGTCCTATTTGAATAATACTTCTGCCCCTTTCTCTCTCTCTTCTCATTCTGAAATCCCTATAATGTGAATATTGGTCTACTTGATGGTGTCCCATATGTCCCTTAAGCTATCTTCACTCTTTTTCATTCTTTTTTTTCCTCTCTCTGCTCCTCTAATTGGATCAGTTCTGCTGATATGTTTTCAAAGGCATTGATCTTTTCTTTTACTTGATATAGTCTGTTGTTAAACCCCTCTATTAAAACTTCCAGTCAGTTATTGTATTCTTCGGTACTATGATTTCTATTTAGTACATTTTATATTTTCTGTCTCTTTGTTGGAATTCTCACTTTGTTCCTGCATTGCTCTCCTGACCTCAATGAGCATCTTTTTTTTGTTTTTTGGCTGCATTGTGTGGCATATGGGATCTTGGTCCCCCAACCAGGGATCAAACCTGTGCCCCCTGCAATGGAAGCGCAGAATCTTCACCACTGGACCGCCAGGGAAGTCCAGTGAGCATATTTATGACTGTTATTTTGAACTCATTTTGGGTAAATCACTTACTTCTGTTTCATTAAGATCAGTTTCTAGAGATTTATCTTGTTTTTTGTTTGGAACATATCCCCTGTTTCTTCATTTTTCTTTACTCACTGTTAGTTTTTGTATATCAGATAAATAGCTACCTCTTCCAGTCTTGTCAGAGTGGTTTTCTGTACGACATGAACTTCATCAATCAGCTTGGCTCAAGCTCCTGGTTGCCTTTCAAACCTTTGTGATTGTTCAAGGCATCATCTTTGTTCTCAGTGACATCCAGTAGTTTAGGGTGCGCCAAGAGCCATCAGTTTCCCAAAGGGGAAGATCGCAGTCAGCACCTAGATTTGTTGGCAGTCCCTCAGGCAACAACATACTGGAAAAGTATGCAGTCAAATCCTCTTCAGGGATAAACTGGGAGACAGGTATTTTGTCTGCTCCCTCTGTACTGAGCCTTGAGGGGATAGCCAATGCAAGTGATGCATGTGCTCAAAGGTGTGCCTATTAACAATTGCTTCTTTGTGTGCTGCCGTCCTGTGGGACTCATGAATGCAAACCCCATTGTCTCTCAGAGCAAGATGACCTGGGGGCCTGTCCTCAGGTGGCAGCCACAAAAGCTGGGCGCCAGACATGTGTGCAAGCTCCTTCCAGAGAGATGCTGGTGACTTGGTTTTATCCTTGGACTGAGCCAAAGGAACAAGGTAGGGGAAGTACCCACTGGCTCTTCTGGGCTCCAGAGGATCACAGTAAGCACCTAGATGTGTGCAGTTTCATTATGGGTATTTTCTCAGTCGCCTCATGTATAGCAGTCACTCAGCTAATTTTGGATTTCTCTCAAAGGAAATTGCTCCTTGTGTAGCTGTACATTCAGTGTATCCATGGGAAGAGGGGAAGTCAGGAGCCTCCTATGCTGCCATCTTGGTCAAAAGATCTCAGCATTAAGTTATACTCAAAAACACAGTAATGACAGTGTTCTGGTCTACTTCAATCACCTGGTACAGGAATGAACTCAGGAAGTCAGACAGAAGAAGTGTATAGGGCAAAGTACGTGGGAAAGGGTATGGAGCGTCCAGGCCCTCTCTGGGCACTCTACTCCCCTAGCATCTCCACATCTTCACTAGCCCAAAAGCTCTGTCATGCAATATTGATTTTTTTTTCTTTTTAATCATATACTTACTGACCTGGGAGATAAGTTATGCTGCCTTAGTTCTGTGAGTTTCATTTCTGTACATCATTTTTTGGCAACAAGATTTTTTAAAAGATTAGAAAATCCAATACTTAGAGCTAAGCAAACGTCTTAGCTGCTCATTTGTTTTCTTAAAAAAATAAAAAAGAATAAACAGTGTCAGTTAATGAAATTAGAACACTCCCTAACACAATAAACAAAAATAAACTCAAAATGGATTAAAGACCTAAATGTAAGACTGTAAACTATAAAACTCTTAGAGGAAAACATAGGAAGAACACTCTGACATAAATCACAGCAAGATCTTTTTTGACCTGCCTTCAAGAGTAGGAAATAAAAACAAAAATAAACAAATGGGACCTAATGAAACTTCAAAGCTTCCGCACAGCAAAGCAAACCATAAACAAGATGAAAAGACAACTCTCAGAATGGGAGAAAATAATTGCAAACGAATCAACAGACAAAGGATTAATCTCCAAAATATACAAACAGCTCATGCAGAACAATATTAAAAAAACAAACAACCCAATCAAAAAATGGGCGGAAGACCTGAATAGACATTTCTTCAAAGAAGATATACAGATGGCCAACAAACACATGAAAAGATGCTCAACATCACTAATTATTAGAGAAATGCAAATCAAAACTGCAGTGAGGTATCATCTCATACCAGTCAGAATGGCCATCATCAAAAAATCTACAAACAATAAATGCTGGAGAGGGTGTGGAGAAAAGAGAACCCTTTTGCACTGTTGGTGGGAATGTAAATTAATACAGCCACTATGGAGAACAGTATGGAGGTTCCTTAAAAAACTAAAAATAGAATTACCATATGACCCAGCAATCCCACTACTGGGCATATACCCTGAGAAAACCATAAGTCAAAAAGACACATGAACTCCGATGTTCATTGCAGCACTATTTACAATAGCCAGGTCATGGAAGCAACCTAAATGCCCATCGACAGACGAATGGATAAAGAAGTTGTGGTACATATATACAATGGAATATTACTCAGCCATAAAAAGGAACAAAATTGGGTCATTTATAGAGACATGGACGGACCTAAAGACTGTCATACAGAGTGAAGTAAGTCAGAAAGAGAAAACAAGTATCGTATATTAACGCATATATGTGGAATCTAGAAAAATGGTACAGATGAACCTGTTTGCAAGGCAGAAATAGAGATACAGATGTAGAGAACAAACGTATGGACACCAAGGGGGGAAAGAGGGGTGGTGGGATGAGTTGGGAGATTGGGATTGACATATACACTAACTAATACATATAAAATAGATAACTAATGAGAACCTGCTGTATAGCAAAGGGAACTCCACTTTGCTGTACAGTAGAAACTAACACAATGTTGTAAAACAACTATATGTACCCCAGTAAAATAAATAAATAAATATAAATAAGACCTAAAAGAGAAACACTGATGAAAAAAAACAAAACAAAATATAAATTCTCATTGGTGGCTATTAAACTGTGTTTCAATTACTATTTCATGTTAATACTTTTATAATAAACACTGGCAGATTGACTCATCAGAATATGATATATAGCACTGAAGATTCATCCCATTGTACTTAAAGGGGCTTCAGAAATGTTAGCCTGAGGCCCTTTAAGCTACCTTGCAACCTTTTAGAAGCAGTACAACAAAGAAATGCAGACATTGTGAATTAAAGAAGAAAATTCCCATGAGTGTTAAAGAAATTTCTTTAGCATGGAAGAGTATAATTCTAAGTATGAAATAGACATTTTCAAGTCTGATTCTAGCTTCCCTGAATGTGTTCCTTTCTCTCTCAGCATTTGTCAAATGTATTTGAAGTTCATTCCAGCCACTTGGGTTGCATTTTGAAAGTGGCTCATGGAAATTTAAGCAGACAGTACCCATTAACATTAATGGACTTCCTAAGGCAAAATTCCCCCATACTGGGCTCAATATTAACCTCAGTATAAGGTTAGATTTTACCAAATATTTAGAGAATACTCAATTCTTTAAAAAATATCCCAAATGCTATTTCAGTAACAGAAATCCAGTTAACTATGTAAAATTCAAGTAGCACAGCTACTAGATGTGAAGGTTAGATCCATGATTTGTGAAGATTCCCACCAGAATTGATTGATACATTTTTCTCACTGCATTTCTTTTGTTCCAATGGGGTTTCTAGGCACAGCGCTTGTTGTCCAGTGGGACCACGTGCATCTCCAGGATAATTACAACCTGGGAAGCTTCACATTCCAAGCAACCCTCCTCATGGATGGACGCATCATCTTCGGATATAAGGAAGTAAGTAATGTATTGATAATTTCCTTCCCTATTGACCTTGACCTCTCTATCTTTTCCTCCAAGTGTCAAGAAAAGGACATTTTACAGTCATGAACCTCAGATCATTTTCTCACCTCTTGGTTTCTTTTGCTTTATTGAAAAAAATAAAATTTTTAAAATCTACTGAGTAGCACTAATTGTTAATTCTTTGGGTTTTGTTTTATTTTGCATTCTGATACCTTGGCATTCTGACCCATTAATTTCATAAAATTATTAAATAATTATATTCTTGTGGTAGTATAATGAAATATCTCTAAGAAAAAATATTTCCAATTTGGAAGGATTTTCATCTAAATCTGATTACTTATATTTATACTATTTATTTGTTTTTGCCTTGTCAACTTCTTTGACATTTTTTGGCTATAATTTCAAAAGTGTTAATAGACATGAAGTCTTGTGTGGCTCAATGACCCAATACTGAAAGTATTCACGACAGCTGAGTCCACAATCCCTTTGGCAAATGTTTATTGCCACCTGATAGGAAAGATTAATTAGAGATCAAAGTGACAGAAAGAATAAAGAAATTTAAACTTAGTTTGTTTCATTTTACCAAATTGACAGGGAATGGAAATTGACTAAATTGTAGCCTTTAATTTACAGAACGTCTAAATTAGAATAATAGCATGTTTGGTTTAAAACTCTATTGACAGTGTAATTAAGGTCTATTAGACAACCTAAACTTTGGGGGAAGAAAATAAAGAATATAAGAATAATATATCAGATGTGATGTTTTAGGCAGTCAATAGTCACAATGTGAATTGATAAGGGGCATTATTAACCCATGGATTAATGGGTATTTATAATAATACAGACTCAACATCTTATTTTCAATTGAAGGGTTATTTTTCCCTTGGGAAATGAATCCCTGGCTATTAAAAAGATGCTGACAATTTAAAAAGGATTCACTTAGGTCACGTCTTCTGAAATCTATCTTTTCTATAAAGTGAGGGATGGTTGTATTTCAACTCAACAGGCCAACTTTTGGAAATCTCATAACCATGTTAAATGTTTCCACTCTTTTGAAGAATTCTTCTGTGTGGAATTAATCATTTACTTGGGGCAATAGTATACACAGAATATAATGTAAGATCCGTTCTGCTTGGTGCTTCCTTATCCAGAGCTATGTTTTGGTATCATAGCCCACCATATCCTTATATCACACTCCCTGGAAGCTGAGACAATGTTGCTCAAAGGGACTCATTCTAGTTTTCATTGTAATCTAGTGTATTGCTGGGACTGCAGAATGATGTTATGGAATATTATTTTCAACATTTTAACCAACAGTGGTAAAATTTCTGGAAAGAGGCAGAGTCAGTAAGTCTAGAATCTAAAATCTCACTAATTGTAGGCTTTGTCAAAACAGAGGTTTGTGTTCTTATTGTGGTCTCTCTCTCTAGTCTTTATTATCAAAATTGTCATCTTTGTTTATACTGTTCTCAATGAGTGTCTCACATTGCAGAGCAACAGTTTATTTTTCCTATTCTCTCTTTGTAGTGAGGTTGGTGTTTTTAAAATGTCCTTTTCTTTTCTTTATTTAATCAAAGAGAAATTTTCCATTATGGTTTTCCTGTTTTGTCATGGGAATATTAAGCTGACAGGCAATTTTAACACTTCCTTAATATTTCCAGACTATCAGTCCTTCTGAATTTAGAGTTCTAAAGAAATGACTACTTTATTATTTGCCTTGCTGTCCTTTCTCTGTCTTGGTTAAAAAACAGTTACTTATTTCCTATTCTACCTCTTTGCTTCCTGATAACTGTCATGTATTTTATTTTGCTGAGGCAAATTTCTATTTGTAAAATTTGCCACAATAAGGATCCCCATGCATTTGAGGTGAGAGCTAGGTGCTCCTGGCCTTTCTAGAAAAATATTTATAATTTAAATAGCATAAAATCGTGTTCTTTACATAATGTATTATCCTTGACAATGTGCTTTAACATACATTATAGTTTTCAATTCTTCAACAGTATCTTATATTCTTAATATTCTTAGCCTTTCACAAAGGCACTGGCACATAAAAGGTGTTTAATAAATGTGTGTGGCTTAATTATGGAGTTAGATCATACACAATTTATCTTTATTTTATAGCTAAGCAGACAATCAGAAAGGTTAAATGACATGCTTGAGTTTACAGAGCTAGTTAAGGACAAATCCAGAACAAAAAACCTTAATTTGGTGACCCCAAGATACCTCAACATTTTTTTCTTTCCCAAGGAGATTATGTAAAACAAGTCACAAATCTATTTCTCATTTGTTTTTTTCCAATAAATATTTGTTAATGTTTGGTGTTTAATAATCTTTTTATATGACTCCCATATATTACACAATTACAGTCCCATAAAGTCAGGAGAAGTATTCCTAATTAAGCTATAGAGCTAATGAAATTGTAAGAACCTAAGAATACAAGGAGTATAATTTTGTATTCCTGTTCAGATTAAATATACCGAAGCAAAGTTATAGGTTGGAAGGTAAGTGCCGTTCTTACTCTAATTAGTTGCTTTTAACTGATTAATGCCAGCTTTGTTTTATTTTATTATATTTTACATGAGTGAGAAGAAAAATTCTGATTTATTCAGAAACTACTAATAATTTTACTCAACATGGAGTAAAATTAGTATTTCATTGAATACATTTTTGACACAAATTTCACTTTTATTACCCTCAAATGATTTATTCCAGTAGTTAATTATGTTTCTCTTAGTAACTCTTAATGTGCCAACTGCCCATACTAACCACTCAGATGACCTCCAATTCTGTCATGTTCCATATGTAGTCATGTCTCCAACCACATAATTTTTCACAGTGCAGACTGTGATAAATAATGATCAATAAATTAGAAAATACATTTGTACTTATAACAATCTTAATGAGATTGAGATAGGGCAGTTACTACTGCTGTTTGAAATCAGAGTAAATACAGATTTGTTCAAAGTATTTAATGATCCTCCACAAAGTCACAGTGTTCTCTTAACCATACTGGTGGGAGAAGTAGTGGGGAGACAGATTCCTTTAAATAATTAAGTAACCTCTCCCAAGATTATAGCTCTGTATTATTCAACCAAAGATTTGAAATTATGTTTTAAGTTATAGGCCCTTATTGCTACACAGCTGTTTATTTTAGTTAATTTCAAAGATACAGTTTACTTAGGATGGAAGTCAAAACACAAAAAACATATTTTTTTCAAAAGTTTCCTCTCAAATCATCAACCATTCACTTTAATACATTTTTTCAATTTCAGGGTATCCATTTGTTTCTTTTGCATAGATTTAATTACCTAATGAAATTAACCATCTTGTCATCTATATTCTTAAATATATTAATAACAGTTCTTTTAAAGTTTATAGCTAACTCTAATATCTAGATTTCCTGTGGGTCTGTTTCTATCATCTCTTTTTTACTTTGTTTCTTTTTCTGTAGATTTTCATTCACTAGTCATGTCTCCTTGCATGTTAGGTAATTTTTGATCCAGTGGTGGGCATTGTTTACAAAATAGTAAAGAGATGCTTTGAGGTTGTGGATGATATTTTCTTCTTCAAGGAAGGGTTTACTTTTTTGTTAGGCAGTTAGGAGGGAACAGATTACTTACTACTGAGCAGGACTAAGCTCATTCACAGTTGAGCACCGGCCCTTATAAAAACTGGTATATTTCTGGTTAGCCCTAACTCTTAGAATGTAGTCCTTCAGGAATCTCCACATAACGCCTGGGTAATTACTATGGACCTTTTGCCTTAGTGGTCCTGAACTCTGTGTTTTCCACAACTCCATGAGACTGCCTGAAGTTCTGTTCAGATTTTCTGTCTCTAAATCTGGCTCATTAATTGTCAAATGCCTTGAAGGGAAAGCAGTGTTGGTTTCACCTCTGTGATTTCCTTTCTTTGGAATCTTGGTTTTTCAGGTCCTTGTTCTTTGACAGCCACCTGATGCCTTCAACAGATGCTTTTCATATGTTTTTTATCTTTCCTGCTTGGTCTCAGTAGTAGAAATGGTCTTATACAAGTTTGTCTGCCATAACCAGAAGTCCCATTCATTTTTAAAAACAACCTCCAAATTTGTAAAATCTAACGTTTATTGAGCTGTTCATATATGCTAGGCAGTGACCGACATGCTTAAAATTTGTCTCATATTATTCTCACAAAAACTAAGAGGTTGTCACTTTTATCATTTACAGAGAAGGAACCCAAAACACCCAGAGAGGTTAAGTAACTTTCCCAAAATTATGAAACAAAGATTCATCCAAGGGAATATGACTCCAGAGCCCATAGGCCCAACCACTGTGTCATAGTGCCTCCCTACAAGCTTCCTTTTCAAGAAATGGCTGTACTGCTTTATTCACTTTGATATCCCTGACAGTCTTTCCTGGTTAGTCATTGTTGTAGTGTAACTCAGCCACTCGAGAGCACAGGTAAGAATGGTTTGCCTTTCCACAGCACTTGTCTTATTTTATTAATTTTTTTTAAAAATGAAAAGAAGTTGTGCATAAGTAAAAATAATAGTAAAAACATATGTCCTTTCTTAGATAAATGGAATTTGGAAAAATCAAATTCCCGTTTCCTATTCTGTTAATAAAAATAACTAGCTGTCATCCTAGAAACCAGATTCTTTATATTATTTTAAGTTACCATTGAATAGTGATGATTGTTTGCTTGATTACAATATAGACCTGAAATTCTTGGTCTCTTGATAATGTAACAAGGAAACTACCTGTTCACAAAAAAGATATGATTCCAAACACATTAGAGATTTGAAATCATATTTCTTATATGTCTTGATGTTGCCTATCCTAGTATACTATCATATATTAGAAGCTGCATTTCCTCTGACTTGTTTCATCTCTCTTCTCCTATTATATTTTGAATTTATTGTTACTTTAGATACAGACTCAGGAAGGATGTGATTCATGTTGTGTCTATTGGAAATTTGATTAATTTTTTTCACCAGTTCATGGGAGGTACAGAGTGGTCATCAGTTTGAGACAATACAATTAAAAAGTCACGTAATCCTTCTACATGGCCACAGGGGAACTCATAGAGAATACATATCCCACCTGAGAGTCAGCCCACTTTATCCATTTTCTTGGTTGAATACCTTACTATCTCCTTCAGCAGCAAATTTTAGAGGAGGTCTGTATAGAGGAACTTTATTGTTTATTAAGTAAAATTACTTTTTAATTACTTCTATCATTTAAGTATTTAATCCTAATGTTCCTTGGTGTAACATTTACTGTTTCTGTGGAAGAACGCATAGTTAATAAATCACCATTGCCAATTGGTTGTAAGTTTAACTGGCACCCTAAATGCATTTTTAAAATTTATTTGAAGACTATTTCTCTTGTTTAAACTGTAATGACCCTTCATTCATGGTAATCATCCTGAAAGCATTAAAAGATGAACACTTGCTGAGCAAGGGAGTAAGAGAAAGCTAAAAAGAACTGAACAGTGAAACAATTGACATTTAGATATGAAGTGTTTTGCCTTTATGGCTATTGCTGTATATGTGAGAATGTTTAACATGTGTTAAAATAATATATATGCATCCAAGAAACTATATATAATATATATATATATAAAATTTAAATAAAATTTATTTAACAAATGTATAAGATTGAGAAAACCCAGATGACATGAAATGCTAATTATAAACTCTCAAGAAATAATTCCATAACTGAGAACATGTCTCTGCAGAGGAAAGGAAAGCAAAATGGCTCTTTAATAAATTAAGTAAATGTCTCTCAAATTGTGTGTTTTCTAAATTGAACGTTTCCCAGAATGTGCTTTTCCCAATGCCTATTAGCAATGAAAGGCTCTGAGAAGAACAGCCGCAAAGGTAAATTAACTTCATTTAACCCAGAGCTGATCAAACTTTTTTTGACCTGGGAATGCATTTTTCATGGAACATCTATTACCACCACCCAGGAAGGTGTGGGGAATGTTGAATTAAAAAAACAATTCATGTGGTGCAGCCACTATGGAGAACAATATGGAAGTTCCTCAAAAAACTAAAAATAGAGTTGCCATATGATCCAGCAATCCCACTCCTGGACATATATCCAAACAAAACTATAATTCGAAAAGATACATGCACCCTTATGTTTATTGCAGCACTATTTACAATAGCCAAGACATGAAAGCAACCTAAATGTCCATCGACAGATGAATAGATAAAGAAGAAGTGGTACATGTATACAATGGAATACTACTCAGCCATAAAAAAGAATGAAATAATGTCATTTGCAGCAACATGGATGCAACTAGAGATTATCATACTAAGTGAAGTAAGTCAGACAGAGAAAGACAAATACCATATGATATCACTTATATGTGGAATCTAAAATATGACACAAATGAACTTATCAACAAATCAGAAACAGACTCTCAGACAGAGAGAACAGACTTGTGGTTGCCAAGGGGGAGGGTGTGTGGGGGAGGGAAAGATTGGGAGTTTGGGATTAGCAGATGTAAACTGTTATATATAGAATGGATAAACAACAAGATCCTACTGTGTGGCGCAGGGAGCTATATTCAGTGTCCTGTGATAGGCTGTGATGGAGGGGAGTGTGAGAAAGAATATATGTGTGTATAACGGAATCACTTTGCTGTACAGCGGGATTAGCACGGCATTGTGAATCAACTACACTTCAATAAAATTAAAAAAAAAAACAAAGAAAGAATTCCAAAAAAAATGTAGACACAGATGATTTTATATCTTAGCATTTCCCTGTATTTTAAGTACATAAAGTATAAAGTTGTATCTACGTGGCTTTATTTAGGATCTAATTCATTTGCATTTGCACTTTTTTTATCTCACATATTAAAGCTCCCAATGTTTTAATTTCCTTTTATTTCCCATAGTGTAAGAAAATGACAAATTGAACCCGTTCTTCCTTTATAATGTTGTGAGTGAAAATAAATAAAGTAGCAAGGAAGCAAGATCAATAATCTAGAAGAAATAATTGTAGAAACAGAAAGCTTGTTCTAATGCTGGCCCTGCCCTTAGCGGGTTATGTTGTCCTTGGACAAGGTATTTGATCTTCCTGGGTACGTTTTCTCCCTCCAAGCCCCACTTCCATTTAAGCTTTGAGGTGACGTGGAGAGGTTTGTTCTACACGGTGCTCCTGCCCATATAGGCCATATCCAGTCCCTGCTCTGAGGATTCCAGGACCAAAGAGCTAATTTATCCCTAAGGCAAAAGGCCTCGTACTTTCCCCATGTCTCCACAAACCCAGGGTGCAGTTTCCTAATCCTGTTCCTTTTCCCAGCCGTGTTTAGGCAAGTTCCCTTATGTAACTATAGTCCCAGATAAAGTCCCCATTATGGTTTTGACTATCTTGAGCCACGTTGCACAGGCTTCTTCAGGGGGCTCCTGCCTCACTATATTCTTTTATATGATGCTCCTACGCTAGTTTGTCAGTTCAGTACTGGGCAGTCCCTATATTAAAAGAGGGAGCTATTTTTACTTATCAACTTCATGCTGTTGTCTCCTTCCAGATTTTCTATGGGGTACGATTGTGGAGATGGGGGTAAGAGGAATGTTAGATTATATCTTTAACTTATGGCTCTCCTTTGCTTTCATGCCATCAAGTAAGTGCATTGCTCAATACCTGGCATATGAAAAGAGTTCGGAATCTAAAAGCTAGAAAGGGATTCAAATAATTGTGCGAAATGTTAACGATATTCAGGAAAGCAAATGGATGTTTTTATAATGTCAAATTTAACTGAAAGCCCTTCTATTTCAAATGTAGTTTTCAGACAACTAAGCACTAATACTCAGGGCTTTATGCGTTGCTTTGAGCATGACTTTTTAAAACTGGACGTCCTACTGAGTAAGGAGAAGCCTGATCAGACGTTTAAGGGAGATAAGGTAGGAACTTAAGGGTTAAGTGAAGGTAAGAATGGTTAAAATTTTAAGCTTTGGGTTTTTTTTAAGGTATATATATTAAGCTATTAGACACCACATTGCTGATTAGCGAGTTAACAAAAATGAGTTTAGACTAATTCTTCGCCAGTTGCGTCTGATAGGCATATGATTCATACTTGGGAGCACATACTCTGCAATCAAACCCTTGCTGAGATGCTGCGCTGCCTATTAGATAGATAGCCGGGCCATAATGGAAACGAATGAATGTTTTGGCAAGGTTTGCAGGGCAGAACAGAGAGAAAAATAAAATTCTATTCCCTGCGACTCAAGCAGCATGCTGTTATCCCCTTAACTGTTTTAGAGACAGATGTTCACGTTTTCGGTATTGTGTCAGGCCCTTGTGTGCTGGAGAATGATACCACAGCACGGAAAAGAGACCAACTTTTGTCTTTGAATCTTCCTCCAAAGGCCAGCGTGCTCTGCCCTACCTTTACTGACTCCTAATATCATTTCCTACTTTAATTTTGTTTAGTTATTCCAACTCTTTTCTGTCTCTATACTTCATTTGCCTATTGTATCATTTATAGAAAAAAATTATACTTACTTAAATAACAAATTTATCTGTGTCTTGTGAAATGGAAGGAAAATTAAAACACCTTAAAAAAATTTATAAATGCTTATGTAAGCCGAAATGGAAGCATATTTTAGCTGGCGTTAATGCTCCTTTTCTATATCTATCCTGTGGAATGAATCTAATTGTAAAACTCATTCTTAGAAATTTATGATTCATTACAAATCATACAGATGCCGAGTGAAAATTTAGCTTTGCTTTAATCATAAAAAGGCAAGTATTATAGGCATTTGAAAATAAGGAACTACATTTTTTTTTAAAGCTTGTGTAGTTCAGAGTTTGTATTATTTCAGATTGGCTTCCTGACATCCCCAGGAACTAACTTAGGAGACATTTTAAGGATGAATATAAATTTGTAGATAGGATAAAGGATAGCTTCCATAAGCAGAGTTTTCAGAGTTTTTGTACTTGGGCATCATCCTTCGCCCCTGCTTCTCTGACTTGGGTACTTCTTATCCAATACAGAGTCCTCTATAGACTAGGGGACTGTGACACTATGACAGATCCTTTCTTGCACACTTTTGGCTCTAATTCTAGATAGTTTATTTATATACATACACACAATTGCTTTGTTGATGTTAGTCAAAAAATAGTTCGTGTTAAATGTGGTTTTAGCAGTGCTCCTGATTCAGCCTAACAAACGGCCTCTCATTGTAAACTGTCATGGGAACCTGCAGTCCGGCCTGCCTTGCTCACAGACAGCTCACACAGCCCAATTACTTGGCTGCAGTAAGTGAGTGGATGAACCATCCTTACGCCGAACAACCCCACGCCTTTGAGGTTTTGAGGTAAAAAGATAACAGTCCAAGAAGGCAAAGTGAAAAAGATAGGACAGTATCAGGTGGAGAGAGGCAGACATGTTCTTGAAAGAAATCTAAGAGAAAGCCTGGACTGTGCCTCATTAATCTTTTACCAAATTAAGCATTTAATTCAATTGGCGAAAGTGTTTTTTTTCTAAACCTGATATGTAATCGTTTTATAAAAGGCTTGGGTGGCTTCTAGGAAAATGTAGGGAATCAAAAGCTTCTTGTACATTTTCATGTTAATATTTAATCAGGATAAAATACCAGAGTTTTAGAAATTCTATGCTTTTATTCATGAACTCTATAAAATTTGGAAGAAAAGCATTTGAGGCCAGTGGTATTGCCATCACCCTTTTCCACTGCTTCCTGCCCTAGTCTCCTCCATCTCTGGATGCTTCAGTGCTGCTCTTCAGAGCTGTCTTCTCTGCACAAGCAGAGGACACCATCCTCATAGCCAGCAATGGCAACGAACCCTGAAGGTGTGCAACAACATGCTGGCTCCGATGAAAAGCTCGACTCCATTTTTCCTGCTATTAAGACCAAAAGTCTTGGTGACACTGTTGACTCTCTTCTTTTTCTCACTCTCCTTGAATCCATGGCATATTCATCCAGAACCATCTTCCTGTCACTCCAGCTCTTACACTTATCACTTATCTAGTGTACTCCAAGCCACCCATTTCTCATCTGCAAAACTGTGATACCCTTCTGACTAGTTTCTCTGTCTCCCCTTTCCCCCTCCAGTCCAGATTACACATCAGCTAGTGTGATCTTTTTCAGATGTAAGGGAATGTCCTCCCTCTGTTCAAAACGGTCTAACCCTTCCCCATCCGACTTGGAATAAAATCCAAAGTCACTGCCGTGGCTTGCAAGGAATGCACGCTCCCTCTGGTCTGTCGTCACTGCGTCCCACCTCCTTCAGCACTCTTACTGACTCCTTCTGCTCCAGTGATAACCTTTTATTCCCTAAAAGACAGCAAAAGCAATTCAGACAAGGCCTTTGCATGTACTGGTCCCTCTACAGAGCTGTTCCCCAAATCTCCATATGGCAGGTTCTCCTACTACAGAAAAGTCACGTTATCACAGAAACCTTCTGTGACTCCTTCTCTTAAAGAGGCCCCCATCCCTCGCTGTATCTTCCCCATGTTTTCATTTCCTCCTTGGCACTTACCTCCTAGCATACTGTATTTTTTATGTTCACTTGTCTTCATGTCAGTCTCTACTCTCTAGAATGTAAGCTCTATGAGAGCAGGGGCTTTTTTGTTTTCTCCTGTAATTCCAGTGCCTACAATAATACAGAGAAAATGTTCAACTAATATCTGATAAATATTATGAATGAATTCACCCTTATAATTTTTTTGGATCATTATTAACAATTTACTTGTTGAAGCTTGGGAAAATCTAGATCATTCAGTAGAATTAAATCATTGAATTTGAGATTTGAAAGAGTCCTTACAGGTCATCTACTGTCTTCCTAGAGGGTTGGCCAATTTACGATAAGATTATTTTCAGTGAACAAAAAACTCTCTACATTGTTAGGTTACCCATTTTGATTTTGCATGGATTTACCTTAAGTTAAATGAATCTAAATCTGGGTAAATTATACACCTTGGTCTTCATTTTTGGAATCCACAGGGAAAAGAATAAACTAGAAAATAAAAAGATACAGAAGAGTAAAAAAAAAGATGCAGAAAATGCATCTTTTCTACTAGAACTTTCCAATATTTCAAGTTTAATGGTACCTAAAAAGATATTTATCTGATTCCCAGAAACCTAGGAGGAAGAATGCTACTTCATTTTCTATAGAGACACCCAGAGAAGTTTGTATTGGCTATTAGAGCTTTAGTAGAGAATGCATTGGTTGGTATTGCTGTGTAACAAATCACCCCAAAATGTAGTGGCCTAAACAACTCTATTTCTTATTTCTCACAAGATATAAGACTCTGCTGATCTCAGCTGGGGTCACTCATGTGTCAGTCGTTAGCTGATGGATTGGCTAGGGGCTAGTTGTTCAAGGATGACCTCTGCTAGAAAGAAAACATTCCTCCACGTGTCTCTCATAGATCTTCAGCAGGGTACATTCTCATGGCAGTGGCAGAAGTCCCAGAAAGGAGGTGGAAATGTACAAGCACCTTTTCAAGCCTCTCTTCTGCTTCAAGTTTGCTGTTGTCTTCTTTTGCCATATTACTGAGGCAGAGGCAGAATGGCAGAGGACCACCAAGTGAGAAGGCAGAGTATGGATAAAAAGAGGCCATGGACTGAGGCCATTAGTGCAGTCAATCTACCACAGATCAAATGCACAAGAGGAAAGAGTTTGACTTAGAGATAAAATATAAAGGAAGGGAGTGAAAAGAAGGAAAGAGATGGAGAAAAAATAAAAATGAAAGATGGCTAGATAAGGAAAGAGATAAAGAGAGATAGAAGAGATGGAGTAGATAATGTGAAGAGAAGAGAAGCTAGGATGTCTGCAGATCCAAGACATGTGACCTGGAAAACAAGCTCTCATATGATAATGTAATATTCATAACAATATAATAGAATTTTCCAATTGATAACAATATAAACTCAAGCTCTGCTTTGAGTATGGGAAAGAAGAAGTACAATTAATTACCACAGAATTATCTGGTAAAATATTTCATACCTTGCAGAGGAAAACTGCAGTCATAGATGTTGTAAGAATGAAAGCAAGTAACAAATCCAGTAGCAAACCTTTCATACTTACTCCTAAGCAGGCATCTATTAATGATGCTGTTTAAAAATTATGAGCTTGTCTTATTAGGATATACAAAATATAGCTTGAATTGGAAATTTTTTCTGTGACTTTCTATCCCTTTGCCTTTTCTTCTTTCACTGTAAGTCTGTCTTAAATATAAATTGCACTTATATTAGCATTCTTCAACATGGAGTATAAACTGGGTAATAATATAATGTACCCTAAGAAAAGGGATTGCATACATTGATACTGAGTATGGCTTAGCAATTACCATAAATAAATTATATCAGAGTTTCACTTAGTAAATGAACTTTTAGGGACAAAAATCTTGGTTTGATTTTGTTTGTTTCTGTTGTCCAAATATCAGAATACTTCTTAATGGTAGTTAAGAACTGGACACACTGATATAAACCTGGCAATACTACAACATTGTTCAAGAGAGGACTGATTAGTACATAAAAGGAAAATATCTTCCATTTACTTACTTTGAGATAATTCCACAAATTTCAGAAACATTAAAATTTCCTCTTAGTTTCAACAAAATAACACTTTTTACAACTTCATGATGTCAGGGGCAAAAATAAGCAGTACAGTCCTTATTACATCTTCTCTCCAAGTTATTTTCCTTCTTTTTTTTTAATTTACTTATTTTATTTATTTATTTTTGACTGCGTTGGGTCTTCGTTGCTGCGCCCGGGCTTTCTCTGGTTGCGGCAAGTGGGGACTACTCTTCGTTGCGGTGCACGGGCTTCTCATTGCGGTGGCTTCTCTTGTTGCGGAGCACGGGCTCTAGGCACGCGGGCTTCAGTAGTTGTGGTGCGTGGGCTCAGTAGTTGTGGCTCGCAGGCTCTAGAGTGCAGGCTCAGTAGTTGTGGCACATGGGCTTAGTTGCTCTGCGACATGTGGGATCTTCCCGGGCGAGGAATCGAACCTGTGTCCCCTGCATTGGCAGGCAGATTCTTAACCACTGCAACACCAGGGAAGTCCCCTATTTTCCTTCTTTTTTATTGCTGTGCTGTTTATTATGGCTTATACAACCATGTCTGATCTAATATGATCTTTAATGAATTACCCACAGATGGCCCACAATCTGCTTATTCTATTTAAAAGATTTGTTCATGCATTTATCCTTCCGTATTGTTTCTTGTCCGTTTATGTATTGAGGATGTTTTCATCCTCATTTTCATTTCTATAAAACTGGTAGTAAAGATAGTAATCATATCTCCAATGATTCTTTTCTAAATCTAGAAAAAACGGCTCCAAGAGTTTGTCTCATTTATAACTGTTGTATCATGCTTAATATATTCTCAGTGTGTCCTAATTTTTTAAAACTGTACACATTATAAATGTCTATAATATGCAGATTTTGGCTCTATTGAGGTTTAAATTTAGGAAATATGACCTTGAACTGACTCATAATAACTCATAAGTTTTCCATATGAGTTTTAACCAGAATAGTGAAGTTTGACATCCATTAAGAAACAATTGCCAAATTTCACTATATATTAATCAACTATGATATTGTTACATATATATTTAGGAATGCACTTATTATCTTTCTCTAGGTTTTATATCTATAAGGCCACTTGTAAACAAGGATTTTTTAAAACTATGAAAATGAATATATAATAGAGTCTTCGGGGAAAACAAATGGTACAAAAAGAATCTCTGTTTCTGTAATGAGAGCCCGCACTACGTGCATTCATGGTGTGCCTATATGTGTGAGAAGTTTTCAGTATTCAACATCAGTTAGATTCTCCGAGAATCTGTTACTTTCATCATCAAGTAGCCCTCTCTGTAGGACTAGGAACTCTCTTGTCACTTTAACCCATCAAATAGCACTAAACAGATGTTATTTTTAGGTATTGTATGCTTTTCTTCTCTAATATTTCCTGCTCTCTCTCTTCCTTCATCTCCATAATCTAATTTTATCCGTTAAACAAGATGGTCACATTCCCCACACCTACCCCAAATGAAATTCAAATCTAACTCACAGCAATCTGCTTTTTCTTTTCCAGATTCCTGTCTTGGTCACACAGATAAGTTCGACCAATCACCCAGTGAAAGTGGGGCTGTCAGATGCATTTGTCGTTGTCCACAGGATCCAACAAATTCCCAGTATGTAGAAGAAGGGTAATGGCCGAGTCTGAGCCTGCTGTGGGGTAAATTTAAAGGAGATTGATCTAGGGCAGATGTGACTCTTTGAACAATCGAATCACTTAGCTAATTGCTGCTTGTTAATTATATTGTTTGGCTTGTAAGTCTTTTTTGGCATTTGCTATCTCTCTGTTAGTGTTGAACTGATAATTTAGGTGAAGTGAAGTTAAATAGCCAAGTCAAGAGAATTTGGATTCTTTGGAATAGTTAGCTTGGTTGTGCAGATATATTTCTTTTATTAATAGGAAGAAGAACGTAAAAGAGTGACAGATTATTTGATTGATAGGTGTATGATTGTTTCTTTCATTTAAATAAATTTATCAGCAAAAGAACAGCCTTGTACCATTTCATGTTTAACATGTTTGTATAAAACTGTTTGAGAGTCTAAAGGAAGATTTTCAAAAAGTATAAACTGAGGTTAAAAAAATCTTGCTGGAGCCATACCTCCCACACAATATATTTTATTTTCTTTGTTTAAATCATTTTTGCCTATCTAATCTAGTTTACATTTGTAGAATAAAAACATATATGTTACTTTGGGCATCTGTTCATCATATTAGAAATCCAAATTGTAACTGCTATTTGTAGTAGTTCTGATCATGTAAATAGCCATCTTTTGAAAGCTTCTGTTTTTTAAAACCTCCTTCTAGTTCAAGAACAGCCCTGAGGGTTGCTTGGGTATGTTAGTACCAAAGGTGACTGTTTGTGTCCCAGATGTACTTATGTAAAGCAAGAGGTTATATAATACATCTCAAGATTAGCTCATTCCTTTCCCTTTTGCTCAAAGTTCTTGAGCAAAATTCTTTATTTCATTATAGTGGTAGGCTTAATTTATCACATGCTGTTTGGTCTTGAACTAATTCTGTTTATGTTGTCTCAAATATAGAAAGTAAATGTAGTGGAAATTAGACTTTTCAGAGCAGAGGATTGGCTGGAAACATTATAGGGGTTATCTTACAATTACGGTTTAGAATGACATTCATATGTGGCAGTTCTGCTTGGTGAAGACCGTGAATCTTCCATGGCTGTTTCTCCTTGTTAGCTGAGAATTTGCAGGAGGTAATATTCCAGCCACCTGTTAAATCAAGGCAGATTTTCCAGAAACAAACCTGTACTGTGAACAAAGCAGAGATATATCCTTATGTGTAGGCAACATAAAGACATCCTGACAGAACTCTTAGTCAAGAGGCTGAACCCTGGGAGAGGCCAAGTTGACTTCTGTGTGAGGAGGAATGTTCTCACATTCTTCCTTTCAGAGAAGTTCAGTCAAGCATGACCTGAGTCAATTACTGCACAAGTAAAAGAATCGCTAGTTTTAGTTTATTTGTGGCTTCTTTCATCCCAGAAAGAATTTTATTTGCAGCTTCCTCAGAAGGCATCTTGGCCCACATTGATGTGCTGAAATATTATTGTTTAGAGAAAAAGAACCACCAACGTACAAAAAAAAATTTTTTTTACAAATGTATTGTAATATTCAAGTGTTGTGTCTGAACTGAGACATGATAAAATTGTACTCAGACTTCAGAGTCCCAAAATGCAATTTTGCACCCCTTGTTATATTGTAACAGGGTGACCATTATGTTTAGAGGGGAAAATATCCTTCTCAAATATAAATTTCATTGAATAAATTGGCAAAATTCATATGAATTTTGAGAACAGATTATGTCTAAAGTTTGGGAGTCAGCATTCATCTAAAGAAAGTACTCAAGCTTTGAGTTCAGGGAGAAGCTTCTCTCAGGCAGGCTATGTGCTGGAGTGACATTTACATTTCCTGTTGACCTCACTGTCACCTTGAGAAAATTTGCCAGGAAGGAATGGAAGTCCTGAGTTTCTAATCTACTCATCCCTGCCATTAGATGGGACTGTATTTCAGCAAGAACATTGGAATTGATGTGTTCTACTTAAAAATCTTTGGGGGAAGAGAAAAGTTTTAATCTCCTTAAAAATCTGTTCCCACATTTATCAGGTGTAACAGTGTCTGTTACAGGAGGTTCTGTATAAGAGAAAAGATAACGGTTGCATGGTTGCATTGTATTCTCAGCTGGAAAAAAAAAAGGCATACTTATTTACTTCAGACATTAGGCTAACCCAAGAATATCGTAATACAAGTTATACAAGTATCATTTTTTCCTGAGAAATCAGATGATTCCTAGAGATCAGTATGTTACTTACTTGTACAATTAGAATTTAGATAAATATTTAAGTCCTTTTCAAGATTCTGTTCCCTTATTTAATAACCTTCATTATTAGGAGTCATCCTCATAGGGAATTTAAATCTTTCATCTCTGTTACCCCTTTTTCTTCTCCTGAGTGAATTTAGGGAAAAATTGATCATTATCCTAAGTAATGGGCGGCTTTCTTTCTTCTGTATTCCAAGGTGCATTATTACACAGGACCTTGTTCTCATAAGATCAATTTTCTGTTCTTTAAACCATTTTGGTTACATGGGTTATAGAACCTAGATCCTTTGCTTAATCTAGCCATGACAACATGGGAAAGTGAGCCACAATGCTGAGAGTAATTTTTCCCAGTGGGACCACAATAGTATACCATTCTTATCAGATTTGGTGAAAGTTTGGTAAAGCACTCAAAAAGCTTTAAGGCAAATTGAATTTGTTTATTATGAAGATTCCTCCCCCCCATCATAACATCAACAACAACAAAAAATTGTTTTTCAATTTTTAAAGGCTTCCAAATAATAAATGTTTTCCATGTAACTTTCAAGCATAGTTTATTAAAATAGCCTTTACTTTTCAAAAAAGATTAGGTGATCTGATAGTTTAAAATATCAAAGGGAATTTAGGCATTGTTAGTAAATCAGTAAATAGTTCTGAGGTTACAAGGGGATTCCTTTGCTCCTTCAAAAAAATGAAAAATGTCTATGGTGAAATTAACCCTTATATTAAAAAAAGAAAAAGAAAAACTATTTAAAAGTCCAGAATGTATAAGGGATATTGTAATGTGAATACTGGTCATGAGACCTTGAACATTTTATTTAATTTCTATAACTTTCTTTATATGCAAAATGACCATCTTAGTACCTAAGATACAATATGTGTATAGCATGTGGTACCTGGCACAAAGTAACACTGTATTTATGTTTACTTGTACTGCTTATTCATCGGCATCTACATTGTTACTTTAAAAAGACAGTGATACTGACTGAGGTGTCCACACCCAGGCCCAGTGCCCATGAGAGTGAGGCCACAGGGGATTTCCACTCAAGGACACCTTGACACTCTCTCTGAAACTCATTCTTTCTGATGATGACATCATTTGTTTCTTAACATATTGTTGTGTCTGTCTGTCCATGTGTATGTATATCTCTGCATCACCTTCTGTTTTTCATAAAATATTTTGTAGAACTTTAGAATCAGAAAAAAAGAAAGTATAGAGGTCATCCAATTCAATCTCCACAGGTACAGATGTGAAAAACAGGTCTACATGCAATGACCTTGTTTATTCATTACAGAAATATGAGTGTAAAAACATAATAAGCATAGTCCATAGTAATTCAGAGGAATTGGTAAAATAATAGAAAACTCAAAGAAGGAAATTAAATTGCCTGTAAACCTACTACAGAGAGATAACAATCAATGTTTTCATATCTCTGCATCCAATCTTTTGTTTATAGTGGATACACACACAAACACACACACACGGTAAGAAAATTGGCATTATCCTATGAATATTTTTGCCACCTGTTTTTCTTACAATATATACAACACGTTTTTCCTACACTGCTAAATACCTGTGTAAATGTGGTCATTAATAGCTGCAACAAATTCCTTTGTTTCATAATTTGTGTAATCTGTTTTCAGCACTGGTTTGTCATGTAGGTTGCTTTTCATATTAATTGTCAGTAAAACAGCAGCGCTAAACATCCTTGTTTTTGAATTTTTACTCATATCTAATCCATAAAAAATGAATATGTAACCATGGAATGTTAATGAATTTTTATGTATTTTTGACAGATTGCTTTCTGTAAGGGTTGTACCAATCTACTCACCCACCAGCATCAAATCAGATATCCCATTTCCCCAAATGCTCTCAGACACTACTATCATTTTTTAAACTTCACAAATTTGATAAGCAGAATGTGATATTTCATTGTCGCTCTCATATTCTTTTGATTACCAGAAAATTCTAACATTGTCATATATTCATAGGTCATGTGTAATTGCCATAATTTCTTGTTAAGTAGCTCTGCTAAGTAATTCTTTCTCAGCCTCAGCTCATGTCCCTCCATAGTTTTTTCCACAGTGTGCAGAGGCCTTCCTGGGTAAACCTACAGTGCTCTCTAGTACTGTTCTATTTGTTTGTTTCTCTCTCCTCCCGTTGAACGTTTTGAATTTTGATCTTAATCTCCACAGTGCTGACCTTCCCCGTCATCCCTCACCTTTTTCTCCATCCTCTGAGCTTAATGAGCATAACATTTCCAGCAAGAAACCCAGAAAATCCGTTCATGCCTCCATGGTCCGTTTATTTGGAAACTTAAGGCTATGTCATTTCAGTAATGTGAAAGTTACTTTAACACACACACACAGAATTCTTGTACTAGAAACTAATCTGGAAAGCAGCTGACCTAACTTGAAATGGTTCTACTACAAGTTATGATAATGGCAATTTCTGAATCCCTTAGAATACTCCACTTTTTTCTTCTCACCAGCATGCATTATCTGGTTCTTTCTTAACACCAATCCCTTTCTCATCAGCATCTGCTGTTTTAAATTTATTGACATTGTGTGTGCTACAGTGTGCCTTTGCTTTTTGGTTATTATTATTCACAGCTCAATAAGAAACATTAGCATTTTCAAAAATAAAACTGACATCTAATTTGGAGAGAAAACATATTTTAAAAATACTTAGAGATTTAGGGAACTCTTTGAGGAACATTGTATATAGTTTGCCATACATGGTCTCTTTATGTGCTTACAGACCAGGCAGCAATTTCTCAAAGAACTTGATCAAAATTATGTTCACAGACTGAAAAAAAAAAAAATAACTTTAACAAACAGAAACAGAGATGCACTTTTATTACGCAAAATGTCTTAAGCTTTAATTCTCAAAAAAATAGTGGTATAGACCAGTACTGTCCAACAGAACTTTCTGTGCTGATGAAATGTTTTAAATCTGAATTGTCCAGTACGGACTTACTAGCTACATGTGACTACTATGCATTTAAAATGTGGCTACTGAAACTGGGGAATTGAATTTTTAATTGGATTCAATTAATTTTAATTTTAAGAGTTATGTATGACTAATGGTCACCATACTGAACAGAGTGACAATGGACCATATACACGTTTAAATAGAACATTAAATTTCCAGTATAATATTTACATTAACCTACTTTTTACTTCTTCTTTGCCTTTTGAAAGGCCTTAGAATTTTAGATATTATTCAGTGATACATTTTCAAATTTAAGCATTTCACTTTAATTGATTTTGCCCATAAAAAAATTGTAATTTTGTACTCAGTGGTAGGACACATCCATTAGAATTACTTAGCAACTAAAATAAAAGAACATGTTGACAAACTATGGAAGAAACAAATAGTCTTGGAAAAACATGACTTTTTTTTTCTTAACATTTTATACACCCCAATTAAAGCTCTTTCAGAAGAACTGAGCCTCACCTGTTATTTTCAAAGTTATCAGGGTCTTTTCATTCATTTAAGGACAGATCGATCTACAAATCCTTCAGGAAATTGTGTCATCTTACCTTGTCTTTCCTCAAAATGGAAAACACTTCAAACTTATTCATTTTACAGAAGATAAAATTGCTTCTCTTTACCACACAGCTTCATTAGGTGCTTCTGTTGTCAAGTACACACTAGCTCACTCGAGGCTCAACAAAAGGAAGAAGAAATAGAAATCATGACATTTTCCCCATAAAGTATCCTCTCACAAAACTCTTCCAAGATAGATAGCATTATGCAAAGTGATATTTTATTGCTTTAATACATACATTTCTAACATACCCTATTTGATTGATCTTGATTTTTCAAAAGAAGCAAAAATTTAAGAATTTTCTGGATATTATAAATCACTGATTAATTTTGACATATTTGAGAATTTTTTTTAGAATTTCTATGAATACAAAAGAATAATGAGAGGAAAATCTGAGAGGTTCAGATTAGCACCTCATGGTCACCTAAATTTTATGTTGCCTTATCCAATGCTGAATTATATTACTTTTTAATAGAACTATAGGGAGAAATTTTTTTTTTTTTTTTTTTGGCCACACTACACGGCAGGCAGGATCTTAGTTACCTGACCAGGGATCGAACCTGTGTCCCCTGCAGTGGAAGCGCGGAGTCTTAACAACTGGACCGCCAGAGAAGTCCCAAGAATTTTTAAATATTTGAGGCAAAAGCATCTTCTATTTGTAGATGCTTTATTTCACAACTCCAACTAGCTAATTCTGGTAATGCATTGCATTTTCGTGTGGGAAGCTTATAACTTCTATAATAGTGCACTTTTTCTCTCAAGAGTCTCTTTTTTCCTGAGTCTTTATGCTGGGAATGAACTTGTAGTTGTGCAATACATGCTATTTACATTCAAGAGTACTCTCAGTAAATGGTGCTATGTGCTGGGCTCAGTGGGAACTAGTAAAGAAAATAAGAAATAATCATTTGGGACCAGTCATTAAGCATTAACAACACATAAATAAGGAAATGTTAGCTAATCATTTACTTGACAATCCAGACAAAATATTAAAATATTTGTATAAAGAATCAGACAATTGAGGAAATTACTCATACATTCTCTGTGTGAATGTTAATTTTCAAGACAGACAAGTAAACTAGATCATGGCTAATCATGCCACAGGGTACTCATTAAACTGTTTTCATTTGCGCTAGAGTGGATATTGATTGGAGAGGATTCCTGGTGTTTCCATACAATCACTCTGTCCCTCCTGCTGATATTGCTTAAAATGTCTAAAAACATGCAATTCAATAGTTACACTTTGAATCATATCACCTTAAGATTTTGATTACTGAATTTTATTCTCTATGTGTTAGCTGCTCAGAGATTTATTTCATTTCATTTTTAAAAAAATTTTAAAAGCCCCTAATGGGTATTATAGTTGATCTTGGTTTTGCAAAGATGTAATAAAACAGTTGAAGCTGTATCACCACAGCTAAGGTACTGAATGTTTGGTTCACTATTATTTTGGCTAACTTTCTAAAGAAGACACATGAGCTAAATACATTTCTGGAATCAAATGAAAGCTTCTAGTATTGGCACGAGCTACCAGTAAATACATTCCTAATTACTTGTTTTTGACAGGGAGACGTATGATACACAACAGAAATGACCATTTGGAAGCTGTCATTAATTGGCAGGTCATCAAACAAAACACGTTCTCATTAATTTTGGTTTTATTAAATTCATCTCCTCCCAATAGTTGGAGTTATCTGAGCAGGTGATAGAACTAGCATGGCAAAAATGTCACTCCTTCCCTTTACCCCATTTGCATGATCAATAATTAAACTCCCAGAGGCTTCACAGTCATGCCCGTAGTTTGAACTTCTCAAAGTGTAGTATGAAGTTAGAAGAAAACTGGTATTTTAAGCACCTACTAATATGATACTGTGTGAACTTTAGTATGAAGAAGACTCAGAAACCCCCCATCACAGTGATCTCATGACAAGTCTATATTATTTATTTATTTCCAAAAACTAAATTGTGTAGCAAAATGCATAGGAAAGCATGTGTCCTCTTTAGACAAAGGCAGAAACTGAGTAATCGTTTCAAAAGCCTTAAAAGTTAAAAAAAAGAAAAAGGAAAAAGAAAAGACATTATTCATGTACCTCAAGAAACCTTACTAAATATGAAATTTCTCTAATGTTGGATAAAGTTTGCACTTTGAAAATTATATATGCATCTTTCGCTCATACCAAAAAGATGTGAATTGGATTAACATTTTTAATCAGTGTTTCCCAATCTGAGAAAACTGAAGATATATTCGGTGAAGCATTCCTAGCATTCTAGAAGCATTCCTTGCCTCCAAAGAGTTCATTTTGGACCACTCCCCCTCTTCCTCTTCTGCAGTTGAATTTCATTGTGAACAATCAGAAATGGGTGAAAGAATATGAGTGGAGAGAAACAGAAATATGTGTAGGTTGTGAGTAAATGTTTGACTTTCCTCCTGGATGTGTAGGTATCTACATTTCCTGAACACTGTTACTAAAAGAGAGCTTGCTGTCTTCTGGGCACCACACTCCTGTTTTATGTCCTAGAGAAGATCACTGTTGGTCTATTGACTTTAATCAAAATTTAACCTTCCCTAATATAAGAGGGGAAACAAATTCCTAGAAGCCTGATTTCAGGGCCTAGATCTATAGAAATTAGATCAGTACATAACCAGTATGATCTATGGTTGCCATATTGATGTTAGACAAAAATTATATCTGACATTTATTGAACTTACAGTGTGAAAGGGATTATTCTAAGCAACTTTCATTTACTATCTCATCTTAATTCTCAAAACAGATCTGTGATATAGGTACTATTATCTCTATTTTATAGGCAAGGAAAGTGAAGCACAGAAAGGCTAACAAAAGAGCCAAAGTTCATGCAGATACCAAGTAGCAAGCCTGGGACTTGAACCAGACTTTTCAAATGCATGCATTATTAACCACTATGACATATGACTTCCCCAAATTGGATACTATGATATTTAAAAAATAATTATAGCTTCCCAAATAATTCCTGGTAGATATAATAGTATTCAGGAAATGCATTCCTGTCGTTATAAGCATTTCAAGAGCTAGGTAAAATACCAATAATATCAATTTTCCATTTACATTTACCTAACTCAAGCAAGCTAATATAGTATAAGGCTCAAGTCTTTTTTTAAAAGTAGATTTTAAGTATATATCATCAACGTCTTTTTTTGTTATAAAATACGTTTGCTTGTATTTATCTGATTTTTACTTATTAAATTTCTTGTCAAAGTCTCCATCTAACCTATTCCTCAGGAACACCACTGGATTTGCTGATGAATTATTATAAATTCCTGCATGCAATATAAGTGCTAATTATTAACCTTCCTTGGATATGACACTGTACACTTAATAGCAATACTGATTTTTTAATGATTTAATTTCTGTCTTCAAGTTTATTAAAGAAACTTATTCTAAACCTTTAAAGCAATCAGACTCTTATTCTAGCTAAACCAGCTTTACTTAGACTGAAAATTTTTTAGTTGCTACCATTCCTAAAGGACTCACTTTAGTTTTAGCTTCAGAGAAGTGGGGTCATCTTACCTTCTTGATTTCATATGTCAAAATCTTTCAAAATTTATAAATCTATCAAGAAAATGTCTTAAGTATACTCTGAATGACAATGGGTTTGAGCCCTGCTAAAGAAGTGAGAAATTTGAGACCCTAATCAACATTTTCAGCTTCCTTGATGAAAAGGCTGCTGGGTACAAGAGTTTCAGATTTTGATAATCAACCTTTTTATAGGGTTTGATTATTTTAAATTTTTATTTTAAAACCCCATCAAGTGAAACACTTATAATTCTACATTCATTATTAAAATGCAGTTGTTGTATAAGTGAAGAAATGTTGAAAGTGGATTTTTTTTTTACTCTCCATGCTGTTTTTTGTTTTTACAGATGTTCGAAGAAGAACAATTTATGAATACCACCGAGTAGAACTACAGATGTCAAAAATCACCAATATTTCAGCTGTGGAGATGACCCCATTGCCTAGTAAGTTAACATGTAAACATAGCTAGGTGGGAAAAATGATTTGCAATTTGGATGATCTGATCTTTTTATGCATGGGTCTTCTGATCCTGCGTGTATATGGGGATGCGCGGTGATGTTAATTTGGGGAGAGTAGTCTTTTTTTTTTCTCTCTCTCTCTCTCCATGCTGCCAATTAGTCTTGATGCATCCATTCTCTCCTGTTTCCTAGCATGTCTCCAGTTTAATGGTTGTGGTCCCTGTGTATCCTCTCAGATTGGCTTCAACTGCAGTTGGTGTAGTAAACTTCAAAGGTAAAGGACAGTAATGCAAAATATTTTAAAACTTTATGAAGACCTGTTCTACTCTTCCACTGAATTTTGAATGTGTCAGGTGTGTTGACTGGATATGCATGAACAAATGTACATGTGTTAAACAAAACCCCAAAATGCAAAAAATGCTCAGACATGGGAATGGTAGTATTTTCCTTTGATTGCTCAAAGTGACCATGAACCTTTGTAGTCCATAAGATAATTATCTGACATATATTTATAATTGCTATGGGGCTTAAGATAGATGATGATTGTGATTGATGAATCTATAAATTGCTGCTGTTGGTCCATATTCTTCAGAAATCATGGTACGACATACCTTCACAATAACAAGGATGGTTTATGCATAATCACATTAACAGTCTTAGCAAATTCCTATAAATATCTCAAAGGTTACTAACCAAGATTAGAGGTGTGGTCTGAGGCTGAGGAATACAGTGACATTAACTGGACTCTACATAAATAGAACGTGCGGTTTGGGCCTGGGTTGTAAATAACTGACTTTGAAACTTAAGCTGAATCCCTTGGTTGTGTCAGAGAGGTTTACTGATTTTCATGAATGGCAAAGAGGATTTTTCAGTCCGTAGAGTTTTTCGGAGACTGAATCCTCATTTGTTGGAAATGCAGAGTGAAGACGTTTAAATGTGTTTTATTTACTCAACCATTTTGTGCAGCAGTTATGTCCCAAGCGCTGGGAGAGCAGCAGTGATTAATATAGATGTGGTCCCTGCCCACCATGGAGCTTTCAGCCTGTCCGGGAATAAGTCCCCTCTCACCTGCAGAGTCTATGAAAAATCTGCTTCTTCCTCCAGGAGAACTGAGTCTTCAAGTTCGTGCACGTTCCAGCAGAGCTTTCTGTTATATAAGAAGCCGGTGTCTTATCATCTTGCTGCAGCCTTTGCTGTAAAGATAGGGACATGTTCAGGACTACTTTAAAAGTTATTGAAGTATAAAGAATAGAATGCCAATTCCTTGATAACAAGCTATGGGAAGCATGTGTGACTTGCTAACTTTGGGACAACCACTACAATATTTCAGATAGAGCAATATTATTTACTATAACTGCTGTTTTATTTTCAATTTAACATGTTGTTCCAATAATTTCCTTTGTGCAACGACTTTCAAATAATGAAAAAGCAAGCAGGCGATCACCATTCTTAAAAGTAGATTTTTAACTTGGCTATATCTCCAGAGTGGGAAGAACTGCTATAAAATTAAGGATTTGTAGTCATTTATATTCAAATACTGCTGACATGTCACAAATTACATGCATATCAGAAGTTAGTCAAAATCTGTTCAGATAATGACCAAAATGAATCTAAAGAGATGGCATTTTAATAGGTATATTTTAGTAACACTGATCTGAGACATGAAAAACACCCAAAAGAATTAAGTAAAAGGTCCTGGTTTGGGGTACGTATCTAATTGAAGTTCCAGTTCAGTGGTCATCTCCTGTGAGAATGTTCCCTAAACCATGAGTCTGTGTGAGGCGCCCAACCCCTGTGGTTCTCGGCATCCTGCGCCAACCTCCATCATTAGCATTTAGCTCGAGGCTTACGGACATTTGTCACTTTTCTGTCTCCTCTGCTAGGCTCTGGGTTTATTAAAGGTGAATTGTCCTTACATCTCCACAGCCTAAGAATGTACCTGATACTGCAGAAAAATGAACGAGTGAATGAATGATGGCTAGGTTCCAAAGGAAGGAATCATGATTTGATTTGTCTGGGAATGAAGGGTCTCCCAGGATGAGGGACTTTCAGAGCTGAAACCAGGAAAGTTGGGGGAAAACCAGGACGAGTTAGCTACCCCAGCTAGAGTACTATTCAGACAATCTCGACTGAAACAATGTCATTATAAATGAAGGTTTGGGACACTAGTCTAGAAACCTACCTTCCACTAACCATTTCATTATTTTTTAAAAATATTTTTGGTGGAAATATATGTTTAAAGTTCCAAACAAGCAATTTTGACAATTGAAACACATCCACAAGTTGCAAACTGCTTTATACTGTCAATGCTTCCATTTTATTGAGAGTTTTCTCTGCCAGACATTGTTCCAGGAGTTTTCAAATACATTTAATTCACATAACATTTTTATAGAGGAGGAAACTGAGGCTTCAGTTATTTGTGCAGGGTTTCAGAGCTCTTAAGGGATAAGTTTGGAATTGAAACTCGATCTGTGTGCTTCCTGGCCTGCCTTTTTGATGCCTCACACCCACCAGGCTGCAGGTGCACTAAGCAACTTAATCTTAGCTGCTTCCTGAAAAACAGTAGACATATTACTGAAAAAAATAAATATTTCTATAATTGTGGGTGCAAGAAAATTGCATGGTTTTGAACTTGGCGTAAAAAGCATGTAGAAGAGAATCAAGCAAAGCACAAGACTTTTGTATATTTCTGAAAGCATAGGTTGGTTTTTTTTTAAGATTAATGGAAAAAAGAAAGGTGGTGATGCATATGAATGAGGACAGAATTTATCAGAGAACACTATTAAGAAAAACTTCGAATTTTCTGCCTGTTACCATTTGGTGTTTTGTTGCATACCAAACACTGGTTTAAAATCTTGGATTTATTTTTAATTCTTCAGCAACCCAGTTATATACATATCAAAACCTGCTTAATTAATTGGTTTAACTATGGCTCGTTGCACTTTTGTTCAACTTAATTTCCCCACTGCATTTTATTAACTTCTCCTTAGGCCTATGAGAATCAAAACTTTGCTTTTGCTGCCCAGAAGCATTTCCCCAGACTTTAGAGCTTTTATTGACAAATTCAATAAAACAAGAGACGTCTTATCCTAAGCAGCGCAAAAATTGCCTCTCAGATTGTTTTCTTCCATCCTTCTTACCTTCTCCGTTGTGCTTTCTTATCCCTGAATGATAATCAGTTGGTGGTGATTATTGAATTCTCAAGTTGGGCTTCCTCTAGAAAGATAAGATAATTTTAATTGGTTTGTTTATTTCCTTTAATTCCCAGTTTTCAGCGAGCCAAAATTAAGGCAAAATATTTGTAATGGCTTATCCAAGGTCTAAAGGAATTTGAGTTATAGGAACATGTAATGAGATCCATGATCAAAAATGTTTTCTTGGGACAGGTGGCCATTACTTCTAGGTAAGAGTGCTTTTGTTTCTTCACTGAAAGCTGAGAGGACCTGAATCAACCACTTTCAACTACACCTTTTATCTTCAATCATTCAACAAAATTTTTTTAGTATCTCTGTGTTCAAGTTACTATCCTGGATTGTGAATTCAGTGGTGAACGAGAGAGAAAAATCACTTCCCTCATAGAGCTTACATGTTTAGTATGGGGAGATAGGGTTTAAGCAAATAGATATGCAGGAAATAAAGTTAGCAGTGGTGAGTGCTACGGCAAAAGAAATAAATCGAACATTATAAGGGAAAATATAGCAAAATCGATAGGAATAACAGGAGTTTACTTGTTGGTTTCATGCTAGACAACCTTGTCTTTTTGAAGAGACCTTGGTTTCATCAGCCATCACCCTCCAAAAGTTTATTTTTTAATTGAAAATATATTTTGGCTCTTAAAACATTCATTCACTCATTCATTTACTTAAAAATTTATTGAATACTTTCCACATTTATCTGAACAGCAAGCACTAGTCTAAGCGCTGAAGTAGTTAGAACAATAACCAGGCATTAATCAAAGCCAGAGTTCTCATGGAGCTGAGTTGAGCATATTAAGCTGGAAAATAAATGAATTGATAATCAAACAAAGAAGACTGTTGATAATGAATGATCTGTTGAGTTTGGAGAGCCAGTAGTTGCTCTGATCTGAGTGGCCAGGAAAGGCTTCTTGGGAAAATTGACGGTTAAACTTAGATCTGAACAACTGGGAACCAGCTACATCAAAGTGAAAGCAAAGAGCATTTCAAAGCGAGACAGATTACTTAGTGGATTAGAAGTGAAGGAAAAGGGAACTATATGAAGCCAGGATACTTCTTCTTAAATTTTTGTTGGGGCAATTTGGTGGACGCTGGCACTTGTTTTTTGAGATAGGTAAGATGACATATGAACTAGAGACTAGGGTAGGAAGAAATAAAGAGTTTCATTGGAGACTAGTTCAGTTTGAGATGCCTATCAGACCTCCAAGTGGAAATGCTGTGTAGGTGGGGATATATGAGCCACATATTCCAGGAAAAGGTTATGGCCAGAAGTTCAGATTGGAGAGTCATTATCATATAGATAGTGTTTAAATTCAGTGGACTGAATGAGATCAGCTGTGGAGAAAGTGTAAATTGAAAATAGAAGAGATCCCAGGAAGCAGCCTATGGCATGGCATAATGAGATATGATGCTAGTTTTCCATTACATAAAATTATTTTAAAGTATTTGTATACATGTATGTTTCCGTAGACAGAGGATACCTAGGAAAAGATACATAAGAGACTGATAACAATATTTGTCTCTAGGGAAACGATTGTGAACAGGGACAGGCAGGAGAATGAGTATTGCTTTTCATCACGTACTCTTTCCTATGATTTGAATTTTGCCACATGGAGTTGAAGACAAAAGGAGGAATCAACAAAGGGGACATAAAAGAACATAAATTATTTCAAGGGTAGAAACACAGTCTTAGTCTTACTCATTTTAGTAAGCACCCAACACTGTGCCTGACCTAACACAGGGCTCCAACACAGACAGCTTGGACTGAACCATCCAATAATTGAGGCCATAAATTTCCACTTTCCTGAGAATTCTAATTGCTCACTTTGGCTGTTACCCTCCATTGACTTTGTCAGTGCCAACCAAACGGCTATAGAAAGAATTAAGCTGATGCCTGATGTTGACATTAAATGATGTCAACATTGTCATTAAGCATGTTGAACACTGGGGAGTCAGTCTCTTGATGCCTCATTTTAAAAGAGTTTTCCACCATATATTTACCTAGTTCCAATCAAAGTCATAAGAATGGTACTGGTAAAAATTTGGGAATAAACATAGTGTATGATTCCACCCATCAAAAGAATAAATAGAATAGGCAGACCTCTACTAATGGTAAACATATGGATCTACAGAAGAGTACTATAACATATTTACTTAAGAAAAAATATGAGATGAGGGAGAGGTGTTTCTGAACAACTGCTCTCTTATTTTTTTCAACCTGTTATTTCTATTGCATCTCCCTGAGCATCCTCTGGCACTGCCTGTTATTTGCCACTGAATGAATTGGATTTCTTTGCAGTAGCAAGAAGAGAAATAGAAAGAAAGTATCACATGCAATATATTTCAAAATTTTTGAAAATACATAAAGTCAGAAATATTGGCTAATAATTCATTAACAATATGAAATGTATTATCAACCTAAATTAATTAAGGATATAAAGGCACAGCTAATTTTTAAAAGAGAATGTGCTTATATTCTCATTTAGCCTACAGAAATTAAACTACCTAAGTTTGGGAGAAAAAAGAGAGTTGGAGAGAACAAATTTAAGTAGTGCAGCTGATCCAACCTTTTCCCAATCAGTAATCTTATGCTTCTGAAAAACAGCACCCAAGTGACTGGAATATATCTGTCTCCTTTGGTCTTGATCCTCTATACCCCTTAACATGGGAACATTTGCAGCATTGAGTGTGACTCTAGTATTTAAAGAAACAGTGGGTATTTTTCATATCACGTGGTCTGGAAAGCAAGCCAACCACTTCATCAACAAAAACCCCACACCCCACAGTCCATTCTGACATTGGAGGAAGAACTGGTTTTATTAAGGGACAGAGTATCAGGCTTCTGAGAGGGCTGTACTAAGGGAATTCCAAGCATATTTTGACTGAGTATGATTTTGACCTACTTACCCACCTCAATATCTAGCCCTGAAGTAAGGTGCAACTCCACTGAAATCCTGAGAAGGCCATACAAAGCCATATAAAGTTGGTCTGATTTAACAGTAAGTCTTAATTTAGTCCAAGATTTTAAGATTGAAGGAGAGGATCCGGAACCTACAATTGTTGAGTGACAAGCCATATATGGTCTAATAAATTCACATTTGAAGCTGCTTGTAAATTATACATTTATATGATTCTTTCACATAAGGAAACTTGTTAGCTTTGGTGATAAGGTGTGGAGTCCAGATCTAATAATCAAATAGAAGCCATTTGAGAAATCTAGGAGCCCTGATCCAAAATTAATTATAACTTTAGGCTTATTTCAGTGGATTGGGGTAAAATAAAGTTCTGCTTGGAAATGCACCTAATTTCAGATGGACATTTAGAACTCAACAAGCTCTAAGAATTTTAAATAAACTTTTATTGATCTATGTTCCAACATGCTGACTTTCAAGTTGAAATCACCTCCATCTGCTTAACAGAATTACTGATTAGTAATATTTTGATTGCTGAAAATGTTACTGTTTTCAGTATATAAATTGAATGTCAGGTTTAAATACAAAATATGAAGCTATTCATAACTAACAAAATCTACTTTTGTCTTTGGTAGAAAATATGTCCTTGCTGAACTGTCAGATCCAACAAAATTATTTAATTGAAGAAAAATTAATTGGAATGCTTTGTTATCACTCTGCCTAGTCATGATAGACAGGAAGAAGACAATTGCTGTCATTTCTGATTGAAGGCATCAAGGAGACATTAGACTTTAATTATATACACTCAGCAACAGTGGATAAATTACCCATAGATCTGAAACTGGTGACCACCTGGACTTCCTGTGTCAGGGAGTACTAGCCAGCCAAGGCTCAAGAGGGGCCCAGAATGGAAGAAGCATTCCTGAGTTATTCAAAAGGAATCAAAATTCCCCAAAATTGAAAGTAGAGAGGAGGCCATGTTTTGTTGTCTGAGGTAGATTCGACTGGATGTCTGAATGCCTAGTGGCACAGCCAACGATTAACTGACTAATCTTGGACAAATCAATAAAGCTCTTTGACTGTATATGCTAAAATGTGAAATCCATATGCCATCATGATATATTTGCTTCTTATGTTCCTTACATCTGAGTGGCCATAAGTTCGGTAGTTCTCACATATTAGTACAGTGAAGAATTGCTACTGAAGCTTGTTAAAATGCAGATGTCTCTGAAACCCTCCAAGGGATTCATATTCAGTAGGTCCAGAGTGGAACCCAGGGATTTAACTTTTTAACAAACCTCCTCAGGGGATCCCGGGGTAATCTGAGGCGGGCACAGTGAAAATGCTGCTCTTGCAACGTGTGGGCTGAAAGTCCTGTAAGCCTGCAGTGCTTAGGCCAAAATTGTGTGGAAACATTTATTCTTAATTTGGAATAGAGAAATACTACAAAAAAAAAGTTCTGAAGATAAAAATATTTGTTGTTAAAATCTATCAGGAGTTAATGAAATAGATCATGATAAAAGAAAGCAAGAAATTTTTGGATAAGTATAGCGTATAAAATAAATAAATCAGATGATGTTGGAACATTGTTAGCTAGTTAAATTTGTTGGAACATCTTTGATTTCTGAATTTTTATTAAAATACTGCTACCACAGTAGAAATTCGCTGTTCTAAAGGAGCTGAGGTGCTTCTAGAAATATCATACAGCCAAGATAATTGTTTTTGACATGCAATGCTTATAAGTGGTGAATTGAATTTGGAACTTATTTTAGTGCTAGGCCCTTTTATAATCCTTTCAAATTTAAATAAGAATCTTAGTATTTCTCTTAATTAGCTTGTCCTGAAATATAGCGTAAACACATTTGTCTTTTAAGAATACAGAATTAAAGTCTATTTTTATTTCCTTCTGAGCATTCCAAGCCCAGCTTTAACAAATGTATGAATTTTGTGTGTGAATTAATTATAATAGTATAATGAGGTGTGATGCTATTTATACATTACATAAAAGCATTTGAAGTATATTCCAATATAGAGAATACTTTGAAAAGATATATAAGATACTAGTAGCAGCTAATTTCACCTTTGGGGAAACTGCCATGAATTGGAAATTGACATAAAGAGAGAATATCATTTCATCAGATTCCCTTTTATAGAGTTTGAATTTCACCATATGTACATATTACCTACACTGAATCAATCAATAAACATATATATATATTCCTAAATGAAAGGAATATATGTTAAAGTGTATTAGGAAAATTTGGATACTCTTTCAGAAAATTCTAAAGTTAAAAGAACCTTTCAGGAGCAGAAAATTATCAATGCTGAATGTATGGGCTACGTTTCTTTCCCCTGAAGAGACGGCATTAGATTTATTAGCCTTTTGGATATAAAATGCATGTAATTCTTTACTTTTTTTGAAAAAAAAAAGGGTACTGAACTGTGTTATTTTATCTATCTGTATCTGTCTATCGATCTATCTATCGTCTATTTTGCATTTTGGTCTCTGTCTCCTTTTTGCCACTGGCCATCTGCCAGTCTCTCCGGACGGCTATGAATACAGAATGGAAACCAGCTTTCTTTTTTCCAAACTCTAAAGCAACAGGTAGGTGCTCGAGCCAAGCCTCCTGGTAACCAAGGCCCCCCCTGAAATATCAAGGCATCTTTAAAGTCATCTTTGATTTTCCAGTCAGTGAATGCTGTGTTTGCATTCCATCTGAGCACTATTTGGCAAACTAGAGATAAGAGCTGTAGAATTATTTAGCATTACATCTGTTTATAGCTGCTTTTTCAAGATCATCCACGTGATTTTAAAATTTTGCTTAGGTGTTAACCAGCTGTGGTGGCTGCATTTTATTTGGTTGTAATTTAGAAAACTAAACTTCAACAAATGCAATCTAGCTAACATATATGGAGTAGCAAAAATGGAGCATTTTAGTACTAAATTACATATTCCATCCCCTTAACTGGCTTGTACTAATGCACTAATGAGTTCCCCTGGAAATAATTAAAATTTAATTGTCCAAGAATGAAATTGAATTTCTCAATTTAAAAACAGTAGGTGCTAAATTATTATGGAAAAAATATGATCCTTAAAAGACAAGGAAATCAAAATTTAAAAGCAAAAACCAAAGTTCACAGTTGGCTTCCCTGTAAAAGAAATTGACATGACTATTGAGTAGGAGGTGAACCTCAGATTAACAGTCTTATAATGAAAATTCTGATATTGCGGTAAGAAGAAAACATTTAATGAAAGTAGTTTGGTTTAAATTATTTGTTTTGCTGGAAATCTAATGTCAAGATATAGAAAAACATTCAAAATTCAATATATTTCCTACTCAAGCCAGCTCTTTCAACACTTAACATAAGAAAATGATAAAAATGTCATTGGGATAGTTTCTGATTTTTGATTTCTGCTAAAATCTGTCTCTGAGAAAAGCTGAACTATGATTGTTTCATATGTCTTGGTATGACATCTACTAAAGATTTTTATGAAATGTTCTAAATGCTAAAGAATTTGTTCTCTCTCAAGTTTTGAGTCAGAGATACAATCTTTCCCTACCCAGAGTTTTGAGGGAAATTTTATGGTAAGAATTTGTCATTCATGGAAACGTTCAGGAAATCAGTAATTCAACAATGCATGCAACAATCCTGTTGTTCTTTAGCTCTAAGAACATCTAAATAGTGTTATTCTAGAGATGTATCTTTTTATATGATTGTAAGGCAATCTGACCAAGCTAGTATACTTTATTAGGGAAACAAAGAAGATATTTCAAGATAAAAATGATTTATTGGTTGAACAAAGACTAGCATTCAAATTTTCCTTTTCTGGATCATTATAAAATGGGTTGGCTGATTCTGGATTAGTGACGCTCATCTTTTCTCCTCCTAGAGGGCAACTTTTTCTTTCTCCCAGCTCTAGAATTTTCCCTTCAATGACAATTCATAGTCAAGGGGGAGCTATTCTCTCCATGTATCATGATCTTGTCTGCATTAATTTCTAATGATAGAATCTCCTAAAAATACACAGATTTTATATCCCTAAAATAATGTCTTTCGACCACTAGAGAAGACCTCTGTATTGACATTTGCTCTGATCAAAATTAATCTCTCTCTCCTCTGCACTCTGCTAGCACACAAGTTTATTTTATCCTTGCCCAGATTTCCTGCTGCTGCTACTGCTGCTAAATTGCATGCACTTTGAAAGAAAGGACAAGGGGGTTGTTTTAAGGGTAAGCATGCCTCACCTTTGGAGGTGCTTAACATAATTATAGTACCTACCTTTTATTCTATACTTACCATGTGCCAGGCATCACAGGAAAGCCTTTACTTCCACTAAAGTCTTTTAATTCTATTATCTCATTCAATCTTTGCAATCACATTAAGAGGTAAGTGTTAAGATCCCTGTTTCACAGATTAAGTAAATGAGAATTAGGAAGGTTGAGAAGCTTAGCCAAGGTCCCAACACTAGGGAACAGTGGAGCCAGGATTTAAAATAAAAATTTAGGGGTGTGAACACAGCCTGAAGGGGGCTAGTGCACCACAGCTAGCCAGAAGGGAGTCTGGGGAAAAGCCTGGAACTGCCTAAGAGGCAAGAGACCATTGTTTTGGGGTGCTTGAGGAGAGGGGATTCACAGCACTGCCTAAACGAGCTCCAGAGATGGGTGTGAGCCACGGCTATCAGCGCGGACA